>NC_133972.1:103893436-105241561 GCF_047716275.1 Strix uralensis
CCCAAGAGAGAAAAATACAATGGAGCAGCAGAAACAGGCACAGTCCTAGCCATGATTGCAGCTCCCAGTTCTTTTCAAGGGCACAAGAGGATACTTTGCACTTTTATTATACATGCACCTGTGAAGGTTCAATGCATTAGAGGACTTAAAATTGAGAGGGTGAGGATGCTTTCCATTAAAGTGGATAATTTTGCATTCCCTGAATTAGGCAACAGTGTTGCTGGTGGCTTAAGAGTCAACTGAATCTGGTCCAGAAGCAGCACCAAGCTAGGTAGGGCCTTCACAGAAATGGCTACAACCAACTCTTACTCCTAACAAAGTGCTGGGAAAATGCAGCATGACCAGACCAGCAGCCTCGGAAAAAATATCCACAGTCCTACCAAACATACCATTTCCTAACATGATAGACAAGCTTCCTAGGAGTTTAGACCTTAAAATCCTCCACAGATGCTGAGAAGAGAGTTACATATGGAAAAAATACAACCTTGAAGAAACTGTTTAACAGTAAAAAACATGGCAAGTCCAATCTTGGTATGGTCAAAAGGCATTTTTAGAAGAAAACTGACCCTTTCTAATGCAAGGTTATCACTTCATTTGTCCAATAGTGTTTTTCACTGAAGAAATGCTCCTCCAATCACAAACATCAAAGATAATACTTTAATAATAATACTTTAGGTATTATTTAAGGTTTGTAACTTATTAGAAGTTAACACCTTTTTACACACATTTCCTATTTTCATCTTGAAAGGACAGCTAATCTTAAAACAGACACATAAGGATAAAGGCTCACTACCTAAGGGCCATTTCTAAACATCCTCAGTCTGACTCATTTGAGATGAAAGAGCTTTTTTTCCCCCCACTGAAACAGGCTCCTTACCAGTTACTACTTCGCCAGCCATTGCATTTATGACTGACCTACCGACCAGAAGTCGAAAAAGTATCAGTGAAAAAGTAACTCCCACTATAGGTACGTTAGCTACAGGCTCTGACCAAAACCTGCAAAGCTGGCTGTACCTGCTGACAATTACTATCTCCTGCAGAAGTTTATTTTTCACCTAACAGAGAAGGCTAAGCATGGCACATATCTGACTGCAAGAATCAGTCATAACCCTCAGACACACGGCATTGCTAAAATAAAGTTCTATCACTTTGTAACATGTTATAAAAATTCACTGATAACCTTAACAGACTAGAAATAATCACTGCAATTTTCCATTAAATATAGCATCATGAATTCAGTGAAATCAGACAAAAAGTTTAAAAAAAAACTTTCAAATAGCTCCTTAGTTATACCTTGCTTGAACTGAACCCTTGGTATATGAGCAGCATGAGTAATTGCATTTCATTTCCCACCATAACTCAAGATGGAACACAAACAATAAGAATAATCTATAAAAACCACAGTACATCAGAAATCTATGTAAAAAACATACATCTGTATCAAGGAGCTCAGTAACAACTTAAAGCACCACCCAAAATTAAGTACCATACATGTTACAGTACATTCCATTTATTATGACAATTTAAGGCTAAAATAGGTACCACTCCCTTATAGTCAAGCTTTCTTATATTTATAAATGCATACAAACATTAAGTAGATACAAATGCGTAGGGTTTTTTTTTATTGCTCTGAACTGTCTACTAGAATGTTCGACTTTCCCAGATGTCATCTCAGTTTGCCTTTTTCAATCAAGCTGAAGTCCTACAATTGCAACTTATGGCACTTGTACGATTATAGACCTTCTTTGATTTGAGCTGTAAATAAATTCAAAGACATATCGGACAAAATTGCCCATCGCTGCAAATTTTATAACTTAGTTAACTAAACATTCGTCCATAAGATACATAGCAATTCATCACAAAGATTATTTCTGCCATTCTTCAGGAAGGATTTTCTCTTCAAAATAATAGGTCTAACCAAGCGGCAAACAAGACAACCAGCAAGAAATGATTGACTAGTACCAGTCTAACAGACTGGGCTTTAAAAAAAAAAAAAAAAAAAAAAAAAAAAGCTAAATACGTGCTCCAAAACAAAGAGCAAACTTTTCTTCTTGCTCATAGAGCAATTAAGTTTCCTAATTATGTAGGGCAATGCCTCTCATTCTGCCAGTGCCAAATTCTTTGACTGTAGCTTGTCCATTTCTTGACCGATATTTCCTTCAATGGTATCACACTGGGCAAGAAAAACCTGAGAAGAAGAAACAAATATATGTTATTGGGGACGCAATTATAGCAATGGCAGATGCTTAAGAACAGAAACTGGAGTTTCCATCATGAATTTGAGGAAGCCAACTCAACAACCACCTTCCAGTTCAGTTTTCATAATAGCTTATTCACAATTTTGTTTACCCAGAATCCAACAGAAACATGATACTTCGTAAGACAGTAACGTAGTTGCCCATTGTCACCAGTCCTGCCACTGAAATACTCTGAGTTGATCCAAAGTTCATAAACAATAAGGATCATAAAGGTTCAGAAAAGTAGTGATTCAGTTTGGAACATGACTTTTAAACTCCTTTCTAAAACACATACTTCTGTAGCCAAGGGTGGGCGTGACAAACTTAGTCAAATCTAAAACAAACCTCCAGTTCAAGGTCTCTAAGGAAATATTGCCTGGAAATTTGTAAGCATCACACAAAAGCAAAGCAATTAAAAACCTCACCCCCCAGCACAGTTGCTCTTCTGTACAGATTTTACTTTAGAGACTTACTCTCCATAGAAAGTTAGTACATTGCAATAGAAGCTAAATTTTCCAAAGAACACCTCTAGCAAGGTCCAGCAGAAGTTACAGCTGACTTGCATCCTTGTGCCCAGACCTCCTGCATTACTCCAACCCACCAAGATATAGAAAAGGAGGAATTATCCTCTTTTCTTTACAAGTTATCAGAATTACTTTACATCATCAGGTAGCCATAAGGTCAACCACTAATGCAAATTATAAACATTATCTGAAAACAGCATGAACTACGAAAACCTGCATTTCTATATGCTGTTTTATAAAGCTATTAAATACCTCTCAAAGGGAGGTCATAAAAAATATCAATGTAAGAACAAAGACTGAAAAAAATCTAAGCTCTAACCAGCTCTCATTTTCACAAACTCTTGGTATACAAGTGCCCAGCATTAATCAAAACCAAAACCCAAAAAACCTCACCTGAACTCTTTTCACCAACCCCTTCTTTTTCAGTTTGCAATCACTGAAATTCTCTGGCAGATTCTGCAGTAAAATAAACAAACAAGTTGATGCAGCTTAATGTTAAATTAACATATTAAACTTACAGCAAAAACTGAATGTATCAAAGAATCCTCTGAACAGGCATCTTGAAAATGCCACACCTGTTCAGTGAGGATAATTACACAAGAAGGAATTTAAAAGAAAAAGTCATAAACTCAAAGTCAGGGATGCATCCATCATGATGATTGCAAAGAACTGAGTTAGCAAATTTACTACCCATCTTTAGGTAACATACAGCAACAGACCACATATACTGCTTTTGTCTACTGTGGTGTATGTTAACTGTTCTGTTGAGCTTCAACTTCAGTTTTTTTCAGAGACTATAAGATGAATTAATTTCTTACGAACACACTAACTCCATCATTTGCCATCACTAGAATGTATCACCAGTAATGCAGGCTTCGCCAGTCTAAGCTGTACATCTGATCTTCTCTGCAATCTACTCATAGAAGGCAACAGATGTGAAGTGTTACATGCTGACAGCTTTTAATTTAATTCAAACTGCATCATTTTCTGTACTCCTACCACCCAACATATTCATGTATGTCATCTTAGCAAATGTTATATGCTTTGTCCTTTTGGAGCGATGAGAAATTGGGGTGTGGGTGGGGAATGGTGCTCAGGTTTACGATCTTTTTTTGAAACAGGTAAAACACCTGTACAGATGATTATCATTACATAAAGTTTACATGAACATCCTTAGAAACATGTTCTCACTGTTGAAGATGCATAAAAATCTTGGAGTTTCTCACTGGTATACCTTTTATTTTCCACCCTCACTTCATATCAAGAATAGAGGTTTCCCTATACTGCTCTGTGTTTCATTTCAGCTAAAATGCAAGCCCCACTGGGAGGTTTAGATATATAATCTTTTATAACACTCAAAAAAAAAAAAAGGTGCTCTTTTCTTTTAGCCTCCAGCTAAACATACATAGTCTTAAATATAGGAGTCTTGCACATAACCTAATGTAGGAGTTAAAAATACACAAGACTCTACACCAAAAAAAACAGTCCATCATGGGAAGTGAAACTACAGACATCACTGAGATTCCAGGAAGTTCAGGGATCACACTGCTCCAGTATTTGTGCAATAATTAGCACACTAAGTCATATCAGACAAAGAAATAATAATCACCAGGCTTAGCATGCTTTCCCAGAACCATAGGTGAGGAGAAAACAGGCACACAACAGAGTGAGCTGGGACACATTCTTACATTTCCAAGGGCAATCAAAAGACTCTTCAGGGCCTTGGGATGGTTGGTAAGGAAATGTGGAGCACATGTAATTTTTTCCTCTATCCTTCCAGTTGCAGGCAGCGATATTGGAAGAAACAGACAGATTCTATCTATATATACATGGCTCCATGGCTGGTGTCACTGCCACAGTTTTGGATTTTTCAGTAATGGGACAGTCTACATGGCATCAGGCCTGCTGGCATCAGATGGGATTCACCTTTCCTCAAAGGGGGAAGAGGGTCTTTGTTCACAAGCTAGCGAGGCTCACTGACAGAGCTTTAAAGTAGACTTGAACAGGGAGGGGGATAATATCAGGCTTGGCCATGGCAAGTTGTGGGACAATACACCAAGGTTAGAGGAACAGGCTGCTAGCAAGGGCCCTCAGCCTGTTGCTCTGAGACATGCTGGGCACACTGCAGCACACTTAAAGTCTTGCAGAGATGAACCAGGGGCTCCTGAGGCAATAGAAGCCAACAGGGAAACACTGGTGAAATACCCTAAAGGAATTAAGGTCCAGCCAAAGTGCCTCTATACCAGTACATGCAGCATGGGCAACAAACAGGAGTTAGAAGCCACCATGCTGCAGAGTGAAGTCAGGATCCTGAATTTTTGGAAAGCAAACTTGCAGCTCTTCAAGGAGTTAGTCAGTAGGGCTCCCTGGTAAACTGCCCTTAGGCACAAGGGAGCAGAACAGAGCTGGCAGATCTTTAAAGATGTTTCCCATAGAACGCAAGAGCTCTCAATCCCCAGCTGTAAGAAATCAGGAAAAGACAGCAAGAGACCAGCATGGTTGAGTTGAGACCTGCTGGACAGACTAAAGGGCAAAAAGGAAACACACAAGCAGTGGAAGCAGGGGCAGGTATCCTGGGAAGAGTAGAGGGATGCTGGCTGGGTGTGCAGGGATTGGGTCAGGAAGGCCAAGGCACAGCAGGAGCTGACCTTGGCAAGGGACGTGAAGAACAATAAGGGCTTCTACAGGTATGTCGGCCAGAAGAGGAAACTCAGAGAAAGCGTACCCACCCTGATGAACACAACTTGCAAACTGGTAACAACATATGAAGGCAAGGCTGAGGTACTTAACTTTTTTGCCTCAGTCTTCACTGGCAACCTCTCTTCCCACACCTCTGCAGTGGATGGACCACAAGACTAGGACTGGGGGAGCAAAGCCCCTCTCACTGTAAAAGATCAGGTTTGTGACCACCTGAGGAACCTGAACCTATTTAAGTCTATGGGACCTGCTGAGATGCATCCCAGAGTCCTGAGGGAACTGGCTGATGTAGTTGCCAAACCACTCTCCATGATATTTGAAAAGTCATGGCAGTCAGGTGAAGTCCCTGGCGACTGGAAAAAGGGAAACATTGCACCCATTTTTAAAAAGGGTAGAAAGGAGGACCCTGGGAACTACTGACCTGTCAGCCTCACCTCTGTGCCTGGGAAGATCAAGGAACAGATCCTCCTAGAAGCTATGCTAAGGCACATGGAGGATGGAGGACAGGGAGGTGATTCGAATGTATTGTTGGTCAGGTTCTGCCTGACCAACCTAGTGGCCTTCTATGATGGAGTGACTACATCAGTGGACAAGGGAAGAGCTACATATGTCATCTATCTGGACTTCTGTAAGGACTTTGACACAGTCCCCCCACAACATCATTCTCTCTAAACTGGAGAGATATGGATTTGATGGAGTGACCTTTTGATAGATACGGAATTGGCTGGACGGTTACATCCACAAAGTAGTGGTCAACATCTCAATATCTGGATGGAGATCATTGACAAGTGGTGTCCCTCGGGGTCCGTATTGGGACCAGTACTGTTTAATATCTTCATCAGTGACATGGACAGTGGAATCAAATGCACGCTCAGCAAGTTTGCAGAAGACACCAAGCTGAGTGGTGCAGTTGACATGCCTGAGGGATAGGATGCCATCCAGAGGGACCTGGACAAGCTCAAGAAGTAGGCCCATGTGAACCTCATGAGATTCAATAAGTCCAAGTGCAGGGTCCTGTGCCGCAGCTGGGGCAGTCCCTGGTATCAATACAGGCTGTGAGATGAAGGGCTTGAAAGCAGCCCTGCTAAGAAGGACTTGTGGTTAATGCTGGATGAAAAGCTGGACATGAGCCGACAATGTGCATTCACAGCCCAGAAGGCCAACTATATCCTGGACTGCGTCAAAAGAAGTGTGGCCAGCAGGTTGAGGGAGGTGATTCTGCTCCTCTGCTCTGCTCTGGTGAGTCCCCTCCTGGAGTGCCATGTCCAGCTCTGGAGTCCTCAGCACAGGAAAGACATGGACTTGTTGGAGCGAGTCCAGAGGAGGACCACAAAGACGATCAGGGAGCGGGAACACCTCCACTATGAAGAAAGGCTGAGAGAGTTGGGGTTGTTCAGCCTAGAGAAGGCTCCAGGAAGACCTTATTGCAGCCTTTCAGTACTTAAAGGGAGCTTATAAGAATGATGGGGATAGACTTTTTAGCAAGGGCTGTTGCGATAGAACAAGGGGTAATGGTTTTAAACCAGAGGAGGGTAGATTTAGACTAGATAGAAGAAAGGAATTTTTTACAATGAGGGTGGTGAAACACTGGAACAGGTTGCCTAGAGAGCTGGTAGATGCCCCATCCCTGGAAACATTCAAGGTCAGGTAAGACAGGGCTCTAAGCAACCTGATCTAGTTGAAGATGTCCGTGCTCATTGCAGGGGGATTGGACTAGATGACCTTTAAAGGTCCCTTCCAACCCAAACCATTCTATGATTCTATGATTTTACTTCTACATAAACTTCAGATTTAAAATCCCTCTCGCTCCTACACTCAGTTGGAAGAAGGAATACACAATGCTGCTTCTTGTCTCCTAGTTGGAAATATGGAAGTAAGGAGACATACATGTCTCCTAGTATGGAGGTTGGAAGTGGGAGTAACTACTACTACATTAACCTCTTCCCAGGGTCAGTTTTTTTGGTTTAATTTGTTAGTTTGCTTTTGAAAGATGGTTAAGAGAAAGAATCTTCTGTTCCTGTTGTTCTAGCTTCCATTTCCGCTGCTCCAGAACTAGTTTTCCCACATAGCAGCATTAAGCTGGATAAAACTTGTATCAACTTTTAACACTTCCCTTTGAGATCAGAAAAGATATTTCCCTTGCAGAGAACTTCTATGTCAAACTGCACCTCCTGAAACAGAAGCAGACCAGACATACTTCTTTCAGGTGGGAAAATGATTATCAGCATCAGAGGCAAAGAGAGGTCAGTATGCAGATTAAGGGAGATAGCCTTCCAAATGCAAACTGGTGCAGGTTATCTTACAGACGGGGACAGAAATGTCTAAAAAACAAGTTATGGGTTTTGGCTTTTTTCTAATTGATGTTATTCCTCTTATTACCCAAAACACTCTTCAGTTTATCCTAAGATGCATTTCATCACCTGTCTATCCTTTCCAAACTCTCTTGTTTTGTGAGAAGAAGTAGTTTTGAAAATAAGTTACTAGGTTAATGCCAGAAAGCTGTCATGCACAATATAAATTCTCCTACAGGAGCCTGTTCTACGCTAGTCTCTTTGTTCATTTACGTAATGAATGGGAATGGCCTCAAGTTGTGCCAGGGAAGGTTTAGACTAGATATTAGGAAGTATTTCTTTATAGAACGGGTTGTTAGGCGTTGGAAAGGGCTGCCCAGGGAGGTGGTGGAGTCCCCATCCCTGGAGGTGTTTAAGAGTAGGGTCGACATAGAGCTGAGGGACATGGTGTAGTTGGAAACTGCCAATGCTAGGTTAATGGTTGGACTAGATGATCTTCAAGGTCCTTTCCAACCTAGACGATTCTGTGATTCTGTAATGTCACCTTACTTCCTTGGATTTACAGCACAGGATAGGTTCAGAAGCTGTTATTAGTTTTTCAACAATGGTCTGCCTACAATGAAAACTCCTTTTTACTAGGTGACATAAGTCTATTTTCCCAAGTACAGCTTTTTTAAATTGTTCATTTCGGAAGCTACTTTGCTCTTTACAAAGTGTATTTTCTAGTACTGTGTACTGCAATAAGCCCTTGCTCACTGTAGCATGCTAAACCTGCATGTCTCCTCCCAATAAGCAGAACACTCTGAAAAGGTTGTATTACATGCTTTTCCTTAAGAAAAGACATTACAAAACAATTGAGAAGTTAGTTTAAAGATGTGTGTGAATTCTCTTCAAACACTGGTTCTAGTTCACAAATTAAAAAAGCAGTCTTCAGAGTATTTATAGTTGTCACAGGGGAAAAAAAATTCAAAAAATATTATAGTTACATGAACTATTCTAAGGGATCTTAGACATAGGACCCTGTAACCAAGCGAGAAACATTCCTATTTTTCCCTTGGTTTTCAACAACACAATTCACTTTTTAAAATGAACAAAATATGACGAGAAACATTTCACATAGAGAGAGTATTTGATGCATACTATTTTGACTCCAGATACATAATAGCCTGAAAAAACAAAGATCGGTTAGGCCTAATTATTAATGGCTGATTCTCACCAGAAAATGAAGATGCTATATCACTGTGGCAGAAATTCTTCTATGCCTTGAAGTTTTCCATGACTTGGAATTTCTTAATAACCAAAAAAAAAATGAAATTACGCACTAGCTCAGTTACACTGCCCATCTCCATTTGCTAAGTACTTATTTCAGACTGTATTTTCTGAAAGAGATTCTGGCCTACTGTGTTGGGTTTGTGTGTGACAGGTTTTTGGTAGCAGGGCAGGGGGCTACAGAGGTGGGTCCCATGAGAAGCTTCTCAAAGCTCTGCCGGCTCAAAGTCAGACCCACCTCTGGCCAAGGCTGGGCCAATTAGCGATGGTGGCTGTGCCTCTGTGATAACATATTTAAGAAGGGAACTTAAGTTGTGAGGAGAAGCTATAAGGGAGATACCTCTGCAAATACCAAGGTCAGTGGAAGAAAGGAGGAGGAGGAGGCGGTGCGCCAGAGCAGAGACCCCCCCCTGCAGCCTGTGGAGAGAGGACAGGCTGTGCCCCTGCAGCCCACGGAGGTCCATGTTGGAGCTAATGCCCACCTGCAGCCCGTGGAGGACTCCACACGGGAACAGGTGGCTGTGCCTGAAGAAGGCCGGGACTCTGAGGGAAGCCTGTGCTGGAGCAGTCTGTTGCTGGGAGCACTGCAGCCCGCGGTGGGAACACACGCTGGAGCAGTTCATGAAGAGCTGCAGCCCATGGGAGGGACTCATGTTGAAGAAGTTCACAGAGGACTGTCTCCCATGAGAGGGACCCCTCGCTGGAGCAGGGGAAGCGTGTGAGAAGTCCTCTCCAAAATGAGGAAAGAGCAGTAGAGACAACGGGTGATGAACTGACCGCAACCCCCCTCCACTGCACCTCTGGAGAGGAGGAAGTAGAGAAACTGGGAGCAAAGCTGAATCCAGGAAGAAGGGAGGTGTAAGGGGAAGGTGTTTTAAAGATGTGGTTGTATTTCTCGCTGTCCTACTCTGATTGGTAAATTAAGTGGTGGTGGTGTTCAAATTAAACTGATGTTCTTTTATTCTTCCCCAATAGAGTCTGTCTTTTGCCTGTGTCCATAATGAGTGAGTTCATCCCTCCCTGTTCTTGTTCCAAGCCTTTTATTGTATTTTCTCCTCCCCAACTCTGAGGGGGAAGGAGTGAGGGAGTTGCTGCGTGGTGTTCAGTTGCCCTCTGGGCTCAAACCAGGACACCTATGCAAGTATTCCTACCAATCTGAAATAGCAAATTAACAAACAATTTTCTGTCATCAGAATAGGCTTAAGTTAACTGTCAATAGCAGACATGGAACTCCAGCTGGGCTTACCACACAAAGTCTGTTTCTAAAACAGATATTGGTAACTGGAGGAAACTTTGAAATCTGAGTGTAGAGAAGACATTTAGACTATTTCTACTTTTGACAACATTTTTCAAAATGGTTCTTTTTAACTATATCTGTGAGTGCAAACTCCTATGCTTGCTTGCACACCCTCATAGCTTTTTTGTTGGGGATTTTTTAAATTACATCTTGTAATCCCCTTGGCAGAGACACGGAATTGGAAGGCCTAAATGTACTAACGTATCAAGCTGCTTAAAGGGTCTTTTGCAATCAAATTAGTAAACTTTACATATCTTAACATCAAATTAAATCTCACAGTCTCTCTGTTTTACCTTAGTCAGCTTATGTCTCCTCTCCAGGAATACGTTGTCCAACTATTCAGGGTTTAACAGGTGAAGCTGGCAATAAACCTTAAGTCACAATAACATTTCCATATTTAATTAAAATCAAATTTAGTTAAAGAAGGAGTAGCTTAAGCCTAGGCAGTGCTTATGCAAAACTCTTGCCAAATCTACATTTTGGTGCTAACATTGCTTGCAGAGCAGTCGTTTGGATTAGTATACGGCTTTCTACTGCACAGCATATTCTTACTTCTATAGCAGGTCTCCTCTTTGCATTGCACTTTCTCTGTGACAAAACCCTGCTCAAGTCTCACAGTCCTTGGTCTATGTGGTCTTAAACTTTCAAAAGTGACTGCAGTGCTGGCTTCACCCCAGCAACTTCTGTAGAAGTCCTGAACACAGGTTCTTTATCCTCCCCCCATCCACCCAGAAACAGAGCCCGAGTCCCCCTGTGACTGGTGACTATCTCCCACCCCACACCCCCGAAATCAGAATTAACCACATCTCTTTGAGAGTTTTCACCCTGCACATACACTGACAAGATGCACTGCAGACACACACACATTATGTCCTCGAAGACTCATCTTCTGTACGCACAACACTCATGCTTACACAAGAGATCCTTAAAACCAATCACCGTTTACACAGTAATAAATACATGCACGTGCGTTTTCTTGCCTGTAAAGCCTCTCTATTCTTGAGTGTTCTTTTAACTATGAACCCATCATCCCCCTCTCCCGAGCACAGCTTCTTATGAAATACAGACTCTCTTGTCATTTCCTTCCCCTCTCCCAGCTGGTCTCCTAATAAAACCACCTCCCTTTGCTGCAGAACATCGCCTTCAGTTCTGCTCAAGTTCCATTTGTTTTGGAAGTGTTTCCAGTAACGATTTTTAAGCTTTGTGTTACCACCACATCTTTGCTCTCCTCTTTGGTTTTTTCTTATTTCCCAAACCACAGACCCCAGTAGATAATATCTGATGCCTGAATCCACTTTATAGAAGTGTAGTCAGTTAATAAACAAAACAAATGCTAGTCAAATTTATTATTTATGACTATCTTACCAGAACCAAAGGGACACCATTCTTAAAACAGGCAAACTCCTACACTAGCAGTCACTAGCTCTAATAGCTAGAAACATTTTTGGTTTGTTATCGAATTGCTTAAAAAAATAAAAATTACTCTGCTGCACATGGCACCAATGTTAATCAGTTGCAAAAAAGGATTTTTTGCTGACACTCCATCCATCTAATAAGTGGTTCTTTTGTTAGTTTCTTTTAAAAACCCAAACCATAGTTACTTTCGTGTGTAGTTTTTATTGACTACCAGCCTTTCACTTTCTTTTAAACTTATTGTTAAATAAATTGGTAAATTGGGTAAGCACATTATGTTGACACTGAATCTTTTTCACCTAAGTAGACATCCATGCAGCTTCTTTAAAAGCAGCTATTAAATGGCAGCATTTGTCAACAGGTTTTCTGAATGCAGTAGTGGCAACTAAGTGTTCTATCCTCACTGAGGGATAATAGTATTTTCATGCTCCCTGTGCTTTAGAAAATTTTTCCTCTGAAGCTTTGATTTTGTGTTTATGATTCATGCTAAGAGATTTCAGAATTATAATAAGAAATGCTTATCAAATGTTTATTAATCCAGATAAATTCAAAGGTTTAGTAGTAAGTTCTCATCTTACTATAAGTGGCAAAACTTCCCAGAAGCCTGGGAAATGTTTATTACAGGCATAATGATGTTCTTTTCAGAATACTTCTTTCTTTTAATCCTTGAAATGTTAATTTGGTATTGATTTACTTTGACAAGTATAGCAGGGACAAGCAGACAGTGAAAAATGCTTCATCAGAACAGTTACTTAAGTAAGTTTTACAGAGGGATTATAACCAAAAACAATCCTCAGGAAAGGAGAAAGGGCCACCAGAACATAATTACAAGTTGGTAATGTTATCAATGTCCTCAATACTGATACATGCAATTTGACAGGTGATTTTGTCATGAGTTTATGTAAACAAAATCGGTGAGTGGTACTTCAGAGAGAAAGCTTTTTTTTCAGTTGTCAGAACAATCTGTTCTCTGCAATATTGTCTTTCTAGATTACAAATCTGCCATTTAATAAGAAATCATCACGAGAATAAAGTAACCTCTCAGATTGCAATACTGGTGACAGACCATGTGAATTAGAGCAGGCTCACAAGTAGTACATGGTATCATGACTGTGGATTTAAATTTTCCTACTGATCTCAGAAAAGCTCTTTTTTTCTTGAAAAAGCCTTTCAGTTATTTAAAAAACTATGCCAGCTGATCAAGTCAAGAATTCTGTGTTCTACTCAGTAAGATTTGTAGTAAGTAGTGTTCTTTAAATTTTACTCCTGGATCAAATTTTTTAACTGCTGAAATCAATGATACTTCTGGTGATGCACACACACAAATCTTCAACTGTTGAACATTATTCGATTTGTATTCCTCCCGAAGAAAACTTCAAAGATCTGGGGAATGGGAACATTTGACTGTGTTGCAACACTCAAAAATTTGTAAGATGCTCGTAAGATCCCTCCACCCTTCCTGTTGTGGAAGCAGTAGCTATTTAAACACACTGAATGTTAAAATATTTAAGTTACAGCTACTCTACCCAAAAGCATCCCTTCAAGACTTTCACTCCAAACCTCTGGCAGCGACAACACTGTATTTTTCCTCTACCACCCCAACACTGTATGACTGCTGACCTACTTCTCCACTCCTAAATCGCTTCTGAAAAATTCACAGTTGTTGAACACATGGAGTATAGTAAAAAGGAGTATTAGTTGCAAACTCCGCTCCTCTAACTAATGAGTTAGCCTGCTAACAGTAAGAGGGTGACACCCCTAGAATAAATAGAAAACAATATGCAGGTTTCCTCACCCTTAGCTCTCTATAATCATACAAATCTCATTCTGTATCAAGCTACGTGTTTGATTGATCCAAACAATGTATGACAGCCAAGATACTTTAAAGAGCCTTCACAAAAATTCTGCCAAAGAAACAAACTGGAACATTTATAGTGTGAGCTTGCTGGTATGTTTCACTTCTACAATGCATCCATTCTTCTGTCTTAGCAGAAAACAGGTCACTCAGTCACTTTTTTTCCCTTATCTGTTTTTAACATGCTGTTGATTGAATCAATAACACAGATGTCATATAGATATATGGTCAATAACATTCAAGAGATTTGTCAGAACTTGATTCTACTTGGCTAACAAAAAGAATACTAAACACTGTATAAAACTATTCTGAGATACAGATAAAATACTTTCTAGAAGCTTTATGCTTTACCACTTTTTACCTCAGTGGAATCCATTTACTGTTCACATACATACCTCATTACTGTTCTGTGTTACTGCCTCTGTACATTGCACAACTACAGTACAGCTAAGTAATATCTCAGGAAGTTGATGGCCTGTTCATCTGATCTCACGTAATACCAGTACACTGAACAGCTACATTTCATGTAAAGATTCCACCCAACCACACACATCTCATCTGCAAGATTTCGCAGTTCAGTTTTCATGACGAAAACCACAGCCACCCTTGTATATTAAAACAAATAAATATGGATTTTGGCATGTGTAACGTAGCATCGATCACTGGCAATAAAAACCCTCACTTATTTCTTGCTTTAAAAAAAAAAAAAAAAATGAGGCTTGTCAATGTCATAGACTCTTATACAACAAAGTAACAAACAACTATTATAAATATTAAAAGATACGAATTATATTAGTTTTAGCTCTGGCTGCTCCACTTCCACAAGAGACAAGACTGAGGCACAGGGACTCTATTATTTCCTAAATCTAAACATGAAGTCACTAGGTTGTACGCCTTCTAAAGACTTGTACTAAACCTGAAAGTCCCTCATCCAGTACTATTTAGAGCATTTTGGATAAGGAGATAGATAACAGCATGCTTTCCGTTTAAGCCATGCAAAAAGTACCAGAACCAAAAGTAAACTTGGGAAATTCAGTTTGGATTAATTAGGAAGCAGTGAAAGGGTGTTTCAAGGCTGCTTGCTAAGTTCCAGAACTGTACACCAGCATACAGGTACTGACTTTTTTCTAAATAGGACTTAGCACCAGAAATTGAAGGGATCAGAAATAAGCTTTAATCCCATCCAATTGAAATAGTTGTCACCTTACTGCTATTTTCATGATAACACATAGTACATCTGTCACTTCAAACAGGGAATCAGTTATACAAAGTCTGTATGCCTAACAGCATTCAAGAACTGTCATCAAAGTATTTTCCTCTATGAGGCAGAAAAGGAAAGAGAAATTTTAAGACTTTAAAATATTTAGCATATTACAATTTTAAAATTTAAAAAAAAAAAATTAAGAACTGTTGGCTATAACAAACAGCAAAGGCTAGTTTACCATTAAAGGTTCACAATATGAAAGGAGGAAGTAAGTTAATGAGTTCCCCACCATTCCTAGGAACACATTCATATTGTATAGCATTTGATGATGGCCAGTTCACATTTTTACTCTTTTATTCTGCTGATGAGCCTTTTCAGGTGTCCATCAATTAATCTACATTTGGTTCACCAATTATAGGCATTTGTACGGAATCTTTCTGAAACAATCCCATAAAGGGTCATTGTGCAAAGGAGTAGACCCAAAGACATCACTACCACAGAAAAGCAGCATTTTTCCTTCAGAGGAGGATATTATGATCATGATATGCAACATAATTACATAATGAAGTTTACAGAGAATGACCAGCAAACAGAGAAACAGAATAAGGAAATACCCTAGCTGTCACAATCTTGTATTTATCTCTGTGCAAGTCCCCTATTCTCACCTAGCTCTCACCTACTGCATGATACAGGAAGATATATATCATACTCTGGAAATATGCTGTAAGGTTATGATCCATTAATGACTGTGAAGCACTTGGATATACCCCAGTACATTCCAGAGAAAGAAGCCAGTCCTCAACATGCAGGCATCTCAAATAAAAGTACTGCCAGTCCACCTACGACTGACCAGAAAATTCTTCAGTCTTCCAAGACCTCGTTGTTCCTATGGGATATAGAATACAAAGTGTATCTGGCTTTTTTCCCCAGACCTTTATTGTTACCATGAAGTTTTAACATGAAAGTTTGCCAAGACAAACTAAAAGGGTAAAACTCGAGTAAAGGATACCCATTTCATGTAGTCTTAACAGGGTGCTGCCCCAAATGAAGCTCTTCTGTAGAATGGGGATGCATACACAGGCATTAATGTCACCATTTAGAAAGAGATGCTGCCAAGTAGTCTTTTGGAGACATACAGGGGCAAAAGCTGGATATTAAAGAAAAAATGAGCAAACCAATTAACTAATTTTCAAAGCTAAAATAAATTTTTTAGTATTTTAAAATATGAAATAAGTTACAAGATAGATATATTCTTAACACTAAGTTTCTGTTGGGATTTGACCCTCTTCTGTGTTTATTTACTTACAACGGCATCAATCTGTTCCAGGGTCTTCATGAACTGCTCTGCAGTCCCTTTTATCCTCTTGTCCAGCTGTTTTAGTGCTTCTCCTTGGAGGTCCTTTGCTAAAAATCCCTGAGGAGGAAAAAGAGGGAAGGAAAGGTAAAATTATTCCATACCCTACAGAATGCTCATCTTAGAAAATCTGTCAATCCACCACAGAAGAAAACATCTTTTACTACTTCTGTAGTTTCAAGTATGATAGGGACTCCAATCTCAATCTGTGTTCTATCGATCCTTGAAATGCTAAATGCAAGATCTGCTAGGTTTACTTAAAAGATTAAACAAGTAACATACATTCTCCTTTGGACTCTGAAGAGAACTCTATGTTTTTCCAGATCTAAAGAATAAAATTTATCCAATATGAAACAGTATTTACCTTTTTCCAAACAGTGCCATGTCTCTATTTTAAAAATTCATAAACAGCATTTGAAATTCAGTAAGAATTTTACAGGACCCTTGGACAGTTAGGAGAGGCAGCCTATTACTGACTACTCAAAACCTTTAAACAGTATTTTTTTTAAATACATATACCTACAGAGTTGTTTTGCAAAGTTATAAAATGATACAAAACTGGCATACCTTCTGGATACTTGTGAACTCTTTATTAACTTCCTCTAACTTATTAGCTATTTGCTCCACTGACTTCTCCAAATCTTTTAACTTCTTTAATTCAGCCTCTTCTTCTGGACTATTCTGTGTATTCAAAAGTACAACATTCACAACTATGGAACAAATAGAGTCACTATGCAGCTAAAAAGCAGCAACAGTGGTGATACAGACATAAAGGTTTCTGTTGATTTAAAATACATGCTACACTGTGGTTATTCTTTCCATATTTTAATACCCACCAAATAAGCTTCTTCCAAAGCTTAAGTATAAATACAGTCAAAGCAGCAATGTATATAAACACATTAAATGAGATGAATTTGAAGGGAAAAATGAAAAGTGCAAACTTTTTTTTTGTTAGCTTAGCATCTTTAAAGTAGAGGTAACATTTATATCATGAGATATTACCTTGTCCACTACTTGGCAAAGCCAGTCACAAGTCATTTCACTAGCAATAACCAGCAGACTCATTAGCTACAGTTTTTTTTTTTAAACCAGAAAAATAAGATGAGCAGATAAGGTCATCAGTGCACAGAAGGTTCATAAGCACTGACAAGCAACACATTAGGCAGAATTTTGTCAATAATGTAAGGCAGAAGTCAGTCAACGTAATTTCAGAAATGTACAAACTGCAGAGTTACTTGCAGTACAACGTGAGATTGAACTCAACTTTGTGGGTAGGTATACAATATAAAGTTTATGTTGAAACCTGTTTCTGTGTTCAGCAGCTGAATCACTGACAGAAATTACCATAATTTAAGAAAAAAAAAAGAGTCCAAAGGCAACACTTACCCTTTTCCCAATCAACATGACTTTACAACCATTTTTAACACCAAGTGCCGACAATGGTTGTTCCAATTCTTTCAGAGACTTTCCTAAATGGAAAATGAGAGAGGAAAAAACTGTTAAAATATAGTTAGTGACATAAGAATGTCTTTTTGAAGACATTCAAAACATGGGACACCTGAAAGTGACTAAGATGAAAGGTATCATCTGTAAGAAACATTGACAGATTTATAAGTTACCTTTGTATATCAGTTTCTGAAAATGAACTGGAACTCCAGTGACTTGTTCAATAAGCACAGCCATGTCTTGTAGTGTAGGTTCACCATCTTCTTGTTGAGAAGCAACCTGAATACTGTGTTTTTCATTACCTAACAAAAACAGAGTAACAGTAATACTTATTGTTACCTAGAAAATATTACAGGGAATCTGTTTCTAATATTCATTTTCATTAATGCAGAAAGTTCTCAAATCACCAATTCTCATGCACAATCGTAATTCTTAATCAAAGGATTCTACTGCATTTCCTTCCTCTTGGAATGACTTACCTCAGCTGAAAGTTTTGTTTTACATTCTAACAACCTGAAGAGTTCGATTAGGCATATTCTGCTGGCGTAATGATCCTGCTAAATATTATTCCCCACCTCTTTTAAGAGTGCACATGGTGTCTAGACATCCCACAAGCTAAAGCATGAAAGCCCACACCTTCCTGATGTATTCCATTTCCTACTTCTAGGAATTTTTAATGGCATGAGTCTTGGGGAATTTGACACAATTTATTACTTCCTTTGCTCCCTACTCCTCATACATGAGAAGCAAGCGATCCATACCTACCCTGTCTCCTCTCTACCAGGCATCTGAGAGAATTCTCACAGTCCAAAAATTATTTTTCCCCATAATACTGCTGATATGCAGCCTTAACCACCTTGAGAAGTCTCAGCCTACATGTCACCTTCCACTTACAGAACATCCTATTCAGACTCCCTAAGATTACTTTCATGCAAACGGCAGGAAGTTCTTAGAAAAGATGACTATGTCTCTTGATCCCTGCTTTGCAACAGACCATTTCTATAACCCGCTGCTCCCACACACTTAAGGCCTGTCAGTCTGAAAGCACCCACAGGAATCAGCCACCACTGGCTGCAAGGGAAATCAAGACAGGCATTTTTTACTTTGCAGGAAGAGACAACTCTAACAAATACCAGAAAGAAAACTATCTTCATGCCACTAATTTGAAATGCATTTATCTATTACAAAGAAAAGTGCTAGAAATATCAATTTTAAGATGTTCCAGTCTCCCAGAATCATGTGACAAGTGACACTGTGGCCTCAAAATCTCGCAAGCTTCCAACAATATTTCTGAATTCCAAAACGGTTTTAAGCTCAAATCACATTATACAAACTGTTCCCAAGCATCTTCCGTAAATAGACCCTTCTTCCCAATTTCTTTTAGGGAAAAAAAAAAAAAAATTTAGGTCCTAACCTCGGTTTATTTCAGAATGTTGTTTTGACATATACAGCTGCTTTGTGTAAGGGCTGTGTCTGTCAGCAGTTGAGAAAAAAAACAACTACACAAATAAACAGCAAATAGGGAAGAGAACACCAGAAGTTTGCCTACCAATAGAAACAGTTTTAATTACAAATTATTTGTACCACTTTGGGCAGACTGTAACAAAAATTTTACTGTAAATTCACAGCAGAATGACATCACCATGAAAAATACCTCATGGGTTAGAATGGTATCATAGCTTATTTTTTGCTTCAGTAAGTGACAATACTAATTTAAAGTAACCACTAGTGCAAAATTCCAATATCTTTTTTTTTTAAAAAAAGCCTAAATACATTTTAAAACCAGGTCAAGTCAATTTCTTGCATATTGTCAAGTGATACATGTGGGTCTACTACCATTCCCTTTCTTAAACCTTATTTCCATCCTTCCCCACTTTCACTCACACATGCAAAACTTTAACAAAAACATTTGTGCTAAGTAGTAAACAAGCATCTGAGAGCAACAGGTACAAATCAGACAGCCAAAGTCCAAGATGAACAATGCCTTCTATTTGCTATTTATTAATGGCAAAGTAATTACCAGATAAGAAAACAATTGGAAAAAGACTCACAGATAAGAAGACTGCTGGCAAACATCAAGATGTTGTAATTATATAAATAAATTAATCTAGTTAAGTTATTGTCATCTTTGCAAATGAAAACCCTCAGATCAAATGGAGCTCTCTGAAGGCATCAATGAGCACATGAATCATAAAAATTCAAACCAATTATTCCACAAAGTTCCTCACCAAAGACTCAAATAAAACTGCCAGGTGATAAAGGAAATATTTCCACCAAATAACGTAAGTTTGAAAACACAAATGAGCAAGCAGAAATAAACAGTAAGCTCTAAAGGTGGAAAGAACATCACCAACACAGTGCAAAAGGAACAGGAATTGAATTTATTATTCACCAATTAAAAAATAATCCATAAAAAATTAACAAGTTTTGTTAACAAAAATCGGATGATTAATACCTTGCTGATTTAATACCTTACTATCCTTCTCATTCCTCCTACTGCCTCACCTAGATCCACTTCATCAAAATTTAACCACGGTATTTCCCATCTTATCTTTAGGAACTGGGGAGTCCAGGCTATTCTTACTTCTTTGCAGTAACTTTTTATACTTATTTGCAGACTTAACCGCATCTTCCCTTCCACCACCTTCTCCCTCCTCCTATTTCTCCTTCCCGATGAAAAAAAAGCTCAATCATGACAGCTGGCCTTTGAGTTTCATCAGATCAGCACCCAACTGTCCTATGGAAGAAACCACCCCTTTCTGTTGCAATCCTGCATCTCACTAATGGCAATCGTTCGAGCTTATTCAACAAACAAAAAGAGAGCCAATCGGGTAGCACCTGCTTTTAACATACCACGCTGACTTCAGTGATATATTCCATCTAAATGAAGATTACTACCAAAAACGTGACCTCTGCCCTGTGCTCTCTGGCAAGGCCAGCCTCGTCACCTGCTCCCACCGTCGTCCTTACAGCAGATCTACCCCCGGGCAGCGAGTTAGACCATTTTATAGGTATGGAAAAATTTTTTTTTTCTTGTCCTTCTGTTGGATCAGCTTACATGATCCAGTTTGAGGGAGGCAGTGGGAAGGTGCGGCTGATAGAGGAGAGAAACCTTACGGTAGCAGCCGGGATCGAGACCAGGCGAACCGGAGGGTGAGCCGTGTCCCCCTGAGGCCCGGGTAGACCCGGCGAGGCCGGGGAGGCTGCCGCCATCCAGCTGACAGCCGCAGCTCCGCGCAGGCGCCGCCGCCCGGCGGCAGCTCCGGCATTTTCTGTCTCCCGGAGGCTTTGCGGAACTCGGGCTCTCAGGCGCCAAAGGCAGCCACAAGCCACGCACAGCGCCCCGCCCCCCCCCGCCGCCCGCGCGTTTCCCGCCTGCCCCCGGCGCCCGGGGCAGCCACGGGACCGCCCGCCCCGCAGCGCCGGGCTACCGCTACCGGCCGAGGCGAGGTGCACGGAGAGCGGGGGCGGCAGGGAAGGGCGGCACCCCCCGAGGCCGGGGCCCGACCCGCACGGTCCCGCCGGGGGCCGAGGCACCGGGGCCAGCTCGGGGTACGTGCCGCCGGAGAAGGAGCCGCGGGCCGCGCTCGGCTCGGCAGCAGCTGAAGGCGACACCCCCCTGCCCGCCCTCCCTCCCTTCCTCGGGCGGCTCTTACTGTAAGTGACGGTGACGGTAACCGGGGCTCCGGGCGCCGCCATCTCGCCCCGCCACAAGGAAACCGTTCTGCGGGCGCATCCGGGGGCGCGCCGGTAGGGCGTCACTTCCGCCCTAGAGCCCACCCCCTCTCCAGCCGGGAGGGGTGGAGCAGCAGGGCCGTGACGTCAGCGGGCGCCCATGGCGAGCTCCCCCCGAGTTGCTCTTTACCGGCGTCATCGGCGGGGGGACGGCGGTAGCCGTCGGGTCGGTAATTAGCGAGAGGAAGCAATCAAGCGCCCTAGGGAGGAGGGGCGGCCGCCACCAACCGGCAGCGCCGCCCCAGCACCCAACCTCGGCCTGACGGCTCCCGAGCCCAGCCTCAGACCTGCGGCGGGCGAATTAAAACCAGCAGCTTTTCTCGGAGCAGCTTTTCCCCAGGATGCTGGTTCTCCTGTTGGCTTTTATTGCTGCTCCGAGCAACTGACAGCAGTGGAGAGGCGGCCCCACCAGCCCTGGCGTCACCGTGACGCTGCGAAAGGCAGCACGAGGGGCTGTTGGGATCGGAGCCGGGCTCCCCCCCTCCGGATAAGCCTGTGCTCCAGCAGCACACGACACTTAAGAACGGGGCAGGTTAAGACCACGTTAATTACCAGAAACGCCACACAAAAGGATCAGCTAATCTATGTGTTTATGTCGCCATAGAATACATGAAGTTAACGATAACCCTACTTACTACAGCTTTCAAGAAGGTTACAAGTATGGTAGCATAAAAGTCTCAAGACTGCAGTAGTTTAAAAATCGCTTTCAATTCCTTTATCAAATGAGCATAGTAATAAGGGAGCTATTTTACAGAGAGTAAGCGGCAACATACAGTCTTAGTTTCAAGAAAGAGAAACAATACGAAGTCAAAAACCTCAGCTATCAACAGCCACCACTACTCTTCACGTATTACTTTGTCCATAAGACATGAAAATCAAAACCTATTAGACTGACTTGCTTCCACTGAAGGGAATTATGCCGAATTTTCCATTAATAGAAAAGTCAGTAGTAAAACAACTTTCTTCAGAGAAAGAACACCACCAGCCATTCATACTGCATTCTAGGATGTAGTGATATTAAGGTTACACTGGAAGGACAAGTTCTCCAGGATTTAAAAAAAAAAAAACAAACTCTTAATTTATAAAGTGTAGTTCATTATATCCATTGTGCTTTCGAAACATTTATGTTGCGGGGATCTTTGGCAATCCAAATTCATCCACCAATACACCATCCTGTAAGAAAGAAAAAGGAGCAACAGGTTAACAACTCTCCACCAACCAGAACATTTCACAAAAGTTTCCCTACAATTTTCTATGAAGTGATATACCTGTAACTGTCACTGTGTGCCAGCTGGGATCAAAATAAGAGCATCAGTGTTCCTCCTCACTATGAAGCTATATTAAAGCCCCAAAAGCTTTTTTTTTTTACATTTGCTTTTTTACGTTTCTTATGTTTTTAAGACTAACTGCACTAGGAGCTGTAATAGTACACTGAAATTCTACTTGCAGTCTGACAATGTTAGATAGGAGTTACAAAATGCCATTTTAGCTCTTTAAAATTTAATAAAGAGTATTAAGTACACTTTATTTATAAGATGTATTTATATGAAATATATCCAAAATACATAAACCATTAAGGACTTTTTTTTTTGTTCAAAATATTAAGGATTCCAAATATCAAGCAACCAACACAAATGAGGTTACTTTCTTTTTGTCTTGAATTATTTTGCTTTCAAAAAGGAAAGGACTCACTTTGTTTTTCGTGTCAGTGGGAGTGACCTCTGGGATTGCTGGAGCAGATGCAGCTTCATCCAAGTAGGAATTGTCTTCATCAGCTAAAAGCTCATCACCTAACGCATCCAGTTCTGAAATTTAATTATCTTGGTTGAAAAATTATACAAAGAAATTCTTTTGCAAACAGAAAAGTTGCTCTTACAGAGAAACAGGATTCATACTGAATGCTTACATTCATACTCATTTAGCGTTACTTAGTCATCAGTTGAGAATAAACACACACGAAATAGAGAGAACCTTCTTTCCTTCACTGTAGCATTCCATTAGTGTGTATCTCATATGTCTGTCTCATGCTTTTGTTACTGTTCTTAAAGGAAATGCAGCTTTTGTGTTTAAAAAAGTGATTTAAACTACTTTTTTTTTTAAACACACAAAGTATTTGGCTAATGAAATTAAAAATCATTGTATGATGATTTTTACATCACTGAATGTAAAAATCATCCTCCACCTTCCTAACCTGCTTCCAAGTCATCTTCATCAATCTCTGGTGTTCCATAGCTACGACTCAGCGCTTCCTGGACTTCATTGGCTTCTTCCATCATATCCTCTAGCTGATCTTGTATGTCCTGGAGTAAGAAACAATTTCAGCTGGTCCACATTTAATAGTTTTAGTTAATCAGAGCTTAATGAAATTCAGCTTAATAATTCCAAAATACAAGGCACTCAATTTTATTTAATTTTTTGTAGCAGCATTAATGAAAGACACACGCATTCAGTACTAGAGTGTGGCCTTAACTACTATTAAAATTGTAATAAAAGTATCAGGTAGAAAAAGAGGAACCTTGAAACAACATCTCTGCAAAACCCTTTTAAGTATTCTTCAGGGTAAATTGAAAACCTCTAATAAATTACCTAGAGTCCAGCACTATCTGAAAAGCAGGAAATTATGAAATCTAGAGAAATTAAATATACCATCTAGAGAATAAACATTAACCTGAGATGTGTCACACCGTAATTTAGAAAATACTTTAGCATACCTATTGGCACTGTGCTTGAGTACAAGGAGATAATACTTGCCTAAAGGTTTACAATGCAGGCCATATATAGAAACAGCACAGGAAAGAGAACTTAAAGGAATTCAGCACTGGCATTTGATAAGTGGAGCATACTTCCAATTATATTTAGAGATCTTATGGGGTTTTTTTATACATTTTCTGAAGACAGGGCCAGGACTTGCAGACCTCTCAAAATTAAATTGTTTGTTTGTTTATTGATGAAGGTTTTTGGTTGGTTTTGTTTCTGGGTTTTGTTTTTTTAATCGGGCACTATCTTGAACTGGGGGAGCAAAGGACTGATCTGCATGCTGCTAGCATGGGGGGGGGGGGGGGGGGGGGGGAAGAGACAAAAAAGCCATAGCAGGAAGTATTCACCAACATTTATGCTGACGTGCAGAGGAAAGGAAGGGAGAGATTAAAGATTAGCCCAGCAAGGAAACAACAATCAGTGCAATAAGGCCAACAACTGACTGCGTGGTACCAGAGAGATCATGAAGGAATTACGGTGGTCCCTTAAAAAGGAGGCAAACTCATGTGAACTAAAGCAGTCAGCTTACATTTAAATTACATAGTCCACTCGGCACTATTTCAGTACATTGTTTCTGTTCTTTAATAATTTCCACTATAGAAGCTCACCTCAATTTGATCAATTTTGACTTGCTTGTAAGCTTTCTTCATTTCTTTCACCCCCAGTTTCATTGCATCAACCTAGAATAGAGTCAAACAACATGCTTGTATCTGATATAGCACACACAAGTTAAACACATGCGAGATTAATATACTGGTACCGTTGTCTTTGTATCCTTCAGTGCCTGAATAGTGTAATTCGCTTGTTCCATATTAAAAGACTGTTGTGACAGATTATCCCGCTGTTGTTCATACCTGTTAAAAACAATGCAAAGAATGGCTTTAACACACCACTATTTATTGCCACAAAATTCTTAATTTTTAAAAAAAATTTTAAAACAGCAGTAGTCTGAAGATAGGAACAGTTTTGTTTATGATAATATTTTTTTAAAAAATCATATCAGAATAAATAGTTTCATAAAAATCTGGCCATTATGCATTTCTATGTATTTAAAGTTGATAAAGCCACTCCTGAACTAAGCTTCTGTTTTAACTGATGGCAATACCATATTTGTATAGGTTTACACAGTAGGTGAGGATATAGCAAAATTTTAATCACTATAAGCCAGAGATGCATGCAATTGCTCATTAATGCTGTAAGCAGCATGGAAGAGATGCAGGTTATCCAAACCACAGTGGCTGTGCACTGGAGCTCTGCGGGGCAGAGAAGACAGGGAAGATGAGGTAGCAAAAGGTAACTGAGCAGGTCTGTAGAGGTACACTTCATCTGAGGGATATGAAATACAAGACGACACAAGCTTTGGCTCAGACAGCATCTAAGAGATTTGCAGTTCAGGGACTGTAAAGCACCTCTGAACACTTACCATGTTCTGACATTCTTTCCTTTGTATTTGTTGCCGGACACTTTTCAAGACAGTATTCTAGACTAGACCAAACCACAGGATCATCTACCCTGTCCATTCTGTTTTTTCTGCATAGACACAATTACGTGCGCTACATGTGCTCAAGTCCTAAAGGGTGTCCACAGAGAACAGGTAAATTTCCAGTAAACCAGACCAAGATCACTGAGTACACAATTTATAGTAATCAATTAATAATATAAAATGAGGCACTCTCTCAGAAAGTTTAGGAGCCAAGCATAGCTGTAATAATGAGCAGATTTAGGTCAGCTTGTCCCAGTCCAAATTTACACACTCAAATACAAATAAAGCACAAATATGCTGACGCAAAACCTGTAAGAAAATGCTTCTGAAAGGCTGGCTAGCTTGTTCAGCATTTTTCTTTAAAGAATGCTCAGAAGCACTGGAAAGAGAAGTTAAAGTGTGCTACCCCCCTTAAGGAAAACAGGCTTTCGTTAATCCCAAACAGAGAAAGGTTTTAACTTACATTCGCTTCTGCTTTAACACTCTCAGTGCTTTCTGCTTTACTGTATTCTGAAAGACACAGTATTGTTACGTTAGGAAAAATATTTGACTTTACTCTTGATTATACTGTTTAAACCTAATGTATTGCATTTAAGATTTCCAAGAGATTCCTCAGTTACTAGTACAAAGAGTTTAACAATAGTCACATTCAGCCTTTGTCCTGCATTAATGATTAACCAAATAGGCTTGTATATAAAGCTTCTAATAGAAGATACTTTCAAAAATGTCTGGCTTTTGAATTTTTTTTGATAAGCAGAACACAAACTTTGTCCATCAGAACCATCTTTCATCAACACATTTTAATGGTCAGCATCAAATAATACCACAGCCTTAATACTACTGTTTATATTATATATGTTTATTATTAGATAAATTTTATATTATATGTTCATTCCCTTTCAAAAATGGGTTTTGCTACTCCCTTTCTGCATAGTGAGACCTTTTTATTATGGCTGAAGAACAAAACAGCCTCACTATCAGCCTTAATTCAGGTAACAGAAGGAAGAAGGGAAGCGAGTTCCTTCTGATTGAGGAATGGAAGAAATAAAAACCAATGAAAACACTGTTCAAAAATGAATGTCTAAGAGATGCTTCAGGATAAAAATAATCCTGCAGGATCTTACACCTCATCAGTAGGGCAAGATGCAATTCTAAGAACCTGATGAACTGGCTACATCACCCGCTACATGACAAGAAGTGTGAGTCATATCCTTTCATGCTTAAATTGCACAGAAGATTCTTACCTTTGCAGGCCCCTCTCTCATCTTCTTCATTTGATCCTTATACTTCACTAGTTCTGCATCAAGCCTAGCAATTTTCTTGTCAATTGACTCAGCTCTGCTATCCACCTTTAATGCATGATGGGGAAAACAAACAAAAACCCCATTCATTAAGGTTTTATTCACATATGGACAATAAAAAGAACAGTCTCAGTTTTATTATGCTTCTAACTGAACTGTTCCTTCACTCAGTGGTTTTATGAACATTTCAAAGTTTGTAGAGAATCCAAAATCAGAATTGAGTGAAACACCTTCTACAAGGAGCACAAGAAACTTCTGGAGGTCACACGAAGCTCTGCCATTGTAACATGTTCTTGTCATTGAGATGCTCCCTTGCACACCCACTCAAGTCACGGTCTCTATTCAGGAATTCTGATAACATACAGTGCCAGGGACTAAACTGGAACGCAAAAAGAAAAACACAGTTGTACCATGCTGGCAGATAAGGGAGCAACGCAAAAGGGACAGAGATGTGTTCAGCAAGGCTAGAGGTTTATTTTTGGTGGGCAGAGAACATTAATCCTTCAAAATGATACCTGGATTACTGGTTATGTTTAAAAAGCCCAGACAACCATTTTTTCAAAGGTGCCTAACTTCTTTGTCAGATCAACACTTTCCCTATCACTTCCCACAAAAGGAGCCAGGACACAGCAGTTCCACCTGGTAGCTACTCCGAATTCTCACTGCACTTTTGCTCCAAATCCCAATAGTAGCTGCACAGCTCAGTAAGAGACCTCCAGCAGTCAACCGTAACAGCCCTGGTCCAAAGCATACCATGGAGCTGTCATTATGGGAATATTTTAACCCTTTTGCATAAGAAGGTTAAAGATGATAATTACATAACCCAGCATGGGTATAGATCATTCTAACACAATGCACAAATTCATAAAAAAACCCAAAGAAAGCCTTCTTAACATGAACCAACTATCACAGCATTTCTCTGGAAACAACAAAATAAAGCTTATTAACTTCTCATTCCAAAGAATCTCTCTAGGGATTAGAATATAATGACATTCCAATTATAGCATGAGACCAATCAGTGCAAATTTACAATTCTGACTTGCTAATAGTGTAGATAAACATGTATAATTATGTGGATTTTCATTTTGGTGTCTCAATGATCCTTTTACATCTCTGCTCTATGACAGCAACATGCATTTGCCAGAGGCATCCTGAGCAGAACATCTGATACAAACACTCCACACAAGGCATTAAAGTGCGTGGGCACAGCTGGCTTTGAAAAAATTGTATTAAGCTTTCTATTATGCCAAATATTTTACTAACAGCAAGAAAAAGACATATTTATGATTTTAAAACTCTTGTAGGTTCAAAGTGTAGCACCTCCTCAAGATCTTCATCACCTAAATGCATCTTTAAGGTCAGCCTCCTTCACAGGGGAAAACCAGTTATTTGGTTTATTTATATAATGATTCTTTTAAGCAGTTCTAGCAGGAAACAGAGACAGATCCTCCTACATTCATTAACTATATAATTTGACACGTTACACAAGACCTCAGCTTGAGAACAGACAGAAGAGAGGAGAACAGATGCAATTTATCCAGAGGAAGACTAAACTGTGTATTAGGACCTGAAGATCTGCTTTCTATTATTCACAAATAATGCATACCAAGGTATGTTTCATTGCTACAGAAGGGCCCCACTGTACACAAAAGCAAGTGATCGTGATATCCCAAGTCCCTATTGAGCAAAATGGCACCTTATTTAAATAAAATCAAAAAGAACATCACATGTAAGACTGAATTTTAACATTATCACAACTATTAGCCCTTTGTTCCTATGTTTCCTACTTACTACTCTGAAAAAACATAAATTTGGAGTGTTTTTTCAAAGAAGAAAAAATAAAAATACCAGTACCACAGTTCCTGATGCATCCTTCCTCCTATCAGCCTCATGACAGCTTTGAGTCATCTGACTGCTCAGCCGGCAAGGATAACAAAAAATCTGCCATTTCGTGCAATGTCAAGGCAAGCACAGCAGGCACAGCAAGAGAGCGAGCAGAAACTGCAAGGGAGAGTGGGAACATACGCGTGGGGAGCAAGTGGGGACACAGGAGAACATCATACTGCCAGCGTGTGGATATAAAGATACCGTGAGGATATAAAGAGATCCAGGCCTTACATTCGTGTTGAGTGCATCCATTTATAGGATGTGCTCCTGCACGCAGGAAACAAATATTGGCATGTGTGTATATACGTACAAACGTATGTACTGGTGTACAGGTACACTCCTCCTGCACACGCTGTGCTGATGCACAGGTGCGCCCTGAAATACGTGTGTGCATATGCATAAACACGCTGCGCCAAGGCAGAGGCGCCTATCTATGCACACTCAAGTACACACTCACAGTGCCCACACACCGCTGTGTTTCCATATCAGATCCACTGAGGCACACCTACGGGCAGGTGCATACTGCCACGCACATACACCCACACGCACGGGCTGTACCCCCAAACCAGTGCACCCCCGCCGCGCCTCCGGGCCGGTGCGGGCACCCGCACACTTCCGCGTAGGGGCCGGCCCGCGGACACGCAGTGCCTCAGGCACGAAGCCCTACACCCACACCTGCGCGGGCGGAGGCACGGCCCGAGGGGCGCGGGCGCGCCCTCAGCCCCGGGCCCAGGCCCTGGACCCACCGGGCCGCCCCCGCGGCCGCCCCCCTGCCCCCTCCCGAGGCGGCGGCCGGGCCGAGCAGCGCACCGGCCGGCGCCGGGGGCCCGGGTGCGGACCAGCTCCCCCGGGGAGGGCACTCACCGTCCCGATGCAGTCGGTGAGGCTGGGCGGAGGCGCCTTCGGCTTCGCTTTACCGAAGAAGCGGTTCATGGCGGCGGCGTCTCGGCCTCGCTCTGGCTCCTGGTCCCGGTCCCGGTCCCGGTCCCGGCAGCGGCGCTCCCCGCCACCCGGAAGCGCAGCGGCGAAGGCGGAAGTGCCTGTACTGCGGCCCACCCCCGAACTTCCGCCCGGCTCGCAGTGGCGGCGATTGGCCGCTTGGGGCTCGCGGAGTGAGAGACGGCTGGGCCCGAGGCGGGGCCCGCGCCCCCCGCGCCAGCACAGGCAGAGGAACGGCACCGCCCCGGCGGAGGGTGGGCCGCCTCCGAGGAACATTCCTTTTCAGTTACATCAGTGTTTACTTATTTTCCAATATAAAAAAAACTACAGCTGTGTAATCTTCCCCGTAAAATCAGTTCATCTCATCTCTTAAGAAAGTAATACCATGAAAACATGTGAAACAAAAGCATACCGTATCCGTTTTATTTATTTTTTATGTTAAGAACACTTTGTTTTTGTACAGAAGTTACTGAGGACCTAGCATATCTTTAGGCTTCACCCACTGATCAAACTGGTCTGACGTAAGGAAGCCCAGCTTTATAGCAGCTTCTTTTAATGTCGTCCCTTCTTTGTGCGCAGTTTTGGCAATCTTGGCTGCTTTATCATATCCTGGAACAAAACAAAACAAACCAGTTAGCCATTTGCAATATCCGAAGATTTGTTAGAGGCGAGAAAAAAGTGGGACACTTGGCCTTTGGAGAATTGATTTGCTAGATATTGCTGTTACTGCTTAACTCCATTTGCAGTAAATGCGCACCAAATGTTTACACCAACTCCTTAAAGTGAAGGTAAATTCTGGTCTTAATGCATTTAGATCAAAGTTTTACGTGACTTCCTCTTTTTTTAAAAAAAAAAAAAACTCATTATAATCTTTCACTTTTCATTACTGGTGGTCAAATCAGGATGATAGGCACACAAATTCTTGCAATCTCCTGATTTTTTTTTTACTCTAGTCAGAATTATTTTTATAATGCAGTGATGTCCACTGCAAGGAGAACACATCTTTTTCAACAGTAGTAGCAGCTAGTGATGTTAAATTAACTTTTGGCCTGAGCCGTGACTTGGTCTCCTAAACATTGTGACAATAGAAATAACGTGTGCAAAATAACATTACCACAAAATATTTCAGTATAATGTTCTGAGAAGTTTCTGAGCCTTAAACCCTACCTATATGTGGGTTCAGTGCTGTTACCAACATCAAAGATTCACTCATTAGTTTGTTGATCCTGTCCATATTGGCTTGAATTCCAACTACACAGTTGTCAGTGAAAGAACTACAAACATCTCCAAGAAGTCTTGCAGAGTTTAAAACATTTTTAATCTAAGAAAAAAAAAAAAGAAAAAATACCAACTATTACATTCATAGCTGCACAATCGAGCACTTATTCATAACCAGTGCTGCTTCGGCAATATCCACTTATTTAACGGGCCATTTGTAGAAAAGGAGTACAGTGAATAGTACACCCTCCTCCTTCTGCAGGGTAAGGTCAGCCACTCCTATTTAAAAGAACTTTGTGAGAAGCATTAAATAGAGAAGAATTCTTGCATGAAGACCACCACAGTATGTACAGACATTGTTAGAACAGTTTGCAAATAACCAAGTAAAAAATACATGAAGGCATCTAATTTGTTGTCATTTCCCCCTTCAGGTACTAATCAAGAGAGGACATCTAAAAATATAAAGTACAATAAGATCTGGCATTAGTTCTCTACTTTGACAATCTGTAACATGCCACTTTTTGGGGGGAGAGGTGTCTCCTTCTATCGAGATTTATCTTCTGCTAGGTACATCTCTTGGCTGTTCAATATTATTTTATTTTTTCCCCCGCTTCAAAATCAGGTGCTCTATGCTTAAAAGTAGTATGTTCAGATCTGTGGAAAAAAACTCACTACCCTAAGCAGACACAGTAAGGGAGTGACACTGATTTTATTATAAAATTCCCGTTTTCTTTCAATCACTTCTAACTAGAATAATAAAAAAGCAGTATTAGTTAATATAGGCAGTGTAGAAAAGAAATATATGACATGCTGCTCCCTCTGTGCTTCTTATTTCTAAGACAACAAAAACTCAAAAACTTTCCTTTTATTTGTATTTAGTATTAGGATCTTTTCTGCAAGACACCTTAATTCTTTTTAAACTATCATCCCTACCCTAACCTTTACGCTATTCCTTCACCATCTTATAGACAGTTCTCCATAATCTTCTGATTTGATGCTTTTGTTTATATTCTTTTCCGCAATTTCTCCTGTTTAATTTTTCTTCTTGGTTTTAAGAAAGAAAAAAAAAAAAAAGAGATGGCTCAAAGAAGAAAATAAGAATTATGACTTGGTGTGAAAACATCCAAATTTCAGTACAAGGTGATTTGTAACTTGACTTCTTTTAATTAAATATACAGAAGCAGCAGTATGTATTCTTGGTGTATCCTGCTCACACTGTAAAAGGCAGACATTATTTTAAATACTAAAGTCTAAGTCTAATTATTTACAATTTCACATGACTCACTTGCCAAAAGCATGTAATCCTTTGGTATTCAGCAGTAACAGAAATTAGTAACAGATAGTTGCTAAAGAAAAAAAAAATCCAAATTTTTTAGCTGAAATACCAAATTCTCTTGTTTTGGACAAAATTTAGTTTGAGATTGTGTTCCTCTCTCCCTGGTTCCTTAGACTGATGATAAGCATCTATTGTTAAAATAAAATCTTATCTGCGTAAGATAGTTTCATGTAAAAAAGATGGCCAGTTCCCTGTCAAAATAACAGAGACTTACAAAACAAGAGAATAAAATTTGTTCTCAGTATTTATCAGTTTCTCTGGTGCTTGTATTGACTAAATATTCACTGAGGTTTTTTTCCCCATGAGTTATCTGTTTGTACAAACGATGATTTAAAAAGACCTATGTATTTAAAACTTTATGAACTTACCATCATGGGCTTAAAAACATTCAGTTCAAAGTGTCCATTGCTACCTCCTACAGTGACAGCAACATGGTTTCCCATAACTTGGGCTGCCACCATGGTTACAGCCTCACACTGGGTAGGGTTCACTTTTCCTGGTTGTGGAAGAGAGAGAAAAAGGTTGCTGAAGAAGAAGGAAGGAAAAAAAAAAACCCAACCCAAAACCAGTAGTTTCCTCATTTACCAAATCATACTCAACGAAAGATGTTTTCTATGAGGTAACTTGTCTTACTCATTTGTATCTGTGCACCACAGAAAAGTAGTAATTTCTGTAAATTATATTAAATTGACTGTACTATTCCAGTAATTCAGCTAGGATTTTTAAAGCAGACATGGCTGCTTTAGCCATCTACCAAGACTTTAAGAGATGGATCAGATGTGCATGAGCTAAGCAGCTGGTAATTACCACAGTTCTTAATAGTCAGGAGATGATAACCTCTCCTCCTGCAAGTAGGCATTTCTGGTAAATCACTACCAAATCTCAGTCAACTTAAGAAAAGTATTACCAATTTGTTAGCATTACTTTGTAATAGAATTAGTACAGTATGTTTCCTTTGTCAGGAAGAAAAACCAAACAAATTAGAAGTGGCCTCCTAACGAGGAATTTTTATGATTGATTTAATTTCTAGAAATAATCCTAATAAGAACATTAATTATCTGCTTTTTTGAAGACAGATATGCTCACAACCTGTTTCTTTTATAATTTATCGTACAGGAAGAACATGCTTAGAATAGTTTGGGATGTACAATATTCACACAGACATACTTTTTTAGGAGAAAGGCAAGGAATGATTACTAATATTACTCATACCTTTCTTATCCTCCCATACAGTGGGATCATTGCAGAAGGGAAAACCTGAGTATGTAACACTAATCATGCCAGGAAGTAAAGACAGAAGTCAATTTACATCACTGTATTGCTACACTTCATAGATTATGTAATTTAAATCTTGTTTCAGAAAAGCCTTTAGATAAAAATTGTAGAGATCTTGCAATTCTCAACCAAGGTTTTGAGAAGTATGTCTGTATTAATCAAGTCATATGTTTACAGATACCACTCTCCCCCACATACTTGTCAACACACAGCTGTGCAAACAAGTATTTTTATGAACACAAATTGTGGCAAAATATGGCAGAAGATAAAAACTGACAAGTGATGAATCACGGACTTACAGACATTTGTGGTGGTGTTTGGTAAATATCTGTTAAGAATCAGTGGTTCAAAACAAAAGAAAGAGGCAGTTTTTCTCTGTATGCTTTCTCTGTACCTGGCATGATGCTGCTTCCTGGTTCATTTTCAGGCAGGATGAGTTCTCCTAGTCCAGAGCGTGGTCCAGAACCCAGGAAACGGATATCATTAGCTATTTTCATCAGACTACATGCCACTGTGTTCATAGCTCCACTGAGTTCCACTAGGGCATCATGAGCTGCAAGAGCTTCAAACTTATTTGGAGCAGTGACAAAAGGCAAACCTACAGGGAGGTGGCGGAAATATTAAACCTGTGAGGCACTTCCTTGCAGACATAAACCTGATAATCAAACACATAATTAGCTTTAAAAAAAAAAATTACTAACACTGTAAGATCATCTCTCTTGTCTAGACCTTTCCTCACATATTTCTTAAGCAGATCAATACAAAAGACATAATAAAAGTCACTAAAATACAGAATAATATGAAATTTGAGCATCTACCCCCAACAAAGGGACACATTTCAAGCTTTCATACCGTTGCATACTAAGCATTGCTTTGCACCACAATATTTTATGAATGTCAATAACCTCTTACAAGTTAGCCCAACCTTATGTATTTCTTCCATTAAATCAAGTTAGATTCTTTAGATTGTCAATTGCTGTGATGCTTCTCTCAGTTATGAAAATAGAGGTTTTTGCAGCACAGTGCAGACATTAGGAGAAGTAATCACAGTGGAATCACTTACTTAAAGAAAAAAGATGCATTCAAGTATCAGCACTAGAAAGGAACAAGAAACCAGACAGAACGTGTGAAAGCTGATTCAGACTCAAGAGGATGCCTGAAACTGCTGCCAACAGCAAGAGCTCAGGAGCAATAGAAGCAACAGCTCTGTTTATGTTAAATTAAATGCCTGAGATTTAAGGCTAGGTTCCATAATGAAAAACATTTCTTCAGGGCTTTGCCTTGGAAGAAAAGACTCAGCAGAATTTTATTAGTGGTAATAGACATCGCTAAGGATGTGCGCAGGGATGCTGACTGTGGGCTGGAGTTACGCCCCACAAAACTACTTGTCTGAGCTTACACTGCCAGTTTAAACAAGAGTAGCCTAACACCCTTTGCTAGGGAAACAGCAGAATTTCTACTGTTTTGCAGTTCCTGCCAAACACCAAATCCCACCCAATTTGCATAGTCTTCTGAATTGCATAGCTGCCTTCTCAGTTGCAGAGATCATTCCAAACTTTCCATTCTCTCCTTGCCAATAATCTTCCCCTCTAAGAACATGTGGAACTTCAATGGTCTGCCCTACTTGTTTTAAACTCATGCAACCTGCCTGTATGGTACATCTAACAAGCATTAAGCTGAGAGAGCTCCCTAATACCACCAACAGCTTCTTCAAGTGCCAAAACTAGTCATGTAATGCTTCTTCTCAGCAGTTGTTGCCTATGACAAGTTACTACTTCCCTGTCAGGGTACGAGAAAATATTGACCCTCTATGAGACAGTGAATAATTGATCCATTAAAACAAAAATACTGCTGATAAGCAGTTTCAGGGGCATTTTTAAAACTAATATTGTGACACAGAAGAACTGGTTCACAGATCAAGAAACCGCAGTGGTTCTGTAAATTAAGCTTTAAGCTCTAATAAAGACAGCATCAAAAATCAGACAGCTCATTTTTACTTTCACGTGAAAAATGTAGTGGCTTTGGGATGTCTTTTTTTCCTTCTTTTGTGCCAAGTCCCTATAGATTAAGCAAGTCAGAGGAGCAGAGGTCAAGACAGAAGCTGAATTAATAGCAGAAGCTTGAAACTATATCCATCTCCAATAAGCTTTGCTATGAAAAACACGGTAATTTCAGTCACTTTCAATGCATTGGGTATAATTACAAAAATACATTCCATCAAAAATCCTAAGTATAAGGCATATGAAATACAGCATTAACAGAAAGTTTCATGTTAAAATATAAAGACAATTTGAGAAGCTTGTGAGAAGTATGGAAACTGATTTTGTTTGAATTTGACTGTATGTTACGTATACCGCTTTACTGATAACTCTGAAATATCATTCCTCACCTGTCAGTTCAGCCACTTTAGCAGCAACTTTCTCAGCAAAGCCAATTCTTGTGTTTAACCCTGTACCAACTGCAGTCCCGCCAGCTGCCAGCTGATACACTCTTGGCATGGTTGACTCAATCCTAGCCACACCGTATTTAATTTGTTGCACATAGCCACTAAATTCCTTTGAAAAACAGGGACAAAATAAAGGAACAAAGACAACAACCAAGAATAAACATCTAGAATTATTTAGATTTTTAACATGATAGACCTAATTCCTTTAAAAACTTGAAGGCACTGAACTTCACACAGATGCTAAATTTTAGCATGTTTCCATTAAGAGGGAGAATTTACAGATATTACAAGACTGTTCTCACAGCATGAACAATTACATCTCCATAAATGTATTCACAATGCATCTTTCTCTTGCCTTTTATCTCAGTTGCGTACTTAGCAGGATCTGAATCCAAGGTAAATCAGATCTCAGATTAAATTAATTTTCTCAAGGTACAATTAGAGAAACAGATCCTGGGCTTTTTTCACTTAATTTAAGTTAGTAAAAAAAACCCACCTGTGCATTCTTGGAAAAACCCCACAAATTTTACATGAATTTTTATCAGTCCAGTTTAAATTAATGAATTACCAGATTAATATAAGACATTCTTGACAATATGACAACAAAGATTTGCTGTCACATGTATATATATACACGATCATATATCAAAGATTTTCATTCAAAATACTTAGTTCCTACACTTAGCTACTTAGTAACACAATAAGTATGTTTCCTTCAAAACACTAAGTATGTGTTGGCAAAACCTTGTTTATATAAACTCACATATTACAGACTAACTAACCTTCTTCGTTCCAGTGTCAGTGTAACAGAAGTATCATGTCGTGTTATTTGGTAATGGAACATGATTAAAAATCATTGATATCTTACTACTGTTAGAAGTAAAACACACATGGAGAAAATTAAGAAAATTTATGATGCAGTAATTAGAATACGGCATCAAGCAAACTCCAGTAAAGATGAAAATACTCTGAGATTCAGCCAGTCTCCTCTTAATTCTCTTAAGCTATCAACCTAATTTAGGCCTCCTCAAGTTTGCCTCAGTTTCCTCCAACACATTTACAAGAATTTTCTGAACAAATGTGTAATTATTTTTTTTTACCTGTCCAAGCGTAAGAGGAACAGCATCTTGTGTATGAGTGCGCCCTATTTTTATGATTTGGGAGAACTCTTTGGATTTCGCTTCAAGTGCATTCTGTAGCTTCTTTAGTCCAGGTAACAACACCTCGTTAACCTCCTGGGCAGCAGCAATATGCATTGCTGTTGGGAAAGTATCATTTGAACTCTGTGAAAGAAGTTCAAGAAATTTATTTACAAGCTTTTTTCACCATTGCTGCTGTAAGATGTACTTGTATGGCTTTATTCTCTATTTTATAAACAAGAAGAAACTAAACTAAAAATAAGCAACTAGCAGTGTTCCACAAGTCAATCTGCAGGAATAATCAAATCTTCTAAACTCCAGTCCAGCACCATATTGATAAAGTCAACTTTTTATAACTATACCCACAGAAAATTAACTACATGAGTAGACTGTTCACAACAACATTGGGACCAAAAAAGAGAAAAAGACTTGCTAGTTATGAGACACAGGAAACAAATGGATGGATGATTTCAAAGCCACTGCAGGTGACTTTAACACACTTACGTGTTGCTTTTTAATGTTAAATCCATTCCCAGGATACTGAGTAAGCACAAAATATCAGGGAGTGATACAACCAAGTCAGTGGCTTACACTTCAGCTAATCTGAAGAAAATATTAAGAGTGAAGTATAATAAAAATGTCTACCACAATCAGTGGGGAATAAAAAATGAAATGGGTAAGTATCCAGCCTTTAGAAACTGGATCTCTATTTAACTTCTTTAAGACTGTCTGCAGTAGCAGTGGTTGTCACCAGCCCACCTCTGTATAAATTCATCTGTCATGAATGAGTTCAAAATTTTTAATCTAAAAAGCTCATACTGTCACTGACTAACATTTTAAAGTTCCTTTAAACTGAAAAACCTGGAAAATCATTGCCAAAGCTGTACACAAGTGTTTGGGATTTTTTTAAATCTAAACAGTGGCTACAAGACAATTCAAATTTCACAATTAAAAAAAAAACAAAACAACTTTTGACATTAAAAGAAGTATAATGTGAGAATAACAACCTGGCTTTTGTTAACATGATCATTTGGATGTACTGGGTTTTTGCTCCCCAGTTTGCCCCCCATTATCTCAATGGCTCTATTGCTGATGACTTCATTGACATTCATATTGGTTTGAGTTCCAGAACCAGTCTGCCACACCACCAATGGAAAGTGATCATTTAATTTTCCTTCAGCTACCTATAATGGAAAAAGAGAGAAAAAAGTTGTTCTACTGGAACAAAAAAAAAGTTAAAAAGGATAAACTTAAGAATTTTATAGCTGTAATTCAAATAATGTTCTCCATTATTTTTGTAAATCCACCTAGAACAATTGTGAATTTATACCAGAATAATTGAGAACTTGATGTAATACCAGATATTAAAAGGGTAAAGAACTTCTGCTATGCTTTTTGAAGATGATGAATTCTGAAACACAGAGAAATATATAATTTGATTTCATGTTCTACACTCATAGAAAGTCAAGATTTTTAAAAGGTCTTTTAGGCTATATCTTCTGTTTCCCGAACAGTGCAGCTGATTATATAAGTCAAAAACCACCCCTCCCCAAACTTTAAAGCAATTTGTATTCTAATCCTCCTGGGTAGGACTAGAGGTAGTATGTGCTGGTTCTCCCTTCCACAGCTATTTGTTCAGGTTAGTAATATCTCCTGGGGAAGGAAAATATCTTAAGTAGTTTGTCAATCAAAGCATGTAGGGTGCATCAGGGTACTGATTCAGTGTTATGTGTCTCCTTGGGTCATGACCATCCTTTGGGTGTCAGAAACATCAGTTTTTTGGACAGAGCTTATCTGTTTACAAACTCCTAATCAGCAGGGGTGCACTGCTTTCTCCTAGGAAATCAAGCTCAACAGCTGCAGAGTTTCATCATGAACACTGATCACAACTATATAACAATTTGAACTAGAGGCATCCAGAAGTTCATTCCTTATGGGAAAGGGTCCACCGAAGGATGTGTTTTTGCCAAAGACCATCTGTCATGCACATGCAGTACATAATATGTGTATAACTGGACTCTGAAATTTCTCCAGAAATAAATTTCATACAGGGACATTCCAAACCTCTTACACCTGTAGACATTAGATTTTGCAACAGCAAGATGAGCTGCCAGACGGTTGCTGGTATCAAATACCTTCTTCCTGTAAGGCATGCTGTCCCTAATACTGCCCTGACCTACATGGCCTTAAATTGAGAGGTGCCTAAAAAGGACTTGTGACTGTTTTTACTGTGTCTCAACTGTAACCAAGTATGTGACACACATAAACAAGCAAGAGAATCACATGGACTTAAAAAGATTCATACGTATTGACTGGCTGATTACCCATGGGAACAAGGTCCTGATCAGCCAAAAATGGCTATACCAACTTACATCTTCTGTAGGCAGGCTATAACAACTGCTATCTCAAATCAAAACAGAACAGGGACAAATACTCTCCTGTTTGATCTACATTTTTTGGAGCCTGCTGAACCTTATGTGCACTTAAAGAGATTTTTCTAAATGTGTGTTTGTGATAGTATCAAAAATGGTGCTCAGAAGTATCACCCCCATGCACATTAGCCTCAGAAAAGTCAAGAATGCAAAGCAAAGGATCTGTTGTCACAACTCTGAGGCTAGATAACTATCTCCAGTTTATCACGATATAGCAGTCCTCCTGGAATCATGCTTTTCAGGAAAGGATCCTACCTATTTCCCATCTTACACAGGGGCAAAGTTCCCACCTCCAAGAGTAACCCAATTCCTTGCTGCATCTCTTTCAGTTATATTAGAAAACTATTTTGGAGGTAAGGGAAAAGATAGCACTGCAGAGGTGTTTTTAAAACACAACAAAAAAAGCCCCAAACAACTTTCAGAACCCAGGAATCCAAACTAAGTCGCATCTAGCCAGCAAAACTTCTGATCCACCTTTAACTAGGAGAACCCTAGAAACCACAAGAAGAGACTGAACATATTCTGGAGTACTCCACAGCTCTTGGGTCTGCAGACCTATGGTGCTACAGCTGCAAATACTGAAACATTTGAAATTAGTCAGAAGAGAAAAGCTCTGTAAAACAATGCCTCTGGATAAATACACCTGTTGATTTACACAAAACCACACACCTGGTATTACCATACCTCAGATAATGGTCATTCACAACTCTGTGTACTTGGGTGGCATTTATCCTGAGAAAGAGGAGATGCCTCTGTGTGTCACATCATGTCCTCTTTAGCTATAAAAGTGATACTTAAAAAGCACAGATTTACTAGTAAGCTTAAGTCTGAAGAGGAAATGGACTAGTAACAGAGAAACTTTTCAGATTGCAGATGGTCTTCACAATACCAAGATGCAATTATTTAAGAGAATGAAGACTTCCAAACCAAAAAAGCTTTGCTTGGCATGTCAGACTTCACGTTAGCTGAATGAATTGAGATTCCATTTCCCTCCTAGTTTTTTTTTTTTTTATATTGTTCATCTGGTAAGAGTCAACACTATGCAAGTAATGAGTAAACTTAATAGAGGGGGAAAATTGCATTGTTTTTATAACTTAAGTATCAAAATGTATTTGACCATTCTACCATTTCTATAAATGTAAGAAGTAATAAAACATTAAGTAAATGATTTCTCAACCTGAAAAACAAAAATTACTAAGAATGCCTTCCTCTAAAAATGCAAGAGCTCTGCCTCCAAACTTCCTGTGAAAAGCTTAAAAAATAATCACAGTGACAATTCTAGTATTTTGAACAGTTTGCTCCTACCTCATTTGCCGCCTTTACAATAGCATTAGCAATCTTTGGGTCAAGACCATAATCTTGATTTACTTCAGCAGCTGCTCTCTTCAAGATGCCAAAAGCCCTTATAACTTGAACCTGAGACACAAGAATAAATTTAAATACGGGGTTTTTTTTTCCCCTAGAGGACATTTTAGGACCCTATAGCACAGATCTAGTTCTAAATCAAACTCCTCCTGAACTTAAATCCAGCAGTAGTTGATCAACCAAGCCAAAGAGCAATCAGGTCACATGACCTGTGGTCTCACTAACAGTAACATTTACCCAAGCAGTCCAGAAAGCAGTACACAGCTCATCTTTTCTTTGTAAATCCAGGTATGCTTTGTGTATCGAAACAGACTACATGCATTAAAATGAACAGAAAAGGAGAACTGGTTCTATTTCTAAAATAGCCTTTTTGAGGGCAAACTGACATTTTTCAGACATGGAAACCCAGTGCATGACAAAGCGTGTGCACACTAATGCTTGATGCACAGCTACATGTGAAAAAGTAACTTCATAGCAACTTATGCTACACTTAACATCTTCAATAACAAACTACACAACACTATAGGAAACAAACTTCCTTTGAGTTTTTTGCCTTCAGAAAAATTAAAGACAGATCTCTATGAATCCCAGCTATTAAAAAAATTAAGGAACACAGTAAAATATTATTCAAAAGCAACATTCAATTTATTTAAATGAAACAAAAAATATTTCGAACACAGAACAGTATCTTGCCATGGAATTTCTAACTTTAATTAAAATTCAAAGTTGCTCATATTCCCAACAAAACTCTAAGGAGGAGGTATTCACTCTCACATCCAAAACATAGTTAAAGAGAAGAAATGAACACAGCTTTGAATTACTTACTGGCATTCTTTCTGAAACGCCTCCAATCTTGAAGTTCATTGTAGATCTTACGGTCTGGGCACCATAATATTTGTCACTTGGGACCTTCAGTTCACCAAAGGTATCATATTCTATTCTAAAAGCCTCTTGAGTGGACTATGGAAAAAGAAAAAAAAAATGTATTTCAAAGATTGTCCTTTTTGAAAGCAGATACAGTTGAGAAAAAATGTGCAAAAAGAGGAAAAAACAGAACCAAGACACACAGCTAGTCATAGGTATTTTTCTAATTATATCTTCAAAGCTAAGCCATTTTTCTAGCTTGAGCAGCTCTCTTACTAAAAGTCACAACTCCTAACATTGTGCAGCCTAGCAGACCCACTAGTGACAGCACTGCGAGCCTTAAGACCTCAGCTGCCCACTGTACAAAATGCATCATCCTGACAAAAGACTCTGTTTCTTTTGACGAATTAGTAACTTTTCTTACAGTTTACAGAATTGGTGCTTTGTTAAAACCAAACTGAAGAACTAGTGTGGAAAGAATTCAGGTGGTATCCACCCAGGCAACGGGCATGTAACAATCCCTATTTGAAATCCACACTGCACATAGGACAGAAGGAAAATACTGCAAGGGCACAAGTGTTTAATTCAGTACCAAATTACTGACAATTAATTATCTTCTTAAGCCAAATAAACCAGGAACACAGTTGCCCCAGCTGTGGAACATGAAGAAACTGCACCTAGGTATATTTTGTGCAACATTTACGTAAGGCAGTATTTCTGTATCACATATACACCTAGCATGCGTTATTATCTAACACAGCCAGAGATAAATTAATTTTAGCTGATGTACACCAACTAAAAAGTAATTTTTACTTTTTATGAAAACCCATTTATTTGTGATGATGTGATCACATTCACATGCAGCTTGACAAAGACGGTGGGACTGGACAGGAAGCAAGAGCAGGTTACTCTTCCTCTCCCCATGCCTTGGTCAAAGTCCCAATTTTCTGTGAGAAACGTCTTCATCCTTTCCCCAGAAGAGGAGATTACCTTCTTGCAGAGTCTTCAGGAAGGGAAAGAAGTCTTTTTTAATTCTTAATCATAGGTGAAGTAAAACAATCCCAGCTCCATTTGTAGGGTATATACATATACAATGCCAGGCTCTGACCTAACCATGACCCTCAGGGGTGAGTTCCTGGGATAGCTCTATCAGAGCATCAAGTCAGTGTTGCGGCACAGTAAAAGAACAGGAAATGTTAGAAACTATTAGGAAAAGTAGAAGATGCAAGAAGAAACATCACTGTGCCACCAAGGTTCATCTACACTCTGAAGTCTTTGTGCAGGTTTGGTTTTTACCTCAAAAGGCGTATTAATGGAAACAGTTCAAAGACAGACAATAAGGCTGATGAAAGGTAGGAAACAGCTTTTTTAAGACAACTGAATTTCATTCAGAAAGAGAGACAACTTCAGGTTTGAAGGAAAACTGAGGTCAATAAAAGCATCAGTAGAACAGTGATGGCTGTTAGCTGCTGTCTCTTCCAATACAAGAAACAGGAGCTGTAACAGTAGGCTAGTAGGAGTCAGGTTCAAAAGAAAGCAAAAGCAAGCAGCTCTTCACACAAGTAGCAAACTGATGAAACTCTCTGCCAGCTGATGTTGCAGATGCAAGAAGCCCGTATGAGTTTAGGGAAAGTGAGATAAGCACTCAGAAGAAAGATCTAAACTGGGTTATTATAAAGACAAACCACAGATTCAGGAAATCCTCTGATGCGAAAATGAAGAGCCTGGGTCAGAGTAAGAGGAAAGCATCAGATACGTTGCGCACAGTTCTTACTCTTCCCTAGGTGTTCACTTCTGAAGTCAGACTGTTCCTCTCTCTGTCCGTTTTACTCGATTCTCGCTTGGTGGGTCTCAGTCTTCTCGGACAGGAGCACAGCTGGGTACTTTCTGCAGCAGCCTGCCCAGGCCCGCATCACCACAGATGGCAAGCTGCAGGTGGGGGGCGTGTTCCAGCCTTTTACTGTCCTGAGCGGCGTTCCCAGCCAGACGGAGATGCTCTGCATCAGGTACTCCAGCAGTCGTGTAGTAGAGACACCAGCCTCGCTTGCTTAGGGCACTCTTGCCAAGTATGTGGTGCGTGTGACCCAAAAGAAACTGCAGCTCAGCCCACAAACAGCAAGAGTTAGCTCTGGCATTGCTGTCCTGCTCCCCGCACCTTGTGTTTTGGCTGATGCTCTCCCAGACACTGACCCCAGAAGAATACAAAGCTTACCGTGGACCAGTATGCTATCCCCATGTTCTTTAATCCTCCTTATCCTATTTTAATCACTTAGCATCCATTTACATGCTAACAAGAAACATAACATAGTCAACATTTACTTTGTATCTTACTACCAAAAATGTTTAACAGGGATGCTTGAGGGTCTTACTGTACTTATACACATACTAATACTCCCAACAGTAGAGATCACTGATGCATGGCCTCTGAAATCCCTACTTTTGATATTCAGACACCTTATGTAAGCAGACAATGACAAGCTTTCCCCAGAGCTGCATAAAGCAGGACCAGTTCAGTTCCAAGCCCAGCACTTGTCGTTCAATCAGTAAAAGTATCCACACTCAATATAAAAAAAAGTTTAACTACCTGTAACGTTTTAGACAAAAAGACTAGCAGTTGCACAACTGATTCCTCACACTTATGTAATTCCAATGTCAACAATGGTGAAATAAGATAAATAAGACCAGTACCTCCTCAAACAAGTACCTTTTAACAATGAAAACCTGCTATTAAAAAAAATTACTTCCCTAGCCAATTCCATGTTACACACATTCACAAACTCCAATGAAGTTAATGGGGTAAGGTGCTTTAAGCTGAATGTCATTTGCTCATTAACAGAGTAACAAGTGACATTAGGTAAAAAAGCAAAGTGGTATTTTTCATACATACTAAAGTAACTAAACTAAACTTTAGCACTACCTTCAGACTAATGTGGCAGCCTGCAGAAGTCACTTCTGAACTTTTATGTAAAAAACATGCTCCTCCCACTCCTTAGACAGAAGTCACTCTCTTGAGTGGCTTTATGAGCTGAAGCTCCTAGTTCCCCCCTCTAAAGCAGTTTCTGTGGTCACTCCCTGACCCAGGGAACCTGCTGGGAAATGGTGCAACAGTAGCACACTTGGGTAGACCCTCTATGCCCCCACCAGTGGGTCACAGGAGAAACAAAATGAGACCTGGCAACTCTGACACAAGCCAAGGCAAACTCCAGCTCCGCTGAGTTTCCATCATAGCTACAGTAAGTCTCAGCTCAGAACTACTATTCCTCACTTTTACAAACTAAATATATATATAAAAATTTTAAGAGGCCTGATAAGGTGTGCTTTGCCTCTGAAAATCCCAAGAAGCCATAGTCCAAAGCTTACACAGTTAGGCAAACATAACTGTACTTTTGCCTTGCTGCAGGGAACGAGTCAGCTAGAACTGATTGCACCATAACGCACTGGAGATATTCAAATGGCAGAACTGCTGCAATACTGTTTCCCATGGAAAATTACATTCTGATTTAAGGATGCAGCAACTTTTGGATGCATGTATTTCAATTCAAAAACTCATCATTTATAGTATGTCAAAACCAATCTTTAAAGGACAGCAGAAAACAGAATTTGTGCTCAACTGCGCTCCTTTAGCAGATAAAGGATGTTTCCATTTTTAAGTGTCATTTCTCCTTTATAATATCAGCTGAGTCACAAATTCTGAAATTTGCTCTTTAGAAACCAAAACCAAATATTTTACAACATTCAGCTGAAGAAGGACCATTATGACCACAATTCCATTTAAAACATCTTGTCCAATTTAGTTCTAAGTTGGCAACACAATAGTCATACTGTAGAACAACGTGCATGTTTGGTTGTGTCTACATGAGGCATTCCAAAACACAACTCTCGCTGCTGAAAAATCTCTGCAAACAACAAAAAATAGTGGTGGGGTTTTCTTAATATAAAACTCCTTGGCACATTTTTGGTGGTCCTCTTGGAAATAAAAACGCACAAAGTTTTCCTGTAAGAATTCAAGGGCTGCTTGAGTTCCAAATTTGCTGAGGGACGTTTTGCTATAGCTTCTGCTGTTATTTAAACCCAAGCAATTAATAACGTCTCTTTACAGGACAGGTCATATTTCTGACCAGCAAAGATCAAAACACATCTATTTCATGTAAGACTGCAGCCTTTCACAAATACCAGGTCTTCAGCAAGTCAGTGAAGACCATGAGCTATAATGGTCTTCTTGGATAATGCCAAACTGAAAAATAAAAAAGGGAACCACCTGACAGGGCAGTGGTTTATGAGTTACACAGTCTGCTCTGACACAGGTTTTCTTACACAGGTATGTTTCATTCACCCTACTGTTTATTCACTCATTTAGAAGCTTGTTTTTTAATGCTATTTTCTATACCATAATAAATATCACAGACTGGGAACTAATGTTCTAGTTAAATTTATGAACTATTTTAGCAAACCAAGTAATAAAACTATTAATCAAATCCTAAAACGTGCCGCTTTCTGCTGGAATTCTTCCAACACGTTCACGGTATCTGCTTGTTTTAAGGAGGGAACTCACAGAGATTCACCCGAGACTAAGGTTTCCACGCCATGTCCTAGCTGTTAGCGCAGACATTCCGAGCTCCTTCTTCGAATAGCATTTTCATTTCTACATGGAGCCACGCGCAATACACAAGTCCCACTCACGTTTCAGCCTGTCAACTGACTGTACTTGAGCAATAACTGAGGATCTAACTAGAGGTCACAGGCAGTTTTCAGCTGAAGGCTCCCTAGTTTTCAGGCTGCCCCAAAGATTTTCCGGATACCCCTATTTCTGCGAGGATACAGCTTTTCGTTACTGGTACCCCAACAACTCTGAGAAAGGGCCTGAAATGTCGGCGGAGGAAGCTGCTGCACGCCAAGCTGTCACAGCAGGTCCTGCGGGAACACCTTTCCCGCCCACCTGGTCGGGCGCCATCCCTGCCCTGCCCTGCCTTCCCCTCCTCCCGGCTCAGGCAGCTAACGGCCGCACTCCCGACGCCAACCCCGTCCCCGGGGCAGCGCGCGCGGGCAGCTGCCCGCCGCAGACACCCCCAGCCCGGCCCTGGGAGCAACCACCGCCTCGGGGCTGCGAACCCGGGCGCTGCCGAGCGGGGGCCGAGCCGGGCCCCGGCGCTGCCCGGGCGCTCCGCCGCAGGCCGCACGGCGGGGACGAGCCTCGCAGCCTCCCCGGCAGAAGAGGGAAACGGCCGCGTAAGCTCAACCGGGGATGGCGGCAACGACCAAAACCCCCGTGCCCGCCGCGGCTCTCAGGCAGCGCGCGACCTCCTCCCGGTAAGAGGCAGGGCGGGGGGTCGCGAGCGGCGGCGCGCGCAGGGGGAGGAGTCACGGCGCAGCGGCTAGCGGTGGCAGTTAGAGGTCACCGCTCCCCCCGGCCCGGTGCTCACCATGGCGGCGCGCGGCGGCGGGCCCCGGCGGGCGGCGGGTGGCGGGTGCGCGAGGAGGGCGGCGCAGCTGCCCAGGCGGCGGCAGGCGCGGAGTGAGCGGTGCATGGCGGCGGCGGCGGGGGGGAGCATCGCCGGGGGCCGGCCACGGGGAGGGGAGAGGCGGCGGGACCGCCCCGGACGAGCGTCAAGGGGGTGGGGACGGCTATCGGCCCGGAGGCTCCGCCGCGCCAATCGGCTGCCGCGGGCGGGGCACGGGGAGGCGGGGGCGGGCTCCGGCGAGGGGCACCGGCCGCGGGGGAGCCGCCTCCGCGGCCGGGACCCGCCCGGCCCGAGGGAAACCCGCCTCCCCTGCGCGCAGGGCTGCGGGGAAGCCACGGGCCCAGCCCTTGCCAAACGGTGGAAAGGTAGCCTTAGCTTCTGCTGCGTTATCGTAACCTTTTTAAAGATAGATGGAGCATTACTGCCTCTCCCCTGAACAACAGGCGGGGCTCTGTCTATAAAGAAGCCAAGTTGTAGCCCCCTTTTCCCTTCCCGACCATGCAAGGGCAGCACTTGGACATGTTACATTACTCTGAGTCCCAGACTCAACTCCCCAGTCCAAGGTAAAGAAACACTACAGGAGTGCAAGAGGGTATATCCAATTTTTCCAACCATCACCAGCAAACATTCCAGCATTTCATTTTTTCCAACGCTAGTCAACATAAAAAGTTGTCAAAAATTAAGAAATGCTCCATTCAATTGCAATCTGCAGTTACACTTCAGTCCTCCACAAACTGGGAGTTATTCACAGAAATGCTGCTAGAAACTGCTCTGTTGATGCCTTACAAGTTACATCTTGGCACTGAAGCACACCAACTTCAAGACAGGTAAGCTTTAACATTAAATAAATCTTCTGCAAAACTGCCCCTTGGTTCCTCTGAGACAAAAGTCTACAACATACACAGGACACCACAAAAACAGCTTCAGAAGTCCAAGAGATAAATAATAGAGACTAGCTATTAAGATTATATTCTGTTCATGGTATATTTTGAAGGAAGGAAGTATCTTCTTTCCTCTAATAATATGACAATTTTTATAATTTTAGCTTTAGAACAAAGTTGTAATTACTAGTGCGTCATTTTCTTTCATGTTACTTACAATCATCAATTATGATGCTTAATTTTAAGTCCCCATATCATAAAATTCAGCATCTGAATCTCATCTAGAACTATTGCAATGCATTTCTTGTTCTTAAAATAGGGAAATAACTATACAATGCTTTTATTTTGAATGTAATTATATACATAACAGCATATTCAAACAAATACAGGACTTTAATCACTTTATTTAGACACATTTTGTGTTTTCACGGTCAGCTTTGACAGATGGATGAAAGAACATAAGCTGCTCTGCATTCCATTTTCATAATTGTACAGTAAGCCACAGCAGAATAGAAGCTGAAGAAAAGTTTAGTCAGCATTTTCCATTAATTGATAGAACAATACTATTTTGATTTGCTTGTGCTATGCTTATGTACATTAACCCCCTCTGGGAGAGGACTGCAAGTTAAATGTAAGTTACTAGTATGAGCGAATAGCAGGCGGGACAGATGAGCAGTCTTCTTCATTCAAAGTTCTGTCAATCACAGGTCTGTATTTCAAGGTAACCTAAAGTAAAGAGAACAAAGGACTTTAAGACAAACCAACATCTTGTATCTAACAAGACCATCTAGCTAACAGGAATGACTGAATAACACAGGTAACAATGACTTCATTGATGTTAAGCTAATGGCTCATTTTTTTCTTCCATAGAAAAATGAAGAGTTAGCAACCTACAACAAATGTTTAAGTACCACCAAGTTACCACTGACTGAACCCTTAAAAGCAAATCCTGAACCAGAAATGGTATCAGAAGACTATTACTTTAAAAAGGCCTTTTGGACAAAAGTAAAGTTTTGGGTAAGATTGCTGGTTCCTAGTTCTTTAAGCTACGGAAGTCTTGGAGATAGAGACCCCAGTGGATCAGTTAGGAGACAGAACTGTGTCACTCTATCTTTCCACCCTCAGCAGCTATTCAGGAAGTGAAGTGTTCTCACTTGTCCTCAAACTAGATTCAAGGAAGCTGGAACAGAGGGAGAAGAAATGAAGATGACTCAGAGAATGGGATATAAAGAACAACACTCAAGATTTTTATAGGGTCAGATTTCAGTTCTATCTTTGAAATACCATAAAGACTTTATTCCAAACACCGACAACAGGTTTTGCCACCATCAGAGGAAAAAAACCTTTTGAACTAGCCTGATACAAGGGAAAAAACAATTCCAGCTCAAATCAAAGTCACTTCCCAAAGATCAACAGTAACTTTTCCCAGTTATGCCTACTGTTCAACAACGGAATAAATGTTCTTTTTTAATGTTCCTTTTTTTTTTTTCCCCCCCCCTCTAAGTACACTAAACTCTATCAGGTACCTCATGCAGTGACAGCAGATCAGCTGTCTGTTGACAGTGAGGAAGACCTTCAAGCATCAGGGTCAACGTACCTTCCCAGATGGGACATCCACATATGAAAGGGTGTGCTTTCTCCAGTGCTCTTCAAATGGCTTTCGCTGTTGGCCTTGGAGTGGCTTAGAATAGTCAAACTCATCTATCCGTAACTAAGGAGAAAATAAGGTTAGTATAGACCAGAAATTACATCTGCAAATCACTACAACCACATGAGTAGTTGCATTCCAATTATAGCTGTAACACAATGTGTCTCCTAATATTCAGGAAGTTTTATCTTAACACTGCCCATGTCAAATTTTAAATACTGAGGCTTAATGAGGGCTTTAAGGTAATGTTCCTTGCACAGGACAATTATTCTGCTTAAAGTCCTGTTTATGCAGGACCTTATCATTACTATAGTCCTGCTTTAGACCTCTAATCATTCAGAGGCACACATGGAACAACACTTCTCTCAAGATCGTTACCCACTGTTGCATGCATTGGTCATTTTATATATGACAAATAAGAATAGATAAAACAGAGCAGATGGGACCCCAAACAAATCCTACACTAATCTTAACTCAAGACTCTGTACTTTGAAGAAATTACAACTTTTAAATAATCCCATCTCTGGACACGTAACAAAAATTCAATCATACATCCAGGTCACAGAAAACATTTATACCTTATAGTCCTCTCTGGCATGAGCACCCCGGGACTCTTTGCGAGCCTCAGCACCATAAATGGTTTGTAGAGCACAAAGCATCAGGTTTTGCAGTTCGAGGGTCTCCACCAAGTCAGTGTTCCACACAATGCCTAGTAAAATATTAAGATACTAAGGAAGATGTTCTACAAACAAGTTATTCCTCAATTTACTTCTGCCTGGTTGCTGATTCCTAGAATCAAACTAGCCAGTGTTCTACCTACTACAGTCACAGTACTCTGCAATACTGAATTACTCACTATTGCCTGCAAGGCTCAGTAACAATTCCTACACCCTAAGAATTGTAATGAATCTTAGAAAAATTCAGTAGTTCTCTCAGGTGTCTGTTACATATGTACTACTGAGACAAAAATTACACCATAGATTCTTGCCTGCTTCATATCATTCCTACAACTCAGTCCCCACGCCTCAGTCTGGATCACAAGATCTGGCCAGATGGTAGCTCTTTAAGCAGATCCCTAGCAGATCCAGACAACAGGGCTTTCCCTTCCTTCCCACCCCCAGAGAGAGGAAAAAAAAAAACCCTGCTAGTTATACAAGGTTGTTTTTCATTTACGTATACTCCAAGGTGGACCCAAGTTCACCTACATGAATGGATCTTCATTTTGATCACTACATTCTAAGCTATTGTAACACTCTTCCTGATGCTTGGTGAGAGCTGTCCAAGAACAGTTCTACTTCCAGTGTTTGAATACATGTCCACTAGCAGTAGTTGGAGAGAAATACACAACGTGAATGGACAAAAGGTACATCACCAGTTGTACTTAACTAACCAAGTTCTCCCTAAGATACACTCCAAGACATGGCAGTATCTGCATGCAAAGCTATCTGCTCAGCTGAAGAATGAAAACTGAGTGTTCAACCTATGAATAGTCTTGCCACCTTTTTGCAAGTCCGTGGCCTTCTCAGAAGATACTTACAAAGTTCATCTTAGTATATGAACAGCTGCACATCATGTTGAGAGAACAGCAGTTATACATTATACAGTCAAATCTGATTTCAGTCACTGCTTCTTTGAAAGAGTATGCAACCAGAAAACAACCACCAAGATCAAGTACTTTACTGATTGCCATGTTTAGCAAGTAGGATTCTACAAAATATTTTGAAAGATTCAAAATGGTCAAAGTCTTTAGCCAAAGTTTCAAGAAACACATAAGAAAGTTTACAGAAGGAAAAAAAAAAAAAAAAATTTTCCCAGAGAGTACTCTGGCCAAGATGTATTCTTTGCTATCAAATTACCTCTGTCAAATGTCTTTAGATGAGCCAGATCACTATAAATCTGTTTAAGTTTTTCACAGCCTTCCTGGAGTACAGAACCAGTACGAAATACAGCGGCATGGTTTTGCATTGTCTGCAAGATGGTAAAACAAAATCAGTTTCATATGCTGCATCTGCATAATATCTCACATAACTTCATTAGTTCCAACAGAGCTTGATAGAGAGCTCTTTTGACTTCAAACATAACTGCAGCCTGAAGAAAAAACATTCTTCTGTTCACCCCAGAGGAAACCCCACTATTATACAGTGGGTAAACTACCCAAGAGGAGGGAAAAAGAAACTAGCAAACCCAATACAGCCTTTGCTGCACACAGACAATCTTCTTGCACTGCTTTTTACTTCTGCAAAGCAAATCCCAAAGTGTACTTCACAAAGTGACCAAACCCCCCGTTGCTTGCAGCTTCACCCACCTTATAATTGAGAGCTTCACCTGGCTTACCTTCTGCATATTAAGTCGCACTTCTGAAGTTCTTACAGTTCCGTCAGCAAATCTTAATTTGTCAAGATTAGCAACTGACTCTTCACCAGCATTTGGTTTAATGGAGGGAACTGGCTCTCCTAGTAAGAAAGTTTCAGTAAGTTTAGTACGTGACTCATTTTGGTTTCTGGCAGTTTCATAGATCAACAACTACTAAGAGTCAGATTTGACTAAAACAGAATCTGTTTTCTTCCTCGGAGGTACAGGTAACTGGTTTTCCTGAACTCCCACCAGTGGTATCCCTACACTAAAAATAGAGATCTCTCTGAAATAAATGAATTGCATTCCTGTGAAAGTTAGAAGGGAATTTATAGGTTTGGCTAAATTCTGCTGTTAACTCCTTAAAAACAGCACTTAGTGCAAATTCTGAACTATGGAATAAGCTTGTGGCTCCTTACCACCTTCTCCTACACTTTCCTTGTCTCCTCACCCCTAACCCTCCCACCCTCTCTTGGGCCTGTTAAGGGAGCAGGGACCAGCCGATAAGCTTGGCAGTTATACGTGATCTCTGCATCTTGCCTCTAATACTGGAACCCATCTGTCCCTGGGTAACAAATCACACACAGCATCTTACCAGCACACTTCATCTCTCATGTAGCTGTGCATTCAGACTAATAAAAGCCTTCCTGCAACTTCAAAGGAGTCACAGAAAGACTGATCCAAATAAATGTCTGCACAAAGCCAGAGCCAATAGGCATTGCTAGATCCAAGTTGATTCCTTCAGGAACCATTACTCTGTGCACTTTGTGCAGAGTCAGACTGAAAAAACAATCAATCTTATTAATTTGGACATTAAGCAAACAGATGACTACTTCTGGACTTGAGCTGTTCTGGCAATATAAGTGCCTCTTACAGTATTTTGTTAGGTTTTTTTTCAGCTCAGTAACTGCTGCTGAACCAGATTATTTTAAAATAACATGCAGCAGTAATAACACATAATAGATGAGATGGTATGATTTTTGGTATCTTTCTCATTATCTATACATGCAGTCCACCTTATAAATCAACAAGGTGGCAGCAAATTCCACTTTTTATTAAAGTGCCAAGTGTAAGACAGAGTACATTTTGATGTAGAAGATGCAGCGCAGGATGTAGAGAAGTCAGTCTTCAATATTGTTTTGCTACTTTGTGAAAAATCTTAACTGTTTTTGCTAACAGCACTAACCCAGTTCTAGATTTAACAAGATAACTCACAAAACAAATATTAGTGACAAGCATTTGCATTGCAAAGAACATGCCTATAAAGAGCATAAACACTGATTTCTGCCTTTTCTAACAAATAAGAGTCTATGTCTAGCATTCTGAATTTGGATTAGGTAGCAACAACTCTTTGTTGGGCAGAAACGTAATCATAAAAGCAGATGTCTCTAAAAAAGTGAGAAACTGTGAGACTTACCAGGCTTGCACGTCTGTGCAATAGTAAGGGCACAAGCACGACCAAAGACCACCAAATCCAGAAGTGAGTTTGCTCCAAGTCGATTTGCACCATGGACGGATGCAGAAGCTGCTTCCCCACAAGCATATAAACCAGGGACCACTTTATCCTCACCATTCACATGTGTGATCACCTGTCATTTCAGACAGTCAATTAACACTCGTTTCTTAAATAGTTTAACAGTGCAAACCTCCTTATTTGCAAAGGCCATGTTCATGTTAGGATGAAACACAGCAATCTCAAGTTTTCTCCAACTCTAAAACCATAAATACCTTAGTTCTAAAGGGTAAGTAGTCATACTATGTAAATACAGATGGCACTAAAACCTAAAATTTCTTTATTATGCTTATGAAACAGAGCCATGTAGTTTTCATCACAATTCTGCAGCAAGTCAGAAAAGCACAGGAAGATCTGATCTGCACACACTTCTAAGGCAAAAATTTTTACATTAAAAAATTAACAAGTACAATATACTGAAATAGAAAAATTCAGCTGACACCATCACATTGACTTCTAACCAGTATGAGTTGAAGGTAATCTCTGCAGTAAAGCAGATTCATGAGGTACAGAGAATTAATATACATTAACTTCAGTTACAGATTGTAATAGAGCCCTACTTTGATCCCTGTTCAACTTTATATTACCATCAACTTGATAAACAAGAGAATTGTTGTCAGACATGACAGTAATGTCATTTTAGATGTTTTTTGGAACTCCCATCTCCAGATGGACTGGAACATGGCTCTCAAGTTATTTATAAAAACAAACCAGATTGTGCGTTTTAAGTACTCTGACATCATAGTATTATTACTAAGCTAATGTTATTCAGCATCCTTACATTTATGAAAGACATTGTTAATGCTTTTCTATTTGGAAAATCATTTCCTATTATCATGCTGGGAAAAAAAAAATCCTAGGAGTGATGTACATTACTTACCTGTCCTTTGTAGTTAGTAGGAATACCTCCCATATTATAATGCACAGTAGGCAGAACAGGAATAGGCTCTTTAGTGACATCGACTCCAGCAAATATCATAGCTGTTTCTGAAATCCCTGGGAGACGGGTCGCTAGTTGCTGTGGTGGTAAGTGGTGCAACTGCAAGTACACGTGGTCTTTTTCAGGACCACAACCCCTACCAAAAAAACCCCGCAAAACCTAAGTCAACATTGGAACAGAACACATAACATGAATTCTGCAAACACCAGTAATATTTCTAATCCAATTTGTTTCATTTGTGAAAAATTAACTTTTAATTTTTTTCAAAGGTTATCTGACAAAAATGAGTATCTAGCATATTTGAGAAGACTGTTGAACCTGACAGAATTTGTGTAGTTTTCACCTCCCAGAATAATTCACAGTATTTAAGACTTTAAACCACTGTATCACTGCAGAAATATGTAAGAATTGAAGATAATTAATCAAGAAAACAGAGTACCAAATTATTTCCATTGTTTCCAGTAAAAGCATATACATTACACTTGTTTGAGCAACTGTCTCTAGATGCACCAAATTCAAACAGGATACTCCTAACATCTTGTGTTCAATTTTAGTATCATTAAGAATTAACAAGCAAAATTTTAGCCCTACATGCAGTGTTCAGCCAACAATTATTAAAGCTCACTCCCATGAATTACCAGGTGTTTATCAAGAAAATTATTGTACCACATATAGTCTAGCAAGATTAAATATTCATTCCACAGCTTCATCAGAATATTTAACTAACCTTCCTTCACGAATTTCTATGGTCATAGAACGTGATACTACATCTCTGGAAGCCAGATCCTTAGCAACAGGTGCGTATCTCTCCATGAATCTTTCACCTTGACTGTTTATTAGAATACCTCCCTCTCCACGACATCCTTCCGTTATAAGGCAGCCAGCCCCATAGATACCTGTCAAGAAAGAAAATAACCATCAAATAAGATATTCTCTCGACAGCTTCATAATCAGGATGACCAGAACTGAATAAACAAGGTTGTCTTAAAATAATGCAAACAAGTCACAGGGGGACTATTTTATTCCACCCTAATCATACCACTAGTAACTGTCCCCCAAGACTGCTCAGAAACAAGCACTGTTAAGCCTTTCAGATGCTCTCCCTCAAAGGTGAGCAAGTTGAATTGGAACACTCACGGTATATAAAATATTAGAACTAGAAGAGATCTGCACCCAGCAATATGTAAGGAGACTTTTACAAGGATTTTGTAGACCTTCAGCAATTACTTTGTTCGAGATTTTTAAGTAAACCAGAAGCTGATTATCTCAAGGCCAGTTTGTTCATCTTTGTTCCCTCTTCTCCCATGCTAAGGCAGTACAGGATGGCTTCAAATTCTGTGGAATGTGAAAGCCTACTCAGTAAGTCATTGTCTTCTTTAGAGAAGGAAGGCCTACCTGTTAGCCTTCAGCACTGGTCATCATATAAAACAAAAATGCTCATCAACTCATGCACTTGATAATTATGTTAAAAGCTATGGAACTATCAGACAAGCAATGAAGCTTCTTTGACTAGAAAAGCCTTATCTAAGTCAAGTGAACATTGGCTCTCTATGATATAACAAGGGTAACATTGTAAAATTAAGTGAACAATTAAAAACATTCACCACTTACCACAAGTTAAAATTAAACATTTAATTAGTTACAAAAATGAAAAACGTCTTTTTAGTTTGTGACTATTGTCCACAGTTTAGATACTGATCCTGTGCTATAAAACCAGAGTCCTAAATAAATACCTTTATTTCAACTGCCCTACTTCCACAAAAGATTCTAGTATAATTCACTAACATTTGCATCTATCCCATTGCTCCTGTATCTAATATCAAACTCTTTCATGTTTTAAAGGCAAAAGGAAATGTAAGTTTAAGAGGTGAAGTGGTTTCACCTTGGAATTCATAAAACCTGTAAGTATTGTAAAGACAGCACCTCAAAATAGTTAACACTGGTCTTTAAATTAGAAGAGCTGAGATCTTTCTTATACTGTAAGTCTTGCTCTCAGATTTATATTCAATAGCAGTTACAGACAAGTCTGAACACCCGTCACAAGCAACTAATGAAGTGCTGCAGAAAAATGCAAACTGACTTGAGCACATTTTAAAAACAAACAAAAAAAGCTGTTCAACTCATTAAAATTAACGTTGTAAGCATTATTTCATATTCTGTACCTGTAGGGTGAAACTGCACAAATTCTAAGTCCTGGCAAGGAAGACCAGCTCGTGTGACCATAGCAGTGCCATCACCCGTACTAGTATGAGCAGATGTACAACTGAAGTAAGTGCGGCCATACCCCCTACAGGACATAAAAGTTAACAGAATTAGCATTCAAAAAAAACCAACAAAATCACTCAGCTATGCTCTTTGCACAATAGTGAAAATAGAGCAGAGGGTTAATAAGCAAGATGCGTAAGTTTTCTCTGCAATAAGTTCAAACAAAAGAAAACAATTTGTATTGCCCTGTTATGCTCAACCATATTTGAAAAACAGCTGATGACAGAAAGTCCAAGAAAAAGAATGATTCCAAAGCAAGATAGTTAGATTAGTATCAGAAGCCTTTTTTGCCAGAAAAAAAGTTACTTCAGAAAGTTCTCTCAATCCAATACCATTAGACTTCATTTAAACCATTACTAGCACTTTTATCAAAACCAGCACATAACAATGGTTTATATCCTCAATATTACCCTGATTTTATATTCTTAGATTTCAAAACTTAATTGTCTAAAATTAGGTATTGAAAGTATGCAAGTATGAAGATAGTCTTAGCTTTAATAAAGTCAAATTATGTAGGCAATCAAACTAAATAGGTTTGACAGATATGTTTATAAATATTTTGCATACTGCAACAGATAAGAGACAGCCATAAGCAGCAAAAGTCTTATGCATGTAGTATTCTAACAAACATATACCAATTTTGCAACCAACTAATGCTGTTAGTCATCATCTGATAATTTCATCCTACAACAATGAGACTTACAATTCATCTTAATGTAATAGATTCTCCAGAATTTTGAAGAAAAACCCGTTTCCTACAGGAAACTCAGAACCGTACAGATACACACATTGGTAGCACTGTAACAATGTCAGCTTTAAACCGCACGTTTTAAAAATCTTGGATTTGGACTACACATACCACTCTTACACATTACAACTTTATGTCATTGTTCTAGAATTCAGAGTTAGACCTCGTACTAAATTTATACTTGGTCACAAAATTAGTATGTGCCTTCTTTCAGAGGGAAACACTGAATTTGGCTATATTGCTTTTGATCAGGGCAGGGCGAGGCAGGGGGAGATGAACATATAAATTACATTTTTCAAGTCAACATGTTATCTCCACACTGGGGATTCAAATGCACGTATAAACACAAAGACTTCCAACTATTAGCACAGTCAAGTTTCTGTCCTTCATCATAAGCATTACATTACCCAGTGGCAATGACAGTGTTCTTTGCTCTAAAACGATGTATAGTGCCATCCTCTATGCAAAGGGCAATAACACCACGACATTCTCCATTTTCCATAAGTAGGTCCAAGGCAAAATATTCAACAAAGTAGCTTGTATCATATCTTAGAGACTGGAGGAAAATAAAACAAGGAGCTTTAAGAAAAATGCAGAAACCAAAGTAACTTCTCTTCAAAACTGTCAATGTGTATGGGCTGTATCAGGATAAAAACCACCCCCACCAACTCTAAGGGAAGCCAGTTTCCTCACAAATCTTTATAAAAATTTGCTAACAAATCTATTCTAGCTTAGAGACACAAGCAGTTACCAAACCACTTAATTCTGAGAAGTCATAGCTAGTCAGCAAGACTTGTTATTTCCCCTCTACATTTGGCAACACTTTAGTCATCCGCAGTGCTTGATACATGTACAAGCACGTTTTACTTAACCTCTCGCAGAGAAGTGGAATAGATCGCTGGGAGCCCAGTTTACCAGCACAAGCAGCAGACACTCAGTCAAATATTCTTTCATGCCCTCAAGGATCAAACTAGTGTTTGGCAGTGCTGAGCATTTGTATTGCAGCAGCATATATACTGTGAACCTCGAGGACAGCAATTAGCTAGCTACTAAGTAAATAAAAAAAAACATTAGCTACTAGCTACTTAATGTCAGATTTCAAGTAGCTTACTACCATTTTAAAATTACCAAATCTTTCTTCAGTTATGGTTTGTAGAATTGGTAAGAACAGACGCTGGAACACCAGCCACTTACTTGCCATAGAACAAGCTCAGAAATGCACACAGTAGGCCTTCATGCATTTACACCTCTTGTTTCCCCGTGCTCTCTGTTTGAAGATGAGTGAAATAAAACACTCCCTTGTACCTCTTTTCAGAGATCCCCAATGCTGCTGTCAGATTTTTTGAAAAAAGTCTTTTGGGGAAGGTTTACATAAATTCTCTTTGGGTCTAGTTAACAGACACAAAAAATATTAACAACGAAGAACTACTACAGACCGCAAAGCTAACAGCATACACTAACATCAGTTGTCTTCACGAGAGCCATTATAATGATGATCTTTCAATTTATTCTATTTCTGCATACTCCTGACAAAAAGTAAGCATCACCTAGTCTACACCCTTCCATGTTGCCTTTGGAAAGAAGGAAGTCAATCCAGAATGGTTGTTATCAGTCATTCCCCTGGATTCCTCATTTATATGTAAACAGCTACACATTGCTTGTTTGTCTGTTTTTGTTGGGATTGTTTGCTTTTTCAAACTCCAGGGTAGAAAAGAAAAAAAAAGTCATTAATTCCAAATACAAAAACCCAGACCAAGTTTATTTCACAACTGCTTACCCTGCCATACAGAGTATGTAACAGTGAGTGTCCTGTCCTGTCTGCAACACAACAGCATCTGTGAGCCTGTCCTCCTTTTCCAAACTGAAGACTCTGTCCACCAAATGCACGCTGATAGATTTTTCCTTCTTCAGTCCTGCTGAACGGCATCCCATAATTTTCCAGCTGTTGAACCCAAATACAAGTATCAGAAACTCTTATGTATAACAATCCAACAAGTTATTTTACTATGTTCCCAGTAAGGAGATCTCTTTGGAAGCTACTGTGTTACGCATACTTAGAGCTGACATCAATTCCAGTGAGTCTTACCTCTATCACAGCAGCCGGGGCTTGCTCGGTCATGTAGTGTATGGCATCCTGGTCACCCAGCCAATCAGACCCTTTCACTGTGTCATAGAAATGCCACCTCCAGTTATCATCCTCCATGTTCCCCAGAGCAGCATTGATCCCTCCCTGAAAATGAAAATCCGTTTTCCCAGAATTATATTATTGAAGTACAGTTTTAGTAGGTTTTCCTCATTTCTGTTAAAAAAAGAAAAAAAATCATATACCATTTATGCCTCTGGGTACAAGAAATATAGTAGTCAGATTTAATGTGGCTGTGAAAAACCTGTGCAATTACTCAGTTTCACAGTGGCTCTTACCTTGTTCTGTTTTGTGTAACACAATGAATTGCAAAGTTACATTGAATGCAGTGAAAAAGCACTGAATAGAATCTAAACATATATTGCCCTCCAAAATAGTTTCAACTAAATATGAAATATTTATAAAAGGAAGCATGGCCTTGAAAAGTGATGTTCATGTACACATCCAGATCAGCTTTCTGACAGCAGGCATTCTCTTAAACATTTGTTCTACTTCATTTCTCACCTGTGCAGCAACAGTATGAGATCTAGTGGGAAACAGCTTTGTAACACATGCTGTATTAAATCCAGCCTCTGACAAACCAAATGCAGCCCGCAGACCTGCTCCTCCTGCACCCACAACAACTGCATCGAATTCATGGTCCACTACTGGATACTGTGTAGAAATCTGGAAAAATAAATCAGTTTATGGTCACAAATATTTCAAGCTAGGTCAAACTTAAATTTCATGGGGACACAAGCAGTAGATGTTTAATGTTCTTAATAGACTCTTGCAGCAAATGCTACATCTGTTACATACTCTCATGGATGTAAACTATCATTTAAAAGAAGCAATGCATTTCAGCAACTCAATCTCACTACGTACTTGAACACAACACCCCACTGAAAGCCAAGTACCTGGTTGCTTCATGTCCCTCAAGCATTATGGTGAGGGTGGTGAGACACTGGATCAGGCTGCCCCCTCCCTGGAAGTGTTCCAGGCCAGCTTGGACGGGGCTTTCAGCAACCTGATCTAGTGGAAGGTGTCCCTGCCCATGGCAGTGGGGTTGGAACTAGATGATCTTTAAGGACCCTTCCAACCCAAACCAGCCTATGATTATCTAACCCTGTTACTTAAGATATAAAGAAGTACAAACATACCGAATCAGAAACCTTCGTAGAAGCATTTTTCTTTCCATAGACTGTGAAGTGTAAGTTGCGTGCAAGAGTCTGGCATGCCGCTGGCCACTATGGAAAGAAGTCAAGAAAACTATTATAGAACAAATGTTTCCACAAAGAAGACTTTCAGCATCCTCAGCTACCCTACATTTATAACAAACTCCTACTTACCACTGATACCACATATGCAAGAATACTGTATCAATGTATTTATAGCTACATGCAATGAAGTTCTGGCTTTCCTATATTCATACCCAGAAAAAATTTTAAAAAAAAGTTTTGACTGGATGAGATAACACCCTGCAAGTAACAGGGCGTCACAGACTATCTGTTATTTACATCACTAAAACTAACCAGTATCTCAGACCTATCTGATTCTGCACTGACAAAAGAATATGTTTGCAATTAATGCTGTAGTATTCTTACATTTTTTTTTTTTCATAAGTAAACAAAGATGGAGACAGCTTCATGGGAACCACAAGAATTAAGGGAAAAAATACCTCTCATGTCAAGCAATCCTCAGAATTTGAATTACTTCAGGTGGTCAAGAGTAATGAAGATAAAAAAGTAAGTGGTAGGAAAAGCTGTTCCAGTTCACCATTATTTCAAAAGTCAGAGATATTTCTCTTCTTCTCGTTCTCTATTAATTGGAGGCCAATTTAGAATCATTTATTAATACCTAAATGAAGCAAAAGGGCAGTTTTCTCTCCTCTCCCCTGAGATGTTCAAAACCAAAACAAAAAATCCCACCACACAAACCTACCCAGTATCCAGTCTTTGCTTTAATGGGTTAAAACAATCAGAATTTTAGTCTCTACAGTAGAAATACCCTATTTCTTGGAACCTGGTTTTCCTTACTTACACTGTTCAGAAAAACACACATAACTGAGCATGTATGATTGATGAGAACAGCATCACAAAGCCATACCAGCAACCTGTGCAACATCAGCACTTCCCTATTAGATATATATGCTAAAATGCACTAGAGTGGTATTTGTCTTTTCCAGCAACTGTTACATTCACAATTCAATCACCCTATAGCATGCTAACAGGCAGGTCTTCCCTCCCCATCACTTCCAAATGCTCATCTCTTCCCCCATCCCTGAGCTACAGTACACTTTCCTCAACCCAGTTTAATCATTTCCCATACTAGCTTCCTCAAATTATCTTCTCGCATAACAGTGAACCTAATGTGTCATCATATATGCTAACACACTTCTGATTTTTGCAGCCATCTTTAAATAAGATCAGTCTCAACACCTATTCATAAGGAGTTCTACTAGTACCCTCCCCTCCAGGCAGTTACTCCCCCTTCCACTCTGCTGCGTTATCATGGTTCGGTGCAATTCTATGCCCATCTTAATTCTTGTATTAAACATCTTCATTAGTATTTCACACACAGAATCAGATCAACTAGTTCACCAACAGCCAGATGAAATCTATGTATCACATGTAATTTGTCTGCAAAACAGCTTTCCCAATAATCACAGCTCAAGCTAAAATGGGGTATCCTCTCTGTAGCAAAACTGCTTTCACAGGCCTCAGTGCAACTGAAGTTAGACTAGAACTCCAATTGATATGGCAGGCTACACTGAACACTTTAAATGTCACAGCCGTGCATTCTCTAGCATATACTACTACTGCTTGTTTCCAAAATGTTGTTCCAGCAACAGTACAGCTCTTTTTACTGCAATAAGTTATTTCTCATAGGTGAGCAACAATACATTTGGTTATTGCATAAAGCAATTAAAAGTAAATCTTTACTATATGTAAAGACAGCACACAGGTTTGTACATGCTTACTATTGCTTGAAGTGCAAATGACTGAGGGGAAAAAACAACACCAAAACACACCCCCAAGAGCTATAAACTGTGGTTATGCCCTAAGGCCCCAAAAGAAACTGACCCATTTTTTTTCTCCCTTCAAACAGCCTGCTGCAATCTCAGTCAGAATTCTGTCGCAATGCCTTGCAACTAATTTCCTTTTAAAAAACTTATTTTCTGAAGTGGCTATAAGCAGTGATCAAATACATTTTGCATCAGAGGACTCTGGAAATACAAGCTTTTCACATCTAAGCTTTGCAAAATAGATTTCAGAACTGCTACTGCCATCCACAAACGCTTTTTCATTAGAGCAATACATAAGAATTTCTGCTGCCACTAAGTTTTGTTCAGAATGAGTCTGAACAAAAGACCACAAAGCAGAAAAAGACATTACCATAAATTTGAAGGAAACACTGATAACACTAATCCTGAAATGTTATGCTATCACAAACATCATAGCCCTCATGAAATTAAAGGTCCAATCAGGGCCAGTTCACGGCCATCTAATAATGACAACATAATGACACTCTTTAAGCCCTTCTCCCTCCCAGTAGGTTGTCTTTTCTGCACTTGCTTTATAGGACGGGGACAACAACAGCTGCATTTACAGAGTCCTTTCCCCACACTGTAATTCCAAGCTCATTATGGACACACAGGATGAGAACAGCAGAAGACTTCCACTACCACAGAGAAAGACAAACCTTCACCAAGGACTACTTACAGATCAGCTAAAACAAAACTGTCAAACGTTTAAGAAGCACATCCTGGAAACAACTGCTAGCCAGATTTAAGCAACATGCAGATACACACTAGGCTTCCCACGCAGGTCCAGAAGAAGCCAGCAGTAAACCTTCTACCCAGGTGCTGGGAATGGGAGGTGCTGCACCTGCCCGGCTCTTCCAGAGCCTCTCCCCTGCACAGCCCGTACCCGCAGCCTCTGGCCTTCAGGGAGTCTCCTCGCACCCTAAGGCTACGGCTCTCGCCTCCCAAACCAGCAGGCGCGGCCTGGCCATGCCCACAACCAGTTACCTCCTAGTAACCTGCCCCAGGAGCCAAGCAGCAAGGACGGCCACCTTCCGAAAAAAGAATCGGAGGGACTGAGCCTGCCGAGAGGGAGCCCAGCCGCAGCTCCCCGCCCCGGGGCGGGTGCTCCCCCGGCAAGGTCACGGGGGAGACAGGGGCTACGGGCCGCCGCCGGTCGGCGTGCACCAGGCGGTGGGGAAGAGCGGTCCAGGACGGGGCCAGGCGTGCTGCCACGCCGCGGCTGAGGGGAGGGGCAGGAGGCGCGGGGTCCCCAGGCCCAGCTGACCCATCTCCCTCCTAAAGGGGCTTCTCCAGGCCAGGCCCGCGGCCTAACCTTCTCCCCTACCCCGGGACGCTGGCGGGAAGGCAGGGCAGGACAGGCCGAGGACAGGCACTCACCGCCCGCGCCGCCGGCCGCAGCCAGCGCTTCGCCAAGCTCCGCGAAGCCGCTACGGTCGCCGCCATTTCACACGGACCCGGAGTCGCGAACAAGGGCGCACGCGCGAGGGGGGCCGCTAACGGCACCGCTGCCCGTGAGGCTCGGTGGGAGAGACCAATTGTGCCGGGAAGAGGGGGGGAATCACGAGCTGTGTGCGTGCGTTCTCGCGTGCGGGATGCCCCCCCAAACCTCCCCGTCTCTTCCAAACGTACCCCTCCACCTGAACGGGCTGGGCCGGGGCCGGGCGACCGGGAACGCTTAGGGATCGAGCGAGTCCGCTTGTTGTCCTCCTCGGCTTACCCCCTCTGTCTATAGGCTAATGGGCCGGCCCGGTAGGGGGCGGGGCCGACAGGTGACAGCGACAAGGCTCCGCCGCGGCTCGGTGCTCCCGGGCTGGTAGGTGGCTGGTTCGTTTCGGGGCGGCGGGGCCGGGGCCTGCAACGTGGAGGAATCTGGAGGTCTTCGGGACAGCAGCAGCAGCTAACGTGCCGCTGGGCCGGGGAAGGGGGTGGGCGGTAACAACGGCAGCGCCGAGGCTCAGGGGGCCGCTGCAGTGCGGTCCCGGCCGCGCCTAGGCTGCCGGTTACGGAGGGACCGGGGAGCCTCTCACCGGCCGACAGCACGTCCATGCAAAGTTCCCGAGTGGCGGGGCCGGCGGTTGAGGGTCTCGGGCAGAAATACCTGTCCCGCGGTTAGCGGGTCCGGGCGATGGGGTGGCGGGGGAGCGGCCTAAGCCCTCTGCCTGCCGCTTAGGCCGTTGTTTCTCTCCTGTAAATCTAAGGTGCCTCATGAATAATTTAAATGACCCTCCCAACTGGAACATCCTGCCAAACCAACGAGAGCCCGGGGATGAAGGCAGCAGATGGAACTACGCCTTGCTGGTCCCCATGCTGGGCTTGGCCGCCTTCCGTAAGTAGTGCCCAGGCCTCTCGGCGGGAGCTGGTGTGTGTGGGTGCCCAGGAGTCCCACCCCCCAGCCAGAGGGGACTCTCTGAAGCCGTACAGCAGTAAAGTAATGCCCCCCCTAGGGCTTCCCTCTGGTCTGCTCATGTATAATGTTATAAACAGTAAGCACTGTTTGTAGCATTAAGGCAATGGCCATTTTTCATACATGGAACTGAATCCATATTTAATACACCAGTTTACAAAGCTCTTTCAGAAGAGTGGACATGTGATGTGCTAGAGAGCCTGAAGGTAACAACCCAAGGAGCTGCTGGTGTATATTTATTTACTGGACCTGAAAATTTCTCAGTGCGGTTCCTGCATTGGAAACCTCCAGTTTGTTTCCCCATAACTTTATTTCCCTTCTTTAATCCAAAAAGTGTATGTTTTAGCAATAAGAGTAGGGGAGCTTTCACTTCAAAGGAAACATGATCATTTAAAGTGTCTTACTGTGAAACACACCCACAGAAATACATTTGTGGGACATGTGAACAGAAGTGAATATCCCTGGGGAGGACAGGAAAGAAAGTTTTTTACCACTTAATAGCTTCTTTAGAGGCATGGTTAATTAATCATATCCATCAATGTTATATCTGTTGTACTTATGTCTGAAGTCTCATTTATATATGATAGGTTGGATCTGGACCAGAGAATGTCAAAAAGAAATAGAAAGAGAAAAGAAAGAATATTATAAAAAACATTCAACATTACAAAAAGACCTGGAAGCCAAATACCGGGATGTAATCACAGAAAATCGTCGCACAGTTGCTCATTTGGAGTTGGAGCTGGAAAAGGAACGGAACAGAACCCTGAGTTACCGTCAGGCCCTCGTGTCCCAGAGTCGCAAACTAGTAGAAGAAAGAAAGATCCTAGAACAGGAACAGGAGAAGTTAGAGCGAGAAAAACAAGTCCTTTTGCACTCAGGAGCAGCAGGTAACTTGTACCAGAGTTGTCTGGCAAAGGAAGAAGAGTGGCAAAAGAGAGCCAGTATTTTACTAAAAGAATTTGAAGAGGGACTTCAAGAAAGGCAGGACATCTACTGCAGTCTTGTGGTACCCAGAAGCCAGAGACTCGAAATAGAGAAGAATCTGCTAGTTAAAGCAGCAACTGATCCTGTTGCTATGGCTCTACAAATGGAAAGTGGCTTAAAAGATATTTTCAAACATGATAACTACTGTGGCAATCTGCTGAACAGGAACAAAAGTCAAAATGGAAGACTTATGTGGCTGTATCTGAGATATTGGGAACTAGCTATTGAACTACAGAAGTTCAAGAGGGCAGAAAAGGCCATGTTAGGAAAATGATAAGCAGGGGAAGTAATGGGATATCATGTGATCGACTGTGCATAGTAGGGACAATCACAGTTGTAGTCTGAAGCTGTTTAATGCTCCTACTGTGTTTCCATTTTTCCTCCTCGTTGCACTTGTATTTGCATGGGACGTGTGCAGTGTTGGTGCCTTTCCTTTCACTGTCTAACAACAGATACTCCAGTGAGCTATGCATGCTCTTAAACTCTGTGAGTGTGTTTGTATTGCAGACTGCAGTGTAGTATAGAGGTATGCCAGCTTCCATAGGTATCAGAAGCAGCAAAACAGAACTCCGTTTAGAGAGATTTTATGTAGTTGATGGTCATACTCCCATTAACAGAGAAGTGTGATTTGTCTCCCCCAAGTGGGGTAGCACATTGTGCTCCTTATCCTGGATGTTTTACATGGTGTCTCAATGCTATCTTTTTGATTTGATTTGATCTTATTTTTAAGTTTGTTGAAGCAAGGCTGATTTTGAGGCAGATGTTTGGAACAGACCATGTATGAGCAAGCCGCTTGCCACATCAATCCTACGTGTATATACATTTATATATATGTATGTACACATGTATAATCCTATGTGTATGTACATTTATATAAATATATATACGTGTGAATGTGTGTGTGTATAAATGTATGAGTATTCTGAGGGGGGAGTAGTATTATCATGTTTCAAATTAATCAGTCTTGCATTGTCTTCCAGCTTAATATACGAATAATACTTTATGAGTGAAACATCCAAAAGATGCTAATTGAAATAACACATAAAGAAACAGATTGGTGAAAGTCTCATTGGAGCTAGGGATCCATGCTTGAACACTAGAGAGTGTATAAACTCAGTTATATTCTCATCATACTGGATGTGTTAAGAATACTTATGTTTTTTTCTCAGTCAGGGTTTTGGTTGTAATCCAGCAGCGCGCCTCCATTATAGATGTCACCGTGCTGCTGCCTCGCATCCCAGCGCACAGGCTGATACCTGGTTAGCTTGTGGGAACCTCCGTGGATTACAGCCATTGCACCTGGCTCTGTTCCTTGGACAGATCCTGTTTGTTACTTGCAGATAGGAATTTAAATGCAACCTGTACTGGTAGCCACTACCTCTCTCTCTGACTGTCTCAGTTCTCCCAGAATGGAAATATACTTTTCCACAACTTAAATTTTGAGGTTATGGTTCACCACCTCACATACACCTGACCATGAAAGCCTACAGATATAAAAACTTTGCAAACTTTTAAGAAAGGGGGCTTTTTAATTTAACTAGTACAGTCAAATAGGCACGTTAGATTAAAAAAAAAAAAAAAAAAGAAAAAGAAAAACAAAACAAAAAACCAACAAACAACCAAAACCCCAGTGCATTTCCATGCTTGAAATCCCTTAAAACTTTGAGTATTATTTGGGTCCTTGTAGCAGTAGGAACCACCTTCTTTTTCAAATGTGCCATTTTGGAGAATAACTTTTTTTCTTCTTCCTTTCTAATCTAGCCTTAGACCTCAAAGGGGCAGTGGTTACCCTTTTGTTTTTAACATCTGGTCTTTGTTACTTAACTTTGATTAGTGTTGCTAGATTGTCAGTTCTTTAATTAGCAGCTCTTTATTTACTGAGGGCTAGGCTTGACAAACACGTTTTGCTCTAGGCAATCAGCTACTGCTTGGCTCGGAAGCAATCCAGCTAAGTGAATGCCCATCCAAGTTTAACAGAGAACTCCAGCAGATGCGGGTTTTTCTCTTATTATTTCCTCCTGGTTTCATTTCAGTCTGGACGCTAAAGACAATGGATACATCTTTTGAAGTACTGTATGCAACCTAATCCAGTTATTCAGCAAAAATACCTAACATGAAACAAAATTCTTAAACAGAATACACATTTCCCAACTACTCAGTTTTCCAGTTGTTATTTTGCTTACCTTTGTGATGCTAATTACACTGTTGTATTGATTTATTAGTCTCTTATGTACTGATTTTTTTTTTTTTTTTTTTTAAATAAAGTTGTAGTCGATGACAGACCTGGGGGAAAAAAGCTACCATCACAAACACTGGCAAGGCCAAAGTTTGTCTGGATGCCAAGCACAGGCAGGTTGGGAGATGAGAATGCAATTGAGTTACTGCTCTTCTGTGACAGCCTGAGCCAAGCTGCTGTAGCTGGCCACATGCACATACCCTAATTGCCCAGTGGAACAAATTAGTCTGAATAATTTACCCTGCCTGTAATTCCTCTGGGATGTGGAAAGTGTCTGGCCACACACCTGTGGCACAGTTCATATGGTACAGGCAGTTAAGCAACTCAGCTGACAAATAGCAGCCACTGAATCAATGCCAATGTGTTTGAGATACATGCCTTGAATTTGTACATGTTCATTAGTTCTCAATATTAAAAGATCAAACATTTTATGCTTTTTCATTTTTTTTATAGTTTGTCACTGACATCTCTCAAAATGTTTAAAGGAAATGTAAGAGGGTAAAATTATTTTTTCAGTATAAATATGTAAGTTGAAGCATCATATGCTCAATTGTACAGGGTTGGATGCAATGTAATGTTTGATACTTGATTTCACTTTTTTAGAAGTGTCAATTATTTGTACAACTATTGGTTGAACTATTGTTCATGGACACTTTGCAGATAAGTATATTAAGACTGAAGAGTTATTTGAGGAGGATTTTAAAAAGTGTGTTACTGGTTTAGAAACAGCGGGCCTGTTAGTTTCCTCCAAAACTCATGTTTGTTGGTGAGTTAGTATTTTTGAAACATTCCCCCTTTGTGGGTTGTTATGTTGAAAGTTCTGTTGTGAGTTTTATCTTGCCCGATAGCTATTCTTCTGGATTGGTTATTTGATCGGAAATGCCCATATATATGTAGAATGCAAGAATAATTTGTTTTCAAAATATTTAATGAACTTTTTTTTGTTATGAAAATGGTCACTCACCTGCTAAACAACCAAAAGCAATTAATAAAAACTCTTACATATTTCTGAACTGTTTTGTAACTTGGGCAAGGGGAGTGGGAGGAGTGGAATTTGCTATTTTATTCCAACTTTCCAAGCAAAATGCACAATTTTAAGGTTTTACAATTTGGACAATTTTTAAATTGGCATGTGAAAAGTTTTGGTCTTGGTGCTGAGAATATGTTGGAAAGTTTTTTTCATTCTTAGGAAAGAACAGCATTGTTAAACAGATAAGTGCACCAGCTTTAACTAAAGATAAATTATTAAAGATGACCATCCCGCTGAAAGGCCGGGGTAATTCCTTCTGTCTGTTACGTAGGGTATTCTGCCTTCCTCCAGAATCCCTCAGATGTCTCATCCGGCACGTCAGCTCCTTTTTGTTTCCCTGTGTGGGTTTTCTCATCTTCCTGCTCTCTGTGAAGAGCTACAGTCCAGCTGCTCTAGGACAGTGTTCAGACACTCTGAAAGTCCTTGTTTCCTTTATAAAAGATCCTTAATCTCTTTGTATTTGACACAATCCTTCACATTTACCCATCCCTCATCATCACAGGTAAGTTGTCCCCAGTCTGCAGGGCGGTAGCTGTGTTCACAGAATCACAGAATCGTCTAGGTTGGAAAAGACCTTCAAGATCATCCAGTCCAACCATTAACCTAACACTGACAGTTCCCAACTACACCATGTCCCCAAGCGCTATGTCGACCCGACTCTTAAACACCTCCAGGGATGGGGACTCCACCACCTCCCTGGGCAGCCCATTCCAACGCCTAACAACCTGTTCTGTAAAGAAATGCTTCCTAATATCTAGTCTAAATCTTCCCTGGAGCAACTTGAGGCCATTACCTCTTGTCCTATCGCTTGTTACTTGGTTAAAGAGACTCATCCCCAGCTCTCTGCAACCTCCTTTCAGGTAGCTGTAGAGGGCGATGAGGTCTCCCCTCAGCCTCCTCTTCTCCAGACTAAACAACCTCAGTTCCCTCAGCCGCTCCTCATACGACACGTGCTCCAGACCCTTCACCAGCTTCGTTGCCCTTCTCTGGACACGCTCGAGTCATTCAATGTCCTTTTTGTAGTGAGGGGCCCAAAACTGAACACAGTAATCGAGGTGCGGCCTCACCAGTGCCGAGTACAGGGGTAAGATCACTTCCCTGTCCCTGCTGGCCATGCTATTTCTGATGCAAGCCAGGATGCCATTGGCCTTCCTGGCCACCTGGGCACACTGCTGGCTCATGTTCAGCTGGCTGTCAATCAACACCCCCAGGTCCCTCTCTGACTGGCAGCTCTCCAGCCACTCCTCCCCAAGCCTGTAGCGCTGCTGGGGATTGTTGTGGCCCAAGTGCAGCACCCGGCCTTTGGCCTTATTGAAACTCCTACAGTTGGCCTTAGCCCATCGCTCCAGCCTGTCCAGCTCTCTCTGCAGAGCCTCCCTACCCTCGAGCAGATCAACACTCCCACCCAACTTGGTGTCATCTGCAAACTTACTGAGGGTGCACTCGATCCCCTCGTCTAGATCATCAATAAAGATGTTAAACAGGAGTGGCCCCAAAACCGAGCCCTGAGGGACACCACTCGTGACCAGCTGCCAACTGGATTTAACTCCATTCACCACAACTCTTTGGGCCCGGCCATCCAGCCAGTTTTTGTCACCCTGTCATAGAATGAGATCAGGTTTGTCAAGCAGGACCTGCCTTTCACAAACACATGCTGACTGGGCCTGATCGTCTGGTTGTCCTGCATGTGTTCTGTGATGGTACTCAGGATGAGCTGCTCCATCAGCTTCCTGGGCACCAAAGTCAAGCTGACAGGCCTGTAATTTCCCAGATCATCCTTCTGACCCTTCTTATATATGGGTGTCACACTGGCCAGTTTCCAATCTGTTGGGACCTCCCCGGTCAGCCAGGACTGCTGGTAAAGGATGGAAAGCAGCTTGGCAAGCACCCCAGCCAGCTCCTTCAGCACCCTCACGTGTATCCCATCCGGTCGATACACTTGTGTATGTCTATGTGATGCAGTAGGTCACTGACTGTCTCCTCCTGGCTTGTGGGGGGGGTCATTCTCCCAGTGTCTGTCTTCTGGCTGAGGAGGCTGGATTCCCTCAATACAACTAGTCTTGCTATTAAAGACTGAAGCAAAGGTGGCATTAAGCCCCTCAGCCTTCTCCTCATCACTTGTTACCATGTTTCCTACTGCATCTAGCAGGGGATGGAGGCTCTCTCTGGTCTTTCTTTTGCTGCTCACATACTTACAGAAACATTTCTTGTTGTTCTTGATTGCTGAAGCCAGATTAATTTCCAGCTGGGCTTTGGACCTCCTGATTTCCGCCCTGCATAGCCTCACAGCATCTTTGTAATCATTGTGAGTGGCTAGCCCCTTCTTCCATAAGTCTGTAAACTCTCCTTTTCTCCCTGAGTTGCAGTCAAAGCTCCCTGTTTAGCCAGGGTGGTCTTCTCTGTCGCCGGCTTCTCTTACAGCACCTGGGGACTGACTGCTCCTGAGCCATAAACACTTCCTTCTTAAAGAGCGCCCAGCCTTCCTGGACCCCTATACCCTTCAGGACCGTATCCCAAGGGATCCTGTCAAGCTGGTGCCTAAACAAGACAAAGTCAGCCCTTTGGAAGTCCAGGATGTCAGTCCTGCTTCCCCCTCTCCTGGCTTCTCTAAGAATAGAGAACTCTATTATTTCATGATCAGTGTGCCCTAGTCGGCCTCCAACCGCCACATAATCCACCAGTCCTTCTCTGTTCACAAGGAGGAGATCCAGCAGGGCACCTTCTCTGGTTGGTTCTCTCACCAGCTGCATCAGGAAGTTGTCTCCCACACATTCCAGGAATCTCCGGGACTGGTCCTGCTCTGCTGTGTTGTATTTCCAGCAGATGTCTGGGAAGTTAAAGTCTCCCACAAGAACAAGGGCAAGCGATCGTGAGATTTCTCCAAAATATTTCATCCACCTCTCTGTCCTGGGTGGGTGGCCTATAGTAGACTCCTACTAGACCATTTGCCCTGTTGTCCTCCCCCCTGATTCTAACGCAAAGACACTCCACCCTGTCTTCACTACACTTGTACTCAAAGCAATCATAACAGTCCCTAACATACAGCCCCACCCCACCACCTCTCCTTCCTGTCTATCCCTCCTAAAGAGCTTGTAGCCCTCAACAGGAGGACTCCAGTCATGGGAGACATCCCACCATGTTTCTGTGATAGCCACTACATCATAATTTTCCTGTTTCATCATGGCTTCAAGCTCCTCCTGTTTGTTACCCATACAGTTCATATGACTTTCTACATTTAGACACAGGTAAGGAAACACCGAGACATCTTTAACCAAGTCTCTTTAACCAAGTCACAAGTGATAGGACAAGAGGTAATGGCCTCAAGTTGTGCCAGGGAAGGTTTAGACTGGTTATTAGGAAGCATTTCTTTACAGAACGGATTGTTAGGCGTTGGAATGGGCTGCCCAGGGAGGTGGTGGAGTCCCCATCCCTGGAGGTGTTTAAGAGTAAAGTCGACATAGCGCTTGGGGACATGGTGTAGTTGGGAACTGTCAGTGCTAGGTTAATGGTTGGACTGGATGAGCTTGAAGGTCTTTTCCAACCTAGATGATTCTGTGATTCTGTGATCCTGTGCTTTCGATAAAAGCAAAAAGCATGTTCTGTTTGGTCTGTCTGTTGTGCAATACAGCTGCTGTCCTGGGTGCATGCAGCACAAAGAGAAGCAAAAAACGCACTCTGGACTTCACAGAACTTGGACTGAGTGCTAGAAAAGGGAAATCTTCCTTAGAAAATGCTCCTGAAGGGGGACAGGTAAAGAGGAGCAGCCCAGAGGGTCTGGCCTTCTCTCACTGCTTTTGCCTAAATAGCTGCCAGAAGACCGCTGACATGACAACATGTCTTACTCAGAGGGATGCTGTGCTCTGGAAGTGACAGCTCTGTTCAAGCCCCTCTGAAGGGAAGGGTCTTAGGAAGCCAGCCATTGCCTCTTGCTCTTTAAATCACACTTTTGATCACCCCTATGTGAGGATGAGAAAATAGGGAATGTTCCTTTGTGGAGGATACAAGGCAGAAACAGTGGTCAACGGCACAGGTATTGTGGCAAAACTAAAGGAATTTAAGTTATTGCTGTGATAAAAGGATGAAAGTCAAGTTTATAGTTACAGCCGTGGTGCAGCTGGATATGAAGGCTTTGCCTGTGTGCATGCCAAGGCCACTTAGTCATTAATTGACTGTCTGGTCCAGGACCTCTCCAGCTAATCACTACATAGCCGAGACAACAGATGGATCTGCAAAGAAGCAACTCACTGAAATTTAGGGTAGCTTGGCAATGAGATCAACTGATCTGCCAGCCACTTCACAACAAAACAACCGACTGATTGCTGCAGGAGTTCTCCCAGCAGCTGGGGCCACGCAGAGGTTTCCCCAGGGAGCTCCTGCTGATATGCAGGAGCTCTGCTCTGTAAGGTGATAGACCCTGTCTGTATGTTTAGATACACTGCTTAACCACATGGGGTGAGGGTTCTAGTGCACAGCCAGGGATTTCCCCAAGCAGTTCCTGTTGTCAATTGGGGAACTGACTAAACCCTGCATAATTTTATATGGTCAGTGGAAATTTTTCCTGCCTATGCAAGGATGGCCATGTGGGGCTGTCTTTTGTTCATAATTAAGTTGTGGTTTGTACGTACTTTAAGATAATCAACAAGAGCTGATCATGCATACACTGTAGTGATCACAGAGAATTCACTGGAACAACAGCTCAGGGAGTCTCAGTCCATCTAGCTGAAGACACCATTGAGGGATGTTTGCAACACCAGCATCCAGGCAGGCATCTTGGTCAAGAGATCTGATTGCCCCTGTGAGCATTACTCTATGCAAAATATCCCTATAAAAATAATAAATGTTCTGTCTGTGAATGTGTGCAGCAGTATATTCAGTCAGTGAAGTCCAGGTGGGAGAGTAAGAAAACATTTCTCAGCACAGAGAATTTTCAAAGTCTTGGAGAGTGGACAAATTGATCTTTTAAACTGTTAACAAACACCTAAGTACATTTTGAAGGAGATAAAAGAAACAAGTAAAACCTCAGCATTTGACCTAGGCCAAGTAAATTTAGAAGACCTCGTACAAACAGATCTCCAAGGGACTGGTATTGGCAGAGCTTTGACTTATGAATGGCAGTGTGTCTGCTGGGTAGTATCAAGGAACACAGAACTATTTTGATACTGAAATCAACTTATGTGGCAAAACTGAGAGACCTATCACAATCTGATCAACTATCTTAATACTTTTTCCATGGATTCTGACTAGGGGAACAAAAGCTTGGCCTATTAATGGCCAGCGGGTGACAAAGAGGCCTTATAGCTGAACCTGGGTTCTCTGAGAGTGTACAATCACTCCCAGTCATCATTCAATATGCTGGGAAAAACCACAACCCTTGTAGGCAGTAAGTAACCAGTGAAGACCTGCTACTCAGTGACACATGAAGATACCTTCTGCTTCTGAACTAAAAAGAACTATCTGAGCATGGGGTTAGATGAAACTTATCTAGAAGTGCCACCATTCATCTGTAATTGAAAAAGGATCATGCTGAGCCTATTACCATCAATGTCAGTGTCAAACAAGGGGATACAATGTCACCAAATCAATCCATTACTCTGCAACCTAGAAAAAGATGGCTATGGATTCCACCAGAGCAAATGCCATGATGTTGCAAAGACAGATTATCACCTTGGCCTTTGTTGTTGACTTGGTCCTGCCAAGCAACACATGGGACGGGATGCAAAACACTGTTTCCCTGTAGCAACCTTTCTGTGTCTGCCCTGATCTAAAAACCCAGGAGCGAGAAATGTCATGGCTTTTTCATCAACCCCATCCATGACTCTTACATGACCAATGACTGCAGCCACTGGAAGGTGTTCAATATAAGCCAAACACAATTGCTCCAGGAGACTCTGAAAAATGCCCTGAGTTGAAAATTTACCTCGGGATAGGGATATCTAAATCTGAATATTGAAACTTGATTCTTGGTTTTCTAACATGGGAAAAACTCTGTCAAAACCTTTACAGAAAGCTCACAACTTTGAAGACCTACACAGTGCCAAGACTCACGTACTTGGCGAACAATGAAGAGGTGAAGGGAGCAACCTGGACCTTAACATCAGAAGGGCTGTTAAAAAATGGTCACACCTCCCAGCTCATACACGTGATAGCCTACCGTACAACAGCACTAAGGGAGGTGGCCAACAACTGACCTGTGTGGCAAACTTTATTCCAAACAGACAAGCACAGCCATAGCATATAATCCTACTCACAAGGTACTACTGTTGGAGAAATTACTGTGGATGGAGTTGTGCAAAAAGACTGATTACAGACAGATTATAGATAGCCATAGGAGAAAATAAAAAGATTAAATATTACTGGTAAAATAGCCCTGAAAGTGTTAGCTACTGTGTATAATACTAATGGCAACAACCAAATAACTGAAAGTAAATGGGGCCTCTGGAAACGAGACTGTGGAAGAGTTTGAAGAGTGCAGAGGGATTGTGAGTCCTTCCGTGACAGCCATTCGCTGTCGTGCACCCCCAACAGCCCTGTGCTCCAGGTTGATCCCAGCCCAAGCTGTCCAGATGCTGGGAAAATGCCTCTTCACTATTCTCTTTATAACTGCTCCTGCGGGTTTGTATTTCTGATACACCTCACCTCTAAACTTGACGTACACAATCAGAACGAAATCCTCAGCTGAAGTGACTGGTGCTTCGTATTATTAAATATTACCTCCCCCTTGTGGCTAATGGCTCTCGTAGCCAGCAGTCTCAGCGGCACCTTCTGCTCCCATGAGCTCCTCTGGAGCACATCTCCAATGCTACACGGTCAGAGGTCTCTGGTCCAGACACGATTGGAGCGTAATGATGAAGTAAGCATTATGCAAACTACCAGTATATAAAAAAATAAAGATTGTGCCTATTTCTGGAAGATAAAAGGAGAAAAGTGACACATGGGCATCAGTGTCACTCAGATCTGAATGAACTACAGCAGACATGATTTTCATAGCTTGTTCCCTTTAATTCTTCTCTGGCTAAGGACACTGCTACATCCACAGTAAACATGGACTGGCAATTTCTAAGCATGTCAGAAAGCTGAAGGAAAGTCCCTGATGCCATAAAAACACTCTAGAATGGGATGCTTGCAGAAGTCATTGTATATGACATCCTACCTCTGTTACGTTCCCAATAGCCTTAGACAGTTTCAATGACAGCTCAGTCAGTGCTGTCCTGTTTCTCCTCTGCAGTGATACTTGCTGGCACAAAAGGACTTCTCTCCCATCTGGAAAAGTTTACAATCACATAGAAAGAGATTTAGCCTCCAAAGTTTATTGGACTTCTCCAAAGCCTTCAGGGTATCCCTGCTTGAACTGCTGCAGGCTGACGGCAACGACCTTGAAGCACACACATGGGAAATCAAATCCTGCCAGCTGAGGAGCTGTGTCTTTTGGTTACTTATCGGGTAGAGTTTGAGAACAACAGAGCATAAAACTTAGATCAAGTTAAAGATCTACAGAACATTTCTTGGCAAGGTAAATTCCATAACCACCTGTCGTTGATTATTAGCCTTAAAACTAAGCAACTCTAAAACATTTTGCCTGCATATCTCCTGTTCTAATATGATCATTAGTGTCCTCTAGACTGGGGATTTTGAGTGTCCTCTTGAACCTGGAGTTCAGTGCTCCTGTCGCATAGCTGTTCAAGGATTTTACCCATTAGCAGCTTGTAAAAGGATTTTGTGTTTTCTCTGTGTATTTTAAAAGATGGTCCAAGAAGATTTTGCCAGGGACAGGCTGTCAGAGAGAGAATTTCATTTAACCCCTGAATTTTCTTCTTGTTCTTATTCACTTTTATTGTATCTTTACCACTTTACACTTCCAAATGAGAATCCTGTGCTTTAGTCATTTGGCTGTATAGTTACTACCATCTTTACATTTCCATCTTTTCCTGTTTTAGGCTTATCATACAACCAAGAGTAACTTCAATTGCTGTATATGTTGCTTTGACTACAAAGTAGAAGCTGACTGAAAAAGATATGATTAATGCTGGTGAGATATTACTATAGAACTTCTAGGGTAAGAGATTTCACACCAGTATCTGCTACAGTACTAAAAAGGGTGAGAACATAATGTAGTTAATCCTAATAGCATGGTAAGGCAAGATTAGAGAATAAACTTGGTATTTATGATTAATTGCTTTAAGGTGCAATGCTCTGTAAATATCACTGAAAATATTTGGAGAGTTACAGACTAGTCCTATGTCATACCAGGGATGATGGGATAAAAGGAAAGGACCATATTGTATTTATTTCCTGAAACTATGACTGGATGCAAACACACCTATTGCTGCTGCTCTCTCCTTTTCTCAATGGCTTTAAATGAAAGGAATTCGGTTTCTTAAAGAACAGTCCCCTGCTCTGTCTTTCTGGTTGCTCCTTGTCCTCCCCAGTCAGAAGAGGTTCCCCCAGTGCAGTCCCCTCCAGCCCATGGTGGAGGGTAAAGACAGGTGCTTCAGCTGGGTTCTTCAGTCAGTCAACTCAACTCGTTCACAGAAGAGAAGAACCTGTCCTTCTCCATACAGAATGGCTTCCTGCAGGGTGAGTGAGCTGTGCTGGCCCAGGAGTGCCCACGCCAGCATGAAGAGAGACCCCCCTGCAAGGTCAGAAGAAGGGGTAGCTGATAGGTTGTCAGTTTGGGAGAGGGTGTCAGGCCCCACTTTCACTTCAGGGGAGGATGGCTTGTCTCCCAGCCAGGAACAGTCCTCATGGAGACCAGGTTACCACAGGCACATTGGCGGCTGCCCATAGACAGGAACCCCTCCACCCAGGTGGGTACCGCACCATGCCTGGACCTGGACCCTCAGAGGGAAGCGAGTGGCTCTGACCTTGCAGTTGTCTGGATTTACATCCTCAGTATCCTCACACTGCCATTTCTTTTCTTTACTGCTATCCCCTCTCATATTCTTTCATAACATGTTCATCATCCTGCAAGATGAAAGACATTTTCATCTAAGAAAAGGAATATGTCCATATTCTTCCACAAATGTGTATGTGTGTATATTCCAGTAAAATATATGACATTTAGAAAGGGGATACTTCCTTTTTAATCAAGTTTTTTTTAAATTATGGGTTATTTATAGACAAGTTGACTTACTTTTTTGTATAACCTCTTTTAACTTTTGAAAATATAGTACATTAAAAATATGGGAGTAGTAGACAAAAAGACAAATGTGTCATTAGAAAAGTTTTAACAATCTAAGCCTTGTGTTACTTGAAGGAGTTTACCTTGGAGCAGAAGAAAGGGCTCTGTTGAATAAGCAAGTGACTGTGACTACAGCAGAGCAGCCACAACTTGTTTGCTCAAATCCACAGGGTGGCAATATAGACAACTGCTCCGTGCAGTTGTGGATCTGTTTCGAGCTGGTGTCATTGCTGCCACAGGTCCTTCAGAAAAAGGCGCTGTGCCTTTCAAGATCATTAGCTGTGCAATTACACTGATAAAGAAATTTGAGCTAGATGCTATACCAGCATATTTGCTTCTGCAAATATTTACCAACTGATAGATAACTAACAACCACTGGAACCTGGCATTACTGAAGTAAGATAAACTTCACCGGAAAGATATTTCAGCTTTATTCAGTAGAAAGCAATCTGGAATGTATTTTTGGATCCTGATGGAAACTGCTTGCACATGAAACTTAGCAGAGAGAAATTTTCAGATCATCCTAACACAAGTGTGAATTTATTTTATATCATATCAATTTGTCCTCATATAATTTGATTCCCAGAGGAAGCTACATTCATTCCTTCCATGTCAGCTTACACTGTGGTTAAAGAGAAACATGTTATTTTAGGTTCAATAAATTCTATACAGAATCTTGATTGTCGAAGATTTCTGATTGCATAGACTAGCTTAGATTGTAGCTGTAAGATATGTTGTGTGGACAGTATGTAATCATGAACTAATTCAATTATTGAAAGAGGTTCTACATGACTCTGCAAAGATTTAGAACTAAAGCCTACAAGTCAGGAAATGTAGTAGTATTATGGGGAGGATGTTGGGTTTTCTTATTTGTCTTCTGTCTGCTCTTTATTACTGCCTCATATTCCCTACAGCATGAATACTAGGATTATTTCCCTGTGATTTAGGAGGCAGATTAAAAACCCATATGAGTTGTGAGCTCCTGGACTGTGCTATTAACCAATAGGTCAATGTCTTTCTGCAAAATTGGAAGTTGAGGAGCTGCAATCTGAAAGTTCTCTATTGCCACTTATAAGTGAAAATTTAATTTTTTAGGCAAGGGAAGTACAGTAAATGCAATGGACTTTAGTAGACCAGCTGCCACTTGACCACAAGTGGATGTATTAGCTGAGCTAAATAGAAGATATAACATGAACAAAGAACTAAGTAAAGATCTGATGATGATGGTAAGCTGTGCTGAAAGCAGAAATGGTGGTCTAAGGGGAGGAGATTACCAATGCAGTTCCTCAAGGATCCATTTAGAAACAGACTTTTGTCATTCTTCCACTAATGACTAAGGACAAAAAATAGTAACATATTAGTGACATACTCGTGACACAATATCAGAGGTATTGTGAATGCTGAAAAAGTATCATTTGTGTAGAACTGAGTAGCTCAGTGTACTGGAGTAGCAGAAACTGTGTTAAATTTAAAATATGTTTTTGCTAACTTAAAAAAAGAAGTTCTGCTGCAAGCTAGGAAATCCTTAGCTGGAACCGCCAAAGGAGAAGAAAGGCGTTGATCCAGTGGTTAATCAGGAGACAGCTCATGCACAGAACTGACTGGGTCATGAAAAAGGCAAGTGCTATCACTAGGCAGACTGATAGAGGTATTTGAAGTCAAGTTAGGGAAATATTAATACCTCATTACAAGGCATAGGGAAAATCAATCTGGGCTAGTGTATATCCGTGTCAAGGATGAAGACTTTTTTTGTAACTTTTCCATTCAAGAGATAATAAATAGCCTTACTGGGACATAAGAGGACAGAAATTCTAGGCCATCCTTTTAGAAATAGATAATGCAAAAAAAATCAATTTTGAATCAACATGATTCAAAGGGATGCTGTGGTGTGTTCACCTTCTTTGGCAGGGGCTGGACTTACAAGATCCATTGTAGTTCTTTATTTTGACCACCCTGTATCACTGTATGAAACTGAGCCTGTAGGACTTAGCTGACGAAATCCATTCTTACAACATATACTGTGTTAGATCTTATATATAGTTTTCAGTGGCAAGTATTTACCTTTTGATAACACTGAGGTACAAATGGAACAGATTGTACTGAAAGAATGAGGATATGAGTAGTACCCGTGAAATTTGTTAACCAGTGTTTCTTTTTCATTTTTGACCAGTGTATCATAGGGTGATTGAAAATGTGAAGGGACCTTTGATTTCAAGCCCATTTACAAGAAAGATGCAAACATCTTCAGACCTTGTTCTATAATGATTAGAGGCATTAGGGTAAGCAGATTACACTTACAATTTTAAAGGTCAGATTTTATAATGTTTTTCATTCTTCATCCTTTTTGTCAGAGCATTTAGTAGAGTATGAACTCTTACAGAGAAGGAAGAACATGTTTCGGTAATTATCAAGAATCATAGAATCATAGAATCATTCAGGTTGGAAAAGACCCTTGGGATCCTCGAGTCCAACCATCAGCCCTACTCTACAAAGTTGTCCTGTAAAATATTACAATAAAACATACAATTTTGTAAGCATACACTATGGGAAACTGAATGTGATAGTGAGTCACAAGCAGTTTCTCTGCCTGATAAAAAATAGTATGAAACCTCTATGTTCAGTCTGAGGCCAGTGGAATCTTTTTACTTCATATTTGTTAGGGCTATATATGTATTTAAGGGAGTTTAAACAGGGGAGTGGCAAGGGGTGTTTCATAACATTATAGGCGATTACAGTTTATAGCCAAATTATCTCCTGAATTACATTAGCTGAAATCAATGTCTTCTACTAGATGAACAGACTGTTCCATAAAACCTTGACAGATAAAGCATTAATAAGTGTCAGAGCTGACTTGGTCAATCGAATGATTTGCTGACGCTTCTTTTTACCACAAGCCTGCATTTTCAAGTTTAGTGCCAAAGGTTCACTATATATAGCTGAAGACAGCAAATAGATGTTCTCTTTTTGTGCAGATTTCTGAGTAGCTGCCTGTTTCATTATCTCCTCACTGGGGCAGCGTTTTCAGTCAGGAAATTTAAAATATGGTGAAGCTACAGTTGCCCAATCCTGGCCTGGAGGACAGAATACCTTCCCATTCAGAACTTGAAGTCCTTGAGACAGAAGAGGCAGACTCCAGACCAAAATGGGATAACAAGGCTCAGTATATGCTGACGTGCGTAGGGTTTTGTGTGGGCTTAGGAAATGTGTGGCGGTTTCCATATCTCTGTCAGAGCCATGGAGGAGGTATGTCTTTAATATATCTTAAATAACTTTGGCTATAAACTAGGTTTAATGTCTCTTTTAGGAAACAATGGAATATGCTTAGACCTGGTCAGTTTCTACAAGAATGGTGATGCTCATCTCCAGCAGACTGTCTAATGAATAAGGTTATTTCACAGGTTATGAAGTTATGTTAGTGATGGAAGAAAAGAAATTAACTGTTTTCATTTCAGGACAGGGGATTGATGGCATCAATCTTGCACTGTCAACATCTAAAACTAATCTAAAACTAATGTTACTTTACATACATACATATATATAATGTATGTTTAAAAATAATAAGCTACTTGTGAGTATGATTCTGATCACAATCCGAAATGATCTTTTCATAATAGGGTTTTCATTGGTTTTGGACTGATCTGTGTATCAGCTGTAGGGTCAGTGTGTGTGAAATGTATAACAGGAGTAACAGCATGAAAGTAGTTAACGTTAATAATATGTTTTTAGCAGTTGGTGTTATTAAGTAATTTAAAATCTAAATGTATGCTATTTACCATATAATTTACTGTGACTCTATAGGGTTCAGGTTAGGACTGAAGGACCATATTAAAATTTTGTTTCACTGCTTTGCTGTTTGTTTTTAAATATGATCTTGAGCTGAACCATTGCTTAAATTTTATATGACAACATAAATGTCTCATTTTCTGACAGTCTTTTCTGCCCGCTATCTACTTGTTATCTGCTTTTCACTCTGGGATATGTGTAAAAAGTGTTTGTTCCTTTGTGATGTTTGATCTTGAAAGAATACTTCTGGCTTAAGGAACTGTATTTCAAAGTAATTTTCATTAGATGTACACAGTGAGATATTTAAAAATTGCTCTTCTTAGTTAGAGTAGGAACCAAGGAGGGCTCTGTGGGGAGCTGCTGGTACAAACTCAGGGACATTTAAAACAGATGACTCAGCTGCAAGAAGAGATGCTTTTAACATTGAGATTTTTTTTAACATGGACTGGTGTTTAGAGTTTGCAGTGCAACCTGAAGGTCAGTTGCAGCACAGCCAACTCTTGTAACAAAGTTACAAGACACACACAAAAAATCTAACTCCCTTTCCATGTGTGACAATTTTAATTTGAAAATGTGAACGGATATCTCCAAAATTCATAGCACTCATCGACTTACTGGGTTCTTCCACGTAGTCTTAGAAAGTGGACATGCCCTGTTTCCCAGAGTTATTTAATAGGCACTTTGCTGCTTTTCTATCTTTCCTTTCCCTTGTGTTCTAGCCATATAAAATGCAGCTGAAAAATGAACATCCAACAAATGCAATTTGTTATGGTATGGATCACGGTTTTCTGACTGATGTCAGTGAGGATTTATGAATTGCTTATGCATGTCTGTCACTACTGTGTTTTAATTTATCCTTTGGCAGGAAATATATTCTCTTTCTCATTATCCTGTGGCCTTGTTCTTGCTCAGAAACACTACAAGAGTTATCCCCTGCTTCTTGCTTCCCTGGGACTCTCTCACTCAAATTATAGGCAGAAGTTGAAAGGCAGCACATAGCAAAGAAATGACGTAGCTGACACTGGGCTAATCTGTACAGATATGTGTTCCTGTAGACAGACTTTCTACTTTCTCTATCAATTCTTCTGCATAACACCAAGTGCTGTGACTCATATCAATACATAAGAGCAAGCAGCAATGCCTTCCCGTAGCTTCTTAGAAAGGACTTCTTAACTTCATCACACGTGAGGGTGGAGAGCTGTTGTGCAATCCCTCCTCCCTCCCCGCTGTGCAGTGCACCTTCTGCCAAGTTAACTAATACAAAGCATACACCACGCTTATGAGTGCACTGACAAAGCTCCATTTTCCCCTAGTCAGTCCAGTGCCTTTACCCTGGAAGGTGTATGTCTTCACACTTCGTGTCTTCAAGATATGTCTTCACTGACTCTTGGGTGCAGAGCAGCAGGGATCCCTGCTGCTGCTCTCTTTCACTGGAGATGGGGATTATGCTGCTCCTCAGTCTGTCCCTGACATGATTATTTTATAGAGTCCCAAAGCTCACTTTGGATATGATGGTGGATTATGGCCATACATTAAGAGACAGAAAAAAATACCACCATTTACCACACAATAAATATCTGCAGAGGATGAGAATTCCTATGTGATCACATAATTAGAGGTTGTCTCATAAGGTGCATGCAGAATCAAGGTTGCATAGACAGTTTCTGAGGGTTGGCTTCGCTATCTTCTTTCTTTTTGAAATGTGAGTTATATGGATGAATGTTTGGAGTCATTTAACACAGATGAGGTCTGGTAACAGGGGTGTAGAAAGCATTTCAGCAAGGACACTCCCAAATGAGGTTGGATGTCCACCTACTTTGTGAATCAGTGTTTACACATTTTATATCCCTCATGAAACATAAATGGACTATAGTGAAGTACAAAATTTACCCTTGTAGTACTTGGACTTCAAGGAAGGTGAATTTTTTTCTCTGCAAATTGACTATAGTGAAGGTAATTAAGAACACTGAGTTAATAGATAACTCTTCCTTTCAGATGGTTGAACCTAAATTTAGAATTATTTGAGGGCTGCTTCTTCCTAAACACGACACTATGATAGTGCTTTAACACTGTGATACCAAAATATGCAAAAAGAAATAGGTTATATAATTTATTTTCTTGTGTTGTCATAGATTATGAGTTTATGTTTTAAAAAATGGAGTATTTACCCCAGTAAAATTTAGTAAAGCACATTTTATCCTTTTCACATCTTAAAAGTTGTAAAGTACATCATTACCACAGGTGAACTAGATTTTAATATATACACAATGTAAAAGCTACAGTGTTTGCCTCAGTGCTTTCACCAGCTTAATGAGATTGAAATTTCCTTTCATTTTATAGCTATCTCTGACATTGCACATAGTTTTTGTTTAATCTTTATTGAGCAACATGTCATTTAATCAACTGTTAAACATTTTTGTTTCATCCTGATGAGTATTATAAAAAAGAGGATGTATATTTAATGTTTGAACCATTGATAAAAAAAAAAAAAAAAGTCTTTAAGTCTACACCTCGCATATGGCTGCAGTAAACCTTGCCGCTGCATGAGGGACAACTTTTTCATCTCTGTGCATGCCACACTGAATGAAGTGACAGTAATGACATCAGCAGGTCCTCACTGGTACCGGTACCCTCACTACAATTGAAGTCTAAAAATATGACAGTACAGAAAAACATCTCCATCTAAAGTCTGCCTGTCTTCCCTTTATGAGGAATTATGTGAAAGCAATAATATTTTTTTTCAATTTCACATTAGAAACTCTTAGATTAAAGAGAAAGTCATATCTATACAGATGTTCAAACCAAATATTATGTCTTCTGAAATACAGTACTGAAACAGGATAGGAATCTAATATCTCAGCTGAAAGATTTTCAGACTGGAAGATTACTCATTGTTTATATACATCTATATAACATTTATTTTCAGATCATTGGTTTATTTGTTAGGTTCATAAAATTGGGACAGCTTAAAAAGCATTGATTTTTTTTTTTATGTCCCATATAGCAGCTTTGCAGAGCATTATCACTTATTTTTCCATTATAGCTTCTATCAGAAAAGCTGGGGAGAAATTGAGAGAAATGGAAAACACAGCAGAGTTGGATTTCTGAGCTGGCTGTTAGAATTGAACCATGGAAAGAGAAGAACCCAAGAAAAAGAAAAAAGTGGCCTACATAATGAACTGCCATTTTATTCCTCTTGAAAATATACCAGTATTCCTACAGCTAATTAGAAGTAGTTTTACTTATTTGTCCAGTTCTGACATGGCACACCCTGCATTTTTAACTCAGCAGAGCTACCATGCTATACATGGCTAGCCCTTCAAGCTAGAAATGTTTTAGTTGTATCTGTTTGCACAGGGATATAGATTCTGCAATGCAGGTGTATACACACACCATGTACTTTGCGATAACAAAAGGGGTGGACAGAGACCCACCCTCTCCATTTGTGTCCATCCCAGAACCTGAAATTTATTTCCTGGTGATTCCAAGGTAGTGAGGAAGCTGGGGAGCTGTGAGCACACAGCTGGACAACACATCTTCTCCATGTGGCTCCACGAAGGGCATCCTTTCCCCTTTTTGTGGCTGTGCAAGGAAAGTCATGGAGTCCCTCTATCTGACTGCTCTATCAAAGATGTGTCATACTTAAAGACTTCTTTTAGGACATCTTAATAAAGGTACCTCTGTAAGTATCTCGAGATCTCAGGAAATCCCATGAGGCTGATAGAGTGCTCATGGCATGTCCACCACAGAAGATGGTTCAATTCTGAGAGTCTTGCAGCAAATTTGATGCACTGTGCTGTCCACGGGGAGAGTTATGGTGTAGGGACAGTGCTGTTGCAGAATCTCACTGTCTTGGAGGATGAGGCATGATGTCTACCCAGACTGCTAGAGCTGTGTGAGTGGAGGTGCGCTTTGCATTTAAGGTTTACAAGAATGTCTCAAAGATGGAAAAAATGGAACCCAAATCAGAATATCCATCAGCCTGCTTTCTGCTGAAAGTGAGAAGTTGAGACTGCCTTTGAATGTCTTCTAAAGGAAATGCTTCTAATGTTTCATAGGAAACTGCCCGATCTTCCCTCCCTTCTGCTAATAGAGGTGGTAACCACAGAAAAAAATTTTTTCTTTTACAGGTATGATAAGAAACAAGTGGTCATAGATAGAAAGGACTATAAGGGCTGTGTATTTCCTTACGCAACAAGATCTTTGACCAGGTGGAAAATTTCTAATCAAGTCCTTAAGCGATCTTATTATGACCTGATGAAAAAAAAGTGATGAGTCTCCGTTAGGAGAAAAGATGGTTAAGCAATGCACCTTAGCAGAATTAAGTGCTAGTCCATTCTTAAGTTTCAAGAGACAATCTAAAATCACTGCAAGTTGAGTTTCAGAGGGTGACAAGAACTTACCCTGAGTGCAAATGAGGAGTATTTGAATCAGGTAGCTGTACAGATCCATCTTCTGGACTTAATTGCTACCAGTGCTGAGGAAGGACTTTACCAGAGGGAAGCGAGATTGTGGTATAGCAGAGACCTATCCTGCATCTGAAAGGGGAGATAAAAATAAAAGATCCAGATGGAGCAACCATACAAATTCTGTAGGGTCAGGTTTCAGACTCTTAGGAGGTATCTTGGGCTTAAAAGAGAGACTGCTTTGGAATGAAAAAATTGCTGGTATAAAAACAATTATCTTGTCCTTATCTCATCTTACCCTCATGAGAGCTCCTGGACAGAGTACAACAAGAGGGAGACTGTGTGCCAGCCTGACATGAGGTTGGAGCACGTGACATATTTCTGGCTGCTTACAGCTCCACATGTTGATAAGTAGCTTTGTCCCTGTGGAAGGCCAGAGGCTCTGTGTGTGGAGGTTGTCCCACTGACTCTCCCATGTAGGAAGGAAGCCATTGGGATGTAGGGGGATGGAAATCAACAGTGAGAGGGCATTCATCATTTACAGTGCAAAAATCCTGTTTTCTATGAAAGCAAGAATAAAAGAGTTGAGAGAGGTGTTTTTCACAGAAATAGGGTGGGGTATCAGTAGAGAACAAACTCTCTGAAGGCAAAGGTGCATGCACTGCACATCTAATCAGATGAATAGAGGCCCTTACATGCATGTTAGTGCACGTTCCAACACAGATAAATAAGTCCATACAGACAAATGAGACAAACCTTTAGAAATGCCAGAAACTGTCTGAAAGGAGAGAGGGAGTCAGTTCCTTGCAGTGACCGAGTCTGACACAGTTTCAATGAATCCCAGAACCTCTGCCAGAGTTAGGTAAGACTTTAGCATCATCAATGACTCCGGGGCACAGGCAGCTAAAGAGTATATCACCATTTGTGGCATAGTTGCCTTTCAGCAGCTAGTCAACAAGGCATGGAGAGAGGACTGCCCCATTACACCTGACATTAGAAGCTCCTGCTGCCCGTAGTTTTGTAGAAGTCCCTGAAGTGGGGGGAAGACAGAGGGGAAGAACCTTTTTTGGAATTGATCCTAGTCCCTCTAAAATTCAAATATGCCATATATGTTTCACCTGTTTGTGATATGAAAATACATATTCAGCAAGACATGAGTCAGAAAGTGATTGCTTTAGCACTGTTACCATTTGTAATGATATCTCAGCTAAGACCACAGTGCTAAACTTGAATTTGCGTCTGGAGGAGTTCAGTTTCCTCAAATCCAGGATAGACCACCCTTCATTCTTTTCTAGCATTACAAAATAACCACTTTCCTCCAAGGTAAGAGAATACCAGCTTGAGGCTCCTAGATCCAACAGGTAGGTGCTCCCCACTAAGGTAAGGCTTTTGTTCTTGAAAGGACTACATGGTCTCTGGAAAAGGGAGTGTGAGATGTGAGAAATGCGGAAGAAAACAAATGGAATACTGTGCTCCTTGATGAAGATGTCCATATTATCCATTTCCCAAGGTGATAGACTGACACAGAAGAAAGAGAGGAAGAGTCAGCAGAATTGGAAGTTTAGCAAACTTCTCTACAAATAACAATTTGTAATAAGTCCTTCAGTTTTTCACTAATAAAAAATATATCCAAAGTCAGTTATTCTTCTGTCTCTCCTTTGAAACCTCTTCAGTTTGTCAGTCTCTGCTTTTCAGTGATAACTTTTTTAATGTATACAAGATGAGCTACACTATTTTTGAGAAGTGTTACATTTTTAGTAAGTTTTTGTGTTGCTAAATGACATGCTTTACTGAAGCCTTAGAATGTCATGTCTATACAGCTACCTTTGGCAACTGGCTTCAACAAAAAATATATTTGCTAGTGCATCAGTGATTAGTCATTCAACCTGATGTGTGGCATGCACATTTTCAAAGCGCTCAGCATTTTGGAGAGCATTTCACATATTCAAAACTACTGATTTTGATTAATAAATCTTAAAAAATGTCAACAAAAGACGAGTAAGTACCTAGAATTACTTGAATTCCATAGAAGTGGAAAGCAAAAATCATAGTTGGCTGATTTCATTATAATAGTGATCATTTGATAAAACACTATTGTTTTCAGCAGACTTTATTGAAGTGCACAGAAAATGAAGACTCTTCAGTAATGTTCATTTCTACATGTCTGGTGTAGACAATATCAAGAAGATACCCCATGGAGCAGAAAAGCATGCAGTTCAGCTCTTCAAAAAAACATTCAACTGCTTTGAATTCAAAAGTATAATTTCCATTCTTCAAATTTCCTCTTTCACTGTTATCTGATTTTCATTGCATATGTGAGGAAGAAGTCAGTAAATATCCAAACCTGAACTGTTTACATACGGTTTTGCATTTTTTTTATGCAGTTAGATGATTTACTGTCTATGATTAGGAAGTTAAAGACTTTTTGTAATGATAGATAACCATATTTCTAGCATGTAACAATTTTCAAGCATTTGGTTCTGCACTTTGGTATTCCACTGTGGTGTTATATGTTATCTCCACGTCCGAGGTACACTTCATTCAGGAAAAAAATTATTTTAAAAAATTGTCCTATACTAACCAGCCTTGTCATAATTAACAAGGTTTGAACCCTGAACTTAGATCTCTTCTACTCAAATATAAAAGCTGTTGAATGCAGTTGCCAGAAAGTTATTGGTTATTTTATATAGACAGCCCCAGGTTCCTGCCTAATCTTTTGAGGCATATTGCTTAGTTCATTCAACTACTTCATATAATTTGCATGATTCACAATTATAAAACCATAATCTTTTGCAGAAAGAAAAGGAAGACATTCCAGGAAAGTAACTACCTTTCCTCCACTTGCAATCCAAAGGTGGCTTCTTCAAAGTTTAACCTTGGGACTGTATAATTTGTGTTTATGTTTGTCACTTGGGAAGAATAAGAATTCCTACCTGAAATCACATATATAATGAAGTCCCCTGCTTGGGCAAACAGGCAAAACCATTGCTCAGAAACTGGAGAAGTGTTTCCACAAGTATGCTTACAAGTCACCTGCTGTTTCAAAAGCCCTCAGAACTGAAGTTTGTGCTTTATTGTAGTACTCCACTGATAAGAAACATCTTTTTTTTTTTTTTTTTTTCTTATCCATTTCAGGAGCCTTCATGATTCCTTTCCTGATTTTGCTAGTCCTGGAGGGTATCCCCCTGCTTCATCTTGAGTTTGCCATTGGTCAAAGGCTGAGGAAAGGCAGTGTGGGTGTCTGGAGCTCTATCCACCCTACCCTGAAAGGGGTTGGTAAGTCTGAAGAGGATGCAAAAAGCCACCTGAGAAAACACAAGTCTCTGAACTGATAATCTTAAGAGCAAAGCTTCAAGATTTTATTCCGGTGTGCAGTAAGAGATTCTAGGATCTATTCCTTTTCCTTTCTCACTAACTCTCCATCGATAGGTCACACTAATCATGATAAGGCACTAGGACAATTGTGTGACCACGTTCCCAGGTACTATAGGTCCAGCCTTTCTCTAATTTGAGACCAATTTCAGTCTTCAGAGATATTTTCTATATTACTGATATTGGCTGGTATTACTATCAGGATAAACATTAAGTGTGCCAAAAATTTGTTCTGGAACTGTTCTGTGGATAAATAATTGAATCTTTCTCTAGGCTGGTCTACCAGACTTTAGGTCCATGTAATGTTACATTCTTACATCTGAAAGAGGTACCACACTAAAAGCCATGGAGACGGTATTTTGCAGAAAACACTTCTTCATATCTGTATTAGACTTCCGAGTATTCAAACACTCTATCTGACAATGTAGTAAAAGCAGCACGATGCACACAGCATTAAAAACTCCACAGATAGATACCTCATTACATAGGAAACACAGGAAGTGCCATCTAAACATCAGAAAACACTGGGAGGGCGACCAAGTACTGGCACAAGTTGCCCAGAGAGGTTGTGGAGTCTCCATCCTTAGAGATATTCAAAATCTGCCTGGACATGGTCCTGGGGAACCAGCTGTAGGTGGCCCTGCTTGATCAGGGGCCTGGACAAGATGACTTCCAGAGGTCCCTTCCCACCTCAGCTATTCTGTGATTACCACACACTCGAAAGGGAAGAAACGCAACCAGTTATGACTGTGGTTGGCATCCACTGTATCTGTAAATCAGTTACAAAAGAGATTTGTTCATTGCATCTGGAATTTTTCAAACTTCTTCAGAAACTAAGAGCCCTCAGGAGCTAATCATTAGTGTTTACTCTCTGCCAGAGAAGTCACCAGAGATTGATTACTTGAGAGCAAGTGGAGAAGGAGAGATACCAGCTTGAATCCTGTACCCTTTCACAGACTGTGCCTCCTGGCAGCTATCCATCCTACACACAAATATTAGCTAAACACATCTGCTGACCTCTGCAGTGATGTTGTGGAAGAGGAAGACAATCTGGGTCTCATTTAGGCAAAATCCTACGTCAGCTGAGCTTTACATGTACCCAGCATCCCAAACTCCCTAGGTATCAGCGGGCAAGACTGTGAACAGAATTGTGTAGTGTCTGTAGGGAGTTAGTCCACCCATAACACTGGTTCCTAGGGGGGTGTCAGCTTCAGTCCCAGCGTAGTTTTAGGCTGTACATCTATGTAGGACTCACCTGACTAACCTTTAGGTAACAAATTCACAGTGATTAAACCTACATCCAAAACAAAGAGAGGGGAGGGTAAAGGCTATAATCCATGGCATTAAGGTGGGGAGGAGAGTAGGGAAAGGTTGAGGTTCTTACCATATATTTGGATATGCCCTGAAGACAAGAGTATTGACATTTACATTGTATTCTGATTTTATTTTTTTCAGGCATAGCAGCAATGTTTGTATCCTTCCTGGTGGGTTTATATTATAATACTATTATTGCCTGGGTAATGTGGTATTTTTTCAACTCCTTCCAAGAGCCCCTGCCTTGGAGTAGCTGTCCTCTCAATGACAACAGAACAGGTATATTTTATGAAATATTGTATTTTGTTGCACAGTACATTTTTCTGTTTCTAGCAATTAGCCTAACTGAACCTCTTTCTATAAAGCAACAGTAAGGCATAGCAAGCCTGTCAGGAACATTATGCTATTTTAATACTTGTGTTTGTAAAGAGTCACGTTATATAAAATGTGATCAATGCTTAAACTTTGAGAAAAACTTTTACTTTTTATATGTAACTTCAGGGTTGATTTTGACAGATGTGTTCATATACAGATTATTCACAAAGTGCAAGTCTAGCATAAACATTAACATTTTCCAGATTTAGACAATGTGTTTCATCCATCTCTTTACCAATGGCCCTCCGTTAGCATATTGAAAAGTTAAAAAAAAAGAAAAGAAGAGATACATAATACATATGAAACATCTGTACTCTCAATATGACAACAGTCTATAGCTCCTTAGAGGCTGCTTAGTGACAGCAGCTTTGTTTTCCATAGTCGACCCTGCATGAAACAGATTTTTCTGGTGGGTCAGTGAACAGCTCTTCAGAGAGCTTTGCTCCGCTCCTCCCCTCCCAGAAAAAGTCTAAAAAGCCTCATTAAGGGCAGGCCAGGGCAGAATACTGCACAGGTCAGCGCATTGCAGGGGGCTGAGAATCCAACCTGTGCTGACAGGACCTTGAATGATGCCCTTCAAAACAGAAAGACAAAGTATTGTTGATCTGAAGGAGATGTGGGAGGGAAAGAGCTGCCTGGCTGCAGGAAGGTGTGGGCAGGTGCCCACACTCCATCAGGCAAGAAAGAGCAGAATGCATGTGGAAAGCCCAAAGTTGTGTGGGTTTTTTTTTAAGATGAGGTAGGAAGTGTACAATCATTGAAAATCTTCTGCCTAACTGATTTTCTTCTGCTAAAAAAGACTATTCTATACAATATACATGCATTTATGCTTGGGAATCCTCTCCATGTTTCTTTGGCACAAGATGCTTCTAACCTCACATTTTTGTAAGAAAAAAGAAAATTCATAAATATAGAAGAGTCTTTGAGCAAACTTCAAAGATTTTATCTGCAAAGTTGAATAAATAGAAATAACAATAAAATCTGTATTAAAATCCCTGTTAAAAAATCCTCTTTTAAATCTCTCATTTTTCCATGGAACCAGCCTCTAAGAATGTGAAATTTGCCAACAACAAATTCTTGGCGTTAGGTGGTATAATTTAGAATGCTGTTGTTTATTATTTTTCTTTATTTCAATTTAAAAAAAGCATGCAGAATGACAACCATTTTGTGGTTACAGATTACATAGAAGAGTGTGCCAAGAGCTCTCCTGTAGATTTTTTCTGGTACAGAGAAACGTTAAACATCTCCACTTCCATTGACAATTCAGGCACTATACAGTGGTGGCTTTTGCTATGTTTAACATGTGCATGGGGTGTACTGTACGTGTGCACAATCAGAGGCATCGAAACAACAGGAAAGGTACTCTGTTTTGGTTTTGTGTGAGTGATATTCATTATGGTGTGATTTCTTATTCATACAGACTTAATCATACTGTAGAAACTGCCTGTTTCTTGAGTAAAACCATGTCTAAAATTTCATGTGTCATCACTAGGGCTGCTTTTTGAAGAAAGAAACTGAATGAAATGGAATTTGATTTGATTGATTTGATTTGATTTGATTTGATTTATGTGGAGATTTTTGTGAGCAATTTGGTTTCCTTGTCCTTATAGGTCCAAGTAAAACATTCTTTAGGTATTACCCCCTTAACATTAATATCAACCTTAAGCTTTAATACAGGATTAAGGGACTCTGTATTTTTGCTATGGCCATTCTCTTCAAAATATACATGTACAAATTTATTTGGGTTTGTGCTAGTCCTTAATATTATCTCTCTAAAAGAATGTCCAATATTCTGCTGCCTAGAGAAGCCCTAAGAGCCCATCCTTGCATCAGCAGCCTCAACCTGATCTCAGGGTGTAGATTATTTTTTATGTTGCTTTTGAATGATTTGAGTTGAATTTCAACAATGACAATTTGTCTTAAATAAAGCACTATAACTGTAAAAATGTTTATTATCAAAATGTACTGCACATACTATTTTTCTTGAACAGTTTTCTGTAGTACATTAATTGTGAGTCAGTTGAAACTTGCCATTATTGTTAGTCACAGTACCTTGTTTATTCCCCTCTTTTCTACCCTGCAGTGCTATTTTTATTCAAGTGTTCTGTTTTATTTAAGTGTTTTATTTACATGCTTCTTGTGCAGGCTGTGTATGTAACATCAACTCTTCCATACCTTGTGCTTACAATTTTTCTAATCCGTGGCTTGACACTGAAAGGATCAACCAATGGAATTGTGTATCTCTTCACCCCAAATGTAAGTCACTGCATGGTTATTCCCTTAGTGAAACACCATGTAGTTCTCTCTGTAATTAAAAATTGATTGAAAATTAGTCCCCTCCATTGGTGCTTTTCTAACTATACCTCAGACACCTTTAAAATCTTGATTCTGGGAGGTCAATCGTTTGCACTGGATATAAAAAGTATACATATACACAGGCATTGTCCCTGTCTTTCTCTATCCCCACCCCTCCATTAGATCTGTTATAAAAAATGGGAGGATGGTCACAGAGCAATGCAATGGGGTTGCCATAAGGGGGCTTGCTTTCTTTTCCTGTATTCTAGTTAACTTTAAAGCACAAATTGTGCAGCTGGGAGTAGAACCCATCTAATCAGTATGACTATATGGACAAAAGGCCTAAGAGAATGGTTTAACTATACAACAGTTTTTAAGAAAAATTAAAAAGGGTTTCATTTTCCATGAAAAGACCACTGAATGGTCATTATTAATGCTAAACAATAAACACCTTTTCTGGAAACAGGCATGGCAGCTGTCAGCTATGGGAAGTAATTTGTTTATCAATTTGCAAAATACTTGTAGAAAACCTACACATAGATATTCTTTCTGAAAAAAAAAAAAAAAAAGTTTGACAAAAGTATTGACCTATTTGTTAACATTCTTCAAAAATGGTGAGTTCTGCATGATTAATGTTCTTGTTTTAATTATTGTTTTAAATCCCTCATATTCAGTCTAAATAACAATGCTGCATATGCTTAAAGCTGTATGTCTGATGTCTCAGGTTAACGAGCTGGCTAACCCAGTGACATGGCTGGATGCGGGTGCTCAAGTGTTTTATTCTTTCTCCCTGGCTTTTGGCGGCCTCATTTCATTCTCCAGTTACAACTCTGTTCAGTAAGTAGCCAAGCGAAAGCCAAATTTTATATATATCATTCTTGCAATGAAGCATGTTCACTTCTGCCCTATCATTACACAATAATTACTTGGGACTGGGGCACCATCCCCTCAACCATGTAAAGTACATCTCTGATCCTAGCTATCCTGAGCCAAGATTTCAGGTCCTGGTATTGGCTGATTTCCTGCAGAGAGACGTGGTGACGCTGGCTAGAAAGAAGGGAACTGTCTACCCACCACCAGCTGATGATCAGGAGCTTCCTTTGCAGGAGTGCTCAATGCATGGTGTTGCCCTTGGTCTCCACACTGTTGGGGCTGGGTGATGGTACACACATTTCAAAGCAATTTACAGACCACAGTTTAAATCTTTAGCTTAGAGATTAGAAGATATATCTAGGAGTTTTGAAATTCAAATTCAGTTTCTATCTTTATATATCCGATGGGGCCAGGGAAAAGATGGAGTACAAACTCCCATTACCCAGGGAATGACCCAGTCAGCAAATTACGACATGGTGCTATATTCTACACTCACCCTCCCAAAATATTGGAGCAACCACCAGTGTTTCTTCCATTCCTTCAGCATTGTCCTCTTGAAAGACAAACTGTGAAGCATTCTCTGAACATAATATTTTTGATAAAAGTCTCCAAATCAAGTTTGGATTATCTGGTTTGGTCATGCATTCAGAAATCTGTGTTTCAGGTTTGTCTTAGGTTTGACCACACCAGTATTTCAGTCACTGCTGTAATTCCCTGCCACTACTCTTGATTCCAGGTATTTTTCAAAAGTTTGTCTGGAACTTTTGGTGCCTAAGAGTCTTAGTGCAAGGTGACAAGCCCCACTTCAGGTCCAAGTCAGTGTTCCCAAAACCATGAGGAGCAGGCTTGAGAATGTTCTACATCTTTCCAAAAGACCCAGAGAAAAGGAGCAGTGTCCTTCTGGTTTTCCAACACACAGGGCTGTGGCACCAGGCCACATTCTTTCAGTTCTCAATGATTCATGATTTAAGGAGGAAAGTGCAGAAAGTAAGGAAATTCACATGGAGATATAAGAAAAAAACATGCAAATACCATAGCGTTATACTGTGGTGTTGGGCCACCTGCAGTCCAGCACTAGCTGGACCAGCTGTGAGTAACTCTGCTCCCAGATGGTTTAGGAGTATAAACATCTCAGGAAATACTGTGAGGTTTCAATGTCATCAGACATTCATTCATTCGCAACCAGGAGGAGCTTGAGCATCTTACTTTCTCTGAAGGAAAGAAATATTTTTATCAAGCCTCATGTTACAGTGAAAAAACTGACATGAGAGTACAGCAAGGAATTTCAGTTCAATACCTTCTGCCCATAAAGACCTGTTAGCAACACTATAAATAAGGAAAGCTCACAGTGTCACAGGTCTTGGTTGGACAGGCTTGTCTTTCCTTTACTTTTGAAGGTGATCAGAAAATTAAATATGATAACATCAAGTTAATCTCAGTAGTGCTCTCTTGCCCAAGAGAAATACAATAGCTAGAGCTTTACAGCCTTCACATAAAACCATTAACTAATTTAATATTGATTCTTTATCTTCTCTCTCAAATGAAAGTCTCTTTCTGGCTCTGCAATTTTTTCATCTTACACAGATATGTTGGCAAGTGCCTGCAGCAGAGAAATCTCTACAAAGCGGTTTAACTTTCACGATGTAATAGCTTCTCTGTCCAACCTTATCAGCATAACATTCCATTGTATTTCCAAAACTCGAGAACATTTTGAACCACATTTGGTCCAATAATCAAACAAAACTCTTCCTGCAACTGTACTATACCAAACTGCTGTGGAAACTTTTGGTTGCTTTTCCCTCCTGACTGTCTGAATTCAGATGCAAATCTTTCACCTTGCAGCAGAATATCCCAGCAAGTAAGATACAGCTTATGCCAATGTGTGTCTGCACACATGCGTGTCAGGCATGAAAAGGAGAAAACATACTTTTTTGCCCTTCATGTTTCACTTTCCATGAGCCAGACATGGAAACAACTCAGGCAGTTATTCCTTATGAATAGGATTATTTGAGGGGGGAAAAAAAAAAAACAAAACATCGGTATTAAACTGCTTAAGTCATCAACTTTTAATTCACTATATCTATCTTTAACATCTGTACTTGTAGATTCTTAGAGAACATACTGGTGTACCTATGCGTCTGAAGACTACTTTTTTGTTAGTCTTGGTAGCCAGTTTTTAATATTTATTTTGGGAATGTGTTTGAATTTCATTCTTTTTTTTTCTCTTTGAATTGCAGCAATAACTGTGAGAAAGATGCCCTGATTATCTCAGTGATCAATGGTTTCACATCCATCTATGCAGCAACTGTTATATATTCCATCATTGGATTCAGAGCCACAGAGAGATATGATGACTGTTTTGACAAGTAAGTTATTAAAAAAACCCCCAGAATATACAGGTATTTGTTTGGCTGGGGCAGCAATGTTAGCCTGATGATAGTAGTTTTATTATTTCTGGACAGTTGCAACTCCTGACCCACATGGTATCAGACCACTCATGACTTCAAAAAATTTAAATCATGTGGCAACAGCCCCATAGGGAGTGATAAGTATTTGAACATCCTAGATAGATGTTGCATAAGCAACCATATTTCACATTATTTCCTGATGCTTCCTAAAAGTAACAAGGGAGGAAGAGGTTATTACATATTTTAATGTGGTTTTTTGAAACAGTTCTTTCAAATATAACTGCAGTTTATGTAACAATTTCTATTTACTTAAAGTTAGATTCAGTTTGTGATACATTATTTCACTAAAACATGCTAGAATATCTATAATTTTAGAGGTAAATGTGAAAAATTAATCATTTGCAACAATGGATATGAAATGTTCAAAGGAATGTATTTACTTAACTGGATAAAGCAAGTTTCAATAAAACTGGTTCTGTGAAATACTGGATTTTACATTACTTACTTCAAAAACAAACAAAAAAGGATACTAGGCTGCTGCTGCCACTATTTCTACTATGACTGATGTCAAATCCTCAAAGGCCTCCTGACATAGTGGCCAAACTATGCAGTTCTGCCTTGGAGATCACTTGCAATGAGCCTCTGAAAACACTGATCATTTTAAGAAAGCCCTTCGTGACCAGGCAGTTCTGGCAGTCCTGCAGAATCCTGGTCACAGCTGGACCCCAGCATAGGCACCTCAGGTACTGCTAGTTACTCTGTGTGCTACATTGGGAAATTACCCAAATTAATTAATGAAATTCTTCCCATTTTAATTTATTAGATGAAGCTCTACCAACGACTGAAAAATTGTCTAGAAACTCTGCCAAAAAAAAAAACCTATACAGAATTCACAGTGATTGATGCCTGCTGAGCTGACATATGGCATGAATATAATATACTCAGGTCCCTGTGTCAGCTCTGTATTTAGGTTGCCTCCTGGAGAATTTAAATACTTAGGTCTCTTCAGATGTACTTAACTTTACCAGAGCAATTCAGACTTCCTTTTAAATGGGGCTGCCAGACCCTGTGGGTTCCAGTCAAGTTCCTCCACACCAGCTGTAAAAGTGCATGATACTTAACTGCAGACACCTTACACATTCCCAGAAGCTGCCCAGTCTAGGAACTGGTGCCCAGTCTGCAGTGCAAAGATGGGCACCTAACTTCTGCACAGGTCCCTAGACTGCCCGTCCATTTAGCTGTCAGCTGTGCTGTGAAAGACAGTGTCAGACTCACCTTGGAAGGAGAAAGAAAGGATTGCACATGCACAAAACCACAGGACTTCCCAATCTCAAAGTCTGATCTTGAGCAACAGAAATATTGCTTCCTTTGTATCTTTGTAAAAGACACCGTGCTCTTAATAACTTCCTTGATGATGAAAATTAATCCTGAGGATCCTAAGGATGCTTACAAGTAAATAATTTCAAATTTCTTGTATTTAACTTTTTCAGAAATATTCTTACTCTGATGAATGCATTTGATTTGCCAGAAGGTAATGTAACCCAAGATAACTTTGAACAAATGCAGCAGCTATGTAACATGACTGATCCGATGACTTTTGCAAGCCTGAAGTTTGAGACCTGTAACCTGGAAAGTTTCCTGAATGATGTAAGTTTAATACCCTGACTCATAGTGATACCATAAATATGGTAGGAATGCATAGTAATTTTTTAATTGCCTAATGCTTTTTCTTATGAGGTTGTTGGGTTTTTTTATATTTTCACTGGTTGATTGCAATTGGGTTGGACTGAAGAATTACTTTTGTTTACCCCATTTTTCTTTTGAAGAGACAAACTGTTTAATTCCACTGAAAAGTACTGGCAATATGTCAGATTAGTAGCTAAACCCACAAGTGTTCTAGGCTGGCCTTATGCGCAAAATAGCAGTGGGTATTTCTCTGGAACTAGCTGGTTGCAGCCATGGTGGGGCAAGATGACTAGGAAAGAGACTTCCAGCACAAGGAAGCAGCTGGAGCAAGCCCTGTCCTGATCAGTACCATGTGTCACAACACAGAAAGACTGGACCTTGACACCGGGGTGAAAAAGTTACAACAATTTTTGGCTAAATATGTGTACCTTTTTTTTGGTTAAAAAGATGGTGAATTACAAATGAAAATAGATGTCCATAAAATTCCATGAAATAGAATTTGTATTATAATTACAGTAAATATATTGCTGCATTAGGAGGTCTTTGTGAAACAAAAAGCATACTTACTGTGATATAGTGTAACATACACAAATTCTAGTGAATATCAATGTAAATTTAAGTGCTACATCATGTTAGTGAGCCTCTGAAATCTTCCACAGGGAGTTGAAGGAACTGGCTTAGCCTTTATTGTCTTCACTGAAGCTATCACCAAAATGCCTGTCTCACCTTTGTGGTCCATCCTATTCTTCATCATGCTCTTCTGCTTGGGTTTGTCATCTATGTTTGGAAATATGGAAGGTGTACTTGTACCTTTACAAGATCTTAAGATTATACCCCCCAAAGTTCCTAAGGAACTTGTTACTGGTAAGTGCTTTTTTAGTGACAAGTGACCTTCCCCCTCCCCAGGGAATAGCTTGTATGATGAAAAATCAACCCATCTACTTTCTGATCTGGCATGGTGCTAAGACTCCTTGATAATCTACTGAAGGTTTTCTCATGTCCCCCAAAGGGGCTGCTCCTGTGAGGTCCCTTTTGAGCCTGCAGAGAGCTGCTCAACCTGTGGCTTGTCCATCAGCTTGCTCATGATGATTATCATCTTGTCTGTTGGGAAGCTGGAGGACCCGAGTCCTTCACTCGGGCACATTTCCTCTCAGTGCAACATTGTTCCACGGACTAGGAGGAAGACGACCTGTTTTCTCTCTTCAGTCTTCTCTTTAAAGACTATCTTCTTTTTAGACTAGATATTAGGAAGCATTTCTTTACAGAACGGGTTGTTAGGCATTGGAATGGGCTGCCCAGGGAGGTGGTGGAGTCCCCATCCCTGGAGGTGTTCAAGAGTCAGGTCGACATAGTGCTGAGGGATATTGTGTAGTTGGGAACTGTCAGTGCTAGGTTAACGGTTGGACTGGATGATCTTCAAGGTCCTTTCCAACATAGATGATTCTGTGATTCTCCCATTTCATTTGCAGCATCTCCCACCTGTGCAACATCAGGATAGTTCTGCCGTAGAGTTCTTACCTGCATAAAAACAGGTCTTCTTAGAGTACTGTTACCTTCAGGCTGCAGCTGAACTAAAAGTTACTTATAAAGCTTTCTAGCTACTGGGAAACTAACTACTTTTTTTTCTTTTGCTTTCTTTGCCTAAGTGTGCTGTTGTTTTGTTTTTTTCACAGGTCTCATTTGTGTGGGGTCTTACTTGATTGCTTTTATTTTTGTGCTGAATTCGGGTAATTACTGGCTGGCTCTATTTGACAGTTTTGCTGGCTCTATTCCCCTGCTAATAATTGCATTTTTTGAGATGTTTTCAGTCGTCTACATTTACGGAATAGACAGGTATGAAATACTAGTTAAACATTACTAGAAACTAGTGCATAAATTGATTAGTTGTATAGCTGCAATCTTGTTACACCTCAGTGCATATAATTTCTGTTATAGAAACCACTGAAATGATGCAAAATTAGTTTAGGGTTGCTTATTGACTTGGGTTTTTAAATAGTTCTCAACAAAAAGAAAAGATGCTTTGTCAAGAGTATGGTGGGGATTTTTATTTGTGCATGAAAGATTTCCACTTTTTTATTAATACATTATAATAGATATTGCTCTATAACAATCAGCTAAAATAAACACATCCGTAAGACTTTGCAAGAAAATATTAAGTATTAGCAAGTGCCCTAAAGTATATTAATATGAAAGCAAATAATTTATTTTTAAAGCAGGCATCAGAATGTATGTATTTGCACCAATTATAAAATGCTACTATAGCACATTTACATTTTAAATATGGTGGCATTTGCAATAAATCCTCTTCAGGATAATTGCATCAAATATTTAATTAGCAGAAGCAAAGTACAAGCCCATTGGCACTGAGCTGAAAGTTCAAAATAGAGGTATATCCCAGGAGTGTTTAAAGTGAATGCTGAATGACATTGTCCAAAGCAGGGAACTCCAGGCAGGCTGCAGATACTGTTTTACAACAGGATGCAAATCAAGGTTACTGAGCTATATTTTTAGCTGATAGATTCAGGACTTTATCACTTTATCACAGTGAGTAATTAACCTATCAACTTTCTAGAGAAGTAATAAATAGAGTTTCACCATCTTTCTGTTCATAATTAATATGTAAGAAATATGAAAAAGCATGGGGACTTCAATCACCCATAGGTTTTGCTTGAACCTGTGCCAGACCCTCCCGCTGTGGTGGTCCTGGTGATGGGGTGAATGCCCTTGTGGCCTGCCTTCCCATACTTAGAGTTTTATATTACCTGAGGAGGCATGAGTCAATTTAGGTAAATTAGACAAGCAGAGGGAGTACTCTAGAGAAAGAAGACTTATTTTAATTTGTTAAGGACAGAAAAGTCTGTGTTGATCACTTTTCACCTTTAAAATCACAGAACACTTTACAAAACTATTCCCAGGACACAAACATGGGCTGAGGCCATAGAAGGGTGAGGATTGATTCAGAAAAGAGCTTCACACTAAACTTTCATGTTCCTGGCCAGTACACATCACTGTGGTTGTCTTTGAGTACAGAGCTTATCAGGGCTGCCCAAAAGTAGTGTTATCTGCTCCAGATGAGTTTCTGTGACCTTTTTCTGAGAAAGGGTCATGGATAAAAAGATGGCTCTCTTGCTTGAAGGAGAACCTGCATGTTATCCATGACACTCACTACACCTGGACGTGTTCTGCAATCAGGACATAGGGCTCCATATAATTTTAGGAATGATACCTAGATCTTAGAAGTTAGGGATGAAAAGACAAAATAAATTTACATAGTAATTGAGACTCAGCTGAATTCTGTGTGTTGTTCATAGCTGTAGGACCAACTGCATAGTCCCCTCAGACTTATCCCCATAGAATATGCAGGAAAGACAGACAAGAGGACTAACAACAGAAGCCCCAAACTTCCAAAATAGTTATTTTTTAAGAAGTGTGTTCACATGGTGCTGCATCATATGTAGAGGTCACAAATTTTTTCAGGACTGATGCAGACAGTATCACTCTTAATACAGGGACTGTTTCTTCTTGTGGAGACACTTTTGCCCCATTGTCCACTGCATGCTTTATGAATAACGAAAATGACACATTTTTAGGTGCTTTTAATGTTATTCTTAATAATATGTAAAGTTAAATATTGTTTCAGTACTCAACCTGGGAAAACTGGTAGAAATCCAGATTAAGCAAACATTACACATAGAATCTAATTTTAAAAATTGCTCCAATTTGCTTTTGCTTTTTTTTACTATTGTGTCATTCCTTTTAATTTATGCAGCTCTGAGATGCTTATCAAACAAATCATGAAACAATCCTGCAATATGTTATAGTGAAAGTCCATCTGCATTGACTCTCATGTTGCATGTGCTTCATAGACTTCTTGAAGAAAGTACATTTCTAAAAATAATTCTCCTGACTTGCAATGATATATGCTTTAATTTGAACTACTTAGGTCTAACTCCTGATGTTGTTATCAATCCTTGTTTCACACTGACATTAGCAAAGTCCTGGGAAGAACAGCTAGGGGTAGTTTGGACTTCCTTGTTTATGAGCAGGCATCCTTTGATCCTGACCAGTTTTTAATGTCCTGAACTTCCTGGTTTTGTTTCTAGGTTTAACAAGGATATTGAGTTCATGATTGGACACAAGCCCAATATTTTCTGGCAGGTCACCTGGAGAGTCATCAGTCCTCTCATTATGTTAGTTATCTTCTTCTTTTATTTCGTGGTGAAAGTCAATGAAGAACTGCTCTACAGCATTTGGGACCCTAGTTATGTAAGTATATAAAACCAGAATATTTATTTAGAATTATTTTATGTATTCTTCTTTAATGTAAGAGACACAGTCAGTAATATTCATCTCCCATCTGAAACAGTTTTCTGGTAAAATTCTTATTACAAGACATAAAGTAATAATAAAAATTAACACATTTAGAATAGTAAGTCCTAAATTCAGGTGTGATGCCTGCAACTAGCATATAGTGACACCTGAGTAACTTTTCCAAAGTGAGCAAAACCAAAATATTAGTCCAGTTGTCAGGCAAGACTGAAACAGATGTCAGTTTCTCAGTAGGGATTATAGAAGAGCTGGAAATGTCACAACCTCTCTATGTTGACAGAGGACCAAATCTGTGAAGTCATTTTGATCTTGCACTGGTTTCTGTGTAGATTCAAAATCACAGAACTGCAGTAGTGCTGGTTACTCATTACTGACAGAAGAAATTAATATTATTATACAAATTTCTTCTTTCCTCTTCCAATGTATTAGTATAATTTAAATTATAATTGCAGTAATGTCACCTACTTTTCCTTTCCTCCCCTTGCAGAATAAAAAGCTGTATGTGGTACAGAGATGGTCATATTAGAAAAAATGTGGGTCCCATCGTCCCATCATTGTCTCTGTCACCCCATCTCTTCCCTGCCAGCTCAGCAGGGAAGCTCGGCTTTTTGTTCTCTGGCCTTATACCAGTCACCATCCTTAAGGCAAAAACAGTCATGCAGCACACTTAATTTGTAAAGGTGAATTTTTATCTTCATAAGACAGAGACAGAAAGGGTGAGAAAGGAAGATGGGGAAATGGGACTGCTTTCTTCTCTCCTCCTTGGCAACCTCACTTCCTTCTTAATAAAGTTTCAGCCCTCCTGCACTCTTTGATTTTAGGCTTCCAAAGGCTGTTTGGCCACCAAGCCCTGGTGGCCTGTGAGCTTCCCAGGCCCACACTCCTTTGTGCCCAGGAAGCATGCCAGGAGCAGTCCCACCAGTCTCCCTTCCTGGCTTTTGCTTTCTTCATACCATCTTCTTTCCATTGCTTTTAAGTAAAAATAAGTTCAAAACAGATGAGGCTGGAAACCTTGAGCTGTAAACTGCTGTGGAATTGGCAAATTATTGTGCCATTGTGGCTAGCTATTGTTCTGATTATGTTCTGGGTCTGTTGAATTACTGAATGTGTACATGGGCTCAGGTATTTGCTCCTCATGACTTTCTACAACTCGACTGTTTGCTCTTTCAGGAGGAGTTCCCCAAAACACAGAAGGTTGAATATCCCGGCTGGGTGTATGCTATTATTGTAATCCTTGCTGGAGTGCCTAGTTTGGCCATCCCTGTCTTTGCCATCTACAAAGCCATCAGAAATTGTTGTCAGAAAAAAAATGATCGTGAGGGCCTTATGATCTCCACATCTGAGACTTCTGTTAATGGAAACTTAAAGTATTCAGTATAAAACTATTTTTTAAAGTGTGGAAGAATGCTTTGTCAGTGAGAAAAGTAAAAATATTTTTTTTTAAAGAATCCAGAGTTAATTTTATTTTCATAAAAGGATAACTATGTGTTGTTTCCAAGTAAACATTTGTTTGCTTAACAAAACAATGCACTGTGAAGAGCTAATGGCTTGGATCCTGGATGCAAAACAGCCACATTTGCAAGTGACTGGGGCACCAGACCAAGTCATTTGTCCTCCTTCTGGTTTTGAAGCCAGCTTGTAGTTCTCTGCTTGGGGATCCACTGCGCTTGACATACCGTAAGTGACTCTTCCACGTCCAATCATTCCCACTGGGTGGCCAATATGGAGGATAACTGAATACTGACTTCTCTTGCACATTAAATTGTTTTACTTTACATGCCACTGTGTTGCACAAAGCCACCAATATTATTTGTCTCATCCAGAAGTTTAAAATATTTAATAAAAACTTTTCTAAGTATGAGAATGGCATTTTGATTCATTTGTAATTCTGGATATTTTACTAATTACCTATTACTTCCAAGTTCCCAGCAGATAGCGGTGCTTTTGCTGATGACAGAAGAGGTAATCTTGCAATGGGGCTGCAGCTGTTCAAGAAATGGCAAAATCTGCCTTCTCTGGCACCGATGAGCAAGCGGTGCACCACTTGCTGGGGAAGTCCATGCTGGTGGGGGATCCAAGGCACCCAAGCGGTGCAAAGCTTCTTGCCCTCATCTGTCACAATCAAGGTGGGTAGCTCTGGTTCATGTACTACATGCACACATGCGCACACACACCTACCTTACAACTATTTTAGGGTTCTAATTTCCATGTGTCCCAAAGGAGCTAAGTCCCGTTCCTTATGTGGTCACTGGAGAGAGGACAGGGCACCATTAGAGCACCTTGGCTGAATGCCAGAAGCAGACACTGTAAATGTCCTCTCTGGATAAGTGGTCACTTACATCCAACTGTCCCTGTACATAGGCAACACATTTGTATCACTTTGCACCTCTTTCTATATGCATCTTTTAAGACAAGAATTGATCCAATTGACAACCTCACAGTCCCTTATAACGAAAATACTTTCTTACAAGAAATAGGGATATTTAGGGTATATCTACACTAGAGTGTATCTTTACAGAGTATATCTGCTCTAAATAGAGAGTGAAGTACCAGGCATTGTATGTTTTTTGAAAGATCAAATTCATTTGCATTCCAATTTTAATTTTTTTAAAGTATTTGAATGTGAGTAATTATTTAAACTATTTAAAGATTCTGTAATGGGAAAAGCAATTTTTGTCAGCTTTTCCTGCCGAGAAAAAGCTCAGCCACTGAGAATGAGTACAACCAAGTTGGAAGCAGTTGGCTGTGAGTGGAAGTTATGAAAATGAGTGTGTTGCTAGAACAGCCTCTGCACAGAACAGGGCACCTCCTGATTCGAAGCGCAGCAGCAGCGGGGCAATGGTGGAGCGTGCCTTGGCAGCAGTGATGCTCTGTAAGTGCTGCCAAACCACACCGTGTGTGCCGACTCATGTGTGCCCTGGGAGATATCCTGATAAGGGACTGGGAAGTTGGGTTGCTCCACCTATGGATGTGGATGTTTGCAGAGCTGCAAGCACAGGAACTGTGCTTATCAGGGGACACTTGTGTAGCCTAGATGTGAAATTGTTTTCTGGTTGGATGATCTTCTACTTGACCATATTTGTATGTTAGCTGCAGAGCAGGGCTTCTTTTTCTAAGTGTCTTGGTAAAAGAAATCCACCCTCAGTTAGAAACTCTTTCCATTTCAAAAAAGGGTAATCCAGGCATAAAGTGTTGATTTAGTGAAGCTGTCTGGCTGATATCTTTAGTGTGGACTGAACTGATTTGGCGTGCAAAATAGCAAAGCCCTGCTACAGCTGGAAGACAACAGAAAAATGTTCTCATGCACTTTCAGTTGAAGGAAAGCACTCAGCTCTTGCATTCATCAGTAACTATTTAAAAAACAGTAAAAACAGTCACTTGGGATTCATTGACAGGTGGGAAGTGATTAACCTCTACGGTGGATGCTATGATGAAAAGGGACCAGATTCTAATGTCTGAACATACACAGTCTAATTTTTCTTGCTTTTTTTTAATTTACTTTTTGCACTTGCAAAAGATGTCTTCAATCATTTAACTCTTAACAAACTAAAAGAGGAAATGTCAACACTTACTTTATTCACAGATTTTTGCAAGTATTCTACAGTTTTAATAAGTCTGCTGTAAAGGTTTCTTTTTAATTATATTCAGTGTCACACTTCTCTGAAAGTATCTGAGAACAGAAGGAGAACAGAAAATAAATCCCTCTTTGATCCCAAGTTACCTATTAACAACATATTCCCACATTCTCTAACTATAGAAGGAACTGCAAAAAAGTCAAGAGTGGTAACTCTGTGTATATAATAATAATTCCTGGATTTGTTTTTAAACTGCAATGACACGTTCCTTTGCACTACATAAAAAGAAAGCTCCACCTCCCTTTCCAGGATCCTTCAGTCACCCCTGCATAAAACCCGTAGGAGAGACAGGTTTTGAAGGATCTTCCCATTTATAGGGACCTAAGACTATTCCATTAAAATGTCAAAAGATTTATCAGTGCCACCTGAAATCCCTAAGGAAGATGGCAGACCTAAGTGGGACAATAAGTTCCAGTATATTTTAAGCTGTATCGGATTTGCTGTCGGTCTGGGGAACGTGTGGCGATTTCCATACTTGTGCCAGATACATGGAGGCGGTAAGATTGAAATGGGACTTTGCCAAAATGTTAAACTACAATTCTAATATAACTATACTAACTTATGATGGGCATGGAAGTTATATATTTACATATCTTTTATTTCTTTTAACTATCTAATTCTCGTAAATGTTTTGCACTAGCTAGATTAGCTTTTTCTATAGAAGTATATTTAATTTTAAAATCAGGTGTTCGTTTAGGAAGTAAGACCAGACTGATGCTAACTTGCAGCAAAACTGATTAGTTCTTACGTTGCTGGTACAGTCCCCATGGGAGGAGGAAATGGAACCTGCAGCTTGTTACCTTAAGGAGAAGCGAGAAATCCTGGGGAGGTCCCCCAGACAAATGGTGTCTGTGTTTTCCTTTGGGAAGGTGAGCAAGTTGTTCCCTTCCCTTCTCTGATGTTCTTAGGAGCTACCTCATCGTCTGGAACTGCCCCTGCAGAAAACTAAATTGCACTTTTTGATGTCTGTGAGGCTGTTTAAAATGCTCAGCTGATAGACCACCAACAGGAGCCTGCCAGTTGGCACGGACAGCTGGCCAAGCCTGTCCATGGGCACCATTCCCACAAAGAATTGCTTTAGAAGCAGCCAATTTAGTAAATATAAATGTATCATAAAAGAGTACTTGATAAATAAGCTCAGGAAGTGGGCCCTTGTGAACCTCATGAGGTTCAAGAAGGCCAAGTGCAGGGTCCTGCACCTGGGTTGGAGCAACCCCCAGTATCAACACAGGCTGGGGGATGAAGGGCTTGAGAGCAGCCCTGCCAAGAAGGACTTGGGGGTACTGGTGGACAAAAAGTTGGAAATGACCCGGCAATGTGCCCTCACAGCCCAGAAAGCCAACCATGTCCTGGACCACATCAAAAGAAGTGTGGCCAGCAGGTTGAGGGAGGTGAATCTGCTCCTCTGCTCTGCTCTGGTGAGTCCCCTCCTGGAGTGCCATGTCCAGCTCTGGAGTCCTCAGCACAGGAAAGACATGGACCTGTTGGAGCGAGTCCAGAGGAGGACCACAAAGACGATCAGGGAGCGGGAACACCTCCTCTGTGAAGAAAGGCTGAGGGAGCTGGGGTTATTCAGCCTAGAGAAGAGAAGGCTCCAGGAAGACCTTCTTGCAGCCTTTCAGTACTTAAAGGGAGCTTATAAGAAAGATGGGGACAGACTTTTTAGCAAGGGATGTTGCAATAGGACAAGGGGTAATGGTTTTAAACCAGAGGAGGGTAGATTTAGACTAGATAGAAGAAAGGAATTTTTTACAATGAGGGTGGTGAAACACTGGAACAGGTTGCCTAGAGAGCTGGTAGATGCCCCATCCCTGGAAACATTCAAGGTCAGGTAAGACAGGGCTCTAAGCAACCTGATCTAGTTGAAGATGTCCGTGCTCATTGCAGGGGGATTGGACTAGATGACCTTTAAAGGTCCCTTCAAACCCAGACGATTCTATGATTCTAACTCACCATTCACAGAAGATTTTGAGATCTGCCATGGTAAGCTGTCTAAAGCACTGATAAACCAAATTGTTTCAGCCCAGTACTATTCATCATTTTTCAATTAACTGGAGAAACAGAAAATTCAAACCTGGAGAAACTGAAATGACAGAAAAAAATATTAAATCTAAGCTTGTTCTACTAAGGTATCTGTATTATTTATGAACTACATATATTTGAATCAAGCAAGGAACCAAGAATGGATGCTGCCTTTAATGGAAGGAGGTGTTTTAGAAAGAAGTAGCCACTTAGGGACTCTGGTAAGTAGCTGAATGAATGAGACATAGTAGGTTGTATCAGTAAAAATAATCTTGACATATATAAGCAGAGCACTAGGAAGTAGGTGGAGATATTGTTACCAATACTAAGAAAACTTCTGAACTTCTGACCTCTTCTGAAAGTCCACATTTCAAAGTCAAGTTAAAAAATCAGACAAAATGCAGAAAAGTCCCAACATTTACTCAAGGTCTGGGAAACTTATCTGACAAGGAATGACTTAAGAATCTTATCTGTTCTGCTCATGAAATTAAAAATGAAAAGGTACATTTATCATAGTCTATAAACAAGCAAATGGAAATTATTTTGGTGGCAAGGAGCTCTTTAACTGTAAACATGTAACAGCTGCAAGTTGTGATTACACAAATTCAAATAAGAAAAGAGAAGAAGCAGTAGGTTAGATTCCTCTCAGAAGACTTAACATTTTCCATTATTTATTTGCAAGATGTGAAACTCAGTGAAACTCTCTCAGAGGAGTCCCAAAACTGGGTGTTTAGAAAGCCATAGGTGCAAACACACTGTTTCTCTACATTTGCCCATGGGAATGGCTGGAAAAAGCCTGTCACTTTAGTTAATGACACATGCTTTAATGAAACATGATAAACACCTTTAGAGAGACACCCCCATAGCATATATGGCATGGGGTTTGCAAGGAAGATGTTATTCTTTCAGGCAAATACCCTACAGCATCTCAGGTGGCCTTTCTATCCTGGAGCAAGGGAACAAATATTCATTATTGATAGACAACAAAATAAAACTAAGATGATGTCATATTTTTGTATTGTAATGAACATTTAACACAAAGTGCTCAGTGGAAGGTTTGAAATTAACAGATAGGACCATAGCAGGATGCATGTCCTCCGCACATCTCATTACACAGAGCTGCTTCTGGGGCCACCAATGGCATGAGGCTGCATGAAATTCGTGCTTCAGGGTTTTGTGCAAATCTCTATTATGGATTAAGATGAAATATTATTTTACTGACCATAAAAAGGTTCTCACACCTTCCCATGAAGCAACAAGGGTCACTTCTCAGTGCTGGACATGGGGAACTAGCTGTGGCCAGCTGTTTGCAACCTCTTCAGATCCTGGCCTCACTTCAGAAGATCAGCAACACTCGCCTCCTACAGAAGGATGATCTCTCTCCTCCATCCCCCACCTCCAGAGTCCCCTGCATTCCTGTCCTACAGACCTTTATCACCCCAGGAAAGGTGTGAGTGCAAGTGCAGGAGACCCATGACAACATTTCTTATGGACCACACAATTCTCGGAAAGTCTGTGTGCCTGTGTATCCAGCTTCTGAGCACTGATACATCCCACATGAGCTGCTAGGGACAAAAAAGACCAGTTTTAGAGCAGGTTTAAAGATAATAAAAATAGGAAAATGCTGACAGGACAAAGTTTGAGTCATTCTTTTGCACCACGAGCAGTAATTTTGTCAGTGAAAAATTGGTATAAAATAGCTAGTAGACTCAGTAATGGTATATAGCTACTTTGCATCACTACAGTGGCACAAGACAGTGGTGAATAAAGCTCAATGTATGGATGTATGGCCAATGTTTGGTCACTGGATTTTAACAAAGGGCTCAGAGAGCTCAACAGCATGATGGACTCTGTAACAAAGTGCTATGGGGTTTGTGAATAATTTATCCCAGAAAGCTGTTGTTGGAAGAGTTTGACTGAGTCATGAAGACCACCAAGACAGAGCTGCTGGGTTTACACCAGTGTATAATGTAGTTGTGTTTTTCTTCTGCTAACTTAAAGCAGTGATGTGATTTGGGATTTTTGAAAGCAAACAACTCATGCAAAAGCTTGACAGATTTTCAGGGGTACTGGAACATAAATCCTGCTTGTGTGCATCTGAAAATGTGAACATGGGAGAGACCAGTAGCATAGGGGTTAACTAGGAGCCCTGAGAGGTGCAGGGGCTCCGTGCCTGCAGCCACAGCCCCAAATGCAGCGAAACCTGATATGGATATGGCATAGATGTGCTCTAAAGCTGAATGGCTTCTGGGGTGCAGATCACAGTTTCACAGCTGGTTCAGGTGATATCCAAGTGTTTAAGAGTTAGGCAATGTACTTTTCCTCATTTCTAAATCTTTTCAAAAACAAGAGATAAAAATAAGTGCTTGTATATTTGTCTCATGTCAGCTGTTCTCATCAGACCTCTGGACCTTATTCATTGCACATTAGTGTTACTCAGTAACTTGGATCTAATATAATATCAGTTTTGCTGACATTTATCGCCTGCTGTCGTTACTGATTATTTGGATTTATTGCCTGGGTTAAGTTAGCTATTTACTTTTCATGACTAATGGATATGAAGGCTGTTTGCCACAGTAAGTGGAGACAAATACAAAGGTTCCCAGGCAACTGGGATTGAAAAGAAGTCTCTAAATGGCCCAGTATATAGTTTGTCACTTAAAACTGAGACTCAAACAAGTCATATAGCTATATATGTACACATACAGTCATCTGAGTATACTTAAAAAAAATAAAGCAACTCAGTTCTAGCTGGAACTTACTGCAGTGTTTTACTTTTGATTATAGCTAGTACATATGCTTGCCTAACCCATGGGTATTAAAAATGTGCATAGTGCCCAAGCCTACAGGATGACTGAAAAGTATCTTTAATGTAAAATACAAATGAACACTAAAGTCCTGCTAAAAATGGAGAACTGTTTACTTCTGGGACAATGATTTACAGACTTTCATAACCCATAGCCTGCCTCACCTTTTGCTAGAATTTGAACTACAACTTGCTGCAAAATGCAGTTGCCTGGCTCACTGTGTCCTCAGAAGGAAAATAAAATCTGCGAGGAGCAACAGGTATACCTGGAAGATACTGTTTGTTAGGGGGAAAAAAGAAGTATATTGGGAAGAGCGGAATGATTCACTCCCTAGTAGAAAAATTAATTATGTTACAAGTAAAAAGTTTCATTTTCTGGATTGTTACCACGTCCTGCTTAAATCCTTAGTGAAAAGGCATTTGGGGTCGATCCTTTCATAACTTGTTGTACTTGGTTGCCCTTTACAGCTCAGGTTTGCACATGGGTGCTGCTCACTTGTATCCTTCAGGCATGAGTATTTCATAGGGAAGCTCAACAAGGTTATTTTATAAATTGATCTACATGTGTTACCCACCTTTGTCTGAAATGGCTATTGCCCCCTTGGTTTTCTGGACATGGCTTTAGCTCCTTCATTGTTGCTCAAGGAGATATAGTCATTTACATGGGAAACTCAACCCTGCAAAGTTTCAGAGTCTGTAAGACATGCAATGTGGCCTGTAAATTGAAATATGCTGCACAAATATGACATTTATAGTAGCTCATACTTTTCATCTGGATTAAGGCATGTGCCGAAGATGTAACAAAGATCATGAAGTATTGTTTTCCAGAGAGAGAGGTGAATAAGATTGAGTTGCTGATTTTTTTCCTACCTGATGTCTTGAAGTGATTAGTTGCTGTGTTAGTTACTACACTGCTTAACTGAACTCCCATGGAGAAAGGGAGACAGGTCTAATAATTCCCTTTCAATAGCTAATGGCTTTTTCTCGGTATCTGAACTAGTTACCACCTATTGCAATTTCTTGTAGGTAAAACAAATTATCCCAGGTATCTTGCCACTAAGTTCTCAGTCTTTTGGAAAAATGCATCCATCACCATTTCTCCTAGGTATCAGCAGAACTGGTGAAGTGGATCTCTGAACGCTCATTGCATTGTATTGTACTGAGATGTTCTTTCTGGATTTTTCAGGCTGTACAGATGTGTTTCCTTTGGAATTATTATTTTGCCACTTTCCAGGTCATTTCCATCTTCATTATAATTATTTTTTTCCATTACTAAATCTCTGATCTGAAGGAAATTTATTATTCATGTTCCAGCCTTCCAAATATTGTTGTGTCTTTAGATCACCATTTCAAGTTACTTGCCTTACTTCTGCTAGCTGATCTGCAGGCACTTGGGAAGATGCAATATTGAGAATGTGCATCAGTTCTTCTAAGTTTTTTCTACCATTAAGCAAATCCTCACTGGCACTCCGACATCAAGGAAAGGTATTGGGTTTTCTTCTCTGCTTCTCAATGAGGATCATCAATTTCTGCTGGTCGTGTTACATGTTGATTAGGAAGTCACTTGGCTGATACTTCAAACTGCTTTACATTTCCAGTAGTGAGGTGTATTGCTCTCTCTTTCTAAGATGTGACAAAACCAATTTGGCCACTTCACTCTGCTTTGCCAGCTGCCATGATTCAGCTTTAGACTGTGCTCCTTCGTAGCCTCCTGGTCATTCTGCCCTCCGGTGCATCAGCGATTCTCAACAGGCAGCGTAGTAGTTCATGCACTTTTCCAGATTATCATGTATAGATGATACAACAAAAACTGTGCCCTTCAAGTGTCATTTTGCAGGTAGAGGGTTGAATATGGTTGAGCAGTTGCTTTTCTGACCTGATTTGCTTGTACATTGCAGTCAAGGGGTCAGGTTTTAAAAACCTTCAGTGTATCTAGAGTGCACCAGGTATTTTCTTTTCTACTGCCATGACTATAGAGCTGTCTCTACTCTAATGGTTCTTCTGAGTTAGCAATGATACCGATCGTGCTACACGCTGGTGCTCCTTGACACTTGGGACTCTGTTGTTAATGAAACCAACTTACCGATATGTGCAGCATTTGTAGCTGATGACAGCCTGATTTGAAAAAGCTCTTGTAGGCTTTCTGTGCCTTCTCCTGTGCACAGGCATTGTTCCTCGACTTTGCAGGATCCTTGTGCAGGATCTCCTTCCAAAATAAGTTTTAACTCTGGTAGAGTGTGGACAGTTTAGGGCTTTTTTTCTTTGAACTTATTTTAGTAGTGCATGTCTCTACTTGCATCTTGAGTGTCCTTCTGACAGAATGAATGGTGTAGACTAAAATTTTCCTAGTTCACACCTCAGGAATATAACTAAATTGTGCCCTGGTTATACTTCTGATTTTTATGGGCATTTCTCCAGGCTTTTAAGGTACTTACAAATGCTTATCACGATCATTTTTCTTATTCATTTTTTGATAGGAAAAAAGTTACTGAAGCCAAAATTTTGTTTATAGAGGTTCCCCCCGGGCTTGTTTCTTATGTATGTATTTTATTTTCCATTCACTATGGAGCATATAGATCCAGAATATCTAGATAAAAATATACCTAGAATATCCAGATATAGAATAATTTGCTTACTGGCACTTTATGATTGTTTCCGCTAAAGTTTCTTTTTCCCATGCCTCATGGAAGCCAAACCTACTGAGTTTCTGCTGTGCTACACACCATATGGGTGCTGATAGGGTTTTGCTGTGCCTGTGTCTGAATGCTCTGTTTTGTGATACATGCTCTGTGTTAAGTACCAGCTTGCTGCTTCATTCTGCATCTTGGATTTTCTTCTTGTCTTTTCCATGGTTAGATTTCTCATGGCATTAAAAAAAAAAAAGGTATTTAAATTCTGACTTCTGGCACATCCTCCCTTACCTGTTAAACAGAAACCTTGACTATATAGTGCCAGAGGGTTCCTACCCACTATTAGGTACCTGATACCTTTCTGGCATTCTTTTTCTTTCTATGGGTGGGGGATTTTATTGCGGAAAAGAGTAAGCTTCAAGTGCTTGAGCAGACTGTCTGTGCTTTTCCCGACTATCTCCTTTTTGCCTAAAAATACTGTAAAGCAAAGGAATGAATATCTGAAAATATGTATTTACACTACAAGCCATTTATGTGAATTAGGTTTGAGAAAGACTAGCTCCATTAACTATTTCTTCTTAGCCCAATCTTCTGCCATATTTTCATATTTGCAGATAGCATACTTTTTATATTGCTTTCATGGAAAACCAGTATTTTCTTTCCACGTGTGACATTATGTTTTGCCATGCTGTAAATATGACTAGAGTTACGTACAAGCCAGCACAAAGTAAACAGGCTTTTATCAGCAGAATATCTAAACATGCTCTGCTGTCAGTGGTTCAACTAGCAAACAGAAAAGGGGAGAGAGATAACAGAGGGCAGTTTGCACTAATTATTACACGGTTATTTCCAGGGAGATATGATATGGGAGACAAGTTGATCCCTTACAGGGCACTCTGCTAGCAAGGGCTCGGCATTGCACAGATTGCAGCGATGGATGGTGTGTGGCCAGGCAGCCAGGAGAACAAGCAGAGTTCCGGTACTCCAGTCACTTGTGTGAATATTTTGCTCTTCCCAGGAGACAGCCCAAGGCATCGGGCTGTCAGGAGGGCTAGGTGGGTGCCCTCAGGTGTGATGTGTAAGGGGATATTGCAGCAGATTTGAAGGAGAGTGCAGGACTGAGCATGGCAAGAGGTTACTGAGTTCTTGCAGAAGGGACGTACAAATTCCTTAGTATTTACATGGAAGCTTCAGTAGATAGTTCCAGGTGAGATTTCATCAGGTGGTAAAACAGTTAATAAACAAACTATTGTGGTCCTTAACTCCTTCTGTAAATCTCTCTCTTGGGAGAGGGGTTATAACAGCCACTTTAGAGCTTCCTCCAAGCAAGGGGACTACTGAGCATGGCTACTGAGGATCCAAATTGAGGATTTAACATACTGGGAATTAACTGTGAGACTCCTATTTCAAATCTGCTTCTCAGCGGTTAAAAACATCTTAAGAAATCAGATCATAAGGAGAGATGTTTATTTCCACCTTTGGCCAATTAAGAACAGTCCATCATTGAGAAGAGCTCTGCCAATTTTTGTTCCTATGTATTTCTTGCTAAAGGGCTAAACCATTAAACAACAAACCTTCTCTGGATATCGTATGTAGCTATTGCAGCACCTAGCAATAGGTAGCAAAGTTATTGCAATACCTAGCCCAAGTGACTCGATTTATATGCCCAGTCTTTCTAAACAGTCAGTGATTGCAAAACACAGGAGCCATTCCAGGAAGAGACTAGAAGTCCTTGTACATTCCTCCAGCTCCCTCTCGGGGCTGAAGACTGAGAGGAGAGCCAAGCTGTTCTGCTCTGCTCTCTCAGATGGTGATGGTGGTGCTGTTCACCCTGCCAGCCTGGAGGGAGGGAGGGAAGAAGGTTTCCAGAGCTGGAAGAGCAGAGCTGGGCACACTCAGATATGAATTTGGAGGCAAAGCTGGAATAGTAGGCACAGGTTTATTGACAAAGTCATGAGGAGCACAGTCGGTGTGAGTTGGTAGGAGGATTGGGAGGGGGCTGAGGCAGGACTTCTGTCTTTGTTTCCCCAGAGAAAAGAGGCTTTGTGGTCACAGTGGTTGTTGGTCATGGCAATAACCCTCAATCTATTACACTATTTCAATCTCATTGGACGTTTGGGCAGGTGGTTTAAACATACTGTTGAAACTTCTCCTGGTCTCATGAAAATGAGTATCTGTGCAAAGGAGGGAGACCCAAACCCATGTCCCTTCTGAGGCAAGGCAGGGAGATGAAGCATTGCACACCATCTTGCAGGAATCAGCCAGGCTGCTGACAGGATTGATACCTGTCTGCAGGCACCCAACAGCATGTGCTGCCTCTGGCTCAAGGGAGCTGCTGTGAGGAAAACAGGGAAGATGTAGGGGATACAAAACAGGAGGAAATCAGGTTTCATTCTTCCCACGTCTCACAGAACAACTTCAGTCTTGCTTTCAGTCTTTCATTATCCAGAGGCTCTGTGCTCTGAGCACAACTTCATGCAATAATCTGGCTTCTTGGGGGTCTCTGGCACAAAATCCTGTTTACCAGGGGAGGATGGAGGAGCACACACCTGAGAGCTTTAGGGAGGGAACAATGCACTGAAGGAGAAACAGACGGTATAGGGGAGAGGCAAACCCTTGTGCTTTATGAGCAGGAGGAGAAAAGAAGATGCTTAAAAGAAAGGGAAATGGAGGAAATAGGGAGGCTATTTATAATGGGCTGTAGCACTGCCGGAGGGAAAGTGTCCTGCAGCACTAAGTATCCCAGTCCTTCCTCCTACATCTTCACCAACAAAATTACCAGTAACAGATGTTACTTGGCAGGTATCCCTAGCAATGATCTCTCTCTCAACACATCCCACAAGGACTTTGTTAGGGTCATAAAGCAGACAAATTACAAAACAGTAATTTCAGTGAGATGTAGATAATCATGTGGCTCAATTGCACTTAATTGTGTTTTCAGGGGCTTTCCTGATCCCATACTTCATCGCTCTTCTCTTTGAAGGAATCCCACTGTTGCATCTCGAACTGGCCCTAGGACAGTGCCTGAGGAAAGGCAGCATTGGTGCCTGGAACACCATCTCACCTTACCTCGGAGGAGTCGGTATGTCTCTCGGTGTCCCAGGTCAAGGAACCGCAGCTGACATCCCACCCAGCACTCACTTCCTACAGATCTGTGCCAGGTGCTTGTTAGGATATAAAAAGAAAATTTTTATAATGAAGGTGGTAAGACACTGGAACAGGTTGCCCAGTGAGGTGGTAGATGCCCCCTCCCTGGAAACATTCAAGGTCAGACTGGACAGGGCTCTGAGCAACCCAATCTAGTCAAATATGTCCCTGCTCATTGCAGGGGAGTTGGACTAAATGATCTTTAATGGTCCCTTCCAACCCAAACCGTTCTATGATTCTATATCGCTCCCATCAGGTGTTACCCCAAGCACATGGCAGCCTCATAACCTTTGCTGTGGGAAGCATAATGATCTAGAGTTCTGCTAGCCAACTCTGCCCCATTCCTACCATACCTTGGAACTTACACAAAGCTGCCTGCCCACAGTTCTTCTTGCTCCTCCCTCAGAGTCCTTCCAGGAGCCAGTCTTCTCCTTCCAGGGACAGTCGGACTGGAGGGGGAACAGAAAGATACAAAATCATGATGGGAGACTAGCACCTGCTAAAGATCCTAAAGCATGTGGGAAAGTTTCCCTTTGGGACAGGGGGGCACAGTGGGGTTACTGAAAGGAGATTAACAACATGGCTGGGCACAAGGGACAATCCACACGCCAGCGTGCATCAGACCAGTGTGCAGTCCTGTACCAGCAATTTTTTTTTATTTATTCAGTTTAATATACACTGAAAAAACGTATCTTATGTCCTGCATACATTATTAGGCTGCAAAAAATGAATGGGAGCAGCCACTGTTAAAGGGCTGAACCATCGGTTCTACCAGTTTTGAGATAGCAGCCTCCTGCCTGCAGGGGCAAGGAGAAACCCTCCGATGCTCCAGCCAGCACTGCTGGATCATGCCCTGCTTTAAACAGATGCCTGAAAATGGGATTGGCAGCAACAGCCATGCCTGTGGGGGTGTGTAGGAGGAGAAGGGGTAAGAGGACTTATCTAAGGGCCAGAGGGCAACCAGGAAGAAATACCAAGCAGCAGGGTGGTGCCTCCAGCTAAACTCATCTCCTACAATTAGGCATGTCCATCCTCCCTTTGCAAAAATGCAAGCAAGCAGAAATCATGGTGGTGTTATTCTTCCTTCCTTATCGTAGGAGCAAAACAATTACCATTTTAGGGCATAGGTCCATGATTTGAGACAAAAGAGTGCCCTCATGCAGCTATAGCATGCTATGAAACTTCAGTCTCTTTTGTTTTCCGTTATTAAAGTTGTCCTGTGTTGTAGAAAACAATGTATTACATACTAGAGCAAAGATTTCAACCCTAATCTTAGATTTAAGTAAGGAGTGTCAGCCTTCCTGGAGCAGGGCTGGTGAGCTGGGGGACTGTGCACCACTGTTTGGCTACTAAGGACACAAATGGCCGTCTTTCATGTGAAACGTCTCTCGGGGGAAACAGAAAATCTTGAAAAATTAGGAAATGTGAGCTTCTAAGAGCAAGTGCTGTAACTGATAATTTTTTCCAAAGCTTTTCTAAGCTGAGATGTTGTGCTTTCTGCAGGGGTTGGTTCATGGATGGTGTCGGTTCTGGTGAGCTTATACTACAACACTGTTTTAACCTGGGTGATGTGGTATTTCATAAACTCCTTCCAAGAACCTCTTCCTTGGAGTGTTTGTCCTCTAAATGAAAACAGAACAGGTAACTACCACTTCGAGCATCACTGCTAGCAAAAGGAGGATCACAAATGTCAGAGTCTGGGGGCTAACAAGTGGAAAAGGGAAGCCTTGTTAATTTTTGATGCTTGTGCTATGATACAAATACCAGCCTGAAAGAGTGTCCTCTGGTTTCTGACTATGGAGAAATAGTTCTTTATCAAGACATACGTGTCTGTTATCATAAACTACATATCAAGACACGTGAGATTATTAGCATAATTAAGAACCAAATTTATGACTACATCTTTCAGTAACTGCTTTAAATGAGACTTTCAAGTTTTCATTAGATGGTGATGCATTGTTTATGACTCATAAGCTCTTACAGAAACCTTTCAGCTCATTTGCCATGATGTGCTGAGAAAGATCAGCTGAGTTACCAGAGCAGGAAACACAACCCTACTGAAGAACGTTTCTGCCTGTAGATTGCCAGCTAACTGAGAAGCACCTGAGAGGAGAAGCCACACGTGATTTGGCCCTGTGTTGTGCACAAGACCTGGTCTGTTTTCTTGTCAAAAAACTACGAGAGTGATGATAGCCTACTCAAATTCATCACCCTCTCAGGAACAACAAAATCCAGAAAGTCCATGGCCCCTTCTGCTTGATTTCAAAATGGGAAATGAAATAACAGTGTTAAAAAAAAAAAGAACCAACTAAAGAAGCAAAACATTTTTGAGGTAGCAGAGAAACTACTTAAAGAGAGAATCTTAGAGGCTCAGACTAAATTCATACTACCTGCTACAAAACCTGGTGTAAGACCAGAGACAGACAGTGTACTTAAGCAGGATAAAGACTGCTCACAGTTCTTTAAAATTATTTTTCAGCTTTCTTTTTTGTTCAGAGCATGAGACACACAAGTTCCAGGGCAGAGCAAGAAATGTAATCTGAGTAAGAGGTTGTGCTGGGTGTGTCTGTGGAGGGGGGTTTTGGTAGCAGGGGAGGGGGCTACAGCAGTGGCCCCTGTGAGAAGCTTCTCAAAGCTCCCCCGGCTCCAAGTCAGCCCCACCTCTGGCCAAGGCCAGGCCAATTAGTGATGGTGGCTGTGCCTCTGTGATAAGTATTTAAGAAGGGGAACCTGGGAGTAAGAGTGGTTGTGAGGAGGACACCTATGAGAACACTGAGGTTAGTGGAGGAAAGGAGCTAAGAAAAAAGACAAAACATTGCAGAAGTCAACTTTCTTTTGGAGACCTTAGGACTATTCTAGAGTAGGAAGACAGTTAGACATCTCCCAACTTTGTTACAGAAGTAGAGAAATAGGATTCTCTCATTTCTCAGGATACAGATGTTGCAACTAGTAATTTACTAGTAATTTACTAGTAACTAGTAAATGTGTTCCAAACCTGCTTTGGAGATCAACTTTTTAATCAACTAGTTCAATATACAAAATCCTGCATTTTTAGTTACACGTCTTTTAGAAAATATTGAAGAAGTCCTTTAAGGGCAGAGTTTTCAGTACCAGTGCCACGATGGGAAGAACCTGCACTTCTCCATCATTACTGCAATGATGAGCTCCAGGGAGCTGCTTCCAAAGTGAGTCAAGTAGCAGCTGTTCCCCTCCACCAGCTGAACATAGACTAAGCCAGCATTATTTCAGGCTCACATACTTAAGCTGGGACTAAAGTAGCAAGAGCAGCAAAGCTTTCCACTACACAGCTTATTACTCATACACCCTGCTACACTCCACAGACTTTCATTCAACAGCCAGAGACTGTGTATTCAGAGGTAACTGGGATTGCACTGGTCAGTGTGTGTCTGGGTGCACATCCAATTCTTTTAATTCAGAGCAGAGGAAAGGACACCAGCCAGTCTGAGTATACGACTGTCCTCATACACTGAAAGAGAATTACCAGCTTCAGATGTAATGACATTTCAGTGGCAACCACACTTTCAAGTGTAAATTTGTAACTGGAAAGTCACTTGACTAAATCAGTACATCACATCCCTGCAAGTTACTTCACTCTTCACCTTGCAATCTCACCAAAGCAAGTTTTGTTTGAAAAGTTTCATAAAGCCACAATGACCACAATCATGACTACTCCTTTCCATCAACCTTTTGCCAGCTACACCAGCTTTCCCAGAATTCAGCCCAGAGCTGAGGTCAAGATTTTGCCACAACTTATTCAGGTCACTTTTCTTGCTTTTCAAAGGTAGGCACCCTAACTCTTTGTCTGCTAGAATTTCTGTAGTGTTTCAAGACATACAAACCAGGAATCACCTCTGCTGTCTCTGCTGGGATTAGCTGCACCCATTCAATTAAAAATTTATCATTTGCAGATTATTTCTCACATAATCTGCATTTTCCAGTCCATCTTTATTACGTGGAAGTCCTGTGATGGCTCTGTTTTAGAGAAGAATAAAAGCAAAATGTTGATTTATCAATATTACCTTTTTAACATTAGAAATATAAATTCTGTGATGTCTTCTGTCAGAGTTTCTTTTGCTCTTTTAAAAGACCTTTTTGTTTTCTTTAACCCAGCTAGCGCTGACAGCTCTGCACCCTAGGGTCACGTGTCAGGGTTCCTCTTCACAAAGCTCTCCAAGAGCCAGGCTTCTCGGTCAGTCCTTTCTCCTGAACCACAGCAGAAGGACCTGCACCCATCATCTCTCCCAGAGACTGGAGGGCTGTGAGGCGAGGATGGAAGAACGACACACTCTGCCTCCCCCGCTTTAGCTGGAAATACTTGAATCTAACATCTCCTGCATAACAAGAGTCTCCCTAAAAGAAAAGGCATTTATCATCAGGGCAAAAAGGGAACCAAATTCAATTCACCATCAAGATCATGGAGCTGGCCACCCAAGAGCACCACAGCGTGCTTCCCCACTTCAGTCACAGGGCAAGGAACTTGGTGGATCCCTAAACTCTGCTAAGTGGCTTAATTGCCACGTTGTTGATTCATTTGTTTTCAGAGTTTTACTGTGAATGGTGGCTGTTTCAGAAATGAGTGAAAGGTCACAAGAAAATGAAGAAATGGGCCCATTTGAGAGCTTGATTGAACAGGCTGGCATTTCATACAACAGGAAAAAATTAAAAATGGAGAGAGGAGTTGTTTCTTATACTCTCAGGATTATCTTCCTAAAATATATCATCATGCCCAGCTATAGAGTTTAAACAGGAGAACAAATGAGGTTTCCTGTAGCCACTTACCTTATTCAGCCACCTCAAACTTACTACCAGTAAATGCAGCATCTGGATGTTGCTGAAATGCAGTTTTATCATTCTCCTGCCCGCAGACATGCTTGTTCCCTTTGTAGAGTCATGACAAGATGATTGACTTACCCTTCCATGCAAGCGGAATGAGCTGTCCTTTCTCCAGCCTGGGCTATCAGCCACTCATGGCAGGAGAGTGGCAAACTGCCCTGTGTGAGCTACTCTGCTCAGTGCATTAGGTAATCCCAGCAAGAGCCAACAGCCAAAGCTAATGGGACCTGAAAACAGGAAGGAGGGGGAAAAAAGTTGTGCTAAACTTGAGTGGGATTGTGCGCAAAGCAGCAGCTTCAGCAGGAGCCACTGCAAGAAAACGAGCGTGCTCTTCCAGACAGAGGAAGAGATGCATTCAGGTTTTACTAGGCAGGGAAAGGGGAGAGGTCTCCCAGCCTCGGTGTGTGCTGGACCCCCTGGTTACAGGCATTGCTATCAGTGCTGCCTCTGTTGACTCCACGCTGCGTAACCCCAGGTCCTGGAAATGCACAGGGCTGCCTTGTGTTCTCAGGACACACCTGATTCTGGCTAGGAGCAAATGCAGAAGCTGCAGCACCCAGGGAATTCGGGTTACCAGCTAAAGACAGCAGGTCAGTGGGTTTTCTGAAGATCCTCTGTCAATCTCCCCTTCAGGCACTTAGGTTGCGCGTAGGCAGAAGGGTGAGCACGGGCCATGGCGTACCTCGTGTTCCCGGTTCCCTCTTGTCCAGCACAGAGCCTGGCTGGAGAGTGCCCCCTCCCCCAGGCGCAGGTGCCTGAGGTTCCTGCTCACAGAAGTCCTGGAAAGGTGAACGTGAACTAAAGAGGCTGATGCCTGGGTCTTGCCCCACTGCAGGGCACAACGTAGCCAGGGGATCCCGGGCTTAGATCTATCCTCAGGTGCCTGAATCTTGTTACGGCTCCACCAACCTGTAGACATACAGCTAAAAAATTTCATAGTCTCCACTAAAATTACAGTTTAGATTTTACCTTGCACTGAGTATGATGCCTTTTCTATTTAGAAAGCTATCTCTTGCAGAAATGCTGGTGATGTTCTGGTGAAGGTGTCATCTAAGTCTTGCAGTATCAGCCTGCCGCGACAAGAGTTTGTCTTGCTACACATTACAGACAGTGCAGAAAGGCCAGCTCAGTCCCTCTCTGTATTGGATCTCGCAGCCCACAAGGGACCATCCTGCCCCTCTCCATTAGTATAAAGTATTGCTTCCTAACAATACAGTGAGTGGGAAAAATATTACCAATTTTAAAATTTATTCTTACACTTGCCACATTTTTTTCCAGGGCTCAACGAAGAATGTTACGAAAGTACTGCAGTAAATTATTTTTGGTACAGGAAAACTTTGAACATAACACCCGATGTCACTGAGAGTGGCACGTTACAGTGGTGGCTCATTCTGTGCTTAGCAACTTGCTGGGCAATTGTCTATCTCTGCACCATCCGAGGAATTGAAACCACAGGAAAGGTACGGAAAAGGTAGAGAAGTGCATTATCCCACACTTTGGATCTTGCTCTCCAGATACTGAGTTCCACCACCAAGGAAAGCCTTCCCCATTTACCACACCAGCACCACGCCAGTGTGCTCCTTGTCCAATGAAGCGCTAACAGTGCTACAGGTGCCTCAGGATGACACTTCTCTCCTTTTCCATTGCAAATGCTTCTGCCCTAGCAGTCTCTCCTCGCACAGTTTTAAAAGCAACGTTTTTACAAATATGTTCTGCAAAAGTGCATTCTGATTCTTTTAAAGATGGCAATGTTCACCTGCAGCTGTCTTATCTAATATTATTAGGATTGTGTGTTGCAATAACAAATAGGATTTATCAATGTTATTGTCAGTAACTGTCTGTCTGTCTTCTTACTTTAGGCAATTTATGTAACAGCAATATTTCCTTACCTTGTCCTAACTGTATTCCTTATTCATGGACTCACTCTACCAGGAGCCACTGATGGTCTGGCTTACCTCTTCACCCCAAATGTAAGTATTGCTGCTATAGTCAGAAATATTATTTTTCCTTTTTCTCCCCCTCATACCTCAGATTATATATTAATTTTCCAGCAGCTCCCGAGCAAGCTCTCTATCCAAAAGCTCAGCTAAGCTCTTTTTTATGAGATGAAGTGATTTAGTATTTTCATATACTTTAGCAAGACAAGAAGCAGTAAAGTATTTAACAGTTCAGTAATAAGCATATCTGAAAATTCTGGAAAATTGAGTATGTTACGGGTGCCTTGGTCTTGAATATGTAAGTGAAGCTAATGCACTTCACGAACAGAATTATCTTTCTGTTCTGATAAGGATGGGATTTCCCTGTCAATGCTACAGAATTTACACAACTTTAATCTTTTAAGAATTCACATGGAAAATGACTGAAGAATTACACTGCAAAGTGGTTTTTTTTAAGGTTGAAAGCAATTTTCTCCTACTCCTGTTTCTCCATAGCTGAAGTTTCCCCCCTCCCCGTAGCTGTCCCTAAAAGACAGACCTTCTGGAGAATATCCCTCTCCCATTTTTTCCTCATATTCTCAAAGGGACAGGAGTCCCAGATCCCTCCATATGCTGGCCATTTCAGAAGGACCGCTTTACACTGTTCTTAGTGGCCTTCTCAAATGCAAAGTCAAACTGTCCCACCAAGTGGTTGCTATCAACCATAGGCTCCTCACAGCTCTGTCTTTGTGCTAAAAAGCTCCATAAAGTGGTGAGTGTAGAGGAGAGTGTAGAGCAGAAGCCACTGACAGATGGTCTTGGAGCATCCTCTGCTTCTGCAGCCACAGCAGGGCTTCCCACCACAGGAACACTGGGTACTTCCCTTTCCCATCCTACACCAGGAACACAGTTATTAAAGAAAACACAATCCAAGAAGCCCAGAGATATTACATGCCAGCCTAGAAAGGAACAAGAGCAAGAGAAAGCTCAGATAAGACACTTCTTTTATCCCTCCCCCTGCACGCCCAGTGGCACAGGCACGCAGCTGAATGCTGTCAGAGCTCACAAAGGACAACCTGGGTCTTTACAGGAGACCAGGACATGCACTTGCAATTTTGTAGGGCTCAGACAGGACAATAAATGCTTGATGCAATGTCTTAAGGAAGAAAGCAGATTAGAAAACACAACCAGAACAGGGCTTGGTCTGTTGTCATTTGGTCTCAGCCCTGCTGTCAGATTTCTCCAGAAGAGCTCAGCCATCTTCAGGACTTACAATCATTTCACAGTGAACTTAGTACAAAAACTAGATTTGTGTGTATTCACAAAGCCTGGAGGTATCACTGAGGGGGACCAGATCATCATAAAAGAAGAGCTGGATGGTTTGCAGACTGGCGCCAGAAGTCACAATGAAAATCCGGCTGCAACCAACCTGCAGTTAATGATCAGTCGGTTTGAGGAAACAGATCCTCAGGACATCCTTGAAGAGTCATCTGAAGATGGTTTTGGTGATGAAATTGTATGTTCTTATCTACAAACATGGAAGAGCTGATGCAACAGCCTGGTAAGTGATATCTGCTATGGGTGTTGCTATTGCATGGGAAGTTATAGTGTAAGACAGAAAGATGGCTTTATTAAACTTATATGCCAACTGCTGTGGAGAATTTTGGCACTTGAAGGACTTCAAAAAGACAGTAAGCATACAACTGCAACATTTCCTTTCTCTCTTCTTCCCCTTAGCCCACAACTGCAGTACCAGTATTGCCTTTTCTGTTAGCCTGTTTGTTGAGGAACTATTCCCATCACTGCTGTCAGTAAATACATGCATTTTTCTTGTTACACTTCTCCACATGGGATGTCCCAAAGTGAGTTGTACAGGGGGGCTATCAGTTTGTGGGGGTTTTTTTGGCAAAGATTTACCTGGCCCACCCAGACCACATTAGCTGACAAAACTGCAAAGTATATTTCTTAAGTGTGTTCTGTTTTCTTCTTATTTCCTGTCTTTTTGCAGGAAGCTTGTAAAGTTTAGGCAAAATAAAGTAAGAGTTAGCTCACCTACTGTCTGTTTCAGCTTGCTTTAAAAGAAAAAATAATAATAAATTTTAAAAATCAACCTTCTTGACATTCTCTACTCATTGGAGGCAATCTTTTTCAGCTTTTTTCCAACTTTGTAGTGCAGCAGAAATTGTAGTTTCTCTGTAATAGCTGCCACATCCACTCTCTGGTAACTTACACCTCACTGTTGTATTTGAAAATCTGTGAAAGAATGTAATACCTAGTGCTAAAAGTCACATCTTACCGAGTTTCAACATCATAATCATCCAACTGAATTTAATTTTTTTCCTCAAACCACCATTGTTTAAGTTTATTCACTTTCCAAGTTCGTATTTTAGTTCTCATTAATAAATATCACAAATAATAACTGCATGCGTGGGGATTTTAAACATGCAAGGCCGTGGTTTTATTTTCATGCAGAAATACATCATTGGCTTTTTGCCATCTGACACACTTTCACACCTTAAATTCTAGAACAAGTAATGAATACGTCTTTTCATTGACTTTCAGACATGGAGAAGTCTGATGATTTACTCACCCTCTCTAAATCCTTGGCTACCTGGAAAGTGAAGCTGCCAAGAAAACAAAAAAGATACTGAAGTTATGCTCACAGGCACTTGAGGGGAAAGCAGAAGTTGTACAAAGATGAAGCAACACAGAAGCTGGAACAGAGACTTCTGGAAAGGTTCTTGGAGAAAAAAAATAATCAGAGGCAGCAGAAAAGGGATCCTGTCAAGCATCAGCAATGGTCTCTACACGGTTCAGCTTCTGCGGACATCTGTGTTAGCTCAGGAGCACAAATGCCTCCTTCTTCAGTCTCCTTCACATCTGCAAGAGCTTCGGAGACTGTAAATATTTGGGGGTTCTCTGGCAATGAACAATTCCAGGGACTTGGTTGGGCAACTGATGGCTGTGCCCAGAGCTCTGCAGCTTTTTAACGAGCAGTGAGAATAGTCAAGAAAAAGGCAGCACAGACACCAGATCCTCTATCACAGAGGCAATTTGTAATTTTTAACTCTACTTTGCAGTTTAGTTTTACATCTGATATATTACTGTGAATGGACACTTAAAAATCTTTTCAAGGTACCTGGTCTGTCCATATTGTTTCTGGTATTATTAAGGAGAACAAAAGCATTACCTTAATGAACTGCTGTCTTTAAGTGAAGTATTACTTGTTGGTCACTTGCTTATGACAAAAGCAATAGCTGTTTTTACACCAAAATTACACATCACAGGGATCCCAGTACTTTTTAATTCTGTTTTAAGAAAGTTTCTCTCTGTGTTTCACATGTTCAAGCATCCAAACATCTCACTGACCAGAGGGGCAATTATGCTTCCCTTCCTCACTCCCATGTTCGTTCGTTAACACTCTGGTTGTATACCTTCATCTACATGTTTCTAGGTTCAGCACATTTTTTCTTCTGAAGATACACTTATGAAATCCATATACCATATTAATGAAAATATAAAATAACATTTAGATTCATAATTTGCTTAAGACCAGATAATGACATTACCATGGCACGCTTGCCAGTCCACTATTTCTTCAAGTCTGGGGGTTGATTAGTATGTTTTAGAGTCAATAAATGCATTGGATCTAGCACCAAACTAAACTATCTCCAGACTCATTTGCCAAAATCTCCAGTCAGAAAGCCAGACTTGTAACAGTACATCTATCAGCACTGACAATTGACTTGGCAGCACTTAATCAAACTGTGAAGGCCATGTTGAATGCAAATGCTGAATTTCAGCACTGCAATAGCAATCTAGTTCCGCACCTGCACAAGGTCCTACCAGTGAGCACTCTGGCACTGGAGGTTTGGATATGATCTTTCAAAATAAACCTCTAGAAAGGTTTGTCTAAGCAAAAGCATTTCAGCCAGTAATGATTACATGCACCTGCTTGCTCTGCTCTGTAGTACAAAAGTTATACCAGCTCTGCTGTGGTCAGGGCACTGGCGTACTTGTGGAGAAATCATCTGCAGTAATGGCATTCACTGCATCCATCCACACCGAGGTGAACCCATTATTTTCACTCTTCAAGCTCAGGCCAGCTTCAGAGAAATCCAAAATGCTATTAAGGATCTTCTGGCATACTTGCCTCTCACTCATAGAACCATGGAATCATAGAATCTCCTTCAGGAAAGGACCTCAAGGATCATCTGGTCCAACCTTTCTGGCAAAAGAATGGTCTAGGCAAGATGGCCCAGCACCCTGTCCAGCTGAATCTTAAAAGTGTCCGATGTTGTGGAATCTACCACTTCCCTGGGGAGATTATTCCAATGGCTGGTTTGTTCTCATCATGAAAAATTTTCCTCTTGTGTCCAGTCGGAATCTCTTCAGGAGTAACCTGTACCCATTACCCCTCGTCCTTTCCACGTGACTCCTTGTAAAAAGGGAGTCTCCATCTTCTTTGTAGCCACCCTTTAAATATGGGAACATAGTGATAAGGCCTCCCCTAAGCCTTCTCTTCTCAAGGCTGAACAAACCCAGTCCTCTCAGCCTTTTCTCACATAGCAGGCTTCCCCATCCCTTGATCATCTTTGTATCTCTGGGGCCCCTCTCTGCACCCTCTCCAGCCTGTTCACATCTTTTTTGTATAGCGGGGACCAAAACTGAACACAGTATTCCAGTATTCCGGCCTGACAAGGGCTGAGTAGAGTGGAATAATGACTTCTTCATCTCTGCTGGTGAACCTCTTGTTGATGCAAACCAACATCCTTTTGGCTTTCTTTGCCGCAGCAGCACAATGTTCACTCATATTGAGCTTGTTGTCCACCAGGTTCCCCAGGTCCCTTTCCAAGAGCTGCTCTCCAGCCAGGTAGATCCCAGCCTGTGCTGCACTCCTGGATTGTTTTCCCAGGTGCAAGACCTTACACTTGTTCTTGTCCTTCCTACAAATGCTCCTAGTAGGATCATTCCTACAAACGTTCCTAATCATGTACTAGGATCAATAGCACACGCACATAGACACAACACAGAAAACACACAATTCACTGTGCATGACCAGGCCGCAGATTTGACTCAGACTGATGTAAAACAAAGTGAAATACTCTACAGCCCTGGTATTACATTTGGGCCAGCTGGTTTTTAAAACACTCATTCTTAACTAATACTGGTTTCTATTCGCCTTACTTGATAACAGATCAAAAAGTAATACGACTGGTAGGGTATGAATATAACACACCACCACTTAGTTTCTACAAGAAACAAATATTTATTAAGTGCATTTACATTTTGCACATTACTTATATTTTATCTTTTTCTTTTAGACTGTTTTTAATGATAAGATTCCTTCTTAGTGCAGCTATTTAAAATTGCATATTATTCTCTGTAATCTAACAATCACTGACTTTTTAATTCCTCTAACAAGTCACCCTTACATCAAAATTCAGATTTCACTCTGCCAACTTCTCCTTTTTCCTTATTTTTCCTATGTTGCCCTTCCATCTTTTATTGCTGTTTTTACAGTACTTTGAATCTAAGATGCTCTTTTTAATTAATATCCTCTTCTTGTCTGCTTGGGCTTTTAGTTTTTGTTTGGTTTTTTTTTTTTTTAAGCAAAGTTGGAAAGCTATGGAATCACTTTGTGTCTTAAATCAATGAAGGTTTAGCATTTATTTATACAGTTTTAGGAAGATAATATCCTTAAACTGTGTTACCCAATATGTGGATTAACAAAAAGAAATAAATTGAGGAAAAATGTAATGTACTGTCCCTATTGTGTGCCTAATGCCTATCATTTAGAAACACTTTTTTATCATCAGACAGAAGAGGTATACAACGAAACAGATTCTATAATTACTACACACATTTAAATAGACCAAATTATGTATTCAGAAATGCCTGCTTTACTGGTTTACTTGTTTTGCACTAATTTGCATTTTCAGTGTATTTAGATGACAACACAACTCACAATTTCAGAAGTGATATAAGCGATGAGTTATGAGAACTGGGAGAGAAAAATAAATTTTAATTTAAGCCTAATACATGCATTTATTCCAATTATTTCAGCTGAACACTTTGAAAAATCCCCGCGTATGGCTTGATGCAGCTACCCAGATTTTCTTCTCTCTCTCTTTGGCTTTTGGAGGGCTTATTGCTTTCTCGAGCTACAATCCACCAAAGTAAGTGGAACTACAACCTTTATAAATTGACTAAATTCTTGCTGTATTTTGTGCAATTTTCTAAAATTTTCAAAACTCTTTCCTTAGAATATTTATAAAGGATCCTCATTTTTCTAAAGGATCTTAACAGCTTCTGTCTTTCTGAAAAGCCAGATAGATTTTCTAACAGGAAGGGGAAAAAAAAGTCTAAAAAAATAAAATGTTTGCAGAAACACCTGAGAGAATCACAAATGAAATACTGCCTTTTTTCAGTCACTTCACTTGTTTGAATGTTATTTCTAGAAATGACTGTGAAAAGGATGCTGTGACAGTAGCAGTTGTGAACAGCATGACATCCCTCTACGCTTCCATCCCAGTCTTCTCTGTTTTGGGGTTTAAAGCAACCACAGGCTACTGGGACTGCTTGGACAGGTGAGAAACTTGTATTTCCGGTGTTATATTGTGGTGTCAACGCCTAAATAGATAACGCGTTACTTGAAAAACATGCATTTGGTGAATTTATTTTCACTAAAAAGAAAAAGCATCTGTATGAAGAAGTCTAATACAAAAATAAAAAGTATTATAGTATTACAGCACTGAGGCAAGAATGATCAGGAGTAACATTTGTAAGAAGCAAGTCTAATTATAAAACAATCCACTGCAAGAGGTGCATCAAGGATCACATCTCAATCTCAGACTAGCATGAGAAGTTAAAAAATCAACACCTTTTCCTATTCCACCAGATTCACTAAATTGTTAAACACAAGTGGTGGAAATGGTCTGGAGACCCGATAAAATAAAAATAGAAATGTTTTAGAGACTGCATCTGCATTTCCAACCACATCATCTGCAAACATTTAAACTAAAGATATTTTGGCTTCTCTGGCAGGAATATTATCAATATCATCAATGAATTTGATCTTCCAGAAGAAAGCATCGTGCGACAGAACTATACGGCCTGGATTAATTTCCTAAATTCATCATATCCAGAAAAAATTGCTGGACTCAAACTGAAAAGCTGTGACTTTCAAGAATTTCTTGATCAGGTACCATAATTGCTTTCAGCAAAGTAACCCTTAAACAAAATAAGTAGACGGACTGGTATCTTCCTTTTTCTTACAAGTACTTGTACTTTACTCTACTTGTGATGAATATATTATACTTAATCATGAAATAAAACAATTTTTTTTCAAAATTTGAAATAACAACACTGCTGTAGGACAGTCTGAACTCAAAGCTGCCTGGTGCAGCATGCAAAATTACACATTATTATCACAAAACTAATCTTCAAAAGTGCGCCTACCTGGAGCCTACCATGGACACTAGATTCAGTCCTACTTTGGTTTACAGGAATAAGCACAACAGAGAAAACACATCTAGCTGAAAGATTATAGAAGAAGGATGCTGAATGGGAGTTTCTTAAATCCATATTGAGAAAAGAATCAAAAATCTATTAAAATGTTCACTGTTTGCCTTCAATCACATATATGACCATCAGGAAGGTATCTTATCACCGTTTTCTCTTTTATCTTCCTTTCCACATCTTTCTATTCCTTCTTGTCCTCTCCCTTTTAAATTTCCTCCTCGCTGTACAGGATCTCACCAACATTTTAATTTTTTTTTTCCCCTAACCTCCCTCCTCCCCAAGCAAAATACATTATGATCCTCTATCTTTCCTTCTTTTCCAACCCTCCTAAAACATTTCCCCTATCACTAAACACAGATGTATCTTCTATGTTTACTTCTCCAACCTCATTCCACTTGCTCCAGTGAACCCACCCAGTCCGGTAACTCTCATTTACTACTCACCCATTTGTACTCCCTTGTTACAAGTCCTTACCACCTCATGAGAAAAGAATAGGGCCATGGTTGGAGGAGAGAATAAGAAAGAAAGGAGCTTAAGAAAAAAATAAAATAAAATTTTAGGGCAAAAGGGTAGACACATTTGCTAGAGACAGAATGTGCTAATCCACAATAGCCTTAACACACAATGATGGTGAAATAGGCTATTTTAGTCACATGATGTAAAAGTCCAAGGACAACATTCCAGCCCTGACATGAGTCAGTTTCTGTTTTGCCTGGCTTCCTCTGATGGCACCTATTTCTGATTTATGGTTTGTTTAACATATTTTACTTCCAAATTAGAGCAACATTAGCATTTTTCAGTGCTTAGATTTAAATACCCTTGTCCTTGGGAGACTGAATTCAAAGAAATTTGGCTGAAATTGGGCTTTTTAGCCTTTTCTGCCCCAGCAATTTTGGATTTTTTTGTGATCAACAATTCACCCAATCTCTTGCAGCTAGAGTGCCACTCATATCCTTACTTACATCTTTTTCTTTCCAGCAGCTATTATATCACAGATTTTTTTAAAAAATGTATTTAAGATGGTATTGGCAAACCAATTGCTATTTCAATTACAACTCTCAGATCTGCTTTACTCCGGACCCATCCCTCTGTGCAAGATAAAATTCTGGTCTATGATTGTCTACACATCTCTGATAGACCATTTAATATTAAAATTCCCACAAACACTCCCTATTAACCATTTTCTCAATTGCTGGCTGCCACAGAGCCCCACAAGTTGACCAGCAGCCTTGACTCCAAGGAAGGACAGAAGTGGGTTATAATTCTAGATGCATGAGAAACTACATTTACACCATTATAATGTGTATTTTTATCTGTTTGTGAATTCTGCAGAGTGTATCAGGAACTGGCTTGGCCTTCATCACTTTCACCCAAGCCGTCATTCTCATGCCAGGATCCCAGGCCTGGGCCATTCTGTTCTTCATAATGTTGTTCAGCTTGGGCCTTTCTTCTATGTTTGGGAACATCGAGGGAGTCTTCACTCCTCTTCTAGAGCTTCAAAGTATATCTAAATCAATACCCAAAGAGCTATTATCTGGTAAGGTATTTGCTTTGCTTTGTTCACAGAAGGTGGCTTCTTTATAGATGCGCAAACTACCAACCGCTTAACAAATATCATAGAGGGATTAAGAACTTGTAATATTAACGTAGCTATCTCATAGGGTTAGTAAGGGCAGTGGATTGTGTTGGCAGAAGATAAGCACATAGATGAGGTAGCAGTTTTGGCAGAAGCTGTCAGATGACAGCATTATATTGCCCTTGCCAGTTTTTTTCTTAGCTTGCAAGAGCTGCTTCAGTCTGAAAAAGCTTGATAAATTGCTTTTCCTGGAGTCAAGTTCAGTCTGAGCTGTTGTAGACATTAGGAAGAGCCTTGTCTTCACTTAAGCCTTTGGCAGCTAAACAAGTCGCTTTAAAGCAACCAGTGACATCAGCTGATTTGCCATAACCACTTGCGCACGAACTTAACCACATTCTCACAGCTGTAAGACAGGTCATTCACCCCTGTTTCATTCAGGTTTGTGTTGCTACAGATTATTTCACACTTACTGTGAACATGCCAGAGTAGAAAATTAGCACTTGGAAACTGAGGAATGAGTGCGTGAGATCCTGTTCGTGCACCAAAACTGGATTTTTTTCAAACAGAGACAGTTACTGAACCCAGCCTCCTCCTCAAGAACCAGACTCAGTGAGAGTCTGAGAGATCCTACTGTGAAACTGGTCTAGAAAAATTTCTGGCAGTTTGAAGTAATAGATTAACACTTCTGCAACGTGCCCTTTTAAATTCTTATGGGCAATATTGCTCTCATGCCTTTTTTAGAGTCTTCCTGTGGCATCTAAATTATATCCTTCTCATTTTACAACTTTTTATGTAGAAACAAATTTATTTACAACTTGATGAGGTAACCATATTATTTTGAAATTGATTTTCCAATTGTGAGCTCTTTTTTTTAAAAGAAAAAAAAATGTCTGGAGCCAATTTTACACAGCATTGAACCAAAGGCCATCTCAGAGTCAGAAGCAATTAGCAACACAGCACAAGGACATAGAAATTGATTTGCAGCCCATCTCTGCATCCAGCAACACCTTCCCTCCTTCCCACTTTTTCTCTCAATTACCCCAAATCTGTATCTTGGCTAAAAGGGGAACTGACTGTACAAAAGTGTGGTGAAACCTAAACCATACACGCCAGGACATAAGGAACATACACATTTGTAGCTCTGGGCCCTCTGAGGAAATGGGGGACAGAAATCCAGGGAGCCCTTACACTTCTCCAATGCCAGCTGCCTGTGCTTTGAGTCTGTGACTGCATGGAAATGAGGGCACTTGAAACTCACTACATCAGTCAAAAATGAACATAGGGCAACAGCACAGCACAGCCCAGGCTGTCTGCTGGAAGTACTAACTGAAGGATGCACTGAGTCACACGACTGCATTCCTCCTGTAACAGAGTGGTGCCTCTTGGCCAACACACAGGGGAAAACTGAGTTTGAGAAATGGTATTAGCTCCCCTGAGACAAAAACAGTTTGTTGTAGCTCCATAGAGGGAGAGAGAATAAAAATCACTGGAACAAGAGCAAAAATAACTTAGAACAAAAATATACTTACCAAGTTCAGTTCAGTACGCCAATAACAAAGATACGTCTTTTTCTTCAGGTATAATATGTCTAATTTGCTTCCTCATTGCTCTGTGTTTTACGCTGGGTTCGGGGAGTTACTGGATTGACATATTTGACAGCTATGCAGGCTCGTTGCCTCTTCTAGTCATCGCTTTCTTTGAAGTGATTGGGGTTGCATATGTCTATAAAATTAAAAGGTACGTTGGAAACAGGTGGAATATTTTTCTCATAAGAGACAAATGCATTTTCCTCTCAATCCATGTATGTTACATACAGGTATACAATATTAACATATTTCTGTAGCATTTACCAGTTCTGTGAATGTAGATAATCATTCTTTTCTTCAAGTCTCCTATATTTGTAAAACAGGAAGGACAATCTCTGCATAGCACTTATGGAAGGGGGGATCCTAGGTTTAAAGCTAGAAAGTCAACAGCCATTGCAGTTCTTTGCCCAGGAGGAGTTACACCATCTTTCAAATAGCCTCCTGTTACTGCCCTTTTTTTTGGTATACTCTTCTATTTTTTGTTTATCATTTTTTCCCCTCAAACTTCACAGTAAGCAACAAGCAGTAACTCCCCCATGTTAAAAGGCTCAACCTATGTGCTGAGAATCTCTGTAGTCACAGACACCAATTAAATTCACTCTTTAGTTTAAAAGCTTTCCTACATCCTTTGTAATTGTAAATGTCAGAATCCTTACCTCATTTTGAGTAAAACTTCCCTCTCTATTCAGGGCCCTTCCAGTCCAGAAATTTCCTCAATTCTCAATAAAGATTAATCTCTTCCCCTATATAACTTACTTAGTTACATGTTGGGACTTCACCCTTCCAATTCTTACTCTGGCACTGGGATCATGAAGGTCCTGATTTTTTGTGGATCAGTTTGTATACTGTATAGGTAATAAACTCATGTTTGGCCAGTGCTGTTGCATATCAAGGTGTATCAGTATCATCTCAACTTAAATCTTACCATAGGCTATGATTTTAAAAATAAGAAACTGAAGAAAAAAAAAATCTTCCTGAATTACAGCTAAAGTCCCTGCATTAGATTTTTTAGATTCACTGTTAAGATCATCATCATAAACAATTTCACACATCCCTCTTGCTGCCCATACAGTTAGCCTCAATCTGTCATGATGCAGAAGTAGCAATAAAATCTGGTTTCACACACTACAACAGACTCTGGATTCCATAGCACCTGCATCTTCTCTGTTGTGCTAGTATACATATACTTTTTCCTCTTCATTACTATGGGATATGAGCACAGTCAAATCACTTTTTCCTAGTTCTCAAGAGAATTTCTAGTATCTTCAGTTAGATTAACTGAATTGAAGACAAAGCTGGTGTTTGAAAACACACACACAAAAATTGCAATTCCTATTCCAGATTACAAAACTCTTTCCAACTTGATAGACAGAGATTATCATGTAACTATCAAACCCAGAACCATATATCTACTGTTCATTCAACGTACAAAACTGTATGATGTACCTGTAAAAGATCAGCTCTGTGTCCAAACGACTGCCACTAGTGACTGCATAGGCTGCAACAATTTGATCTGATTCGTTTGGTGGTGGTTAATTCAGATTTCTTCCTAACAAGCTATATTTGTTCCCTTGGCAATTTTGTCTTTTTTAAAATGAATAGTTCTACAGAACTGCTGTAATATTTTCATCACTTATTTGTGCTTAGAAACCTTAGATTAGTTGCTCTAAACTGAGTTGCAGTAAGCTGACAATGTAAACTCATCATTCATCCCTGGTAGGGATCAATAAACACCTACTTTATTGATATTATTATTTACTTAAGTCTATAGTAAGTTATTAAAGAAGGATTCGGAATAGAAAAGATATAGGGAGCTGTACCATGTGTTTAAAACTTATAGAAAAATATGAAAAAGTGAAACTGTTACTACTTAGATTTGACATTATCATAAACATGCCTCCTCTTAAAAGGTTCAGTAAAGATGTGAAATGGATGACTGGACGAAAACCCAATCTCTACTGGCAGATCACATGGAGGTTTATTAGCCCTCTGCTCCTGCTGATTGTCTTCGTGGCCTTTGTTACTCTTCAGATACAGAAGCCGCCGAGCTATACAGCCTGGAATCCTAAATATGTATGTTCCCAAATATTTTCAAAGCTTCTAATAAAAGCAAGAGTTGTATATTTTTCTCCCCTACCAGATCCTTTAAAATCATTGATATCTACTGCTTACCTACATAATGCAGCCTGAAGTGATGCAATGTTCAGAATGAGAAGGCTCCAGTATGCATAAAGGTTACACATACTAAATGTGTTTCTGTTAAGAGCCTCTTCTTGAGGAGTCCCACATACTCCATGCTCCATATTTTTTATGGGTATGTGTAACGCAAAGAACTGTTGAAGTGAAATGTCTCACAGACACCCCATACCTACAGGGGTTCAGAGGTGGAACAAATGCATGAACAGAGTTTTAGAGCTGCATAACAGATGCCAGGGATGAAAACATTTCTCAGTGAGAATTACCAATGTCACTGGGGCCCTGATGAATATATAAATGTGTACTTTTGACAGACGGACAGGGAGGGAGGCAGTGGTCCAAGAACAGTATTAGTTAATTCAGCACCAGAGACGTGTCAAAGCTGAGAACATTTGATCTGGGTGTCACTGTCTCACGTCAGTTGCAGTTTCTTGGATCCCTTTCAGATACACCCTATGTAGGGATTTGAAGATCAATTCTGGTCTTCAACTGCACGAGCATTACACAGCAGCTGTGTCTCCTCCAAACACCATTAAGTATCTATCATCCCAAAATAAAACTCATAGCCACAGACTTGCAGAAATTGCATTATCATCATTCCCTCAAAATCTCTCATATAAATTTTCCCTATTCGGCAAAGAGCACGTTTGGCAATTGCTGAAACCAGGCAAGCTTTGAGTACTAACAAGAATAATCAGAGCTTAACTCTTTGGGCAACTCCTGCACCCCTAGGAATGTGTCACACTTCCAGCTATAAATCTTTGAAACTGTAAAACATTTACAGCCCTCTTTAGACCCACGAGAAGGGGATACAGAGGACACAGCCACTGAATGCTACTGCAGAAGCAAGAGTAAAACTTCTGCTATCCTTAATGTAACAGCATAAGAAAGCGCAAAGGGAAATCATAGCAAAATGTAAGTGTACCTACGAATTATTTATTTTGCTTGTCTTTTTATCTCCATAGGAAGGCTTCCCTATGAAAGAGGAGAAAGTTTATCCACCTTGGGTGCTGGCCATCTGTGTGCTGTTAGTTGTCCTTCCTTGTGTGTTTGTACCTCTGGTAGCACTCTTCCATCTGATCAAACGAATGCGCAGAAGCAAGGACTCAAGCCTTGTACCACCAGAAGTTTTTTCATGTCAGGGGGCTAGTAGCAACTTTTCTCATCCAAAAGAATAAATACCCATTGTATCTGCCTGTAAGTAAAAATAAGACAGCCTTTGTTAGACACGATCAGCTGTAGTATGGTATCGTCCAACCAACCTGGTTTATGCAGTTCATATGCTTACAGTCAATCACTAGCACTCCATAAAGAGTGCTGCCATGTTTCCTTTATTTTCAACCAATTTCACAACAGTTACATTAATCTTGTCCCTCATACATCCTGTTGAATCCTACATACTGACCAAGTACCAGCCCCATTGCTTTAAACCTTTTCACGCATTACCAACTTCATGTCTCTCTCCAGACAGACTTTAAACTTGGAAAACTTGCTAGTTATTGCAAGCGCCTGCTGTCTTCCCTCACTTTTCAAAAAAAATTGTCTAAAAGAACTGTCTGTTCCTAAGGATCAGCAACATACAAATTGGAACACAATCACCTACAGTTTCATTCACTGACTCCCCTCTGAGCGATGTAGAATGAAAGGTTTTGAACAGTAAGGACTCCTCTTGTCCATTACACTCTACTTTTTGTAAATCCCAATACACATTTAAATAGCAGTTATTTTGTGATTATTTCATGTTCTCAAGCATTGCAAAGAGCACAAATAAAGCATCAGCAGTAAAAAGAATGTACATTAAGTAAATCCAAGTAATTAATTTTGCACAAATCTCTTACCTTAGCAGATACCAGAATTTATTGCAGTGGAAAATACTGTGAAAACATATGTCCCCAGTGTTTTCCCCTTATTTCTCATACTGAACACAGTAACTGAATACTGTAATAAAAGTGCAAATGTATGGAAGCCTCTCAGTGAGCTGCAACCTTACATGGCAATGAAGTTAATCTTTACTTAAAAACAGGTTCCCCTGTACTTGCCTGCAGATCCCAGCCACTCTGCAGTGAGAGAAGACAAGAATTCCTTTTGCAGAGGTACTTGAGCAACCAGCAGCCTCTGAAAAAATACAGGGAAAGTATGTGAGGATAAGCCTTTAGGCTGAGTAATTAGGAGAGTCAAGGAAAGGAGAGGAAGATTAAGGAAAATGTAGGTTATTTCAGTATTTAGCCTTGTGATAGGTTACACACTAGTAGGGCTTCATAATGGGTAACAGGGATTTAGCCACACAGTGAAGAGGAATGAGACCAACTCAAACTCTGCAGAGCAAAGGCAGTTACCTGACACCTTGAAAGGGGCACAAGGGGACTGAAAGCCTGGGAGAGAAGAGGGGATGATTTTTATCTTGCTGCTTAACAAAAGAACAGGGTAAAGAAAGAGAGATTTATTTTTTTCTTTAGATTATGTATCCCCCTCACACAGCTGCTGCTGCAACCTCCTGTCCTGCCCTAGCGTGGATGGTAAGACTCTCCTGGAGCAGTGATGGTACTAGAAACAGCAGCATCCAGTCTGTCACACCAGGCCACCAGAGGATCAAAAGCACACCATGCCTCTGCCTGCTAGAAGGAAATGCACGGGTAAACTGTCTGGGTGCACAGCAGTTGCCAGGGCAGAACTTCTTGGCCCTTTCATTATGTGGGATGAGTAGTACCTCCTGCAAAACAGCTAAATGTCTGTCTCCACAAGTTTTTATTTCCAAAAGCTGCAGACTTGGCCAGTGGTCTGCATGATGATGTCCAGCAATTCCCTATGGTAGCCTGCCAACAGTCCCAGTCCTTCAAGTCAGTTCCCAGAATGGAAACACAGCTTCTGTTAGCAGAAACCTCACAAGTCACAAAGGTCCAAGCAAACTTCTTGATGTTCTGCAGCTGTGCACTGCAAAAGCTCTTTATAATGATACAGAAGATTTCAATTGCCACTCTGCCTGTTGCAAATTAAATTTGAAAGGTTATGAGTGAAAAAAGGCTTCCATAAAGAAAGAATAATCAAAAAAACCCCAGTATAATTGCAATTTTGAGCGTATATTCATATAAGAGTTGTAAATACATAAATAAGATTTTTTAATTACCTAAAGTGTACACTCTATATTCATGTCTCTGACTACAGATAGCTAGATGTTCATTAAAAACATATATGCAGAGTATATGCAGCAGGTTTAAGTATTTGGTCAGAGATCTGTTCTGAAAGAAAAATACATCCAACTAATACAGACACAAGCTGAGAAAGGAATTAAACTACAAATACAAGACATTCAAGTCTATAAACGTATCCCAAGTCACTGTCATGGCACTCACAGACTTCTTGACTTTTGAGCTGCCCCTTCCCATTCACCAGAAGGGAGACTTCGTGGGTCACTGGACACGCAATTCAGCCTGGGACGGAATGCAAGGGAAGAAAATTTTCAGCTCCAGTAACTACAACTCACGGCAGAGAAATGTATTAGCTGAAGTTACTGTTTAGCCGAAGTAGGCATGTAGAAAACATGCTGAGCAACTCTTGCAGGAACATTGCTTTTCTGTTCTCAGTGCACTTCTGATGTGACCTCTACTAAAATGCCTGTGCCAAAACTGTAGCCTTATTCCAGTAAAATTAGTGCTACAATCTTTCCCTTCCTATTCATATGAAGCATAACATCTTATATGTACTTTTTTCTCTTCAATAGTATGACTGACTTTGTTAACTTACTCAAGTAAGCACGTGCACGCAAACACGAAACTGAATCTGCATCAAAGTCTTACATACTAAGCACCTTCTACTTCTGCTCAGTCTCCTCACAATCTTTCATCTGCATATCTGATCAGATCTTCTTTGCTATAATACTCTGCTGTGAACTCATACCGTTCTGACAAACAAGACTTTTCTAGAATTGTCTAGGCTATAAGGACAGCCTGGATTCTTTGGAGGTAAATCTGTAAAGGACACAGACACAGGCATGGTGATATTCAGCCTTAAGCAGAATCCATAGCCCTAAGACAAGGAGCTCAAGTACCTGTTAAAGGAAAAAGCCTCAGAAGGAGCACTGCAACAGCATTATACATAAGGAAGCATCCAAATGATCATAAAACGATAGAGAACAGCTGCAGCGAGAAAAGCATATTCCTTCTGGAACAGTTCCCTACATTGCAAAATTTGATACCTACCTCAAATTGAGAGTCCCAGTCCATAAACACCTCCCAAAAAGAAGCAGTGAGAAGGATGCATTTGACGGACGCATCCAGATGCTACAATTTCCTCTAGAGGAGCTTCTGTCAAATTCCTCCCTTCCAGCCCTACAGAGAGATACTAGAAAGCAACTTTCAGCCCTACCACTCTTCATCCCCATACAAAGCCTCCAGCAAGCTGAACAGTGGTTTGCAACGCTTGCAACATCAGTTGCACAGTGAGTGCAGTTACCTTCAGTGGCTTAGCTGTCAATCTCTCTACTTCTCCTAAATACTGAGACACTCTCAGCCTTCACCCCAACCTTCAAATCTTTTGCAATTTTCCCAGCTTTCCAATGATTGTTGAAAATCCACATTACGGGTTCAGAATGTTCCTATTTTTTTTAATATTTCCAGATTCAAGTTATTCAATCCACTGAAACATTTCCTGTCAGCAGTTGCTGTTTAATGTACTACCTTGCTACCAATTAAGTAGAAAATATTTTACCACCATAATACATCGCACTATTTCTTTTAGAACAGTTCCGTACAGAAGTAGCTTTATGGAATATTTCTACCTTCCCAACAGTATAAACATCTAATTTTAGAGCATTAAATCTATGCCACTGCTATGGCTATTCTATTCCTTACACATATGCTCACAGCATTTTTTTTCCAACTATCATAAGCCGCAGCAGCAAGTACAAGTTTCTAGCACAGACTGTCAGCTCTTCTTTAAACTTCCAGAGTTTCCGTTTGCTAAAACACACAGTAGTTTCAGCATTATTTTCAGTTGCCTTCTTAAATGGAAGATATTTTAAATTGAAATAGTCTTCTCTTGTGGTTTCTGAATTGTATTTGTATCTGTTTACAAATAGCCTTCAGAAACAGCAGTTACTGTTTAAAACTGATGACTCAGCAAGTAGTTACAGGGAAAGGCAAACATCGGCTCAGGGAATTGCAAGCATTACACTGTATGCATTTTTATAAAATTACGCCTTCCTCTGAGACCACATCAGCAGTTTATATTATGACAGTATCCATTGTGATACAGAGCAAAAATGGGCTAATCTAAGCCATTGGTGAAGTTTACATTCCCTCCATTCCCCATGTCAGAGCATCCTGTGGAAGCCACATAAAGAGGCAATGACGCTGGAAACAGGACACATTGTTCTGAGCCAGAAGGTGGAAACAGCCCCATCCTCTTCTAGAAGGGAGCATGCTGAATGACATTAAAAACTTCTGTCTCTAACATTAACATTTAGAAAATGAAACATGTTTTTGGCTCACATGGAAAAATCCAAGTTCAAAGGCTTAGAAGCAAATCTATCCATAACTATCTTGGACGGGAGCACAGAGGTTTTCTTGTAGTCCTCCCAAGCCCACCTATCTGCAATGCCTTCTGAAACACCAACCAGTTCAGCACAGCTCTTGCTACAGCTACCCACCCCACTAATCCAGGACACTCTTGATCACGCTGAAAGTTTGCCTTGGGACAGCTGTTCACTGCAGAAAGGCTCCCTGCTCTTCCCAGGGGTCCATCCTCCCCCATACGGATTTGTGCAGTGGTATCCTGGCTCATGAGGTATCCTTTCATGCTGCCCAACCCCTATTCCAGACCGTTCTTTGAAAATAGGTGTGCTCGTTGGCTCTCGCGAAACGATTGCACTCCTCTGCCTCAACCTCCCCTGAAGGTTCATGCAGAACACAACGACCAGGACAGAGTAGGCATGCCCTTCATCCCCGCTGCTGCCCACCAGCAGAGCCTTCTTCAACGTGACACACAAAATGCACAGCGCCTGTGTAGTAAGAGTCAAGTGTCAAAATTTGTATCACCCACAGCTACTACAGCAGGAAAGGGGAAAAGAGGCAGGCAGGAAGGAATGCACAGCAAAGAAAGTCCAGGCAAAGGGTGAATGGCCACAGGTAGGAGCAGCTCCAGCCAAAGCGTAGGAAGTTCTCCAAGTGCTCAAGTCTCATCCCCGCCAAGGCCCTCGTTGGAGCATCTCGCTGCCTCTTCCTGCCACATGACATAAACCAAAGCCTCCTGCACCACCAGGCCTCCCTTATGCGACGCTGTCCATGACAGTGTTCCCTCACACCAGTATCACTGCAGAACAATGCGGGGGTGGGGGGTTTAAATGTTTGAGATGCTGGCTGGGGAGCAACAGGGCTGTTCTTCATCTGCTCTAGTACCCGCAGTTGTTCTATGGCTTTTTTTTTTTTTAATTTTTAACAATGCCACTTCATAGAAAGAAAAAAACAAAACAAAACAACTGTATGACTGACTGTACATTTTGAGAATTTGAACTGAGTTATGATGTTAATGGACAGGTTGCAATACTGCAAATCAGCTTCTAGGAGCCGTGTTACCAGTCCCTGCGTGGTGGTGGTCTGTCCATCCTTTGAAAACACCTGCTGAGTAACACCACCTACACTGTGTTTCACTCCAGCAAGATATCCTCCATCTGCTTTGAGAAAACCTCCCAGTAGCTGCTGTTTAGCCTAATACAGAGACAGAAAAATCCTAACAGGACATCAGAGTAATGCAAATTCAACACAAGAGAAAAAAACATATGGGCAGGTTTATCAGAGCACCCACAGGCCAAAATTCAGCTGTGCACAACACAACACCACCAGGGCTAGACTGTACTTCAGTAACACTATAGAGCCAAAGATAAACCTAAATAAAGAACAGGAAATGCAAACAGAAGAGTAATCTACTCAGTATATTATCTAACCAAGAACTTCTGTTTTGTAGGTATAAATGCACCACCATCATTCTGTGTATCACTGCATTAAAAGTATCACCAACTATTCAAACTACATAAAACTTACACTAAACATAACCAGCTTTGATGCTGAAATTTTGGCATAGTTGTGTTCTCCAAAGCATAAAATTTCTAACCTGTACATCTTGCTAGGTAGTGCCATGAAATGCACTTGCCCTGTGCAGGTAACTGTCCTTCAGGACATAACCCAGCTGGGCAGGTTATTAAAGATTACTATAAAATAAAGGTATTGGAGACATGTACTTGTTATTGAAATTATCAAGACAATTTATTATAAAAGTCTGCAATACAGAGAGGCAAAGAACAGTTCTTCAGAAACACCACACTGAAACAAGGAAGTAGATCTGTTTGTACAGAACAAAGCTTAATGATGCCTTCATCAAGAAGATGGGAATTACTGAACGAAACCAAATCAATTGCTTCAAGTAGCCTGTGAATTTACAGGCAAACACAAACAAGGTATTAACAAAATTGTCTGCTCTTTTTAAGTCCTTATGTGGTATCTGAGAAACAAACATGGAAAACTTCTGAGTGAACATGCTTTCGGTCCTATCAAAATAAACTACAGAGAAAAGACATCTAGAGATACAACATTTATTTTCAAGCCTGGAAAAATTATGAAATAAACTTCAATCAGTTAATCCAGGATAGCTTTGAAATCTTGACAAAGAGATGGTTCTGTCACTGCCTTCAGTAGTGCCATAGTATCCTTTGGGATCTTCCTGAATAGCTGCATCTTACCTACCAAAATACCAGAAACAATTCATTACCACTGCAAGTTAACAATTCTGTTTTACGGAAAATGCTAATAAAGTAATGAAATCAATACTAGCTGAATCCAATTAAAAAGCTGGAACACCTGGAATATGGACATTAAAAAAAGCTATAATAAAATACACTGCTATTCCTCCACCCTTGAAACAGGCTAACAAAAAAAAGGTTAAAAAATCATATGTTAAAATATTAACAAATTCAGAAAATCAAGGAGCAAATTCCTCCTGCTATGTCCTTGTAACACTTCTTTGTTTGGATTTAAGAATTTTACAGATTTTTTGAAAAGTGTAAGACCATTTATTCAATAACTATATCCACCAAAAAAGGCCTTCTGTCAAACCACAGTTACTTTGAAACACCCTATTTTAAACAACATGAAGGACAAGGGACAGGTCCTTATGTGGTTGCTAATGTTTACCTACAGCAGGAAGGTATTCCCAAACTGTTTCTTTACCCCTCTACTTTCAGATATGACATCAAAGTAGCCTATTCTTAGAACTGACATATTCAAAAAGATTAAAAACAATAAAATCACATGGAAAATGCACCTTTTCCTATAACACTGGCCACAGCAATCTTCCCTGCTGTGCTTCCTTGTAAGAGAAGAAAGGCTAACTGGAAAGCCACCCTTAAGGTGGAAAATTCTGGAGACTAAATGAGGCTCTTAAATCAGAAATGAAATTTTTGTAAGAGGACATAATAGTTTTAAAACATAGAAGGTCATTGAGTCTATTGACAACAGAATTATCGACAATAAAAAGGACTTTTTAAAGATTAGGAAGAACATGTAAAATCCTAGCAACAGTTTAAGTCCATTACCTAAACAGAGTTGGCAAGATTGTCAATGGTGCAGAAAGGCAGAACTGCTCAATAAACATTTGTTCTGTATTTGGAAAGGAGACAGATGATGTATTTATATCTTATCATGATAAGGAAAGACTTGCTCCTTTCCCCATTGATAATAATAGGAGGGATGTTAAAGAGTAACTATGCTTTAAATACTTAACTCTGAAGAATGACGACAACTCATACTGACAAGCCCCTGATGTTGATATTTAACAGGTTTTGGAATAGTGGGAAGAACCTCCTCCCCAAAACCTAGGAGCTTGATATTGATTCCAATGGAGAGTAATGGAAAGGCATGTGCAGGGACACAAGAAAAAAAAATTCAGTTTATATCAATTCCTGTCAACAACATGATCTTACAGGGGTAATAGATTTTATACAGCCAATACAAACTCCAAAATGACAACAAAAAGTGTACTTGTTAAGTCAACAGAGGCGCTATTACCAGCCTTGGTTATCTCTGTGCTACAAACTGCTGTGCCGTATAGAGATACTGAGCTAACTTTACATGAACACACCTAAGAATCAGTGACTTCCCTGCCACAGCTACTCTGACATCCACACGTGCTACCTGATTTCCAGAAGTAAGAAAAACTTAAAATAGTGCTTAAAATTAGCTCCAGTGTCTCTACATAATGCTCAGCTCCGTAGTCTCTACAGCATCTCTATAGCACGATGGTCTGATCACAACAGCATCACCCAGGAATATGTCTGATGCAGACCAGACAAAACTAACTTACAAGACTGAATAGAAAACTATCTATCAATGTCTCTTTAAATGGGTTTTAGTGCACTCCTGCAGGACTGGGAGACTTAGTATCTTACTAAATTGGAAGAAAATACAAATACAAACACCCCATACAATCAGGTGACTGCAAAATAGCCTTCATCTATGATCAGAGATCTAGGAGACATGGAAATAATGTTCACACCAAGGGCATGCATATGACTTATCACTAGAGATCCAAGATGGCTTTGTACAGCTTTACAGTACCAGCAACCAATGCCCCACCTTCCCTCCTGCTCAGCCCCTGGGTGGGGCATCTGCTGCCTTCCCAGTTCCTTCTCAAAAACGGTTTGAAATGATTTTTAAAACCTCAACCAACTCTTAAAGGAAGGAGAAAGGTGGGTGGGAAGTAAATATACACGCAGTCAAAGCACCTCTCAAAATTACAGTCACCAGTAAGTATTCGAGTTGGATGATGAGCTGACCCCAAACAGCTACTCTCCTGCCAAATTACCTAGTAGATGTTTTAGGTGCTTTTCATAAAAACAGCAACTATAGAAGTGCTCCACCAAGTATTGTATCAACCCTTGCAGCACAGGTGGAACGGGGCTACTGGAAGTACAGGTAAGGTTTCAGGGGGCTATAAGCAAATGGAGATCTCAGAGATGGCATTCGAGTTACTTGGGCCCCAGTGATCTGTTGAACAATCACAGCAAAAACTTCCACCTTAAAGTTTTACAGTAAAAACAAGTCACAGCCTGTTAATTGTTTAGGCAGCCATTAATCACCCATTAATCTCTGAACCCTTGATCTTTCAGCAGTGTACTTGAAGTCACAGGTATTTCCAAAACAGACTGCGCCTTGTAGATAAAAAAAGAGTTGTCTTGACATTATGGACTTGAAGAATGGATTCTGCCTCAGAGAAGGTAAGATTTATGAAAGAATAGCTGGAAATTACTTTTTTCAAGAGAATGTCACCACTAATTTTCTACCTGGCCTTGGACTTTTCCTGTTCCACCCCCACAATACCCAGCAAGTACCCCATTAATAGTTCTCCCCAGGAATTTAAGAAGCAAGGTTATTCCATTTCTGCAAGGGCAATTCTCACTGCCAGAGAAGACAACTGGTAGATGGTCAGCTTTGCTTTCTTGGGTTAGAAACTGTGCATACAGAGTTAGGCCTGGACCACACGCAAGTTTCGGGTCAGTACTGTGGTTAGGCAAGGGACTGCATGTGTACAGCAGAAAGAACCTAACGACAATCAATATTCAGACTGGGAAAATTCCACCTCTACTTCCCAGCCCCTTTTCCCTGGTATCTGTGGTGGTGTGATTTTGTGGACAGCGGAGATCACTTTTATAGCAGATGCACAGAATCACAGAATCGTCTAGGTTGGAAAAGACCTTGAAGATCATCCAGTCCAACCATTAACTTAACACTGACAGTTCCCAACTACACCATATCCCTCAGCGCTATGTCGACCCTACTCTTAAACACCTCCAGGGATGGGGAGTCCACCACCTCCCTGGGCAGCCCATTCCAACGCCTAACAACCCGTTCTGTAAAGAAATGCTTCCTAATATCCAGTCTAAACCTTCCCTAGAGCAACTTGAGGCCATTACCTCTTGTCCTATTGCTTACTGCTTGGTTAAAGAGACTCATCCCCAGTTCTCTGCAACCTCCTTTCAGGTAGCTGTAGAGGGCGATGAGGTCTCCCCTCAGCCTCCTCTTCTCCAGACTAAACAACCCCAGTTCCCTCAGCCGCTCCTCGTACGACATGTGCTCCAGACCCTGCACCAGCTTCGTTGCCCTTCTCTGGACATGCTCGAGTAATTCAATGTCCTTTTTGCAGTGAGGGGCCCAAAACTGAACACAGTGATCGAGGTGCGGCCTCACCAGTGCCGAGTACAGGGGTAAGATCACCTCCCTGTCCCTGCTGGCCATGCTATTTCTGATGCAAGCCAGGATGCCATTGGCCTTCTTGGCCACCTGGGCACACTGCTGGCTCATGTTTAGCCGGCTGTCAATCAACACCTCCACAGAAGATGAGATTCTGCTGAAAATAAAGCCACCTGGGCTGCACCTCCACCCTGAATGTACTGTGAGATTCAACAGCAAAGCATGCACAGAGAAGGATGGGGGAGCTGTGGCTTGGATTGTGGTCTGCCAGTCAAAGATCCTAAGAGCAAAACCTTCAGCATTAGATGACAACTCAGGTGTGCTCTATATGGATCTTAGAGAAGTGACACAGCTGTCAGAGAAGCTGTTATCCTACTGGGTGTGACTACTGCATTCTCTGCTCAGTTCTTCAGTTTCTGTCTTCTCCAAGTGAAGCAAGCAGCCATCTCTTCCCTTCACAGAGACAGGCCTGCTTCCCCTGGTACTCCTAGAAGGGCTGAACAGAACTGGCTTCTCAGCAGCAGTGATCAGACATGGTACCTCTGAGTTTGGTGTCAGGGAGTAACTCCAAGAGAAGGAGCTTCTCTGGGAGAGGCTGTTGGAGTTCTGCTCCATACAAAGTCCACGGCTGTCAGGAATGCAGCTGGTGCAACCTCAACCATGAGTTTGTTTCCTGTAAATGTGCAAGTGTCTTCTTTGATACACTCAGATTGCACCACCAAAGATCAGACTGTTTGCACTCAGGCATTGCTGCAAGTCTTTGACAGGGGAAGGAACTGCTCTCTTTTTGGCCTCAGCACAGGTATCAAGGAAAGTCTGTGATACATTTCAAACCAAATAGGTGTTATTCTGGAACCAGACTGAAGAATTTCTCGGTGTTGTATAATAAAACCGCCTGAGTAATGTCTCATTCAGAGTGCAGATTACAGTGTCAGTGTTCAGAGTCTGGCCTTCACTGAAGCTAAATTCAACAACAGTACTCACCACCTCAGAAAAACCTACTGCTGTTCACTTTTAGCATCTTAGAACTGAATACTCTACTATTTCTGTGGTTGGCCTGGGGACAGACCACACAACTGGTCAAAGAGAGCTCCCCAGAGGACAGCCACACAGCTTCCTTCACCGAATAGAAGAGTCAGAGATGTGCCAACGCCACTCAACTCCATTTCAATATAGCACATGCAGCACAGCAAGTGCTTCTATTTCAAAGTGACCCTGGTGACACTTTTTTTGGTAAGAGTTTACATTGCTGAAGGAACTCATTTAGAAAACTGAGCATTCATATTTCATTTAGTTAAACCTGCTGAGAATGCTTATATGATTAACCCAAATGTAAGTTTTCTGAACTGTACAAACTAACTGAATGCCAAGTATCAACAACTGTCCCACAGAACAAGACTCTAGAACATGCAGTGCTGAAAAACATACCACTTTAATTTGCCTACTTACACTTAGTAAATTTGATTAAAATCAGAAAGCTCATTAATGTGCATTTTAGAACACCACTTTATGACAAGAGAACTTAAAAAAACCCAGTAGATTCCAAATTTTATTACAATTAACCGTATTTCAAACCGTAAAAATAGTTGAATACTTACAGATTTTTAGGGGTTTAAGCAGGCATTTGTAAACAACTTTGTGGTTTGCCAGTTTCACCGTGAAGGCATGGTAGCAGAGCCATTCTGCTGCCTCAGAAGGGAACATGCCAGATGCACCTTTGTTACCTAAAACAACCCCTAGAGACAGAACAGGAAAATAATGTCATTGAAAATGGTGAGCATGAAGTATGTCTCACCTCTCCTCTCCTTCTATAAAATCACTCCAAGATTTTTTACTAAAAATGTATGTAGTCAATGAAGTCTCCTATGTCAGCAGAGAACTAAAAACTAAAACTTGAAACATTTTAGTATCTTCGGAAAATTGAGTTTAAGGAAAAAAATGCATTGTGATTCCTATCATGTGCTCTCTATTTTTCATTCTTGATCTTTCTCTCAAAATTACATGATCTGACTGCACATTCAACATGCTTTATTTGTCTTAAAAAAAAAAAAAAAGCCAAACCCAAACACACTACTTCACTGCCATTAACATACCATACCTGCGTTTTTTGCTTTTAGGATAGAATAGCAGCATGACGCAGTCTCAGAGATGATCCTTAGGAAGAAATAAGGATTGTTTCTAACTTGCTGGTTGAATGGAAGTTGGAGAACACAGGCGTGGAACCTGTTCACAAAAACAGCCTATTTAATTACAAGTCATTTGCAATTTCAAGTGAAACTACAGTTACGTACCTTAGGCACTATACAACATTTAAAAGCACCCAACAGTCTTTAGCTATATCAACACTGTTAGCATATGACACCTCTGCTATATATACACAGCCCCGGAGTGTCAGATACATATGATGTTTGTTTGTAGATTCTGTCCTGAAAGATCTTGAAGCCATCTGCCTCAGTAACAGAAATCTCTTCTGAGGACAACGCCTGCCGTATATGCAGGGAAAGTTAAACTGCACATCCTCACCAATTCCGTATCACAGACCATGCAGCCAGAGAACACCCACGCAAGACAGGGCGACAGGAAGAAACAACAAAACAAAATCCCACAACAAATTCTCTTCAGGAATTCAGGAAAACAGACCCCCAAATGACATAGCATTCCACAGACCAGGATCCCTGGTTTTTTGTCTATTTGGAAGCCAATTCTATGGAAATTACTTGTGTTGTATGCTCCCCTACACCTCTGTGATGGGACATATTTTAAAACTGCTGTGGTTTTTTTTTTCTTTTTTTTTTCTTCTTTGGACTCTGGCATTATCATCCTGCTTATGCTGAACATAGTCAACAATTACAATGCTGATTTTTAATTACTCAACAATGCGTGTACTTGTTTATTAAATTAACCCAGCATAAGCGTAATCACTTCAAGAAATTCTGAAATTTTAAAATATTTAAAGGATAAACATAATTTCCACATTGCATCACAGAGCTCTGGCTGAATTAACCTGACATGCTGTTAGCACGGTGGACGGTTTTTTAAAGTTACTCTAACATAAAAACCTCTGTTAAGAGTGTTACCATAGAAGCAAACAGAAGTAACTAAGTATGTGCAACATCAGAGGAAAAACAAGATGCCCACAACACAAAATTTAAGAGTTTGACACCTCAGTGCTGTACTAGACAAGTCCAACTACACTTCTTGGACACAAGAATGATATAGGGTGAATGTGGACCAAGCTGAATTTAAGAACAAAACTAAAATTTACTTCCTAACAAGTATGAGCCTAGCAAAAGAGCAATACCTGATTTTCATAAAGAGAGAAGCACCTCTTGTACCTTTTTTGCATTAAAACAATGAGCAAACTATTACATGGTATTGCCAATCATTCAGTTTTCAACACACAGAGATTACTATTTTCTCCCAACTTGCTTATCAGTTTTAATTTCTTTCCCTTATCTTGTTTAAAACATTCACATCCTCTGCTGGTCAAGAACAGCTCATAAAACCCGAGATATTACCAGCTAAGGAGCAATTAAGACATTCTCAGCAGCTAAGAAACTGCAATTAACTTGGTAGAATGAAACCTCACTTCAGGTAAAGTTATACAGGTCAAAGTTCTATATGAATTTAATAGACACAAAGTTCTAAATATAAACTGGTTAATGAGTGATAAGGCTTCTCGTCACCCTCCTGAAGCAAAACAGGCTGCTTTTCTTGAGGTCGGCTGTCAATACCAAGAGACACTGAAAATCTATTTAGTGAAATGTCACTTAAACACACACATCAATATAATCCTGCATCATGAATCTAATAATATTATGTAAGAACAGTGTTGAAACAAGAATAACATGACTTACTACTGACATTTACCACTGCACATTTACACAGCACACTTCCTAATCCGTAGCTCCTCCATGTGTCAAGAAAGAGTAATGAAATATTCAGAGTTACTGCAGAAGACGGTGACCTACCTGTAAGCCTGAAGTAAAAATATCTTGTAGATGTTAATGAAAACTGTTCTAAGGCTGTTGATCTAGAACAGAACAGAAACAGAGCTATAGGAATACTTTAGTGACATGACAGGATTTGTTCAAGTTCAACAGCATAAGATGATTTAGAGATCTAGAGAAAAAAGCATTTTATCTTAAACGTCAGCTATTTCTTTTATGTGTTTAAATTAACAATGTTGTGAAAGCTCAATTCTGGAAGGTGCTGAGACCCTACATTTTAGTTGATGTCAGCATTTCCAAGTTATGTGGATTACCTCTCAAAATCAACTCTTTATGTTCAAAGTCAAAGCAGTTTTAATGCTCTTTATCACTAAACACAGTATTTCCAAACATTCATTTCCATATTCCCACCTGCAAATCAAGAAATAAACAATGGCATTTCAGTTTGAGGACTGTAATCAATTTGTATTTCATGTTTTTCCCCGCTGTTCTACTCGAATTGAAGGAAAGACTTGATCTGATAGAAGTACAGGTATAACTAGAAAAAAAAGAAAAAAAGTAGTTAAACTCCGTGACCTAATAGACTAAATTAAGTTCTGTAAAGTAAGCCTCATTTAACTTCACATGTTTCAGAGACTGCCTGCTAATCAATGAGCCTGTAGCTAAAAGATGACTATAACTAAATTCAATTTAGAAAGAGACTAGACATTGTGGCATTAAGACTATTAGCTGAGGAACTATTTCAATACCTCAGGGCTCAATAATTCACTCTGCTAAAAAAAACAAGTCAATAACCTTAAACACAAACTAGATGTGTTTCTAAAACACATGATCTAGCCAGACCATTATTAACGACTCCAGTGACAACCAGGTTATACTCTGTGACCCAAGCAATGCAGTAACTTGGGTTGGAAGCCACATCAGTTCACCCTGGTGTTCCAGTTACTTAAGTCTGGCTTATCAAAAGCATGGTGGCCCTTGTCACAAACACCCTCAGGAGTCCAATTAGTGTCTCCCAGACCAGTAGCACCAATGCCCTCCTCAATGTAAACTGTTTCTTTTAGAAACACAGCTAGTGAATGAATCTCTTTGGGTGTTGATTTTAGTTCTCTGTTGTTACAGGAAATAATGTAAACTCCTTTTCTAAACTGACCAAGCTTTTCTGTTTTGGAAGACTACTGAAGAACTTCACCACTCTGGTGATGCAAAACCTCCTCCTAATTTCCCACTTAAATGCATGCATGCATGGGCTGTTTATACTAAATAAGGTCAATAACACAGCAATATTATCCTTCAGTTTAAATAGTTCTGTCTTGTTAATCTTTAGCAAACGTCTAATGTCATCTCTAGTAGCCCATGTAAAGGGTCTACAGAGCTTTTAAGTAGGATACATTGTCCTGTCCTGAGTTCTATGCAATTGCTTTGTGTATACAGTCAAGGTTGCTAGTTTAAAGAGAGGTTACTTCTCCCCTGCACTACCATCTCAAGTGAACCAGAAGGAACACCTCAGATTTTGAAAGGATTACTAGTCCCTCTAGTCTATACAGAATCAATCCCAATCTGTAGTTCATGTAATACTCCTTCTTTTAGGAAGGTACAAAAAAAAAAAACCCCAATTTCAGAACAATAAATGTAGTTATATGATATCAGGTACAATAGAGTGCAAATGGCGAAAGAAGCTGAACAGAGGTGATTGAACAAACTCTTTCAGAACCATGTAGCCACCATATGGTACATGACTTCTGGTCACTAGTGACCTGTGCCACATTCGATGGTGTTAATGGTATGTACATTCCACCAGGATGAAATGAAGAAAATAGCAGGCTGCACAGCAGAATAAAATGTTTAGATTACTGTGTAAGAAACAGAAGTGTAAAATCTATTTTGCCATTAATTCAACTACACCATTCACCGGACACCCTTGTGCTTCTCAGACTATGTACAATCTACCGTAAAACTGACACTGGAGTATACAAGTCTATTTACCTGGAGTAATCGCAGTAAACCTCAAGTGTCTGTATATCTAATAATAAACCACACCACGGGATCAAACGACAATTCGGCAGCTGTTTAAATTTGGAACATCCTGGGATATCATCAACAGGAAAATTCACGACTGTCTTATTGGGGTTTATTAAAAAGCCATATTCGGGAATACCTGTTGCTAGAGTCCTAAAACAGATACAAACAGTTAGCCTAACTCCCTCCACAACAGCAAACAAAAAAATCCCACCATGCTGCAAGACACATATGATCCTGCATAAAAGGACAGAAACCAAAGAATAAAGAGAACCACAGCCAACTCTTTAGGTTAAGGAACATAGCTAGAAATAAACAAAACTGAAGATATTAGAGGTTAACAAATACATAAAATAAATAAGCTTAAGGATACGAGGATAACGGAGAAAAACTTTTAAAGTTAATGCAAATTAAAAACTTAAGCCATGAAACATTTGAGACAAGCTGCATAAACCACACCCACAGAAACTACTGACATCAAAATCACTAGAAAAAGACAGATGAAGAGTTACTGGTTTTGAAAGTTAACAAAACCAAGGAGAATCCACATAACAGGAACCTCATTTATCTGATTAAATGTTTTCAACTTTCACCACAAAGTTTTCCCTAAGGACGTTTTCATTGCCAGAATGCCTGCTGATCACCTACTACACACTGGATCAGCAGTGTCATCTCATGGACAAGCAGCAGTTTGTCTTACTTGGCAGTGTACTCATGGGCAGGCTTCATCTTTTAAAAAGTGAGAGGAAGATGTAGGCTCTTGTTGGGGAGTAATAGTCATAATGCTGTCTCCTCAAAAATAATTTTTCAAGTCCCCCAGTTCTCATACTACATTAGAAAAAACTTACTACTCCATTTGTGGCAGAGAGTTCATAGGATCTGTAAGCAGTTCTGGAAAACTTGCACAGAAGTGGCCTGTCTACAGAAAATCAACACAGCTGATGCAGGAGTTCACATAGAACAAAGATGCAGATAACTTCAAAGGGCAAGTAGGACAATATCTGCAATGCTACTGCAAGTGACACTATACTGAAAAGATGTTATAGAGATTAACAGCTTGAGGCATCCCCAGCCTCTTAGTTTGACTTATCATTTCCAGAACTGTAAATCCACACATCCCTAGAAATTTTGTTCTGTTCTGATAAGGAAATGAGGACAAATGAAGTCTTCAAAGTACACTATCCACCACTTAGTAAAATTTATACTTCAAACTGTACTTAATTGATCTTCCCATCACCTTTCAGGCTCACAACAGAGATGCATCTTTCCAACTATTGAAAAGCATGATGCAACTGACTGCATTGCAGATGCTAAGCTTTTCTTCAAGACCTCTTCTTTGGATCCTTAAAACTGCCTTTGGCATCAGCAGAACTCTTCTTGGACACTGACTGTACATTCACTCCACAGCAACCAGGAACCTCTTTTGAGGCCTAATTTTAAAAAAAGATAGTTCTGAAGAACTCTAAAGCATTACCGTTTGAAAACTGTGTGAGCTGCATGCTGCCATGCTATCAGTATCTTCAAATACTCACCCCAGAATATTAGTGACCAGAAAATTCTTAGCAATATTGAATCAGAGAAAAGTTGCATTCTTTCCCTGGGAACAGAAGGTAGCAGCATGCCTGCCCAATAAAAGTATTTTAAGAATGTAACTAAGAGTCTTAACAATTTAAGGGAAAATGGTCTTAAAATGTAACTGTCAGCTGCTGTGGTTAGTCTGGCACTAGGAATTGTTGCTAGATGCTCTATCAAGGTCAAAAGCTAAGTCACTCATTGACACTTCAGCAGGAATCCCCCACCATCTGAGCTGCAACAGATTGTTAGTTGGCCATCAAGAATGTAGCTATTAGGATTCTTCCCAGGCACAGGCTACCAGTAAGGACTCCAAAACAGCCCTTGATTATTAACCCATGAAACAAATATACCCGTATATACAAGCATGTATAAAGATGAAAAAGATCAACCTAAAAGGTGTTAATGCTTATTACTTCGAAGACTATGTCTTTAACAGCATACCTTAGGAAAGTTCTTGCCTGCATTAAATGTGGTGTAACCAGCAAAAAGTCATCTATGAGACGTATTAGGACTCTGTAATCAAGAAGAAACTCATGTTAGATTTTTTTATATGTAATCCTTTCAAATTTTTGTCATACTCTTCATAGCAACAATGTGCCCATTTTAATTCACAAGTAGGTAGAGGCCAATATAATCTCCAGAGTCTCATGAAGAAATTCTCAGTTCTGCTTCTTTCCTAAAAACAAATGGGAAAAAAAAAAAACAAAGGAAGAAAGCAAAGGAGCTGGCTACATGAAACATGACAGACTCCACAGTAGCTTCTTGGATGCAGGGTTTTACACTTTTCCAAGGGAGAATTTGCAGTATCTTTATCCACAGGACAAGAAAAGGAGGTGTAATACCAGGTACACAAGCAGATACAAGATTCTTGAGGTGCTCTAACTCTGTATCTTTGTTTACCATGTAATAACTTGTTTGTGAAGCTATAACTTAAATGTAAAACAGACTACTGTCTACCACTGTAAGGGCTGGAATTTTCTTTTTCAACAGAATTCAGGTCCCAAGCATGCCCATATTTTTCTGATAAATCCTGCCTAGCAGATCATAGAGAGGAAACTCTGGAGATGATCTAGTCTCCTCTTCAAAACAGGAGTACTGCCATCACTATAATCAGATCAGCTGCACCTTTGCCTAGCCAAGCCAATAGCCAGGCTATTTTTTTGACTTAAAGGCCAAACGAAACTATCCAAATCACTCAAACAGACACCTAAGTAACATTGTAAAATCTGCTCTATATAAAAACAGCTGCTACATTAAAGAGTGCATTCTTCTCAATCAGTTTAATTATTTCAGTACATATAAACAACATCCTTTGAAAGCAAAACAGCTGTTTAGACTTGTGTCATGGTTTGAGCCCAGAGGGCAAGTGAGCACCACAGTCACTCACTCACTCACTCACCCCTTCCCCCCCTCAGGAACGGGAAGGAGAAAATGTAACAAAAGGCTCGGGAATCGAGGTAAGGACTGGGAGGGATCACTCACACATGACAGACATGGGCAAAAGACAGACTCAACTGGGGAAGAAAAAGAACATCAATGTAATTCAGACACTAACAACACTTAACAGAGTAGGACAGTGAGAATCATTACCACATCTTAAAAACAGCTTTCCTCCCACCCCTCCCTTCTTCCCAGGCTCAGCTTTGCTCTTGATTTCTCTACCTCCTCCCCGTCAGTGGCGCAGGGGACGTGAAATGGGGGATGCAGTCAGTCCAGCTGCTCCTTCCTCTTCAGGAGGACTCCTCGCATTCTTCCCCTGCTCCAGCGTGGGGTCCTTCTCGTGGGAGACAGTTCACAAACTTCTCCAACGTGAGTCCTACCCACGGGCTGCAGATCTTCACAAACTTCTCCAATGTGGGTCCCTCCCATGGGCTGCAGTTCTCCCAGCAACAGACTGCTCCAGTGCGGGCTTCCCTCAGAGTCCTGGCCTTCAGCCACAGCCACCTGCTGGGGTCCTCCACAGGCTGCAGGTGGGCATCTGCTCCACTGGTGACCTCCATGGGCTGCAGGGGGACAGCCTTACCTCTCACCACGGGCTGCAGGGGAGTGTCTGCTCTGGCGCACCTCCCCCCCGCCCCCTCCTCCTCCTCCCTTATTCCACTGACCTCGGTGTTTGCAGAGGTGTCCTCCTTACAACTCCAACTCCTATTCCCATGTTGCCCTTCTTAAATATGTTATCACAGAGGCGCAGCCACCATCACTAATTGGCCCAGCCTTGGTGCAAAGACTGGTACAACTTGGGAGCCGGAGGAACTTCGAGAAGCTTCTCTCAGGGACCACCGCTTTAGCCCCCTACCCTGCTGCCAAAAGCCGCCGTCACACACACAAGCCCAGCACAACTTGTATCATCACAGCATCCTGAAGCCTATGAGAACTCTACTACTTTTGTAGGGAAATGTTTAAAATTCTGAGGCTTTCCATTACCCAGTGAGCCTCCCAAGAAGAGACACCAGGCAGATGTACTTATCTGGAGTACCCCTACACACTTCTCAGTTTCTTTTTTCTTTTTTATGACAGAATTCACAGCAATGGAGGAAGATGTGTGAACACAGAGAAGCTTCGGGGTCCAGCTCATGCCTAAAGACCCTAATCTGGGATTCCTATGGAGGAAAAAGGGACCCCGAAGTTTTTACAGCTAATAAAGAGGTAGAGCTTTTATCAGGCTAGCTTTCTGTCAAGCTCCTAAGAAGCAAGTATGAACAGGACACAAAGACTTAGAAGATGCACGAAGAGCCACACACGGCTTCAAACAAGAACCAACATGTCTTGTAAAAAAACTGCAATAAAGCTGTGACCTTGATAAAATGTTAAGATTTACAGACAGTGGATTGGAAAGTCTTCAGGCAGAAGCCTGAAGTATCAGAAAGCCTGTAACAAGCATCCCATCTCGCTGAGGACAAAAGACTACAGACACTGTGGGAATGAGTGTGGGAGAACCATAAACTTCTTAGATGCACAAGAGCAGCTTCTCAGACTCTTTATAGCAACCCTAAATACTATGCTCTTTGTAAGAATAAGTTTCCTACCCACAGATCTGGGAAAGCTTCTTTTCAGCACTTTTCTTCCCAATCTTATGACAAACAGGGAAATTCCCCTACAAAACAACTACAGTGACACCGAAACTGCAGAGATGTTTGTGTGCACTGCACTCCTAATGCAGAGTTGGAAATCCTTGAAATTCAAAATTAAACTTCAGAGAAAATGTCTAACATATATACTATATATGATGCATTACTATAACAGAGCACAGAACAGAGTACCCCTACCCATCCTGCTGTACTCCACAGAGCAATTTGTTTTCCATGTCTCCATAGCATAAGCTGCAAAGTAGGGTTGACAAAATGGAGCCTTGTGGAATTCCACAGCACTGTAAGTAGTACCTAGTAAAGAATAAAAGAAAAAAAAAATCTAAACATGCAACAATGTTCCAATAGCCATTATACATTTACTTATTTTTTCAAGTACAACATTTATGTTTCAATAAGAAATATGCTACATGCTTGCTAGTTAGCCTTACTTAAAATTGTTTGTTCTTTCCTCTAAGAATCTAAATGTTTCCAGAAGTTTTCAGTTAAACAGTGAAAAAAAAAACCCTAATAAGCATATTCCTCTCTTCTTAACAAACTCCAGTAGACAACTGTCATTAAATGAAAGAAATTTTATAACTGATCTCAAACCACAATGCCTCCCTCCTCCTTCAGCTGCAGAGCCATGCTTCATTTAAGTTTTGTAATTCTTTGTTACACCTTACACAGCGTCAAAAGAAGTGTTCTTGTACGAGAAACAAAGTGTACCGAACAAATCTTCCAAACTATAATTTACCTATTTATTTATTTATAATTATTATCCAAACAGGCCCTAGCAGGAGCCCACTAAAATCTGACAAACTGAAGCTCATACTGTACATCTACATCAGGAATTAAATTCGGCTGGATTTTGAGATGGAACACTTCCAACTTTTCTCAGAAAAGCAGACATCCACATTAAATTCAAATATAATGTTCACCACTATCAAATCTTGCTAAGTTTTCTGGAAAAAAGCTCTTTCAGCAGCACAAGTCATAATAAAAATATTTAACTAAGAAATAATTTAAATAAATAATTTAAATTGAGGTGTTTATTCTTTGTTTGTACTTGCATGTCATGATCTGGCCAAGGAAAAATATTTTCTTGGGGTTTTGTTTTTGGTTTGTTTTGTTTTCCACAAATATATATCACTTTAAGGCAATTTCTGATGGCTTAGTCCAATAGAGCATGTGATTTGGTTTTACACATCCCAGTTATATACTGTAAATCACATTTATTTCCTCATTTAACTACTCAGGCATAAAGCTATTTTACTTCTAATTAGGAGAAACCACTACATTGTGTGAAATGCTAACCCTTACTACTTATAATTATACTCAACCTCCCCGCCCCGGCTTGAGAAGTTCACTGAAGTTGTCAGCTGTCATTTTGCAAAAGAGTAAAATCTTGATTTGTTTCTCATGGCTTCAAAGAACTCATATATGCATAGCCAGGGGGAAGTTCATTAATACTTCCTGTATCTCATTACTTGCATAAAGCCAGTAAGACCACACATAGTAACAGTAACGTATCACATCTAGATATGATATCGAAGACAGAGTTCCCCGTTACCTTGTGGTTTTTTCTATGCCATCAGCAACAGAATGAGTATGCCTCACAAAACCCAAGGGAATTATTTTCACAACACTTCTCTGAAGAAGTAGTGAGATATATCATAATGTCCATTTTCCTATTACTACATGAATGGCTTAGTGAAACCGAAGAGAATGAAATTACGCAGCTGGACACCAGAGCCACACACTACATTCTAGCAGTGATCTTTACCTGTGTTTCGAGTCATCTGCAAATTTTTCTAGCAGTAATTTTACATTTTTCCAGACTTTTGATAAATATATCAAATGTTATTAAAATATTCTTTCTAGATCCCCAGCTCAACAACCAGCATTTTTCTCAAAACATCAAGTGAATGGTGACTAACTGTGATGGCTTTTTGAGAACCATCAGTTAAAGAGTGTATTCATTTACTAAACTTATGTGCAGTTTGGGGATTTTTTTTTGAACAAATGAGAATGAGCTACTTAAAAGGGGCACACTCATTCCAAGACAAACAGTATTGGCTGAAAAAAAGCTGTGACTGAATTTAAGTAAGTGTAAAGTTGGCTTTGTCAGGGTGTGCTTTCTTTAAATCCAATAAGCTTTCATTAAACATACTGATGTTGGTTAGCCCTTATTAACATCATGCCACGTCACATTCTCATGTTCCTGCCAAAGGGAGTGTAAGCATCAATGCTAGAAAAACCTATAAATGCTCTTCTATTTGCTTCCTTGAAAGCTTTCCTCCCCCTCACTCAATCCTGTGAGATTAAGTATTTTAAAATAAAAGTATTTTTTCAAGAGCAAGAAGCTATTAATTATAATATACCTCATTCTGAATTTACAAATAAAGATCATGTAAGTACTTGCTTTCTAGACATGATAAACATTTGCCACCTAGAGGCAAAATATAAATACTAGATAAGTATCTAGCAACACAAGAAGAAATGTGCATTACTGCCCTCTATAACATCTGATTCCTAATTCTGGAGTTGCCAATAATTTTAATTTCTATTGTTATTACCTTTTATTTTTATTGTAACTTGCCAAATAGCATGGTCATGCAGAAAAGGTTTAATTTTGCACTACAGGGAAATGACTAAGACTTTTGCATGATTGTTTGGGTGTTACCTTGCTTTTGTTCACCACTATGGATCCCAACATTTGAAAATATTTTTCTTTTGAACTACCATCTGCAGTTTTAAATGAAGGAGGTTACATATTTATAGAAGAATGCATTCTGTGTATAGTTAACATCATCCAGGTGGGAAAGAGACATTTTATTCAATATAAATCTGATTCCAACTCTTCATGCTTTTATGAAGCTTAAACTGATAAACAGATTTCAAATTAACATGAAATAAAAAACTTTAAAAGACAGCTAGCAAAAATCCTGAGCCAATTAAAAGTATCCTGCTTAACAGAAAAAAAACACCAACCAAAAAAACCAAACACACTACTGAAAGAAAAACTAACTTCTTTTTTACCTGTTCCCAATCTCCAGGATGTTGTTATGTATCATTTGAAGAAAAAAAGTAAACAGGCTGGAACTTGTCTCATTAAAAGTTAAGCTCTAGAAATGGGGCAAAAGAAAACAAGATTTGTACTTTAGAAATGTACTGAAACTAAAAATACAGTATAAACTTAAAAGATACACAGAAACCTTTACGAAAAGTGATACTGTAGTAGGTCAAAACTCTAAGGTAAGAAAAAAACCCATCTAAACCCAAGATCTGAATATACACACTAAAAAGGTGCTCACATCCAACAAGTGAATGGTGCAGTTCTTTTTCTATTTTGCTTTAGGAGAAAAGCAGTTTTGATTGGTGTTACATGGGAAAATAGTCAAATAGAACATTTAAAATGACTTAAGTGCCGGTATATTATATTGGATCATTACGATGTATGAGACCTTGCTCTTTTGACCACTTTTTATCCCACAGGACAATTTCTTTAGCTGTCATGTTCTTTACGATTCCCCAAGTATAGATACACGCACTTGCCAGTTCTGCTGCAAAACACATTCTTTGTCACACTTTACCAATGATTCCATGTGTGACTGTCCACCCAATATTTATGAAGCTTTTTATGTTAAAAACTGTGTAGTAAAAAATTCATTTAGAGCAGTTTAAATGACTTTGACAATGACTTCATGAGAATTAAAGCAAAATTACTTCCTATTTGCATAGATTAGACATGAGACAAATGCACCCAGCTTTTGATAGAGCCATGCAAGATCATGGTTATTTGTACTGAAAAGCTAACGTGATGTACCTGTGGTACAGACACCCAGGCTGCCATGATACTTTTCTCAGAATACTTTTCTTTTTAAAGTAATGACACACACACACACAAAGTGTTTTCAAATGTAAAATATTTTGAAATAGAATGCTGCTGTTCATGTAATATCTAGCATACTTATCTAAATCAGATGCCCACTGGAAAAAAGAACAAAACAAAACCTACATACACATCATCAGAGACCCAGCTAGTTTTCATTTTCATCCATGTACTAATTAGGCTCGCTGCACTTTGTAGGATCCTGGAATTGTGCACCACCCACACTGTATATGCTACTCCTATGTCCATAGATGTACAAGATCATTTTACTTGTATATTAGAAGCATAAATTACTCTGTGAGAAAATCTTCCACTGGCAAGTTTAGGGGAAAAAAAAAAAAAAATCTAACGAGGAAGTAGGCCATGACAAAATACCTGTCTGGTCATCTGATGCTCTGGAATCTTGTAGGTTGTTATCATGGAACACCATGATGTCAAGCAATAAAGTATTAAGAAATTGAGCATATCACCTACTTCTATGACTTTCTCTGTCATGCTCCTTGCACAGAAGGAAGTCTTGGGAACAAACATTTGGAATTAGTACAGTTCTCTGCAGCACAAGAATGAAAACAACAGAAGGATGCTTGCTTCTTGTAACAAACCATCAGTTAGAGTAAATTTAAAATACATATAATTTCTAACCATACTTTAATTCACTGAAAGTGAGAAATCTCTTCAAAACAAAAAATACAAGAGTTGATCTTCTTTGTGTTGCATTTTAACTCATCTACAGAAGAGTTCATTCTTATCAACCTTGGCAGGTAATCATTAAAATAAGCAAACTGTGTAGTCTGCTATTCAAGATGCCACATCTATTTCCTTAGCTACTTAGCTTAGAGTACATTTCGCTCATTCTTACTTCTGTACATTTTGGAGATAGCAAGTGTTGAAGCCCTTCTTTACTAGGTAGTTAATTTCTCACTTGAGAACTGCTGCAAACAATGAAATTAAGACAGGAAAAAGAAACACTGGTTAAAATGTAAGTTTGAGACAACAATGAGAAAATCTGGGAAAAGTCTAGGACATTTTGTCAGATTTCTTGCCTGGTGCACTCCTTCCACTGAACACTGAGAGCCTGTTACAAAAAAAATCAAAGAAAACATGACAAAAATCTTTCTACAGGAGGTGCTGGGTAACTAGAAGAGAGGTGGTGTCATCAAATAATATGTACATTCAGTTAAAAACCCCAATCTTCCTCCAATTCTTCTGTAGCTTTCTTTTTCAGTCCCAATATTTACCTGTTCAACTACTATTGCATTTTGCAATGAGGCATTCTCCTGAAGCTGGGACACAAACTGCTTCATGTCTGGCATGAAATCCTTGAAAGTAGAAACCTGTATATTGAGTGTAAAGAAATAAATGACAAAAGCAATAGAAAATTCAGTACCAGACTCTTTTATTCAGTGAAGGGCAAAGGGCCAGCCTTACCGCATTATTTTAATCCAACAATTCTGCTATTGTTAAAATGAAATATCTCCCTCACGTATCTCTACTTCCACAATACATTTATCTTTATTCTTACTAATGCTGAGTAAAAAGTACAAAGTAAAAAAAAAAAAGCTTTGCTACCTCTGGAAAATATCCAACACTTTTAATAAAGTTTTTATAAGTAACTGCCTAATTCAAATTGTGACTAAAAAAAGCTATAAAAAAAATATTCCTCGGACCAAAATACATCTACAGCAACAAATAGAAGAAAACAGCAATTCATACATGTCTCCTATAGAACCTCCTGGCTTTTCCACTTGTGGTAATCATAATCACGGCATAGCGCCGTATGCAGTAGACAGTTCTTTTCTCAGGGTTTAAGATCCGTGAAATCACTTCCACAAGTTTATTGTGAGGAATGGTATCATAAGCCCTGGACACATCAGCCTGAAATAGAAGAAATATTTTCCATTATGTATTCATCAGTATCACTGTAAACACTGTGGTAGTATGAAGAAAGTATTGTTGTAGTATGTAAATGAGGCTGAAGAATAAATCACATAGGAGTGAAATTATTGCATCATTCAGTCCAAATTTGTGACAAAACAAAAACTCATTGCCTATCTGCAAAACTCTTCCTCACTCATCAATGAGTTTTCCCTTACGAGGTATAACCAAACCATCAGTTTTAGCACAATTCTTGCTATTAACAGATGATATCATATGCAACCTTAAATCTAACACTGAACCTTTGAATCACTTAACTATAGTTCACTGCTGATATTTTCATATGTTTAAATGTTTTAAGAAACCTTCCTCTCCATATGATAATGGAGGTGACACCTTAAGACTTTTGGAAAGCAGCAAACCCAGATGTTTTAGCTTTCCTAAACCTCATATTGCAATCTTAACTCTGCTTTTATAAATTGTCACAGTCAAAATTCAAAACCTTCTGAAGAAGCAACCATCTTAGGAGAACTACGTCAATGATGTGATTCTTTGGCTTGAAAGATAACCAATCACTGAAAGTAATTTCAGGACAGGATGACAACTGACATATGAGACCACAGGAAAGGAATCCCACTGTAATATATATAAATCTGTGTAATTTGCATACACCTGTATAAATCTCCTCAATTCAAAGCTATGAATTGAGCTCAAACACAAAAGGTTGCCTGCTAGACATAACTGAAAAACACAAGTGTTCAGAAGAAACTCCTTCAAATAGTGGGATATGACAAGCACTGATTTTTTTCAAGTGGGAGAAGAAACTTGTTGGAGAGACACTAGAGTTCAAGTGTTCATTTTCAATAGAAATTAATGACACTGAGATAGAAGAGACCTATTTTTAAAAAGATGTTGAATTTATCCAAATGCACATAGCGAGATTTTTCTGGTTTTCCTTTGGGAAGACAGCCCTAAAAGCACATCTGAGTTTATATCTTTGTCCCATTTTTATACCCTAGAAAATGTAACTGCAAAAATGTACTGTATATGCAGAAGCAAGAGCTGCTACCTGAGAGAAAGACGGACAGAAAAATATTCAAGTAAAGGAAGTGCTACTGCAGGGACATCTTTCCCCTCAAAAAAACAACCAACCCTCTACCCCAAAAAAACAACTGGAGTCTGTGTTAGGTATGCACAAAAGTTTATTCTGAAGAATAAATAATTATGCAGTCAGATCACAGCTATTACAGCTATGAAAGTATCTGCACAAGTTGACTCTGAAAAGTTAGTTTGGATATGTAATTAAAAAGACATACCTTTACATAGTAGAAATGAGGAATTTCACCATCTGATTCAAGAACCTTTGTAACAAACTTCTTCCACATCTTGTAGATATCATCTTTCCCAAACACTGAAGAGCCAATAAAACTGGTGTTTATAGTCCGTTCATAATTTAACACACTAAATAGATTTTTCAGTCGAGTGTTGTAGTGATGCATCTAAAGAGACCAAAGAGAATCATCTTAAAGTACGTCGAAACAGATTAAATTCTGTGCAATACAGAGATTTCACACTGAGATTAACTACGAGATTAAATTTATACATTTACTATGTTATTTTGGTCAACTGCAGTTTTCAAAAAGCCTGAATATAGCTGTAGTAACTACTTGGAAGCGATAAAACAGCCTCAGGGATTTATTGGGGGTTTTTGTACATTTAAATCCCATAGAAAACGTTTTTTTTCTGTACTTGACTCCTGGAAATCAAGGTGTAATAGTTAAGGAGATAAATAGGTGGACTCCAGAAAATAAAACAGTCACCAATTGGAAGGTAACTTCTTAAATATCATTCATTCTCTCTCCTGGAGGTTATCCCCACAACAAGAACAGCAAAAAGAACATGTGCCTGGAGACTTAAGGTAAACTCCAACTGCACCATCAGTTGAGCCTCTGGAGGTACTTTATGCAAGTACGTTAGCAAAGATTTAACTCTCAGCTATGGGAATAGTAAAGTACACCAGAGTGGCAGTGAAGTCATGCACGCTGATTAGCTCAGTAAACGCCTTAAGGAAAAAAAAAGTATTGACAGACCTGGCAACAAAGAATGTTGAGAGGCACACTACCGAAGAAAATACACAAACTGCACATGTAGAGTAGTTATGAATCAGTTTAGAACTTCAGAGAAATCCTCTAAAAGGTACACACAGAATATAAAAGCGCTCTTACTCTCAATGCTAGTATTGTGATCATGATACGGACACACTGAAACTACTAATTATGGAAGCATTCCAATTAATCTGAAAACATTCCTTTTTGCATGGAAAAATCAATTACAGTGAAAAGCTGGCAAAACTAAAGCACACCAAAAATGTTTAGTGTACTACTGCCACTGCCTCCAAAACAACTTGATCTAACTTCACTGTTTTACATAAGCAATTATGTTCACTCATTGGCTGATCTTGCAAAATGTTTTTGACCATTTTATAAAACAAAGATTTCCAAAAATTAAGATGCTTTCCTGAATTATTGTAGTGGTATCTTTTCTGTTACAGGCCAAGCTCCTAAGAAAAACAGTCAAAAGGGTAGAGATGTAGCTCAAAGTTAAATAGAAGCAGCAAGATCAAAGTAATCATCAGTAGAAAAGTTCCTCCTTTCCTTCCTAATGAGCATATCCCAGGATGATTCACCTTTTCACAGGCTTTCACCTTTTCACAAAGCTGATGGCCATATGGATGTTAGCAGGTGAGTCAATAAAAGAAAATTGAGACTGGCTTCAAACCCAGTTTGAACAAGACCTGAGAAACCTGGAGTCGCAGTAATCACAGTAGCTCCTCATTCTCATGTTAGAAGGAATTCCCTTGAGCCTCTTAATTCCTCAGAACAGGTGTAATCCACAGAGTTGTTAACATTTTTGCAAAACCTAAAGATCTGCTGGAATCTCTGCAGAATGCAGTAAAAGACTGTAAGCTCTCAGACAAATCAGATCTTTTAGAACCCTGCTGCCTCCCAGTGCTTTGAGTTGCCCATCAAAAATAAATAATAATAAAAAAATACCGGTTCAAATGAAAAAGGAAGAAGGATGTAAAGCAAATTTGTAAAACCTTTGAAACAAAACAAAACCTACACTGACTTGAGGATAAATTCACAGAACTGGTCTCATTTCACCATGTCTTTTGCAGCAAAATTTGAGAGCTGCCCAAGAAGATGGTTTGCTGGATATTTGGGAGATTAGCTCTGGCAATGCATCTGGATACATTCCAGCACTGAGCTACAGAAGCTGGCCAAGACCACCCCTACAATTCCAAACTGGCTTCCAAATTCCAAAACCTGGAATATTGTCAGACAGAAAGAACTGCAGGATCATCTTCATTCTACAATTTAAATGCTAGGAGGAAAGTGGAGAGCAGAGACAAGCTGGATATGGTACAGGATAAAAAACTGGAACAGAGTGCAGGATAAAAGGCCATGACAGAAACAAACTGAGTAGCCATGCAGGTTTTGGAAAAAAAAAAACCCAAAACAAAACATCACTTCCATTTGGTTGGAAGCCCTAAACTGATGAATAAGATGATTGTTTTGCAGTGGATACTTTTCTCTGTCTCAGTCTACTACCTAAGAGAGGTAACACTACCACCACCTTTTCTTTCATGGATACAGGAAAATCATTAGCTATGCTTTGTGATCGGTTTACACAGATGAGGTCTGTCTAACAGCTGAAGACATTAGTGCCCTCAGGCATCTGTCAGCACTCTCCAACAGAAGTCTATCGCTCCCACTTTTCAGTAGATACAGATATTCCCTCTCAGCTCCAGGGCAGACAGATTAGCTCAAATCACTTGACCAAATTGCTTGACTTCGAACCTTCCTCTTTTTCAATATATTCATGTCATCCTTTATGCCAGATCTGTTACAGGAGCAATAGCACCTTTAAAGCACTGCAGCTATTTCCAAATTAACTGTGTGCATACTCCCAAATCTGACAGTCTGATTGTCACAAAAACTATGAAGAAGTAACACTTCAGAACAGCTTTTAGTTGATGCCCTGTAAATCTGGTCTGGGATCACATACTGAACAGTAAGTACTAAGAAGCCACTGACCTCTCACCCATTTGGGGAACATTCAGTCTTGTGCACTAAATGGGACTCAGCCTTAAGGAAAAACAATTAATGCAGTCATGTAAGATAGTGAAACTGAGTTCCCACTATGTCTTGTGGTTAGCTGACCTGTTTATTCTGTGCACTGCATGGTCTGTCTCCGTTCCCACATCGCAGTAATTCTCAACTGCCTTCCTATCTCCCTTCTATGCTTGATCCAGCTTCCTCCCCCTTCTCAGACCTTCTTCTGTAGCATGCCCAATTCACCACTGTTTGCCCCCCCGGGGCTGACCTGGCACCACAGCCAACTAACTGATCAACATGCACAACCAGTATTCAGGAAAATCCCAGCAGGCCAGACCCATCCATTCCTCACCTTCTGGTGTGCCAAACAAATATGACATGTTAGTTCAGAATACTGAATATCTTTGAGATTTCCATCCTTCTGCTCCCACAGATGGGCAATGCCTACCACAACCACACACAGTTCACAAGCCTGAGTAAGAGGGATGGAAAGAGATGAGAGAGGAAATGTGATTACCTGACAGGCCATGCCATTCTGTTAAGACTTATTTCCTTAAGACATTTCTTTAAAACAGAAGTATGTGATTCTGGAATGGGAGGCTAATGGTAATTAAGCACAGGGAAGGGAGAAGCTAAGTTGCAACAGGTAGACCCATTCAGTAATTCTGATTTGAACGTTCCAGTTCACCGTGTTAGAGCTAGTTTTATATAACATAAAAAACCTCATTCACTTTATTAGCTGCCTACGCCAAACACACATAAAACAATAAAGAAAATAAAAACCTTCTTTTCTCTGCTTTCCCTGCTGAATGCTTGTGCTTCAACAACACCGCTCACTTTTACTATGGGTCTTAACCCATTCGCTTTGGGAATGAACCGGAGCTTTGATGCCATAGGAACATATTTTTTTTGACGGACAGCTTCAATCTCCTCTGAAGATAAAGCACGTAGATGTACTTTGGCAAAATGGTTTCTAAAATACAAACACACATTTAGTGGTAGAACGTTAAAACATTTGATCTCTTTATAACTGAAGCAAAATATTTTTCTAAGAAGACAATTACAAATCCTAACCTCTGCAGAAAGTGACAAGGAAATCTGAATTTCAGAACAACTTCACAGTATCTTAATGACAACGTAATGCAGTAATAAGAGAGTACACATTTCTGCTTGATGCAAATTAAAATAATTTAAAAAAAAATCTTAATACAAATGAAAATTTAAGCACAGATTAGCCGAGTATATTTGAACATTATGAACTATTTTCTATGCAAGACAACAGGAAGTTGGATATTTCTCATGGTTTCAGAAGCTTGAAAGACATTAACAAAGTTGAATAGAACCTCCTGAAAACTATAAGAAAGATCCAGGGAAGGACTTACATTCTTTAATGGGCTGTTCTACTCCCAACATTTAGGGGACCTACTACTTGTTAAAAGTTAGAGTGAACTGAGATACTAGGGTACATATACAACACAAGGGCATTCAGGAATCCAGTAACACAAAGAACTGATACGATGGGCAGGTGTCAGCTAAAGTGAACAGCAGAAAATAATGAAGGCTCCTAAATCACAGGTTCTGAGCTCCCTAAGTTCACCTTACCAAAAAATGTGTTTCCCCCCCAGGCACCCCCTTAGGATTTACAGTTCAGCACACCTTAGCCCAAATCAATACTTTCCCATGCAAAGAAGCAGGAAAAGGAGGTGGAGCAAAAGCCCTTGCTTTTACTTAAGGTGTATCATTAAAAATGCCCTACCTGCAAGGTAAAAGACCTGGATTAATGTCTTGCACTGCTCGTACTGTTCAGAAGGACAAAATGTGCCATTCCAAAAAGCCCTACAGCCTACTGGTTAGGATACTCCCCTGGGAAGCGACAATTCAAATCCCCACAAAAGAAGGGACACAAATCTAAACTTGCATGCCAATTTTACATACCCCACACGAACCAATAGTCTGGTTTAGCAAAAAGAGGCCACACTATCATAAAAGGTAGTGGATGGATGGTGGAAACCTGGTAAATATGCCCTGGAAGACACCTGAGAAGCCAAGCATGCAGGTAAGAGAGGCACGTGAATACTTCTGTTCTGTATGCCAACACAACTCACATACCAGCTAATGAACCAGCTGCTTGGGACTGTCAGGGCCGAGTGACACAGTGTATGACACCTAGAAGGTACAGAGGCATCCAGGGCTGGCAGGCTGAGCTATTACTGAGTGCTTTGAGGATTTATATTAATTTGGAATTAAATTCCTGGTACAGATGCTGCCCAAAGTAAAGCAGAAAGGACAGGAGATTCCTTTTCCACAGCTAGAGATTGCTATTATTTATTATGGCTTAAATTCTTTCCTGAAACCATAAAAGTTCATCGTATACTATAGTATTAGGTAGATCACCAAGACCGAGAAGTCCAGTTCAACAGAAACAACTGAATGATCAAATCTTCATCCCTTTACAGTTCACATTTAAGAGTGGAGGAAACAGAAAACCTCAACCACTCTATAAAAAAATATTACTTCCTTTGAAAGTGAAGACAAAGGCCAATTATTGGCAGCTGTAGAACTGGATGTCATTTTGCCTGCAGCAACATTCATTATGTATTTCATGGGATTTACAGCAGTGCCGATGATTCTGCATAGGCACTAAACCAGTGGCCACTGAACCACCCTGCTCTCCTTTGCACACTCACAATGCTGTTATGCACCAGAACTTGGAGGAAGTTGAGTGGATGGTCCTGCTGTCTTTTGACATTTCAAAACAATCTGGTGGGGGAGATTCGGAACTTCTGCAGCCTTTTCAATCCTCAGCAGCCACTGTGTGTGGCAAGGGTGGGGAGGATGCAGTCCTTAGGAGAACAGGTGCTGTCACCACAACATTGGGTACATTATTTGTAAAACATAACTTTGCATTCTGTGGGCCATGTAACTCGAAGCAACTGTATCATGAAACACTGAATTTTCCTTAGTAAGTACTGGTTCTAATTTGGGGTATGAACTCTGGCATAGTTTCAAAAATGAATAGGAAGTTGCCTGTGTGCAACGACCAGCGCACTCTCACCTCCACCCACACAGCAAGACAAACATACAGATTCAGGTCCCCTCTCAGAACCGTGGTTTGTACCCTAGAGTGGGATTCTGCACAGGAAGATCGACTCATACGGACAGTCCTTCAGGATGGGGATTTACTCCCTAATGGCAATGCAGTGCAATGGCAAGCTCATGAGTAAAGTCCAAGTTCACTCAGTCCAGCCTGTTCTAGCCATTCTCTTCCTCCCAAAGGAGGATGCAAAAGAACGGGAAAGGCATCAGTGGCTACGCTTGGCTGTGAACACCCTCCTGCAAGCCAGCTCAGAGCAATCGCCCTGAGCAGCTCCAGCTGAGGAGGAGAACCAGGACAACCACAGAACAGTCATCAGGGCAACAAGTGAAGCCACCAGATACTCTTCCTCCAGGGAAGATGGAAGCAGCTTAACAGCCTTTGGCATTGATTCACCAACAGTGCCTGAAAACCTGGCTGGTTAAGAGAGGATGGTGCCTGGAGAGCCTTAAAAGGGCTGAGGCAGCCCTAAACAGCTGTTTCCCAATATCTCTAACCCCCCATTTCTCTCCTCCTGTGTGAAGTAGGCAGCTTGCCACCTGTATGAACGTAGTAAACTGGATTAGTAGGAAACCTCATGTTACACTGCACACCCAAAAACGCAGTGCTGAAAGCCCCAGACTTGTGAGTGAAGCTTAAGTGCAGCTGCTGGGATCAGATTAAAAGTCCATATAGCTGTGTATCTTGTAGTCAACAGCAAACACTCTGTCCTTCCAGCACGCCCTTGGCAAGCACGCAGCATACTTCCTTGGGATGCTTCCCCAGCTCCCAGTAATCTGCAGCTCAGGGACTTCCTGCACAGAGGGAAAATATGTGGGGAGGAAATCAAAAGAAATGGGATCAGCCCAGATTAGGGTTTTATGAGTTCAGAGCACCCAGTCCTTATACGTTGGGTTTTTCTAGGAAACTGGGGATAGGAATAAAAGGGCTAAAACCAAAAATATTTGTCTTCTTTTAATCACATACCCCACTAAAACCAACATTATATCTAATATGTAAAAATTAGCACTTGATGATACTTTATGCCAAAAGTAGCCTTTGAAGTACATTAAAACTACATAAAACACTAATTGCAACACTAAGCCTGTTAGTTTGAAGACAAGACAAACAGAATATGTGGGACTGAAAATTCTATTCTACTACTACTATTTAAATTGCATATTCTGTGCTACAACTGCAAACAGGATTGAGGCCCCATTAAGCACAAACACATATGGAGAAGAGCTGCATATGGAGATACCAATGTTAAAATGGGGGAGCAGCAGGGCAGGAGGGGAAAAAAATCACACACATAACACTGCAGACCAACAGACCACTGGCAATGCAAGAGGTTCACCATATAAAACGGCTATTAAAACACAAGACATCAAGTATGCTCATTTTGCACAGTTCCAAAGCACTCTCAGATACCAACAATTTATAATGAATACCCAAAAGATGTGGACTGTGGTGATGTGTGCACAATACTATTAATTAAAATCACCTTCATGTCTTTTCTATTTTCTCACTTAATTGCTTAAAATTTGATCTTAAATAATTCCCTAACTTGAATACATGCATGCATTTTTTAAGACCAGAAAAGCAGAACGGAATTCCACAGCCGCACTAAAAAAGAAGCTGCAGCTTTTAAATTCCTCAACCTTCAAAAAAAAAACCCAAACCAAACCAACCAACAAACCGCAAGGCTACTATGCGAATAGAGTATTACAACATTTCAGTAGAGAGGTTTTTTTTCTTAAATGAAAGCAGCTAAAGCAAATTGAGTATTTTTTAAATTAACTTTGCCAAGGCTACTCTGGGATTCTGTCACTACACGTTACTCATCGTTAAAAGGTGATTTACCAAAACAAAATCCTCTTCAAAATGGATTTTATTATTGCCAAGGTTTCTCTTCTCCTACCATACAATTCTAAATTCACACAAGTTTACTCACACAAAATACTTCTGAATATATAAGCTGCACATACTACAATCACAGGTTGAATTTTCTTTTGGGAAATTAAGCAAATAAAAGGAGGATAAATGGGAAATAAATTAAAGCAGAATTATAACTTTACACTACAAAACATGAGATTTCCACATATTCCATTAATGTTTGATTAGTTTTCTAATGTTACCTAATTCCAATGTTCTGTAACTTGCCCCAGATAAGCTTTCGGTAGTAGAAAAGCATGTTTTTCTGGAACATGGTCTCGGTGATATAGAAAAATGATCTGAGCAGCTCAACAACATAGGTATCCATCAGCCAGTATAGGAATTTAGCCAAAAGTTCTTCACGGAAACAATGTTCATAGGCAGGAACAAAGTGATCACCTTCAATAAACAATTCAAAGGTAGTTATAATAAATATCAACTATTTATATTAGTAAAGAAACAGAACATACAAACAAAAAACACATAACAGTCTTTTCTTAGCTTGAGGTTAATGGAAAGAAAAAAGCAAATATAAGCAATTGCACAGATGCCGCTCCAAATTTTCACAGGCATTAAATAACGTGACCCAAGCTTGAAGTACAAACATAGAAACTATTGCAGTGACAAACTGACATACAGGATACCAATACATGCCACTAGTAGCCCAAAGACTTACTTTCTTCCCCAACACTGATTGTGCAAGATCTTTAACGCACAAAGGTGTTATTGTGAGGGGAAAGGTAAAATGGAAATAAGTCTACTACAATATAAAACTTAAAAAAAAAAAAAAATGCAGAAGAATGAAAATACTTAGGTATACTGTAAAAATAACAGGGGAAAACTGGGTTGACTTGGGAATGAGAATGTTCTTCGGATTTCCCAATTTCACAAACATTATTTTCAGGGTTAGTCTTTATTTCAGACATCCTATATAAAACTTACTGCTATGGTAAAAAAAAAAAAAAAAAAGAAAAAAAAAAACCCAAGCACCCTAAGTCCATCAGCACTTATAATACTTAAATGGCACAAAAATTATGAACCCAGAACATTCCTAGCTACTGCCAAATTTAAGGTCACATAGATTTGTAGTGATGTCTAAATACAGGTAAGCGGGTAAAGAATAAAACCCTGTGCTACAATACTGTATTTTTGCCAACTTCTAATAATACTCCCTGGAATTAAATTTAAGAGTAGAAGTTAGCAAAATACAACAAGATAATCTGAAGAAGATATACAGAAATATTAGTTTAGTTGCATAGCACAAATCATGATTACGGCACAAATGCGTTAAAAACAGCTTAATTTTGACAAAACAGAGCTGAGGCTTAAAACCGAAACTTATAAAATGGAAGTAAGTCTCCAGTTCTCTACCCTGTTTGTTTTTTGTGTGCTTCAGGGCGGCGACATTTTCATGTATTTACAGCACCTAAGAAAAGACTACCATAAAGAGATAAAACAGTGTTCACTTCAACTGAAGCCAGGTAACATCAATGAAAAAAGCCCATGACTGTTAGAAAACTCTGTAACTGAAGAGTTGCAATACACAAATTAAATCAGGACGCTGTTAAGTGCCTGTCCTGGAACTAGATCATTTGTTTTCTAAGTTCTTGACAACAGATGCAAATGACTACAATTCAGGGAACTGACAAAAAACCACTACTACTACTTTTGGAGAAAAAAACCAAACCACCTACAGTGCGGCAAAGCAATTAAATGTGTATTTAAACTTCAAGCACAAGGGAGTAGTGACATGAAAATCAAAATCAAGCCTAAGTGTTGCTTTTCCTGGAATAAGGTCAGAGAATGAGAGGGTATTACATTTTTCTAAGATAGTATGTCCCAAATGACTATGAACCAAATGTATATTTTACAATAAAAACCCTTTAAAATATTTAACTTGTCAGCATTTTGAAAAGCATGTTTTTGAGCCATAGTTTCTGAATAAAAATCAATCTATTTTGCTAGAATTAACAGTTTCTCATGGAAAGTGTAACCTCCCCTATTTTTGACATCAGTTCTCAAACATCAGAATTTTTATTTTCCTGCTACATTACAAAGGACCTGTAGTAATTTCAGAATCTTACTGCACCTTTTAAAAATGAATACCATTTTCAGCTCACCTTGCTAGGTAAGAATGAATACCGCAAACATAGCAGTTAAGGAAGGGCAATCCATTGTATAGATGGAGAATGGAAGCACAGAAAAATGACAACATGCACTAGATCCTACAGCAATCAGCCACAGAACCACAGCTTCAGCCTAGATTGGAGTCCTAGGATAGTGTCTGAAGAAAGACTTCTTCAGGGAAGCAAGATCTACATATCATCCTCTGGAAAGAGGACCCAACGGAAGGGATTTGTATAGAATTTGGAGAAATCAGCTGCTGCCATCACAACAACTTTCAGCCAGGGACCACTCGGTCTGGTGACCTCTGCACCACCAACTACCCAGCACCAAGCAGTGCTCAGGAAGGGTCTCTTGTTCCTACAGAAGGGCTCTAGAAACGTGACAGATGGTAGGCAACCCCCGTATCACAGGGGTCCCATACTCGTGCCTTTCTCACAGGGTTGATGTGAGGAGGGGAAAAAGACCACACTGTGGGATGAAGGTTCACTCCCACAGGAGAGGAACACATGCCACTACAAGTGTCTTGATTTGCCTTTAGTTCTTTCTGAAGGCTTATGGTAACCCACCGGCAGGCTGCAGCTGCTCCTTTACGTGCTTAGGTCATACTTCAATGAATTTTCAGAGTTACTGCAATTTGGAGGGTAGGGGTAGAAGGGAAGGAGTTTTGCTGAAAGGCCCAGGTTCTGAATTCATGTTTATGAAAATGTCATCCTATTAAACAGAAAAAGCCTGAATGAAAACGATGAAAACTTAAGTTTTGGAAGGAAGACAGGCTTAAGTGTTCTTCCACCATCAAACACTAGGTCTGCTCTCTCAGCTATGGGTCTTACCAAAGAACTCTGAAAGCAGATTCAATACCCTCCCCTTCCCACCTTAAACGTGAACAGCACTCTTCTGACACCCCCACCACTTAGTTCTTTAGCGTAAGAAGTACCTTTGACTAGACGAAGCCACATGCAGTCATTCACTCTCATCTTCCACATCAACTCCTGCAACGAAAGCTTAGCAAACTTCCCCAAGGAAATGAATGCTTTCACATTTTTTAAGAACCGGCACTTGTTATGGTTTGAACCCCAAAGCTCAGCGGGGATGACCCGCTCCAGGCACTCCCTCACAAAGATATACACCTGCCAGTGGCTGCTGTGCTGCTTGAGGAGATCCCCGAGGGATGAATCACACACCTCTCCTGAGTTTTGCTCCTCACTCTGAGACTCCCCACGCACAGATTTTGCAAGAGGAGCACACAAGTTGTCTGGCCCATCAGTGTGACCAGATTTGCATCTGCTGCTTGTCACACACTTAGTAGGCTCTTTCCCAAACTGTTCTGCTTGCTCGTGAAACTCTGCTTCCCCAGGCAAGGCTGCCTGATGAGGCAGCTCAGTTTTTCTCACACTGCTTTCAGATATCCAAACAGGGCAATTTTTTTTCAAAAGAACTAAGTAAGGGCACTTTCCATGGTTCTTTAACAGTTTCTGAAATGTGTGTCTCATTTGCCAGTAGCGTTTGGGCAACCTCTTCTTTCTCCAGCTGCGATGTGGCAGACTCTGGTTGTGCTTTTGCTCCAACAGATTTTGGCTTAAGAATATAGTTTCTATAAGCCGTCTTCCACCTCCCTGACAGCCCTGCAAGCGATTCAATAAAAATGATTTAGGAAAACATTCTTGGAAACTCCTGTGAGAATACAGAAGCAGCTTTCTGTCAATGTACACTGCAGAACGCAGGAGCGTATTTGGTAGCTTCTTTGCCAAATGAGCTAGGGGACTTTCCCGCCTTCTGCATTTTGAAGAAATACCCTCCATGGGTTTGATTTGTACAGAATCCAACTGAGATTCATAAATATGCATCTTTATTCCTTTCCTATGGGATTCTGCTTGCATTTCAATGCTGGACTTTAAAGGTTCATTACTCTGAACTCCTCGCAGAAAAGCGCTTTCACCTGCCACAAACTTCTTGCCATCACGAGATGTGTGAACTAAAGAAGGACCAGACATATCACTGTTACTTCTTTCAGAAATGTGCTTTTTTTTAATGAGACTTACAGAATGTGATGCCACATACCCAGTTTCGTATCTCTTGGAACTACTTTGGTTTACATCAGGACTGAGATTACAAGCCTTTTCCTCTCTTGCTCTCTCCTCTACTTTTGATCTCTTAGCTGGAACTTCAAGTTGTTCCCTATCCAGCTTCCTTTTTAAAGATGGTGCCATAGCTGACAAACATAAACTGGAGCTACTCTGTTTTTCCAGATGTTCAGTACCCATTCTGATCTGTTTGCTTGCTTTAGAAACAGCTTTTGCAGAATACTGGTAACGGGACACTAAGCTTTGTGTCTTGTTAGTTTTTTTATTTCCCATCCTGGAGACATTAGCTTCAAGTCTTTGCCTGCATTTCCACCAATGCGACTTAGAAAGATACTGTCTATGAAACATAAGCCTTTTCTGCATATAGTCAAGCAAGCTACTACGTTTATGCTTTGAAAACCTTTGTTTAACAAACACCGGGGATGAGTCTACATTATGTGAAATAAGTTCATAAACTGGTTGCCCACAAACCTGGTAACAATTACTAGGGGGAACCAGCATAAAGATTGCACAGTGTTCCAATAAATACATCATCACATCATCCCCTATCCTGCTCAGCAGTGTTTCCCAGAGGCTGCTGATGCGAATCGTTTCTGTTGCAGTATTGGGTAGGTAGCTGTATATATTTGAAGATGGCATGATTTGGAAATGAGAACTGTTTTCATCCAGTAAGGAGTATCCATATGAGAGGACATTCTTCTTTCTTTTTTCACACAATCTCTGAACAACTCTTGTGATGACTTCACTCTGACTAGATAACTGAAGAAAGAAAAAAGAAAATTAGCTTTTATCACCAACTCTTCCATAAACCACACTCTTTTAATAAACAGGCATGCATTATGCACAGTCCTAGACATCAGCTTTCAAAGCAATATTAATAATTCACAAGTGTCATACCCAAAAAAAAAGACTTTCAACTATATCACAAGATGTTTACATGCAGCAACACAGGCCTACAACTTCAAGGAAGTCTTTTTAACGTCTGCCCTTTTGATCCTGGTTTTCAGGCCCAGGAAACACCATACACTACTTCCCTCGGCTCCCTCAGCAACCGGGACTCCAAGGCCTTCAGGTCACTGAGCCCGTAGATACGCGCTCCTCGTAAGATACGTGCTCACACAGGCTCTAACCTCCAGGGAACTAACACTGATTTTCTTGAGGCCTCCATTTCCTTTTACGTAAAAAGCCAAGTTCAACTAAACGACTCGGTTCACAATTCTAAAGCCCACTCAACAAGCTCGCAAAGTTTGTTTCCTACCGTAGCAGTTTTGCTCACGCATGCAGTAGCTCCGAGAGAAAAACAGGCTTTCCCCTCTGAAAATTTTCTTCTGCTTAAACACCGACCTGCAAGCGGGTTTCCCCCCTCTATCCGCTCAAGGGTGGGAAGTGGCTTTTCTCATTTCCAGTTGCTCCCCGGCCACATTTGGGTTTGCTCACTCCCACCCCACAGGGCAAGCAGGGGGCCCGGGAACCTTTTCTGTGATCTGACCCCCCACCCGCTGGCACCGGGACTGTGCGCGCCCACCCCCCAGGAGAGGCTGGGGGTGGGAAGACGATCCCCCCTCGCTCCCCGCCGGCTAGACCCGACAGCCGAGGAGGCCGGAGGGGGCTGGCGGGGCCCGGCGGGGCGGCCCGGCCGGCGGCAGCCACGAGGGGCGAAGGGCCGCCGTCCCCACATGGAGGACGGAAGCGCGCTGCCACCCGCCCGGTGGTTCCCTGCGCCGCCTCCGCGGCCCCCCAGGGCCGGCAGCGGCCCTTCACCGTTCCCGCTGGCCAACGGGGAAGCCCCGGGGGGGGAAAGGGGGGCTCGCCCGGGCCCCCCGGCAGGGAGCTGCGGCCGCCCCGGGCCCGGCGCAGGTGCGAGCCGGCCACCCACTGGCGCCCGGCCTCCTCCTACCTGCTGGAAGGTGAAGGGCCGGGGGATGGCGCGGGCCCCGCGGGGGACGCACACCACGCACTGCCCCACGAAGGACCGGTAGCAGGGGGCGTCGTCGCCCCGTAGCACCTCGGCCTCCCCGGCGCCGCTCTCCCGCAGCCGCCGGATGAAGGTCTCCAGCGGGGCGGCCTCGGCGTAGCAGCCACGCAGGGCGGCCAACACCGCGGCGAAGGGCTCCGCGCCCGCCATGTTGTGGAGATGGAGCACGCCGCCACCTGGAGCGGCCCCGCGATGCGATGCGCTCCGCTCCGCTCCCCTCCCCTCCCCTCCCGCACCGCTACGCGCCCCCGCCGCCAGACAACAGGGAGCTGCTGTTTAAAATAAATAAATAAATAAATGAAATTTAAAAAAAAAAAAAAAAAAAGAAAAGAAAGAAAGAAAACGCCCTCGCAAAATTGTGCCCCGGCCGCCGTGTTCGGGCGCCGCCGGGCCCCAACGTGGCCGCGGTGAGGCGGGGCGGGGCGGGGCGGGGCGGAGGCCGCTGTCCAGCTCCGGGGCTCCTTCCCGCCGCCGGCGCCCTGGGGTAAGGCCGCGGGCCCGGGCCCGGGCTGGGGCTGGGGCGGGCGGCGAAGGGTCGGCTGCGGCGCCTGCGAGGCGGGGAACTGGCAGTGGCTCCCGCAGGTGTGTGTCACGGCTTCTGAGCAGACATGTAGGCTTTTATTTGCAGACGGCTTTGTAGCATCTTTTCGGTGGGTGATGCGTGCTGTGTGTTTTCAGGATGCCTGGGATGGCGTGAACTGCAGTCAAGAAAGATGTTGCAGAGGTTTTTAAGTGAGTCTTACTAGTTTATTAAAGTCGATTTCCTCTGGAAGAAACTGGGAAGATTCCCTTCCAAGGAACCACTTTTTGGATCAGCACTCCACAGAGGATCTGTCTGAAATGTAGAAGAGGTTATGGTGGAGATGAACAGAGCAAACCCTAAAATTAACCAACTGGCTGGTCCTGGGTTTCTCAGCAAACTTGTGAATGAAAAAACCAAATTGCTTATGGTAGTGTGTAACCTCCTACTCAAAAATTTTCTTGGTATCTTGGGCTGGAGCACCTCCCCTGTGAGGACAGGCTGAAAGGGTTGGGGTTGTTCAGCCTGCAGAAGAGAAGGCTCTGGGGAGACCTTATAGCAGCCTTCCAGTACTTAAAGGGGGCTTACAGGAAAGATGGGGAGGGACTCTTTATCAGGGAGTGTAGGGATAGGACGAAGGGTAACAGTTTTGAACTGAAAGAGGGTAGATTTAGATCAGATGGAAGAAATTCTTTCCTGTGAGGGTGGTGAGACAGTGGAACAGGTTGCCCAGAGAGGTTGTGGCTGCCCCCTCCCTGGAAGTGTTCAAGGCCAGGTTGGACGGGGCTTTGAGCAACCTGGTCTAGTGGAAGGTGTCCCTGCTCATGGCAGGGGGGTTGGAACTAGATGATCTTTAAGGTCCCTCCCAACCCAAACCATTCAATGATTCCATCTGAAGACTTCATGGTAGCAAACTTGATGACAGACTGTAAAAGGGATTACAATGGAACTCTGGAGAACTGTAGGTCTCTAAACCTGATGTTTATTACAGGCAAATTAGTGGAAATAGCAGAAGGTAGGATTAGGAAATGCTAGGAGAAATACAAGTTGCTTAGTCAACATTACACCCATAAAAGGGAGTCCTGCCTTAGATAACTCTTTCAGTTCTATGAAGAGTTGGAAAGACATGAAAATCATGGTGATCTCTTTGATATATTCTACTTGAATTTCCAAAAATCTTTGCAAGGAAGTGTTATCAATTAAAAGAAAAATAAAATGGAAAGTGCTGATAAAGATATATTATTGTTAAAAGATGAGAGGTAGAGGTAGGGATAAATGGTCAGTTCTTTCAATGGAGGAAGGTCCCCACCAGAGTTCCACATTAGTTGGCACTGTGTAACTTTCATAAATGACCCAGAAGTACTGTGGATAAGCAGTAAGTGGCAAGATTTGCTGATGGGATGAAGTTATTCAAAGCAGCAAAGACACAAGCAGACTAGAAAATTGCAGAACTTTACAAGACTGAGTGTTTGAGCAATTACATGGCAAATGAAATTTAATGCTGATAAATCAAGTATGGCACAGAGGTGAAACACATTCCTAGCTTCATATATAAAATGATGGGTTCTAAGCCGATTAGTACCACTCAGGAGTGACACCCCAAAGTTACATGAAGCAAATAGGCATTGTGCTCAACAAGAGTCAAAATCATATGTTAAGAATTATTGGTGAATTAATAAAGAGGACATCATTATGCCATTGCATAAATTCATGGTTTGCCTACACCTTGAGTGCAGTTCTGGTCCCTGCATCTCAAAAAGGATGTACTAGAATTAGAAAAGGTTCAGAGAGGGACAATCAAATGTATGGGATGTTCCTGTATGAGCAATGACATGGTAGGCTGGAACTGGAAATGAGATAACATGGTGGGGAAGGGGAAATGCTGCATGCCATGATCCATCTCCTGATGCAGTTGGATGTGTGCCCTGAGGCCTGGCAGTCTTACAGGTCACTCAAAACGTGCTCCAAAGGTGTGGATCACCAAGTTCCCTCCAAATCCAACTCTCCTGCTCCAGCTGCTCTGTCCTGCTGATCTCTCACATGCAGTCACAGCAAAAGACTGGGGGTTTGACTACCAAGATGTGTCTGCTGGTAAGGCTGGACTCCTGGCCCAGAGGGCTGTAGGTGTTAAAGATTAAGAAGAGAGGAGGATGTGGCACGCCACATGGCATAAATTCAACAAATCCAGGACCTTGAAGTAAAGGTCCAGGCAAGATGGAGTCAGCACTCTACCAGGGATGTTGGTGAGGTGACTGTCTTCTAGCTAGGCTTCCCAGTTGTATTGCTGTGAGTCTCCTGCAGGAACATTGTCATTCTCTCCTTCTCAAAGATTAGAGAGTACCTCATCTTTGTGAGGAATCATCCAATAGCTCCCGTCGTGGAGGTGGTTTTTTTTAGGTGTGTCTCTAGGTGAAGGGAGACGTTAGTGGCCCTGTGGCCAGGGACAGTCCTGTCCCTGGTAGTGGTGATGCCATGCAGCAAGTAGTTCTCACAAGTGGCAGGGACAGAGGTGTAGAAGTTGTGGGCCTGCTGAGACGGAGCAATGTGTGCCTTCCCTTCCTCGTGTAAAGCCTTTACGGACTAGGGAGTGAGGTCAGCATCCCACCACTCAGTGAGGACTGGCCTACTTTCCTTCTAAAACAATGAGTCTCTTCCAGGGAGCAAAGCAGCTCCTCTGACATCAGCATGGCTGAGGAGTCAACTCCTTGGCACCTTATGGCCTTCAAGTTGAGGCATTCCTACATCACTCCCAGTTCAGATTGTCTGCTTGACAGACTCCTTTATCCCTTGGCACAGATAGGCACCAGCTGGCACTCCCAAAGAGGGAGAGTGGTAAGACCAGAACCTCAACCATGCCATAAAAGAAATATTGCACTGTCACCGCATACAGAAGGGCAGGGGATTTGGAGATGGGGCTGGACTCATCAGCATCTGCAGCTAGGGGAGAGATAAGGTTGATGCCCTTAGTCTCACCACTGGTGGGTCTATTTTGCATGTATTTCTCCCCTCTCCCCATTGCTCCAAAGGTGACAGCACCCTCAAGGGAGAATCCAATGGCGATGTCTAATGCAGCTAGGCATGTGGCAAACACAAGGTTCACCATTTCCTGTGAGGAATGTGTTCAGGAAGAAAGGAAGAGGAGGAGGAGGAGAAGGAGGCAGAGAAAGGGGTTAATTAATCTTGAAAATGACAACCGGACCCCTGACTGCACCCCTGACTGCAACAGTGGAGTCCTCCTCAGCAGCCAGTGGATTGACACTGGAGAAAGCAAGGGCATGAGGGTGAGGAGGACCATCTGAGTCTTAATATTTAGGGTCTTCTTGAAGAGGTGGACATTGGTCTATGCCTTTCTATCAGTGGGTCTTCCTTGGGGGGTGAAGCCCCAGGACCAGTGTACAAGGAAGCAGTTGGATTGTGGTGGTAGTGAAGGTCATGCCCATAGCTGAGAACATGCCAGTTGCAGGTGAGGTTGCAACTACTTGTCCCTAGCTCTGGTGGTGACAGATACATATTCTCAAAGCTGACTGACGTGCTCATTGCAGATGGTTGGGTTGTAGGTGTTGCTGCAGGCTGAATTTCTGAAGAGGTCTCTTGACCCTTTCTACCAACTGTTGGTAAGTCCCTACCTGTGCCTCTTGCCGATGCCTTCTTGGTGGCAATGACCACAGCAATGGTGGAATGGGAGAGGGGGGTTGCTGTGGCCAGGCTAACAGGGGTCTCTTTCCTCCTGTTTCTTTTCACAGGTACCACATGGTTTTCTGTATGTCTACTATAGGGCTGCGAAGAGAATTCAGGAGGAAGAAGGGGAGTGAAGTGACATGGAAAAGGAGTAAAATTATTCTTTTAGAAGAATTCCTTTCTTTAGGGAAAAGAACAGAATCACAGAGTCATAGAATAGCTGAGGCTGGAAAAGATCTATGGAGGTGTGTAGTCCTCAAAGCAGGGTCACTTAGAGCAGATTGCTCCATACCATGTCTAATCAGGTTTTTAATATTCCCAAGGATGGAGACTTTACAACCTTTCCGGGCAACCTGGTCTAGTGCCAATTTTACATTGACTCCCTAAAATTTTTATTTACTCAATACTTTACACCTTACTGGGTTATTTTTTTACTATGTGATTGCAGAGTCTGTAATCAGTAATAAAAGGTTAATCAAAGTTTTTTCATGTTTAAGTGGAATTTCCTGTATTTTAATTTGTGCCCATTGCCTCTTGTCCTGTCACTGGATACTACTGAGAAGAGTTTGGATCTATCTTGTTTACATCAGCTATATATCCCCACTGAGCCTTTACTTCTTGGGGCTAAACAATCCCAGCTGCCTCAGCATCTCCTCCTCATATGTCAGATACTCCAGCTCCTTAACTGTTTTAGTGGCCCTTAGTGACAAGTTCACTGGGCTCACTACACTATATCCATGTCATTCTTGTACTGGGAACCCAGATCTGGATGAATAATGAAGTCACTGTTCTCAGCAAAATTTATGCTTCAAGGCAGACTTAATCTTATCCACATCCTGCTTTACAACCAGTTTCTGTAAAAAGGAGTTACCCTGGGAATGGATGATGATAGTGCAGTGATAAAAAAAGTGCCATTTTTATGATCCAACAGTGAAGTGAAAGGAAATAAGATGTTATGTTTAGGTCTAGCTTCAGTAATGACTATTTAAAGATGGAAGCTTACTGAAAATGTATCTCTCTTTTTAAAGCTCCCTTTGAAAAGACTGAAAGGAAACTTATGAGCAGTGTCACAAGAAGAAGAAAGTAAGGTGTCTTTCAAAAACCTGAAGCTGCGTTCAAACAGAAAAGTAAAAAACTAATAAAACAATATCAGAATAGTTTGATGAATAACTTTCCAAAGCAGACATCAGAAGTCTGTAATGTAGAGAAGGAACACTTAGGGCAATTATGGCAATACTGAGAAAATTACATAAGGAATTTGAGGGGGATCCTGTGTCAAATCTTTGCACACAGCATGATCTGTCTCAAGCTCAAGTACTACAGATTATGTTGTTCAATAAAGAGAGAAGAAAAAAATGTTAAAAAAATCAGTGAGTGTCTGAGATCAGATGGTATTTACCAGTGAGGTTAAAGGAACTCAGTGACTGAACAACTACTTATATCATGCCAGAACAGTTCAATAACACAACCCATGAGAATATGTAACATGACACCAAGGATCCCAAAGGAGATCATGGGGGCTACCTAGCAGTAAGTCTGAGGACTCTGCTGCAGAAGTTGACTAACTCCATAGCAGATAATGGATTTAGTGGACACATCGCTAACTATGACGTATTGGAGGAGTCAACATTACATTTGCTGAGGATGAAGTTATATGGTCTGGGATATCCCTTTGGTCAGTTCAGGTCAGCTGTCCCAGCTGTGTCCCTTCCCAACTTCTTGCCCACCCCAGTCTACTCACTGTGGGGGAAGAGCAGGAAAAAAGGCTTAGCAGTAGCCAAAACATTGGTGTGTTGTCAACACTGTTAGTCACAGATCCAAAGCACAGCACCATAAAGGCTGCTATGATAAAAGGTAACTCTGTCCTGGCAGACCCAGTACAGTTTATCAGAGTAAGACCCCTTAATGATCCATCACATCCATCAGTCTGAATCATCACGGACTAGGGGATCTTCAACCCAAGACTGGCTGATCTTAGTCCCAGTCTCACCCTGAGGCTGCTGCTTGAGCTACATCCATACAGTCATATGCTGTTAATCAAGGATGTCCCTCCAGTTTAACCAGCCACTAAGTGTAATCCCTTGTTAGGGCATCCATCACCTGTCAAGGCTTTTATCTGCTGTGGAATGAAGCCTGTTGTGACAGTGACTTGCTTTCTTCTCCACTGGGCTGCATCTGCATCCTTGATTTTCTTTACAGTGGTCTTTGAAACTGGAGGTGCTATTGGTTTCTCTGGCTGGCTTCCTAAGTTACAGAGCTCATTTTGCAGCGGGGCATGTGCTGTGGGGGAACAAGCCCTTTCTAGCACTATTATTATTACAGTTACCAGACTTACATGGGTTTGTCTCTTCCCATGTGTGTCCAACTCAATCCTCTGGATCGGGACTCTCCCTGAGAGTTGCAGTGGTCCCTTCTCCACCTTTTAACTGCTTTTTCTAGGCCACTGTGTGTCTCACACTGTGTGTGATGGTCCCTGAATGGCATGTCTCTCTTCTCACACCAGCCTTTCTATTTGCTTCAACTTCTCTCTACTTGCCTGTTGCTCCTTAAAACAGATTTTTAGCCCTTCCTTCTCCTCCTCCATTTGCCTCCTCAAACTCATGGTCTTCAGTGCATCAGACACACCCTGTGCTGGTCAAACTTTGAACTTTCCTCTTTAGTTCTGTTTAATCAATGTTCAGTGCTGCATTTCACCCCTCAGTCCCAATATTTCCTCCACAAACTCTTTGATCCTTTTCTCAGTCTCTTGGCTGACAGCCAGCCATGCCCAAGTGCATCATACTTTGCTCTTCCTCACGTTTCACACTGCCTTTCAGTATTAGAGACTTCAAGGGGAAATTAATTTTCTGTGTGTGCTGGTTTTGGCTGGATTAGAGTTATATTTCTTCACAGTAGTTGGTATGAGACTATGTTTTGGATTTGTGCTGAAAATAGTATTTTTAACACACTAATCTTCTAGTTACTGTGGAGCAGTGCTTACACAGCCTTTTCTGCTCCTCAGGCTGCCCCACCAGCAAGTAGGCTGGGGGTGCACAAGGAGTTGGGAGGGGACACAGCCAGGACAGCTGACCCCAACTCACCAAAGGGATATTCCAAACTGTATGATGTCATGATCAGCAATAAAACTGGGTTGGGGGGTGGGGGGGGGGGCAGGGGGGCAGCGCTGCTTGGGGACCGCCAGGGCATCAGTCAGTTGGTGGTGAGCAATTGTTTTAATTTGCATCACTTGTCTTTCTTGGGTTTTACTCTCCTCTCTCCTTTTCATTAATGCTTTTCTTACAATTTTATTTTTTAAATTATTATTTCATTTTAATTAGTAAACTGTTTTTATCTCAACCCACGAGTTTCTTACTCACTTTTACCCTCCCAAATCTCTCCCAGTCCCACGAGGGAGGGGGAGTGACTGAGCGGCTGTGTGGTGCTTAGTTGCTAGTCAAGGTTAAACTACGACACCATGGGTTCGGTCCCTACTGAATTACTACTTTCTGGAAGCTCACAGTGTGCTGACATGCAGATAAGACTCATAAATTTTGAGACCACCACACAAACTTACTCGCTCTGGCACAGATCTCTTCATAGCCCAGGTGTGGTTTGTCTAGTTGCTCTCAGACTTTGACTGCTACTTTAGTGCTGAAGATGCTTTCATTATCCACCAGTGTGCATCTAAATTTACTCTGCTGAAGTGCAGCGTCCGTGACCTTGTTACACGGGAAAGGTAGAGCAGAAAATATGTGCACAGCTGGCTCCCTAAAATTTTTATTTACTTAATACTTTACACCTCATGGGTTATTTTTTTACAGAGTCTGCAGTAGTAAAAGGTTAATCCAAAAGCAGTGCTCTTCCTGTACTGAAAGGGGTGGGGAATCTGCTGGCAATGTAGAGGTGGTGTTGCTCAGGAGTGTAGGCTGCTCAACTGCCCAATGTTAAGCAAGTCCTGCCCCTGTGGCAGTGGGATGAGAGTCCACGTGCCCTAAACCTTAGTAGTGTCCAGAAATGGTCCAGTGGTAGAAAAGCTCTGCATACTGAAGAATTTAATTCTGCTCCTATAAACAAAGCACTTTTCTTAGCATTTACCCTTGGCATTGGCGAACCTAGGTGTTACTGTCTCACTTTGAAGATGGTCCATTTGGATAAGAAATTTTCAGCTTGACCCTTTTAAAAAGAGGTGGGAGTTGGCAAGAGAAGGGAGTATCCTTTCAACTCTCTGCCGAGTCCTTTGTAGCTCTGCCTCAGTACTGCAATGTCAGGATACATTCCCAAGAATGAACTATGGAACTACATTTAACCTGGGAAAAAGATGCTGGGGAAGAGTAATCTGAAAGAAGCAAAATATATGATCTTGCTGGTAGCTGAATGTAAGAACAGTTCCTTCAGTTGGTCAAATCTTCAGCAGAATGAAATACCTGTTTTGTGTATGAACTAAATTAGCCTTTGTCACTGAGAGACTTTCAGTCAAAGACTCTGCTTCCTTTAGAAATGCAGAGATCAGCAGAAAAGAGCAGCTTTTTAAAAAACATTACTGCGGACTGAGAATGGCTGTAGTTGATTAGTAGGAGAAGACCCCAGACCTTTTGGAATTCCTAGGATAGAAAACCAGAAAGTCTAAGGTACTTCTTTGGCACTCCAGCTAGAGGTATTTATAACCAAACATTTAAACCCACAGCATAACCAAAGAATGCTTTCTTCTTTTTCCCCTCTCCCATCACCAAAAGGGGTGAAGGTCCTTCTGTTCCCCTTTTTGTAAGCTACTTCTTGAAATTCTAATTCTGTGAAGACAGGTTGAAAAAAGCAGTAGTGAAGGACATGGATGCTCACAGAGCCTTGTATCTTCAAGTCTGCTTTTTGAACTGCTGTTTAGTGGAGGTTTTTGACAACAAACCAACAGATTCATAATGTACTGCAATCCTTGCACATCTGGCATAGCTAAAGAGGATCAGAGGTAGCCTGTATGAGGCTGCAGAGAATGCTTACTGTGTTCCAAGGATAACGGAGTCAAGGTCTGTGACTGGGATTTTTTCAGATTGCATGGTCCTTTGACACTAATCTTCTGAAATCCCCAAGTTTACGAAAATCTGAGCCAGCAGCTTCTTGGTTCAAGGCTTTTTGTTTTGGTGTTTGTTTTTTTTTTTTTTTTCCTCCTATGTATCTTTGTAACAACTTCTGGGATGGCAGAGAGGGTGAGGCTAACCAGCTTTTTCTCAAGCAAGATGATGAAGGGTTTGTTGGCTTTACCAAATGAAACACTACTTATTCCCTTCTGTTCTCATGGTCAGCACTGGGCAAATGAAACACCTGCTTATGATATTGACAGAAGAGCACATGTAGCAAGAGCTGAGAATTTCAGTATAGGAAATGTAAATTGCTAAATCCAGTTGGAAAAGTATACTCCAGTAGATCCTGTGGAAGTCAGGCTATACTCCAGTAGATCCTGTGGAAGTCAGTCCAAGAGAGGTATCTATGACAACTCTTTGAGATGAAGCTTGCAGGTGATGCAGATGGGAGGTTGCAGGGCAGCAAGGAGGCAAAACGTGCTGGATAGCTGCTGCTGGCTGGCCGTCAGCCAGGCATGGAGTGTGGCGCGGCACTAAGTCGGAGCTGTGCCAGGCCTGGTGTTCTGAATGGAGTGAAGAGCGTAGCTGCGATGCCCAAATATATGCTCAAAGGCTCTTGCTTCAGTGGCCAGCCAGTTAGCTGGACCAGAGCATGCAGATGAACCATGGCAATGAAGCATATACCTAGCTTCAGGCTGCTCAACACAGACTAACCTGCTAGAGACTGCTAGAGGCAATTAATGCTTAAGAAAAATGTTCAGTGACCTCTTCAAAGTCCAAAATAAGAGTAAGATAGCCCATGAGCCTTTGCAGGTGTGCAAGACTAGAAGGAGGACCAATCATTGAAAAGGCAACCATCAAAGAGCTCTGTCTTAAGATAATAAGGATTGTGGAGCTGTGAATGACTAAGGAGAATATTAGGGGCCAGAAACTGAGAGGCTGGTACATACTATACCCAAAACAGCTTGCAAGAAGATTTATGGGTACCATATGATATGGATTAAAAGAACAGAGTACTGCTAAACAGTTCTTTTAACCAAACATAGGCATAAAATATGAGCCAGAATTCCCCAGTGTTAGTGTGTTTCTTTTTTCAGCCTAAAGATTTTTTGTTCCTTTTGGTGCAGGTATACTCATCAGGGTGGTGGTGGGGGTAAGATGAAAAATAAGAAAGACAAGACAGGATCTTTGGGGACCCAATATTAAAAAGACCAGTAAGAAATAGAATTGCATAAAGGAAAAGCTGGAGCAAACTGATTAGCTCCAGATATTCTTAAGGAAGAGCAGTGGTATTTAACACAGATGGATGAAAACATGGGAGACATCAGTTCCCCCTCTGTACTAAGACGAAATGATTAAATGTGTCTGTAACCACTGGAAAGGTGCATTGCTCCTCAGATACAGAACAAAACCTCTCCTAGTGTAAGAGCGGAAGCAGTCAGAGACTGTAGCTGGGCATCTGGGAAAGCTGGGCTCTTTCTGGCTTTATTTCTCAACCTCTAGAGCTAGATTTATTCACTCTGAGAGTTCCACACAGGACTATCAGGAAAGCCCGGTTAGTCTGTAAGGGAGGGAAGATGCTGCGCTGGTACTGTATAGCCTCCTGAGGTCCCTTCCTACCTGCATTGGTTTAGATCTTATGATATTGAAAAACTGTAAGCTGTGATGTAAAGACCAGCATTACTGTTAAATTAGCACGTTTCACTTCTTCAACATGAGATTTATCCTCTGACAGAAAAACTGGAAAATGTAATGTTTGCAGACAAACTACAGAATTATCTGTCTTAATGCTTCTGACGTCAAGCTGTAGATGCTGCAGCTGACAGTTACTGGAGTGTAATGCTGTGTTAAAAGGGAACATATAATGGTGCTGAGTCTACACATCAGCAATGTGCAGTGACAGAAGCAGAGCAGAGCAAACTTCTTGAGCTCCGCTGGTAAGAGAAAAACTGTCTGTGTTGCCGCCCATTCTGTAGTTCAGTTATAGCCCTGTGGCTCAGGGAGAAGAGCCGTTAAGGGCAGGAGGTCACCTCTTGGAGAACTGAGGCAGCAGCAGGTGAGGAGGAGCAGGGAATAGCAGGGTGTGGAACTGGAACTGTGTGGCAGTGCAGCACGGCCTCCCTGACGCAGCCAAGAGGTGCTGAGCCACTGGCCACGTATGCCCCCAGAAAGAGTCAAGTCAGCTGCCCTTCTTCACTTCTGCCCTCAGAGAATCATGACTGCTATGCTATTATGCACCAGTAAGTGCTGTGCAAGCGTCTTCCAGAAACATATGATGATTTTCCAAATTAACTCTAAAACAGCTCCACCCCCAAATCACTGTAATCTTTTAACTTCCAGACCTATTACAAGCTTAATGAAGATGAGAATGTGAGATGATCACCTAGTGTTTACCACAGTTAACCTTATTAGAAGTGGGCAAGTTAAGTTACTCTCGCCCTCTTAAATAGATCACAGATACTGACAGTCTAGCAGAAGGTGCAATACATTCAATGAAATTTTATGCTTTTCTTCTGCATTAACTGCATGCAGAACCACATTTTTGTTTTAAGCTGATGTCATTTCCACAACTAGAAAGTTAAAACATTTCATTTAATATCTCCAAAGTTACACTACTTACATAGTTTTTCACCGCTCTTCTTTCCAACAACAAAAAGTAACTCTCTATCCCATATGCCAAGTCTTTTATTTGGAAATGGAATGCATAAAACAATGACTTGACTAGGAAAGTCTCGCTCATTTTAAAGACTTAAAATGTTCTAATTTTATATTCTTTGTGACTACTGTATAGGATATTATGAGGTCATTGTCATCAGAAATGCAAGACAGAAGATCAATAAACTCACAGTATGTAAAGGTGCAAGAGTGATTTTTCAACAGCTACACACAAAAATGAGTGACGAAACATTAGAAATACCTGAATATGGTGTTCTGGACTTTCAGAAGTTATTTTAGAAGAACCAATAACTTGATTGTTTTGAAATGGCGCAAAAAGGGAATCCGCTACATGCATTATTTATATCAGGAAAAATTTTCACACACTTAGATTTAACTATTATTATGAAACAGGAGTCCCAAATTAGTTTGCCTAACAGCAAAGAGCTCCTTCCAAACAAATCCAAACCAGGTACAAGATACAGCAAATGCAAACCCAGTTTAGCAGAGACTTACTTATGTATGTTTAATGCTAAAGTCAATGGTCCTCCTTAGTTCCCCTTAACAGTGTACAGAGACCTTAACATGAACATGAGTTAAATATTCACTTCAAGACTCCTTTCTATTGCCAGTAGCATGTAAGGAGGACTTCAGTATAAGACAGACTACAGTTTGTGACAAAAGAAGTTAGGCACATTTCTGTACCTTTTTGGGACTCAAGTATTTATACATTCAGACTTCTGCAGTATCAGAACTGGATAAAATGTACTTCATAAATAAGTTACAGACTATAGGAGTAGATCTGTGCTCTTTAAGGTTATTCAATTAATATTTTCAATCAATGACAAATTGAAGTTAAATAGCCTTTCACAAACAACATGCAATTTAATAAAGAAACTTCAGAATCATTAGGGTTAATTTGTAAACTTACTGACCAAAGCAAAACTAAAATTGGAAACTAGGATTCCATCTTTTGGATTTTTCTTTTAATTGCATTTTATTTGCTGCTGAAAGGAATGCACTCTGTATTTCACTCACTGTTACTAAGAAACTTGCGTTTAAAAATCTAGACCCAGATTTTAGATATAGCTGTGAAGTTTGAATTTTGGTATAATAATTCAACATGATTATTTTTACTAATTTGAAAGAAACAGATCAAAATACTTCCCTTAATGAATTATTCCCATGGAATATGGATTTTAAATTGTGTAAAAGGAAGATACCTGTTCTTTACCAGGATATTTTTTTCTTTCCTCTGTATCCAGGTAGTTTGTTGAACCGGTATTATATTTGAGCAAAATCTTTCCACTTGTGTGTTTCAGCTTATAAATAGAACTGGGCAGGGAGAAAAGGGGAAAGACCAAGGAATTATTCCCTTTAAAACATGAGAGAATTGGCCTAGTAGGTCACTGGGGTACCACATGATTAAGAATTTAAGATGGGTTAAGAGACTTTCCTAGCACATAACAATGATTTGCATTATATGAACACCTGCTATGCCAAGAAATCAGAAGGTTTGTCAACGATGCTGAAGGATTTATATAAACTTGGATACATATTAAAAGAAGTCATGTTACCTTTTTTTCACCCCTTCATTCAGTTTAAGACAACTGAAACCCTCTGCCATGTTGTGGGCTAAGAACGTGACAGAATTCGACATGTTTTAACAACCCATCTGTCTCATCCTATATTTCCAACATATTTTTTTTAAGCTATGAACTTAAATACCCACATAAAACTTGCAACTTTAATCACAATTTCTAGAATTTCCATTATCTCCATTATCAAACAAGAATGATTTGTAATCAGCATATAATCCAATATTACACATTTTCTTTTTGACAGCCTCCAGTCTGGCAATAATGTTCAATTCTGCTGTAACACATTGGCTTGTTTTTTCATATTTCATAGCCCAGTGGCACAGGCACCACACTTTCAGTTAGCGAGTTGTCTTAAAAACACAGATTTGGATATTAATTACAATGGTCAGGACACTTAGGTTTTCACTGAAGAGAAGTTTAAATGTAGGATGTTTATTTAATGACATCTGGCAGACTGTGGACCTTGTGAGGACGAAAGAGAATCTTGAAATAGGAGGATATCAAAACTAGATTTTGGCAATATAGAAGATGTAGTTCATGTAGTTCTGTCATAAGCTTTAAAAATACTCTTATTAAATAAGTTTTTCCTTCCTTAAGACCAGATAATACATGAAGCCAGTAAGAGTCCAGGGGTCAGAATCTTCTTCAATTCTTAGTTATTCTCTATGAGCTTTTTTTTTTGGCTTTTCTTCATAAGATTCTCCATACTCATTCACTCTGCTCTTATCCACAGGATAAAGCCTGGCAGGAAAAAAAAAAAAAAAAAAAAAAAGTAGTTACAATACTTTCTGCTATCTGAAGGAATTAAGCAGCTCTATGCTAATTAATTTGAAAAGCAAGTTTCTTTCTCATCATATTCTGTATTCTCATTTGTGGCAAAACCCACAACACTTAAGATTAACTACAGACATATCAGCTTCTTCACGTTAAGACTTAACCAGTTGTCTCATAACAGGGCCTCTTAAGAGATGTATTAGCTCTCTTCAAGCTTGGCTGGAATATTTCTCAAGCAATCCAGTATACCTCTCAAACTTGAAACCAGTGCCCAGCCCCTATCAGAAGTTGTTGAGCTCTTAACTTCTCAAAAAATACCTTTGAAGGGGACCTATTTTACTGCACTTATGTGCAATTATATAACCCCAAAACTGAAGTGTGAATTTAGTATTAATGATTAGTTAGATGTACACATTCATATATTCTGGTATAATGTGCACTTGGGTTAAATTTCTTGTTCGCTCTACATATAAATATTTTTATTGGGAACAAGAATACACTTTCTGTAGCTTCACTTACGAACGTATTTCAATGATTACTGCATATAACCACCTTCTCCATCTGATTTTAGTTACTTAAAGAATCTGAAACTTGCCAGATACTCAACTTACAAGAGAATTTGATAACTTGTGTTTGAAAACTAGATAAAGGAGAAAGCAGAGCAGGGCAATCAGAAAACATCCTTCACTAGTGTCTTGAAGAGTTATGGGAAAGTGCTTTTGCTCTTCTTATTTGTACTGAGATGTCCTTTTCAGGATCCCCTGCTCACCATTCCCTTCACTAGGCATATACGCAACTACCACTATCCAGACCATACTATATAACACTATGGTATAAAAATTCTGCTTGAAGTCTATTCCAAACTATTTTATAGTTCTTCATAGCACTGCAACCATCTACAGTGTTGTAAAAACTCTGATGAATATTAAAGAAAGGCAATACCATCTTTGGTAAAGATAGACCAGGAACACGACATCATCTCTAAAGCACGCCAGCCTATGAGATGTTGGCATAGTGATGATAAAAGCAAATATATCATCAATAAAGGTGTTGAATGCCTACAAATAAAAGAAAAGTATACTTCAGTTGGCTGTGAAGAAAGGAAGTCATCTGTCATACAAAGCTGCAGGAAACAGGCTTCCTAGAACTGTATTTTTCAACAGGAACACAGACTACTTCCACATTTATAACAATACTTAAGGGTTATGCTGAAAAACTAATTAATGCAAACTTTAAAGTGCTTTCTTTTAATGAAGACCATACTGTCTACTACAAACCACACTATTACAGTTACAAGTAAAAAGGAAGTAGGACCACTTCAGGTAAGTGAGAGTATTGTTGTGTGAGCAGAAAAACATGGATTCAACTTCAGTGAAATCTTTAAAAGAAACTGGAGAAAAACTCTCATTCATTCATTACTCAAATGATTTAAGATTTACAAAATGTCAGTTCACTTTCGTTTTCTGTGGTATTTGAAATTTGTGTAAAAACTTACTCATTTACTGCTTTTAAGACATTTTCAGTGCTCTCCTGAAAGTAATCATCCATCCCTTATTCAAGGCATAATTTTCTACACCATTTCCACTCAACTAGGCACACTACAAGTTCTGTTTCTGAAGCAATAATGAAGTATTTTCTCACTACTTTTTCCTGAGTGAGAGAGTTTAAATTCCCAGACATCTGCTGGGAAAGCAATGCAAACAGACTCCAAGCATGCAAACGCAACAATATTTTGTCAGAGAAGGTAAAGAAAGTAAACAGAACAGCAACTCCTCTGGATCTGGCTTTAGCCTACAGGGAAGGCTAGATATCAGCTCTTACAGTGCACCAAGCTCTAGTACTCATACTGTGCAATGAACTATTTCAACTCATTAAAACCAGCAGGAAACAAATGCAGCAAATAATATTCACTGTTGGGTTAACAAATGGGGTCAGTAACATGGCTTCTCCTTTCAATATTAGCAAGCCGTACATTAATCCATACCGTAAGAAGGGGGAAAACGATGTATTCTCTAACCAGAGGAGGACTCACTCTTCAAAATGAACCAATGTTTATATGATGAAACAAAGCATCAGCAGAAGATGGGTGTGTTGGACAGGAGTGAGTTCTGATTAATTACAACAGGAAGCTCTTTCTGGCAAGTCAAAACAAATCCATCAATCTGAAGTGATCAAAGAGTATGGATGGCAATTCTCAAGCCTGTGCAAAGAAGGTTTGTCATGGAACAAAAAAAACCAAACACCTTGGCAAGTTGGAGAAGGCAGCCTTTCCAAGTCAACACCCAAGGGAGTGATCCTACAGTGATGAAAGGAAGAAAAAGCTAAACGCTCCATCCTTCAGGCACTTAGGCAGTCCTTGTAAGCCACTGAAGCTGAATGCATCAAGGCAGCCCATCTAATAGTATTTAGTCTAGCTAGCGTTCTCTTGAGATTACCTTATTTGAAGGTGCTCCTCATAAAAGTATAAAGGGCATAAACATAAAGACTACAGAAACTGGAAAGTTAGAGTAATCTTCATTTTTGCCAAGGTCTTCCAAAACAGGAAAGAGTTCAAATTAAGGAAAAACAAAGCTATCTAAAACAACAATTGCAGATGAGACCTCACGCTATTCTTTCCACTCTTCACAGTGCAGAAGAGAGCAAGCAATTTTAAATATCCACCAGGAAGAAGTAAATTATCCACTCCAAAGCCCAATAAGTTAAACATAATTAAAAACATCATATACTTCCTTCCACAAACACAAGCCTTTGCTGTGGGTAACCTCTGGCATCTTAACAGGAACCATAAATGCTCTGTAAGAAAAGGCTATTCAGCAAGAGAATTCTACTGCTTTAAAGATTACTTGCTTGAATACTCTCCCTTTGTTGTCTATTTAACTGCTGATGTCTCTGCTCACTTACTTTGCTGCTGAAGTAAAATTATGAAATTACTTCACTAATATACTTTTTACTCCCCTCTATTAAGAAACTTGCTGATTTACCTAGTATGTCTGAAACACTAGATGATTATTTTTGACTGTATTTCCATATTGAACACTTAGTTGCTATTCTATCTGCTATATTTCAATCCGTTGTCTTAGATGCCCCCTGATTCCTTAAAAATATTAAGGCAGCAGAAAGTTGGGCTATTGCTGTAGGCTCACAAAAATGGAAAAGCTATAAAAGGCACTTCAACTTTTAAGATTTTAGTTCTTTGGTCCCAGGTCATCTGTTCAGAATTGGACACCACGTTTTGAGCAGTTTTTAACACAGTTTCTTTTAAAGTACTGATGTTCTGGAGAATTTTAATACATCAACACAAAGGAAGAATAAATGAAAGCATTTATGAGTGGAAGCAGAAGAAAAAAAGGGCACGTGTTGATGGCATCAAGGTCTTGATGATCCCAGCACATACATTCAGGATTTCTCAGGACACAGTGATCAAGAAAACAAAGGACAGTGCAAAAATCCTAATGACTCGGAGAGGTGGGAAAGGATGGAGTCAAAACACTATCAGCTCTTTAGGGGTGCAAGAACAAAACTAGCATGTAGTTGCCAATTGAGAAAGAATGTAGGAAACACAGGAACTCAGCAGTGGGTGTCCCTTGTCCTCTGTATCAGAGCAAGGAAACCTGACTGGGATACTTGGTACATCCACCTTGGTGCCTGAATACTATACAAACCACTTGGACACCCAAGTGGATGCTTGTGCGTGTGCAGGTATCAAAGGGTTTGTTTTGAGATAAACTCACCTTCCCCTCCTCCAAGGTCTGGTGTTAAACTCTGCTACAGCATCGTATGACTTCCACAAGGGCAGCCTAGGCAGTGGGGACACCACAGTGCAGCCCCTCTTCTACCATTAACAACCCACCACACATTTGTCACTACACTGCCCAGAAGCTCAGAATTACCACCCCAGCACAGAACAGTGTGTACATTACTTCAGTCTCTGGTAGCTCTTGGAAGCTGCCAAAGTAAGGTCTCTTAGTGGTCCTATCTGTTTCTTGGGAACTACCCTTTGTTGATATAATCTCTCTCTTCCTAGAAGAATTCATTAAATTGAGACCAATTAATTTATTTGTAGGACCAACATTTGCACCCACGCAAGACAGCTGACAGTACAAAAAGCAGTATTATCACCAAAACTACAATGCAAGTATTCTCATTATATGGAAATCATTATGAAAAATGGAAATGAATGTTTGGTTGTTTGGGGTTTTTTTTAAAGGACAATTGCAAACAAGTTTAGCTCTTAAACAAAAAAAAGCACTGTTAGTCTTAAGCTACATATTACTAAGCTTCTTACAGTTTCTTACAAAAATTAATTCCAAAATGACTGCATCAATCTTTAAATTAGAGCTTTACTTACTTTGTATGTGAAAGCCTTCCATGGTAAGTGTGCAACAGATTTCATCTAGGAATAAAAATATCAATTTGTAATAGAGTCTGGAAGAAGAGACTAAAAAAGTAGTCTTCTGTCCCTTCTTAACCTTACCTTATAGTTTACAAACAGCTGGGGCAGCATAAACAGGAATCCAAAAGCATATACTCCTGAAGAGAAAATACGGAAAACTTGCAGACAAATGCAAATAGGAGTACGTCACACAAGTACACCTTCACAATTAGAGATTTACACTCATTTTCCTAAAGAGAAAAGATACATCTAATCCTTTTGTTCATTTTGGATTGATTCTTCTCCCTTTCTCAATCACTGTGATAATTTTGGAACCTACACTCAAGTTATTGCTCTGTATTACACTGATCCCGCTGACAGTTGATTTTCTACTTTTGAGTCTTGGCCTCCATTTGAAGAAATATGAATAGGAAAAAAGCATAAGAAGGGACTTACCATTAACAAAACTGTTAATCAACCAGGAGTACCAGCTACAAACAAAGAAGACAGTCCAGTTATGTTTTCACCTCAGCCAAAAATATATACCTGTAATACATCCTCTACATGATTGTATTTCGACTACTCCAAGAAGTGACTATGTTGCAAATTACTTTACACAAGAACTAAATACTTCACATCTTCCTTTGATTAGGAAAGGCTCCAGAGAAGGTAGTTTAAGCAAAGGATGCTTATCAGTCCATACAACAGGTTTGGAGAGCTTTATCAACTGCTTCTATACTTTTTCAGAACATTCTAAGACTTCTGCACCCAAACTGACATCAGATAATACTGTGCACTGAACCCTGACTGTATTAAGGCTTGCAAAGGTATTCCAAATACTAAAGAGACACTTAATATGGAACTGTAAGGACCTACCAAATGTCAAACAACAAATACTGTTCAGCGCAAACCACTACAGTAGGCACTTAACAAAAAAGTAAATACAAGAAATCTACATTTTTCCCCTCCTTACATCTAACAACCCTTCCCAGATGCTCAGTGGAGCATAATCTTGGCAAAGTAACAGTAGTGCTACAGATAGTGGTCAAATTCCATACTTCTGCTTGCGATAGTAGGAACAGCTAATAACTGTGATGCTCTGGCTACATCAGTTAAAATTAAAAACTTGTACTACTGTGTTAGTGACATGTTAATAGCAACATTACAGCTGTAGCAGCACTTCACTAATCCACAAGCATCTAAAAAATGCATCAGAAAATGCCTGCAAGATTAAAGCATAATCCACCGTTAAGATTACTTGTTCCGTCACATTTCCTTACAAAGAGATTTAACAATGATAAAAATTCTATGATAGGAGTTGTTTTCACTTTCTTAAGCTACAAGCTCACAGAACACCTGGCATACAGTATTTTGCAGTACTGAATGAATTCAAGAATTCTGTGAGAAAAGCAGAATTTTCAAATGCTACATATCTGTTAGCTCCTTACTAAGACAAGGACCTTCTGAAAAAACTATTTTTCTACTAGACCAGAAATTGCCCCGGTTTCTAGTTCAAGTGCTACAGCTCACGTATGCAGCAACAGTAGTTCTTTCTGATGTTATTTTAAGCTACTGCTTCCTCTCCCTCCCATCCCTTCTGGGCTTAAAGACTATAAAAAAAATCTTGTGTACATGGCTGTCACCATGCTTGCATCTGCAGATTTTTTCTACAACAAAGTCTCATGGCTGCATACTTGCTTTCATCTCTCCAACACAAAATGAACTAGCTGTATTATTTGAGTGAAAGCGGACAAGAGTTTCACCTTTTCAGCTCTTGCTGAAGTATCAATATGTTGCAGTAAGTCCATGGCTCTAAGTGAATACAGAGTCCTTTCTTCAAAATGCTTTTGCTTGCTTGCCATCCTAGTTACCATATTTAGGAACAGAGGTACCTCTTGGTCTGAGCAAATAATTTTGGGACAGTTTTTGTTTCTCTCTGTTATTGGACAGGTTCAAGCACTGAATTCCTCTCATCTCTCCTGTCACCTTATCAGTTCTCTGAACATCAACGGCAGCTTTCTTTCTCCTCTTCTGATTGACTGCTTAATCATGTATGCAAGCTATTGAATTCTGTACCACAGTAACATCAGGTTACTTGTGAAATACAACAGCCTGTAGCTTACGAGATACTAAAAAAACAGCTAGACTCTTCAGCTTTAGATCCTGTAGAACGATGATGTTTCTGGTTCCTGGCTTACGAATCAAACAAACTAAAATAACTGATACCCATAACCCATCATCTCTAATTAATTAATATAGAAAAAATGGGGTATGTTTCAATTCTGTATAAGATCATTTATAGATTTACAGTACCTTTTGTATTTGACATTCAGCAAGGAGTAACCTGCACCTCCAATACACAGTGGATAGAGCAAATATGACAAGTATTTCATAGCCTAATTGACAAGGAAAATAGTTTGTTAGTTCACATTTTATATACAGCCAATTTTTCACAGCATTAACTAGAAGACAGCCAGCTATTTTTTTTCCTGAATATCTTTTCCTATTCCCAAATGTCTGCTATTATTTCCAGTATGATTCCAGTTCTAGAGAAGGTGGTGAAAATTCCAATGTCCAGTTCAGACAACCAAGCACCTTAGAGCATAGGCACCAAGAGGCAGCACAAAGAGCAGAGTGTAAGAGTAGCTTTGTACTTAACACCAATGCTGCCACCTATGTCCACCTCCTTTCAGAAATCAGGAAGCACATAAACATTCCTCCAGTATAAATAACAAGTACAAATATAAATTTTAAAATTTGTGAACAGTAACCCTTTAAGATACTTTTCTTCAGATAAGTCACTTGCAATTCTGCTTCTCAGAGAAATTTTTCAACCAGATTCAGCTAACAAAACAATTCTTTGACTGTTTCTTTTCATAAATTATCAAAATGAATCTTCACTATCTGATCATCCACATGATGATGATGATCCACTTGACAACTATGAGAACATGGAAAAGACACTTGTAGCAATAGAAAGAGCAAACCAGGTCAGTCAGCAGGTCACATATATAGACTTTATAGATCAGAAGTCACAGGATTCCCTCTTACCTGGGTATCATACTCTTCAGTTTTCTTTTCAGAGTCATTGTATGTACCAAACTGCAATACAGATAAAAAGTATAATCAAGTCAGAACTGGAGGGAAAAGCACTTGCTATCTGACTCCCTACACAGAAATCTAAACTGCAAACTAAACTGCTTAGACATTAAGCTAGGAAACAGTTCAAAGTTCCTATAAGCTTCTATAGAAGAGAGTCATACAAACGTCCTGTGCAACCTGCTAAATACAAGGTAGGCAAAAAGTTCAATTTTTCCCTTCATATTTTACACCAAACATCCAGAACTTCTTTGCTTAGGAAACTGCTGTTGAGACAGCAGAGTTCACAAAGCTAAAGCAAAGTCAAGTGGCTAAGAATCTGGCAGCTACAGGAAGTCATTATTAAAAACCATAACCATTTTCACGCATGAAGAGGTCAGTTATGGATTATCTCCACATCTCCAGAAATTGTGACTGCTTAAACACAGTTCCTTGAATACTGACAAAGAAACAACCAGAGCTATCAGCCACTCCAGATGCATAGACTTCAAGCAGCACAACCCCCCCAGTGCTTCTTGTGAAGTAAACACTGAAGATTAGACAACTGTTCCTCCTACCAACCAGAGAAACTTTCAGTGGAGATTGTATTTTAAAAAGATTACACTCATGTAAAAAAAAAAGTTAATTTGAATCCGTGCTGCCACTGCATGTCCCGCAAACAGTCTCAGGACTTAATTTTTACCCAGAGGATTTGTCAAACACTGTCCTGTTCCCAGAACATGTCACATCATCTACTAGTTCCACAATGGAGAAGTTATACCTACAGGTTCATGAAAAATTCAGTTTGTTATTTCAAATCACGATGTCAGTTAAGACTGCCTTTCCAACACCGTGGCAGGAGCACAGTCCCACCTGTTAGGATTTAGCAGGACTGACAGAGGAGTCTGAAGTTTCTCGCACCATACATACATACAAATACTCGCTTCTTCTACAGAACTCAAAGAAATTCCTAAGTTTGAAAATGCTTATCCAGCTTTTGGATTAAGCCATCTATAAAGAAAAGATGTACATAGGTAATTTCTATAGTTCTTTTTAATCTTCGTTTCACTAAAAGCCAAGTTGCATAGTAACCTGGAAACAGAAGGACAATTCAAGAGTGTAATCATTAACAGGCCGGCGTCTACTGTACCTGAATCTTGGGTCTCAAGCCTTGCCACTTGATTGTCATTTTCAAAGCTTTCTTCACCTTCCAGAGCTGAGATTAGCAAAAACAGAATGTGCACATGAAAGATTATCCAAAGGAATGTCTTATGCAGGATTCAGATAATCAGAATCAAGACCCCAAAATATCTATTTTAAGCATGCATTGCATAAAGTGGCAAGAGCCTGATTGCAGCACACTGCCTGCATCTCTATGCAAACCAAATGCCATGTCACCAGACAGGTACACACTGGGAACCTGCACTATTAAGCCTCCGTATCAGATTATGTACTTTCAACAAAATAATGTTGTCCTTTCAGGATATCTGGGTTGCAGAGCAGTGGTAGGAGTTAGCTGCTCTCTTCACCAGCATGCATCTCAGGTCAGGCATTTAGAGTAAATAAACCAGTAACTACCTGCCAAGCAAGTTTTTATGTGCCTTCGAAGTCAACTGGGGTCTGCAAGATGAAGGTGCCTCAGAACTCCTAACAGTGATTAAGTGGGCACTTAAGCTGTAACAGCTTGACCTAGTGTAACCAAAGGTTCGGTTCACCTGAAAATTTACTCATGTACCCACCCTGGTATACAGATTCAACAACTTAGGCAATGCAGCAAGCTCACCAGGAGAGCTATGTACCATGAAACTTTTTGTGGACAAGGTTTATTGGTTTAACTTTAGATACACCAATATTCTCACCCATTGTATCTCCCAACAAAAAAGGGCAGTAAGGTAAAGGCAATCTTTTACTGCCATCTTTGATGCAAGTGAGAAAATTACTTATTACAGAAGCAATATCACATTAGTGCTGCATGAGAAACAGGTGTTAAGAAGAAGTTGTGAAAAAGCTCTTCCCAGCAGACTAAATTCCTTTGAGATGTATTGTCTGTATATTCATTCTCACCTTGAGACAACCATGTTATTGCACCATCACTTGAGAAGAGAGATACGTTACTTCAACAGAACCTACAGAACATTTCCTCTCAATTTAAGTGTCCCACACAGTGTTCCTATATAATCCTTTCAACCCAGTTTCCCCAGTCTGCAACCCAAAACAAACATACTGGAAAATAAGGCACATGATAAAGACTATAGGAGACAGTCATGGGAACTACCGATCTCAGAGAGATGTATTTAACAGATCTTTGGGCAGCTCTAAGAAGAATCTCAGACACAATGACCAAATGAGATCTGAATCTGCCTGTTCTTAGGCAGTGGCAACCAAGAAATCCATCTTCATTATAAAAGAGGAATGCAAAATCTTAACAGTTTTAATCCCACTTAAATCCTGCAGCATGGCTGATCATTCCTGTTACTCTACCACCATACATGTCTGATCTCGTTTCCACTAATACTTCTGAAAAAAAGTGAATTAGAGACCAGGGCTATTTCTTCTTCCCCACTACAAACAAAAACATCACTTTTCTTGACCTGATTCACTTTTAAATCATTTCACACTTTTGAATTTCTGAAGTCTTTAGATTTTTAAAAATTTAGTTACTTAGATTTCAAGGATCAAAATAAAAGATATTCTACAAAAGAACTAGCATATTTATAGGGATATATATTTATCCCTGAAACTCAGTTAAGATTTCAGACAGCTAAAGAAAGTTTGAAATTTAAGATTAAATTGCTATTTACAGGAACAAAACCACTAGAAAATCTGATACAGAAGACCTGACACACAGAAATACATCAGATTTAAAAATCCCAGCTTACTGAAAAATAATGTTACAGTCAATGAAATGGCATTACTTAGGACACCACTGTTAATAGTTTTCACAAGAGCTTAATCTATTTTATACAATAAGCTGGAATTTAAGGATCGCTTTATGACTTTGCATTCAACAACTTAATCACTAACTAAAAATTCTGAACTGCTTTGTTTCCACAGGGATTATCTGCAACTATAACAGATGTGTAGTCAAAAATTCCACGTGCGAGTCCTGAACTGATTTTCAAATACTGAGAAGTAAATAGATCTGCAAGCAACGCTAGGCAGAGAGATCTCCCCTTCTCACTACTGCTGACTTTGTGCTTTACTACACATAGAGCAGGCTTCTAAGCAGTACCTGCAACCCACTGACTGGACATGGTTTTCTGGAATAATGAACACAGCCAGCAGTCTCCTCCTTTTCCTCCTTCCCCAAGCACCTCCGTCACGGCCAGGGAGAAAGCTGCAGACCTGCGGCGCTGTCTGACAGCACACAGCCTGCCGTGACAAATGTTTCTGTGAAGGCTTGTTGACATGGTTATACATGCCTGGTCAGGAGTAATGCCTATCAGATGATGCGACAGGAAGGAACCTCAGCATAGCTCTATGTTTGGTTTCCACAACACCAACCGCCCCATCCCAGAAAAAACTGATACTTCCAGATCAGTTATTTGATAAAGGGACGCACTCTCCTCTACCACTGAAAGCCAGTTAAGCAATGCTGCTCAGACAGTATACTACAGCAGTATTTTTCCAGTAACTAGTTTAGCATTCTTTTTCTACAATAAACTATGAATGTTGCTGTGAATATCGGTATTTGGTTCTAGAGCTTTAAGAACTCACCTCAATCACTGCACCAATGCCTGCTGGGATCAGTACCAATACACTTGTTTGTTCATCCAAAAGGAAGAGAAATATTACCACAGTACTGAAGCACCGCCAAAGCACTAGATAGAAAAAATGAAAACAAAAGGCTTATTAATATTTAAATGAACAGCTGAGATGACAGAAGACCGTGGCCTATTTACTATAATTCTGTCTTGCGCAGTTTAAGCATCAGCTTCTCCTATATACATCTTGATATATCAAGTAGTCCTAGAAACAGTCAGTGATCTATACACCCCCAGGCAAATAAGGAACAAAAACATTTTATGAAATCCTTATCACAAAAGATGAAAGGAAATCAGAATATTTCAGGAAGACTTCTGTATTGCAGCAACTCAGCAATGGATCAGTACTATTGAACTACATTTGTGATTCTTGTCTCAAGAAAGCTGAAAGGCTCTGAAGGAGTGTAATGTCAGTCTTTGAAAGTCATGCAACTAATCTAATGTTTGTAAATGTTAAAAAGTATATTTTAGTATTGTTTTTCAGGTTTTGCAAAACCTTGGATGCTTATAAGCATCTACCAACTAATTCTTAGATTCGAATATCCATCCCCTTAAGCAGGGGCAGAAAGAGAAAAGAGGTACAACACACTCAGACATCAACAATTACACTTCCAGAACAATTGCCTGTTGCACTTCTCCCTCAGGGCAAGAAGAAGATACAGGCAGAAATCTGACTAAGGCTTGCTAAACACATGATGGAACCATCAATAACTGGAGACTGAAGACTGATACTTTTACAGTAAGGTTAAAAAAACCTTGGTCACTCAGTCTTTCCAATTTAACTTTACTCACCTTTTAAACTAACAACACTCAATTCTGAAATTCCATGAAGTATTCTGAATTTTTACTTTTTTGGCATATATATGCCAACAGCAGTACAAATGTCTTACAAAAACAAATGCACTCTGATAAACAGATTCTCCACATGAGAAAAACATGTTGCTGTTCAGCGTAATTTAGAAAATTTAATTTTTTTCCTGGTATTGATATTCCTCACATGTTTTAATCAATCTGTAAATATAACAGAATCAGGGATAGCCTCTGAGGTCAAGTGACTCCAGGTTTATAATTTTGGTTTATAATCAGAATGGAAAAATCTATTAGAAAAACAAGCAGCAACTATTAGCACAATAAACAAGGCTGGGGAGTGGTACATTAAACCCCAATCGTCCAGGGCTGGCTACTACCTTCATCTGTCTCTAAGAAGTCTTGACAAGATAGATGCCAGACCATTATGTTTCTCTCACCTTTTCTACATCCAAGTCAACAGAACTCTCCCATGTTCTTCCCCCACCCCCTGCCCCAGGAGCTTCTACTGCTCCTGTTTACATCAAAGCCCAAATCAAACAACAGCACTACACTACAGCATTTTCTCCTCCAAATATTTTCGAACCTGTAGCTATCTGCAAGGAATGCAGGGGGCTTGCAGGACAGCATTACCCATGATAGCACATTCTCTCCACCCATGGGATTTTTTCTGTTCCTCCAGCAAGGGAAATATGGTAACTGACTTAATATTAAACTAATTGTCAATTGCAAGAGTCAAACCTCAGAAGTGACATGATTGCTTAAAAGCAAGTGATACTTGAGCACAATGCTAACGAAGTTAGAACCAGCCTGTTAGCCATCTTCTTTTCATACACAAAACCATCTCATTCTGCCACCTTGGTGAATCTACAAAGTGTCAACTTAAGAGTAAGACCGAAAACACGCAGCACACACAGAACACTTCGCACTCTGGCCCGTACCTGCTTTTGTAGACATCCCAATCATGCTTCTCTTTTTCTTCCAAAAACTAATGTCATTTTTGAATGCAAGGAAATCAAAGAGAAGCTGCAAATAGCAAGAAACAAACTCATTTGTTTGACGTGCACTAATTAGAGACTGCCAGCTGAACTGTCAAAAATGCATTTAACATGGAATTCAAGAAAAACCTGGTTTAGAAGCTTCAGAAATAAAAATTCAGTATTACAAATAAAAGCTAAAAAGAAAAACTGTTTCAGAAGCCCAAGCTCTAAAAGCAGTGCAAAATGACAGGATAAATTCCGAAAACTGCTACTGCTACAACGCTGCACAATGCAGTGTCCTGTAAAGAAAGTTAGTGACCCAATACAGGGTAACACATGGTAGAGGATGAAGAATGAGGACCCTGAGAAATTGCTCCCTCCTTGACAGACCAGGGAAAAATCACACTAAATTAAAGTGTTCTGCATTGGATTGATAGTCAGTTTAGGCTTGGACAGTAGCAAAACTTTTTAATAAAATCCTATAACACAGCAAGTCAGCTTTCCTATTTCACCACTAAGAAGTTGACCTATACTTCAGGGACATTTTAGCATTAAATTTATTTGTAGTAAGTATTTTTTACAGTATTTTCATTCAGCATATTTTTCAGTATTTCCTTTAAGCAATCACTGTCTCAAAAAAAAGCAGCACAGATTCAAGAAATTCTTGGCTCAGAGAATTTTAATGAAAAAGTATTTTTCCTAAAATTTGAGCAAATGATACACAAAAGAAAAAAGTATCAAAAGAGCTAGTCCCACTCTACAGATACCTTACAACCTGCAAACAGAATGGAAAAAATAAACAAATATGGTTGGGAAGTCTAAGGCTTTCCAATCAAATTAATTGTATGCAGTGTAAGTATAAAGAAACACAACATGCCCAGCAAGTTCTTATCTTTCCCCAAATATGGGAATTGTATTAAGTGTAACTGTAGATAACAAAAACGTTCACAGTAGAACAATGAAGTCTAAAAAAATTGTTCAGTAAAATAAAGATTCATGTTTAAAACAAGGCACACACAATGCTAAGACACAGACACAACAACAAATAACCATGACTGGAACCCTAAGCTCTGAACTGTACAGCAACAATTTTTGAAGCAATTTAGATCAGCTGATCTAAATTTCTCCAGGGATTAGAAATCAGAGACTCAAACCCTAGCATTGGAGCCCCAGCTATGCCAGTGCAGTGGTAGACCTTGTGACAACTGAACAAAATTTGAACCAATGTTGACAGGCATATTAATTCTAAGGGCTTTGGTTCAACTGCAACTAAAAAAAAATTGATAATCAAGTTAAATGTTTTATATTTCAGTCAATACTGTTAGTTTCTATCTAGTTATCTCAAATTTCCATCTTGATATTTACATATTAACTCTGTGTTGCAAATACAGCTGACTTGTACCAGAAAACACTTCAATTGCTCTACTGAAATCACTATTTCCAAGAACAGATTTTAATAAATAAGTTGAAATTCAGCCCCCCTGCCTTTTTTTAGTTCATAAGCTGTAATTCCTAAAAAACAAAGTTTCTCCACTTACATGGAATGCTGCTACGAAGAATGTCAGAGCCAGAAAGTACAGGTTAGTATCCACAAAAATTCCTTTTACTTCATCTGCATCCTTTTCTGAAAACCCTAAGAGAAAGAACAAGTAATTATGCAAGTACCACCAGACAGTTAATTGCTGTTATGCTAGAGTCCGGTATGAAAGGAATCTTATGTCACCTGCACATGTTTTGTTAAGGAATCATAAATCTGAAACATGATGGCAGCTTTATTGGTAAAACACAAGTTTACCTATATTTTGGTGAGTTATTTGGCTTGCCTTAAACTAAAGCCATCAGTTACAAGCAGACTGATGTGCCTAACCTGCTGTGTAACTACAACCTAAGCTGAACACCTGACAGACAAATGCCAAGACAGAGGAAGTCATTCTGGCCTGAGTGGGAAGAAAAAGGATTACTCAACTTGGCCTCTGAACTTTTATTTGATACATAAGAAAAATGAGCTTCATATTAAAAAATTAAAAATGAGAAAAGGACTACAATGTAGAGGACAACAAAGGTCAGTGAGAAACATGGCCATATATGCAACAGTATAGACCATTATAGATAATGGATTAGGCATCAACTCTTTTGATGGTCATTGCAGAATTAACTTGGAAGCTTCTCTTTGACAAATGGAAGGCGGCAAAGCACATTCCAGAAAGCACAATCCTTAAGCTGAATACATATCCTCTACTGTATTATCAGATCTCCTAAAGGAGGAATGTTGCTACCTTGTTATATTAATTCAAAAAAATTCAATCATTAATTCAAAAAAAGTTAGAGCCTGTCCATGATAAATATGGTTGCCAGCATCAAGGAGTGTGTTTTCCAGAAGATACACCATCCCTTTGAACTTCTTCAGCCAGTGTTAAGATGCTTTCTTCATAAAGTAGAGAGTTTTGGCCACTGTGATTGAAGCCTCCTGTTCTCAGGAAACACATAATGCTGCATTTATGGCAATGATGCCAGTTATGACACCGGAGAGTTCAGTACCAACTCACTTTGTCATATTAGCTGTCCTGCACCACAGCAAGAAGACTGTGAACTTACCCATTTTCAAGGGGTTTTGGAGTTTTGCTATTGATCTAAGGTGACCTTTTCATAAGTTATTGCAAAAGGAAAATTTTAAACCTTTTGTTTCACTATCTACGTACTTATAGAGAACAAGCAGCACCTTAGGCAAGCCTTTTTTCCAGGCAAAGGGAGGTACTCCTAGGATGATAGGTCTTTATATATGTGCCCATCACAAGACAGCCAAGACATGGAACATGAAAATTTCGATTAAGCCATCCTGAGGAGACTTACAGAAATTTATGGAGAAATGTTGGTGGTCAAATGCTCCACACAAACTCTGAGCAAATGATTACTTGATTCTTTCAAGACACTTAGTTCAAGCAGACACACCTGTAGCTTCAATATACATTAGCCTGAGCTAAGGAGAAGCAGCTGGATTCTACTGAGGATGACCTTCTTCCTTACTCGCCTTCCCTCCCCCAACAAAACATGAGAAAAGCTTAGGCTGCAAAAGAAATGGAGAAAGTCTAGACTCTCAGATAAGTTACACTGTATACAGGTACTGTGTCTTATAATACTGCACTCTGAAACTAGTGCTGAACCAGAACAGATTTTTTTTCCCCAGAGGAATCAATGCCTTAAATATTAAGTGGTCCATCACAACATATTAATTCAGTGAATAACCAAATCCTCTCCCTCTTACTGACTAAATTTTGGTGAACAAAGAACAACACTGAGTAGTATGGAAGCAGCATTACCCCTGCATATGTCTTTTGGGAAACTAGTAGAATACTGCATCTATCTGCATTAAGAAGAAAGATAAACTGAGAAGGATTTAAGAATCATTAAAATAATACAGCACAGAAGATTTTAAGGTCTCTTGGCCTGAAAAAAGTTCAAATTGCTATCTGAAGAGCTTAAAAACAGAGGATCAGAATTCATATACATCAATACCATTTCAGATACAATGTAGTTCCTTCATCTAGCATAAAGAAGCCAACTACACTCTACTGAGAGAAAACTAAGTTGGCAAAGACAACCCTGAAAATAAGATGCCAATTTTTATGAGTGATGATTAGACTCACAAAGGTATGCATCAGTGGAACAGACATTTAAACACAGTAAAAGCTTGGCTATACCATCACCTACACAGAATGTATGAACTTCAGAGTGAAAGTGTATGCTTGCTCCATTACATTTAAACGAAACACAGAATTTAATAGTTTCATACATGTAGAGCCTCCATTTTATCTGAATTACCTTATAAATTTCTAGCTGAGCCAAAGTGAGAGGCCAGCCAGTTCTGAAGCGTCAGAAGCAGTATGATGAGAACCCAGATTCCTTCTTCATGCTAAGCTTGAGCCCAAAGACTTTGCTGTGCCTGCCCTGCACCTACATTCACTGTAGATATATGGCTACAGTGACCACCTCTATATAGCTTATATCAAAGCTTATGTAATACCGATCCAGCTTTTCTATTCCATGGATGACAGGGGAAACTTGTGGCAAAAATTCTTTCCTTTATTTTGGCCTCTTATGCTTTTACAGTAGTACTATCAAATAAACTTTATTTTAAAAATGGTTAATTCACCTTTGTATTCTTGTTTCCTACCACATGTCAACATTTTATTTCCATCATTACCTTAACGTAAAACAAGCATGGTTTGTGGCATTAAACCTTTTCACCAGCTAACCAGAAAACAGAGAGTGTTAAGTGTTATCTATGTACTTACAAGAAAAAAAACCTGAGGGGTTGGTTGGGTTTTTCTGGCCTATAGTCATTAAAGACAAAAAACATACCAAATTGTTGGAGGGAGTACACAGCATCCTGCATGTGGATCCAAAATCGGAGTTTTCCAAGAGATATTTTGTCATATGACACTGTAAGAGGTAGCTCTGTTGTTGAACGATTTATAACCTGTATTTCAAAAAGATAGAGTTTCATTTTTAATAGCAGAAAAATTGCAACAATTATTTATTTTCATTTTTTTAAAATAAAGTGATTACATCACACTACAATATAATCACACAATTTTAGGAGGTCAGTTTGTTTTTTGAAAGGGAGTAAGATCTTAGACTTCTATACTATGCTTGAAGTCTTTGGGTTTTTTTCAAAGAAATGCTAAATTAGGTGTTTGTTCTGCTGAAGTTCTTACAGCAACCTCACTGTTACTGTATACAAATGCCTCTGAGACATTTACAAAAGTTCCCTCTGCTGGTCTCAGCTCAAGGGGGGAAAAGTGTACTTAAAGTTATTCTTTCTTGACAGTTCTTCTCTGACTGTGTATGCTAAGATTACCTAAACTAGAAGAATAAAAAAAAAAAAGAAAAAAATCATATCCCAAAGGCCACAGTCAGAACTTTACTAAAATGAGGCTGGTTTTGAGAGAAATTGAAGTTACAAATCATACCAAAACCAAAAGGTAGGGAAGCAAAATAATGCTACTTGCTCGGACTGGTGAAAATACCACAGCTAAGCAAGCCACCCTGTCTGCAAACTTTGGGATATGGGGTATCACAGGAATCTTCTTCCTCCTCCAAGAAAAATAAATTTCAGCTAATCCTACTGTATCGTCTACACTTCAATTATGATGAGAACTACCTGGGGCCCCCTTAAGCTGGGGGGGGGGAAGTATTAAATTGCCTCAGCTTCTTCTGCATGACAGTTGACTGTCAAACAGGCTTAAAACCAAAGAAAAACAAATTGTCCTCACAAATGTTAGAATTCTCTGCAGCTACCTAGGTACAAGTTCAGGAAGTATGTTTTAAGCTTGCAAGGATAGCTCAAGACTACAGAGGCAGGCACTCTGCAACAGTTCCAAGATATATTGCTCCTGGCTCCTAATTACTACCCAATCATAATTCCCATCTCAGAACTGCTACTCTACACTGTACCTGTAGAGTAATTAGGTAGCTGACACCTATCTGAGATGAATGGGCTTCTGATTCTTATGTTACAAAACATGGTTTTAGCCTCCCCAAGTACCAGTCAGGTGTGAACTGGGGATTACATTCACCCTTCCCATTCACTCTTTCCTCCACTTGAGTACAAACAAGTCTCAGTCTCACTACCCTCCCCATAAGCTTTTCAGACAGTGGCAGAACATGCATGTAAGGGAGAGAAAGGGAAGCTGAGAAAGTTCTATAAATACAGCAGGGAGAAAAGCTTGAGAAACTAGAACAGTGTCAGGGATCTCTGAACTATCTGGAAAAAAGATATAAAAAAACCCAACAGGGTGAAACCAACGTGGTTAGAGCTGACGGTAGAGAATGCTGACAAGATTCTACAGCTGTTTACTAAAAGCTACATTAACATCTTCCAGGCTTCTCCTTTCTAAAGGATGCCTCTAATTCATCCATTCTCATTCCAATTTCTCAGTCTATCAAAGAAAGCATCAACATTTCTGGGAGGAAAAGAAAAGAAATGTTACCTGTGCAGGACAGACACGCAACACCAATTTTGTAAATGCATGGGTAAGTAACATGCAGCAAGTGCACTCTACACTGACAAAAGGCTACTAATGAGTTAGGGGTAGTGTAGGGAGAAAATCGGATTGCAATACAAGACAGATAGGAATTCTTCAACACCAAAAGCAAAGTAAGTGAAGATATAAAGATCAGAAGAATGAACCCTTTCTCAATGAACAATTAGAAGTTCACAAGTGCTGCCTCATAACCTAGTTGAGTGTGATAGTTGCTAAGACTTTTGAAAACTAGGAAGTTACCAAACCTCTGCAATAAAACCTACTCTTGTGGTACGGCCTCAGAACATCACATATTACTTCTAGCACTCTACTTTATCAGTACTGCAAACCAGTGAGTAAACAAAGCAAATAAGTTCAGCTGTATGAATTTTAAAGTTTTCTCTTTATTAAATATGTTAAATGTTCACAAGCCCTGGTCCTCATGGGGGACTTCAACCACCCCGATATCTGTTGGAGGGACAAAACAGCAGTGCATAAGCCATCTGTGAGGTTCTTGGAATGCGCTGATGATAACTTCCCTCTCCAAGTGATTGAGGAGTCAATGAGGAGAGGTGCTATGCTGGACCTTGTTCTCGCCAACAAGGAGGGGCTGGTAGAGAGCGTAAAGATCAAGGGCAGCCTTGGCTGCAGTGACCATGAAATGGAGTTCAAGATCCTTAAGGCAGTGAGGAGGACACACAGCAAGATTGCTACCCTGGACTTCAGCAAAACAGACTTTGGCCAGTTCAGGGAGCTGCTTAGCAGAGTAGCATGGGATAAAGCCCCAGAGGTAAGAGGGGCCCAAGAAAGCTGCTTAATATTCAAGCACTGCCTCCTCCAAGCTCAGGAGCGATACATCCCGACAAAGAGGGTAAGAGGTAAGATAAGGATAAAGAGGTAAGAGTGACACAAGGCTTGCATGGATGAACAAGGAGCTCCTGGACAATCTCAAACACAAAAAAGAAGCCTATGGATGGTAGAAGCAAGGACAGATAGCCTGGGAGGAACACAGAGAAACTGTCCGAGTATCCAGGGATCAGGTTAGGAAGGCAAAAGCCATGATATAATTAAATCTGGCCAGGGACGTCAAGGGCAACAAGAAAAGCTTCTACAGGTACGTCGGTGATAAAAGGAAGACTGGAGAAAACGTGGGCCCTCTCCGGAAGGAAACAGGAGACCTGGTTACCTGGGACATGGAGAAGGCTGCGGTACCCAATGACTTTTTTGCCTCAGTCTTCACCAACAAGTGCTCCAGCCACACCGCCCACGATGTGGAAGGTAAAGGCAGGGACTGGGAGAATGAAGAACCACCCACTGTAGGAGAAGGTCAGGTTCAAGACCATCTAAGGAACCTGAAGGCGCACAAGTCCGTGGGACCTGATGAGGTGCATCTGCAGGTCCTGAAGGAACTGGCAGATGAGTGGCTAAGCCACTATCTGTCATATTTGAGAAGTCATGGCAGCCTGGTGAAGTTCCTGCTGACTGGAAAAAGGGAAACATAGCCTCCATTTTTAAAAAAGGAAAAAAAGATGACCCAGGGAAAAGGCAGCCAGTCTCACCTCGGTGCCTGGCCAGATCATGGAGCAGATCCTCCTCCTGGAAACTATGCTAGGGCACATCAAAAATCAGGAAGTGATTTGTGACAGCCAACATGGCTTCACTAAGAGCAAATTGTGCCTGACAAGTTTGGCAGCCTTCTCTGATGGGATTACAGTGTTGGTGGACAAGGGAAAAGCAATTGACATCATCTACCTGGACTTATGCAAACCATCTGACACTGTCCCACATGACATCCATACCTCTAAATTGGAGAGACATGGATTTGACAGATGGACCACTCGGTGTATAAGGAATTGGCTGGATGGTTGCACTCAAAAAGTTGAGGAAAATGGCTTGACGTCCAAGCGGAGAGCAGTGACGAGTGGCGTTCCTCAGGTTGGTGTTGGGACCAGTGCTGTTTAACATCTTTGCTGATGACATGGACAGTGGGATAGAGTGCACCCTCAGCAAGTTTGCCAATGACACCAAGCTGTGTGGTGAGGTTGATGCGCTGCAGGGAAGGGATGCCACCCAGAGACCTTGACAGACTTGAGAGGTGGGCCCGTGCAAACCTCATGAAGTTCAACAAGGCCAAGTGCAAGGGCCTGCATATGGGTTGAGGCAATCCCAAGCACAAATCAGCTGGACAAAGAGTGGGTTGACAGCAGCTCTGAAGAGAAGGACTTGGGGGTATTGGTGGATGAAAAACTGAGTATGAGCCAGCAATGTGTGCTTGCAGCCCAGAAAGCCAACTGTATCCTGAGCTGCATCAAGAGAAGTGTGGCCAGCAGGTCGAGGGAGGTGATTCTCCCCCTCTACTCTGCTTTCGTGAGACCCCATCTGCAGTACTGTGCTCAGTTCTGGGGCCCTGAACATAAGAAGGACGTGGACCTACTTCAGTGGGTCCAGAGGAGGCCACAAAGATGATCGGGGGCTGGAGCACCTCCCCTGTGAAGACAGGCTGAGAGAGTTGGGGTTGTTCAGCCTGGAGAAGAGAAGGCTCTGGGGAGACCTTATAGCAGCCTTCCAGTACTTAAAGGGGACCTGCAGGAAAGATGTGGAGGGACTTTATCAGGGAGTGTAGTGATAGGACAGGGGGTAATGGTTTTAAACTGAAAGAGGGTAGATTCAGATCAGATATGAAGAAGAAATGATTTCCTGTGAGGGTAGTAAGGCACTGGAACAGGTTGCCCAGAGAGGCTGTGGCTGCCCCCTCCCTGGAAGTGTTCAAGGCCAGGCTGGACGGGGCTTTGAGCAACCTGGTCTAGTGGAAGGTGCCCCCGTCCATGGCAAGGGGCTTGGAACTAGATGATCTTTAAGGTCCCTTCCAACCCAAACCAGTCTATGATTCTATAAATCAGAATCCTGTGCAATCCCCAAACCCCCAGCATTGGCAAGAACAGTGCTTGCCATAGAAGACCTGCATCTGAGTCAAAATAATAGTCAGTTCAAAATCTACACAGCCTAGCACAAGCAGGGGAAATGAATCTTCACCTCCATGACTTTAGGCCGGACATATCAAATGGACAGCGTCTATGCCCCTATTTACAGTCAAATGCTGACCTTGCTCCACAAAAGCTGTATCAAGGTCTTCCCTTACTCTTTTCTGCTCTTCACTTACCCCCCATTATCTCACAGTATGCACACTATTAGACCACTCTTTCTGCAGGGCTTGAGAGCAGTTTGGCGAGTCACTACTGAGAAGTCACGTAAGCCAGTGCTGAAGGGGAAGTATGTTAGTTTTGCTGGAGTAGTCTTTGCAACACTTCTCAGGATCTTTAACAACTAAGGCAGTGAGTTACAATAGCTCTGTGACATGCATGACAACTGCAGGAATGTTATTAATAACTTGAGAATGCTGAGCTTATTTGTAAACAGGGTACGTGACTTGACATGACTTAGAGGCTCATATGAATGTACTGAACTGAAAGAGCTGTGGTAAGAAACTTAAAACAAAGGACAATGACCACTGATAAAGACATCACAAAAGTATATCTAAAGAAATACTGGAGAAAACTATCTGCTACCAAGATCTGTAACAAATGCTCAGCACTTTACTCTGACGAACAAGCTTGGGGTGGAGGGGATACAAGTTCTTAAAGAAGATTCCCCCCAACACTAAGTAACAAAATTCTTTGTCTCAGCTAAAGTTAATGAATTGGAAAGACAATTTAGAAGGTCTATGGAGAGTTTACACCTACCAAGACTTCCATCTAGAAGATGCTGAATCCAGACATACTCATTTAACAGTTTTGAGACATTCCCAAAACCTGGTTGGGTTGGTTGTTTTTTTTGTTTTGTTTTGTTTTTTTAACTGCAGGGGTGACTAAACACTAGAACATGTTGCCCAAAGATGCTATGGCACTCACCTTTGGATATATCCAAAACCCAACTGGAGAAGGGCCTGAGAAACCCACTCTAGGTGACCCTACTCTGAGCAGGGGCGGTGGACTAGCAACCTCCAGAAATCTCATCCAACCTCATCCTTCTGTAATCCCATTATTGAAGTTTCTAAGTCCTGATTTGAGTGAACAAAATCATTGGATGTACTGCAACACCAGCCTTTCAGATGCTCAAGTTACTCTAACATGATAGAGAGTACCACCAGAAAATTTAACCATGAGTGAATTTTTTGAAGGTAACTGACTTATCTCAGTGTAGCTCCAGTATCAGCTGTGTTCTGTATGCTCTTTTCCCTAGAAGATATCAGAAGCCACTCTGGGATGCTAACACAAGTTCCTCAGATTAGGGAGTCAATTGCTCATGAGACTCCTCCCAGCACAGCTGCTGCTGCAGTGATGTCCTCCATATCCACTGCCAAAAGGCAGAAGCAACGGAACCCAAATATCTTTTGGCGGGATAGAAGGGAGTGCTTGGCAGATATTTCTGCCAGAGGGGAGTCTCAAAACCCAGATCCGGCCTCTGCAGTTACCACAGCTGACCACATTTAAACAGTCATTCATAGAGACCTTCTGTGAATTTATACTTTTTCATTACAGAAAACAACCTATGACAAAATCTTAATTAAAACAGCATTGAAGATTACTGTTAAAACTGTTAAATGTAATGAAAGGTATTCTATTACTCACCATCAAATCTTTCACTCTGTTGCTTAGCTGATCAATAAATAATATTGGAAGGTAATGCACTGTCTTCCCCAACTGAACCCTAGGATGTTTAAACATGGATTTTATGACTGTAGTGATCTAAAAAGAAAACTACTTTTATTCAAATTATCACTCATTCATCACTTTCAGATCTACCCATGTAGATATTTCCCACCATCTTTTCAGGCACATTTTCTTTTAACACACAGCAAGAAGCAAGCCACTAGCTTAGTCTTTCATTGAGAGATGTCTGTATAAAAAATTAGGCATCTCATATTTCGCCTTTTAATTTGCTTTTATTTTTCTGTAGAAAAACAGAATAACCAAAAAAATCCCAACCCAAATTAAATTGGCTGTGATGATGCTGAAGCTGTTGCGTGACCAAGGGTACAGGAAATTTAAAAGTTTGTTGAAGAGAAACGTGCTAAAGTTTACTACCATATATTTGTATCTTTTGTCTCAAGTATCCCTCTCCTACTGCAACAATGGCAATTCTCCACCATCTCCCCCACTCTTCTACACCCCCGATGACATCTATCAGGTCAACAACAGCACATGCTCTAGCTGGCGTGGGACTATGCACACGATGGCTGGTACGCACACAGGAAGGCTAGATACTACAGGAGAGAGTTCACAAGAAGCAGAAATCTTCACTGCCTTCTCAACGTAAGTTGGACTGGATGATCTTCAAGGTCTTTTCCAACCTAGACAACTCTGTGAAGCTCTCATTTGGATTGCTCCACCACCTCACCAACCTGCACGTAACCAATAGAAACTTCCCAGCCTTAGATCCCCCTAAAAAACTGACCACTGAAAAGATATTTAACAAATTATGACCTACATGCAATTGCTCTGTCAGTATCTTAGAAAAGTATTTAGCCTAATGCCCCAAAAGAGACAAATTCTTGAAGTTCTTCACTAGAAAGGCAGTTATCTACACCGTAATGTTCTTTGTAAAAGTCTGTGGAACTAGCATAACAGAGCTTTTTAGAGCCTGAAAGTTGAATTTCAGTTGTTGACAAAAGAAAGAAGTCTCTACGCATGCAAAGAAAGACTGCATACTAAATATACAACAGATAACAATAATGTAGAAAAGTACTAAATCAAGGTTCAGACATACTGCTTGGTTACTTAACTGAAGAGGTTTAGATTTCTATATAATAACTACAGTTAAAGCTACTGCTAGTGGAATTGCAGCAAGCTACTTCATATCCAAACTATTTCCTGTATAATGCAAACAGCACTGATGCGTATCTAAACATGACCAGAAAAAATATCCTCGTTCATCAACCCCAGTCCAATCCCTTCTTGTTATGGGCCCATCTTATGAGTTACTAAGTTTAACTCTTCTGGCTGGGAAGCCATCCCAGAATCCTGGGGTCTGCTAATTAAGTAACTACTTTTGGATTTAACAGGATACTTGTAGAGAAAGGCATCAGCATAGAGCAGCACAAGCCAATCCAGCACTATTTATATGGTTAACACTGGAAGTAATTCAAGCAAGCTGTGAACAGAAGCTACTGTCTGCATTTAGTGGCCTAAAAAACTATCCTTGTTTTTCAGTATTTTCTTAAGAAAATGACATAATGTAGGAACACACGTTGTCAAAGTAAAATAAAGCCCATCATAAAGGAAGAAAACAGATGTCACAGGAAGTCAGCTGTGCCTCTTCAGCACCTGCAGTTTGTACAGATAATTTGCAAATGAAGGATAACTGTAAAGGTCAAAGGACAGTAATTGCTTTAAAGGCCAGAAGTATGATTTCAGAACAAGGAAGTATGAAGTCTGCTGCAGCATTTTACTTGTGTCTTTGTAGTTCTGCTTTGTCGTACTATGATAACTCCCTACAAAAACGTATTCTGAACTCTGAGCTGACCAGGAACAAGGTATCTCCAATCAGGTTTTCTATTACGTAGAATCTCACTAATTGTCACTACTGAAATGCAGGCATTAAGAGCATCTATTCTTGTCTCCTAAGCACCAATTTAAACATAAAATACTAAAGGAGGCCAGGGAGGATTTTTGAAGCAATATGCAGTAAATTCATAATAACAGATCTAGCAAGATTAAGTCTCCGACTTACATCTTCATATAACGGTGAACATCAGCAGGGAGGGATGATCCATCAAACACAAAATCTTCCACCATGATGTTTAAGGTTAATCGTGACCTCCAGTGAGAGACAGGTTCATCTAGAGCATTGGTCTGTTTTTCTGCTTCAATTTGCTTTAAAAATACAATAAACATACATACTGCTAAGCAATACAGAATTTTGAATAGGGTAATATTCTAACTCACACAGAAGCCCACTAAGAAACACTTTACCTTAATTTTCACCAGATAAATATTTTGCTCAAATAAGACAGAATGATTGTAAAGGCCCATCATAACCCGACACTGAAAAACTTTAGTGCCCATTCACAGCCTTGTTCTTCAAGAATGAATATTCAGCTAATTATCTTAATACCTTAGGAATGTGGATACTAGTCAGAAAAAGTCACTTTGAAATAAGGACTGTAGAGTAATCAGATGTTACTTCAAAACAGTCAGAAGGATGTGGATGATCGACCACATTAATTTTGGGGAGTAAAAAGATCAGAGCATTTGTTTTGGACTTCCGAGCTTCCAAATGCTGTGTAAAGTAGTACTAAAACCAAGTACAACCTTAGCTTTCAGTAAATGCTTATTCCCAGGGCATTCTGCTTGCTTTTCTTTAGATGAACACTTCTGACTTTTAGTGTTGGACTCTAGCCTCAACTCATTTTCAACTTTATTCTGACGGGATTTAGACACAGCAATGCTGGCTACAAGTATGTTTCAGATTCCAAAGAAGAGTGAAATTCTCAACCTCCACTTAATATGAGGCACAACAGCCATTCACAAGTATTTCATTAAATAACAGTAAATTTTTTCCCACCCTGCTAAGTAATCATGGCATTTGCCAAAGAATATTGTTTTATTCTTTTGAATTGACACGGAAAGCAAGAACATCCTAAAGAAGCAATTTGACATTGGTCACTCACCAATGTCAAAATCAAGTTCATAACTCTGTTTTATGAAAGCAAGGCATATTATTTCACATGAATCCAATTCACTATAGAAAGCAGCATCACGCTGTTACAGAACCGTACAGTATTTCTACCAAAAGCAATGAATCCTTAAAGAATTAATTAACATTAATTAATAGCAGGCGGCATTATAGAGGGCTCTACCTCTGCTGGGGTAAGTGGTCTACTATTAGTGTAAAAGCTGATAATCAGGAAGAGGGGTTTTGATCTTATTTTTTTCTAGCATCATCATCAGTGTAAAGATGCCAGCACAGCAGATGTAACACTAGGTGTCTATAATTTTTTTTTTGCAGTTGTTCTATCTATAGATGGAAAAACCACCTACCTGTGTGGCTGATTCTCCCGTGAGCAAATTAATCTCTTCTGGTTTAGGGACCATGTACGTGGTCAGAGGGCTTACTATATGCACCTGCTTACCATCATGCCAAGGCAAAATGCCAGCATGATGAAGAAATATATATGCATATAATGTGCCATTATTTCGGGTTTTCTTTGGTACAGAGACATTCACTGTCCTAAAACACAAAATAAATACATTATGAGATGGCATAACATGTTGAAATATTTAGCTGTTACAGATAAGGATCACTGAAAATGTTCTGGAAGGAAGCAAGAAAAGTTTGGGGACATCAAAAAAAAAAAAAAAAAAAAAAGACATTTGGGTTGCCTGGCACACAACAATTAGTTCTGGCTAATATGTCCTAATGAGTCATGGCTGGATGGGATCAACTTACATACCCCAGTATATGTCATAATATTTCTATTTCCAAAGTTTTACTATTATATTAAGATACTTTAGTCTTTGTCCAATTCATCCTTTATTACCTTAGATAACCCAGGACTGCATCATCAGTTCTTTTGTTGTTTTCCCCTGCCGATAGGTCATAGGGCCAAAATTATCACAGCACTTATAGAAAACAGCCTTCTGTGTGCTGAATATGTATCACAGATTGTCTACACGATAACACATTTAAAAAGCAAAGCACCAAGTTTTGCCAAGCACTTTGCATTAATAAAATATCTTCTCAGCTATGGCATGCCAAGCACAGAACTCTACATTGGGAGCCCCAAACCACGAAGTCAGTCCCCTTGTGTTAGCCAAGAAATCATCCTACTTGCAACCTTGCATAACACCTCCTTTATTCCTGTCAATTTGCTTAGGTTATTTTTCTCTGAATATTTCCTGTGGCTTAGCAGACTGTGTCGGTAAAACAACTCTTATATTTTCAACTCTGTCAGAGATTAAGTTTAATATGACTTAAATTGCAGACCAACACATTCTTCATTACAGAAAACAGAGAAAAAGGTGAAATAACCTGGGAGACACTGCGACAATAGAGTCAAGAATAAGGCAACTACTTAAAAAAAAAAAAGTGAGGCAACAAATATGAAGCACAAAACAAGTAGTTCTAATAATTTTAACTGTAGAGAGACTGCAGAGTGCAGGGTTATACTCAGAAATTTGTCTAAGGGCACAATTTTATTCCATCTTAGCATCAACATCCCTTCAGAAGATCTCAAAACCCTACAGTAACAGAAAAAGGGGGTTTACTTTTACGACGATTAGCACTGAAACAGTTACAGAAAAGCATAAAACACAAGAGAACAGAACACAGTTTGACTTCCAAGTTCTATTCCAGGTCTAAAGCCATGGCTGTTAGGAACATCACATAGCTAGTAGACTGGCAACACATGTTATTACAGTCTCAAGCATTTCCATGCACTTTGACTTAGATTTTCACAATGGAATGTAATTTTTACTATTATAAGCAGAGCATGCTTTTGTAAAACATTTGCCTATATGGCTGAAAACAGTACGCTGATCCAAACTAAGCAATATTTAAGTTTAGCACATCAGACATACATTACTGATCTAGCACAGGTAGTGAGATGAATGCTTAGAGTGGAATCTGAATAATATGACAACGTAGGACAACATTCAAGATTTGTAGAATCTACATGAGAGAAACAAGCATTCTGTATTTACTAGTATAGCCTTGTTTTACAACCTTTGTTTTTTGCAACTATGAGATTATTTTCAGTGTAAGAAAAGTTTGTCTAAGAGCCTGTTCCTCAGCACCACATGAACTTAGCACACCCCTTCCATCAGGGCAAGCACTTCACCAATGTTTAAGTCATGAAATGCTCTAGGAAATTTTAAGACTGGTTTTATTAACAGCAGCACTTTGTCCTCAACTCTAAGGCTGAAATCCAACTAACGTTCTTCCTGCCTTAACATGGCAAATATAGTTATGACTTCATGAAAACAAAGCCTGTACAGCATGCAAAAATAGCTTTAACCCCAAAACAAAGAATGCAAGAACAGCAGCTCCACTCTTTCAACACAACTATCGTGAACAGTCTACCTTGCTGCATGCATACTTCCATATGTGTAACTAACTACTCGTTAGGATACGTACTTCAGAATTAAAGAACTCGCAGTTCAGATACCTACCTTTCAAATTTGGACTCAATATCAAAGTCCTCCACATTCAAAACCAGATCTACATTACTCTCAGCACCAATGTTTGACCGTGTGGTAGTATATACGCTTAACTGAAATCAAAACACAGCACAGAGAAATCAGAGTACAGAAATATTGAACTCATGCATCAGTACACTTTACAGAGCTGTATTCTAGCTCCACCAATTTCCCCAGTCACATGATGGTTATACACATTGGGAAAGAATACAAAGTATTCAGAAAAAAAGCCTAACGTAGCTTTCAGCTATCCCTTCCCTCCTTCTGGGGACAGAAAACACTGCGACGCACACACCAGATACATTTTAACAGGATGACCTATACTTGAAATCAAAGACTTTTAAGTAAGCGGAGCCGTTTCTCCAGCAAGGTTGCTCTGTTCAGCGTACGTGCCAACAGGTACGCGAAGCCAAAAAATGAAATACACTCTCATCCCACCCGCGCTTGGGACAGGCGGGGGAAGCCCGCACACAGCACCGCGGCGCGCTCCCCGCCGTCTGCTCCCCCGCGACAACCGCAGCAGCCCCACACGGGGAGAGGGAGCCGCGCCCCGGGGCAGCGGGCAGGCCACGAGTGACGCCGGCCGTCAGCTCCCCGCACCCCCGAGGGGAGCGCCGGGCCGGGAGGAGACAGGCCCGGGCGGGCACCGCCGCTCCTGCTCCAGGCTGGCAGTGGAGCCCCGGCGGTACCGGGGAACCCGTTCCGCGGGCAGTTTGTTGAGGGGTCGGGGGCCGGCCGGCCGGCCGCTCCTCGGGGCCGCTCCCGGCGCCACCGCCCCCCGGGGGCTCGCAGCCGCCCACCCCTTTCCACTGGCTGCGCCACGCTCACCTGCAGCTTGGGCCTCCGCGCCAGGTAAGGCCAGACGCACCCCGCCGCTCCGCCGCCGCCCGCCGCCGGGCAGGGCCGTGTGTAGACGATGCCGTACATCACCCAGCACGTGTGCGCCACGTACACGGCGAACACCCCCACCACCAGGCTGGTGAACGAGCTGCGGCTCAGCATGGCGGCAGCCGCCCCCCGCAACCCCGCTCGGGATCAGCCGGGCCGCCCCGCCACCGCCGCCGCTCGCGCATCCCCCACGCACCAACAGCCCCGCCCCCACTGCCTCATGCGTCACTTCCGGCGGGCGGAGGAAGCACTGCGCCTCGCCGCCTAGCAACCGGCGGCGGGCAGGGGCGTCACGGCGTGACGTCAGCGGGGCCGCGCCCGCCGCCGCTAGCGGGCGCTGAGGGCCCCAGCCCGGCGCGCTCCCTTCCCGCCGGGCGCCCGCGGCTCCGCAGGGCCCCTCGCATCGACTGGGGTCCAGGGAGGGCCCAGTCCGTGAGGGGAGAGGCAGCCCCGGGGGGGATAAAGGGAGAGGAAGAGGGAGAGGAGGCTCCGGGGTGGCGCTGTGCCCTCACCCGGAGCCAGCGCCGAGAGGGGCACAGCACAGCCTGCTTAGGACTTGTTACAAAATAATTAAAAAAAAAAAATCCCTCACCTGTCTAACCCCAAACTACTTTTGGTAGAGACTGAAAAGTAGTGTAATATGAAGAAAAAAATGAAAGTAGAGAAAGGAAAGGAGCAACAGGAGCAAACACCTACAGGCGGTGGCAGTAGGAGATAAGGGACCCGTGTCCATCCATCAGCAACTAGGGAAGCGGCCCCCGGGCAGCACAGGGGCCAAGCCCCACCACGCTCTGCGCCCAAAGGCCTGAGCTACCAAACGCTGCCCCTCAAGGGACCTGAGAACGCTCCTCCAGGCCCTGCGCTAGGAGTAAGAAAGGAGCGGTTCTTGTGGCCCTCACATCAGCTCGCCTGCTGTCAACAGAAGAAAGTGGTGACTTGGGTACATACCTCAAGTACACCTCGGCTGAGGGCTTTGGGCAGAAGGTAGGTGGAGGCAGAAAAGGCACAAGCATGGGTTAGAGATGACTGCCCCGGCAGCTCAGCTTGGAAATACCACAGGGGAAGGTGAAAATGGATACCTTCATTAAGAGAAGAAGGTAGTGGAGAGTAGCAGGAGAAAGGTGGGAAGATGAGGGTGGGGAAGAAGAGGGCATGATGTGAGAGTTTCACCTGAAAAGATGCCGAAACAAGGCAGCAGCAAGGAAGGGCTGGCTTCAGACCCCACCAGCTCCCTGTCGAACAAAGCAGCACAGGGGCAGGAGCAGTAAAGGAGGGCTCTGCCGCCAGGGCAGAGCAAAGCCAGGGCTATACCCTGTCACTTCTGGTAGGACTCGCTACCCTGGCAAGCAGCAGGAAAAAGCAGGGTTAAAACCAGATGGTATCAGGTAGGCATTTTGTGCATTTACACATCCATAATATTTCATTAGTAATGTAAATCACTTCCATTCTGTAATGAGTAAGAATTTGTGAAAGTGTACTGCATTCTGATAGCATCCTCTGGCATTAGTTAAACATTTTCTAGCATAATCTACTTTCATAACTATAGAGAAAATAAGTTATTTGCATTTTAGAGCAGAAGAAAAAGGATAAATATATTTAGGCAAAAAAAGGTTCAAGTTTTAAAGGTTTTCTTCATAATAAAGCGTGTCACATTGCTGCATGACTAGTAGGACTTCACTGAAAGAAGAAACAACTAGATTAAATTCTGTTTTGGACAAATAGTGTATTCAATCTCTCTTCTTACACAGAATGAAGTTACATGCATTTGCTATCACCTACAGATGTCTGTTCTTTCACACAAACCACTGCATGACTAATGTGACTTGGGCCAAAGAACATACTCAAAATCTGCATCCACCTGATAGCTTGAAATTAGAGACTGACATTAAGAAAAACATTAACAAGTCTTTCCTTCAAATCTTCGTATCATGATGAATGTATGTTATTTCTCTGGTAAACTTCCCCAGTGTTTCACTTGTATTCTTTAAAATGTTCATATTAATGGTTCAGCTTATATCCACTGCATCTTGTTATGACTTTTTCCATCCTCTGTTATGATTTTCTTATGTATGTAGATATCTGGAGTATTGGATCACTTCTTGTCTGTTTCCAGGATACAAAGCAGCCATCTAATTTAGACAGACTTGTTCTCCAGACTTCTGGAGCCCCTTTTCTGAATCTTTTTTGATCTTCTTTAGGTACAGAAAATAGAACTGGAGTCAATATCCCTGTCATCAGTAGGGGAAACAAAACAAAACCACTAATAACGAAAACAAAAACCACACCCCCTCACAAAAAAAACCTCAAACACCCCAAACCCAAACAAAAACCCCTTAAAACCCTGTATTTTATACTCCAGGTTGTCAGGTAAACAAACGTTGTTTTCCTACACACGCTGCTACAGAGAATGTACATCAACAATGCATGCCTGCACATATATGGACACAGTCTTATTCACAATTACGATTTGTATCCTGTCCCTTATTGTAAACCTTGTTGTTTATAAAAAACTGAAATCTAAAAAAAAAATTCAGAGGAAACCCAAACATTTTTTGTTTCATTTTTAATTTGGCTTCACGCTGAAAATTCAATTTACAAGCCATTCATAAGGAAAATGTCCAGTTGGGCAGATTGAGCCGTGATTGTATACTACACATCAACACTTGTAGTGTATCATTTAGTTCCCTTTTGTAAATCATCATACAACTTACATAGCATAGTTTAAGCATCTACATCATTTGGCTCAGTTTATCACACGCTATAGTCCATTTCAACCTATCAGACAACTAACAAGAAAAGAATGCTCAGATTGAGGTATTTCCTTTAAGAATTGACTGATCACTGGTATTCAGAGGTAATGTTAAATCATATAGTTTTAAACATTGAAAAATGTACAAAAGCAAGTTTATTTTTAAAAAATATTATCCTCAGTCTTCCATGCATGTTAATAAAAAATATAAAAATCAAATTTGTAGCACTGAAGCTATACTCTTCATTCAGCAAAAGTACTTCCACAATTGGAACCACAAGCTACAGTCATCTTTAGTACACTACTTGCTTTTGCTTTTCAGTTATGAAGTATAGCCAGTTCAGTGCAAAGGTAATAGTCTATGTACACATACCACAGGAGCCATAGGAGGAAAATTTACAGCAGAAAGTACGCATTCAGATTATTATTGTCCAGTAGCACTATATATTGTTACAGATTTACACTGCATATCCAAGGGCTATTATAATAAAGAGCTTGCAGCCACTATGCGTCTTTAAACACACCAGGTCTGCTTGAGCAGCCTTGAAGTCAACAGAAGTTGTACCACTGATGGAATAAGCACGTAATACCTTGCAAGTGAGTTCCTACAGAACAGCTTCCTGCACTGGCAGCACAGGTTTGCAACTAAAAGCATCCTCTTCATGGCAGGGCCTAACTTGGATTCAGTAGCAGTAAGAGAAAATTCCAATATTTGATCATTTAAAAGGTTAACTTTTTTGCTTCTGCATTTAAATTCTCAAGTGTGTTCAAAAACATAACAATATTTTTTTCCAAAATACATAAATTATATCATCAATGCAAGTTTAACAATAATTCAAGAAAACAAAAAAACTTTTTTTTCCTGGATTATTTCTCAGCTTGTTGGTAACTTGATTTTATTCATCCAAAACCATGAACTAGTACCTATGATCAAATTAGAAATGTCTTGCACACCTGGAGAGATGCTGGGAATTACAAAAAAGGTTAGAAAGTGGTCCCATTGAACAGATGCCAAATGCTTTCAGCACAATGCTGCAACATTGAAGTTGTATAGTACATAATACAAGGTTAGCAGATGTTCAGTATTGGTCCTCCTCCAGGAAACAAAAATCTACCACTTCTCAAGAAATTTACTTCTATTTCTAACATTACTGATTTACATAAAGCTCTTATTACCCTTAGAGCAATTTAAGAAAGCAATATAAACAAATCACCAAACACAAACAACCATATAGACAAGCAGCTGCAAAGGTTTTGCTTTTTGTCTAAGTATATACAATTGCTAAGGAGACATGTTTAACTTAAAGAATTCTAATCCACATATTTAAAAATACAATTTCATTTTTAGTTGTTTACTTAAAAACTGGTTTTGTAGTCTGGAAAGCACAGCACTGGCTAACCTAAACATCCCTTCTGAAATATAAGAAATATTTTGCTTGAACTTCATTATAAAAGAAAACATAGGACAAAAATATATACTTAGGGCATACAAGATCTTTACAAGTTTTTTTTTAGCATTTAAAATACAAAATTGTCTTCATGCTGGATAGTGAATAAAAGACATGTATTTGGGTTTTCCCCATATACATTCATAGACTTAGAAATAACCTATCGTCAGATGAATTTCATTTCCAGTACCATGGTAGGATGAAAAGTGTCTGAGATTCAGCTTTCTTCAGTATCCATGAGGAGACTTTGTTTGCTATCACATTTATAGATGCTGCATTCAGAACTTGAAAGCAAACAGTCACGCACTGAAAGTGACATAGCGAGTCAGAAGTCAATCCAATTTAAGGCTTCATTGTACTAGATTTCTAAATTTAATTTCTTATTGACCATAGGAACAAGGAGAATCTCATAAGCTCCTTCAGACCTGCTGTTATCTGGACACACCTGCAATGGTTTAAGTGTGGGAAAAGAAAAAGCAAGCCCTTACCTAACGGCAGGCACAAGCTAAAGCAGCACACGGGCCCTTAGTTTTGGGTGGCATTACCAGAACAGGACTTTAATATTCACCTGCTGTGTATGGCTCAGGGAGGAAAGTCCATGAATGTCACTTCAGAGGCAGCGAGGTCTCCCTCAGGCTGCAACATGTCTACAAAGAATAGACAGCATGAGCAAGAGCTAGGGATACAGAAGACTGAATTCATCAGCCCAAGAGGCAGAAAAGGTCCTGCTTTACTATGGGAAAAGGCCTGCTGCACGGTGAAAGCTTTGCCTTGTGAAAGCTAGCCTTGATAGGCTTTTCTGCTTGCTGGTTCAGGACCAGAAGTTCAGCCTGATTTTTCTCCAGCTGGCCCTTTGCCTCAGAACTGGCACTCTCAAATAACACCCCATTCATGATATCAAAATAGAATATTGCAAAAGTCATTATGACTTTTCTCTTCCTTCTGTCATTTTTGGTCACAGTGAAAAAACTGAAACTTAACACTATACTGACAGATTATCATGCAGCACCTTTTCCAAGATCCTCAAGCTAACCTCAAATGAGCTCTGATGTTCATACGGCCCTGTGTAATTTAGCTCAGAATAAAAAAGCATGACAATTATGTTGGTAAAAAAACCCCAACCCCCACATAAGTTAATTAACAGGATTAATTTACTCAGGTGCAATCTGTGCTAAGGTGATTTTACTGTTTCCATTCCTGGAGACTGATCATTTGAAACTGCAAATACGTCTTTACTGGTTACAGATGGCCTCCCCAAGTTAGCCTGCACAGGAGTACTCTGCTCTGCCACTTTGCTAAAGAAAATGGAATAACCAGCCACTGCCATCACACAACTAGTAAAATTATTTTTCCTAACAAACTTGGAAGTCAATCTAGGCAGGGTGTCAACTGCTGCAAAAAGGTCTCAGCCTATTTCACAGAAACATAAACCCTCCATTTTGTAAGCCTCTTAAATACTCTGCTCTCTTGGTATCACCCACTTCAGTTTAATCCCATTACACATGATAAAGCACATCATACCATCTGGGGAAAAAGCGGCTGTTTTCTACAAAACAAATCACTCCTCCACTTGTAAAAGTCAAAGTAATTACAATCTTGAAACAAACCTGAAAGGTTTCCTAGGGAAAGACTGGCTTAACTCGATCACTATGAGATGCAGGAAATACTCACAGACAGAACTCCAGGCACATTTAATGGCTGACCTGTTTGCTGCTGCATTCTCTCAGTAGTTTTACCTCAATATTATATAATTCATGCAGGTTTTGATCACAGTGTGTTGGTGACTAACATGTATACCCAGTTCACTGCCTTAGCTGTAGCACAGAACGATTGTGTTTGTTCCTCTGAGGTGGAGCTGAAGGAGGTCTTACGAGGTTCCTGTCACGGTTTGAATACTTTTTTCCAGTTTTCAAAGGAAAAAGGCAGGGAGAACAGATGAAACGTCACTGGCTGCGCTGCCAGGGACCTAGACATTGCTTGGATACATGATGCTGCAGTACTTTCAAGAAATCATCCTCTGACTGAAGAACAGCTGGCTTAATTTCTACCTACCCAGGACTGCAAAATTACCTGAATGACAGTGTCAGTCATCCTGCTCATCTGTGAAACAGATCTCAGTTTTGCTGGACTGATTAATTAATAATTTAATTAATAACTAATTATCAGTGGCACTGATGACAAATTCTTACTTTCCATTTGAACTGTTGGACCTACATTCCCTTCTTTTTTGTAAAGGATCTAGCCATATTAATTAGATAATTTAAGTTTTCCAAATTAGCTAAAGTTCAGATACCTAAAAAGTAACAAACCATGTGAAGTTCACAGGGAAACTCGGTGCTTCAATATGAGTTTAGGAGACGAACTTAAGTTTTGCTAATGTAAAACTCTTGGCCAACATATTTGTAATCTCTTAATTCTAAAACACTCATGAACATGCTGCTAGAAAGAAAAAGAGGCTTCACGTTAAGCAGAATGCAACATTTCATAAGGTCTTATGACCCACACTCACTCTAACCTAAAGGAAAATTAATCTGTCTTGGTCTGAGTTTTTAACCAGATTTTTTTTTCTCTCCATTCTAGTTCAGTCTCATAATATATGCAAAGCTGTCCTTACAGTGCTTTTCTGAGATCATGGGATCTACAGCATGTGCTGCAACTTTTATTCTTTATTTATTTTTTTTAAATACTATTTTTGAAGGAGCAGAGAGCAGAATGTGACTAAAATAGTTAATATGAAAAGCTGTACTTACCACATGGTAATATAAAAACAGGAAGAATAATTTAATGGCAATACCAAAGATGGCCTTGTAAGGGAGCTCATAAATACAAACACACCTGCTTTAAAAAATTTATCAAACTATCCAGATGTTGAAGTGCAACAATCCTTTTTCCAGAAAAATGTGTACATTTTATGAATAAAAATATTCCAACCAGCCCAGTGCTTAAACTAGCTAACAAACCTATTTAGTTTGCATGAAAATATTAAGAAACCGCCAAGTACAAAACTTAGCTGTTTACTTGCAGCAGCTTTGCCTCTAAAGCGGTTGCATTGCTTCCCTACTGCACACGTGTCTTCTTTTCAACTTTTGTGACCTAAGGATTTATACCTTCAAAGTAGGATTAGCAAACACACACACATGCCCGGCTGCTTTTTAATCATAGTAAGATTATTCTAGCTACAATAAATGCATTGAAACATACAGTGTAATTCACTGGTATAAAATTAAGTGTACAACCTAATTTCTCTGTAAGGCTTACCAATTGCTGATAATGCCTTTTAAGTGTATCTGTACTTGCCTTACTGTGGTAGAGACAATGGTTTAAACATGCTTTGCACCTCCTAAACATTCATTTGGTTTTAGTGGGGTTTTATTATGTTCGAAGAAATACAAATGAAGCAAAAAAAAAAAAAAAAGACGCTTTTTAGGTGTCTTGGATTTTGTGGGTTTCTGTGTTAAATACATTTGAAATAGAGGCATACTGTTCAAGCATATCAGAATAGCAAAGCTTTGGCTGGGGATCTCAGACAATATGTAAACATTCAGTCTGGTGCAAGAGCTCTACTGGCAAGGCATGGCAGCATTACATAAAAGTAGCAAAATGCTCATCAGAAGTGTCATGCCTTCACACCCCTGCATTTTTTTGTGTAAGATTAATTTGTTGCAAAGAACTGAAATAATTTCTTCATACGTCTCCCTGTAAATTTAGGGTCTGTTGATATCACCAGTTAAAATAAAACAATGTGTTTGTAAAAATCTGTGATACTTTAATTGAAAGCATTTACATGTCAACATTTGGTGGAGGGGAAAACAAGCTTTCACTTCTACCCTGACATTGCAGCAAGCCACTGAAACTTGACTGTCACAACCCAGCTATTCCACAGTCAGGTGCCTTTTAAAAAGGCTACTTATGTGGAACTACTAAAACATTTCAGCAGTTGGAGTTTGATAGATAAGTTGTAATGAACATTGCTGCAGTAATGCAGTATGTTACAGGTCTCAGCCTCAGTAAAGTCTGTTTACCACCCTACGGTAACATGGCTTTTCTGTCACTGCAAGGCAGTCTAATATTATAGCCTTATATTCTACAGATGCTAAAATCACCTGAATTATATTCATTAATCTCAGTTTTTGTGAAATTATGCATGATCTAACAATGTTTCCATGCAGGCTGGTCAGGGCTTCACCCTATCATTCATCCTATTATGTCTCTACCTTGTTCAACAATCTCACAAAAGAAGGAGCATCGCAATTCATTACAGAATCTAAGTGTTGTTTTGTGGTTTGGTGGGGTTTGTTTTTTTAAGTGGTTGCTTCCACCAAGAGTACTTGCTCACCAAGGAAACAATGTGCTGGTCACCAGCCTTCTTCAGCAGCAGCAGCAGCTCTGGACTGAACTCACCGACGCACACAGCTTCCAGCGCCTCTTCACCAGGCAGTTGGCATGTAAGGGCCTGTCTGCTGTAGGCTGCAGCACCCTTCAGCCCAAACACTCTGCACAGCTTAGGTGCACGCAAGCGCAGCTATTACACTCACCACGATGTGAACACATCTCCCTCACCAAAACAAATATGAAACCAAATGAACCCTTTGGTTTTCAGAAGGCAGATCCCCATGTTACACACACCATCGTGCGAGTTCGGCACGCTCATATTCAGTAAGTTTGCTTCGCTCTTTCACAGGTGTGGAACATCTCTTCTTCTGGAGCAGCTCTCACCTCAAAGTTGTCCATGGGATACTACGCTTACCTCTTCCTTCTTTTCAGACATGTGTCTCAGGGAAATCTATCTCATCCCCTGCACTCTGAGATTCTCACATTCCCAAGGTCACACACAAACAAGAGATAGCTTAGCCAGCTTAAGTCACATGCCATAAAGAGTCTTGTAGAGGAGATGTGATAGGCCCAGACTACAGCTCATGTGCCTTCCCTCACATACCAACTAAAATACATATTGTATCATCACAGAAAGTAGACCTCAGGACGTATCCCTATGACCCTGGGGCATGATCAACAAAATCTCAACAATGTCTCCACCTTAGCTGTCTGCCTGTTCTGTTTTCAAAACCTCCAGTGAAGAAAGGCTCCTCAACCCACCTGGAATAACCCATTCTCTTACCTTAACTAGGTGTATTGTAAAGAAATTCTCCTAACACTTAACTTGCCTTTGAAGTGAACAGACTGTATCTACCATCAACATGGAGAAAAGACTGTTCCTATCTTCTCTTTAGCAACTTTTTTCATATCTGAAGACTGTTTTCACATCTTCCTTCAGTCTCCTCCTTCTTTGGATTAAAGAATACTTTTGATCTCTGAGCACTTTCTGTCCTCCAGACCCTATCCAACTACTCCCCATCTTTCTCAGGTGCTCCAACATGGACAGGTAGTTCAGGTAAGGCCTTACCACACCTTGGTAACACAGAAATACCACCATGCTTCTCAAAGGCTACGCTGTTGATGCATCCCACTACAACGAGTATCTTTTCTGCAGCAATGAGTTAACAGTGCTTAGTTTGTCATATTCTATACCATCGTTGCCCCATGTTTTATGCAGCAATACTTACTCCCTCCTCTTTATGCAGCTATTTCTACCTAAGTGTAGTTCCTTACATGACTTAATTTTCCAAACCATTTCTCCTATTTTTTGTGATCAGTTTTAATTCAAATCTTGTCTGCCAGTCTGCTGCAGCCCTGTCAGCCCAGCATGCATTACCTAGATAAATCAAAAATTTAATTATTACCTCCAAAGGAGGACTTACCTCCACATACCCCACAGGAAGCATAATTTCTTACATTTTTTTCCCCCCATATCCTTTCTATTAAAGCCAGTTTTGGTTTGGAGACTTGCCACATACAGTCAGGGATTTCTAAGGACACATTCCAACATCCTCATGAGCTTTAAAACACCTGCTATTTAAAAAACAGTAATAAAAGCATTTGGTAATAAGATTTTCTTTTGCTAAAATTCCTTCCTTTCAAATCACTCTAACATGTCGAAGATTCAAATCTCAACAGTTTTCCAATCACAAAACCATCATATTTTAGCACAGCCATACAAAATTAGTAAGAGAAATGATTTGAAAGTATTTTTGTTTGTTTGGAAGTAGAGTTGCCATCAGAGTTCTTTTGGAACAGAGTCCTCCCTCCTACTCCTTGAGGCTTTTGTCACATTTACTAATCAGTGAAGCTCTGTGGTTTTATAATAATATATATTTTTCTCTGAGACCTCCACTTTAATTAAGGCATCTGGCTTTGCAAAAGGAAAGATAAGAAACATTACTAATACAAGTGTTTTCGGTTGTTTTGTTGTTTTTTTTTAACAACAAAAGTGGTTTAGGTTGTTTTGTTGTTTTTTAAACACTTCTAACCTATTTTAAGCTCCATATACGTTATATGCAGTATATGTAATGTTGCTATAGAGATTTAACTAGCATTTCTTCAGGATGTTCTGCAACTTGTTGCTGGCTTGGTCTTGAAGTAACTGCAACCTTTTCAAATTTGTGCTGATACAACAAAGTTTTCATAATACGTTCCATGCTAAATTATCTGTGTATACAAGCTTGCTACAAAAGAAACCTGTGATTCCCGATAAACCTAGATTAAATACAATTGTGTAAACATCTCCCATTTAAATGCTAGGTGGACACGATTTGAATCGATTGTAAGAGAAAAGCACAAACAGTTTTGTCATGTATTTGCAAACAGTATGTGGCATGTCAGTTTGGAAAAAAATCACGTTTAATTGCATCTGGAAGATTACAGTAGAAAAGTGTTGGGGTGAGGGATAAGGACCCTTTTCATTCTACCATGGAATAGACTGAAAGAGAAACAATTTTGTCATTTGACAATAAAAAGTAATCCTTAGCAAGTTTTTGCATTATTGTTTCCAAACTGTTCACTGAAACCAAAACAAAGGGCCAAAATATGCTTGCCTTGCTCAAGAGAATAATCCCACTGAAATCAACAAGACTGACTATGCAAATATGGACAGCAAAGTTTGGCCCCAAATAAACATCCCCATAACTAGGGAAAACACTAATCACCAAAGTGCACTTAACACCATAGTAGCTACAGTTTCTTTATACATGCACAGTTTGTGCGACACTTTGTACATGAAACTAGCCAATGGAATATAAATAACTGTGCCGCTTCCTTTTAAATATGAACATTAATAATGAAACACATTCACATTTTCGCCTTTCAAAGACCTTTTTGAAAAAAATAAAAACACCTTCCCCAAAGTAATCTGGAACATGTTGTTAAATATAGCACATATGATTCAAAGAACAGTATTAAGGTAGAACTTTCACACACAAAACTGGTATTTGCTGTATAGTTGGAGTGACTTATGAAAATCCCAAGAAAAGACAATCCTCTCACCAGGAGAGGAAGGTAACAGTTGTAGTGTTAATTCAGTTTCTTCTGCATGGGCTTGTTTTTATCTTCAGCGTTTTCAGGGCTGAAGTCAGTACAGATACCATTAGGAGCAGAAAGAGATGAAGTCTCCAAGCCACTCTCAGCTCCCATCTGATCAGCATAGAGATAGTCTTCTGCAAAGTGTGGGTGCAATTCAGCAAATCTGTAGAAGTCATCTAAAAAAAAAATTGTTGTTACACAGAATCAGCTCTTTGAAACAGAAGGATGCTAAATTTGAATACTTACACATATATAATCACATGATCACTTTGGAGAAAAATAGCAGCAGTTAGCATAATGCTATCCCCATAGCTTGTTTTAGCTGCTCAGCAGAAGTTTACCACATCTCCAGAGCTGAGATGCCGCAAAGTTATCTAAGCCCTCTTAAAACACTTCAGACCAGAACTTAGCTCCTATGGTGAAGGGATAAACAGACTCAGATTTGCACTAAAACGCATGAGGAGCACCACATGCCCTGACATAGCATTTCACTGTTCGCTGGGGGAAGGGCAGAAGCCCTCCAGCTGAGGAACAATGAATGAACACCAAGAGCAGTCATTTCTTAAAATCTGGGAAGTCTTTTGCAAACATGCCCTTTAATGCTCTGCACTCATAATTCTCTTCAACCTAACAGCAGCTGTCAATGCTGCCTTCCGCTTTCAAGATTTCAGCGTTTCAAAACTCCTAATATTTTAGAGAATAATATTGTGAGAAGATAATGAATTTGTAACATATTATGAAAAAAACTGATTTTAATGTTGGATACTAATAAGACAATAAAAAGAGCAAGATTAGTTCTTGAGGGAGTGGGGAACCCTTAACATGAAAAAGTAACATTCTGTGTCAAAAATCAGACATTGAAGCCTTGTCGCAATTTGCCCATATGACTGTTTATTCAGACATGATTTGAACACAAGATACTGTACAGGATCCAAGTCATAAGAAGCTATTCTTATAATGTAAACTGACACTGGAAGAAGCTGGATGTGAACATTATCACCAAGTCAGTCACCTACAGTGTATCTATCACACATGGCCCACTCAAATTCACCGCGTTATCCCAGAAGAGCTCATGATCAGACGATGCTGTGAGCTCCCTGGTGTGCAGCGCAGATGACAGCTGAAGGAACCAGAGGAGTGACACCCAGTTCCTTCTGGCACAACTGGGCTGGTGTGGAAGATGGGAACTACCACAGCCACCTCTCTGCTACCCTTCTCTGAGACAACACATTTCTCTCAATATTGCAAAGGGCCAGGGAATGTCATTTGGCTCACAAGGGCACTGAAGTTGTAGGTCAACCCTGCCTCCGAACTGCTGCAGAGGGATAGGTAGGGAGAATGCAATAAACAACTTCATCCCTCTGCATACAAAAATTTGGTATCCTTTATCCACAGTTTCTATGGACCTAAAGTATTTTGCACCCTGTAGCTTCAACAAAACCTGATGGCGCTCAGGCCATGAAAACCAGTACTACTATCTATGTTGAAAAACCTGTATGTACAACAGGATGATTGATCACGTAAATGATAAAGTCTTGGGGGGGGGGGGGGGGAGGGGTGGGGAAGAACAGCTTAAGTGCTTGAAAATGCATACAGGAAAAGTTTGTCTTTCAATAATATTTAATGCAAGTTCAACTTTAAAAAAAAAAATCTCATACCAAGGGATGTGATGCATCTGACCTTTTTCAAGAAGGAAATGTAGAACTTTCTTTTATATTGAAAATATTTAACAGGAGTAGTAGTTGCAATAATATATTAGAAACGCTTGAGTGCAAACTGATCCATCAGAATCAGTTAAGCACATTCAGTGAATCCAATGGAGTATATTTTTCTGCAGCTAAAAAGGAAAGAGCAATCAGCTATCAACCTTAACTGGGTCTGGCCTGCAGCAGAACCATGAAAGCATTTCCTTTTTTCACGTGGACGCTTTAAACCCATCCCAAGGATCTATTCCTTTTTGTAACAACACATATAATGTGTGTGTCATATTAATGACTGAAAAAACAGTCTTTTTTGGGAAAGGTCATGTCATTCTAATAGTTAGCCCAAATAATGTAAGATAACTATAAAAATTTCAACCAACAGTACAAAAGATGCTTTTACAAGTCACATTAAGCGTAGTCCTTTTTGCATGGGAAAGACTATAATATTTACTGTAGATGCCATTCTAAGTAATTCTTCAAAAAGCTACTGTGTCCTTTCAGAAAATAAATTCAGAAAATCCCTTGAAGGAGTTGTTCAGAGAAGTACAATAGTCTACCTCCAAAATTGGCATCCTGACAACTCTGTCAGGATCCATCCCCCAATGTTTTATCAGTACTGGATCCAAATGAAAAACCTCAGATTCCAGGGAGGACTGAATTGAACAGGATAATGTTTCTGATAGATCACAGCAAATAGACATTTTGGGTCTCGCTGAAACAAGTCCTACAAAGCAGAGCCTAAAGAAAAGTGCTTGGGATCCCATTTGCCTCATTCATCAGAAATGTGAGACAAGGTGATGTAGGAAGAATGAGCTATTCCAGCATTATTTCTAATCACAGATCTCATCTGGAGCTCAAACTTAAAGCAACTGTGAAGCATTTGTCTGGAGGAAAAGATCGCCTTAGTCATTTACTTGGGGGGAAAAAAGTAATTTTACTTCCTGTCCCTACTTAGAGGAAAGAGACAAAAAGAAGGAAAGAATCCAAAGTGGAGTTCTTTAAGACTGCTGTCTATACTTTTGCATTAAATATGCATATGTACTGCAAGAACTTCAAGAGGTTTTTCTCCTGCCTTTGCAATACCCTCCCACTACTTGATGCTCCTGACTGAAGCTGTATGTTCATGCATCTCCTCTAGTTTTTGTTCCCCCTCAGCTATAAATTACTTCAGTGTACAGGAACTTAACAGGATAATCCTGTAGTTAATATAAGGATACTACGTTTTAAAGAACAAATAATTCTTCCTTCTCTGAATGTTCATCCATATGGATATTCACAATTTTGCCAATCCCCCCTTTTTTCTTGTTACCGGCAAGCAAGGCAGAGTCTTCAGAACACTTTCACAGTCATCATTTGTCTATCAAAAGCAGGTGGACAGCTTCTTAGAATTTGCGATACCCTCCTACAAAACCTATTCAAATTCTCCAGAATCATGTCTTAAGATGAAGAAATCTTGCCTCTCTCTAGATTACAGTGAAGGGATGAGCTTTGGAATCAAGGTGCATCTAAACAGTTAAGCCAACAGCACACTGCTTAAGAGAACTGAAACTATACACAGATCTTTGTGTATTTTTAAACATGTGACAAAAATCTGGACTTCTAACAATTCAGATCCAACATTATCAATGTAGTTATAAAAATCTCAATTTTGCTATTGGCTATTCTGTTTACCTGCAACCTGAGCTCTACCTTTGGGATGAGATCTCTGGCTTCAAGGACTCTGCTATATGTGCAGCAATGTAGGTTTTATAGTTTGGATATCTTATTTTTTGTTTTTACAAGTAAGACTGAAGACTTAAGATTCCTGCTTCACATTCTAAACACTCTAGAAAGGAGGAGCTTGTGGGCAGACGCTCTGCTGTGTGTATCCAAAGTAATGTCAGTACTCTTCCACTGGATACAAAGTTTTGATTTCTCAGAACTTGTCTGGACAATGACTTCAGAAAAGGTGCAGTTTGCAAATTTTCCACCTCTCCTTTGTCAGTATTTAAGTGCAATAAATTGAGCATGTGGAAAGTTGCACATATTCTCATGAAAGGCAAGAGATTGCATACTTACAGAAAGAACTTTCAAGATAGAAATGCATACTAAAAGTTCATCTTCTAATTCTCTACCACAATAAACTGGACATTTATTCTTACTATTAGGCTTTCAGATACATTAAAAATCTCAGTGCAATGTTTACATTATAAAATGAGCACTTCTCTCAGAAAAAGATCCAAGCAAAGTTTCAAAGAAATGATGTAAACACCATTCTGCTTTGTGTAGCCTCACAAAAGACTACTCTTGACTGCAGGAAATAAAATAGCAAAAATGAGAGCTAAGCACTTCAGTGGCCACTGCTGTGGCTCAGTGGCCTAGATTTTCATGTGGTGGGAACATACCATGACCACTCGGGGTAAAGTGCAGGTTTAAATGCAACTAAGTACTATTAAAGATGGATATTAAAATATTCATTCTTTGGTAGCTCACATGAACTGGTCTGAGTTTACTTGTACACTATTTCAAACGTAGGTATTCTCAAACAATGAAGTGTGCCAAAATTAGAGTTCTGCTAGGCTTACCAGCTTTGACTCTGTGCTGGTATTTTTGAAGCTGGTGATTGGGGGGGGTGGGGGGTTGTGGTGCAGAGAAGAATTGAGTCACCACCCAAATGAGTTGGGAAACAAGAGATATGCAGGAAAAAGACAATAACATAGGATGGACATGGAAATGCTGGGGACATTACTGACAGAGAGGTACAGAAAGGAAAGGGGTAGCACAGCAGGAATCAAGGAGGCAAGATGTAGCAGTCAGGAAAAAAGGGGAGGGTGGTGGCAATGATTCTCATTCCATAACTCTAAAATAGTTCTACAGTTGAAGCTTTAGCACATATTGCATGATTGAAACATAGGTATTACTAGTTGTCCTGGTTTCAGCTGGCATAGAGTTAATTTTCTTCCTAGTAGATGGTACAGTGCTGTGTTTTGGATTCAGTGTGAGAATAATGTTGATAACACACTGATGTTTTAGTTGTTGCTAAGTAGCACTTATCTTAAGACAAAAACTTTTCAGTTTCCCATGTTCTGCCAGCAAGCAAGTGCACAGGAAGATGGGAGGGAGCACAGCCAGGACAGCTGACCTCTGTGAGCCAAAGGGATATTCCATACCACAGGACATCATGTTCAGTATATAAACTGGGGGAAGACAGACAGGGGGTGCCAATCACTGCTCAGGATTGGCTGGGCATCAGTCAGCATGTGGTGAGCAACTGCACTGTGCATCACTTGTCCATCTTGGGTTTTATTGCTCTTTTTGTTATATTCCTTTTCATTACAATTATTAATATCATTATATTACTTTATTTCAATTATTAAACTGTTCTTATCTCAACCCATGAGTTTTACTCCCCCCTTCCGCCAATTCTCCTCCTCATCCCACCAGGGAAGGGGAGGAGTGAGCAAATGGCTGCATGGCGCTTAGTTGCCGGCCGGGATTAAATCATGCCACTACTGTAGAAATTGTGAACACCGATGTCTTAATTTGTAAGATTTTTACAAATTAAATACATACTGATTATCCTGAAGGAAAAGCACTAAAACAGGGCATGTCATAAGCACTTCTACTGGAGATATGATACGCTGGCTATCAACAACTCAGTTCATACTTAAATGATACAACTATATTTAGAACCTTACTGCATAAAAGATGAAGAATCTGAAGTAAAACACAAGTACATTGATTCCCAGCATAATCTATTCACCCGTATCTCACAATTTTTCAAATGCAACTTTCTCGCCTCCGTATCACCTGCATTACAGACTACATATTGAGCAGCCTGGTTAATACCCTCTCATTTCCTACCCCCCACACTCGTGACTTATTTTCCAACAGGCTGAGAAATTATTATGGGAGTAGAAAGTCTTACATCCCCCTATACTCCAGGAGGGCAGAAATAGTGAGGAACAGATACAATAGACAAAACAACAGGACAGAGCCAAGATAACTGTCTTGAAAATACATATTCACATACATGGAAGTCACAGAACAGAATATGCTGAAAGAGCTAATCCAGGTATTGCCTGACTTAACGTGGAAGGGAAAACCTCTAAAAACATGTAGACATGACATATGACATTTGATATTAAAGGTGAAACAAACATTTTTTTTTAAAATGTAAATTTACTTTGTCTGCAGTGCTTTCATCACTACTGAAGTCAACAAAAAAGGTAAAGTTTAATAAAAATATACCTGGTTTGTATATCAACATGAGTTCAGACAACTTTGACATTTTGCAACAGTTCAGATCCACTTAAAATACTTACCATACGTAATCTCTCCTTTTTCTTCTTCATCTACAGCTCTAAAAAGATGTGTAACATTAATCTGTGACACACCCATGGCCGTCTTCAGAATATGAGCTAAATCCTCTTCTGTTATAGTGCCATTTTCTGACTGGTACAGCTATGAATCAAGACAGCAAGATAAATCATTGCAAAGCTGAATGCTAACTCCTGTAAACAGCACCATACTAAGAAGTTATGCAAAATTAAAATTTGGTATTGGAAATTCTAATCATTCTCAGATTGATGTGATCTATTAAGGATTTCTGATTAGGCAGGGTAAGAGATAGCATTGATTATTAGTTCACCTGTGTACACTTAGAAAGTAAAGCTTGCTATATTCAGAAAAAACTCCCTATGTTTACATGCATAAACACTGGAATTTCAGTGATATTTAGAGACAAGGCTGTTTAACACTAACATGTTTTGTAGATATGTAACTGAGAATAATTTTTAGTCCATTGAGCTACGTGTCCAAACTCCAAGAGTCTGTGGAATCAGGAGATATATTTAGGTCAGCCTAAAGCAGATACTGTTTCCACTTGGTCAGATGTAAAACTCAAGATTCTTTGACCAAAGTCCAACCGATTTTGACAGCCAGTTTGCATAAAATGCCTACATCTAAATGACGTTATATTAATCGGGAGAATCCTACCCCGTATAGTAATGGGCCTATCATTTTCTACAAACACTTATTCTAGAAAATAATAATTCGAATATTCTTAAGTCCTAAAGCAATGAGTTTCCTCACAGAAAGAGTTAGCTTTACTACTGACAGGATATTGATAACTAAAAATAATTGTACATAGTCTCATTCTATCTTTATATATGTACAGTGTTTTCCCCTGGAAAAAGGACCTGAATATTTCAAAACATCTGTAATAAATACAGCTTCATTCAACTTTCTAAAATAACTCAATTTGCTTGTGCGGGGGAAATTGAGACAGAAGAGTTTTTGAAACATCCTTCACTCATTTTCAAGCATGACAACACTGCAAATATTCAACCATGTAAAAAATGCTATTTTGGAAACTTCCTTTTAGTTTCTCTATGTCATTGAGAAGGTGGGAACTGATGAGATTGAACAAAACGGGTATGAGGATGCATTTTTCACACAAAACCAGAAGTTGCTGTCATAAGACAGCACACCTCAATGGAATAAAAAAATTTGAAGTTCTGTAGAAGACAACATTCATGCTCACATCAGGAATCTTGCCTTTTCCTCCCTAGCACCTAACCTACACACAGTTTCACAAGGAGTAGGGCCAAGGACAAGACACTTGTGTAACAAAACCTCCGCTATCTTCACAGATCAAGTAGTCAGAAGGTGATACTTGATGGTAAGGCTCACAAGCATCATATCGGCAAGATTTAAAACACCCTTTAGTTAACTTAGCAGTTAGGAAGGGAGCATGCGTAGCACTTACACTGGAGTGCTGCTCTTACACTTGATTGCCATAATCCCCCCTTCTCTTTAAATTGCCCACCACTTTAGAAATCTGGTGGCTCAGTAACTCCTCTATATTTTCAAGTTCTTCAAGCCATATACTAAACACTTCCACTTTGAAAACTTGTTCAGCTACATGAAATGTTGCACTTGATCCCTGAAAACAAATGACAAAGTGCCTTCCAAAAGGTAGCACATGGCAGAGGACAGCACCTGTTCAAAGTCACACATTCATGAACTGGCTAGATCCTTCAATGGCTCCGAATAAGTTGTGTAAATATCTTACTGTACATGAACCCATGACAGAAGGGAAGAAAGGATTAAAAAAAAAAAACACACCTAAAGGTTCTCTTTCCCTTTTTTCTAGAATACTGTAAGCAAAATTTCCTCAGCTCAAGACTTTTTTTAACCCTTCCAATCATCACTAGTGGGATAAAATGAGCCATACCTGCTTCCCCTTGCTGACTGCTTCCCCTTCTTAATACATGCATAGAACTTCTTTGCAGCTCTACAGTTAACTTTATATTTTGCAATTAACCAGGGAACTCGGAATTATGTATTATGAGTTGAAGAACAGAGCAGATAGTGAAGAACAGAAATTTTCTAAGAAACAGTTCTATTAACTTAAATTTAGGAGCTTCTAAAGAAAATAATCACCCAATCTGAGCCTTTCTTCTTCTAAAATGGTAAAAGTATATTTCACATTATGCATCATGAGAGCTAAATTTCACTGAAAACTGCCCAAAAGCCAAGATTCAAATTTACTTCAAGCTTGTTCATTTTAGTATGAAGGCACAGAGCTCACCAAACAGCACCTGATGATTTCTCTGTGCCATTATATAGATCAAATGGAGTAAGAAAGAGCAGAGACCTTTCTGCTTTTCCCCTAGTAGCAGCAGTAACAGCAGCTATTAGAGGCAGATTTCCCCCAATATTTGTAGGAACTAAGTATTTTTGGTCCTTCCTCCTTTGTCAAATTTGTTTGATACTGGCCAAAGGGTAAGAATGATAGCTGTGAACACTAAACATTCACAGAAGTCTCATTTCTTTAGCAAAACGTAAGAGAATAATACAGGTATGTTGAAGAACCAGAAAACAACTACTCAAAATAAGGCTGCCATGTAGTACCATGCAACTGAATGTTCTCAACTCCGTGCATTCAATAGTAAAGACAGCATCAAGAGTTAGCACTTTTCAGTTTCAGTAACACTAAAGACCATGTGAGTTCATAGCAAGGGGAAAAGATGATGCAGGATGCAGCAGGGTTTGTGTGCTGAAATAGCAATATTAAAGAAATTAATTAAAAAGTAATAAAACAAGGTGTCAGACAAACCCACTGGAATGGCAAACATTAACTATTGCTGCTGTCACTTCCCCAAAAAACCTGCATTAACTATCTGTGCTGATGCTACAACAAACCCCTGAGGCTAGAACAAGATCAGGAGCACTTCTGGGAAGCATAAAGTCTGAGCAGAGACTGCAGGACCAAGACAGAAACATGGTAAAACTGAGGGAATAAAATCTTACCATGAAAATAAGAGGGGGTAAAAAAAGTTAATATCTACTAACACGTAGGAAAAGTTTTAAGATGTTTTATTAACTTGAAAAATAAGATTTGATTGAAACATTATAAAAGGAGTAAGCACAACTCATTAGCCTTTAGTTTAGATGAATCAATACAAAGGACTTCAGGTTTGAGACTTAGTGTGCTGAAAAGGATTCTACCAGAATTCCACAGAGAACAATTTCAAACTGCAAACTTCCATAATTTCACACAACTTAAACTTGCCATGTGTTCCCTCTGAACATGACCTCTTAATCCAACTTTCCATTACTGTTACTTTAAAATGTAATTAAGTATTAAAAGGGCATGCGAAACAAGCTTCTGTTAAGTCTAATGGCAGTATTAATGTTTTCTAAAAATAAGTGAACTACATAGAGAAAATACTGCTTACCTGAAATGCCAGCTGAATTGTTTCCAGAGTTTTGGATGGCTTACAGACAACTGACAGAGCAATGACAAATTCCCGAATGTCAATTATGCCATCTTCATTCTGTGAAGGAAAACCTCACCTCAAAATACTGCAATTTGTCTGAGAACTTCCATAAATAACTAACAGTTGCTAAAGATGCAGACTATTCAGAAAGATCATTAGAGATGCCACTACAAAAAAAGTGTCAGTAGAATAGAATTACAGCAGGGCAAGAACCTGAGTCATCAAAGCTCTACAGGACCTTTCAGAGTCTCAGTCAGAAGTCATAATTCAAATGTTCTTGGAACACACTTCTGCTACTGTTACCCTTCAATTGTGTATTTAAGGTTTTTATATTAAACCATCTGAATTACTAGATTAAAATTAAAACTGGAGAATCAGAAGCAAGGTAGCCTAATTTAACCCCTGAATACATGACATCTACTCTTTGGTCTACAAGAGAACACCGTGAACATATCCACCTCCTGGTCCAAACAGCACCTCATCCAAAGATTATTATCTTTTCATTTCCCCTTTCTGACTGATTGCCAGAGGATTGAAAAACTGGCTCATTTGCCAAGTTCCTAGGCCCTTCAGGTTTCGGGCATCCTAGAAGAACAAGTGATTTATTTACAAGGCAAGTGAAATATCAGCTAATAGGCATTGCATTCACTTGCAACATACAGCATCAGAGGTTTAGCCTGAACTCATCTTTCTTCCTCTTCATATTTTGCATCTAGAAAGAAAATTAGTTTTGTCTAACTGATACTCCTTTTAACTTCTACCTGAATAAATGCTTTATTTAGTTGATGACAGGTGCTCATACCTTGCTGAAAGGGAAATGCAGTAGGCAAATACTGTGGTGAAGTGCTCAAAAGCCCTTAGCGCTGGCCCAAAAGAGACCTCAGTGAATTCAACTGGAACAGAACTAGACTAAAGTGGAGTTGACCAAAGTAGTACAATTTCTTACCTCATCAAAAAGTGCAAACATACTTTCTAAGATGTGAGAAACTGGAAATTCCAAGTATGCTGAAAATTCTTTAAGATCAACCTTTTCTTTCTTCATTTTCATGGCACTTGCAGCATATTTATCAAGATCATCTTCAAGTGTTTCTGGCTTCAGCCTAGAAAGCACATTATTTTTGCACATTTCAAAAGTAAACCCAGTTTTAACACCACAAATTTCAATATACCAAATGAAGCAATGGATGATAATGGTGTAAAACATTACACAATCTGGAATTACTAAGCAATTTTATTATAAAATAACATATTCCTATAATTTTAAGGCTTCTAATACAGTTCTTGAACTGTATTAGAAATTACTGCACAGGCTTAGGAACCCTGGTCATAAACTTGTATCCTTTGTTCTACTTATGATCAAAGCTGTATGGGTAAGCAGTTCAACATGAACTAGTCCAGAACTAGCTAATAAATACCAGGCATGGAGAACAGGTGGGATTTAGGTCACCTGAATATGGCTGTAGTATAGGACAGTAATATAAACCAATTACATTTCCAAATTTACTAATGTCACTGAACATGATGCATCTTGCCTAAAAGAAATCAGGGATTACATAATAATGATTATACAGTTAACCCTGTTTGTCAGTCCTCATTTTTTACATTCAGTCCGGAGTTGGACACTATGAGGTGACCCAAACAAAGTTATAGCAGTTAATACAGCTACAGAAATTCCCTCAGTCCCTCCAATTGCAAAACCAGACTTTGACTGATGAACAAACAGCTTTATATTTATGCAAGTATCTAGTGCATGGTGGTTGTTAGTTTGTTGGGGTTTTGGGGGGTTTTTTTGTTGGTGTGTTTTGGGTTTTTTTTTTTTTGCTAAGTCAAGCTTCCTGTTTTCACTTTTTGAAAAAAGTCTTACTATGAATACAATAAATGGTGCTGCAAGTATGTGGGGAAACATAAATTCCCTCCCTAATACAAGATCAGCCAAATCTCGATCAGCAGGTTTCCTCTGAACTGATTTAGGGTAATGTGCACATCCAAACTTTCAAGCCCGAAGACAAAAGTAGCCAATAAAGTCTTCTACAATATTCTTCTGCAGCTGTCTGTTTTGCTGTTTGCTGCTGCAGACAAGAAAAAGTTATTTACAGAACTCACAAGCTCACACCAGAATTGTTCCCAGACTGCAGCTGGGACTCTTCAGCAGCTTCCTCTCAGTGACAAGAAAGAATAAAATACTTAATATCAGCATTCTCAGGAGCTTCTGAAAAAAGATAAGAGCATTTCTGATAGGAAGATTATCTGATACGTCAGCTCCAGACCTTGATCACTTGCTGAAATGACCCTTCCTAAAAATCACTGCTTGTAAGTAAAAACACAACTACAATGCTGCCTGTGATTACCTAAACTGACTTTCCAAAAATGTACTAACTAAACAACACCAAGCCCTGTATTTCTGAATTATAAGACCTGAACATGAAAGAATTCTTCTAGAGACCCATGGCCCCTACAGAACATTTGTATGTTCTCCATTCTGGCATTAAAGCACCTATCTTAAGTTTTGGTCCTAGACAGTATAAAAAGAGTAGCAAAAAAACTCCTCTGCAAACATTCATTTTTCATGATCAAGTAGAAAAGTAGCAGTAACAATCACAAAGGAATCCATGGAGGATTTGAGATGCACACAGAACTCAACTTCTCATATGCAGGATTACATATAAGAAGTGTCCACAGATAATACATCCTCCATTGTAGTAGTTGAAATGGATTTTAACTGTAGGATGAGGACAGCTGGCATCCAAATCCTCCCTTGAGATAAGCCACCACTGACACAGAACACGCAGTCTAACATCTGTCTCTAAATCAGAGAGATTTGATTTGCAATTAATTGATTCAAAATTCACCTTCTACAACAGAGGGAGTACTTGTTCGGTGAGTAGAATTTGAGATTAGTGAGATCTCCTCTTCACCAGTCACTGAAGTGCAAAAAGCTAAAAAGTTTGAAGCCAAAACCTTGTACGGAAAGTAGCATGGCTTACCATGAATCTTACAAACATCTTGTGGTTTGGGTTTTGTATAGAAAGAGGTGTGAGCCAATCTCAAAAAGAGCATGTGGATCTGTGAGGCAAACATTGCTTCAGCTTGAGTATGAGTGCACTGTACTTCTGGTAATCCAAGGTGGGCTCACTTCCCTCTAGCCATTTCACAATGAGAAAGTAATTGATGGTGGATGACCATGACTTACTATGCTGAAAGTCTTTTGAAGCCAAGTGTTCCAAATCCCACAATAGATTCTGAACTTATGTGGAATGGTTTGAATGTCTTAATTCGTTTAAAATTGTTACTTTTATCCCACTGGAGGCTATAAAAGCTAGAAAGCCAACAGTGGATGTCTCTGGTCATGAAATCATGCTTGTTTGCCTAATGGCTTCCATGCAGGATCTAGGCTTTAGGATACATAACGTTATTTGCTGTTGTGGTGTTTTGCTTCAGTTTTTAAGCCAGTGCGCACTAAAGAGAACAAAAAGTCATTTCCAAGTCCCTGAAGATGGAAAGGACATTTTCCAAGATTAACAGCTCTGAACATTAAACCCTTCACAGCAGACTTCGCAGGGAAAACCAGATCCCTAAAGGTAGGGTATTTTTCAGCAGAATTACCACTATTAGCAAGGTAGATGTCTTACCTCCTTAAAGCTAATTTTAGCTGCATTTGACTATTTGAGAACAAACTCCTTTCTTGCATGCTGGCACCCTGCCAAAAACCTTCTAGTGTCTCACAGAGCTGGAAGTTGCATAAGAACAGCTGGATCTTGTAGCTAGCTACTGTAAACTGCAAGCTCAGAGAAACATGCCTTATGCCAGAAAAGCATACTACATTCAGTTTTATGTCTGCAGATGTACTTCTGTGCAACTTCTTGTCATAATGGAGAAAGAATACAGAACAGCTGCAAAGCTGACCTTCTGAATACTCTGTCACACCCTGCCTTGATCCACATGGCAGAGGCTATCATGGTTGGTATTTGCTACATTAAGCCTGATCTGTGATCACCTTTAATGGACAGTATTGCTTTTAATCATGAATACAGATGGACATCCTCCACAAGGTTTTTTTCTTGCTATAGATGATCTCTCAACACTCTGAAGTCATGAAACTGTTAGTTATCTGCCAGGGTTATTACTTTGGGGATGCAAAGCTCTTCCTACAGTCTGGACCACCATTTCAGGCACACATGGACAGCAGAAGCTTTCAGTGTAGTCTGGATGGTAAAGGCTGTTGACCAAGAATAAACAGGCACCAGACCTATGAGGTAATTATCTCCTCCTTGCAGATCTCATGATCTGCCCTACAGGGGCATTGCCTAGTAGGATCCTCGTGGTCAACAGGTTGAGATAATATTGGAGAGTAGTGGCCAAAATGGAACTGCTGTTTAATTCAGGTCATTCTTACCAAAATACTTTTGGTAAGAGACAGCAGAATTGATTCAACACAAGTAGGTTTACTAATTTTGAATTTCGCCAGGGAGTGTGTAAGGAGGTAAATCCTGCAGGCTTGCTAAGGTTGTAGAACATTTTTCCAGGGCAGACATCACTAGTACCCACCACATGGGTACAAGACACCAATAATACTCAGGCTCAGGAAAACAAAAGAGATAGTTAAGGATCCTAAAAGAATTCCAACATAAATTGCTGCCCATTGTTAAAGATAAAAATTACTAAGAGTAACCCTACTGAGAAAGTCAAGAAGTGTAGAAGGCAAGAACAGGGGATTTTTCTGAAATCTGGCCTGAAAAAGATGATTTGGTGCAAACCATACCTTTTAAAAGTAGAAGACATAATCTGCAAAGCTATACTGTCTTCAGTGAAAGGTACCAAGAACCTCAGTCTGTATACTAAATGCATACACCAGATCAAGAACCTGCCAGATGAAAGGGTCTTGTGTTATGTGGATACCAATAATAAAATGCACATTCACTAGGATACCATATTATGTTCTTGCTGTACTTTCTATACTTATTGCTTTTTGGTGCACAAAGTGGAAGCCAACTACCATACTGGAAGAGAAAATGTGCCATCTTGTACAAGTACCAGTGCTGCCTAGCCTTCAAAAAAACATTAGAAAAAAAATAGATGAAAAATATTATTTTTAAAATAATATTTGCCAAAAAGACTTCAAGTAAATAAGAAAAATCAACAAGTAGAAAACAGTGACTAAACCAGAAGGATGTGACACACATCCACAGACTTGATAAACATTCCAAATCATACCTGGGGTTTTAAGAGTGAAGGATTTGGGAGGAAAAAAACAGGAAGCAATTAAGTAAATAATGCAGTAGCAGAGGACTGAATGTTAAAAAATTGAAAGGTAGACAGAAAGCAAGAGAAAAGAGAAGAAAGAGATCAGTAAAAGAAAAAAAATCAAGTACAAAATAAACAAACAGATGATCCTTAATCTGGCTAGAAGTGTGATGAGGTTATCAATACTTTCCCCCCAAAAAGATGCAAAAGGCCTGGAGCACTAGGATTACTTGAGCAAAATTTCAGGTTACATCAAGACCTGATTTTATAAACCTAATCCAACAGCAAACAGAACACAGTCTCTAAAAAATTTCTACTTTGGATTGCATGATGTGCTACGTTTGGTCCTCCCTCCCAATTTTCAGAAAATAAAACAATTAAAATTGAGAATAATCACAACTAAAAAAAATTAGGAAATCATCTGATAGCCTAAAAGCCACAGTTCCACATGAAAGCGGAACAACAGTTAAGGCTAGAAGGTCCTTCTAGTTCACGGGCAAAGTGAATGCAGGAATTAGAATGAACAGAAGTTAGAGACAATAGGAACAAATCAATTTAAATCAGAACTTAATGATCTCCTTGCAGGTAACTGCCCTAAAGCAGCTCATAAAAAGTATCTCATAAAAAGATGGAGATGAGACTTAATTATACAGTATTAACACTTTCTGGAGGAGAAAATATCTGAAGAGGTCTCTAATAAGGCACAAAATCCAAACAAGCTTCAATGTCTAGAACGTGGTAATAGATCCAGTCAAAGTACAAATACCAAATCACTTTAAACAGTAGGGTAATTAAGTGTGGAATAAATCATCAAATGAAGCAGAGGATTTACAATGTATGAAAGCTACAATAAAGATATAGCGTATCACTTAGTCATTAGCTCATTGGTCAGACAGAGATTATCAGGCTCAAGAGAAGCATAACTGCTTGAGGACTAATGAATGCAGAATTTGAGAAGATGGGACTCTGATCAATTGATCTCATTGATACAGCAGTCAATTTATCACAGAGTTCAATATGAGGCAGCCAAGTTTCAGACAGCTGTGACCTGGCAGCAGTAGCTGCATGGCTTCAGGATTGGATCCCATCCAGCTGAGCACAGACTAAGCAAATTTTACATACAATGTTAATAAATCCTGTAGATAGATAACGTGAACAGAAATAACTCTCCAGTACAGCAAACTGAGGTATAACTTGATTTCAATGAATCTAAACCAAAAAACATGTCTGGATTTGCCTTACTATAAAAAATCTTGCATTTAAAACTAGATGTTACCTTGAAGGTATGTTATTGCTCAAAAACAAGTATTAAGACTGGATGCAAAATCCATTGGATTAAATTTACTGTTCCAGTTATTTAGGGATGTGACTGGATGATCTTAATGCCTTCCTGGCCTCAAAACCTTTGAATAAACAGCAAAATGACTGCATCGCCGAACGTGCATTAGAGATGAAGCCATATTTCCAATCTTCATCCAATTGTGCCAGAAAAATACCATCGTAATAGCCTTCTTACTGGCACATATCCAAATCAAGACAGAATAATATTTCACCAACGTACAATTGCTCAAACCAGACAGAGAGATTTTGGGTTGTGGGGAGCCTCACTCAGAAATGCACATAATTGTTTTAGAGGCAAAACCAAAAACCCAGAAAAGCATAATTTGAAAGAAAAGCTTTAAATTGAGCAGGCAGAAGTCAGACAATTTAACAAGAGGATTAAACTGAATCCCGGGATTATCAGCTGCATAATAAAGAGACATGGGCGGTTTTTTGGGTTGTTTTTGTTTGCTTTTTTTTTTTCCTTCTTATTTCTGTGAATTCAGAGCCTTTGGAACAAAGCAAGAATCTGCTTCCCCTAAGAAGTCTCTCCTATTCTACTGGAAGTCTTTCCAGGTGGAGGTCCCAACAATTAACATACACTTGTCATCTGAATGCATAATGTATGCTGTCCTACATTCCTTATTCTCCAATAGATCTTTTTCTTCTTTTTTTGCATTTATGTACACAAGCTGGAAGAAGGAAAAATTAGTGAAAGGAAATAAAGTATGGAATGGAAACATGAAACTATGGTCTATACTTTCAGGTGAGGAGACAAAAAATGGAAAAGGGTGTTTCATATTAAAGCAGTTAATAGGATGAGGCTGTAAACTCAGTTTGTGGTTGTTAAATAGGATGAGAGCAGAAACAGGAGAAAAACTGGAAAACAGCAGCAACAAGAAGAGAGGAGCCACACTGCATATACTAAGCTACAGTTCCATTAAAAAGTCCATTTAGCAGTAACCTACTCAAAAGATAAACCACTGCTTTGTGCTTCTTGGGAAAGGGTGACCCCTCTGCCCTCACTATTATAACGCTAATCCAGTCACAAGACTGCTATAGCAGTGCTGTTCTCCCTTCACAGATGTCACAGGAAAGGGCAATTGACTCTTAACTGTATCAAATATTAGGAACCCCACAGTATTCCTGACCATCTTCAGGAGATGTCTTCTAGTTTTGTTCAGGAATGAACACTTCAGAAACACTGCTCACTTGTCAGACTGTGAAAATATGAATTTTATAACCTACTCTACTCATTAGGATCTAGGGGTTCTGCAAGTGGAGGACAGTATTGGTTTAATTTTCTACTACTGTTTCCCCAATTGTAATATGGCAACATTCCATATATATTCATAAATGCAATATCGTTATATGAAGGGAAAATTATATAGATATATAATAAAGATGGACCTTACATATAAATATTGTATATGCTCACCCAAGGCTTCTCACAAGCTTTGCAAATTCTAAGAGACATGTGTCTGAAGGCAGACGAAGTTGTCCTTCAGCCAAAGCTAGCTGACAGTCTTCAAATGTATAGTCTGTCACTGAAACTCCCAACGCCCTTGAATAAACCAAAGAAACACAATAAGCGAGATAATCTAAGAAAACTGAGCAGAATCACCTTTTTTTAATATCAAGAAATCCTGTACAATTATACTCTCTATTCTGAAGAACTATAAGAGCCCGTAAAAGAAAGTTCACATACAAAGGATGAAATATGGTACTCTACCCATTGCAGAACATCTATTTTGACTTTATGAGTACATGAAAATGTTAAAGAGCACAAGAGAAAAAGTAGGCAGTGCATAGACTTTCAAATTCCTTAATATTTTCATAGAAGTGAATAACAAAGGTTTCAAAATTATTAATCTAGAGCAAATACAACTATTTATTAATAATTCTATTAAATATTTAGATTATTATTACACAAACATATTAATAAATCAATAATCACCTGAGCAGGACAACTATTACCTTCAGGTAATATTAAAATTATACAACAGGCAACATTTCTCTACAAAGAATGGCTAGAACATAAAGTATAAAAGCAAGCAGAGTTAAAACTCCAAGCAAACACAATTTATTAAGTGTATGACATAAGAAAGGTAGAAGAAAAAATACTCCCAAGTTTCTATATGCCAAACAATTAAGTCCTCATTTTTTATTTACTTCTAACCTGATGCTCTCTAGCAGCACCAAAAGATACTTCAAAGAAATCCTGATATTGTAGTTGCACTGCATTTGCTGTGTCAAAGTTGAGACACTTTGGTTTGGAAGAAGCCTTTGAGAACTCAGTGTATAAACAAAAGATGCAATTTAGAAAGCAAACACTGCTCCATGAGTTAACGCATGTGCCATGTTTTCCATTATACTTGATTTTACTTGTATTAGTACAGAACACTATCTTCTTTGTGCAGCCTTTTCTAGTTTGATGAAGAGTCTTCACAAAAACTTTTTCTTGACTTACCTTCATTCTTTTCATCTACAGGTTCTTCTACCTTACTACTAACCACCTTTTTCATCTGTGAAGTTAATATACAGTAATGGCAAGACTGATACAAAACCCCAAGGCATGCTACAGTCACTTTGGCTTTGATGAAAACTCTACACTTTACTATAGACAGTTTGATCCGTAATGGCAGTTACCTCTTGTACAATAACCACTTAATTTCTGTTAAGTAGCCTCTTCCCCAGAATCTCATTACAAGGCCTTTGAATGTCAATGTAAATAACATAAGCCAGTTCTCTTATCCACCAATTAATTGTCAAACTTCAGGAATTCTAATACACTAGGAACACATACACTTAACATTAAGGCTACTGATCAGGGTTTCTCTGTTCTTTCTAAGGCTAAGAAAGTCAAATACTCAGGAAGAACACCTCAGTAATAGATATTAAATGTCAGAAGTACCAAAAATGTTAAAAATTCAGATATTTTTTATAAGCTACTTATGAATAAAACAAGGACATACAGGGCAGTGATTCTGCATGAAGAGGCCCCCCCCCCCAAAAAAAAAAAAAAAAGAAAAGAAACAACAAACAGGAAGGAACAAAAGGAAAAAGTCAACTAAACCAAAAAGATACAGGTACATAGAAAAGGTATCTTAAAATCCTGCAGACTGGTGAAAGCTAGGGGGATCCTAAGCAATTAAATTCAGTTTCTCCCAATTTTTCATTTCTTGATCTGTTCCTATTTCATCACTCTACTCCTCCTATGATGAGTGTCCTCGTAGTATCTGCAAATCAGTAAACCACTTCAATGGAATGGACAAGAGGTTCTTGTGATACCGTATTTCATCCCATAGGCTTATGGTTAACATAGTAATGAATGTTGCGTAAAATCCAGATGAAGAAATCCCCCATGCTGTGGGGATTTAAATCAGTTTCCAAGTTCCACCTGACTTAGAGATCGGGTATTGCGGGTCTTGTCAATACTCATATGATATTCAATATAGCATTGTATTATACTATATTAAATCATTAGTATTATACAATACAAAATACATTTTCCTTGGAAGATGAAAAAGGGGTGAATGAAAGAAGAAGAGTCTATCCTGTCAGTTTAGATTACTTCCTATTCCCTTCTTTTGTTCTGTGTGCACAGTAGATCATCCTTGGAAACTTCCCTGTCAACTGTCAGTGAAATAGCTGAACCCTTAGGCCAGCAAGGATACACTATAAGCAGTACTATCCAGAGTGGCTTACTGAAAAGAATATAGTAATAACCAAAGCTCTTATCCATCCAGGCACATTACACCACATTTCATCAGATCTTAAGGCAACAGTAGGTATAACACACAACAGAAATACAGGAACTTGTGGGCAATCAGCTGAAACATACGGCAACTACACAGAAAAGGGGAAGCTGGTTAAAAATAAGGTAAAAGAAGAAACTGAAAGGGTAGTGTTCATTTGTGGTACAAAACAACGCACCATATTAGGGATCAGAAGTGGCAAGACAGTTATCAAAAAAAGATTCTGAAAGGACAAAAAAATATCCAGTATGACTCAGCAAATGATTAAAGGTAGCAATTAGAATGTAAATCTTTTTTTTTTTTTAAAAAAAACAAACCCCACATGTTCTCTCAATGAAAACTGAGAAGACAAACAAGTTAAAACATAACCATAAGGTGGCAAGCCACAGCAAGAAACAATAGCTTGTTAAAACTAAAAGGTAGAAGCTTTTCAAGCACATCAAAAGAAAGATGACTAAGAAAGATCAGGCCGCTCAACCTGGCGGGAGGGTAGAAGCCTGACTGACTACCACCCCAGAACCAATGCCAGATTTAAATAACTTCTAAATAATGGTCTCCAAACATGTTGAAAAGCCTAACCAAAGAGAAATTAAAACCAAACCAAAACAAAAAGTAACAACCAACCAACGGCAAACTTATGATACAGAACAAGTTCCAAACAAAAGCAGGGATCATCTCAGACTCAGCAAAACCATAAGGGGAAAATACAACCTGCATCTTTTTATAGCTGTGTGCACCCCTTACAGAAAGAGCAGTATGTGGGCCAGACTTAGTGTTATCAGTACAGGAAAATACCCATTACAGTTAATGCCTGCATGTATGCCCAGTGTCAACACATACACAAAACAGGATTGAGACAGATAAAAGCATCTTCTCTTGCATACCTGTTGGCAATTTTCCAGCCTTTGGACTTCCAAAAAAAAAAAAAGGCAAAATGAACCAAAACAGCATGTTTATATATATATCCAGACTTGGAGAATTACAAAGATGGCAGAAGAAGGGGAAGAAACAACTTTTGCTCACAGTAAAGTTCAGGGCCAGAGAAATTAGAGTTCAAGGGACTCTTGAGTTCAGAAGATAAATCACAAGCTGCATAGGGCTAGCAGTTTAATACAAAAGGACCATGACTTCAGCTTGGAATGTTGAAGAAATTGAATCTGGGGAACATATAAAGTTCATCATTTGTGTTGAGACTTGTGAATATTTCAATTTCTTACAACAAAGACTGGCATACTAGAGTTCACTGTAAAGCCTGGGTGCAACTGCAACTCCCAGGATTTTCTACAGAACCAGTTAGCAAACTATTCCAATTTATCTCCAGGGCAATCTTTCTCTACTTCAATTCAAGTGCTAGGAAAAAAAATCAATTCAAGATGCAAATTGCAAGTGCAGCCCATTTTTTTTTAGTAAACTAGGAATATAAGAGATTTTCCCAGATCTTCATTTGGAAGCTTCAACCCCCACCCCCCCACCTCCCCCCCGCCTCTTTTCTTCATACTACCTCTGCTTTCACAGTCAGTTAATCTGAGCCTGGCCTTTTTAATATTCGGCAACTTTACACGGCCAGGCATGCATGTCTGGCTTGACATACCTTGAGACTTTTTCCCTCCCTATGTTCCTGAAATGCTGGCTATTTACCTTTTATGATATCACACTACATGAAATTCCAAAGTCAGCAAGTCACTACAAAAAAATAAAACCAAACCACAGTCAAACAAAAACCCAAAAGCCCTCCTGCAAACCCAATCTGTTACACACAACACTTGTACTTGTTATACCCTGACTTCTCACACCAAACAGCTCCCTATGTCTAACACTTGTGCAGTCATAAAAATAAATTATCAAATTTCTCATTTTCTGCATACCAATCCACTACGCATGCAAAATTCTGAACATAAAACAGAATGTGACTGCTGTAATATTATGCAAAGTGAGAGAAAATAGCACTGGCAATATTGTGACATTCTGAATCGATGTTTCAACAAAAACATTTTCAAAGTGTTTTACATTGTTAATAAGAGGATCTGTGAACTAATCTAGAAAATATCCCACAGGCTGCTCAAAAAAAACCCTTTAAATCAGCTATAATTTTTATAGGGTGTTGAAAACATTAAATGATATTAAACTTGGTATTTTACTTCACTATCAGATGTTTAGGAAAAAGACATACAAAACATGGTGGACAAATAACCCCAGCTTCTAGTAGTCATCTGTATAAGAACTTCCTGAATCAGACTATTTGTGCCACTGTGTATTAGAATCATATACTGTAAAAAATTTGCTACATCTATCTCAGCTCTGATAAATTCATTTTATGCATCTGGTAGTGAATGCCACAATTTTGTACATGTTTTAAAGAGTATTTCCATTTACTTTCAGCTGATCTGCTGTTGAGTGCTTCCTATCTCTTTGCTGTGGAAAGTAACAGACTTACCTTGCTATGCATTTCCAGAACACTCATGATTTTATCGATCTTCAAAACAGACCTCCACTTTTTTCTTTTTCCTTCTTTCTTTCCCAAGCTGAAGAGCTTTCACCTATTTAGTTTTGGAAGGCCAGGGTAGATAGCCCCTTTCTCTCCTTGGTCTACTACTACTTTGTGACATTCTCCAAGTAAATGAAGGTCCAGTCATAAGAGTCTAGAGTTCACATCAGGAATATAGTATCACATGATGGTTTAATTTTTAGACAGAAAAAGAAGCTGTTAACAGCTGAATTTATCCCTTGTGTTTAGAAAATGGGTCCTGTAATTGTTGGTCTTGTAGACTTATATATCACAATTCTTCAAGGGGTGAAAAATGAAGCAGGTTCTCTGTGTTGTCAGCATTCAAAAATCTAGTTGAAACCAGACTGTTGCAAAGTACTACTTAACTTCAAAAAATTTATTTCTTCCTCAAGAAAAACTTAGCAAGAAGCTGCATAGAGTTAACCCTGTTCACTAACTACACTTGCCTAATTGCCACACTTACAGGACTCACAGAAATAAACAGAGTCCACAGTGTGGGTCTCACTTTTGTATAGGGCCTGCACCTAAGCAAATGGATGCTTGTTAACTCCAGCACTTCAATAATTCCACTTATACCGATCCTCAGGTCTTTGATCATATAAAAATGACAAAAAGTGTTGAATTTTAAAGTTGAGTGCTGAGCATCCAACCAGTGTTTCTGCAGAATCACATATAAAGCTTCAGACAGCATAGGCACAGAACACAGCAGTTTTTCCAAAGTTAGATTTAATTGGCCACTGAACATACAACAAATAACCATGAGATCGACCAGTAAGCTATGTAAACCCACATCCTCAAGGCTATTCTTCAGCAGCTAGCATTACCATATCACATACAGTGGCAGAGATCACATTCTGATACTGTAAAAGCCCGCAAGAAAAAAAAATATCTGATTTTGACTACGTAGATGACAAAAGGTGAAATGGACATAGCAGACTATCTGTACTATCTTTTGCCTTCACCAGCATGCTGGAAAAAACAATTCATTTCTCAAAAGCAAAAACGTAATGCTCATGTGTCAAGCTGATAAGAGTTACTGCTTTAACAGTATGACATGCTCCAATAAGGAGAAAGCAATCCTAGCAAGGATTTGACAGAGAAAACATAAGGAAGGCAGATGTTTCCAAGTTCCATGCCTAACACTCTACACTTTAATTGATTTGAGCAACTACTGTAAATATAAAAATATGTCTTTAAATATTTGTGCAAGTGGAGAGGAAAAACAGTTACTGAAAAAATACAAACCAGACTATGACATTTTGGTATTTCTACAGGAAGTCTGAATTTCCGGGCTCACCACAAAAGAAACTTCAAAACTCCTGGCTAGCATCATGTATGTAGTTATAATGCTGAGTTCTAACACCAGAAAAATTAAATGCTCAAATCAGGAATGCTGACAAAACTTCAGTTCTGAGGTGCTTGTAGTTTTGAAAAACAAAGGGGCAAAGGTGTCCAGTTTCGATTAGGTTTCAGTCTAAACATCTGCCATAGGCATAAAAAAATTAACAAAGTTGCAATATTTTAAATATTACAATAATATTTTAACTTGCATTTTTTCCAAATTGTACCATCTAAACCATATTCTTCTCTATTTTGAAGACAGTTTCTGTAAGAGAAACTAACCAACTAAAGCAACACAAATTTTGTTTATATGTTAGTAAGTGATCAACAGGTCTGTGTATAGTTATCTAAGCAGTTTATGTCTGTAATTATGGGTGAGGGTGAAGTTACTTTAGAATTACACAAAAATCCTGCAGTGTAGATTTTCACAATTAGCTGCCTGAACTACCATTAGCTTATTTGTGTACAAAATGAATAGTGCTAAGTACATGCAGTAACTAGAAGCTGAGCTACTGATATACTCCTCTTAAATATATCTGAGCCCTAATGGATGGTAGGTAACAAATTAACAAATTTGTCTTGCAAAGTAGGAGTGGAAGAGTTACCTACTTCTTCTTTAAAGCGGTATCTATACCCTAAACAGTATTTTGATTACTTTACAACTATCAGATGTCTTCCAGAATAAAAGTATTAATGAAAATTAGGTGTTCAAGAATCTATGCAACAGGCAAAAGGCTACAATCCCACAATGAAGAGACAACTAATACTTTTTTTTAGGAAAAAACCCCAAACAAACCACAAAACAGATGAACTTTAAATGGGTAGCAGTAAATTAGAAACTATATTCATAAAAACAATATGGAAAGGTAAAGACAAAGTTGCAAGTGATGCAGCTAAGAAGCGTAAGACTATTTTTAAAGCATAAGAAAAAATATAAACAGTGACATTACTAGCTGAGAATAGTAAAGTTGCCAAGAGGAAAAAAAAAGCTGTCATATGCAATACTTTACGTTAGGAAACAATTAAGATGACATATCTTATGAAGAAAATTAAGTACTTTCCAATGCTTTAGCAGTGGTAGATATGTCTCCTTTACCACTGAGAAATTTTTAGAAATAAATTCTTATCATGGCAAGGTCAGATGATTTGTTCCTAATAATTCTAGAAGAGCTGGGAGTGAAGCCTCAGGTCTACACACTGACAATTTTACAACACTGCTGTAGTTCCAGTAAATCAAGAGTTAATACTTTGAAGATATTTAAAAAAAAAAGTAACAACATAGGCCAGAAAACTTAACACTCAACTAGAAAAACATATAGAAGAAAAAGTATGTACTGAAATTTATAAATTAACATATCAAAATAATCCACACTGACTGCCATCAATATAAGGTGATAATAGCTCACGCACACGAAGACCAAAATGACAATTTTACAATCGTAATATTTACAAAAATGAGCTAATATAATAGGTACCTACACGGCATGACTTACTAGCATGGTGCCTTCAGAACTGTATTAGAGCAATAAAGAACATATGAAATGAATTAAAACGCAAGATGTCACCGAATTTTATTTACTTATTTTAAATAGAGAACCTGCATGGACTGTTGCCATATTTAAAAGCACTCACATTTTCAGTGATTTGAAAGTGACACTAAACACACTTCCTGATAGCATGTTGTACATGAGAAGAACGTCCACTAAACAGAGTAGCAGACAGACTCACTCAAACAGAGTAGGTTGTATGAGAAAAATCAAATGCAAAGCATACTGAGGGAATAAGTAGGGGGCCATTCTCTAAACAGCGGATTAATCTAATCAGCACATACCTTTTGTGCAGAATAAGAAAGTGATCCAAAGGAAGACAAGCATGGAGTAACTAAGACAGCAGCACTGGCTATCCTGAATGAGTAATTCCAGTTCTGATTACACAGATAACAGAACAAACAGCGAGCTGAGTGGCTGTAACAAGACTGCACATTATTCTAGTTTTTGGCCCAATGCTATTGAATAAATATCTGTCAAGGAGAAAAAGGTTGAAGATCACAGACATTAAAATACTGGTAATTGCACAGGTGAGATTAAGAAACCCTTTTAGAAAGAAACTTTGGATTTTTAAAGATGCTGTAAAGTGATCAGCCACTACTGTCTTGGATCTTGCTCATCCTCCCGATGAGGACTGCAGTGAAGATACCACTACAGGTTAGCACTGCAGTAAGCAGCCACAGGTGCAACTGAAATGTCTGCAGAAGTTGTAACTGTTAAACTCATTTTCTACCATGACAGTGTCCTTTTAAAAATGGAAATGTATCACATGGATTCTTGTGGAATTTAGTGACAGGTCAGTTACAAATACTGAAACACCTTTCATCAAGAGATCAGCTCATATTACATTTCAATTAATTAAAACATAAACTAGGTTTAAAGTTTGTGAAATGAGGTCCTGAGAAGCAACAGGAAAGGGTGCTTGCATAATAGTAATCCAGACTGAGTAACTTCTGGTCACAATGTTCACATCAGTGAGATGATCATCCCCAACATGGTTGTTGTGGTTTAACCCCAGTCAGCAACTAAGCACCACACAGCTGCTCGCTCACTCCCCTCACAGCAGGATGGGGGAGAAAAATCAGAAGATTAAAAGTGAGAAAACTCACGGGTTGAAATAAAGACAGTTTAATAGGGAAAGCAAAAGCCCCGTGCACAAGCTAAGCAAAACAAGGGATTCATTCACCACTCCCCATGGGCAGGCAGGTGCTCAGCCATCTCCAAGACAGCAGGGCTCCATCACATGTAACGGTGACTTGGGAAGACAAATGCCATCACTCCAAACATCCCCCCTTCCTCCTTCTTTCCCCAGGTTTATATGCTGAGTGTGACATCATATGGTCTGGGATATCCCTTTGGTCAGTTGGGGTCAGCTGTCCTGGCTGTGTCCTCTCCCAACTTCCTGTGCACCCCCAGCCTACTCACTGGTGGGGTGAGAAGCAGAAAAAGCCTTGACACTGTGTAAGCACTGCTCAGCAGTAACTGAAAGATCCCTGTGTTATCAACACCGTTTTCAGCAGAAATCCAAAACATAGCCCCATACTAGCTACTATGAAGAAAATTACCTCTGTCCCAACCAAAACCAGCACAATGGCCCAGGAAAAACAAACCAGTGTGTTCATACTCAAATGGCTGGTATATGGCAGCAGAGAAGGTGAATGATACAAATGGTGGGTTAACACTTGAACGCATGTTCAAGAGTATACAATGCTTGTCATCCCAGATGAGAAAGAATACAATAAAGACCCATAGAGTGCTACAGCAGTTAAAAAGTGGCATTTCCTTTGTTACTGGTATGGCTGCCTGCTCCTGAAGCACAGAACAGTTATGCTTGAAGTTCCTGGCCTGAAAGAGAGCCAAAAGGCCAGGCTCACTTTGGATTTCACTTTTTGGGCAAGTAAATTTATCTGTCCTGCAAGAACCTAACGTCCTGAGGAAGCAAGCCTCTATGAATGACAGCATCTCCTTTGTCAAATATTCGATTTATATATAAGTAAACAGGAACTATCTAGAGACCTCCATCACTCGCATCTGCGGCTGCCCACAGAGAAGCTAAACAAATAAGGCTAAACCAAAAATTCTCCAGAGTCAACAAGCAGAAGCAGCATAAGAATCAGACATCCTGTCAAGTGCTTTGTTCAACGCTTAATAGAACCTGTTCATGAGACAAGATTACAATGAAGGCAAAGAGATTTCAGGAGTGGAAATCATATCTATTGTTGCACTCTACAAGGTCTCTCAATGCCCCTTGAAATCAGGGGCAAGACACAAGGTTTTGCCGTGACACTGGTTCTGACTCACAAATACATTATTATCTGGAACTGCCACGGCTTCTGCTGTAAAATATCCAGTAGGATTACTCTTCTTCCAGAAAAATATGATGGGGAGGAAGGGGAAAGAAGATATCTAAACAGATTCTGCAGTGACCTCTCGACATCAAAATGGTACACCGCCACCGATTCCATCTTCAAGAAAAGGAAACAAATCTAGGTAAAGCAGTAATACTGTCCTTTACTCAGATATGCAGAGTGCAACGCTAGCACCAAATAGCACCTGAGGGGCTAGAGTTGCAACCATTACAGCTCCAGAACAGACTGACAGCATCTGAGCTGGTACCTCCTGTACCAAAAGCCACATGAATGAACTGGAAGAGTCTGGAAAACTGCCACTAAAAATAAGCATCTGGAAGTAGTCAGAAGTAAATAGATTTTGGCTATGTTGATGTTATTTTACCTGATCTACAGCAATCCGCAGTATCCAGACATCAGCATTCTGTCTCATTCCTGTCTGCATTTTAACTTCCGAACTTTGATAACCAATCACATTTACTTTCCTTTCACATCAACACAGCATCTACAGCCTCTTCTTCATCTCAAAACAAGCTGTATTTGCTGTTCCCCATTCTGACAGTCTTCCCTTTAGACCTGCATCCCACTTCTGTTACCCCAAATGCCTAATTCTTCAGAGGTGGGAAGGAGAAACAAAAGGACAAGGAAAATAACATCTCTCCTATGCACACATAGAAGGGAAGGCTTTCAACATGCCCATCGTCGTAAACTTCTGTAGGCTGTCAAAATTTCTGTCATCTGATTGGAATAGAGTTCAGAATAAAGGTTTAGTAACATGGTCTTCTACCCAAAGTCTGAGGAAAACACTTTTATGTAGTGCCAGCTGACTGTCTTAAGTGAACTATAAAAGTCTTTGAGGTCACTGCAACTCTGAGACAGGTTGATTCACACGGATCCTTTTGTTTTTTCTTTTGTGAGAAATGTCCTTTTGTACAATGGATTGAGTATTGATCTACTGTTATATTATAGGCCAAACATCCTTAAGGAAACTCACAGAGCTGAGTTCTGCTTACAAACCAGAGAAGAATTACCTGTTTCTATCTACAAACTTGCCTTTGGCTGAAATTGGTAACTTAGAAGAGAAGTTACACAAGGAAATTAAGATTTCATAAATTCTTTCAAAATTAGGATTAGTAAAATTCATAAATTCTTCAAGAGTTATTAGCGATCATAGACCTGAGGGTCCTCTGTAAATACTGAGAACATCTACTGACTGAAAGATTTACTGAAAGAACAAAAAATGAAGAGAGGTTAATCAAAAATACAACAGAAGAGAATGAAGGTCTGTGTATTCAATGTTGACTTTATCATACACTAGACAAGTGTTGTGTCATCACATTAATGTTCAACTTCAATTAGTTCACAGTGTATTAGTGCTCTATTTCCAACAGAACCAGCTTTCCTGTGCTTTACTATTTAAAATAACCAGAGGTTAACAATGAATACACAAAACTATTCTCAACTTCCTTAAAAAAGTCACAGCTTAAAATACAACCTCAATAGCACAAAATTCAGATACATTAACTTTCATAAAATTCAACTATAGCTTTCTCCCCAGAAGACTAAATACCCACAGCAGCGAGTAGAACTGGCTTGTTGTATGAAGACATGTTAAAAAAAAAAAAAACAAAACCAGAGTCCTACAGTTCTTGCTGTGTTTGTGGCTCCTTGGCCTCCTCAGAGAGGAAGGCAACTGCTATATGAGAAGTTTTGTACACACTACTGCAGACTACAAGCTTCTTTGCAAGCAGGCAACTACATTGACTTGATTTCATGAAATTTTCTTGATCCTAAGAGTAAAGCCACAGATCTATTTTTATTCCACATTACAACATACTTACTCTGCCATTACACGTCTGACGTTATTGGCATATAACACTGGATTTTTTCTTTCTTCTTCTGAAGGAATATACACGGGTAGAAACTGCATACAGAGAACTGAATTATACCAAGAATATTTAACACTTTAAACAATCTCTATTATAGCACTATGGTGAAAAAAGTATACAGTTTGCTACCTACAAAATTATATTAACAAAAGGACTACAAAAAATTAAAAATTGAACTCTTAAATGCTTAAGAATGCGTCATACTTCTAGAAATTCATGTAACAGTGACTCTGCTCATTTCTTACCTCATGGAACCCGAGTTTTATCCTCCTTTCATAAGTGGGACCAGGAATTTTTCAAGCATTTAAAAGTACTAGCAGTTTCTTGCACAAAGTTTTCTCTTACATCCTGTATTGTTTAGCTCTTTCCAGGTAACCAAGAAAAGCACCTGCTACATGAACATTGTTCTATAGCTTAAATATTAAGAATTCAAATTCTCAGGACATCAGGTATTTATTGTTCCCCCTGCACATTTTGAAAACATATATACCTGCTTAATGTACACATCAGAAGTCTTTTTAACTTCTGTTGCTGGACGTTTTGAAAAATTTCTCCTTCAAATTGACACTACTTGTTAATACTCAACTGAAAGAGAAATTTTAAATAAAAGCAGATGGCCACAGAATCACAGAACAGTTGAGGTTGGAAAGGGAGAATTAAACCTGAACTGCTAGAGATCTACAACAGAAAAGGCAGCTTTCAAAATGGGATGGTCTATATTAAAAGACCTTCCAGCTTTTGGTGGTGTTTTTAAGTGTTTGTTAAAACATGATGTAAGCCCCAAGATCATGGCCAGTCTCATCTATAAAAACCCTCAAAATGTCTCATTTCTGCCAAGTAACTATCTTCTCAGATAGAAGGAACAAGAAGGGATCACTCTGATTCCCATCCCTGCTCAGTACCAGACAGACAATTCCCTTAGTAGTGCAATGCAATGAGATAATTTATGCACTAAGTGAACAAAATGTTCATAATTCTGTGGAAAGCTTCTGAAGCAGAAACCAAAGTTGTAATAAGCTTAGTTATATTCCATATAATTACTTATGGGTAGTATAAAATAGGAATTGTGATCCAGAAATTTCACACTGGTCTTTAAAAAAGAAAATAACAACTGGGAAATGAATACAAAGTTTATCATTTAAGCAAAAACTTCTCAATAACTGCAAAGTTAGCCGTATTTTCAGACTCACGTAATGGTATGATCAGCAGTACCCAAAATGCTGCCAGTAGATGTTTGTCTAACTGTTTCTTAGAGGTAACTCAGTGATGGACAAATCTTAAATTTATTTTGGGTTTTGCTACAGTTCTCCCTATATGCGCCACTGCAACTGAAAACATGACTCCTGTCTTCTAGATTTACAAGCAGGTGTGCCAGCCTGATGTGATGCAGTATACAAAAGGACAAAGACTGTGAAGCTAACAGACAGAAAAATCGTTCCTTGAAGTTCCAAGCCCAATTCTATTCTTTGACTTTGGGTTGCAAATTGCTATTAAGTCATTCAAATACAGGACAAGTTTGAATACGAGGCGATTTCAAAAGTGTTCTACGTGTCTGTGCCTAAATGGACACAACTAGCACAATCATTTCAGCACCACTAACACTAAGAACTCTCAGCTGCTGCAGATTGTGATAGATGTATGAACACTAAAGCTGACAGGCCAGCAAAACAAACTGACATGAGCCAAACCAAACTCAATGCGCAGGTGATCACATACCCTTTCTTCTTCACAAGATTGCTTGCACATCAGTTCCAAGTACAGGATGGATGGATGGGCCAATATTTATAGTAACCTATCATAAAACCTACATAGATGCTTGCTTCTCAATATACATGACACGTATGTTCTGGCATACCATACATTATATGCAGAGAAGCCCAGACTAACAAATTTCAGATCCTGACTGCTGGCTGTTAGACCTTACAAGCTATCAAAACCAGCTGAAGTTCTGTTGCTTTGCTGTACGCCTCCCTGAGTTATTGGATCTTCAGCAATAATTCTTGTATCAAGGCCGGTTGGTATTTGCCAGTATCCCTGTGCTGATGGAACAAAGCAGGAATAAAAGCCAATAAGCTTTGGAGACCGGGGGAAAAACATGACTTTGAACACAGAACTCCTCACTTTTTCCTCTACATTGCTAAATCTGCAGCACTGCCTTACAAAACCAGATTCAACAAGTAGTTCTCAAGTACTCTGCCTCATACTTGCAAGCAGCTTTGCAGACAGTTCTTCTCTTCTACCTGCCAGCCCCTGCTTTAGTACAGCGTATTTCAGAAAGTCACTAGCTTTTGTTTTTTCATTTTTTTTTTTTTAAAAAGAAGGCCAAAGATCATAACTTGTCCTTGGGCAAGTTCTGTATGTGCTACAGAAACTCAGCATCTGCTAGCAGCTGCTGTCTCAAAAATCAAGAAAGCTCAGCAGTGTTCGCTTCTGTGTGAAAGAACCCATTTTACTTGCCTAGGGCAGAAAACCATGTTCCTGAGATAGATTAAAAATCCTGCCAATCAGTTGGTTTGCCTTGTTCCTGCATGAGGCAGTTGCTCCCTGGCCCCTCTACCAAAAACATGCCACTGTTTTGGAAATGAGATATATGATTTTTTTTTTTTTTTAAATATATATACTATTAATAGCTGAAAACATGCCACGAAAGCGATAACAGTAACCACAAATTTCTACAAGATACGATTGTTCGGTGGCTGGTATTTTGTGCATTCATCATTTCTGAGAAAAATTTATAGCATAAACAAACACAGAGCATAGCAATGATAACTACTGTGATTGGTATATGTTACTATTGTATATATATACACAATATGTATATGTACATATGTATATATGTAATAGTTCTTCCTATTAATTTACCCTGCTATCAGTAAGAGATAAGTAGCTACTTCATTATTAAGAAATGTGAGCAAAAGAACTGCAGAACATCTGTCAAATATCCTATATAACACCTTTAAAACATGATCTAGTGGAAGGTGTCCCAGCCCATGGTTGGAACTAGATGATCTTTAAGGTCCCTTCAATCTCAAACCATTCTATGATTCTATGAAAACACCATACTTCTACACAAAAATGTAATTACTCTCTGTAAAACGCATAAGGACAACAATTTAAAAGGAAAGGTTTTAGTTGTTCTTGCATTTTCACTACAATAGTCTTCAGCCTTAGGATCACGTAGTGTTTTCCTCAAAACAAAGTTAAGACTATACATAAACTTAAATTTTCTTTGTGTTTCCCAATTTCACATTCTGAACAGTGCCTAATAAAAAAAATTAGCCAGACATTAAATAACCTATCTGGCCTATAAGAAACCACTTAGAATGATTTTTCTCTAGAAGATAGTCCTTAGTTTCTACATCAGCATTCACACACTTGGATATCTAACACACACAGTTGGTATACTAGTTGGAATAGCAATCAGGCAATTAAAAGTGAGAAATTTGTTCACAAAAGACTCTTTAAACAGTCAGAAATCTATCTACTTAAATGAATAAGAAATTAAAGTCTTAAGCCAAGTGGAAGTCTATATTTTGTTATTCCATTTTTAGGCTACATTTTCAGATATAGAAGCAATTTGTCTAAAATGTAAGTGGTATTTTAACCTGTTTTTGCAGACTGTTAACATATAGTTTGAATACAAACTTTTACTGCAGAATTAAGCACAATATTATGTATTCTGATACTGCTCAGAATACACTGTTGTGGTTTTTTTTTTTACTGACCTCAATTTCCACAGAATTGTGAAACTGACACAAAGTAAGCCACAGAATTTCTAACCTAAAGGGGGGAAAAAAAAGGAAAAGCATGGAGGAAAAAAAATGTACATGTAGTAAAGCAGTAGTACATTAGATTTCAAAGTCTTCAAGTAACATTCCGACTTGTATGTATGACCATATTCAGATACAAAAACAACAGAAGAGGTCTCAGAGTACTTCTATACATTATATTCTGTAAGGTGGAACAAAGGCAATTTACACTGGAGTTGCATCTTAAAAGATACCCAAAAGCAGGAAGACAAGCAGTAATATGATATACAGGTACTAATACATACAGTAAGATCTGATCTATGCATAGTGTGTAAAGAAAGAGTAAGTCTGTTTCAGGAAAATGCTGTATGTGGCATAGAGTTGTCAAGATTAATTATAGCTACTAAGATTTTATCATTACCTTGGTTTGGAATGAAAGCTCATTATACTTCAGAAGTCTGTTAATGAAATGCAGTACATGTGTTTTAGTAGCCTAAGACACAAGATACTGGAATAAACTTGACCTTAGAAAGCAGTAAGATTCAAATCCAGGAAAGGATTTAGTAAATTTAAATTAGGGATCAGAGTCAGTAGCCACATTTTGTACAGTATCTAGGTAGTTTCAGCAGTCAATCACTGTGAGGGGAGGGTTGGTCAAAATCCTCTTAGACAGATAAAGTGCAGGTCCTAGAAGCAACACCCTACTCATTTCGCAACACACTCATTCAGGGCTGCAACAAGGGTTTTTTTCCCCTTCTTTCCTACTGAACTTCCAACACATTGAAGCAAAGAAAAGGAGCAAGAACAACAGTGAAACTTGTGATTTGAAGTTTACATCACTGACAGGAAACATGAAAGTCTGGTTTCTAGGTCCTTGTCCAAGATCATTAAAAAACCCCAGTAAACTACAAGTAAACTTTTCTCTCTGCCAACTCCCTGTAATCCTCAAAGATTAAACCTTAAATTATGAATATCAATTTAAAACATGGGTAGAACCTGTATCTAACTCAAGTCCGATGTACAGAAAATTTGAATTGTATGCTATAGTCAATTTTTGTTTTCAAGGTAAGGTCAGTTGATCTGCTTTCAGTACTGTCAAACTAGTAAAAACATTACTTTCCCTAAGTGGAAGAAAGTGTATAGCCTCCATTTGAGAAACTTTCAATCCATTTTAGAGGCTACAGCAACTCTGAGCAAACAGAATACTCCTGGATACATCAACATTTCCAGATTACGTTTTGGCTAGGACAGAAGAGACACGTTTGCTGATGAAGTGAAGACTGTATCAGTCTTAACAGTATTTTCTTCTAAGATATCAGACATACGTTTTAGGTCACTCAGGAGAATTAATCCTAAGTAAAGCTGTAATTTAAACTGACCCAGTGAATTTGCATAACATCACATGCTGCCTCAGATTCTGATTCATTTTTAATTTAACTTTATTAGCAGAGGTCAGCACTTCTGAATAAGGGTTCTGTACACATTAAAGTGATCTGAGGCAACACACCTACAAGTTCCTTCTCTTCCTTCTCCTATGTGTTCTTGACTTCTCCTCAGGTAGGACACTAAGCTAGAAGTAAGCTACTCAACCTTTCTCCCCTCTGTCCAAGTTAATTTGCTAGATGAACTGCAGTGCAAATGCAAGGGAAGAGGAAGGAGCTCACAAGGAGAGAAGATAAATCCCTACATGGTAAATGCTGCAGTACCTACTTTGGACATTATCATGGATTAATCTACTTCCAATGTGATGATTTAACTGAAAGCTGAACCTTTAGAAGTGATCAATATTTCCTCAAGTCTCCAAATTAGACATGTCCTTAATTAGACCTGGTTCTCAGTCCATTTGAAGGTGCAAAATTAAATCAACAAAATTCTAAATTACTTGAATCTTGACTAATCCCAATGGTGTCTGCATTACTACTAAAATACAGGATCTCAGGTGGGACATTTAAAAGAATAGTTCACAAGGAAGAGGTTAATGGCAAGCCATTAACCATAGAATCCAACTCCCCTTTACATAGGGTTCAAAATTTCTTGGTTTGATCTTCATTTAAACATTTTAGAACTTCTACTCCAACATGAAAATAATGCTAAAAAAATATTTCTTTTAAAACAAGCAAGAATTGCTTCATTTAGTATTTTACATTACATGAATTTGCTAAAGGAACCTCTAGAATATTTTTTTTTAAAAATAAATATCAAAGTTACATTCATAATGGAATATGGAAACAGTATCTCCAAATTCCCTGAGTGGGCTGTTTCTGTGGGACTAAATGAATTTCAAACAGCAGCCATGCCGATTTCATACAGAAACACACCAAATCGATTTGCATACATAGAGTAGAAGCAAGTTGTTTTACTTCACACACTTAGCTAAAAAAAAATATTAAAAAAATTAGAAATAAAAACCTAAAACCAAAAGCCACCAAAATGATATCAGCAGAATTATACTGTTTATATCTGCATTCCTCTAGCTGAATATTATCATAATTAAGGGAACAATAGATAAAAGACACAAATTATTCCCAAAGAGTAATCCAATAACCAGCAATTACTACTTGCGTATATACACCTGTAAGACACAAATAAAAACTAACAAAGGAAAGCAATAATAATATAAGCAATAAAACATAGAACACTTACGCTCCTGGCCCTTGCCATGTCCATGTGATTGTATCCTAAGAAAAGAAGCATGACAGTTGCAATTAATTGCTGTACTTCAAACTTTTGTTACATTATACATAGTATAACTGATGACGTATGACTAAAAGGTTTTCATGGAAACTTCCGTGCCCTTTGCAAAAGTTCTTAGTCTCAACAGGAATCAGCCTACCTTTTATGTAGCTAGGAAATACCCAGTAACCCAACTCTTCAACACAGATTATCTATATTCATAAAACATTTAAAGATCCAGGGATTCTTCAAAAGCCTTGGAAAAGAAAGTTATTTACTGTAAACTGAAGTTCCTCAATATGCATGGTCCATGCGTATTTTCCTAACCCATCCTGCTTGACAGGGTGTCCCTCAAGTGTCCCTACACTTTATTTGGACCTCCCAGCAACAGATATGAACACTCTGTAACACTTCTGAAGCGTTTGGGACCTGTGGAGGTGACTGAAGTCTGCTCAACTGACATGAAGTAATGGGACAAGTAAGACCTTATGTCTTACCTCAAAACAGTATTTTTCCAGTTGCCTTTACTCACAGACCTGCCTGATCCAACAACCAAAAGGTACATTATAAGACATCTGAACTCACCAATTTACTCGAGCAAGACCAGCATCACTTTAAGATGGCTGAGATGAACAGTGTGTAAAATACTAAGAGAGGACAAATAGCAGTGAAAGAAGTGAACAAAATGCAAATAGGAAAAAGGGAACAGAGACCTGGAAAGGAGTATATAACAGTTGAGAAGGAGGAACATGACAGTAAAGGTCATCAAGTTTAAGTGTAAGACTAAGAAACAGTGTAGGAAAAAACTGCAATACTTGGAGACAATATTTAAGTGTAGAAGCAATAATCAAAAAAACCTGAAAATGAGTTCCAAGCTACTGTTCAGATGAACTGGGAAAAAAATGTACAAGTCATTAATGGAAAGACAAGAGGACTCACTAAATTCAGGTTTCTAAAAGACCAGATCAGAAAGATATTTCTATCAACCTACTGGAAGTGTTCCAGTTCAGTTCTATACTATCATCCAAAACCATTGTAGATGGTTTAGGTGATCACATATGCCATGATCTTGAAAAATCAAGTCAAACTCATGCTTTCATTACCATTTAGAGCAAAAGGCTGTCACAAGTAAAAATGAAAGCAAGCAACACATCCATAAAAGGTGAAAAATGTGATGAATGCAATAGATAAACAGCTTCGAGTAAGGTCAGTATATCATGAAGGACTATTAAGAATTTAGATCTTGACTTTCAATAATTATTTTTAAATCAAACAAAATATGATAAAGAACGATTCTATCTCTAGCAATCAACATATGTGCATGAAAATAGACTTCTCCATGTAGTGATCTTGTAGAGCTAACATCTATAGTTTTATTGTTAAACTGTTTTGGCAACTTTGATGTCTCTGATAATACTGCAAGTAAACATGTTATGTTTGGGCTTTTTTTCCACAAGGAACTTTCATTGAAAGACCCTGACCATTGCCATGTAGGTAGCTGATAATTTCTCTAATCAGAGACTAGATCTGCCATATAGAACAACATCACGGCACTACACATCCAATGCAGCTCTGTAAATTGCAACAGTGCAGAGGGAGACAAAAAAAAAAGTGAGCTCTATAAAGGTACCTTGCCTGGGCAATGGATCACTGAACAGCAAATAGGTATTTTCAGAATCCAGCCATTGTGCTGGCTAGTTGGCACGACAAACTCAAATAAGCCAGATATCCATCAACAATCCTGTGAGGAATTCCCAATGTGAATGTCACAGCAGACATGCATACTTTTTTTCATCTAGATCATCATGATGCAGCAGGGATGACAATAAATGCCAGGTAGTAGAAAAGCAGGATTCTGGTCTGCAAGAGGCAGACCTATTTTGTATGAGACTCCTGCCAGGACATACAATATTTTAATGATAAAAACAGCAAGCAGAAAACAGGAAGTAGTATCTTCCATACCTAGTTTAGATACCTTTTATAGTTATCACAGCTAGCAGCTTATGCGTATGGACAGCATTTACTTTGATGGCATTCTGAGTACACTTTGAAACTTTTGTGTCTAGATAATGAATCCTTTGAACTGTGTGGAAGTACATCTTCCATATAACTTGTATTTGACACAAGAGGATACTGAGAATCATGCCAAACCTCAAACAGGAGATTGGCTGTGTTTACATGCTCAGTCAACCCTGATACACCAAAGCTGGACAAGCGATGCTGCCAAACCTCTTGTTAAATAGCACAGTCACCTGTGGAAGACACTTGAAACATAAAAATCTATTTACAGTGATGATATTTAATCTATTTACAGTGATGATATTTAATCTATTTACAGTGATGATATTTAATCTATTTACAGTGATATTTAAAGAGGTATATTGCCTTTCATAATTACCAGTACTCTGATAGAAAACTCAAATGAAGAAAAAGCAGTATACACAAAGACATTTAGTGTAAGAACGAATTGCAAAAAGGATTGCTGTAGAACCTATGGATGGAGACATTAGAGCATTTATTTTAATTAGAATATACATAACAGCTGTCAAGCATCCAATAGGCAAAATACTATCAAACTAGATAAACAGAAGCAAATTTTGAATTTCAGGTCTAGACAACATTCTAAGCCTTACAACTTCATTCTGCTCATGCATCAAGAGGAGTAACATACTAACATACTGCTAAAGAAACACTGATACAGGACCAGAGACATCATCTACTGCAATCACAAGCCCAAAGAAGAAAGGTATTCAGGGGGCAACCCTGACTAGAAAGAGTTCTCAATGGCAACCACAACTAGATTTAATTGCTAGAAAAGAACTGAATTTACATCATCTCTTTTGCTACATATTTCAGTCCACTGCAGAACCTAGTTCTTGAATAGAGTACGAGGAAAGAAACATGTAAGAGTACACACACCTACTACATTCACCCCAGGCTCTGATCTCGAAAAGCCTCCCAAAACAGTCAGCTGCACTCAAGTCCAAGACTGTTCTCATGTGTACTGTGGATCTAGGAGCTCTGAAGGTAGATCACAGCAGGGAGTTCAAGCTAAAAGCAGTGTGGTGACTGCACAGAACGCATATCTGGAGTTCACTGGCTAAGCCGAGATCTTAAGAAATTCCTTCCTGAACCTAAAATTATAATATGCAGCTGTCAAACAAGACAACAAACAGGAAGCCCGAGACAATTAAAGTCTGCTAGAAATGCTGCCTTAGTGTATAAAAACCAATGTTCTCTCCCTACTCTCTTGTTCTTACTTGCTACCTAACTCTTAACTGCATCCTAGCCAAAATAAATCTGACCTTCATGTATTACATCATACTCCTCCTTCCTCTTCTCATTCTAACTTTGCTGAAACTCTTTTGCAGCGATTTTGATCTAAAAATCAAATAGGAATAGCAATTATCACCTCCCCATTAGTGCGTAGTGGAAGTAGACTGCAGGAGGTTCAGTGACCTGGCAAGGCACTGAAAACTGTTTTACAGCAACTAAAAGTAGTAGGAAAAAGGACAGTTTCATACACAGATTCAGGCCAACTCCAATACATATCTATATAAATATTAAGAGTCTCTTTTATGACATTTTGCAGTAATATAAAAAGTTATGAAATTTTTCATTAGAATTTATATTGATTTAAAGTAAAAATCTCACAATTTTTGTTAATAGAGCATAAGGAACATTTAATATTGGTTCACAGATATTCCCTATTATGTACTACAGGCAATAAGGACATTTCAGTATGCAACTGGATTTTTGAAGATATCTGCAAATTAATATTTGATAGCTTTATATTGTTATAAGTTTAATATTAACCAAAAGTAACAAGGTATATTTAGTATGACATAAGGCACGTGCATATTTGCAATTTAAACTGGCAGTGCAAGAAAGGTTTAAAAATATTTTTTAGAAAAGCATCTTTCTTCCTGAAAACAAAACAATTATGTAATGAGAAGTCACAGGCAACCTGCTACAATGCACTTAATACTATGCAAGCATAACAGGCTGTTATACTTGTCACAGCATCCACAAAGATAATTTCTGTGTTTCTTACTGCAAACTAGTTGATTGCCATCACATCTTGTCTCGCTCAAGAGAAAATGGTGGTCTATGTAAATTAACATTGCTTAGGTTCTTTTCTTTTTAAATCAAGCATAGTTTTATATCAACCTGTAAATTGACAGAAAGAACAATGGATGGAAACATTTTAAAACATAAGTGCTCGGGTACCAAGAGGAAATGAAATTCTTAGATCAAGGAGTTGTTAATAGGCTACTCGAAGAGAGATGACATGAGATCTTCTGATGTAACATGCATCAGCAAGGAGGCAAGTTAGTCCTTATTTTACTTTACCGTCCCCTAAATAATTTCTATTTTAGAAGGGGACAGACTGGGCCTGAAAATAGCCCCCGAGTACTCAGAAAGAAACTTTTGAGTATAAAAGCTAGCAAAGTTCACTAGGAAGTATCTTCTAATTAACTGAGGAATGTAGACAGCTGAAGTAGGACACAAAAGTATCTACATCAGGTAAAATGAATAATATATAAAAAAATCCCTCTTCTGCGCTTTCCTGAAGGCTTGATCTTGAAGTACATCAAGTGAGCTTTGTCTTCATTTGTTTCCCTGTTTAACATCTTCATCAGTGACATGGGCAGTGGGATTGAGTGCACCCTCAGCAAGTTTGCCAATGACACCAAGCTGTGTGGTGAGGTTGATGCGCTGCAGGGAAGGGAGGTGCCATCCACAGGGACCTGGACAGGCTTGAGAGGTGGGCCCGTGCAAACCTCATGAAGTTCTACAAGGCCAAGTGCAAGGGCCTGCACATGGGTTGAGGCAATCCCAAGCACAAATACAGGCTGGGCAATGAGTAGATCAAGAGCAGCCCTGCGGAGAAGGACTTGGGGGTACTAGTGGTTGGAAAACTGAGTATGAGCCAGCAATGTGCGCTCAAAGCCAAGAAAGCCAACTGTATCTTGGGCTGCATCAAGAGAAGTGTGGCCAGCAGGTCGAGGGAGGTGATTCTCCCCCTCTACTCTGCTTTCGTGAGACCCCATCTGCAGTACTGTGCTCAGTTCTGGGGCCCTGAACATAAGAAGGACGTGGACCTACTTCAGTGGGTCCAGAGGAGGCCACAAAGATGATCGGGGGCTGGAGCACCTCCCCTGTGAAGACAGGCTGAGAGAGTTGGGGTTGTTCAGCCTGGAGAAGAGAAGGCTCTGGGGAGACCTTATAGCAGCCTTCCAGTACTTAAAGGGGACCTGCAGGAAAGATGGGGAGGGACTCTTTATCAGGGAGTGTAGTGATAGGACGGGGGTAACGGTTTTAAACTGAAAGAGGGTAGATTTAGATCAGATGGAAGAAATTCTTTCCTGTGAGGGTGGTGAGACACTGGAACAGGTTGCCCAGAGAGGTTGTGGCTGCCCCCTCCCTGGAAGTGTTCAAGGCCAGGCTGGACGGGGCTTTGAGCAACCTGGTCTAGTGGAAGGTGTCCCTGCCCATGGCAGGGGGATTGGAACTAGATGATCTTTAAGGTCTTCTTCAACTCAAACCAGTCTATGATTCTGATCTTCACAAGTATTTGTAACAATTGTTTAATTTAGATATTGAAAACAAACACTATAATTTGCACATATAATTTACGTGAGTGATTTATATTGAAGCACTACTCCAAATTAGCTTGTGTCTAGCGTTCCTTAGACAGGCGTACAGTGAATGCAAAACATGGACAAGACACCTTATGAAGGTGCCGAGGTCCCCAACACATTACTCTATTATCATTTAGCTAGTAGAACTCATTTGTGACAAACACCCCCACAGGCAGGAGGTGCAGAAACATCTTCCAGCAACAAATGAGAGTCAGAAAACTCCAGCATACACTGCAGTAACAGGGAGCACACAGGAACACAGATCCTTGACAGAAATTGACATTTGTCTTGTCATTTGTACAGTACTTGTAACAACCTGGATAACTTTCAGAGCACTGTTTTAAAAGGAGTAACCTAATACAAGCAGAAACATTTAAACTGTCTCAATTAAGACTATTTATATTGCTAGAGGCTTAAGGAATACATACTCAGCCAATAACCATTTATTAACGCTTTCCAAATTTCTAAACCTAATTATCCAATCTAAAAGATTACAGAAGTGCAATGTATTTAAAAGAAAATGCCCCATATTTACTGCAAGCTGAACTTACCAGTTTGTTTGGATAACGTAAAACCACCGGCTGTACAGGAACTCCAGGAATAAATGCTCCTAGAAGGCACATATGACACATCATTACTTTATAGTGCATTTTGGTACAAAAGAAATTTATTGCAGTAAAGAAAAAAAATTACACAATTACTGGGCTGGTATTTTTTTTACTATCAACTAATTCCTATGCATAAAACCCAAAAGTAGCCTCAAAAGCAATCAAAAAAGCAAGGACTGAAGAATGACAATGTATTCCCCCATTTTCAGAAGATAAATAAAGAATGCTTGCTTGCATTCTCTAAATTATACTCTACTACTTGCAATAATTGTCACGTACACAAGTCAAAGCTCAGTACCAAATTCAGCTTGATAAATGATTAAAAGAACATGAGTATGTGCAAGATAGGTAAGTCAATATATTAAGTCAACAGTATTTTTTGGTGAAGAGTCTAAGCTTTCTTATGCAAAAGAAGCTTTCCATTTTTAGCTGATCAACACTGATTTACAAGAAATTTATCATCTCTGAAGTAACAGAATTAATTTAACTTCTTTTCTCCCACCTTAATTCCCCTCAGAAGGGCTTGTTTATTCTGCAGCTATGGAAAATCTAACAGAAGGTATTAAACTAGAGCTATTGTACAGAAGTATCCATTTCATATGAAAATTATAGTTCTGATAAGTAGCACAAGATCTATAAGTGTCATTTACTAACAATTTTCTTGGGTTTCTAGCACAAAGATTAAATAAGCGTAACTTTCTTGCTCAAGATTTTTCTAAACATCTTTTTCTCATGAAAACAATTAATAAAGACAGTCTTCACTCAAACTATGTTTTTTACAGCAATTTGCTAAGTTCTGCCCAATATTTTAATTAAAATTAAGAACTGAACAATGGAAGTATACTGTATTCTAGCATTACATTTGCTTTACAGAATACTTGCACAGATGTAAAAGTAATTGTTAATGGAGTATAAACATCTTTAAATGAAGGTTGTCTGAATGGGATCCTGCAGAGATTTGGTTCTTGGCCCAGTGGTACCTTCTATTCAGTCTCCAAAAACAACAGCCTAATCAACTTCTGAAAGAATCTGAAGATGACAAAATCTGAGTGGTAGATGGCAAGACCGCTGTTTAACTGAAACTAGACTAGTGTGTTTGTATGACTAGCTTGCACAAACACAAACCCAAAAAACTGTGTAGTAAGAGCAAGGAGTGTAGGTCACATGAGTAGAATGGGGAAAGGCATCCTGAAAGCAGTTATTTGAATAGAGACCTGAAGTACTTTTATGTAAGTGAGGAATTCTGAGGCAAAGGATTTCTGGAAGGCTGGATGGGTACAGAAGCAGGTTCCAGTAGGAAAAGTGAGACAGTCAAGAGGCAGACAACAGCATGTACTAGACCAGTGGATAGGAAGATAGAGTGGGGATTTGAGGCAGAAAGTGTATGGTGCCTGGAATGTCTATGGCACAGAGGGAGGGCAGGAAATTACAGCTTTAATGAAGGATTCAGGCTGGTTTTCAAAGCATGGCCAAGATTCAGGCGGAGAGAGAAAGAGAGAGAGAGATAGACAACAGAGAGCGAAAGAAGTGGATGTTCTCCTAACCACCACTCATCTAAGAAGGTAAAGAGCTGAGAGGGGAGGAAGAAAAGCTTTTTGCATGTTTGTTCAGGAAACAATACTGAGATTCCTTCAGCCAAATGAATCAGTGCGAGAAGTCACAGTGCTCATTGTGTCATATTCTAACAGCAATTTGTAAGTTGTAAGCAACACAGAATAGAAGACACACAGACCAGAACACAATGAGCTAGGCAAAAAAATAGAAAGTCAAAAACACACATTCACAACTGCCTCATTCACTGCAACCTCCTCATTCACCATCTCCTTACCTACATCATAAAGGCAAGTTTTACATTAAAAATTGGTGGTTCACTGCAGTATTAGCATTTCTCCCTACTGTAACTGCAGTTTACAGCTGCAACAATGTTCAGTGTTATACCCTCTACTAATTTGATAAGCCAAAAGGCCGATACTAATGGAAAGGAGCTTAGAATGTGGATTTTAAATAAACTAATATTGTAAAAAATGACAGGGTCTGTTACAGTGCTATACCAGCAAGATTCTTTTGCCATCTTCACCAGAATGCAACTCAACAGAAGAGCTGGAGAGGAATCAACCACATACAACACAGCAACAAATGTTGCAGCAGCCTGGAATAGATACACGCTGATATCTTAAGGTAAGTATCTAAATGCTGCAGGACAGACCCAAAATAGGATATGGAGGGGGCAAGAAAAAAAAGACCACAACCACAAACCCAGTAAGAAACATTAGTCCTCCATCTCATATGCATCTCAGTAGCCAAGAAAAAAAAAAAATCTGAATTATCTAAAATGTTTTGCTCAACAGTGGAATCACAATCCTTTTGTAGCATAAGAAAATTTCTATTTCAGTTCCACTTTACTGCAAGATTTTTAACTCAACTTCTGCAACAGCAAGCAAATTACAATGCAAGTGGTATTTCAGGAAATGAAGATACAAGAACATTCTGTAGAGAACAGAGAAATGAGCATCATACCTACCAGGCTTGAATGTAATTAGACAGGATCGGTTTGTGCAAGTGCCCTCTGGGAATATCATTATCTTGAAGTAAAAAAAAAGTTGACTTTTAAGAACTATTTCAATGTGGATTTATTTATAAACACATCTTTTCAAAGCTAACATTAACTGATTACAGTAAAAAAGTTTTCAGGGAAAAACAGTTCAGAGTAAAAAAAAAAAAAGAGTGTTCAATACAGAAGTCAAGTAAAGTTCTGTCTCAATAATACTTTTCTTTATCTGTGAATTTGCCTCCTGACCTCCAGTAATAGTTCTATTCAATTGGAACACTGACAGCAGCCGGAAACACTTGTGAATACAAGAGAATTTTCCCAAAATGTTTTGGTGCTGGTGAAAACATGTTCTGTTCTGCACCAAAACAAAATTCCTGCTCCCAAGCTACCTGCTTACAGGCTAAGAAAAGGAAGATTTTTATTTTCTTTCTGCATTTATTACTTGGCACGTGCACAGATGTCAGAATGATCAAGGCTGAAAATATCTAAACAGAATTCTAACACAGCAAAAAATGCTCAAGTTGAACCAAATTCAGAGGAAGAGGTTTGATTGTAAAAAAAGTTTCAGACAGCAAAAAGCCAAGAACTGCTGAAATTTTGTTGAGTTACAGAACAAGACATTTAAAGGAACTAAAGGAAATAAATACATATAGGGGACAGACTAGAATCAACATTACTAGTTTTATTGCCCACTCTGGTACTAGCTTGCTAGATATTCTGAAAATCACTTCAGCTCTGCAACTCAGTTTCTTCATCTGCAAGAATATTTACTTTTTCAAGTGCTTTGAAACCTATTGATGAAAGTCATGATGTGAAAGCTGTGTATCACCTTTCTGTCGCATTGTTTATAATGTTGCTGTAGTCCAGTATGTGGACGTAACCACTGTAGTAGTAACAATGCCATGAAAGGCATACTATATCTTAATCTCAAAAATTCACAAGAATGCTTCAAATTTTCAAAATAATCACATGCTTCTAGAAAATGGAGGTGTTTGATAGTCATCCCTTCCTTTCCATTACTCTCTTCCAAGGCACATTATAAATAGTCATATTTCAGGTGCAGAAAAAACCCTGAGCCACTTATTTTAGCAATGTTTTCATCATGTGGACCAATAGAGGTGTACTCTGGATATTGGAACGTCTAAATTGCTTGGGCTGTCTTGGCCAGTATCACATCTCCAACAATGACTGTATGCCAAAATCTTGAGCAGGGCAAGAACACATAATACTCCAAGATACTCTGCTGAGCACCTGATGATTTTTCTTCTTTGAGGACTTTCTAAAGCTGCTGTGGTCTATCTATTTAGTGTAGAGTTGTCTTCCCATGTACTTATTCAGTGTCCCCTTGAAAGACACTTCAATGAAAAAAACAGTGTTTTGTTCAGGTAAGAGTCTTACACCGTGTTTTCTAGAAAGAGAGGGGGGAAATCCCACCCCCACAAGCCATCTAAAGCATCCCACAAGGAAAAAAGAAAACTGCATATCCAAAGCCTGGAAATGCCAAATACCATTTGTCACACAGTAGTGGCATACAGTACCTGTGGCCATTTACCATCAGACTGAGCACGCCTCTTTATCTCTTCGACAGTTCTCCTGCGAGAATCCTGGTCTGACCGAGATACAAATACTGGTCGGATGTATTTAATTAGAGCTGAAGAGGAGGGAAAACAAAAACAAGCAAACCATCCTTTATTTCCCCTTTGTTTGAAAAAGATTTCCTCCCCGGCCCACACCCCCAGTAGACCTCTGGACAAAAATTTTGGTACAAGTACATAATTACTTTACTACATTACATTGCAAACTTAAATACTCAGCTGAATTATTACAGTTTCATTGAAATATTTTCATGAATTCCTGTGAAGAAAACCATTTTCACAATTTTCACGCTTTGTACTTGTTCAATTTTTAATAGACCATTACACATACATCACAGAATTTAACACATGATTGTACGTATTATGCGTATTTTTCTGCAACAAATCAGCTGTGGCTGACTATAAGCCATTTCCTCCTACTACAAAAATCACAAAATCTATAGCCATCCCCAACCCAGCAAAGTATCAGGAATCTCCCTATGCATGTGCTTCCAAAGGACATCCTGTGGGTCAAACTGCCACTGTCTTTAGAACTTTTGTCTTCTATGACAGCTCAGCTTCACTGAAAGTACACCATCAAAGATATTCCATACACAGATTATGTTATCTTTTCTGGGGAAATCAGCATCATCAAAAGTAAAAGCATGCTTATTTTCTGAGCTGTCATCTGTTTGCTTGTTCCTCATACTACACAAATCAGATCTCAGGCATACTCTTCCTGACTCAGTGGGAAACATCTTATATATAGCCAGACACAAAATGAGAGTGAGCAAGAATCAGAAATCAGTCCACAATATCCTCTCCATGCATGTCTGTCACAAGGACACTGAGGCCCACTTACAAAATAAGTAGCATATACAACTCTTTTGCAGTGTCAGAAAGCATTACAAGAGAAGCATCTTCAAATACACTACTTTATGCTTTTACTTAAGCAGACTGCCTTCAAATACCTTTTTATCACTTTTGTACCTTCTAATCTGATTTGAAAGTTTAAGAGTCACTAAATCATTAGATATTCTACTCGCCTCAAATACAAATATAAAATACAGTTTTAATCTTTCCAACCACTGTGAGATGAGTTCACTGACACTAGTTGTATAATCAATCTTCTTTTGTCAAGGACAGACCTACTGCATTAATGGATCAGCCAGCGCTTAAAGTGTGAAGAAAAAAAACCACTGTAAGGAATTACAGTCCTGTAGCCAGCAAAAGCTGCTGGTTCTGCTGCTACCCCACTGGCAGTTTAGCCAGCAACTCACCAAAATCCTTCTATGGTTCTGTGAAGCTAATCCATCACACCTTACAGCAAGTTGTCAAACATTCAGCCAGCCTCAGAAATACTGCTTCTATCCCACAAATTGTTGAAGTTTAGGAGACAGTATATCAGAGAAAAATTACCATACTCTTGCACTTTTTCCCTACTCTTAGACAATATCCATAGAACAATGCTTGCCAGGAGAGCAAAGATCATCATGGGCTAGCTGGGATTACTGCTGTGGAAAGGTTAAAAAAACAAACAGAAACCCCAAAACAAACCACAAAACAACTATACACAAAAAATGTAAAACAAACAAAAACCCAGAACAAGCAATAAAAAATGTGAAGGAAGCCATCCTTGGTTTCAAGACTTCGTTTTGTTTCTTAGTGATGCTAGTCCTGAGTTTCCCCTACTGCTGCAAATTACTATTCTGTAGAAAAAAAACAACATTATGAAGTAAAAGAAGACAAAAAAGACCCAAACATCCTCAGTCTTCACCCTGAAGTTTCTTTTACATTAGGCCCAAATGATGGAATTGAGGTTATTTCAGGCCAAGGAGTAAACAAGATAATTCCAGAGCTCGGAGGCTCTTATCTGAGGATGTGCCACAAGCAGGATCTTCTTTTTAACACACAAAAGTAGGCAAGCAGATAGATTCTACTCAGGGCAGTATGACAGAAACATAAGACTGTAGACAACTTACCAATTTTGAGTCTCTAATCACTCATGTAATCTCTGTCCAAGAACTGGACAGGCAAGCAGTATTAACCTGGGAGATTTACTGTTACAACCTTCCCAACTCCAAGCTACTGCAATGTTACCAAGCTCCAAAATAACACAGTGCAAGTTATCTTACAAATGGACACCACCACAAACAGCAACACACTCATGTGCAAAGAAGAACTATGATGGTATGCTGAAAAAGAACAGGGACAACTGAAAGCTTGGTTTCCTATGGGTTTGTCCTGCCTGTTGAATTATATGATACAAAATAGGCCGCAAGACAAGTTTATTTCTTTTCTCACGGTTCGGACGCTATTTTTATGCAGCTTGCAGAACTTAATATGTTTTAAACCATCAGATTTCTTTCAAATATGTGTGAAGCCATCATTATTTCAACTCATCACATCAATCTTAGCTTAATAGGGTGACTGTATTAAGTCTTACTTCCTTAGGGATGAGACCAAAAAGCTGACAGAATTCTTGTTTTAACATTAACTTAAGATCCTACAAGACACCAACTACCAGGCTCTTATTGGCCAAGTCCAACAATTTAAGTGAGAGTGAAATTCTCAGTTATCAGTAAGAAGCGGAAGGTACATACCAAGGGAAGGCTAGCTCCGTACTTGTCTTTCCTTGTAAACTCTTTTCATAACCACTTTTGAAAACAGAGCACAAGGCTACACAGACCTTTACTCTCACCATGTATTTTCATGTTCAGTAAATAGACAGGAATCTGAAAATTCAAAGGCTGTACCAAATCAATCTGTGCAATAAATAGTCAGGAGCAGGGCCAAAGGTCTGTAAAGAGAAGCTAAGAAACATACTAAATAGGTGGACAAGATGAGACTGTGATGAGAAGACAAGACGAAACATAGGGAAGCCTGGAGATATAGTATATGAGTATATGAGGCAAGGAATAGCAGGACTAGAGCAAAGTCAGGGCAGGAACAAAAAGCAGCATGCACGAAAATGCTTCAGATAGCTGGCATACTGAGCAACTAAAGGAAACAAGCAGAACTGTGCAATATGCTTAATAAATAGAACATAAACTTAGCCTTTTCTGCTCATCAATTGAACTGTCCAAGACCGATTGTTACCAGGTAGCAAAGACAAGATGCTGAAAGATTAAAACCACCCTTAAATTATAAATTCTAATGTGCAACGGCAGATAATCCCTCAATTCACAAAACTGACGTTGCCAGTGTCATTATTCTCGCTTTTTCTTTAGCGGTGTCAGTCGTACTCAATGTAGTCACTCTCATCCCCAACTCCAGCTCATTACAAGTCATTCTGGAGACAGGTGACGCATGCTGTACTCCACCTTCTTGAGCGGGTGCTTGCAATTCAAACAGTACTGCCAGTAATTCATCAAAACCTCTGCCTTGCAGGGCAGCCAGAATGCCACAATTACGCTAACCAACGGAAAGTTGCTCTAGCACAAAACAGCCTTTTTTAAGACAGCCTGTAAAAATTCAGTATTGCTTTAATTAATGGCAGGGTGGCAGCTCCAACTGATTTCAGAACCATCACTCCTATGCAATCATTTCAAGCACCCGCTGATGCATAAGCGGAAAAAGGTTTCTTTCTGATGAGCTGAACACATACAGTTGGTGTCAGTGAACTTCTCAGGATAACAGGAAAAAAAAAAGGGTATTTCACCTCTTTATTTCTAAGCAAATTTGGGTGAGGAAACCTTGTTTCAAATCAAGACATGGAGTGCTATTTAACATACAATAGAAGAAAGTATTTTAACAAACCATTTAAATGATGCTTGACAGTTACAACCATACAGTAGATAAAGCTATGCTGGCAGCATCACTACTGGTCTACAAGGTGTCAGAGAACACAAAAAGCAACAGAATGGCAATGTGGCACTAAATACTGTTCTAAAATGTATCCATACACACATTTTTGAGTAGGCAGCTACATTTTCACCACTGAAAAAACAGCAGAGTGACATATCTGTGGCAAAAGTAGCCAATGCCAAACCTGTGGCTTTCACTTGGCCTCTCCCCCAACCAACACAAAATCCCATCACATACATTCCTCTGACACACTGAGATGGCAGCCTATAGAGCCAGTACAACTGGCTGTTTGCATTTACATGGAGGTGGGCTGTGTAATACAGGTTGACTTGCAGTGGGATAACCATTTACATCATTTTTTCCTACTATGGCAAAAAATACAGATTCTTTTTCTAATAGCAGTTGCTCTCTTGTGCATTCTGTATTTAGGGCTTACCATGAAGGTTAAAGGTTGAAAAGTGCTATCTTGGGCTTAGTTTTCAGGAGCTGCCTTACTCAAATGAACATGCTCACAAAGTTCTGAACTCACACCTTTTCTAATGAAGTAATATCTAATATGAAAACTGCTCTTTTCTGAAAAGACAAAGTCTGCAAGGGGCTCTGAAGTCTTCTGAAGGTTATGGGGAAAAAAAACCCATTAAGGTTCCAGAATAAAATAGCTTCCTGTGTATATGGACACAGAGACCTTAAAAATGAAAAAAAACTCAAGCCCACATAGAACAAATACACAAAGTTGTATCAATGAACAAAACTAAAGTCAACCAAAATTAGGATCTTTTCCACTTGGAGTTTTATTGTACTTACAGAAATAGTGTTATTGTAGTCATGGTACTTACTCTTCTTGATATTTGTAAAGTTAGTAGTAGTTTCTTATTTAGAGCAATCATACACAGAAATATACGCTTTTTTGACCCAAGCCTGAACCAACCACTAAAGCTAAATAGGTGTTGAGAACAACATCTCTGCATTTGACTAAATGCTTAGCAGATGGAGCACCTGACAGAACAGATACAAAGTATTCCTGGTATACAGGAAGCCTTAATGGGAAAGTTCTTCTCCCTATTTCCAAAGAGAAAGGCAGGAAACATGCAGTCTGTAGGACAAGGAGAGGTCAGTGGCCGGAGGTAAATAGTAAAGAGATTCTCTTTAGCTTTAACAGAAGTAAATTCCATGGTATTTGGGCTGTTCTTTCAAAATGTGATCTATTTCCTTTAAGGACTTCTTGACAGACAAAGACGCTTTTCGTATCACAAAGATTGCTGTTTGCTCTCACACCTGCAATACCTGTATGATGGCATGGCTGTATGTTTTAGCTTTCTGTTGCCAGTCTAAAAAGTAATTTATGAAGGCAGTTGTGTTGGTTTGCAGGTTTCCTATATACTGTAGTTTACAGTTTTCATAAATTATATTTAGGCATTCCAGCAACAATTTCAATGAGAAGTAACTGTTACTGAATTTATGGTGAAATAAAAATAACCCAATGAGTGCAGGATTCCAACCCAAATAATAAAGGCATACCTATAATACACAGGTGACAGTGCAACTATTTCAAGTCTCTCCAAGAGAGCTCCTGTGAAGACTGAAATATTGCAGGATCATCTGGGTGCTCACAGCCTGAAGGAAACTCTGAATTTTGAAACAAAAGTTTTTAAAGGAAAAGATAAAATGGATAAGCTTGGCAATAACTTCAAGATGCCCCTCAGAATTTGGGAGCTCATTTGTGTACACAAAGCAGGCTACAACGATAACATAGCATAGGATGCTGGCATTCAAGCTGGTGACCTTCACAGTGTTTAAGTTGTGGATTTACAGCATATAAAGAGAAGAAATCCGTGACGCCTTCACCTTACAGCCGGTTTTTCCAAAAGGGGTTTAAGGACTGTTTTGATGAATCTCAGAAGTATCTAAATGCGAGGTCCTCACTGAAGAGCTATGGGTCTACCGCAGTTCTCTTCCTTGTGTGCTCTGGAAGGTATGGGGCAGGGAGGGGAAGCAAATGGGGTGGAGGACTGAGTTGCATAACAGCTGATGAGTAAGTAATTTGGCACCTTTTGAGTTCCTAGATGAAAACATATCCAGCTACCACAGCATAAATGTTTCCCACTGAATTACCTATTTCTTGCTGTTTAGTCATGATGCTCAAGAAAGTTTACTAGATGTGGAAAAAAATGCCCACAACAGAATTGAGTTTTTACAGCACAGTATATTCTCCCTTCCTCTATAGTTCTTCTGTATTCTGCCAAGTACAAATGACCTCCTTCCCCTTTATAAACTTAAGCTAACATACCATCCATTCATTTCACAGGTATGAACTTCCTCTTTTTCAGAGGTTGAGGTTACAGATATTGAGAAGTTGCTTAAAGTTTAAATTAGCTCATCACCTTAAATTTAGTTTTTAAAAGTTCAGACCACAGAAGATGTTTGAATCACACAAGTTAACCAACAAAATCCCCACCAAATCATATTTACTGACAAATCCCTTTTCCTTCTTACTGAAGTATTTCTGCAGTAGCACTGACCACTTCAGCAATGAAAAATAACTTTTTACCCAGGCTGCTTTACCAGCCAAAAAATAAGTCAGTGAAGTCTAACTATCCAGAATTTATGCAAAGAGCTTATCCTGACTTGAGGTGGGGTCCAGCAGAAAAAACAGGAAAGTTTAAGGACGTGTGTTGATGAACGAACTGATCTAACTTCTTCAGTCAATATAAGGTGCAACAGATTTGTAGATGTCACCTTCCCTGGGCTGCACACTTTACAATAAAGTGGTCCGTCAAACTTCACATCTCCAACCTACCAAAACTCTGAAAAGCCACTGTGCAGAAATACATGTCCTTCTTCAGCATCGTGGTGGTGTGCTCCATCTGTTCTGGCATTCTCTACTTGCCTGATACTGATTTCTTTTGATGACCATTGAAACCTCATTTATACCTGGGCAAGCAGTTCCTCCCCAGAATTTGTTAACCTAGTGTGTGTGTCACGTAGGTCATTTCCTTCACTACTGACCCCTAACTGAAGAGGTCACAACTCTTCTGTCAGAGCAAAAGAGCTTTCCGCCCCCCCCCCCCCCCCCTTTGTTTTCCCAGAAAGAAGGAAGTTGTCTGAAAAAGTCACAAGACTTAAGTCTGCTTCTGAAATTGGACTCTGTGGTCCAGGAGAACTGCCTTCAAGACAGCAATGGAACATTCATACACAAACACACTTGTGGAATACTTCCAATCCTATATCAACAGGCTTTTAATCATCTGGACTCAAAAGTGGATCAAAATTTTAATATTCCGTGACTGGCAAACTAAGGGTACAGCAATACAGGCAGGTTCTCCAGAAACTTATTAAAATATTTTTGGAACCAATCTTGGTAACCAGTTGCAATCAGATCTTTTTATGCCTGATAAAGCACCTGATCCCTCTGGTACACAACATACAATGTCCTGACAAACACTGTCATTACATCAGAAAGCCAAACTTACTTATATCATATTTGGATATTCTCAATGAAGATCTACTCTTCACCCAAAGTCCTCATCCTTGGAAACTAACGTCAAATTTCCTCTGCTGCTTAATTTTTTACATGTTGAAGTCTGTTCAGAGTTAAATGAATGTACTTTATTCAAAACTTCCCAGAAGATTCTGAATGACCATTAACAAGACTCAATTAAGAGATAGTAAGGTTAGGATTATCAATGGCTGGCTCCAAAACTTCACTGGACATGGTACAAGTTTGTAAGATTTAAAAAACTGAAAAACATAAAAAACAATTCTGACCTCTCTGGGAGAAATTCTAGATGAATGTCTAGTGTTGACAATTCACCAAGCAATCCAAGAAAAACATGAACAGCTTTTCACAGACAGCATAAGAGAAATACCAGTGGTCCAATAATATGAAATACATTTTTGTGTGTATATAGAGAAATGTAAATAACATTGGAATTAAAACACTAGATGAAAGGAGGAGAGGATAGTCAGTACCATCTGCTTCACAGGAAACCTCTTTCAAGCAGGGAAAAAAAAAATAAAAAAAAAAAATCACAACTTCACTCCACTGGAAAGTTTTTACTAAATTTTAAGCCAAACTAATTATTACAGTGATTACTCACCTCTCTGTTAAGGTTTATTTACTTTAATAACACAAACTACTGTAATTAATGTTGCTCATATAGAAGTGTTCCTCTAAAAACAAAAAAGGTTTTTGAACTCTGAATCCCACTTACGACCTTTGCCATGCCTCATTTCCGTGGCATTTTTCTGAATGCTTCATAAGGAACTACATATTTTTTGTGGCTGCATGACATAAAGCAAATGCAGCTATACAGGACAAAATACTCATTTACTTGACTGCACTGTACATTCCAGTAATATTCCATCAAATCACAGTATGTAGTTTTCTGGGTTTTCTGTTTTTCCTGTAACTGGTTTTGCTCACACACATGAACAAAATCAAGTGAATAATTTTTTAAGTTTATTGTAGTAAGTCTAGAGTTTCAATTGAATCCTTTAAAAGCTTAAAATTAAATTAGGTATATAGGAAATAGTTTGAACTATTTGATATGCTTTATCTGTGCTACATTCAGGGTAACTACAACCTCCACATCCCTCCTCCACATCCCTACAGGTTCTCCTCAGGCTTTCCCACTAGTCCCCACTAAATCTATTACATGGGATAGTTAAGCAGCTATTATAGCATTCTGTCAAATGCCATTCTGTTGTTTCATCACATTCCAGTAATACATCATGGCCTGAAGTTACCTCATCTAGTTTGGGTCCTCCAAACAATCCAGCTGCAAGGAAAGGAGAGCACCACATTGACTATTTTATTTTGCTGACCTAGCAATTATTAAACAGTCAACTGAGTCAGCTGAGAAAGACGATAAATCTGCCCCTGCTTCTATGGCTGGATGGCTCCTAAAGCCCAAGTTGGCCTGGATACACCTATACTATACAGGAGTGTCAGTATACTGTCTCACAGCAGTATCTTCTTTCAGTATTGGACAATGGAGTTCAATTTCTTTTTGTTTTCACATTATGCTTGTTCGTATACATTTGTTTTTAAAAACGCATGCCTTCACCCTTTTTGTTCAAAGCATCTATTAATTTTTACACCAATTTTTTTTACTGCCACAAACATTTACTAAACTCTATGAGTCAGATATTCAATGAAATTGAGATACAGCTACAGCTCTAGCCTGAGCTTTACCTGAGACAAAGAGACCTTTATATCAAGAGTTTCCTCTACACAAAGCTTCCAGATGTAACCACTCACCATTTGTAGCCATGTCTCAGTTTCTGGTTTTGAACATGTCCTTAAAACCACATTGCTAATGAAATTTTAGAGTATGTCAACACCAACAGCCTGATTCTGCAGAGTTGCAAAGGAACTCAAAGCTTTTGTTTAGACTTTTAAATTAGAGTCCCTACTCAAGGACAAAGTAAAATCTTCTCTCCTTTTTATACTACCCTTAAAATCTACACAATGAGACACAGGAAGAGTCTTTGAACTTCACTGGTCCCTAGACACAACATGGTGGGTTTCTTCAAATTGCTTCCACACATGCACTTTGAAGTCTACAAGCGTAAAAGCTTACAAATTTTTTTGTCACAACTGCACCAAAAATCACAGGTATCTCTCAAGCTTTTGTGAGAACCTACACTGATAGCTCCAAAGACAGTATTCAAACACTACTGACTTGGGCATCTGCACTTCTTAATCTGACTGCACAACAATCTGCTCTTGCTCATCTCTCACACCCTGCCTGAAACAAACTTACTGACGCATGAAGGATTAGCAGCACTCCCTCAAGGCAGGGCACCATTCAGAGCAGACAACATTCCTGAAACATATTTCTGGGATGGCACCCCAACTTGCACCAAGAAAGAAGATTTGGAGGACTTCCCCTATAGCCTCACCCTTCGCTTTCATAGGCCCATCCTAACTTTTCTATTTGTCAGGTCTTAAAATGTTGCAATTTCACTGCAAATTTAACCATGAGTTCTGTAGGATTGTTTTGACTTCGTACAATGATTCAACTTTAGAGAAAGGGGAAAACCACCCAACATCCACCCAGTTTTTTCTATTGACATTCGAAGTCCAGTAAAAAAATAAATCTCACCGTATATTATAGCATAATTTTCTTTGTGTTTCAGGCCTTCTCATACACAACCAGTGAACTTCCTAAGTAATCATTTTTAATTGTTCTTGAAAAATTACGTATCTGTCAACTTACTTCCCCAAACAGGAATATCTTTGCTTTCTGCTTTCATCACAATGGAGGCAAAGGTCATAGTCACTGGAATGGCGTCAAAGTAGGAAGAATGGGGAGCCACAGTTAATATTGCTGCTTCCGCCGGCAATGCCCGTCTGCCTTTTACACTTATCCAGTGGAATCCACCAGCAAGCCACATCATTCTCATGATTGCTTTCAGCAAAATATCCACTATCCTGTAAAGAGTTGAGAAAACTGTTACGCTGCCACAGGAATACCTTAAAATAACAAGAAGAAAAATGTTACATAAAAACTTTGTAAGCATGACAAAAGTACAGATAGGATATGCTGCTTAAACAGAGCAGGAACACTGCATAGACCTTTTGTTTTCTCTTTCTCAGCAGATTTAAGACCACTTTCAAGGTAAGATGCTATTCAATTTCATTTCATGCCTGAATATTAATGCTTTTTAATCACAGCAAGTTTAGCATTTAGTTTATCATTAAATTAACTTTGATTCAGACTATGACCGTTGAGTTTTTTCTATACAATGTCTAATAATGCTTTCTACTAACACCAAAAAAGCTCTAATAAACCGAGTCTTGAAAAATGCTCTTAGGATACTGCTAAAATGCAACAACTCTGACTCTTGGTTTGGAGTTTACCCAAACAAAGCAGTGGAGAAATGTAGGGCAGGTATTCTCAAACATGGGGATGCCTACAGAACACATCTGGGAGCTCTGTAAATATTTTACTCTCTTCCCTTTTTCCCATCTTCTCCTAAAGTGTTGGGTTTTTTGGTTTTGGTTTTTTTTTGGTTTGTGGGGTTTTTTTTTTGGGGGGGGGGGGGGGGTGGGGTGTGTGTGTGATGGGGTTTTCCCTGCTTGTTTTTTTAAACTGTCTAACAGTCACGAAAAGAGAAACATTTAATTTGAACCAACAGAGTGCAAAAAACAAACACCACTATTTGTTATACTCACAGGGATTGGAGGCTGGAGAGCAGGGTGACACTGAAAACTGGATGAAATGGGGGACAGACAATCTAAAAAGCTTCCAAATAACTGTATGCAAGATTGAAGGCAGTGCATTATTCCTTCAGTTATTATACTGATATAATTCCAAATTAAACATAAAGTGGTATGCCTCTGTGGTTCTCAACCTCCTTCCCTCCTGTGATGCGAATACAATCAACTTCCCTCATGCTAGTGCCAGCTCCAAATTTTAAAGTTCTCTACAGAAGAGGTGATACACTCCTCCTTCCTTGCTCCTCAAACAGCAGTTTTCATGGATGGGTGAACAGTGTCTTACATTCTACCTTAATTAGCATTCCAATATGAATGCAAGCACAGCCTTATTAATAAGCACCAAAGCATGGGGCAAGTCCTCAGAGAATCAACAGAAGTTTTGTCAATTCATCACAGGGTGAAGCAGTTGAAAACAACAATTGAGAATATGAAATTTGGGCACATTCCATAGTGTCAATCTTCATAACAAGAAGTTGACATTACAGGAATAATTGAAATTGAAGGATGTCACAACGAAGCTTCACACTACATCCTCAATAGAGATAAGAGGCCAAAGAATGTCAATTTTTCTCCCTGTAATTCTTGGGTCACCTGGTAAATCAAACAGTTGAGGTATTTTTAGTTTCCCGTCTGAGGAAAGTGTTTAAATATTAATTTTTATATTTTTCTTTTGAAGAGAAAAGCAGGTCTGTGGGACAGGTATCAGGTACTTCCAATCTTCTCTATTTCCAACTGCTGAACTAAATAATGATTCTCAATATTTCACCACATCAGTGACTCACTTTCGCCACCAGGAGAGGGGCTTCTCAAGCTCTTGCTCGTCAGATCCCATTGAAGCAATGAATGCAAAAGGCCAGGCCAGCAACATCATAAAAGCAGCAAAAAAGAGTCGGATAGGAAACAGAGTCAAGGTCATGAAGGCAATCTGCAAAATCCAAAACAAATGTATTATTCTAACACAGTCTCAGACTGAAAAAGTCAGTGATTCCTAGAAACTGATCTGAAGTCTTAACTTTAAAATATCTAATGTTAAAAACATCAGAACACACTTCAATTCCAAACAAATAATTGTGGTGTACGAGTTACAATTTTGTATTCACCAATCTTGATGACAGCTGAAACACTGCACACTCTTTAAAGCTAATGCAGACTTGGCTTTCCACTATTCTTCACACATAGGCTTGTCAGTGAACACATCCGCATGTTCTTTTCCCTTTCTGCAGCCTCACATTAAGTAAATATTTAGCATGGGTGCGTTGTAAATCTTACTGCGCTACAGAGAAGTCAGTCCGTCTCATCAGCTCCCAGTCAGTGATGTGCACTTCAGCAGGGTGCATTCACATGGCAATACAGGACCCAACCTGGAAAGCTCTTCCAGGGCTGGGCAGGCACCAGTTCCTCTGTTTCATGTTCTTGGAACCAGAAGCTGTGAGGAACATTGTGCAGAGACCTCTGGACAAACATCCAGACACGCATATAGTTTAAGTTCCAGGTCTGTGCTAACAGGCACAACCCCCTGGCAAGCAGAGGTTTTCAAGAAGTTATCCTCCCCAGGGAAGCCACAGTGAACCTAGCTGCTTCTGCGCCTCCTCTCAGCACTCCAGTTCTTGGTGAGCCCATTCCCAGTGGGTCAGCCCTCTGCCTTCAACTTTGCTGAAAAACATGTCATGTTGGAACTACTCCCACAGTCTTTTGAAGAATTCTCCCAAAAGTAGGGAGGGCCTTTCCTGAGCTATTTGGAGTTGCTCCCAATAGTCCTCCAGAAAACACAACTTTGGAACTATCTGTGCAATGATCTGCTTCCTCCAGGAAACAGTTCCAGGAGTCAAGAGTCCCATCTTCCTCAATCAAAGGACAGGAAGAAAGAAAAAAAGCTCTTAAAGTGGAGGAGGGTACAGCTTCAGATGACTGGCTGAGGGAGAGAGGGGGAACTGAAAACTGTTTGAAGCTGACTGGGGTAGCACCAAAGCTCCTCAAAGCTCTGCAGTGGAGGCTAACAGAAGATCAAGAAGACACTATGAAATAGAAGGCCCATGTAAAGAAAGAGAATTCAAAAGGAAATATGCTACATATTCACAGATGCACCAGATGAGGTAAAAAAGTACTTTTCAGCATCACAATGGCTGGGCAAGGATGAGTAATGAGGCATAAGGTGCTGTCTCATGCTGTGCTTAATCTGATGCATCTCCAGGCTGCTGTGGAAAGCGTTATTCATATTCTTCTTCTCTTCCCTGATGTAGATCTAGTCATCATGCAGCTCAGTTTTCCATTGATCAGTTCCTGCTTCCTCTCACTTCCCAAAACAGCTCAATAACCAACTCACCCTGTAGCTGCACAAAGCTGTAGATCTAGGGTAGGGGCAGGGAACACACAGCAAGAGAAAAGCCTAAGCTAGCAGTTTCAAGCCCTAAGCTACCAGCCCACTGCAATGTCAGATTTTACAGTGATGGTTCAGACTGGCACCTTCATCTCATAACAACCATGGTCTCATTCCCCAAAACAGGATTCTAGTCCCTGAGCAGACTGCTTCAGCTTGCAGAATTGAAAGAAAAAGGAATTTTTTTTCTTAGATAGGCTAGTTTCTCAGAGGATCCAGTACAACTTCCCAAACTGCAGTGGTCAGATGAGTACTGAAGTCATACCAACTCATGCAACTCTGCACTCATAGACAAGACCACCATGCCTGGCAGCAAACAGGGGAGCATTCATCTGCAAACTGGAGAAGAGAGAACAGCTACCTTCTAAGCTCATAAAATGACAGGGAAGGACCAGCTGTCAAGAAAAAAGGGAAACAAAATGCAGGTGAGGACACAGTCCTCTGGGATTCACACCTGCTCCCTCCCACTCCTCAAAGTCTCCTCCTGTACCAGAGCAAAGCTGAATGGCAGGTGAGTGGTGGTGAGCTACTCAGTCCTTTGCATTTCTGTAGCAATCCTTTTTATCAAGATCACATCAGAGCAACATCACAGAATGGAAGAAGTAGTTGCATCCATAAGGTCATAAAAGATCCAAAAATGCATAGAAAAGGCCTCTTGGTCTTCTGTGTCCAGAGGCTGTAGTGGTGGAAATGGCCAGCAAGAAGCAGCTCCATGTACACAGGTGTACAGGATCTGGCCATGACACCAGCCTCTTTTTTAACAGGTGATAGTACAGTACCTCTCCACACAAGAAATTTGGTAGTAGAGGGAAATAGTATGTTTGGCCCCTGAAGCAGGTTAGGAATCAACAAAGACACTACTAACATTTGAAAAGTAGTTCAGTCTATGTCTACATTCAGACACCTTCCTGGGTAAGAAAGCTTCTATCCTGTAAAGCCTACATACAGTAGTAGTGCAGTGTCAGGCAGAAGATGGGAGAAGATTCTGTCCCACCGGCTGCTGTCAGAGATCAGAATGCCAGAGACACACTCCTAGTCTGACCTTGTACAGACATCTTATTTCAGTGACTGTATTTCTACATATTTAGCACATTCACCCAGACTTGTTTTCTATTAAAATTATAAATTCTATCTGGTAATAAGTCATATGAAAACACCTGTGTTTTGAGATACATTTAAAAAACCCTAAAGGTCCATCTGGAGTTATACCTTGGGAGGTTCAGCTCGTGACTGATTTTCTCAAGAGCAGTTTGACTACAGCCCATTTAACATTTGCTGGTCTACAGGATCCTATTTAGTTTTTCAGAAGTTGCAGCGCATGCTGTGGAAAACCAATGGACAGCAGGAAGGGAGAGGATGGTCTTACAGCTTGTAACAGAAGACTGCCCTGGGAAACCATACACCACTCTTCCATCACAAGGGCTTCAATCTGATGTAAGGCAAGTCACTTGAACTAAATAGGTATCGTATGTTCTCCTCGTTTAGAGACTCTGCATTCAGATTTGAGTATGAACTTACCATTAAGGTATAAAATATGAACTTAAGCCCTTTTTAAGTTCTCCAAAACATCAGCACTGAACAAGAGAATCACAGAGTACCCTCGTTTCTCCTTCTGTATGTTTCCATTTCCTGTCTTGAAAGTCAGTATCATACCTCTCATGCACAGAGAAGCTGAAAAAAACGCATCTTTGAAATTAGCAATACAGTGAGAAACATCATTAAAAACCAGATAATTTCCATGACTTATTACAAACTAATAGTCACATATTGAACAAAGAAAATAAGAATAACGAACCACACATTTAACATGGTGGAGGTTTTGATTTTTCTTTTAAACAGAGAGACTACACCTTGTCCCACACTTTCACTTCTTCACTATTATCATCTCTATAGCCTCAATTCACCAAAGGTGGCACCGAAGGAGCTAGGAATTCATCCCTCAGCAATTCTCTTACTACCTACTTTCCCACTCTGTGAGTTCCCCGATTGACACAATCATGGAGATAAATATAGGAGTAGAAATTTTCATGTGCAACTAAGCCAATCTAACAGATTATTGCTGATGAAGAGGGTGGGTCCTGTTCACTCTCCCCTCAGTCCTCCCTGTTGAGTCAGCTCTAGCACTTATCTGAGCTTGCAATGAGCCAATACAGCTCATTAGAGTGAAGAAAAGCAATCCCAGCAAAAGAAAACAATCAGAATACAGAAAAACACAATAATATGCTGGTTTAATGAGCCAAATCAGCTCACCAAGGCTGCAAAGGAACACCAGCACTGGTGCAATAAATGGCCAGAAACACTAGAAGAAAGGAAAATGGCATCATTTTGTGTTTTTAAGTGGCAGGGAAACAAAGCTGCAAACACTTTGTGAGAGCTCCAGTAATGCTTCTGCCTGTTCTGCAGAGGTAACTAGAATCAAGAGCTTTGCCTTATGTGATAGGTGCCCAGAAGATGTTAGAATGAAAAAAATTCATGGTTAATGAAATCATGTCTGTCTTTCTTCCAGAAAGGACCTTTTTATTATAGTACTGAAATAAAACAGGTAGCTTCAAGAATGACCTGCACTGTCACCCTCAGATCAGAGTATAATAACTACAGGAAGCATGGGACTGTTCTCAAATAGCCTTACTGCTTTTACACTCCTGTTATCTCCCGGTTTTTATAAAGCAAATAAAAGATGATGGGAACAATTCTTTGGCACTCAAATGGATTTCTTTTTGCTGTTGTTCTTCCTCTTTGTGGTTGTTTTGTTGTCTTAATTTCTACCTTTTTTCACTCTCAGTCTCAGCCTGAAAGGTTCTAAAATGCATTTACTTTGAGTTGTATTAATGCGCAAAAAAGCTAATCTAACCTCTTGCAGAGTGCAGGATGAGGGAGGGATGAAGTGGCGGTGAAGATAACGGGGCTGTCTGGCAGACCATCAGACAGAAGTTTTGTCTCCCAGTCCCCTGTGCTCACCAACTTCTTCACATACCTCTAGTCCCCACACGTTCCTAATATCTTCCTCAATAGGCTTTGCAAGCCCAGAACTCACCCTGTTAAGATTCCCAGGGCAGAGAGAAGAACCTGTGTGACACAGTATGTGCCTACAGCTGAACAGGAAGTGAGTTCAGCTGTAATACTTCAGACCCAACCCTCAGTAACAGGCCAGGACTGTATGGAAGAGAAGGCACACTGCTGGAATTCACGGTAAGGCAGCCTCCCCATTCAAGAGGTCTCTCTTTCTAGGAGAGCGGTATTTCTCATAAGTGGAACAGTTCCACATCTGCTCTTTAACAGCCTCTATGTCGAGAACAACTTTTAATCAGCAAAGAGGTTAGGAGAGTATGGTTAAGGCAAAGAAGAAAATCTATCACAGTTCTGTGTGTCAGCTTGTGTGCTTTTTCCTCACCTAAAACTGCAAAATCAGACTGCAAGAAAGGCTGGGTGGAAGAACTCTGTGCCGCTGTACACCAATAAAAGACTGCTCACTTAAAAAGCAAGACCGAGCCACACTCTTTAGCAAGGCTATTCCTTTGGTCTGCACACTGTAAAAAACTAGAGAGCTTTAAACACTGTTGTCACTGAAAATAAGAAATCCTTGAAATCCAGTGGCAAAGCTCATGTCTCATACAGATGTACAGGGCAACCCACTGAGAAGGCAGGTATGTTCCATGACCAGTCACCTCGCTGGTGAAGTGCCTGAAGGTCTGTGAGGACTAACAGCAGATCAGCAATGCTAGTAGCTCCCATGTGACTCAATACTGCAAAAACTGTGAAACTGGTACTCTGCCCTTCCAACAGTATCTTTAAAATTCCTTATAAATAATCAAGTAGAAAGAGACATTAAAAAGATACATTAACCTGCAAAATAAAACATTGGTATAATTAGATACAGTCCTAGTCCACACGAGCACATGCTATCTTTGCTTCTTTCTGCTCCCTGAAAGACTTCTACCTCATTAATTGCACTGAAAACATGACTTAAGGAGCAAAGTAAGGTTACATGGAAAATAAATCATTACAACTATGTGATTTATTGAGGAAGCTCTGGGTATAAACTAAATGAGGCAAATGACAAATCTTTTCTCCCTCCTCCCATTCAAACAATTTATCAGTAACCACTGAATACATACTGGGAAACTTGGATAAAAAAAAGTAAAAACCTCTTCCACTGGAGTCTGCTATGAATTCCTTGGCTGCCAGATACTTAACATGAGGCACATTCCGATGTTTTGTAAGTCAGGCCATACATGTCTTGTGTTAATATCTGGACAGCAACAGGGCAATGCAACAATGAACTTCACTCAGAATGTAAATTAAAGTTGGCCCTAAAGCACCTTGATCCGAGAGGTTCAATATTAACAGATCTTAATTTCCATGTTGATAGGTACAGTAGGCTGTCAGGCCCCCAAAACAACAGCTTTAAGGAACTGAAGTATTACAGTAAAGAAAGTAATAGAAACAGCAACCCCTTATTAAGTGAGCCTTTGACGGTAATTCTTCATCCAGCAAGTGACCCAGATCTTACCGAAAGCCTAAGCCAAGGGCCATGCACTCTGAATATCCTCACCGTGTGAGGTGAGCGAGGCAGACGCACAGAGGAAAGAAAAACAAAACCACGAAACAAAAAGCCATGCAACTACAAATTCGCATTTTCGTACTGATTCCTGTCATTTCACACTACCTGTACAATGTGTAAATTATGCCGCAAGGATTATTTATCCAGGGGCCAAACTTCAGATGCACGGGATGCCTTGGCTACATCCCTTAACTTGACGCTAGAAAGCTGCCTCCACAGGACTGTTCCCCTGCCCCCCATTTAAAAAAATGAAAAACCACAAAGTCATTAAAAAAACCCATAAGCAAACACACACCCCCCCCAGTATTTTTTTAAAGAAAGCAGCGGTGAAGAAGTTCGGGAACACGCCCTCCGAGCGGCGGGCGCTACCGCGGCCGTTGGCCCCGCCAGCCCCCGCGCCTCACGGCCGCCCCCAGCCCCGGGCACGGCGCCACCCCCGCCCGCCGCAGCCCTCCCAAGCCCGGCTTGCGCGCACCCACACACGCACCCGTTTTCCCCGGTCCCGCCGCCCCCGGCGGCTCACAAAGCGCCGGCGGCAGGGTGTCCCCGCCCGCCGCAGGACGCGGCCCGCCAGCCGGTGCGCCGCGGGGGACGCGCGGAAGGAGGCGCCGGCGGAAAGGGCGGGGGGGGCCGGGCCCTGCACGCCCCTACCTTGGCTTTCTCCAGGGGGCTGAGGCGCAGCTGGTGCACGAAGGGGCTCCGCGGCGGCGGCCCGCGCTCCCGGCTGCCGGCCACGCAGCATCCCCGACCGCGGCTGCTCAACTTCATGGCGGGGCAGGACTACGCGCGGCCCAGCACGGGAGAGGGGCGCGGACGCTGCGCAGCGACCGCTAGTCCCCGAGTAGCGGCGGCGGGCGGGTACCGGCAGCCAGCTCGCTCGCCACTAGACGCCGGCCCCCGCCCTCCTGTGGGCCCGCGCATGCGCCCTGCGCGCCGGCTACAGCGGCTCTGCTGGGCGCCGGTTTCCGCGTCGGGGCGGAGGGGGGGGGGGGGGGGCGCGCGCGCGCGCGCCCTCCCTCTCTCCCGCCCTTCCCCGCGTGCCGCCGCACGGGCGCGTCCACCCACCCCCCCCGCCATCCGACCGTTCCCCTCGGGGCATGCTGGGAGAGCGGCCCCGCGCGACGCCCCCTGCCCGGCCGCGCGCAGGGGGGGACGCGCGAGCACCGTGGGACGAGCAGGGCCCGGGAGGGTGTCGCGGGGGGCGGCTGAGGGGACCCGGCACCGGCACCGCACAGGTGCGCCCCGGGTCCGGGGCTGGCGCCTCCCTCGGGCCCCAGAGTGGGGGGTACTGCTGGGCGTGGGGCGGCTGAGGGGATTTGAAAACAAATGGAGAAATAAAAAGGGGTAAGGAGAATCTGTCTGAGGTGGCGATGGCTCTTAGATGGTGTAGCAGTGACCGGCGCGGGCGGTCGATAGTGTTGAATGAACATCTCTGCCGTACCTGAAGAAGCAAGATGTTGTACTCGCATCTCGTGGCGAGGTCTTTGTCAGGTCTGTGGGGAATCTTCTGTTGCGAGCAAACCTAGACGTTTCTTAATGAAGTCTAGCTAATTCGCCCCCTGAGATCTTGACAGTGTTGGCTAAGGAAGTATCCAAGTTTGGTGTTTAATAAATCATTGTAAAAGAAGTTCTTGAGAAATAGAAAGGCACTCGTCTTCTGCCCATTTTCAAAACACCAAGCAAGAATGACCTGTCCAGTTCTTTACAGTTTAACATCAACCACAGGCAAAGCAGTAGAAAAGATACATAAACCGTTTGATAAATGCGTAAGATATCCTTAGTATCAATCATCTCACAGGTCTTATAAAACAGTTCTGATAGCCTTATTCAGTGAGGTTTAAAGGTAAATTGATGAAAGTAACTGCAAAAACATCATGACTACACTTTCTAATTGTTAGTCTTAGAACTGCAGAACGGTGTTTGCTGAGTCCCATGGTTAATACCATATATACTTCTAATGGCTAATGCTATTAAACAGTTAATGTGTTAAACAGATAAACAGTTTTTGACTTTTGAAACATCAGAAGATTTGTCAGAGGTTACTATTCATGATACTGGGGTTTGCAAGGTTCCGCAGCCTCGGTGTCTTTCAAGATTTTTAACAAAGGTCCAAAATAAACTCACTGTTAATAAAATCTGGGGATGTGCTAAACGGTAACTTGGTAAACTACTGTGAGAGCAACTGCAATGTCATCTGGACTGCTTAGTAAAATTAACACTTTCAAACAGGCTTTTACAGCCAAATGAGTGTATATTTTCCAGGAATACAAGCCATGCCCCTGCAACGAGAGCTTGTGTCTTGGAAAAGATCATCTAAAAACAATTTCAAGCAAACTATTACAGATAAGGTCCCAGTACAATGTGTCCAGTATGACTGTTGGATGTACTGCCAGGATTAGCGTACAGGAAATCAATTACCGTGTCTATTAATGAAACTGAGGAACAAGGTGTGTAGCTCTGACATTAAAGATCAGGTGGTGCAGAAAAGACCTGCCAAAATATTACAGTACTGGAGGAAATATCTTACAACAATACATTTTAAAAGCTACATCAATTTAATTTGTTGAAAAGATCTGCAAGAGTTGGCTTTACTGCAGCATTCAAATACCTTCACAAGGAAGAAGTACTGCATGCTAAAGCTTTTTAAAATGGTAGAAAAAATGTAGAAGAATCAGTGGTCAGGAGCTGAGATAACCTAATGCAAATGTAACAGTTTTAATCATAAACAAGCTCCTTGGTTCAGTTTGGGACTAGCGATAAGACTTACTGGCTCATGGTCAGAGTATGTGATCCAATGATCCCTTTTAACCTTAAACTTTCTAAAGTATTTTAGCTGCATTCCAAATGATTTGGCTGCCCTCTCCTTTCCTCCCTCTCCAGTGACTTCAAGCCAGTAATTAGTTCAGCCATATGGGGCTGATTTCAATAATAAATGACAGATTTATTGAAGAATGAAGCAGAGACTCCCTCGAACAGGGCCCGCACACCATGTGGCCAGGGAGGAGTTCACTGCAGCTCCCCACCAGGATCTGCCTGGCTTGTCAGGCCAGCGGGGCAGGAGGTGGTGGCCACCGGCTACCCAGCCGGCAGCCCATCGAAGGACTGCAGAGCGTGCACTCGTTCTCCCTCCAGTAGACGTAGGACACAAGGTGCGATGAGGGTATTGGAACAGGTTCAGCTGTGAGATGAAAGCAGGCTTCTTCAGTTCTGCTAGTTGTATTTTATTAGTTTTCTAAAGCCAGCTTCCAAAAATGATCTAATATTATTAGTTGCATCAGAGTTTTTGGTATTTGTAGCATCTTCCACAGTCGTAAAATCTAGTGGAGTATTAGTCACCTGCCTGTTCCTTTAGCTCTTAAACCTTCGCTATTAGAGCACCTGTTCTGTATTACTGAGTGACCAAGCAGTATTCTAACTTTTTATTACTGCTTTCATGGGTCTAGTCTATTATTTTCTAATTACCACATCTGTACCACCTGAAACAGTTTCCAGGAGACTTCGTAATTTTATAGAACTCATTTACTGGGTAAGAATAATATTCCACAAGTTGTAATTTGATGGGCATCTTATTGGTTGTTTTAGAGTCTATATGAACATACATGAACTATTAGGAGGTTAAGAGGTGCTTCCCTGGATTTTGGTTCTCATTTGTTTTCTTTAAAATTCTGCTGTGATCAGTATAACTTAAGATGGATAACTTAAAATGTACAGCCTAGCTTTCTTAAATTTGCAGGAATGTGTTTCCCCATCTCTGTATAGACACTTTAATCTGTAATTGTGAAAAGCTGGATCTAAGCCCTGTTTCTGGTGAAAGAAAATTCGCCCAGTGAAGGGGCTGAGCATGAGCCCTGGAGAGGGGCAATCCCATGGCAGGGCTTGACTGGGAAAGGCAGGCAGGAGTCTGCAAGCAAACCAGTTTGGTGTGTGATAAACAGAGGGGTGAGAGGACCAGCCTACGTGGCAGGGCAGAGCAAGCCACGCTTAAGAGGGTGCTACGGCTTTCTGTGCAGTGAACTGGAGAGTTTGTTTGAATCCTTTCAGAGACACATGATGAAACTTGCTCCTGGAATGTTATTAATGACCCTGAGAAGATGGGGGTAAGACTCTGCAAGTGTGCATGAAAAAAGGGCAGTATTTTATACTTATATATAGCATAATGTAATTATTTAACAACAAGTATTGTTTTTCTTTTTGTGAATTAACTTGGAGATTGAATAAAGTACATCTATAGGATTGGACTTTGATTGCTACTTTTTTGTGCAAATCACAAAGGGCTGTAACTATGATGTTGCTGTTGAGGTTGGCATGTCCTACATACCTCATCTAAAAAGGACTTATAAGGACAGAAGAGGTGATGAATTTATTGCAGGATTTATGGGACCTACCTTGTTTCACAAGAGGAGAAAATGTGTGCTACATTATGTTGGATGTAAGTGTATTGTGATACAATTGGAAAAGGAAATGTTGAAGCTGACTATCATGAGAATAAATTGCAGTAAGCTCTCAAATAATCTCCTCAGGGAAACCGTGGAACCTGAAACCATTAAAATGAGACCGCACAAACATATAAGTGTCATTCTACCCTAGTGCTCAAAAGCTGTAATTGGTCCTTTCTGTCATTCATTTGTATGATTTATAGGGAGCGGTACAAATAAGAGGACGTATAAAAAGCGTACAAATATTAATTATGAAATATGCTTCTGTGAACCTTTAAGTAGGAAAAGGAGTATTCAATATTTAACAGCTAAACTGAAGGGGTTTACTCTAAAATAAATCAAATAAATGTTCATAAAAAGCAAATATGTTCACCACAGCACTGAACTTTATTTGGAAAAAAAAAAAAAATCTTGCCTAGGAAAAGCTCTTGCTTTGATTTTTAAGATGGTCCTTGACCTTGATGGCCATTTGGTAGAATCAGCTGATACCTATTCGAGCACAATCCAGGTACACCTCCACCCTTAGAACAACTTTTCTACAGTTGATTTCACATGTTCTGTGGAGAGGGGGTTGTTCTGGTGTTTGGTTTTTGTTTTTTTTCTTTCTTATTTTTTCCTTCATGAGTCCCGTTGCAAATCTATTCAGTGTTTAAACCAGGAAAGGTTTTAAAAATATTTGGAAAAAAATGTGTTCTGTGAAGAGAAAAATAAGTTCGTGTTGAATTACTAGCAGTAGTACAGATTTTGCAGTGAAAATGTTCTCAGAGTTTTCTTCTGATTTGTGAGGAAATACAGGATCCTGACTTCCTTGTCTGACTTCCCTGAATCAGGAAAGGAATGGCTGGAGTTAGTGGCAGGTCTGTGGGAAGAACAACAGTTTCTTGTTTTGATAGTGCTGTATTGTCTTGGATGTGTCAGCCTGAAGAGGCCCTTGTGACAAAGAAAAAATGATGAGACCTCCCTCATTCAGGAATTACTAGGAAACATAATTCAGGGTTTTCAAGAAATAATTAAGAAATAAGTTAGTATGTACTTTTCGCCTCAGGATCCCAGTGTTACAGGTCACACATGACCTTGGCTTCAGCAATTGCGAACCTCACCAGTTCCCATCTGACGATGGCCCCTCAGTACTGGAGTAGGAGAAGGCACATGTGTTAGGTGTCACAGTCTTCGCCAGGTGCTGAGCAGTCCACCCTTGGTGCACAAACCCTGGCCGTGCACACCGCTGGAGACACTCAGCATTATGAGAGTGAGTGAACTTAAGGAGCAGTGAGTACTGATTCCATCTCTCCCCAGTTGATGAGAAAAAATTTTGGGCAGCTGAAGCCTTGCTCAACTCTTTCAAAGGCTGATCCAAGACTGGGGAACAAATCTGAGATCTGCCTCATACTTGATCACTTGATCAAGAGTATGCCAATTCATCTTGTGTGTTTTATTTCTCCCTTATTGTTCTTAGACTGAAAACCAGGAGGAAGAGGCCATAGTGGTTCTGGTAATATCTCACTGACCTTTAGATGTATTGGTTCTTAGAGATGGTTCAGATCTAGACTAAACTCCTCTCAGTTCTTTCTTGAAAAACCACATCTTTGTAAATGGCCACACTCACAAGGTGTATGAAGGTGAAAATAGAGCACAGATAAAGGTACAAATTAAAGTAGAAAATGTTTTCTGTGCTTTATTGTGCTTGTAGCTGTCTATATCTGTGTTTATTTCTTTTGCATCTTCATAAACCTCTTCCTCTTCTTTCTCTGAATGTCTTAGCTAAAAACACTTTATGTTTCTAGTTCTACCAGAACAGAGCAATCCTAAGGAAATGAAACAGTCTCTCCCTGACATAAGGTAATCTTGGAAGGTAGAGAATGAAATCCTTGAATTCTTTCCTGTGACTTTTCAGGTATGTCTGTGGTTTGCAAGTAGAATATGCACGCTTATCAAATTCTACAGATGCAGTTATGCTCAAAAGAAGCAATTTTTCTCTGCCCATATTTAAAGCCCATGCCCAGTATACAGCAGCTAAAGCTCCATATAACTGTCATGGTAATTTCTGCAAGTTGGAATACTAACTACTGAGTCAACATTTTCCATCTTCCGTATCACATTATATGAAGTAGATAAGAACATCTTAAGCTTTCTGCAGACTCCACACTTGTATCTTTGTGCAAATATTACATTATCTTATGAAAATACCTTTTGAATTCCAACACATATGAACTTTGTTTGCCCATGTTCTCTTCCACCCGCTTCCTGTGATTTCTCATTTCTAAGTTACTGTACGTATTTACAGAGGTTTTGTCTTAGGCAACCTTTATTTAAAGAGCACTATATTAACATTATTCAGAAGATGAGTAAAGCATTATCCAAAAGATTTATTTTAGGAAGCTTTGTGCATTATTCATAAAACAAAATAATCGTGGAGATTGCTGATAAGGTGGAACAAATTCATATAAATGAATTTACCAGAAGCAGCCTTCATGAAATTAATACCATGATCCAATCATATCCAGTACCACTTTCCAATCACATGAAATGCTTCATTTAATTTTTCTGAAGTAGTCAAGTCTACTATTTAATATGTTTTAAATATTTATTTACTATAAGCTAGTAACACTGGTTAAATATGCAAAGCATAACATACAAACATTTTATGTTTTTGGAAGTGCAAATAGGATGAGCTGCCAAAAGATCCCTGGGCAAGAATGTCCAGATTCAATCTGTTGCCTTGGGAGGCAGATTATAGGGAGGCAAAATCACAGCCTGTAGTGAAAAAGAGACCATATGGGACTCACAGTGGTGCCAGTGGCTTTATGCCCAGCTCGTGTCCCTGCCCATGCCGCTCCCTGGCAGCTGCAGCCCTCAAACGAGACAGGGCAAGGCAGAAACAGGCAGCCATATCTTTCTTACCTGTATACCCCTCCCCACTCTACTAGGGGAAAGAGGGAGATAAATTAAGAGTGTGTGTTCATTGGTGGGGAGAGCAGGGATGCACTGACTGCTCTCCAGATACAAATAAATGTACAGGTCTTCCCTGGGGCCAGTAAAATCCAGGGATCGTGTGAAAATATAAAATATGGCTGTGCAACAGTAAGTGGTTTATTCTGATTGCATTTGGCTTCCACAAATAAGAACCACAAAGGGCTGCACCTGTATATCTGCTAGTCAGGATAACCCAGGGGCAGGACAGGACACAGGGAGAGCAGACGGCATAGCCAGTAGAACTGAGTAAGACGATAAAGAACTGCCAAATACAGATACGTTGCTTCAGGATGCGTCATCGACCATATCATCCGGTGGAAGAACCCATCTAAATCTAAGCATATTAAGTTCTCCAGTGAGTTTATTAATGTGGGTTAACACCATCTGTTTGTGGACGCAGGGCATTTTATCTCTCATTAACATGATACAGCAGTTAAATTTAGATAGGCTCTTGTATGAGCTGAGTATCACTTAGCTGTTCTTCATGCTATGAATGATCTCTAGGCACTGGAGAATGGAGTGCTTAGTTAATATGGCTGCTTGTATCTAACTTTTCTACAGCCCTGTCAAGCAGTAATAATCACTTCCAAATGATTCAGTTGTAAATTGCATAGCCCTGTTCTGTACTAATCTTGCACTCGAATTTTAACACTTTTTCATTGGCTCTTGACAAAAGGTAATTGATTTTTTTTTTTTTTTAATGTCAGTTCTGTAAGCTGGAAAAAGATGGTACTAGGTATCCAATTATTAGTTAACAGGAACTCCCTGCTAGTGACTCTTGCTTCATTCAGAGTGTGTTATTGCTGGCTGGATCAGATTGTTTTCCCAAAGCTTTGACAAGGATGGATAGAGCTTAGCAAATCTACTCAGTGGCAGAGAATAGTCCTACCGATGGTCCACTGAACAGCCCCTGTTAAACAAAATGTCTTACAAAAGATTTAAGCTCATCTGTGTGACTTCACACAGCTCCACCCACAACCACCAGTAATCACAGGTCAGCTGGCAGAGGATTTGCTAAGGAAGCAGGGGAGATTATTGCCCCTGCACTTTGCTAGCAATACAGAGCTGTGCACATGCCATACCTGGGAAGCAGCAGTAGTTGCGTGCAGCCCTATCTGTATCTTTTAATTCATGTGCTGTAGTTGTCTGGCTCACACCACAGTGAGCCAGAGAGAAGGGAAACAGTATTCAGAGATGATGAATTTATTAAGAGGGCAAGGAGATCATCAGCCCAGAATTAGCTGATCCTCCCAACACAATGTTCAGGCTCCCACTCATGTCATAAGCATTCAATTACATGGCTCTCCTGTTTGGATTGAGCATGTGTCTGCCCCAGCAGTCCTTTGCTTGCAGCATGGGTGAGATTGCTACCGGAGTATCACATCCTCCCTTCATAAATGACACTAGCTTTTCAGTGAGGTTTCAGCCAGAACACAAAAGAATATTCCATGGTCTGGAAAAAAAATCAGCTGGTGAGAAATTTGGAGTCTGATGTACTCTGTAGGATTCGTAATTACATGCACTTAAGGAGATTTCTAGTGGTAGATGAATCTAACCCTGCAAGAAAAAAATATCATAACAAGACTCAATGACTGCAAGCAGAAGCTAAAAGCATTCAGATTCAAATTAAATTGGAGAAGAGGAGGCTTGGGGAAGGGCTAGTGAAAAGAAAATAATTAAACATTCAAATGCTTCCTTTCAGATGCTTATATCTCTCCCACTAGACATTTTTAGTAAAGGTTTGATGTGTTTCTTAATAGAAATAAAAATGAATGCAAAAGTTACTGTCTGGGATTTGGGGCAGAAGTTATAGAGATCACTTTAGGTGATCATGTGGTGTTCTGCTTGAATGGCCATTGCTCCAGAAGTGATGGACTTTACCTCTTTGGCTAGGAAGTTAAACTAATGAACTGCGCAGGAGATTTACCAGCAGCCAGGAACTTGGGCAATGGTTGCAGTCAGCATCAGAAGAAAAAGCAAAGTGTGACAGATAGCCAAGTTGAAATATATTTCAGGGCTCAACTGCCCTAAAAATCTCAAGTTCCGTATCTGTAGCATCGGTGAGGCTGTTGTCACATGAAGTGTTTGTGAAGTTAGGGCACGACAGTGACTTAAAAGGAGGTTTTTCAGAAGACAGCTTTTTCTTCAGATGAACTGCTGCTATGGTGTAAAGCATTTTTTTCTCCTCCTTTTTAACTGCTCATTGGGATTCTTCACAAAACATGTGAGAACTTTATTCCCATAAGTTTGCCTCTTTTGTACCATCAACTCGCTGCCTTCTGATGTCTGACATGATGAAGAGAATTTTCTGTACTGCTTTTCCAAAAATGAGCCATGCCAGAACCCACAGCGTGCAAGGAACACCTTCTTAGCTTGGCCCTCTCCCTTGTGATGAATGTCAAGTTCCTAGTCATTGGCTTATTCTCTGACTTGCAAGAAACATAGCTTGGTAGCCTCCAAGTTCAGGAGAAGCTTTGCAACTGCATCATATTTATAAAAATATAATATATAATAATTACATATATGCATCCACACAGATGCATACACCATACTTCCAGTTCTTGGTCTCGTGTCATTTGCCATATAGTAACTGGTTGCATGCAGGCGATTTGTTGCCATGGCCCACATACAAACACTGTAGTTTTATATCTCTCTGGAAAAGATACAGGTCGATTAACCCACAATGTCTTGTGTTCTTCTGTGAACCCCCCCAAACTTCTGTTACACAGGCATTTGCTCTTCTTCACTTGGGACTGCTGCTTAGTGCTCTCTCCTCATAGAAAAGAACCCAAAAAGGATCAGCTTAATTGTATTTTGCAGTGAAGATGCATTGACAAATTGTACAATAGGCATTTGTTTTAGTGGTATATTTTTTTAGCCAGTCTTTATATTCCACCATGTTTAATCATAAGCTATGGAGTGTGTAGCTTTTGGTTTCCAGCTTTTTTCTTTGGAGGTTGAATTTTTTTTACACACACAAATCTGTTGGTAGGATGGATAGAATTTGATTTTTGTTGCACCAAGTTCAGTAAGTTTCAAAATACTTGATATTTCTTTGTGTATCTCCTTGTTCCTGTGTGATTTACAGGCAGAGTGCTTACACATAGGTACCCCAGACAGATAGATAAATCACAACAGTTTTCACCCACTGCCATTTAAGTTGGAGCAGGGTCATTCTGCAGCAATGAATAAAGGAGCTGAATTCTACACCTGCATTTGGAAACTCCTGAAAGGAGGACATGCCAGAAAGTGCAGCAGCAGTGCATATCTGTCCTTTGACAGATTTCAAGTAACTAGCAGTTCTGGTTAGCTGGCAGCAGTCACTGAAGAGGCTGCAGACCTATTCACATTGACCATAGTCATGGGGGAGGCTGCCTGTCCCTTGAGAGGGTTTTTAATTTCAGGAAAGCACGACAAGCTTGCACCATGTTTTCATCACAGGCTCCTCAGACCAGGATAAGTCAATACACCAGGTACCTGTCTGGTGGAAGAGGAGACATCAGAGAGCCTGATGACTTTGAAGGTAATGGAGTGAGCCCAAGGGCTTCTGCTGTGGAATAGAGACTAACACTGTCTTGAATGCATGGTGAAGAGAGGCTGAGCATAAGACCCACCACTGTTTGCTGCAATGAAAGGTGTTTGGCTGCCATCTCTGTAACCAGAAATACACTGTGGCAACAGCAGCTTCAACACCTCTTCTGTTCTGTGGGACAGGAGAACAGAGCCTGACTGCTGCTGTGAGGGACATGAGCTTGAGAGGACATCAGGACCACTCTGACCACTGCTACCACCTGTCCCTTCCTCTACTAAATGCTCTACAAGGTAGCACTGGGGCATGGGGCAGGGGAAAAGACAGGCACAGGAGGAGATACTCAGTTGTGGGGGCCATAAATCTGGGAGAGGTGGTATAGCTATTTTTATTTTGGGTGATGTTCTGAGCATTCAATGCCCATTATGCTTCCCTTTAAGGACACTGTTTTACTAGATGCACAGGCATGCAACCTGTAGCATGGACTCAAAGCTTAACATGGTAGGGCAAAGTAGGCTACCCCCATCAGTTGCAGAGTTTCTTAGAAAGGACATGTGCAGTTCAAATTTCTAGCAGCTCTGTCCATTTCTTCTATACATCTTGCTCACCCAGAATAGGGTAAATGGATGTGTCAGCCTCAACCTCAGATTTCTTCATTTGTCCATCAGTGCAGATTTCACTGTCAGTCAACCTAGGGCCAACTTCAGCCGTTCTTCTCTTTTAGCAAAGTAATTCTTAAAGGGTTTTGAAGCCCAGAGAAGAAAACAAACTGACTTTCCCTATTAAGAGTGATAAACCAGTCTTACTGTAACTACAGACTTCTCTGTAACTCTGACAAACAACAGTGAAGTACTCTTTCCTTGAATAAACTCAATGTATTGTGTACATGGATCTCACCAGCAGCCCACATGAGTATATGGTATTTCCAGATGCATTGCAGCACTGGGTGCTGCTCCTTTGTGATGCAGTAAATGCTGATCTTCCAGATGTAAGAAGAAGATCTTGCATCCCAAAGAGAAATCTCACTTTAGTGAACTGTAGCAGCACACTTTTAAGACAGAAATTTTGCTGGTGCTGCCAGCTATTGGTCTGTTCTACCAAGCAGTGGTAGCTCTTTTCAGCCAAAGACAGGCGGTTCTTGCAAAAAAAGGCTGTTTAGGAAGACTTCATATAGAACCGTCTGCTCAGTTTTAGCTTCTCCCAACTCACAAATCTATGCCACCAGCCCTTCAGATAACTGCACAACCGGAGTTGTACAGCAGCTCTGACCAGGCTTGTGACTGTCTGGAAAGCCTCAGTACGATTGTGACCCATGGGCATGGTGGCTGTACACAACACACGGTAAGTCTGGTGCTCTCAGTTACTATCTAGTCTGTTTGAAACACGTGCTTCTCTGCGCTGGCCCGGCAAGTGCAATGTTCCCAGGAACCGGCTGCAGTTGTTCTTCATGCACCCAATGAATGTGAGGTATCCCCAGATGCACGTGAACCCAACTCTGCTGCACACTGATAATGTGTTGGATTTAACTATGTCTATATCTTTTTGTTCTGTACTAATTTTTACCTTTCCTTTCCCATCTTTAGACTTGATGGTGCTTGAGCACTTTTAAAGAGGACAGATTTGATCTCTTTGAATCTCTCACGGAGAGATACTTTTTCCTATCTTCAATCATTTTTGCAGCTAGTCTTTGAAATGTCTCCAGTATTTCAACATCTTACGTATGTTGCTGGTACCAGGTGGACTGATGAAAAAGCTGCTCTGCTGCTCAGATGGAAGAGAGTATGAGGGAAGGTATCAGCAGGTGTTATCCAAGAAGTCAAAGAAATTAATGTCTTTTTTTGGGTTCAATCTACATTACAATGTCTGCCAATGGAATAGCAAAAGTGAGTGTCTGTGTGGAGCACTATTTAGGAAAAATGTGGGGGGTTTGTGTTTACCTGTCAAAATGAAGAAGATGGTAACCCTTATGGCAATAGTGGAGGAGGTAAAAAGAACAGCAGCAAGAATAAAGATGACCAGATAAAGAAGCTGCACAATACATGCATATGCATATTTTTTTCCTAAAGTGGCTTTCTGAGAGATGGTGTTTCTGTGTGAGCCTCCTTTGCAGAAGACGTTTCAGAGGCGTCTTACAGGCTTTGTGAAATTCTGCAGCTGAAGAAAAGCATGAGGCAGAAAGGCCAGTCTGTGCTGTGGGAAGGCTGGAGCATGGGCTTAGTGGGCTTGTGCCTGTCGGCCAAGGGCAAGGGGCCCTCACGCAGCTTGACCAAGGCACGCTGCCAGCTCGTAGCTAGCCAGGGGCATGGGCAGGAGCTGAGGGTTACTGGGGGGAGAAGTTGTAGGAAAAGGAGAACGAAATTGAAAATGAGTTCTTAGGAGACCTGAGGAAAGAGAAAAATTACTGCAGCCTGGGGATCTAGGAAGGTGGATTGAGATCTGCAAGAAGCCACTTCACGATTGTTCGTTCACCAGCCCATGAAACAACTTGTTGCTCTCCTTGCATTGCAGCAGGTTAATCTGTTTATGGCTTTCCTAAAGCTAGGAGCACCATCTAGTGGAAACCTATGCTGGTCCAGCAAATAATTCAAACTGTTTCTAGAGGGTAACAGAGATTTTGTCTTTACACTAGAAGTGTATACATTTTGTTTTATGTCTATTTACAAACACAGGAGAATAGTTTAAGTCTAGCATCACATATCAAATGAGTTACAAAAGTGTTTTTATTCTATCCTCATTCCTATCTAGCCACTGTTACTATCAATTTTCACAACCATCGTAAAAGTACAGCATATCCCTTTACGCAGTCCTTTCTTTTTAAGTGCTGTGGCTTCCCCACTGCTATACTTAACATCTGGTGTTTTCATGTTCATATTACAGTACGCAGCGTCCTAACCAACTCCCTTGGACTCAATTTATGTGCCTGTAAATGTCCGAGCTAGGACAGACAGATGCAGAAGAGTCTGGTACAAATGTAGTCCGTATTCAATGAAAAATCAGCACAACAGAAGACCATAATAGGAATTGCAAATAATCTATAAAAATAAATGTTTATCCTTTAAATATCTATGCTTTATCTGTAGTAGATTTTGAAATTAAACTCTCAAAGCTACCTCCTAAATTATGTATTTTCTACTATTTTCTAAGAATAATTTTGCGCTGGTTTATAAATAAATATAAATAAATAAATGAACTGCTTCAGGCTAGAAAAGAGCCGTATGAATGTGTGAGAAAGAATATGATAAAGATCCCCTACCTTTTTACTATTTTCTCATAATGTGGTGAGTAGAGTGCTTTCAATGAAGGTGCCAAGTGGCATAAAGTAACAAAGATGAAATGCCTTTATATGCAATTTATGAACAAAGTTTAGAATTCATTGTTGCAAGATGTTGTGGAGGTCAGAAACAGGTTAAAAGATGGGATTAGGCATATTTTTGGAGGATAGGCCTAATGTGGCTATTGAACACAGCAGTTTAGCTGAAGCCCTGGAAATCTCCCAGCTGCTGCTAACCGGAAACTGGTAGGATTTATCAGTCTTAAGAGGAGAGGAGTGACTGGCCTGGTACAGATCATGGGCCAACTAATTCATTGTCCTATCTCCCAACAGTGTCCAAAAGCAGACAGCTTGGGAACAATAAAAGCAAATCTATAAAATACTTCCCTTTTAAAACTTCCCTGGCTGAGGGTATTTCTTGAGTCTGCTGTGGTCTCTTTTACAACACTCAGGATCTTTTAAGCGCTTCTGCAGCCTCCATTTGAGCCCCACCAGACTTCTTGCAGCCACAGCCTCTTGGGCAAGGAGTTTCTCAGCTCTCCTATCTGCTCCGTGGTGAGCCACTTCCTTTGGTTTGTTTTGAATGTGTCTGCTACTAAATTTGATGGCTTTTGCTCTTGTACTGGATGAGACAGGGAACAGTCAGTCTCTTCTCCTTTCAGGATATTGCAAAATTGCTTGCTGCGAGCCCTTTGTTGTCCCCATATGTTACTAGAGCACTGTTCCCAAGCTCTAACTCTCACTGGTGCACTGGGGCATAATGAAATTTCAGCTGATTCAGGGGGTGTTTCCACTGTGACATAAGGCAGACTGCTTGGGGCTGCTGTGGTCCTTTTCTCTCCTGCATCTCTCCCCTGACCCTGCTCCTGGCTGCAGGCTCCTGCCTCCTTGTATCCCTGTAGAGGCATCAATGCAATTCAAGAGCTGCACCTGTAATAACATCAGGCTGCTTTGAGCTGCACTGCCTGCATTTCCAGTTCTGGAAATGTGGCGCAGGGATTCCTGGGGTGATTTTCCCAGAGTGGACCGAGATGAAACCAAATGGGCTTGGGGAAAAAAAAAAAAGCACAGGTTGCCCAGGACCATGGCTCAGCTCATAAACTCTCTAAGACCTGAGATGGCTCTGTGGGTGCTTCACCTTTCTACGGCAGAGCCTGTCGAGTGTGGGGTCCTGGGGAGAGGGCTGGGGGTGTGCAGGCTGCCAGAACAGCAGTGTATCCCCATGGCTCGGGGTGCCTTCCTGGAGCCGAATAAAATAAATCTGTCTTTGGAGCTGGCGTCAGCCATCCCAGACTTAAACAAACATGATGGTACTACATGTCTCTATTTTGTCATCTCTTTATAAATTTGATAACTAGTACCTAAGTTAGGTTTTTACTAACACAGAAAAGCTTCTAGATGAAGCAGTTTGCTTGAGACAGATTGGCAACCTCAGCACTAATATTTATGTAACCACTTTTTTCCTTTCTTTTTTTTTCATCCTTTGCTTCTCTTTCTTGCACTTCCAGACTCTCATTCCATACTGTTATGTATGAAGCAGAAGAGAGTATGTTAAGGATGGGAAAGTCTATCTTTTGGTGAATTTGGTGTATCCAGGTCACTGACGTTGCAGCTGAGTTGTCTGTCTTGGGAATGGAGTAGTGCCATTTGAAACAGCAGCTGCTCCTGTCTGAGCCTCCAACCTTGTAAGTATGAATTGTGCCTGTGGCAGCAAAATTAATGGCTAACATAAAAGGAAAAATAGAAAGCAGGTGGCCTCTTGAAAAAGCAGCCAGAGCTCCAGGACCACATTTGTACTACAGAGCACATCTTCAGCCATGCGTTTTCTTTACCCAAAGTATTTTCTGTAACCCTTTTCTGTAACCTTACTCCTTATTTGACCCAGAGTCCTCCCAGAGGCCCATCCATCAGCCTGGGAAACTTGATATTAAAGTATAATTAAAATGAATACATTCAGACCTCAGTAAAAAGACTGCAAAACCCTGCAATGTTGCACATATCTATTAATTTATATTTACTGTTCAGATGCTTTTATTTGTGAAAGCTATTGAGTCATGAACACTCTTATCCTCAGAAGGATGTAATGCCATCATGCAAGACAGCATGTAGTTGAAGTCTGCATCTTCCTTTCTAATTACAGTGAGTGATGTCTCTTTGTTGATTCAACTCTATGTTCCACTGAACACGATCAAATACATTTAAAATTCCTTTTTCAGATATGAGCTTGAGGCACAGAGATCAGGCAGGGCTGTGAATCTGGCTTTGTAATATCTCCATCGTTTTTCAGACCTGCAGTCTGATCCACTACACCGGAGGATCATTCCCTAACAGTGGCACGTAATGTGAACCTTACTTCTTTAAAGACCTATTTAAGAAAGCTGCTTTTTAACAGCTACCTTGGGGTTCTTATGTGAGTAAAAGCTGTCAGACTGGGCTATCCATCTGAATGGGTAATTAATTCACTTAAGTCTACATTATGAGATACACACCGATACTACAGAACAAATTATTTGTAACATTTTGTAAGTACTAAAATTAATGTTGTATGAATTTGTCATTTCAACAAAAAAGTTATGGATTGTTTGTATTATAATTTCATCTTGTTAATGTAAAAGTAGGAATTTTGCTTTCCCTGGCCTCTTGGGAAGCAAAAAAAGAGTGTATCTAATTATCCGAACACTCAGGAACATAAAATAATAGCAAGTGGTGAAATTATAAATCTGTTGGAACAACTCCATGTTTTCTGATTAAACTCTATTTCTGGTGGCTCTCAGCAATCATGTTCCTCCTATGTTCATAGTAATTGCATGTGTCAAATCTGAGGCCTTGTGTAAACTGTACCAAATGAGTTACAATTTTAATTTAGAAGGAGATAACTGTATTTGTCCCTGCAGGCAGATTGCATCGGGTCAGAAGTATAAAAACGAATAAGAAAGAGAGTAGGGAGGAGGCTGGAGGGCCTCTAGGTTAATAATAAGTAGAAAATCTAATAAGGCTTACATTACAACAGTTGAATTTTAGGGGAGGGGGAGAAAAAAATGTAATTTGCAAACATGAAGCCAAACTCTGTTACTTGCATCCGATCCATGTGTATGAGTGCACATTAGTATATGCACGTGGGTATTTCTGGCTTTGGTACAGAGCTGTCTCGTTATTTTATAGTTGAAGCCTACAGTGCGCTTTACCCCTAGTACTACAGGGATGAAAAAATTTGAAAAAAAAGTTTTCAAAAACTTGGAAGCTCTCAAAACCTGATGTCTTTTCACTATTTAAAATTACCTACTCAATCCCTATAATTGCATTATATTTCAGATTGTTTCTGGTTTAAGCAATACACTAGATAATTGTCTTAATGTTACTTTCCATTTTGAAAAGGTTAATGTCCTCATGAAGAATAAAATATTTTTTTCTGAATCTAAAATATTTTTATTTGAAATTTTAATAAAGATATTTGAAATATTTATGAATATGGCTATGAGGCTACAGTAATTTTGTGTATATTTGAAAGTGATCACTTTAGCAATGACTGGATGCTGTCAATAATTTTGCTTAGTACTCTGGGCTGTGGAGATGTTTCTGTCTGACCTTCCATACAGAAGACCAGTAAAACCCAAGGGTTGTTTGAAAAGAATGAGCTGGTACTACTGCTTATAATTAAGACATAATTGAATTTGTCTACAGCCTTGCAAAATTTCCCCTTTAAGGAGCCTGCTTCAAGCTGATTCTATGTTTGTGCATGTTTGATTTTCACCTGAAATAGTCCGGTCATTTCCCAGAGTGAGATTACAAGAAGCAGCCTGTTTTGTAGCTGTTAACATTTTCTTTATAATTGCTTCATTAAGAAGTCACAGTTCCTTCATGTTTTCAGTGCAGGATAGTTGATTTGAAGACCACGAGAGATGGATAATCTGCTACTTCCTCTATTACCATGTTTCAGAGGTAAACTATTCTCCCCATTAAAATATTCTGCCTGTTTAATAATGTGAATATGTCAGGCTTTAGCTTTCAGCCTTTAGTTCTTGTTGCACTTTTCACTGCTGGTTTAAAAACCTACTTAATACCTGTATTAGTATTTTTTTACCTCATGGAGATAATTATACTGTGTAATCATTTCTCGTCTCAGTCTTATCTTTAATAGGTTGAAGAGATTGAGGTCTTAAAAGTCTCTCTCTCACGTTTAGAGGCATTTTTTGCAGTTACAGAATATTTTTTTGAACCTTTGAACCATCTCCAAATTATGCACTGCAAATGACACTGCAATGCTTTCACTGCATTTCTACGAGGTCCAGTACTTCCATGCATGTTGTAGATGCATCTCTCATCTGTGTTGGACCCACTGTTCTCTGACCGTCTTTATGCATTCAGAGCTCTGAACTGAGCCATTCAGTCAAGACATACAATGTTTTATTAAGAACTTCAGGATGGAGCTGATGTGTTTGGGCTTTGTTTTTTGGTGGTGTTTTTTTTCCCCCCATTGAGTTGTATTAATTTTTCATTGTTTTGATAGTGTAACCCACTAAATGTGTATGAACCAGAATCTGCAAAGACAGGAAGATGGAGTAAAAATACAGGAAACACAAAAACATCAGTCTTCTTTCCACAAATGACCTTCATGCATCTTCTTTTTTAGGTAAGGTGCAGGCTGGGGACTCAAGGGAAGTTACACAAAATCACTAGAAGGTTTCCTTTTGTAAAAAATCAGTTCTGCAATACAGTGAAGTCAAGACTTTCAAGTGCCGAATGTGAAACTTCAAAAATTTGTTAGATCAGTAATTATTCCAACAATGTTACAACAATTCTAGAAAACTATTACATATAATCTAAATGCTAGCCTTCTTTAAAGCTCTCTTTGAGTTTACATGTCAGCCATGATTACAGACTTCAAAAAGCCTAATGAAATTTGATAACTGAGCGCATTTTCCACCAGCATATTTGCATAAATATATCACAACATATTTGCTTATCATGTCTATTTGGTTTTTTTGGTTTTGTGTGCCACTTTTGAGCAGGATGACCTAACAATACATCAAGAATACCAGAGTCTATAACTTAATAGGTTGAAATTGATTGTGGTACTGATTTAATATTTGAAGAAGGATGAGAAGACAGTAAACAATGTGGGCAGAAATCATCTCCTTTTCAGAGAGAAGCTTTAATGTAATTTTGTGCCGAAATGAACCACAGATGTAAATGGACTCATGCATTTTAGATAAAGAGAAGTATTATTCAATCTAAGGGGAGTAAAATAAATTATAGGTTATATGTTCCTTAGAAAACAGTTCTATCCTTTCCATTTCAATCTCCTATAAAAAAAATTCCTAGGATAATTTCTGAAGGACTGAAGGCAGATAGAAATACTTTAGTCTTTTGGCAAACAAAACTAGTTCACAGTAGTCACCTGCAGTGTTTTGTAAACTGTTGTTTTTTGCAAAGCAGGATTGGTTCCATAGAAAAACTCCCACCCCCCAATTTCTAGAGAGAAAATCTTTTTCTGTCCTGTATTACTCAAAAGCAAAAATGCCTTTAACATAAGAGCCAACATGAATTTATATAATTGGACAGTTTACTGTGAAGTATTCAAACCCAGGATAACATGACAAGTTACGGTTTAGCTGATCCTCTTGGAGTTTCAAAATGACATAATTAAATGTTTATCCTGTTCCATGTGGTCTGTTAGCAAACATATTTCCATTGGATATGGACTTTGCGTTTTCTCAGAAATAAATAGTTGTCTAGCGTTGGGAGATGTTTAATAACAAATGTAAATAAGTGACTAGAAGAAGCCTTCTTTTTCTGTATTGTAGCTTTCATTTATACATTGGAAAAAGTTATATGGAATAATCACATGCACAAAAACTTCTTGTATGCAGGCAGCTACTGCTTATTTTGATATCAGTAGTTTTGAAAATGAGCATTTGGATTAAAGTCCATGAGATGTGAATTATGATAAAGGACAATGGCCTAAATTTTGTTCTCTACTATTGTCTAACGTGAGTGATTATATTAAAGCAATTGAAACTACTGCAGATTTACATCAGCATTAAAAGAAAGTGGAATCTTTCTCAAAGTAATGTAATGAGTTCCTTCATCCTGTTTAATCCTGTTTCACTGCAGCAGTGTACTACAGCTTGCATGCTGTTAATTAGTATTAGCGAAGCATACTTGACTTCAATTACTTCTCAGAGCCCCACTCCCTGATTCCAAATGACTTTGTGTGAAGTAGAGATCTTTTCTGATTAACAACAAACAAAAAATTATACTATATCTACTTTCATTATTGCCTTAGACTATTAGTTTTTTCTTTTGAATTTGAACAACTCTTTGTTTACATGTTTGTTTTTCTGGAAAACTATTGTAGAGCTCCATTCTTTACATGAGTAATATATATATTACATGCATTTCTAACATTTTAATCATTGTGATATAACCACAATATACTATGATATTACAAGCTAAGGATTTGAAAGGTTTGTTATTCTTTCAAAGTGCATTTGAGTTTTGCTGTTTTGCCATTCTTTTATTACTGACAGCTCTGCCCTGTTTATGAGACTTCCTGATTTCTTACTATAAGGCAGAAGCAATCTCTGTCCTCTTCATCCAAACATCCTTCTTTGAGATTTGAGTCCACTGACAAGGAAAAATGTTACTGATTTAAGACCTCTCAGAAATATCAGACCTTGAGGTTGACATGGGAGTAATAATAAAGAAGAAAAAAAGGCACCAGTGGTTCACATCCTCAGCAGCAACCTTTTTCCTTCAGCCTGTCCCTCTGTGTGTACCCAGGGACACTCTCGAAGCTGCCACCCTTTCACCTTTTGCCTACACCATTCGTCCAGGCTGATCATGCCAGCAATCACTGCAGCAAGAAGCCAGTGCCTCTCCCTGTCTTCTGCTTGGGAGAGCTCAAACCAGCCAGACATGCTATCACTGCTAAAGGATGCATACAAACCCAGAGCCATCAAAAACATTCACAGTTTACACAGAACCCTTTTCTTCTTGCCCATGTTCCAGCATCTGACTGAGTAATTGTTCCCACTGTGTAAATGACCATTCCTTTTCACTGCTGATTGATCTTTGGGCTCCCTGCACAGCCATAATCCTCCTCTATTTTCCTTCAGAGCTGACATGGAAATACTGAGGAATATTATCCTGACAGCTGATCCCTGAGAGGCTTTATTAGGAAAACCCTTATTATCAATGAGTCATCATTAATAGTTATATTTGGGCAACCATCATTTAGCCATTTTATAACCAGTCTAATATGGATAATGATATCTGTAGTGATTTTTTCTTAAAATGCTGTGCATTACTAAACAGAAATCTTCAGGGGAAAAGCTTGTTTTTATAGCTATACTTAACACTAGTACTAATAAAAATTAAATTCAATGCAGATTGAAATGGGACACAATCAATGTGTTCTGATAACAGTCTAAGGGAATTCCTCAATGCCCTTTTTATCATCAAGTCATCAGTCCCTGAAATCAAATTTGTTGACCCCAGAGGGAGTCACCAAAATATAAAATCTGTAACTATGGCATTCTATCTTTTTATAAGAAAGTCCCCACTCAAAATTGCACTACTGTATATACAACACAAATATAATTTCATCATGCATGCCAAGATTAAAGTGAAGGCTAATCCATTTTTATGACAAATCTTCACAGTGGTGTCGAGTCCTGATCCAAAGTGGATTCATGTCACTCATTTGGATTTACTCCCAAAATCAAAATGAACCAACAATCAGTCAAACACAGTGTTTGTAACTGTGATGAGGCTGGCAAAAAAGACCTTTTTTTTTCTTGAGACTCTTCAAATACAGAATCCATAGAGCCTAAAATTGAAGAAACTGCATTGTTGTATTTTTCCCCGTGTATATCCCCAAAATTATCATGTGATGGAAAATGAAGACAAGCTTTCATGCACACAAGAGCGTCTGTGCCCAAAAACCTAACATTTTTTTCCAAATATGAGTTGATCTAATAAGGGATGATGATTACAGATCTTGCCATGCTTATGTCTTTAGACCATCAAAGCTACCATAGCACCAAAATACAGTGTGTGCTGTCTGTAAAGAAAGGTTGTGTAGCTAACCTTTGTCTTTCATCAGCAATCATCAGCAAATGTATCCCTCCTTTTCATAAAACCTTAACATTGGTTTTCTCAGTTCTCAAGAATTTTTAATGATGTTTCTCTCTGAGAATCAGTGAGCCCTACAATGGAACCCTCTTGCTCTTTTCTCTTAATTTGCATTAAATACATTTTGAAAGTCTTCAAGATTTAATGCAACAGATGATGAGGCAATTAGCATAGATTGAAACATACAATAAAAAATGTCTTTGGAATAAACAGCCTTCTGATGGATAATACAATGACACTTTCTCCAGAAGTTTTCAGTAAAGCAGCAAAATCACAGAATCACAGAATCGTCTAGGTTGGAAAGGACCTTGAAGATCATCTAGTCCAACCGTTAACCTAGCACTGACAGTTCCCAACTACACCATGTCCCTAAGTGCTATGATATTGTGGCATGTACCTTTTCTGTGCAACAACTAATTTGTCTCCATCAATGTAATTTAATATTTTCACAGATTGACATAGGTTCAACATATTTCTTTCAGTACCATGATGGGATTCCCTCCACTGGTAGGGGATGACACAAATATTTCTGAGTGTTCATCTGGAGAGGGAGGTGACTCAACTTACAGCAACCTTACAAACTTTACAGTCTTTTCCTGGTGTAGGCATTGCTACCTTCTTAGTGGTGTCAGTGTAGAAAGCCCTTGTCCATCCCTCTTGCATGGCTGGGAGTACTGCTGTTATTCCAAAACCAGGTCCAGGGAAGTATGGTCCTGTGCACTACCCAGCTACAAGTGTGATTTGCTGATAGCTTTCATGATATCCTTCATTCTTTGGCACCCTTCTGGCCTTCTAGAACATATCTGGGTTTCTTTTCTGGGCTTACGGTCCCTCAGACTACTGGAGTAGTTTGACAAAACATTTATTTTGCTCACAGATCAGTCAGCCAGCTCTGTGGCTTCCCTCACTGAGGTAGGTTAGACAACTAGTCTGCAAGTAGATATCAAGGGGAGTATTCCTGCACCTTCCTAGATACCTAAATTAGCAAGGACTGAGAAAAATACCATTGTTTTAGTCTCTGCCTATCTCAATTTTTGTAATATTTTGTTCTGACCTTAGACATAAGGTTGAATGAGCAAAAGCATCCTGAGAAGCTGACACAGCAAGGAAACTCTTCACCCAGATAGCTGACTGCAATAGCACTATGTATTTCCCTCTAGGAACATACCTTTTTTACAAAAGGAGCATGAAGAGACAGGAATAATCTGCTGTCATATCAATCAAAACTATAAGTTTAGGTGCAAACTCATCATTTCTATATCCTGCACTGGAGTAGAGTGCCTGATATATAGTAATACAATAGAGGTAAACTTAGAAGGTAGGCTTTTTTAGTAAAGTTTGATATTTATGAATCCCTGGCTGGAACTGTTAATTTGAATGTTTGAGTAGAGCAGAATAATTAAAATGCATGGCAGTAGCTGAGCACTGATGTTTCAATATAAGATCATCCAGGATTATGTTTAGTTGTGTATCTCTGCTTCTATTGCGCTTGGTTTGCCTCAGGAAATGGAACCTTATGAACAATTTTAATGAACAAACAAACAAACAAATCCAATCTAGGTCAAATGACATTTGTTTTGGGTTCAGTATTTCTCAGGTTAAATTCTTTAGTCAGGCAGTGGTGTTTATTGCAAGAGAGAATTGATTGGGTCATGTAGGGCACAGAGTACAAATAGCAGTGTCATTCACCAATAGGTACCACAATTTCCTCCAACATGTACTGAACTCCTACCGGTCCTTCCAGCACCAGTGGAAGAGAAACAGGAGAGAATATCAGTAAAACACACTTCGTTTTCATTTCTATATCTTAAATAAGCCTTGAGGCTAAGGCTCAAATGAGTGACAGCCTGGCTTATGTTGTTTTAGTCTACAAAAGTGTTTTATCAAATCGGTACTGCTATGTGTCAGTCATATGTGACCTCTGTATGGAAAATGTTTACACGATATTATTAACTGTTTTGCTCCAGGGTTTCCTCATGAATCTGCAATATTCTCTGCATTAACAACCTGAATAGCTGTTATGTGTCTATAACCAAGCTTCCCAGATCTCCAACCAGCTTTCCAGAAATGCTTGTTTGAAAATGCACTCCTACATATGCCCAGAGTCTTATCAAGCACCTTTATTCAGATGTTTTTGGAAACAGTTATTATAAAATTTCAACTTGGGATTTCTGTGTTGCTTGATGGACTTTCAGCCACTGTATAAATTATCAATTCCCAGTTCAGTCTCCCCTACTTAACAGTACATAAAATAAAAAGTGACAGATGATTATCCAACACAGTGATAAAAATATTATATTGCCTAGTGTATTATTGTTACAAATATTGATTTTTCACAAAAGATACATCATTTACTGAAATAAATTCTGTATGGTGTCCACTTTTTCTAGGAAAATGATTTTTCTATCAAGTCACTTTCCAAGTCCTTTTCAGACACACACATTCCCCCTCTCCTTTTACAACACCACATATACCACCTCTTTGCTCTAAGTTATGTTTTTCTCTCTTTCTTTCCTTCAGTTCTGCCTTATGATACTTGTTTTACTTTGGCAAGGTTATTTCTCGAGATCCAGAAATAGCAGTTTCATGAGTGACCTGTGATTTACTCTTCCCAACAGCAGGAAGGGCATGTATTTGAAAGCTACACCTTCATACCCTTAAAGAGAAAACAAGGTGTTTCAAGCAGAGTCTTACTCTTCAGCTGCCTTAGATTTTCCAGTAAAAGAGACTCTGAAGCCTTGTGGATGTGTAATGGAGCCAAAATCTATTCATGCAGACTGGGGTGGTTTTACCAGTGTCACCTGTTTTACTCATTATCTCTTATGATCCTGACCCACAGCTCAGTTAAATCAGTGAAGCTGTCTTTCCACTAATTGCGCTTTGTGGGAGGCAACAAACTGTTGTTCCCCAAACAACAAACCCCTCCTTACACTGGCATGTTTTGCCCCTTGGTGTGCTCCAAGGCTATGGTTCCTCGATTGCTCATGCTGCATACATGCTAGAATAGTAGCATCCTCATCTGTAGCAAAGCGTGTAGGTCCATCTGGTGGGAAACTCAGGCATGCTTGAAAGAATACTTCACTGCACTATTTCTGCACCCTACAGAAAACACAGACACAGATGTAGAAGATTTTTAAGAATGGTCCTGCAGCACCATCTCAATCACTTGCATCTCACTTTGACAGACTCCCATACAACCTCACAAACATGCCCCAACGTATTTCCAACATACTTTCCACCATCTGATATAAGGATGCAGCCATGATAGCCTGTCAGTAACAACTTATGATTTTAGGTACCTGGCTCATTTTCAGTTTCTGCCTTTGTGTTAAACTGATGGAATAACACCTGTGGTCACAGGGTCATCTAAAGAAATCAGGGCTATCAATCAGAGTCATCTGCTTAAGTGGCCAGGTCAAGTACAGGAAGGAGTACTTCATGCTTCATGATCTTACAGGTTTGGAGCCAGTGCTCTGTATGATGTTTGGAGGAACCTGACCTATATTTTGATCCTCTTGGCCCCTGGAGGAGGAGACAAGGATGGAGAGGAAAAGCTCTCTTCTGGAGACACTTTATCAACTTACCTTTCCTGCTATCATGTCTGGAGGGATTAGAGGGACGCCTGGAGTGAGGCAATGTCTCTGGTGTATGTTCTTCTTTCTCAATTCTTTGTTCACACTTACAGAAGACCCTTTCTCCCCAGTCATCCCCAGGACTCATCCCCACCTGGGAATGAAGAAGGTTTTGATGTAGCCTCCTTCACCCTTACAAGCCTGAATCATTGGAAGGACACTTCTATATAACAACTAGCTACATCACCACTAGGTTTTTGCTAATCGGAAAGCTTATTAGAAAGTCACTCCCTTCCCAGACAGATCTAAATGGTCAGCCAGGTGCCACCACATACAAACACACACACCTCCTCACCTTGGTCTCCCAGCACAGACCAAATGCCCAAACACTACTTTCATTCTTGTAGTTGTAAGACTACAAACTCATCAGACAGAGTATAGATTTATGTTGAGAACTTCTTGCACCGCTCAAGTCATGAACTTCAGCAATTTCTTTTCATCTTACCAAATTCCACTCAGACTTGGCAGAGATATGAAGTGGTGCAAAAAAGAATTTTTCCTACCTTGTTTTCCCCAGGGAAATGCAGGTTGTCAGGCTAAATCAATAAATTCACATGCCAAAATGATTAAAAGAATAGTTCTGGCTTGCTGTGCACAAGTCGGGAAATGCCCAATTTACAGTTACTGTTTAGCTTCCATTTCAGCTCTCTTGCACTTCTGACCTGTACAGTACCTGACATGGGAGTCATTCAGGAGAAGTTGCACATACTCACATACAGTAAATCTGGTTTATTTGTCTCTGGGATAATTCACCACTACTGCCTTATTCTTTGGTACAGAGAGTCTCTGCCACAACCCTTCTGATTAGTACATAAAAGACTTTGGATTGTTTGTTACTTGTTAAAACAGTACTTGTCATTACAAATGTGCACACATACTAAGTAACAATGGAATTTCCTCCCAATAAATTCTTTGATGTTAAAAGACCAATATGTCAGCTTAAACACTGGGTTACAGGCTGCAGACACATTGTGGATTTAAAGCCCCCATGTCAGTGGCCGCGTTAAGTCAGATGGCAAGCAGTCAGCAGGGCTGATACGAGCTAAAGACTTAACCTTTTAACGGCAATAATGATGAGTGGAAAGGCTTATCTAAGTCTTGCACCAAGTGAGAAATTGGAAGTTGAAGAGGACATATCTACAGAGAAGCAATCTGATGTACGAAAGACTCTAGTGTGCTGAACATGTCCTTTAGTGGTCTGCTGAGAAGTCAGGAAAGCATCCTGATGCCATGCTTGGTGCAAAACCAAGCAACATTTCAAGCTGATTAGAAAAAAAATGCATAAGGCACTGAGCAGTCACATGGAGACATGCTTACTCGGGAGTTTGGCAAAGCCTGGGCAGGCTGGCCAGGTCTCCAGGAAAGCTCCTTGTCCTCTTCCTGGCACCTTGGACTTTCACTGCAGCAGATAAATCTTTCCTGAAGTAAGACCCTGGTGAGCTCAAAGCACTGCTGAAGGGGGAGGTTCAAGGTTGGAAATGTTGCTTTCAGTCCTCCATGAATCCAACCTTGGGAACATTTATGGTGCAGAGAAGACATATCTTTTTTATAAAATGCCAGCTAATAGTGACCTGTCACTGAGAGATGAGGAACACATTGCTGCTCATTGCATTTGTTGTTTGACTTGTGTGGTTGCAGTTTGGGGCAGTTTGGGGCAGTCTGTGTTTCCTATGTATGTTCTGTTAAATGGGGAGGGGAGAGTGCTGCTGCCCCAAGGGCAGTGAGCCTGGGCAGGTGGAGAGAGGGGCAGGGCGAGGCAAGCATCAGTCCTGAGGGAGGGACCTTCCCTACAAGGCTTCAGGGAACAAGAGACCTGTTTAAATATTTGTATCTCAGAATTTACGTCATTCAGTTAATAAGATTTCTTTGCCTGGCAAGTTACTTTGCATCAATATTTTATGCTGAGTTCTAATAAATCCTGCTTTAAAAGCTGGAGACAGATGGTATCTTCTGGTTTGCTCACTTCAGAGATATGTGGAGTAGTTCCACCTCAAGGCTCTGGTTGATTCGGTCCCACCATCAGTACTGAGCATGGCAAACAACCTCAGACTGCAGCAGGTGAAATTGCAAAGCAAGACTGCCTATTTGGGTAGAACTGATGAATGAAACCAATATGGGATCTGTAGAGGAAAGGATTTGCACTTGGAAAAGGGAAAAGCTAAATGTCTGCCCATCTCTTACACTGAAAATAAAAAGACCCAGACTGGCAGTGCTGTCTGCAGGGTGTTTGTCTGATGTTCAGATGCTCAGATGTCTTCTCAGGAAGAAAAAGTGTCACTGGGGTTAACGATGCTTCTTCTATGGCAAATATTAGTGCTTGAATTTGTTTTTGTATTGCCTCACATTACAGCCAGTAGGCAAGGGACAGCTGCTGTTTACTGGGAAAAAAGATCTTGTCAGACAGGGATGATGAAGAATGTTTTAAGTGAGATGTTCCAGCTTTGGCAGGCAAAGTAAACCAAAAGCAAGCTTGGAGTTTGGTGCAAGCATAGCTGCCAACAGTTTGCATCCTGCTGGACTCACCCAAGAGGATGAAATATCTCCGTGAACCTATCACACACACATTTCGTGTGCAGCTTAGAGAACTGAGTATCAATTCTTAAACCAGGTTGTTATAGCAATAAGCATTTTTTTGCCTGTTGAAATAGTGCTTCTGCTGGGAATATATTTGCATCAGTCCAACAAAACAGAAGGATGGCAGTTGTGATAGCCAAACAAATGGATGCTTGCAAACACTGGATACTTTTCAGCTTTTCTTGGCCCAGCAAGGCACAGCCAGTCAAATCTTTCATTTTGTGCTATTATCTTGTATTTTGGTGATAAGCACATGTAGGAATGAGGATTTTTTGTTATAATATATTGTGCATTAACATTTCTTCTGTAAAATTTGCATTTGTTAATGACAATTTTGGAGTTGTTAGAATCATAGGAGAGTTTGGATTGGAAGGGACCTTAAAGACCATCTAGTTCCAACCCCCCTGCCATGGGCAGGGACACCTTCCACTAGAGCAGGTTCCTCAGCCTGGAACTACAAAAGAACTTTGGATTTCAAAAAACATCACCTCCAGAATGTTGAAAAATGATAGTTTCTGAAAACTTGTGGATAGAAAGCTAAATTTCCTAATCTTTTTTGAGCGATACAACTGTAACTGTAATTAAAGAACATGCCTTGATGCATATACTGACATAGATTCTCCCTTGGAAATGTTTGGCATTCAGTCACCACTGCCTGATAATGTCAGAATTATCATGGCAACAAAAATATGACTAGTGGGTATGGTGATATTTAACAGTTTGAATCTTAACAGAGGTAAAGGAAATGTTATGTGGCAATGGAAGGGCACTCATTTGGCCTAAAGGCCCTCACCTGAACAGAAAAAGTGTGCTACAGATGAAACAAACAATTTCTAGTGAAAAACCAGAAAAATATTCCTCTTAAGTATGCTAAGAAGTACTGAGTCTGAGGTTTGCAGTTTTATTTGTATTGAAATGCTGGCTGAATTTGGATACCTAATGCAATGATTTATGATATAGTTTACAATTACACTTTATTTTTTCCACTGGACCACTGCTTCATCTACCACACAAAATGATAGCTCTAGCTGACTAAAGCTGCTTTTAAAATATATTTTTCTTTTTATTAGTCAACAGATGGGCCCTTATTTTCCTTTTTGAATGCTGCCCAGTGCTTGCACCAAACAAGGATGCTAACGTGGCTTGCCAAGGAAATGAGCTGTGGGTGTTAATGGGGTGTGTACCCATTTCTCTGTCCTAGGAACCAGCTCTTACTCCATGTAGCGACATTCAGTGTTGTAACTGGTCATCGTCTCTGGATACCGAGAGTTAAATATCTTCAGCAGAACACCTCCAGCAGTTTTATTTCAGGGGCATAGCAGAAAAAAGTTGTGTCAAAACATGGGGATGACACAGTTCTCCCCTGCTGCTTGTCACAGATCTGAGAAAGGAGTTGATCTTCAGCCTGTAGGTCATAGCAGCTGCAAGTAGCCCTGAATGGATGTAATACAATGAGTAATTTAAAAATTTTAATTTTGAAAATATTCATGGCTGCAATATATTGGTTTTTAAACATTTGTATATTATTTTTCTCTAATGAATTTTTAGAGACAAGGAAAATCACCTAAAAATTCTGGTTTTGCCCCTCTGCCAGGGTGGCACCCAACAAGAGTCCTTGTAGGCAGCTGCCCAAAGTAGAAAAAAGGGTGTGCAAACCTGTTTGCAGCTGGATTTATTTAACCATAAACACCAGCTCAGGACTGGTGGTGACTAAATAGCTTGTTGGATAATGATTTCTTTCAGAAATCTTAGATCCATACTGGTGGTACGGTTCCCAGGGAACCTCCTTAAGAGACCAAAGCAGGCAAAATATTCTTATATCTAGTTCCTTAAAGACTTTGTACAGTTAAAGCAGCCGCTACACATTATACCCAGCCTGAACTAGTTATTAGTTTAAAAAAAAAAGGTAGACTGGGTAGACTGCATAAACACCATTTTGGCATACTTCCTCAATCTTAGCAAACACCAGACCATATTCACTAGCAACTGAATGAAAACGGGACACCTGCTCAGAAGAGAAACATTGCTAGCCATGAGTATGTAACAATTCGCATTTCCAGTTGGAACTTCTCAAACTGTGGTTTCTAAAACAGTGCTTATATAAATGGAGAATAGAGAATAAAACGCATCAGTGTAATCATTAAAGAACGTTTGTTCTGGCAGAATAATTTCTCTTAAAAGACCTTAGACATCTGCTCCAGTAAGTCAAAAGCCTCTCATGACCTTTGCTCTTATGTCAGTACTGTTCTTCACCTACAAGTGCCGCCATCTGCACCTAAATAAAAGGAGTCTGAAACATTTTCTCATTCAAACCATTCAGTCCTTTGGCAATACCTACCAGAAAGCTCCCCAAAGCAACACCCACCCCAAATGCTGTTGCAGAAAAAGAGAACTATAAAATATTGTGTCTGCTACAGTCTGGGGAATTGCCCAGGTCTGTGCTGCTTTTGCTTTATCTACTTTCTCTACCCTGGAAATCATCTCCTTCGTAATTGTTTGCCTTAGGTAAGGCCTCCATTTTAGAAACATGCTATACATATAGTTTTTATGTGTATTGAACTTCCTTGCACCCTCTGTCCATTTTTGAAAGCACCAGTTGGTTCCTACTGAAGAGCTTCAGTATGGCCCTGGAGTAGCATATGGGTTGAGATAGACATGGTACGTGATATATCTCTCTTGCGTAGAACACACTGTAAGCCACTTGGTACCAACGGGCCTGATGTATACGCTGAAGTCATTACTTTTCATTGCCAAAATCATTGGTCTGCTATAAACACAGCTTTTCCTTGCCTTTTATATCAAACAGTTTGCTATTGCACTCTTTTCAGAGCATTTCATAGCAGTGGATGCAAGTACAGAGCACCTGTGTGTGTGTTAAGGGGACGATATTGACAACAGAACAGCAAGACCGTCTCCTTCTTAGCTCTCTGCAGAGTTGGCTGAAGGTGGAAAACATAGACTGGAAATTTTATTGTAATGCAAAGTACTGTGACTTGAGCTTCTGCAGCCTTTTCTTTGCTCCTGGCAGTGCTCTTAAAACAATTTGCTTATTTTTCTAATGTCTATCATGGGGACATGTAGAAAGCTATTGTGTGTTGCACGTAAACTGCCTACTTCCAAACTTGTGATACTCAACACATGGGTTAAGCATTCACAGAAACACTCTGCAGGAGTGGAAACATCAGTCACAAAATGCTGACAATAATGATCTCTCAGAAATAACTTTGTTCTTTGGAACAGAGGTTTTGGCACTTTTTTTTTTGGTCAGTGCTCCCACGTCTGGTTTAGTCACAGGATCCAAATAAAGAGCTGAATATATATTCTTCTTTAAAGGCTTTTCTGTGACTTTGCCTGCTGTGCTCACTCAGTCCCCAGTGCATGGTCACAAAACTTAACTGCTGTGAAAGGACGGCAGAGGGCTGTATGCTACGCGGAGTACAGAGGGAGCAAAGGGAGTAGGAAGTAGGTGCCTACCTTAGGACTTTGGCAGTTCTCATCCATATGAACAATTTTGTTGCTTTGTATAAAGAAATACCCAGTTGTTGCTGAAACTGATGAGAGAGATTTCCTTTTCATTTCTTTAAACATGAGTTGTTGTAGCTGAACCTGCTTTTGTAATCTGCTGGTGTGAAAATCTTCCAACTTTTTCTGAAATATAATTGGCAAAGCCCCAGGTGCGTGACACAAGTCATTTTTCCTGAAAGGAAATACCTGACCACTATAGATACTCAGAGTACAACATCTCTGTTAATATATATATAGTTAATGTATAATAAACAAATGCATGCCTAGGTTTCCCATGCTAGCTACCAAGAGATACTGTACTATCAAACATGAAGAGAGGTCTTCATCTCCAGTAACCTGCTGAACGTTACATCTGTTTTAAATAGAAAGTTTAGGGAAGATAATTGTACCTGAATTGGCTGTGAGCACTCCTTTTATTTTCTCTTTAAGATTTTACCTATTCTGTCTCTGCTAAGAGCATGGGGTACTCATAAGCAGAAGTAACAACCAAAATACTCAGATTTTAATACTCACACTTTTAATGTTTGAAGTGTGCGGTACTAGTTGTCTGATGCCAGCTTATGAAAAAACTCTGGTTTTAGTGGATTGCCATCTTTCTGGGATTGTGTTAGCACTTTCCTCTGTGCCCAGCTGGCTTGGTAGCCTTCCCCTGTGAGACCTCCTTTGCTGGAGTGTCTCTCCGTACTCAGCCCAAGCTGCCCTGACAGCCCATGCTCTGCTCTTTGTTGTATAACTCCAAATCTGAGAGTGGTCTCAAAGGTATTGGTTTGAGTTAGCAATGACATTTACAGGGCTGCAGAATGGTTCATGGGTTTGTGTGTGGTGCACTTGTACACAAAGGCTAGAATGGTTTTGCCAGGGATGATGAGACAGGTAGTGCTAAAGGTGCCCTCTGCATTGCGAAGTATACCCTAGAGCTTTCGCTCCTTAAGCATGGCATCTTTTTTCTATTTGTATAGGCAAGTTAGTAAAGCAAAGATTATGATGAAAGTAAAAAGTGCTGGATTACAAATAAGTTATGGGAAATGTAGAATACAAGAGTGATTTATAATTCAAAACCTCAAGCCATAAATCAGCTCAATGATTCTTAAATGAATGCAATAGCATACAAAATGACTTGACTTATAAAGCAGGTTCTGACTTCATACATCAACTAGGCAGGATGTAAATCCATTATTTGACAAGGTATGTCAACAATTCAAGACATAAATAGTATCATAAGTATATTGTGACAAAGGTCGTCTTGGTTGTAGCCAATGCTCGGTAAGAAGGAGGAGGAAAGAGCAGACGATATTTCTGCATTTGCTACATGGAAGAGGCTGAGAGAAGAGCTCATTTTGCCACTGGGAGAAAGCAGTGCAGCCACCTCGGCGGGGAACGCCAGTCTTGCACAGCAGAGATCAGCACAAAGATATCTCTGCTGGCCCTGATCCTGCTGGGCTGGGGGACATAAGTCATGCATGTGCAGTGCTGAGCTGAGCTAATTCCCTTCTGTGCTTGAACATGGCTGGGGATTTCGGGTTTGTATTTTTGTGGTGTGCTCCACTGTTCCACGTAGGTGTGCTGGCTCCCTCCCAGCCGGATGGGTATCTCTGACGCGGCACTGCATTGCGCTGTGTACACATGCCCTCTGCCAGCTACATATCCATTACAAGTGCTTGTGGAAATGCCAAGACAACTTAACAGTCTGGGTAAATAAATCATGACCGAATACAGAACCCAACAGGGAAGCAGAGCTGGACCCAGGCAGCTGAGCAGGATGTGGTGTCTCTGGAGTGCAGGACTAATCTCTTGCTGCAACTGAGAACCGTGAGTTTTTCTGTTATCTTAGATTTATTAGGCATAAGGATGTTTACTGCAGTCACCAAAGAAACAATTTTTCACCACCATACTTAGCTGCTCTGGAGTGACTTGCTGCATTACAAAATGATCTAAAATATAAGACTTGTCAAAAAAACTATCAGTGCAATAAATTTATATTGTATTTAACAACACACATAAAAAAATGCAAAAATTAAAACCCAAAAGTTATTGTTACCTCTTTTTTTCACATTTTAGGCTTTTTTTTAGTTTCATGGACTTTTATCCTTTCTCTTTAGAAAGATAAATGAGATTTATTTAAGCCCGTGCATCTCCTCTGCTTCTTATAACTATTTTACTTTTCAAAATCTGAATAAGCTAAGTTTTACATTTACAGTTCTTTTGTTTTAAAAAGATGAAGCTGAAAATTCACATGGAGCAATGTGAAACTTGTCTGGGATTACTCACAGCTACTAGCTGAAAAAGGCAGAACTTCTTTAGAAAAGCAGAAGTTTCTTTTGAAACTGTGGCTATTGGCCATCATGGTAAAATACTTCTTTCACCATTTCAGCAGAGGATGCCAAGAGACTTCCATGTTCACCCATAGTTGTCCCTTGCTGAAACCAAGTACATGTACACTGCAGTGAGCAAGGCAGTGAGTATCCACACCCAATTAAAAAGAAAGGGAGGAAACACATCTTGAGGACCATGACAAGTTGATGAGCATTCCCTGGAGGTAAATAAAGGCAATGGTGGTGGATGAGTCCTACCACCCTCTAGTGATAGATGGGTTCCCAGAGGAACAGGTGCAAGGCCCAAGTGGAGGCGGCTGCAAGGTCCTGGGAGGATGTATGAGAGATGTTGCTGAGCAGTTACAGAGGCTCAGCCGGCTACCAGACCAGTAGCCCATGCTGCACATCCCAGTGCACATGCATGGTGGTGTTGGTTGGGAAAGGTCGAAAGCAGAGCCAAACCAACTCTGAGGCTCTGGCAGCAGCAGGGTGCAGATGTGGGGATACAAATGTCATTCCTGCCAGTCTCTGCAGTCCAGACACTGGCAGGGATGGAGGCATCCTAGAGAGAAGTACACTGTTTCATATCTGGTGTTGGCAGCGGGCTTTTGGATTTTGTCAGCAGTGGGTTGTTGTTCCAAAAGCTGAGGAGCAAAGATAAGAGTCCACCTCACACACAAACACACAGAAAAGAAGTGGGTGATTTTATATATCAGCTTGCTAATCTAGTGGGAAGGGCTTTAGCACAGGATAAGGAATAGGTGCAATAAGCCTGTTAGAAAGTAAGATTGTCAGTGAGTCAGACAAGTGTATAAAGCATGTATTTATTTTAATAGAATACTGGAAGGAACAAGGCAAAGGACAGTGGGTCATCTTAAGATACTTGTAAACTAATGCAAGACATCTGAAGAATAAATAAAAATATAGAAAATTTTAATAAACACCCGAAATGATGATTTACTTGCTGTGAGAGAGTTGCTGGAATAATTCACGTAGTTAGAACTGGGTCCAGCTGACTCCTCAGTAGTATAGGCCAAACCTTATCTTGCTCTTTGCAAGGACAGTACAAGGTAACTTCTTTTTTCCTTATTCATGGGGGCTAACAAAAGTCAATTTTATGAGAGCATCAGACAAGGTTTCTTTGACACTGTATTTCCTGAGTGGGAAGGTCCCTGATGGACAGCCCAGCTTCCAGTGCACTTTGCTTGGCCATGGTCCAACCTGCCTCTATCTCTGATGCTCCTGTTAGCAATGATGAGCAGAGGGTTCTGTGCTGGTCAAGGGCGGGTTTCAGACCATCCTCTGGAGAAGGGGTGAAAGAGGAGGAGGTCTCCTCTGTGGGAAGGAGGTGTGCAGAGGGGACAAGGTCTTGCTGGGGAAGCGCTGTGGGAGTGGGGAGGAAGGTGAGGAAGGGTCTGGCCCCTGGCAGTAGCTGAGTATAAAGTCTCAATGATGGCATTGCCAGGACATAAGCAGGAGTCCTCCCCACTGACATCCAAGCAGCTGCTTGGAGAGAAAGGGTAAACAGCAGCAGCTGCATTGGATCACCTCACATTGTCTTTCTCTTACCTGTTCTCACAGAGAAAGACTTAAGAGAAACACTTTGAAGCCCTTACCCTGAAACTGACCCACTGTAAGAAATCTCTGCCTCTTGGCAGAAGGGACAAGCACATGTCTACTTTCATGGAGGAAATATGTCATAAGCAACAAAACCAGGAATGGCAACAGCTGGATGAGCAACTGGCAGAATCAAGCCAAGCAAGCAATCTGAAGATAACACAGTTTTTCAGCAAGCCAGACAGCTGCTGAGAGAGGACCAGAAGAGGACTTAGATCACCCAGCTCTCCTTTGGATGCAGGACTGAGATGTTGCAGTTTGGGAGCCAGCCAAGGCAAGCAGCCAAGGGGGGTCTCTGAGGGCTGATCCTCACCAGCAGGGAGGAGCCGGCTGAGGATGTGATGGTGGAAGTCGACTTCATCAAGAGCAGTGGGATTCACTGGATGGAGGAAGAACCACAAAACACAAACAGTGGTTTCAGGAAGGCTAGTTTCAGAGATGGCAGTGGCTATATGAGAAGCAGTGCTAATGGCACCATCACAAACTGTTCTGCTGAGGAAAAAACAGCAGGCAGTTTCAGAAGAGACCAACATGGATAAATTATGAGATTTTCATTGTTCTGAAACAAAGCTAACAAACTGTCAGGGCCGTGAGGGCACTGCCAGCTCTGAGTGTCCCTGCTCAGCCCCCTGTGGTTCCCCCACCCTGCCCATGTCCCAGGACCTGCTGCAGTGATGCCAGCCTCCAGCTCCTCACAGCCCTACCCTGCCCTAGGACAACAATTTACTGAAAAAAAACCATTGGAACCAACACCTGTGTTTCTGTGAAAGTAATAAAATATGTTACAAACAGTGCAGATTTGTCAGGAAGAAGTTGTGTCAATTTGCTAAACTTCTGCAGCAAGATGATGAATCTCCTGGGCAGATGAGAAGCAGTCGGTGGCGTTCATCACTGCCTCATGTGATACCCTGACAGCTGAGATAGGGAAACACACTCTGGTCAAACTGCAATAAAATGGTAGAAATTGTTTGGAAAACTATGCTCAAAGATTTTTTGCGACTGATATGACTGCCAAAATGGACAGGGTCCACCTTGTGTTCACAGCCACTCAGTACCTTTACTGATGACCTAGAGGATGGGATAAAGAAGATGTCTATGAAGGTCGCAGAGGGACCGCAGGAGAAGACTAGGAAAGAAACCATAAGGGTCCTGACAAACTGGAAAGAAACTGGAAGTCATCAGAAGTCTAGAAAATGTCCCTGGTGAGGGAAATTTGAACAAACAGGGGTACCCTAAAGAAAAGAAGGCAGCATTAAACTTCACTGGCAGCCTTTAAATAAGCTAAAGCTGGCTACAGGATAGATAGATAACAGATGCATGGAGAACTGTACAAGAATCAACGGTTCAAATTGCATGTCAGTAGAGTCAGCTTAGACACCAGAAAAGCTTCTGTGCTGTAAGGATGGTGTAACTCTGGAAGAGATTCCCACAGCATGCCAGAAAGCCACCCTCTTGGGAGGTATTTAAATTCAGATTATGCAAGCTTCTATGAACGTGACACAGGCATTCCTAATCTTGGTTTGGGAGTGGGTAACAAACTATATGGCCATTTGAAAACCTTTCCAGTCCTGATTTTTATGATCTTGCCAAGCGAACTAGATTACTGTGCAATGGGCTGGTCCTCAGTATCACCTATCACACTGCCAAGTTGTCTGTAGTCACTATACCTTTGTCATCTCTGATTTTGTTTTTTAAGCATACGATAATGTTAAATAGTGTCAGACTTAGCACTGACCCTTTTTTTACTTTACTGGGAAAACAACGCATGCTATATTTTCCCATTAATGACTATTGAGATCTAATAATAATTAGTCATCATACAAATTAGTCATTGTTGCTGTGCATGTCAGCTCCATGAGACAGACATGTGAAAAAGGTACAAGTGTGGTTGAAGTTTGGACTGACGCAAGCATGGGTAGCATAAAAGGAGGGTGCATGTCCCATGATGAAGTAAAAGCTTTTATTGTAGAACAAAATAAAAATCTGGACTACTGACTCATCAAAAAGGAACAGTTGTATCCATATTACACATATGAAGTACATTAGCCTAGAGCAATAATAACTTCTGTATGTATATTTTTAGATTTCACAAAATATTAAGCAATGCAATGGATTAAGCCTCAAAATGTCCTTCTGAAGTGGGTGATCAAATACAACTATTCCTAGCTTTTCAAACATGAAAGCTTAAGGCAATATGGGACTAGCTGAAAGCTGCTGTACACAGGCCTTGAAATCACAGGCTCCTGACAGAGCTTTGCTCATATTTTGTGTCCTGTTCCTTTCCTTATATTAATTATGTAATTAGAAGATTAAAACATAACCAAGAAAAAGAGGTGTGTGGGGGACTCGTCTGACTCTGCGGGAGAAGAAGGAATCCTCTCACTGAAAAAGTAGATCATGCTAAAAAAACCCCAAACTGGTACTTTATTCTGTTAAGATAAATATTCTATTTTATTCTAAATCTTGTGCAGTTTCTTTATGGATGAATAGAACTAAAAAGCTGATTACAATGTATGGTGTGTCTAAGGAGATGCTTGTACATTGCAAGTACTTCACAAGTTGGTCGCAGAGATCTAGATCACCAGGTGCAACAAGGTGCAGATTGGTCACAGCAGCTATTTTCTTCATGTAGGCAGGAAGCTTTCTGCAGCCCCTCCAGGGGGGGGTTGTTGCTCTGAGGGTGATTGCAGCTCTGGGATGAAGGGCACTGCAATCTACCCAGCTGCGCTGCCCTGTCTGTGTCACAGCGTGCTCATACTGTGCTGGGTGCTGCTCGTGGAGGCTTACAACTGCTTTTGCTCTCCTGCTATGTCTGTATGTGAATGCTTAAAACTAACATCTCGCAGTTTTATATACTTTATAGAACAGTGTCCTTTATTTTCTATTTCCTAAGAGGAAGGTATCAACAAAGATACTAGTAAGAAAGTAGATGGACCAGCCATTGCAGACCTGTGTTTGTAACTGCAGAGATAAGATGCATCCACTGGTTTATTATTCCATATTTATAATACCTACCTGAATCTTGTTGTTTGGGAGGTTTTCTTTTTGTATTCAGGACATTTCATTTTGAACTTATTCCACTTTCTGAGCATGACATATCTTAGTTACAGGTCAGGACTTGGCTTTTCTCATGCTATCATGCTAGTCAAGTAAGCATTGTTGTTTAATATCACCCAACACTTTGAGTTGTCAATGTCCTGAATATGATAACCCGCTTCCTCTTTCCTGCAACATGTCACCCATTAGCATTCCAGCTGCATTACACAATCTCTTTAGGGAAACAAAGTTAGGGCAACAGGCTTTCCTAACATTAAACTCAGAGTTCAGCAATAGCAGTTAATAGAGATGAACACTCACTTTGAAAAAAACTTTCATCTGGCTAAATTTAGAAAAAATAGTCTCTTTAATGTTCCTTTAATTAATTTGTGATTTCAAAAATTTACATATCTAATAGAAACTGTATTTTTAAAAAAATTATTTACTCACTGCTTTTATCTTACTTCTGTATTTGTTGCAAGTCTACAGCCAGCTCCTGGTTACTTAATGCACTGAACTAGTAACTTTGATTTTAGGGCTCACCTCATACTACCAAAGCAATCATGATTTGGGTCATATAAAGTAATCTGCTGGAAATACAACAGTCATTCCATGTGGATTTGTATTTGTAAAATTATTGTTCTGAAAAAAACAATAAAAAATAATAGAAAACAGAATAGAAAGGATCTTTCAAAATAAAAATTCCATCCATTTGCTGAAGTGAGACTCGTATTTTTCCTTGTATTTTTTTCCATTTTTCCATTTTAAAAATCCTAGGGGATATTAAGTAACAAATTAGACATGAGCTTCCAATATGTTGTGCCTATGAAAAAAAGGTCAATGTGGTTTTGGGTTGCATTCACCAGGCACCCTATCATCATATATTGGAGCAGGAAGCTAATAATCTTTCTTTATGTGGTTTTAGGATGCACAACATGCTCTTGCAATGCTATGTTCAGTTATGGGCATCTTATTACCAGAAAGATATTGACAGATCATAAAAGCACAAGGGCTCAGGTCATCTTCATTTGTCACAACAGTGTGACATTCCACCCTTCTCCTTCTCCCAAGAGGTAAAAAAAGCACAACAGAATTTGACTCTAGAAATATTCTGATTTATTTATTAGTAAGTTATGGTAATAAATGCATTGTTCTTATATTATATTATGCAAGTTTAAGTGACCTGCCAGTCTTGTGAGAACAATTCTGAATCCTTGACATGTATCAAAAAACCAGAAGACTGTGGCTTGAAGGTGCAAATGAGAAGTATAAAATGATGTTGCCATATATTTCCTGCAGTAGAATGGCAAAACAATTTATGTTTCCTCAGATAGACTCACCATTTGCTAAAAGTTGCTGGCATCTAGAAATCTTTCCAGGATACCAGAAGATCATGGCATGTCCATAAAAAAGAATGATTTTTTTAAATTCTTATTAGAGGCATTACTATTATTTTAAACATTTAGAAACCTGTACATACCCTTAAGCTGATCACACTTGTCTTCTCTGTAGAGTATTATTAAGGTTTCTTAATTATTAATTTATTTGTATTACAATCTTTTGTGATTTTACAGATTTTTAAATTTTGTTTCATTAGTCAATGCCCAAAGAAAATATTTCTCATTTCTTTAATTATGAAGAAGAGAGTTCAGTAGGAATTTTTAAATTAATTTTCTTGTAAAAGCTTCTGCAATTCTTTGGAGTTTCTTCAGCTTCTCACTGGAGTAAAAGATTTGCAAAAGTAGGGCAACTTTTGTAGCTTTATTCTGCATCACAGTGAATATGAAAATATCCTTTCTAAATCACTGATGCATGGGGCTTCAGATATGCTTTCAATTATGCTGTAAGAAGAATGAATGCATTATATGCTTATTCATGTTTCATGGGAGACTATCATCCAGAAGAGGACATGACCCTGGCCAGGGTGGGGATTCCTTTGGCAGTGTGGCCTCAACTACACCATGAGCTGTTGGAGTTTGGTTGCAGCAGCTGCCAGTGCTGCTGGGCCTCCAACAGACCCTTACCCTTGTAAATAAATCTGTGGCTTTAAGAATAAACATGCCTAAACCACTTGTAAACTTTAAACGAAGATTGGCTTCTATAACATCCCATGTTGTATATAACACATAATGTAAGGCATGATCTATAGGCAGATTAAAATAACCATACTTACATAATAATATACACAAAGCTATATGCACATGTGCATGTCTGTATGCACACAGACATATCTATACATACACATTAATACACAAACCTCCAGTAGTAATGAATTGGCATACATCAGACTGTGCAAAGACTTCAGAAAGGCACATGGGTCACTCCTGCAAAGGCAGAAAAGGCAGGATGTCTCAGAGTGGGGATATGATCCCTCTGTCTCTGTGTCTGTCTGTCTGTGCCTCTTTCTCCCTCCTGCCCCACAGCCTATAAGATTTCATGCCATATCACATATCAGTCTATATCACTGTACACGTAGTGTATAAGATAGACAGGAAGATGTTTTGTATGAGACAGGAAAAGTTACTGAGGGAAATTCTGTGGGTCAGACTTGGTAATCATCATGGTTTCTTCAGCCCTTCAAATATCTGAACTGCATTCCTGAGTGACTGAGGTTATGGTGCCTGGCTTCGGAGCTGCCTGAGGAGATCACTGCATCAATTCCTGCTTTTTGAAGAAAATGTGAGTTTATAAAAATAGGATCCTGAAATTTAGATGCACATGGCCTGGAAACATTGTGGAAAGGCAGAAGGTGCACTTTGCATCCTTTATTCGTGGGGAAACTGAAATTCTTCCTTAAGAGCCAAAATCAATTGTTTCATTTGCAAAGTCTGTAGTTTGGTAATTATAATATTGCCAGAACTACGGAAAACTGCTCAAAGCATAATCTAGTGTTTGCATGTCATCTTTCAGTTGCATTTACTACCCCAGACAGACTTATTGTGCATTATATGATGCTATCCTGAGTTCACTCTTCCTTTGAAAGTGTTTTCTACACCATATTTTCTCTGATCTCTGCTTAAAACTTCATAGTCTTCAATTTCTGCAGTCCATATACTTTGCTGAAATCTGAATGGACTTATATAGAAAAAATCAGAAACATCTGCTGGCCTTTCAGTTTTGTTCTATATAGACATTCCAAAATGCCAGAAAACCTGGAAATTCCTGTTGGTGATGGTATACACATGCCCCATGCTGCTGCTACCTAAGGACATGCCAGCATCCCTCTCCCTGGGTGGGGCTGGGTGCGTACACGTGTGTGGCACCCTAGTCCTGGTCCCTTGGTGCCAGGCAAGGATGCTTCTGACTCTGGCCGTGTGTGCCGCTTAGCGACACGCAAGTCACAGTGCCCTACTTCCCTTCCTCAGCCTTTTCACCCCCCATTCCTTAGCACTGTGAAAAATGAGACTTTGTCCTCCACTGAGACTGTTTTGGGAGAAGCGATGCTACAGTTCTCTGTTTATAGCAAAGCTAACTCTGGGAAACGCATATACATCACCTCTGAAATGTGTTCCTGTCATTTAGCAAAACTCTCCGGCTTCAGTTTCATCGGTAGGATGCACTGCTCCTGGCCAACAAATGGTGGAGCTGTTGCTTTGAGAAATGGGAATGATTATTTCACTGCTCCCAAACTGATGGAGAAAGAGAAGCTGGCAAGGCAACCTATCTTTTAAGCTGTAGGACTGCTGAAGGAAGAGTGCAGTCTGTTAGAGGGATGCCAGTGGAGAATAGAAATGCATTATAGCTAAAAAGACTATTTTTTTTTTAAAGGCAGCTAAATGGAAAAGTGTGGCTGAAGTATGCTCCTGATTCTATAAATTTCATTTTCTGAAATTGGCATAAACTAGAGTTAACTACAGCTCATTTGATTTTTTTAATTTAAATTTTTTTTTCATGTGTAGCAATATTTAAATTTTGCAAAGACAAAAAAAACAGTTTCATATTTTAATATTAATTCTTAGAAAGTAAAGAAAAAGTAGGCTGCGGATTTTCGAATGCACTCACTTTTTGTAGTATTTTCATCAGAGCAATTCAGATCACTCACTAGAACTTTCCAAAACTGTCAGAAAAGGAAGTGTGAAAAGAATAGCTTATATAAGACTAGTCCATCATTCAAAACAGAATTTTAGTTTGATTTCCTAGAATTGCTTTTGTACAAATCTTTATTTGAATACTTTTCAGAGATTTGTTTGTAATAAATATGTTTTTTTCATTTCAAATGAGACATTAATGACATTTTTAATAACAAAAATAATTTATCCCACACAGTCACTGTTTTGAAACATACGGAATAAAATTATATGTGAGTGCTAAAGCTATTTATTTTTTTAGATCCCTAAACATAATGATGATAATGTAGATATTTGTGGGAAATGTATGTGTGTGCACATTTACATAATTATCCAGCCATGTCTGCCTAGAATAGGAAAAAACCCCTGATCAGTCTTTCTCCTCCTATCAGTCTTTCTCCCCCATCATTGCAATGCATGTACAAAAGCATGAACCTGCATTATACTGCCAATGCCATAGCCTAAGTACTAGCTACTTCCACCCCGGCTACTGACAGTCTTACAGATTTGGGACCAAAAGATCTGAGTTATCCTTCATATGTCTGTAAGTTATGCTTGGGGTATACAACCACCATGTAACAGTTAGCAAGCCACTAGTTAGTCCTGGCCTTTCCATTGCACAATGTGGTTGATAATTTGACTGTAGATTGTAGATAGAAATGCCACACACCCTCAAATCCAGCCTTCCAACTTGCAAGGAAACTTGCACCTAACTCCAAACAATATGAAACTTTTCAGTGCAATTGGGTTTTGAGCAGCTGTATGGAAGCTGGCCAGCCAAGAAAACTTTCCCTCTCCCTTTCTCCCCTTTGCCATCTTGGTTTTCTTCAGAAGAGAGTAACTGCTTGTTGTCAAATAATGTCTGCCTCCACTATTCCTCAGCAAGAGTAGTGGATGGGATTTTAGCATTGGGTCTTCTCAGATCCTAAGGGATCTACCTATATAATCTGCTGAAAAGCCATTATATTTGAAGCAACATTTGATTTGTGCTTTAGTTTTACTGTGGTCGTAACGACAGGTGTGGGGTTTTTTTAAGAGTTCATTGTTAAAGGGGCTGCAGGGTTTACAGCACCACAGTCTTTGCCAGTCAGGTAACACTTTGCACACAGTGTGTACCTCTGAAAGCATCAGAGATTCAGCCCAAGTGCCGTCCTGGAGCTGACTGGAATAGATTTACTTTGACACTTGGTTTAGTTTGAGTCTCTGACTGACTTGCCACAAACAGTTTCTATCAGTCAGTGTGCTTTGTTACTTTTATGACTGTTTCATGAAACAAAAGGGGAGAAAACATTTCATAAGTGTTGTGACAGAATATAAAAAATTATTAGACGTTGCCAGAAAGCTGTATGAACATGTGTAGAACTTAAAATTACTGCTGAATCCTTTCTAAAAATCTGGGTAGATATCAGGATACTGCTGCTGCTCTTAAACTGAACTGGTGACAAAGATTTTAATTCATATCTCATAAACAAAAGAAGTTCAGAAAGCACTTAAACTTCTTTTTTGCTAAGAAAACCCATGCTTGCAAAGCGAGTGTTACAGCAGAATTCCCAGGTAGCAGACTGGTCTTAGGACCAGCAGATGCTGTGCTAGAGGGAGGGCTCGCTCTCAAGGGGCCTCCAGATTTCAGATGCTCCAAAGTTTCTAATTTATCAGGATCTTGTACTAGAGCAGACTGCACTATGGTTTTAATAACTCCTTTTGATAAGATACTATATTGTAGTGATAAAATGCCTCAAATTTCTCATCTTTTACAAAGAATGACTGAAATGTAGCTTGACATTATAACTGGAAGGTGCTTAGTTGCAAGTGGATTTGGGATCTTCATTAGAATCAGTGGCTTGGAAGGAGGCATTTAGATCCATTCCATCAGTTTCCATCTCTGCTAATGTCAGAGAAAACCAGTCTAAATAGCTGTCTAGAAAAATTTTCCCCCGGTTGGTGCTGTGCTTTAAATTAGATGATTATGAAGTTTTCAATGCAGTTAAGTGTAATTTATATTAAACTGAAGTATATCTTATTATTTCTGAGGCTGTGCTTGAGCTTTTGGTTTCAGCTTGAATTATTTTAGCAGTATTCTGCATATTAACTCACTTTTTACAGTGGAAGCAAATGATTGAGAGATGGGGAATGGCTGGTTAACTTTGATGCTGTAGTGCTACAAAGCAGAGTGAGTAGATGTAAAAACTGTTCAAGTTTTGCCAGACCAGTATCTCTGCAAATATCTTCACATATTTCTCATGTAGGAATTCCCAGCAAGATCAATCTGCTGGTGACTGGTGGCCAGGACCAAGCCATTTATTAGCTTTTGGGGTCCGCAGAAGCTTGAGACCAACAGCTACTTTGAATTGCTCAGTTCTCCTGAAGAGCAGAAACTATTTCCTTTTAATTTTCTGATAAACTTTAATTTGGGTGGCTCTTTCTGATTTCAGGGTAATTTTTCCTCCGTGTTATGTTGGTTTTGCAGACCCCATTCATGTCTGTTCTGCCATGATAGATGGCTACTGGTACTAAGCTAACTAGTTTGAAGCTGGTTTAGGTTTCTTTCTACCACAGGGCACTCCCTGGCTGTCACATTCATACTAACTGCAATATATATGTACCGATAGCTATAGACAAGCTGGCACCATGCTACTCTTACAAGTACCATCTATACCCACTGCTAGTTAAACCAGACAAAATTTCATTTCCATTTGCCTACAGAAAGATTCATTTGTGCACTCCTTTCACATTTCCTCTGGGAACGTGCTGTTGGATCTCTTCATCTGCCCTTAAAATTTCTCTTTATTTGCTTTTACAGACACTTAACTTTTTTCCCCCTGTAACACTTAGGAGGAGAAAGGTAAAGCTTATGCAAAAGCTCACTCAAGGATGTTGATTTTGAAATCATCTACTTCTTGAGGGAATACCCTAGGCATATTCTGGGAAAGTTAAGCTGTCCAACCTCATTAGCTATGCCTTTTCAACCTGTGAAACATCTTTCTCTAGTCTCTTCAACATTTATTAAGGTAATTCACTTCACAATTTTTTTTCTGAAATAAAATATATAGGGCTTGATCCTACACTGATATAAAGTGTGTGCTCCAGCTGAAGATGCAGCCCCATAAACTGCCAAAGAGGAGATTAGTTTGCAAAGACTTCTACATGCAGTGTCAACATTGATGAGACATAAGCTAGCTTTGCACATATATCTAGTCTGTTTTCTCTTTTTATGCTGAAAAAAAGAGTTATCACAAATTAAGACCTTCAAAACCGGAAAATAACAAAATGTTCAGCTGTATAAACTTTAACATTGCACTGCTGAATATATTATTGTACAGGCTATACTTGATAAACAGAATGGTTGTGTAAATAATACTTTCACGATCTCAGGTACTCAGTATCTTTGTAACCAACATCCCAGAGCGCTATTTTTTTACTCTAATTTCTCAAAATGTGTCTTGCAAATAAATAGTCATAGATACTGAAAATACAAGGCAAGGAATTTGTCTGTGCAAGTAAAGAATGTTACAAAACCCCATGAATGTTGCCATTCCAAAGGAGGACAAAAAATTTTGACTGATGCTCATATAATCAAGCTGCCTTGAATCATGAACCTCAGAAATGCTTTTACTCTTTACTAAGGTCTATTGAACAATGAGTGAACTTTACAGGATTTATCTTTACTTAGCTGCTTCTGTTGTAAAGGCTAAAGCATACAGTTTATACATATTGAACCTCTGGTTAATTATTTTTTACATGCATTAACACTGGTTAAATTAATCCACATTAAGTGACAATGATGTTAACTCTGTCCTGATTTAGCCGCAGTTATTGTCATTCAGTATGTCTGACTAAGTAGTTTTCCTAGGAGAAATCCTAAGACAACATATGCTTGCAACAGCAATGGGCAGTTAAATACATTGTACTACAATTATATTTTACTGTATGGAGAAATTGTCATCAAAACATTGCGTTACGATTGAATACTGAATCATGTTCCTGCCAACAAGCGATGCATCAAATCAGTATGATTACAGTCAGGATTGAATCAGGAAATGAACTGTCAGAACCAATTGACGGTTATCCTGCTTTTGGAAATTTGTAGTTGCATCAGTCAGAAATGGACTTGAGAGAGTGGCCCAATAAATGCATATGAGCCGCTGAAGATAAAAAATCACACATCTGAAACCAAACTCAATCTCAGAAATAGTGTATGCTTTATTTTAATATAAGTTGGGTTTTTAACCTGTTTTTAAGATTCATAAATCCATCATCTAAATCACAGGCATATAAATGGGAAAAGAAACACAGCATAAAATTAATAGATTGTTCTTCTGACATCAGCACAAATGGAGATGGGTTTAATGCTTCTTCCCAATGCAGTGTCTAATCATCCCAAATCCTATTCCTGTTACAGTCTAAGTACGCAGGTACTCGCCAAAGGTCTATGTAACATCCAAAGAATTAGAATATTGCCAGGAAATGTTAGTAAACCTCAATGATTCAAGCTATTATGGAGTTGTAACACAAAGAAGGAAATGAAATTTAAATACCAACAATCTGAAGAGCTCCTCTCTACTCCCCTGTTACAGCAGAGCAGAAATACAAGGATGAGAAAGCCCTGCCGCTGTGTCCTTGAAGCAGGAGTCTCTGCTTGCAGTCTGTTTCAGTCAACTCAGTAGCTTTCTGAATTGCAGCAAATTTGAGGCAGGCCCTTCCAGTCCCTGGAAAGATTGTGTCACCCCTGGGACATGCCCAGCCAGCATTCTGCTTCCTTCAGCAGCCCCTCAGCCCCTGCTGCACTGGCACCTTCCAGCTCCTGTGTCAGTCCTTCCCTTCCTCTCCCTGCTGCATCCACCGCATGAAAGCTTCTCCCCCTAGAAAGTGCTCTAGTGCAAGGGCAAGTAGGACTCTGCTCTTATAAATACACAAAGTTCAAAGACTGAGAACAAGCAACTTTAAAGCAGATACTGTCCTTCAGGTTGGGTAACTCCTTTCTTTGAGATCTTGACTTGAAGCAGAGGTACAGCTGCATCCCCTTTCATCCAGAAGCTCAGGGGACACCTCACTCCCTCTTTTTTTCCTTCATGAATTTAACTTTCCCTCTTCTCCTGTCAGCTCTTTATTGTTCACTGGTTCTTGTTGAAGTGACTTGACTTCAGTAGAGGGACTTGGTAGTCCCCCATGACTGGAGGTTCAGGGGTGCTAGGTCATCTCATCTAGGCTCCTTTTCCTATGAAAGATTGGAACAGATGATCTTCTGGGGTCCCTTCCAACCTGGCTGGTCTATGATTCTATGGCTTTGTTCAGGAGTTGCCTGAGCCAGAAGGAGAGACATGACTCTGCAGAGGAACGTTTATGGCATTCATGTAGAGTGAGTCCTGGGTTCCAATCTGTGCCACAATAATGGAATTGAATTTCTAATTTACATATGCATTGCATAAATGGCATGTGTAATCTCTGTCAAGCAGTAACTGGAAACTCTCTCTTCTTCCTCAGATGTGACCACACAGCCAGTGGGCTACAAAATCACCGTCCATTTTCTTTCCCTCTCTCTTGAATCAAACAGGTATGTTCCTGCTGTCACATAGCACAGAGACCTGTGGGTGCAGTGCTTGTTTCAGAGGCAGGAGATGTGGAGCTGGAAGGGGAAGGAACTTATTTCCTCATTAATCATTGATCTGTTCTGCAAGAAAGAGGCTACTACTGCATGTTTTGGCAGAAAGCCCTTGCTGCTTCTTCACTTTGACTGCTGGAAGTTGTTCAAGGGGAAGCCAGAAGAAAGGGAGAATTAAGAAACAGCTTGAAGAGATAGCTGAATGATCATCGTGAGTAGGGAAGCCACATGGTGAAGGAAGGACATGTTTTCAGAGCCTGGCCCCAGCAGGGACAGCACTGTTGGCAATCCAAGGTCTGCTCTGCAGCCACAAAGTTGTTGAGGAGACAACCCCAGGAACTATGGAAGTGCTGGAGCCTGCTGTAGTCCTGGAAACATGGAAGCTGCCTTGTATCACTGAGCACCAGTACAGTAGCAAATGTGGATGTAACGGTCTCCTCTTGATCTGAGTGCCTTCAGAAAATGGTGATTCGTAGAATAAAGCACCCAAGTGAAAACAAACATGGTTCCAGGGGGAAAAAGATGACTACTTTTTGCATCAGACTCGGATGGAAATGCTGTTCTGGTCTAAGCTTACTTCAGACATCCCATATGTCTGCAGAGCACAGGATCACAGCCATCCCCTCCCATGGGTGCTGGACCATCATGTATCCCGGAAGATAAAAGTTGCATGGTGGAAAGGAGTATCATGACCTAGCAGTTAGAGCTCCTGGCTAGAAGCAGGAAGTCCTGGGATTTGCTATCTTTTCCTTTGATGGTTTATGTGTTTTATGTTGGATACCTGTTGGATAAAAATGAAACCATTGCAGAGTCTGTTGCTGGGATGTTAGGGGAGGAGATCTATACCAAGAAGCCTGACATAGCTGAAAATGTAAGAGTGAAAGAGGAAGGTAGTAGAGATAGCTAGTGTTCAAAGGTTAATTTGAACTTTTCAGTACTAGCATCATGAATCTGCCAGTTTATGGCTGTGTTAAGCAGTGTTACACAGTTTAGTATCCTTATAGACCTTAGAATATCAGTAAAAATCAGCAAAACTAACATTTGGTTATCGAAGACTATATATTGGGAGCAATATATTGACTGTCAAGAAAGGAATTCAGCACTAAGGTGCCTGAAGAATATTGCTTCTACTACTGCTTGCAGAATCGGGTTACTTATAAAAAAAACATGGAAAAATCCGATGTAAAAATAAAATGTTGGTGAAAATATTTACTGTTAGAGAGTTTCCCAGTTTTTAGCCATGACTGGGATATTTGGGTTGGGGGAAACAGCTATAATGAGCTAACACTGGAATAGGATTCACTTATCATTGCAACAGGTCCTAGTCCTAATTTTATTAGAGTGTATAGGGCCCTTTCTGCACATTTTCCTGTATTCTAGTAGCATAAATTTTTTATTGAGACTAGAGGACTTCTAGTTAGACTAATGTTTTCAAAAGCAGCAGCTTAATGCTTTGTTCCCAAATCTTGATTTAGAAGACTTGATGAAAAATTTGATACTCAAACGTATTCTTTAGAAGCTTGTTTGCTGCTGCTACTGTAAAAATTATATGTGTTAGGCCAGGTCCTTCAGCTCTTATTTATGAATACTCATAACAACTCTGATGCAATGACTGGTTTGCATATAACTGGTGAAATGGGACCAATTTGTCATGCAGATTGTTAGATAAATTAAAAGAGGAAAAAATGAAGGCCAAAGCAGAAAGAAGATAAGCATTTGCAAATCACACCTAGGACACCAGTTTTGCAAAGAGCTCTACTGACTGCAAGCAGTCCTGCTGACTCCAGTCCAACTCCTAGCAGTGTCTCAAGGTAACCATGTGCCCAAGGCAATGGCAATGCTGGACATAATGATCAATAAATCATCATTAAAAACAGCTACCATTACATGACAAACCAGCAGGAAAATCATGACTTAAAAAGGAGAATATTTACAAGAGAAATGCTTATTTCTTTCAGTGCTAAATTGTCCATAAGTAATTGAAAGATACAGGTGTTTTCTTTACATCAAGAACTATAAGTAGAAGCATCCATTTGAACAGAGGATACAAATACAGTTGCCTCAGTGGTGTTAATGCTGAACTTTCTGTCAAAACTCCTTAAATATATGAAAGCATTACTTGGTGTTGTACAAGATAAATATAAGAAAGAGTCAGGATTTTACTGATACGGTGTTTGACCACTGAATGTGGGAAGCCAACTGCTGTCCTCCAATCCACAACATGAAAACAAGAAAAAACACTGTTTTCACTAACAAGTGGCTGGGGACTTACTGCTTTAAAACATGATCAAATTATCACATGAGCCAAATATCTGTAACCATTCATGTCTACTCTTAGCTTTAGGTAAATGAAAGATAATTGAAATTAACTCATCCCACAGTGAAAAACAGGTGGGTTAAATCACATTACATGCTCAAGCCAAATAGCAGATCCTGTTCTCACTGGAAATTTCATGAGTGATGTGCACATCTAACCAAGCCATAAGACTGCCAAATTGCTTAGTGTGTGGCTGAGGGTCCCACCAAGATTTACAAGTGAGACATCCTCTGCTCATATGTGCTAGCCTGACTCGTATAAAGCAAGAAATCTGGACTCAGGTGTATCCCTGTCCAGAGAGGCTTCAACCTGGCTTATGATGATCATAGAAGATGATCTAACCACAGTGGCACTGGGTTAAACAGAAATAGGAGGACAGACAGAGAGGAAAGGAAGTGGAGGAGAAGGAGGTTCTGCAGTATTAGCTCTGCCATTTGTTGGTTTGTTGGGAAAGAAGGGACTACACTATTCTCAATGCTTGGAAGAAAGCCTCAATGCCTAATTCCAGGAGAAAGGCTGTGATTATGAACACTAAATGGAGCAAAATCATCAAGAATCCTGCAAGGAATAGGACTTAACCCACAGCTATCCTATCAACATTTCCTTCCTCAGCATTTCTAGCTTCTTGTTTGGCATGCTGATTTCTGCAAATACCATTCCCAGACACTTTAGTCTCAGTGTGTTTTCTACAAAGAACCTGCTTCTGCCTAATTCACAGCTGTGAGTTTCACTATGCAAAACTGCCTGGAAGCTAAATGCTGCAGTGCTCAACATCCAAGGGCCCTCATGAATCAAGCCAGAATGTATCATCTTTGAATAGAAAATCAGAAGATACACCCCTTTGTACACATTGAATATTGATCTGATTTCTGAACTTAAAAATGCACAACCTATTCCTTTCAGAAGAAGCAGCTGGTCATTAAATGCTACTTTTCCTGTGCACCTAAATAAATGGACTGACACATTCTCTTTAAGCACCAAGTTTGTGGGAGGAAGGGGGTTGTTACTTTAATTTTTGTCATAGATCAATTTACTTGTTTATAAAATAGGTACTAAATTTCAAATGAAAAGATCTCATCAAAACCAAAACAAGGTACTTACTAATAATCCTAACACTAAGTAGTATTCTAGGGGGAAGTAAGGCAGGAAAAGCTTCTCTTCTCTTCTCTTCTCTTCTCTTCTCTTCTCTTCTCTTCTCTTCTCTTCTCTTCTCTTCTCTTCTCTTCTCTTCTCTTCTCTTCTCTTCTCTTCTCTTCTCTTCTCTTCTCTTCTCTTCTCTTCTCTTCTCTTCTCTTCTCTTCTCTTCTCTTCTCTTCTCTTCTCTTCTCTTCTCTTCTCTTCTCTTCTCTTCTCTTCTCTTCTCTTCTCTTCTCTTCTCTTCTCTTCTCTTCTCCTCTTCTTCTTCACCTTTTCCCCCTTTTCCCTTAACTGAAACTGAGAAAAATTCCATTAAAATTTACTTCTGAGGTATTGCCTGATGGATGTTATATGGGTGAGTATTTCCTGCCCTTTCAATTCCTTTGTAGCTGAGGTTTGCTTGCAAAAGTTCATGCCCTACGCTCTACAGTGGTATCTGTTTCATGTGGGAGGTAACAGCTACAGTTCGTCACAGGAGGTGGTGTATGAGGAAGAGAAAAATAGGAGCATGCTACTGAATTACTAGACCTGTGAAATGTAGCGATAAGATTCCAGAGCAATGTATTTCTGTTTTGGGGGTCAAAGAACAGCCCTCTTCTAGCTCTTTCTCCAGTCATCAGGTGCTGAAGTTTCCACTGAAGTACACCGTTTAAGATTTGATGTGTCTGCTTCCAGTTTGTTTCTTTGAAAGAAAATTGGTTGTTCAACTCAAACTGTTTTAACAGCATTTGTTTAACCAAGTCCACTTCCAAGTGATTAACAGCCCTTACAATGTAACAACAAAGACTATATTTAGAAAAAGATTATATTTGCTCACTTAGAATAAATACTGAAATATTTATAGGAAGACATAAAATCATGAGTAAGTATTTCTTGTAAATCAAAATTTAACACTCTTGCAAAAGTAATCACATTTCCACTATATTTCAACTGATAAAAATAATTAATAGAAGTATTAAATATTGTGGTGACACAGTATGCATTATGTGTGGATTAGTTTTGGCAATTCTCAAAATAAAAAATTGGAAAGTACAAAATATTTTTTATGTATTTAAAACTATGAGTTTTTCTCAACAGAAAAAATGAGAATGCTTTTTTCTCCATTAACATTTCAATTCAGTAAGACCAAACATGCTGTGAAACCCCATGGTCTGTTGGATTATTTATGGAACTAAGGTTACTCTTCCCACCTTTGTCATAAATAGTATTTTGAACTAGAATTTCCCAGTCATTTTTAGTTATAAGATAGAAGTCCATTTTTTTCTTTCACTGAGGTCAAGTTTAGAGACTTTCATCTTATTTCATAGCAAATTAACATTAGAACCAGGCCTAGAAGAGGCATCCTCATTGCCTAAGACCATACTTGATATGTTCTTTCTTTCTATTTAAAAGACAGGAAATTATGTTTACCACAGGTAAAAATGTATTGGATTCAAGTTGCCTGAAGCTTTGGGCATGTAGGTAACTGAAATCTCTTAGCTCAGTTTTATGGATTTGAAATATAAAGCTTTTGACAAAATAAGGACCAAATTCTTTGGTTACACTGAATAAACTTTGTTACATGAATAGACACATTCTTTTTAGTGGGATTTAATGGTAAATCATTACTCATTGCTCATAAAGGGGTAATGAGTACAGCAACCATCTGTCACAATTTCACTTCCCACAGCAGGGATTAGGCATAAAACTGAGTTAGCAATTTTGATACTTCATCTCACATACTGCCCAATTCTGGGCATACCACACAATTTTCCAAAAAGTGGCCCATTAGTCACAAAGTTGTGCCTTTCCTTACACAAATTTAAAATGTCATGAATAAAAAGGAAGATCTGTGTAACTACTTCGTGATTTGATGTAAGGCACGTAATACACTCTGCCTTTTCTCTTCCTACCAAATCTATTTTCATGCAGAATGAGCTGTAAGACTGATCCCTATGAACTTCCATACCTGTAAAATGGGATCAAGTCCATCGAATTTACACACATTCTGAAAGCACACAGGATTTTAGGAACATTTTCATCCTTTCAATATCATTATTAAGTCAGTTTGTGCATAATTACAGTCTCCTGTCTTACCCTTTGCACTAGAAATCATTGCAGGTTAAACTAAAAAAATGGAAAGCATACATTACCCTATGATAATGATCCTCAGTCTTCTGTTGTGGAGAGGCTGCAGGGACTAAAGTAATGAGTTGAACTAGCGGTAAAGTATTGCCAGTTTCATGACATCAAATGTGAATCTGAGCTTAAAATTAAAAAAAAAAAAAAAAAAAAAAAAAAGATAAAAAGTCATTGTCTCCAAAGTAGAAAGACATAAAAAAACCTCAAAGAATCATCTTAGGTAATTTCTGGGTATTGTTTTACCTTCTTTCCCTGCCTTCTTCTCTGGTGAGATAGGCCTGTCAGCTTTTGAGATTTACTTATGCCTAACAGATCTGCTCTAAAATGTCTCTGTTCTCCACCTCCATAGCTCAGTCCAAGGCAGGGCAGTCTGTAGGGGCTGTATCTGGGAAATGCACAACTCGGGACACTAATGAACATTGGGGTCCTGCTCCTTCTCTTACTTTCATTGACTCTTGGAGAGCACTTCTAGTTGCCAAGCAGAAGAAAGGCTGCCCTGCCTGCTTCCTAAGCAACCTAGATAACTGCTTCTGTCCAGAAGACAGGCACCTGGAGTGCAGAAGGGTTTTCTTCCAACAAGCCTAATATTCATCAAAAAGATAGCATTTCTTTCATGGTAGACATTCACTGCAGGATGAGCCAAAATCTCAAGAAAAATCCCAACCTTGATAAAATGGAAGTAGTAACAGACATTAGGCGCAAATGTAGATGTGTACAAGTTTCTGAAATTCTCAGTTTTAGAGAATTCAGCTTTAGATAAATCATTTCTAGAAAAGTCTATGAAACCTGTATTCAGGTTCAAAGTTGAGTGTTGGAACACTGAAAGCTGAAGAGAGGTGTGCGACTTGGGCTTGGGTTTCTGTAGATTGAAAAGGTTCTCCTGGCCAGCAGCCAGGTGAAAGATGGTCTGTCCCACGTTATCAAATGTGAGACCTCCTATGCTAGTGAGTAATGTAATGAGCTTACAATAAGGGAGGCTTACAGAAAAGAAGTGGCCAGTACATAAAAAAAGAAGAAGAGGTAATATTGCCATCTGATCCTACCAGAGATCAAAGAATTCCAGGAAATAGTGGAAAGTGTTGTGCTTTTGCACTTGTTAACTGATTGCACAAGAGGAAAGACAAAGGAGAAAATCTTAGTCGAGGCATCTGCTTCTCTGTGAACTGTGACAAAGACATGAAGAGGCATTTACTTGTTATCATCAGCCCAGGGAGAGCCGTTCTGAGAATGGAAATGCTAATCATCAATCTCCCTGTGCATGCAATGTCTCTGTTTAATAGCTGATAGAGCGTCTCCAAAGGGGCTTTTTTTTGCTCTTTGTTTAAAATGACATATAATGGACCTGGACTTATCAGTGTCTCTAAATGCATTTTCTGTGCTTTATCCTTACTAAGGGATTTAGTCCGTTCTAATGAATATGTGCAGAATTGATTTTGAGCTTGGTATAATTTAATCCATCAATTTAACATTAAATTAATATGCGAAGGGGGTCTCTTTGTGGATGAAAAACAGAAGGGGAACATTCTTATTAATTTAAAATGGACTTGAGAAATGGAAAGAGGCTGCTGCTATTAGTATCTGCCACTGGGCTTAACCACTGGTTAGCAAGTTACCTTGTGTGAATACTGAAGCTGCTAAAGCTATGGCGACTGAGGGATGCCTAGCACACGCCGAGCCTGGGTCTCAGGAGGCTGTCGTCACATCCGCGGGTTTCAAACTGCTGAACCATGTTTTTCCGGGAATGCTTATGGTTGAAGGCTCCTCACCATCCTCCTACCAGAAATGTTTTTCTGTAGAGTGGCACTCCCCACACAATTTTTCACATGAGAGAGGAGTCCAAACAGGGGATGTTTAGACTGGACATTAGGAAAAAATTTTTCACAGAAAGAGTGGTCAGACAGTGGAATAGGCTGCCCAGGGAGGTGGTGGAGTCACCATCCCTGGATGTGTTTAAGGGTCGTTTAGATGAGATGCTGGGGGATATGGTGTAGGGGAGAACTTTGTAGAGTAGGGCTGATGGTTGGACTCAATGATCCCAAGGGTCTTTTCCAACCTGAATGATTCTGTGATTCTGTGAAACCAAAGCCATGTCCCAAGAACCACTGAATATTTGGGTCTGTGATCAGATTTCACAGCTGACTCCTCGTTCTTGAATTGGACAAGCACTGAATTGGAAAAGATACCTAGAATGGGACATTACGCAGCGTCATCAAGCAGCACAGTTTTAAATGATGGTTTTAACTCACCCGCAATGATCTAACAGAACTCGCAAAGATGGCACATAGCAACAACTAAGGTTTAAAAATTACGGATATAATTTTAAACAAGGTGATGTAAGAAGAGCACCAGGAGCTGAAAAAAAATTATCCAGAGCAGCATGATTTTAAAAAATCTTTATCAAAGGACCATTTTAATCACTCCTTTATTTTCCTTGGGATAAGATCAGACTAATAGGGCTGTTAACTGATCTATCTGGATTCCCATTTTTAAGCAGCAGCACAATAATAGGAATGCCAGAGGGCTAGGAGGAAGCTGCTTTCCAGCTACTGCTGAGAATGACCTGGGGGGCTCCCTAGTTTTGCCTTGCACAACTCCCAGAAGCCATGTGCTCCAGACTTGATGAATCTGTGGGTATTTTTTAAAGTTGCTGTTAGAATCCTCTGGGATTATGGATAGAAAAGAAAGTTTTTCACTGTCATTATGAGATGAGTATATCATCTGCCTCTTGCTCCTAAGAGCACTGGTTCCCAAGAGCGGGAAGGTGGCAACAGAACCATGCAGGGGCTGATCCAGGAGACACAGAAATACTCCAGAGAAACATGACAAGGGGAATCAATGGTTTAGAACAGCTTTCACATGAAGGGAGACAAAAATAAACTAGGAATCATCAGGTTGGACCACAGAAGATATAACAAAGCATAGCAGGGAAAATTTATTGTTTTATCATATCCAGAGAATCCAGTGACAACACAACTAAGTTGTCAGGAAGAATTAAAGCAAAGTAAAGTTTTTTTCATAACACATCATTAAATTTTAGAATGCGCTGCTGAAGGGATTGTAGAAGCTGAATTCAGAAACACACTAGAAAGATTAGTGAACTGATTTGTGAGCATTTTAACCAGAAAGTTGGTTGCTCAGGTAGAAATGATACTGTAGAAGTATTTAGATTACTGTTACACTTTCTGTCAGAAATGCATCTTTTCTTACAGTAAATCATCAGGGCTTTTTTCCCTCATGTGGCATCTACTGATTTGCAGCAGAAATATGTACACTTGAAGAAGGAATGCAGAGCACAGGGTGGGAATGCACTGATAAGTAACATGGCACCCTGGTTAGAAAGACTGGATGGTCTTCTCTCCTAATAATATATGGACAATTTCTCTTGCAGTATTATTCTTCTAACACATTAAGCTGTAAAAAGACTGATCTGCATCACATGCAAATCAGGAGGATGCTTTCTCTTGAAATGATTTAATGTCATTTAAACATTTTATCTGTTCAGGTACACATCAGTGCAGAAAACTGTCCATCAGAGAGCACCACTGAAAGCAAATATTGGAAAGCTGACTACAGTGGAATAGATATTGCCTGGCCAAATAGAAGGTACACATAGAAAAAATGTGAACAGCAAAACAAAGTTAATGGTCTTTGAGTCCGTTAGCTTTAGCTACATACTAAAGCTGTGATGGGTCTTCATCAGCTGAAACACCATCTGCCCACAGAATATTGCAAGCGACATGCAAAATGAGGATGAGAAAAAGAAGGGGGATGAGAAAGATTTTTCCCTGCCTACAGCTTCTTTATACAACCCTTAACTCTTTGGCAAGACACTTGTCATCAGGACCAATTCTCCTTGGAAAGGGCAGGTCCTTCGTCAGAGCCTCGCAGCCCCAGAGGACCCTGCACCAGCAGCCCTGAGCAGAGTGACATGGACCACTCTCCCTCCTCTCCCTCCCCACCATGGCTGGTACAGACTCTCATCTCAACCCTACAACTTCAGCATTGCTGGAGATGAAACAAGCGTGTGATGCTAGCATGCATTAATTTTTGTGTGTTTTCTTCTGAATTTCACCCCCCTCCACTTTTCAACATGTATGCGTAAATATGGCAAAAAGGGGAAGGTTCATCTGCCTTGTAGAATTAGTTACATTAAATGTCTCTGGAAGAAAACTGTAGCTTGTTAACAGTTCTGACTATATTCACTTGGTCCTTGCAAGTGAATAAGGTCATTACACCTCATCACCTAATGTGTGCTTATGTCATTATAAAATTGCTCTCATGGTGTGATTACTCAAGCACTAGCACACTAACTGCACTCAGTTTGGCCTATGACTTGCCATCATTAGAGTCACTCAGGTCAGCTGTGGCTTTAATCCTCAGCAGATGTGGCAGTGTCTTGCCTGCAGACTTGTGAGGGCAGTAAAAAAGCTCTGCTGAGAGTCATCCCCCATCCAGTCTCTCCACCTTGCTCTTGTGCATGACACCAATCTTCCTTACCCCTTTGGGAGCAAATCCAAAGATGTACCAGCAGCACAGATGTGCTGCAGCTGCGGCACTGGAGGAAGCAATACTGCGAAATTTCTTCTGCCAGTTCCAGAGATGGGAGGAAGCAGAAAGGTAACTTTTTTTCACCTTTGTGGTACCCATGTCCTCTTCCAAAGGTCTGTGGAGCCCACCATTTAGAGAAAGAGTAATGGTTTAGTCACAAGGGACAACTGTGGGTTCTGCTTGGTGCATGGGGCAAAATGGCATCCTGACCAGACAGTTACTTGGGCTTGCAACATTCAAAGCTGTCTGTGCTGCTGAGGACCTTGACCTATCTTTCATAATGGTCCAGTCCATCAAATCCTATCAGTTAGTTTCTCCGAGAGACTTTGGTGGAGGACTTTGACAAAAGCTTTTTTGGAAATCTTAACCCCTTGTACCTCAGAATAACCCTAACCACACGGGTTTTTCTCCTCCAAAGAACTCCACTGAATGCAGGTGTAGGAGTCTGGGCCGCGCTGGGAGAAAGTTAGTGCAGACAGAAGAATGCAAGGACGAAGACAAGGCCAGCAAAATAAGGCTGGCAAAAACACACAAGATAGCAGATAAGTGAGAAACACCTGTGGTCAGCAAAAGCACACAAATCTGCGCAAAACAGGGTATGAGATAAGGGAGTTTTGGCAAGTTTTGGGCTTTACATGCTAATTGCAATTAACCAATGCAAATGCTTGTAGAGGCGCGTGAACAGCGCGTGTAGATGACCCGTAGCCTATTAGAAGATAGATCAGTGCGTGTACGGAACTTAGTAGAGTACAAATGTAACCAGAAAAGGAATAGAATATATTATAATAACAATAAAAAAAGATGGACGACCTGATCATCACATTGGTGTTGCGTCATTTCTGTTCCCGCACGGAGAAATAAGGACCCCGCCTAATGGTGACTCCGACATGCAGGGCCCATGGCTTGTCTTTGCAAAAGGTGGACCTTTCATGTTGCGCTGCATTTACCCATGTGCTTGCCAATTCTATTCTTTTGTATAATGCCTCATAATTTTCCTTGTACAGGTGTCAGGCTGTTGTTTCTTGGATCACCCTGGGATCCTTTTTTAAAACCTGATGCTACATTTGTCAGCTTTCATTTCCCTGACACTGAGGCCAATTTAAACACAGTTTATCATATTACAGTTATGGTTTGACAATTTGATGTTTAAATTTTCTGAGACATCTGGTGGTTACTGTCTACTGCTGACAACTTTTTACTAGTTAATTTATCGATTTGCCAAAAATCTTTCCTAAGTTTCTTCAGTTTAAGGGTGCTCTTCTTTCCCGTTCCCTGAAAATAAAGGTTGTCACATTGTGAGTTTTCTTCAAGTTTTTCTGCAGTGAACACTGAAGCGTAGAGTTCTGTTTTCCTTGTTATGGCTTCATTTTCTCAATGCTCTTACTGAACGTTGATTCTCTGATAAGCTTCCACCTGTGGGTGAGTTTGAAAATGTTTTAAAATATTTTAAATTATTGAGATATTTGTTATTAATTTATTATTATCTAAATCTAGTTTCTGTTAATGTTATACATCAGTCTATTTTGGCCTGCATTATTTTGATCACCAGAGTTGAGGTTCCATTTTCATTTGGTTGTTTGAATGTGAGTTCTGTTTTTGAAAGATACCAGTTTAGTACCAGTAATCCCCTTATTCTACTGTTTTCCACTCTGATTAGGAGTGGGAGAATTTTTTTAATAGATGGCATAACTATACCCTGATTTTCTAATAGGGGGCCTATAATATAATGTTTAGAATAGAATAGAATAGAATAGAATTTTATATAATATTATACTACATTACTATTAAAATACATAATATTAATATATAATAATATTACATGATACAATTATATAGTAATATAATATAAATAATGACTACTATATGAATATTATAAAAATGCAATTATAATATATCATATAATATATAATAGTATGGATATTGTATTATTATAATATATTACTATATTATAAAACATATTATAATGTTGCTATAATATCATAATATAATATTACATCATATCGTATCAGATTATATATTATATTGTGTACTATATTATTATACTGTATTATAATATATACTATATGATATCTTTAATTTTATTATAATGTTATATAATGTATATCATATTGTATTATATTTATATTGAAGATATAAACATTTTTGATAAGGATTTTACCCTTTTGACTGCTTTTATTTTTCATTTCCCATTTTTATGCAGGTCTCCTTTTCAAAATTAAAAACTACTGTAGTGGATGTTTTGGGTTTTTTTTCTCTGAAAGGAAAGCTGAATTTAATCATCATGTCATAACATTGCAATCTTCAGCTATAAAGGTTTGGACCAGGCTGTGATCAGGAGCTGCTTCTTTTTGTGTGTGTGTGTGTGTGTTGGAGGTCTCCCGCTGGACTCCAAAGGATCTTCACACATGGTGTGGTAAAAGGTGTGTGACTAAACGACCGAGCTGCATGAAGGTGTCCTGAAACATCATGCTTCAGCCAGAAGGAGAAGCAGAGAGTGCGTATGCCCCCTGAAGTGCTACTGCAGCTTCCCTGCAGCACAGGAGGACCCATCACAGGCAGTTCCTCCATGCATTGGCATGGCTCCTTTCCCTGGTGAGCCTTTCCATGGACGGCGGCAAGGGGCAGAGCCCATCACATCTTTCCCTGTACCTGCCATGGTCCTGTGAAACACTCCTGGAAAGACAGTGACAATGATCCTTGGGATGGAGGCTGGAGAAGCAGAAAAGAGGTGCATGGGCCTCTTTCTCAAGTGTCAGTTTTGGCTGAAATGGGACAGCAGAACGGAAGTTCTGTGGCAATAATGTGTTCTGTGGCAGGAGGGACAACCTGTTGGATAGGCAGGTCACAGAAACCTGATTTTCATGGGAAATTTAGCTAAAATCCACACAGGCTGTCCTGGGTCATTGGAGATGCTGTAATACTTCTAATGGTTTCCCGAGTATTAATCACAAATATAAAATGAGTCAGACTTTTTCCACTCTGGAGTGAGAAAAACCTTTACTGTACATTTCTCCTGATAACATATATTGTTAACAATGCTGCCCTTTTCCATGAAAGTAATTTTTTCACCATCTTCTCCCCATGACTCAGAGGTGAATGAATGCTACTTTCACAGACAGAGATGTGCAGATAAGTTTTATTTCAATGTTTTTAAAAGGATGACAGCATGGCATGGGGATCACGACGATGACAAAGCTTTGAGAACAACTGGAAAGATTTCTGTTTGAACTGCAAAGGTATGCAGTAACTGAGATTTTTTTTTCAGGCTTGCTGCCACAGCACACTGGGAGAGAAACACACTGACACTTTCCTGTATTTGAGGGATGAGATTGTGCTTTAAACCAGATGACTAAAGAAACAAAACCATAAAATGGAATTGCTAAAAGTCTGTGAAATACTTGATCTCCTGAAACATTATTTATGAAAAATAGGTATTTTCTCATAATGCCAAGAATGACTCTGTTGAAGAATTTACCATGAAGCTATAAGCAGTACCACAGATTTACTGCAAGTCATAGTTTAGCTCCACCAGTGACTGGCATGCTGAGACAATAGTGGGTCATATCATCTATGGTGTGAGAACACTGTCAAAAGGAGGGATAAGAAAGGTCTGCTTGGGGCCATAGTTTGAGTGGTGCACAGAGGTTTTTTTCGGGTGGGAGGGAAAGAAATTCATAGCATGCTATATAGCACTGAGGAGAGTAATGGTTCAGGGAAGGAAGTTGGAGTTGAATGAGAATCAGAACTTATTTATAGCCCCAAATTTTTTGATTAGCTAAAAATATTAGGTTTTTTTATATGCCCCTGTTTATTAAGCTTTTAAGATACACTTACATTTTTAACTCTTTTCTGCAGCCAGGAAGGCTAGAAACAACCACCTTTTTTTTTTCCTCTCTCCTAGAAAGGAAGATTTCTTACCTATTTGCAGCCTCTGTAAAGTAGGTTTTTTAAAATTAAAACTATAATGGAATATAAAGGAAAATCACAAGTTTGCAGTGCTCACCTTTGATCTAGGAGAACCAAAGTCTACACAGACTTCCTCTTTGACCTTTCAGCAAATAATTTAACCACATAGGATGAAAATCTGGCAGAAAACTGGCAGGTCACAGAGAGTTCTCCATGCTGTAGACAACTACATCAGATATCCTTATTAACAATTATTCCAGACTCTGTTTTAACATTATATAGGTGTTTTGCCCTCCACAACTCCAATTAGAGGCCCGTTCCAGAACCTTGCTTCTCTGGTACTTAGAAACCTTTTTCTAATTTCCAGTCTAATTTTATTCATGACTGCTTTATACTAATTTGTTCTTTGCTAACATTGTCTTTTTCTTAAATAGCTCATTTCCTTCTGTGGCATATACCCACCTGCTGAATTTATACAGTACAGTTTTCACTCCTCTTACCTTTCATTTTTCTAGGCTAAACAAGGCAACTTCTTTTATAAATATACACTCTAGGCTATCTATCAGCCTATACTCTAGGCTGTCTGCTCACTTAGCCATCTTTTTTGACCTTTTTTACACCTATTCCTATTTAAATTATTCCTCTTTTTTGCAACAAGTGTGCAGTAATGTGTATAATAATTTGTGGAGGGTCTCATCAAGGCCTTATATATGCATTCATATTTCAGTCTGTATTGAAAATATTTTGCTTGGCAAATTATCTTTATTATCTTTCCCTGGTCATTTCATAATGCTGTGAATCCTGGTTTTGAGTACTACAACCAGATATAAGTCCCCTAAAATTATGAAGCCATATATACTGTCAATATTAGGGCCATCCTTAAAAGTAGCTCTATTCTAAAAATCTGCTACAGGGCCACTGTTCTGTACATTCATGTGGTTACAGTGCTACATATATATTCAGGTGAAAAAATCTGGAAACTTAAAACTTTATTTAAAAAAATGTCTGTGATATAATATCTTTTAAGTATATCCTATGATTCTAGTTGCAAAACCACACAGTACTAGAGAACAGGAATAAAAAAAATGAAGATAAATGAGTTGGCTTGTTGTTTATACTGACTGATTGGGGTAAGGTGGATTAAACAAAGGTGACTTAACTTTTAAAGGTTTAAGAGGCAATATGAACACAAATGCCTCCTATCTTGTATAATGCATTAATGCCACTAAATTTTATTACATACACAACATCTTTTTAAAATTATTCCTTGATCAGAATTGTTGATGTGCCCACCTTTTAGTAGAATCTCCAATACTTACTCTATACTAAGAAGTGTAAAAAATATAGCTAATATTACATAAAACCTTAATATACTATAGTAAACAACTAGATCTTTTATTTTTTTCTTTCTAGTTTTTCATGTGGAAAGGCATAACAGAAGATACTTGAGCCAAATAGGTTTAATGAAGCAATGTTTATGGAAAAGGAGGAAAATGTTAGAGGATTTCAAAATAAAAGAAACAGAAAAACGAACAATTCATTCCATGAAGTACATAAAGACTAATGCACTTTCTTCTTTTAGTGAAGAAATAGAGGGGGAATAGGAGAAGGAGGAGGGAGTTGCTGAGCCTGCTACCTCCCTTGAGCATATTAGCTTGCAATTTATTTTGTATTAAATGCCACGTCTCTCACCCTTATCCTAGTTTAGACTGCAGGATAAAGCTCCCTGCTGGAGCTGCAAGTGACAATATATAGCGAATCACATGCCCCTTGCTAGACACCTGTCTATGTTAGACTTGCAGTTCTGGCTAGCCACTCCTCCTGCCACACTGAAGTAACTTTCTGCTCCTCACAGTGCTCGGCTCCTAGCAGGAGTACCACAACATTTAGTATCTATGTTCAGATCTTGTTATAGGAGAAAAAACATCCTCACTGGAGTCACAGCTTCTCGTGGTGTGTAGTTCTGCATCCCAGGAAGTGAACTTGTACATGAGTTAGGGTGATTGCTCATCAGAGGTAAGTCCAGGCATAGTTTTATTGCCTGTGCTTTTCACACATTAGTGTCACGACTGTTTCAACTTCCTGAAATATATTTACGCTCTTTGGAGAAGCCTCTCCAAATATAGCAGAATGTGAAAAACAGTTGAAAACAGACATGTATATTGGTCCCTTCCACTCATCTCCCTTCTGTAGCAGTAGGTGCCAATCATTCAGGATATTTGTTTCCATCTGCCTTGCACTGTCAAGAAGGGGCTGTTCTCCTTCTTTAGATTTAGAGTATATCTTAAAGCACCCAAAATATAAGGGACCAAGGTTCAAAACTTTCCTGTGCTCAAGGAGACCCATATATAGACTAGAAAAATGCAACTCTCGTTAGTATACAAGGACTATGAGGGAGAGGGAAGGAGGATAGCTGATGAATATCCATAAGGACAACCACATCTCAGATAGCATCACTTTCTTTTCAAAGCCAGCTTTTATTTTAAGAATTTGATTTTGATTGGTTTGGGGGTTTTTTGGGAGGTAGGGGGGTTGTTGTTGGTTTTTTAAATTTCTTTCTCAACAGATGCACAGTCACTTTATAGGGAAGCCAAATAGTCCCTCCTTTATCTGTAACTGGATTTTACAGTCTTCAGGTGAAGAGCAGCCTGGCTGATTGAATACAGCATCAAACCTAGACACCCTTGTGAAAGTTTAATGCTTGAAGCATGTATGAATGACTAGTCTTGCAAGTAGCTCCTTAGACACATCTGGTGTTGAACTGGTCTTTGTGATCTCCCTAAGGAAGGCTGAGCTCAGACAGAGTGAATCCACATTGTCAGGTGTCTTTGCATAGGCCAGGATAGTTACCCTGCTAGACTCCTCTCTCGTAGAGAATGTGGGACTTTAGGAGGTTTTAGTTAATGATGAATAAGACATGGGAGTTTATATAAATGGATATTTCTTAGGTCAGTGAAAAGAGAGACTTTTTTCCACATGCAATATGTGACACCTCAGATCTACCTATGAAACATGCAGAGGCACTGATCATCTGCCATAAATGAAACTCAGCAGCAGCTCTGGGGAAAAAAATCTGTACAGATTCAGTGAGAAGACTCAATAGGAAGGATTTTCACAGCTGTCCTGAGGTACTGCCCACTCAAAAAGCCATCTTCTTGGAAAGATAACCCAGAGAGCAGGTCTTCAAAGACTCACATAAGAGTCCTAGCAGAATCCTGAGCAATATATGTAAACAGGACTGGAGAACAAAGTCTGTCACTGTTTAAATCACTTTAACTCTGTGTTCCAAAAGCTACTGACTGACTGGAGACTGGCTGAGAGTACAGCATGGTAAATTGAATGGAAAGATAATCTTCTTTGAAATCCAGGAAACTTCACTTCATGGTGAAAAGATCTCATTGTAAAGCAGGTCTACCTCATTAAATGAGTCATAAAATCCCTCCAACAATAAACAATAATATATCACCCTGGTGTTAAGGAGTTCTGTTCAGTGGTTGAGAGCCACCTGGATCCATATTTCTGTGCTGAGATGGGCAAGGAGTCACAGAAGAAACAAGATTGTTTTATTTGGGCTGGAGGGAGAAAATCATTGCTCTGTATCCTCTGTACCATTCTATATCTTTCTAGGATCCTGCCCAAAAGGCAGTTGAGTAGCTTCACAGCCAAGATAAACATCCACCACGGCAGTCTCAAATCTGTGAGAAGGAAGTTCAGATGCCTTTCCTGAGTGGGCTTCATCATCACAGAAGTGAGGTACTGTGACAAGCACTGACATATGAAAAGGTATTACCTCATAACAGCCCTACATCTATCGCAGGTGTGGACTGGTCTGTATCTCTATAGAAGAAGAGCATTTGCCACCTCTAGAATCTTGTATTGACTCTCAGTGTCACTAAGGTACTGAATCACAGGTACCTGTACTGAAATATCTACCAACCCCAAAGCCACACCATCACTTTACCTTCTCTCTGCAACTATATTTCAACACTCTAAGGGACTCTGAAGAAAGACTCTCTTTCCTAGGCAATAGGAGCTTACCTTCCCTGAGTGTATTATTTTTTTACACTTACTGAGATGGGACAAACACAGCTATGCGGGGGACATGAGCTGCATAACAGTGGGAATCCTTTGGCAGCCTGAATATGGGGATAACGAGGTCCTGACAGTCTGAAGGAGGTTCCACACCCATGTCAACTTGTGACTTCCTGCCAAGCACCACCTACACACAAAGAGGATGGTACACTCTTCAAGCACAAGGGCATCCATGCCCTGCTCACTGACAGCTGAGCAGAAGACACTTCCTGTAGTGATGGGACAAGGGGCAATAGTTTTCACCGGAAAGAGAGATTTAGATTGGATATAAGGAAGAAATTTTTTAAGGTGAGGGTGGTGAGACAATGGAAGAGGTTGCCCCGGGGAAGTTGTGGATGCCCCATTGTTAGAAGTGTTCAGTCAGGTTGGATGAAGCTTTGAGCAATCTGATCTAGTGAAAGATGTCTCTGCCCATGGCAGGTGGGTGTGGACTAGATGATCTTTAAAGGCCCATTCCAACCCAAACCAGTCTATGATACTATGATTCTATGGGTCCACATACCAGCTGATTGTGCTTCAGGCCGGCTTGTGGGTAGGCACTACTGGGATGTGTGACTACATCACTGAGAAATGTATAAATGCTTGTCAAACAAAAGTCAACTCTAAGAAACTTCTGTAGCTGGACATTTTCACAGCCACATGTGCATGAGATTGCCCATGCTTGCTAGGAATACAACTCCACACACATACTGTTAGTATAATCATTTGTAGCTAGAGTGATGAAAGTTTAGTGACTGAGCTGAAGTAAACGTTCACGACACTGTGCTCCCACAACTCCCTTTATATTTTATCACCCCTTTTCCATTCCACTCACTTTTTTCCACATTCCATACCCAGTCCTGGGAAATCTCCACATATTCTAGTGGTTTCCCTCATCGACAGAAGGCTCATTTCCTAAGTAGGTTCTAACACATGACCCATCAAGGTAACAATATATATGTCATTTTAGTCAGTGACAAAAGGATCATTTGCTGCTTCCTCACATAGAGCCAGCCAGGACTGGCATTAGGTATGGCATAACCAGGAAACATGAGACCTTTTCTTCTATACTTGCTCAAGGCCTCTGACCATGAGACACTCTGACCATGGCAACTCAGACGCAGACCTTCCTGGAATAGAAAATACTCTGATTTTGCCTGTGGCAGGTGCTCTAGGTTGGTGTGCAGCAGTAGGAGTACCCCATGTCTATCATCCACTTATGTTGGTAGCTCACCAAGCAACACACTCCTAGGTATGGCTGAGGAGCTGGATGGTGCCCAGCAGCAGCTCAGCTCATTGTTCATCCCAGAAATGCTGGGGAGAGGCACTGAAAACAGCACAAGGTTTTGATCCATCCACTGCTCAAACTACAGAGTCAGTGTCTGGCACGTCTCGTACAGGTGACATGACCAAGTCTTCTCATCTCCCTTGTCCCTTCTTCTTCAGACAAAACTAATATGTAACTTGTTCCAGGGCTGGAGCCTTTCTGTCATTTGCAGATATCTCTTTTATTTTAGCTTTTTTACTAGCTAAATATATGCATATATTTGTGTATACACATATAAAACCTTTCTTATTGTCTCTTCTCAGCTTTTGTCCAAATAGTCCTTCTAGAAGACTATTCTAGATAGTCTAAATCTAGGGAAAGAAAGGCTCTTGCTTGGACATCCTTATGTACAATCACGAGGTTGGTAGCCCTGCTAGCTTTAGCTTTTTGTTCATGGTTTTTAAGTTATATGATATTTTCCTTTTACACCAGAAAAGTGTCAGACCAGAATTCTAATATGATGTCTTCAAAACAAATACCCGTCTCTTGCAAACATTTCTGTTTTAGAAACTTGTTTTAAATTCTTTTTCAAAAGCCTCTTCATTTTTGTATACTGAAAGTCTGGGGCTTGTTCACTCCCATAGGATGTTGAATTTGAATATATTATGGCTACTATTACACCATGGCCTTTTTCTGTCTTGTGCATTCTCTGACTAACTGCACCAAGAACCAGTCATCACTTTGTGTCCAAAATTCAGTACACATCATGCCACTGTGCACAATTCATCCAGTTTACAGAGGGGTAAATGAACTCATCCATTATTTCCAAGTTTTCTCCAAAACTTCTCTAATCTTCCATAACACATCACCTTTAATAAACATCTTGGCAAGTTGTCTGTAATATAGTCCCAATATTGTATGTTTTTTAGACAGACATGGAATTCAAATCCTTACATATATGATATTTAATTATATATTTAATGACTTGGCCTTATTTAACTCTACACTTTAAACCTAGAAAGCCACTCCTTCACAAGCTAGATTGATCTACATCTGACTACAATAGCCTACTGATATTTCTTCTACCAGGTAGAATCTGGCAATCCTGGTTCATCTCCCTCATTTTTCTTAGAGTTGTATAGAGATGCATCAGATTTGGGCTTAGTCTAGTTGCCCATTTTTACATTTCCTAATAAGAAGGAACTTTATTTATTGACATCGTTCCTGAATTTTACCACCTGTTTTTCATGTATACAGAATGTACATAGAATTATAGAATCATAGAATCATTTAGGTTGAAAAAGATCTTTAAGATCATTGAGTCCAACCGTAAACCTAACATTGCCAAGTCCGCCATTATACCATGTCCCTAAGTGCCATGTCTATATGTCTTTTAAATACCTCCAGGTATGGTGACTCAACTACTTCCCTGGGCAGCCTGTTCCAGTGCTTGAGAACCCTTTCAGTGAAGAAATGTTTCCAAATATCCAATCTAAACTTCCCTTGGCACAGCTTGAGTCTGTTTCCTCCTTGTCCACTTGTTACCTGGGAAAAGAGACCGTTACCCACCTCATGACAACCTCCTTTCAGGCAGTTGTAGAGAGCAATAAGGTATCCCCTGAGCCTTCTTTTCTCCAGCCTAAACAACCCCAGTTCCCTCAGCTGCTCCCAACAGGACTTGTTCTCTAGACTCTACACCAGCTTCACTGATCTTTGGATGCTCTTCTTTGACATCTTCTTCTTGAATGAAGAGGATATGTCACCCTGAAAGTATTTTCCCTCCACTTTCCGACAATCTTCCTGACCGTCTACATAATTGTAACTTCCAGCCAGTGGTTCTGTTTCCTTATAGAGATGGAACTTACATGGGAAATAACATGTTTGTAAAAACGGTGTTTTATCTGCAGATAGTTCATATCCAGGCTTATTATTATTGCTAATATTATTATTTTGCCACAAAAAGTTCCTTAAGTTCTGAGACTAGAGGCTGTTATTCACTGAAGAAACTGAAACATACAGTCCATCAATAGCTCCAGGGCAATTTTTCACCAGAGGTAGTTGTCTGGAACATACTTTTTTCCTCTCTCTCTTCAGATTTTTTATTTTATTTTGGCAATTACATGAAACATTACTTCATCCCTTATTATTCTCTTGCCATTCCTAATAAGCTGTGTTTTAATTTAAAACAGCAATTTACAATTCAATTAATATATAACAACACAATCCATTGTAATCACAATGCGATAAATTTGTGTTTTAAGTAATTTTTAATGGTCATAGCAGCTGGATCTGTGAAGTGTGGAAATAGCTACCATTTTTCACCATGTGCAATACTGCCTGTGCAAAGCACCACTTTTTAATTATATCACCACCAAAGCCCAGTGTATGGAAAATGGAGCAACTGTAATTGCAAAGGAAGAAAGTCTTGCTTATCATATACAGTTAATACAGAAAATATAAAAGTTATGCCAAGATGTAATGAGTAAAACTGATATAAAAGTGAATTCCCTGATAAAATCATTATTTAAAGATGTGTTTCAGACTGATATCTTTCAAAAAGTAAAGGCCTGTGATTAACTTACCTCAGCCAACAAAGAGTTACAAGATTACTACATCTGACCAGAAACTTACTCTTTAGAAATTGTAAATAATTCCTTATTACTTTACTGGTGGATGTTTTTTCCCTTTTCTTTTGTGATAGTCATGTACTTTTTCAAATTTATGCATTTCTATACTGTGCAGATAAAAAACTCCCAAAGGGCTAAGTCCTCAACAAGTTGACAGTTCCTTTGACTTCAGTGAAACTACATTAATTCCAACATATTTATTACCTATATTTGCCTGTAGTTTAGATGTTAGATATGAACCATCATATGCCATCTGGAAAAAGTATATAAACCCTCTTCCAAGTTCCACTCCAAAAAAGGAGTGTGACTCCTCCAGGTAGATCCTCTCTTCTGCTCCTACCAAGGCCATTTGGACTTGCTGTGAACACAAGCTCTTGCTGCTACAGAGGAAGAGAGACTTTTCACTCTTTCATCAATGTTTTTACTCTTTAAATCAGAAGTAATCCTATTTTATTGAAAGGAACTGTAGTGCTGTAAATGTAAAATCATAAAAAGGTCTCACTATGTTTTTCCCTCTTCTGTTTAATAGAGTATTCTGTAACCCTGATTTACTTCTAAAGGAACTTCAAGAAATCAGCTTTCCTTTCATTTCCCATCCCAATAACGTACTCTATATCAGTTTGCTCCTGGTCACATGGAGAGTACTCATCAGCATTAATAATTCTACTAATGAAACCTGCAATATAAGTGCTTGAGGCTTACAGTTTTTGAAAATGGGAATTAAGTTGCTTTCACCAACCTTCCATTTGATTTAGTTGTATTTTTTTTTAACTTTTAAGCTGTAGAAAAATGTTCCCAGAATTATGAAAGATATTATAAGCAAAAAAATATATGGAATATATATCCTCTCTTAAGTTACTGGATAACCAAGATCTTTCTTAATTAATAGATTTTGACATTTCTGAAGGTCAATAGGAAAAGGAAATAGGTAACAGTAAAAATCAGAAAATATATATTATATCCTGTAGACAAAAGAGGAAATACTGAAAATTGTCAGATGGGAAAGTGTGCCTATAAATTGGTTATTTTCAAAAGAAACATTTTTACATGGGCCATTTCCATGCTGAGCTTGTATAAATGTATATAAAATAAACATTCATATTCCTTTATGAATATTATACTCATTGAAAAATATAGTGTAAATGAAATGTAAAGCTTTAATTATTGGAAACCTCTCCTGTATCACAGAAGTCAGTTTGAGTTTAGAAACTGGATTTACTTGGAACAGAATCATGACCAGGACCCCAAAAATGTAAATTTCCTACTATTCTTTATTCAAATGAAAAGATACTGTCTCTGGCAATTGCACCATAAAGAAAAAAAATGTTGTTTTTTTATGTTATTACTGGCTTTTCAATTCTTACATTTGTCATTGATATATGTGGCATGAAAGTAAAAAATGCATACATAACATAAAGGCTGAGTAAATATACATTAAGGAGAACTAAACTATCAAGTGATTTTACCCTTATCTGCATTTGCAGGTTGGTTAGATCCATCAATGTATGTACCGCCAAACTCTATAATTCCATTATAGTGGTAGGAGGAAGAAGGTGGGAGTCTTTGAGGTGACGCCATGTATTGTATAGTAAAATCCAGCAAAGTTTCATTTTCAAATATCTGGTGGAGAAGGGGCAAAGTATCTCCAGTAATTTTAAGGACATTTTCCAAATGTTTATTTAGATAAAAGATAGATAACAGTAAAACTATAAAACCTGAAGCCAGATAACTAGGTTTTATTAATGACCTGCCATATACCGTGGCCGGATAATTAAAGTTCTCCCTCCCTCCTAACCCCCTCCTCCCAGAAAAGGAGCGAGTGGACAAATTTATTTGATAGTTTGATAACCAGGGGACACTGGTTGAAAACTATTGATATAATCAGGGTACATTCAATTTGCTCACGACAGACACTCCTATCTGCTAATTTCACCTGTGAATAGTTAATTATGCCCTGGATGCATATGGTCGAGCCATTAATAAAATTTGTCTGTCATACATTTCTGTATTTTCCTTTTTTGTCATTTTCATGTGCATTTTATCTATGGGAATCTTTCCCCCCCCCTTTTTTTTTTCTTTTAACATTGCACAAGACAGATGTTAGTGGTATGGGTATTTCAGCAAGGCTACGTTATAGATGGCATGCAGCATGGATCAGGATTGCTCTTTTAGCCTGTAAAAGACTGGGCCTGTGTACATAATGAAGTTGCTGAAGCATGAATGATAATGGAGTTCTTAACCATTTCACATTTTCAAGCTATGCTTAGGGAATTTGCTTCCAACTAAACAAATGCAAAGGAAAATGCGTCTTTTTTTTTTTTTTTGGCAGGCTCATGAGGATTTTACATATATAGGATGGCTGTTTTTACTTTGTTTCCTTTAAATCTGGCTGCCATCCCTTTTCTAAGACATTTCTTTGCGTGAATGCAGGTATCAAAAACCAGATTTTCTCCCTCCAGTCATCTGAATTTAATAAAGTACATATTGTATGCCAAGGCAATTTGTTTTAATCTCTGGAAGGCCTCTCAGGACTCAGAAAGCTTCTAAAATTCACATGAAATTTCCCTAATTCTGCCATTTCTTTCAGTTGGGTCAATTTTCCTTCAGTCTTCCCTACCTTATAAAGAGATTGCTCAGTTCATCAAAAATCATTTGTTTATTCATAATACTACAGGCTAGAACATGAAGCTTTGTCTAGCGTCTCTGAATGAAAGTATCTAAAGAATAGTAATAAAACTATCAGTAAGTAATTCTTCCCCAACTTTTGCTTCATATTTTTTTCTTCAAATACAGATTATTTCATTCACAATCCAAATTCAGTCTTGAAAATTTCTGAGGGCTACTTTCTCCTTTGAGATAACACCTCTTTCAAGATAAATCCTCTTGGTTTCCTTGTCCAGCAGTTTTATTTGTTTCCCTGACCTACACATTACCAGTAAAACCATGTCATCTTCTTACTTGGGAAGATCAAGATGAAGATCATCAACAAAGGACAAAGGCTCTGGGCCTTGCTGGCCTCTCCAGCAGTGGACACCATTCCAACATAGTCATAAATCCTAGCTGTACTTTAAACAATTTAACAGAGGATCACCCAGTTTTGATAGGGGTTGGTGTCTGACCTCCACAAGGACTGGTGAGTCTTGAAACCTTAACTTCAGCTTTACTTCTTAGGTCTTCTTGGTCCAGTCTTCTATATGATGACTGTGATTATCATGGTGTGGTTTTCTTAACAATTTTTTCTCTCTGTTAGGCTGGCTCAAGACTGAGTGAGCTTTTAATCTTTCTCTTACAAAGGGCTGAGTTGGCTTCATGCACTTTATGTTTTAGGAATTCTTTACTTCAGAAAAAAATCTAGAGATTCTTGCTACCAAGTTTTCCCTAGGTATATTTTTCATGTCTTCTTTTAAGGTTTCTAAGAACTCTCTTTGCTGGTTGGAAGCTGAATGGTAAGGAGAAGCTTTGATATTTTGCTTCTTTCATCACCCAGTCTCACTGGATGACAGTGCTAGATAGGTTTGGTAGGTTGCCTTGCTGTGTTCATCACAGGGGTGATCATCAGTGGGGGTGGGCACAGGAGAGCTGGAGAGAAGACATGGGGAAAGGAATGCTATTTGTGAGTGTGTACAATGCCTAGAGCAATGTAATTAGAGCCAATAAGCACCATCGCAGACATAAAAACAAATTATTAGAGCTAGCTGGAATCTTTCATTATGATTTTGGTCAAAAAATTGCATTTAAAGTTAAAAGTTTGGCAAAAGTAGTCCAAATCTGACAATAAAATTTTTCCAGTCAAATAAACAGAAACAATAACTTTCAGAAAAAATGGAAATTAAGGAAATTTTAAGATGTTCTCGTTTTCTTGAGTGGAAATCTGAGTTTCCTTTTATGAAACAATTATTGATCTTGAGTTGAGTCACAAACATACAATTGACATTTTAGTAAGGGTTTTTTTTGTTTGTTTGAATTGCAGAGCTCTAACAGTAATTGTAGTCAGTGACAATGTAAATTGTCACCCTGAATTCTGTAACAGAGTCCATTAGACATGTCTGAGAAGGTGCCTTGAGTATCATAGGTAAAACTGTTTTGTTTGATCCCACTTCTAGAAACAGTCTGGTACAGAAGGAGAAAAGGACAAGTCAAGTATTTGCCCTCCACCATTCCACTTATTTTTGTGGAACTGCTTTAGGTCTTCCTGCTGTTGCTGCTGTTGTTTTGGGGAAGGTTTCTGCTCAACTCCTAAAGACTTTTTACCAAGCCCTAACCTGGTTTTTGTGGCATGGCATTAACAAGAGAAATTCAAATTAATGAGTTATCTTCCTCAAACATAATAACTTTGGCTTAAAAACTAAGGGGCTGGATGAAAGAAGAATCTAGGGTTTACCCACGCTCTGGTTTTGGAAACTTTAGGGTGAACTGAGGACACACTTAATTCAGTCCCCACAGTATGAGGCATAGAAATGTACTTGTAAAGGCTGAGATTCTCACATGGCCTCATGCCTCCAGATGCCCAAACATGGACTATGGTGCCTCTGCATTGGGCCTGAAGAAAATACAGTCTCCTGGACCAGATTCCCTTCTGATCTGCTCACACTTCTATATGCAGGGTGGACATAATGACAGTGAGTTATGCAGAAATTCAACCTGAAGATCAGAAAAAGGACACTAAAGTGTGGTATACCACCTTCCAACTTTCTGTTTCTTTCCTGTTTACTTGTAAAGTTAAATATGTATCCCATATCTCTGTAACATACACCTTGATTATGTTAATTTGGATCCAAATATCATGTAAGTACTGGGACAACTATTCTGAGAAGTTCAGTGATGCTCAGGGGCCTTCAATATGCTCTTAAGTAGATCTTTCAGATTTTTGATAGTGACCTTTTTAGAATCCTGGCCCAAGCCTAGCCTAAGAATGTTTTTTATCCTCCTAAATACTTTGCTGAAGTTATTACTGATTGCTTCCCCTTTGTATACTGTAGATGGAGGTCCTAATAAGATACTTTCTATGTGAAATAGTCTGTTCTGGAAAGCATTTCTAGTCCAGAACAGTCTTATTTGTCTAGGCAGACATATGGGTTTGTTTTGGCTGGACCTTGAATAGAGACAAATGGAAGTATGCAACAAAACATATATAGCACTTGATTAGGTGTTGTTGTTTAACAGAAAGTAGAGTAAGTATATTATTTTTATTTTATTTTTTTGTAAATTGGCAAAATATCCAGACAACAAGCAAGATTGATTGATGTTGTAGAAAAAATGAGGAGTTGATGGAGAAGGGAGTGAGATCTCTTCTCTCCAGAAAGAGTCATAAATCATGTCTCAAGGTCTCTTAAAATGAACATGACACCACAGACTGTATGGTCACCATCTTCTCTGGCTGAGCTCTTCACAAGCTCATACTGGATAAATCTCACACAATTGCTGGGATGGACAAAGAGTTATATTGTGCTGGAAATCTTTGGCCAAGGACTCACCTGAACTGCCCATGATGACAGATCAATCTGAGTCCAGGAGGCTCATCAGTTTTGCATGTCTGGTTGCCAAAGAATTGCGGTTTTCACAGAGTTCTCAATAAAAGGTTTTGAATACTTTAATGAAAAGTCATAAGTATGAACTTAATACCAACACCTCTAATAATACATTTGCAGGGAACCTAAGACACTTTCTTGCTTAATCGGAATCTTTCACTTCAGTAAGTTCATAATATGAGCAGGAAGCACACAGAGGACAGTGCACATGAAACATCTAGAATGACATCTTGAATGCTCAAGATTTAGAGATTGGTAGATGGATATAATAATTTCACCCAACCTTAGTGAATGGCCAGAAAAATATTCCAGAAAAAATATTAACTCATTTGCATTTTAAGGACTGTACTGTGCAAGACTTCCCTTTCATTGTTGGACAAACAGAAAATTTACCCCTTTGTAATTAAACACAAATAACTCTTCTGTTTTGCCTGTTGTTTTTTGGGGGATTTGTTGTTTATTTTTTGAATGTGTGTTAGTGATAAAGTGATTTTGTGGTAGATTTCTGGAGACATCTGCTCAGAACTTAGCTGTTATCAAAAGGCAAGTAGAACGGCAGGAACTGTTGGGACAGAAATAGATAACAACATAGAAAGCATTATCATGTCATTATATAAAACACTGGTGTACCCAGGGATATTCTATTAAGGTCTGGCCCTCTTCATCATAAAAAAAGTATATTATAAAACTAGAAAGTGTGCGGAGAACAGTGACAGGAGTCACTCCAAAGTAAGGAGTGATTTCTATGTAAGAAGAGATTAAATAGCCTTGTTCTGCAAATTGTTGGAAACGGAATCAGATAACTGCAGGGAGATACTACCCCATGCTTTTCTTTGATGCTTTCGCTCTAAGCATCCATTCATGGCCACAGTTAGAGGCACAATACAGAGTGAAATGGGCCTTTGGTCTGACACTCTGCAGATGTTCTTATGAGTAGAAAGTCTCCTTGCACAGCCTTCCTCACCTATGGGGAGAAATGTGTGTGTGTTCATATAACATAGAAGATCAGATCAAAGTGTGTAGGCTGTGAAAGGGGAGTATTCAGTGATAGCAACTGGAGAAGCTTTTTGCGAATGCTGAGTATTTGGAGCTGTTGTGAATACTGTGAGCAATGACACTGGGCCTCCTTCCAGGATTAATTTTCATAATGCTGTGTAAGTGCAGCCATTTGTCTGTGCATCCTGCTCCGTTAGGGAAGCAGTATACCAAACTGCTAGCAATGGGGCTCTTTCCCTCACCCCCTCTGCTAGCTGGGTTTTAGGTATGTTTGGTTTGAAAGAGACTGAAGCAACCGCAAGTAATAGCTGGCACTTCTCTGGAGAGCAGAGCTGCCAGTAGTCAGCTGTGGAGAAAGCAGATGTTGCCTGTCAGAGGGCTCCAGCAACACAAAAACATTATCAAACCACAAGACAGTGCAATCTTTCTTTATATGAGCTCCTGTGCAGCCCTGAAACAGTGGCATTTGTCATGGGAAAATACTGAAGTACAGTTGTGCCAGCAAATGCCAACAGTGAACTTGACTGGCTGCCAGATGCCAGAGAAAGGTCTGGCTAGAGGACTGTGAGCCGCGGGCGGTCTTGAAATTGAAAGGAATAGAGTAGAAGTGATTAAATAAACAGCAGTTAACATCAGCATTGACTGAGAAGTTTTAGTCTGGGAAACTCAGAGGTATCAGGCCAGAAAGATGTCATACTCTAAGGGACAAAGAGGGGAAATTGAATTACCATAACCAAAAGTGTCTAGGTCATGTAGAGCTGACTCTCAGAGACACGACATCTCAGCCTACCCATCTCTGTCTTGCTCTGTTATCTGGTTCGTGAAGCCAGACTACTGTCTATGGGGGGCAGTCCCATGTTCAGAAATACAGCATACCGCTGCAGTACACCCTGCAAGGTCCCCTCCCTTCAGGCACACAGACCTTCCTTTCCAGGGGGCTGCCAGATTTCCAGATGAGTTCCTCCCTCTGGCTGTGGTCAAGTGACATGAAAAACTCATAGAAGATCATCTTCAGGGTCATTTTTGTGAGCAAGTGCTCCCCGTGATGGGTGAAGATGAAGAATGGAGTGTCAGTGAGTACCTTCTTGAGTCTCTCAGCCTGGACAAGGCATGTGTGCAAAGTTGGCTGTGGGGCAGAGATGTGGGGCACTGAACATAACATCAAGAAGGCATGGGCATGATCAGGGTCAGTAAATGTCCCCAAATCCATGCTAGCATCCTCATCCCTGCAGAGCTCATTCCCATCCCATTGGCCTCTTTATCCTTTCAGGAAGGTGATATGGTCTGTCTTCACCTCCTGAGAGCACTGAACGTGGCTATGGTAGGATGTCATACTTTCATATCCTCCCTCTGCATAGAAAGGGGTAAGAAAAGGCAGAAAGATCTGTCACAGTGCTCAGAATGTTTTTTTCTTAGCAGGGCTGCATTTCCCACAAAGAATGTGGCAATAAATTTTAAATGTAACAAATGTTCTCTCTCACTGAGATGGATCATGTCTTGAATAAAAAGTTAGGCTGAAAAAATTTGAATATTTATACTAAAAGATTGAGGAATCACTCTTCAGCAAATACAAATGAAAAAAACCCCACCTCTTTCACACATAGCATTTGAAGGCTGCCCATAAACAACTCAAATCATAAAACAAAACTTTGTTGTACCTTTACATGCACAGGTACAGTTGTAATTGATTTTTATGAGATACAGTTAATAAAACAAGTGATAATTCTGTTGACCAGTGAACTCCTTGCACACAATGTAGACAGCCATGTTATATTTTGAACTAAAGCAAAACCCAACAATTAGATTGTAGATATAATTGTCCTAGAAAGAGTCAGAGAGGGAGTTTTTCCTATGAGCTGTTGTTAGGAGATTGGGATCTTCCCTTTCTCTACAAGATGCATTAACCTCTGCTGCAACTCGTTGTGCAAGTACAATTCTTCTTTTGATCCATTAGCAGAATATGCAGCAAGTAGGTCTATCTCACTGCCAGGCTTAGTCACATTAATCCTGGCACTTGTCATTAGGCATTTACATGCAATGTTATCCATCCTCTGCGTGTTTTGCTAGACGACAGAGGGTCCGAATACATATTTATCACCAAGGATAAGCAAATTCTTCCTCTGTTGAGCACTACTGCAGTTGAAATGAACCCTGTGAGATACATGCCTAATTTGATTGCAGTGCAGGTAGACATTGTGAATATCTTGTTGGGCAAATCAGGTTTCTTGAGACAAATTCTGTTACTGATAATATTTGTAATATTGTTTTAAAGTTTCTGTTAGTGTTAAAAAAAAGTGATGGTCAAAACTTTTGGATTCAAAGAATAACTCACCAGGCAGTGTGCACAAAAGGTGCCTGCCTAGTAACCCTGGTATCAGTGGCAGCACTAGGATGAAATTCTTACAGTTGTCTTTCTTTTAGATATTTCTGTAATCTAATCATTCTGTAAAATATAAAGTTTTTCACCACTAAAGAGAACATTTCCCATTATCTCCAAATAGTTTGATTACATTTTTAAGCCAGCTTAACATTTCTTTTAGCTCAAATAAAAAAAAAAAAAACAAGTGGAAGTGTTGCAACAGAACAGTATTCATCTCAGTATTTTTGAAAGCAGATTTTATGTATAAGCATCACGGCTGCAGAAATGGGTGGAATTTAGATATGGCATCCCAGTGCATCACTTGCATTGACTTTTGCCTATTTGAAAGATGAGCGTCTTTGGAAGTGTTTACAGCCAAAATCCTTTCCTTTGTAAGAACAACTATCATGTGGCCAGTTATTAGCATTCAGAGGGGGAAAAGCATAGAACCTTTGTAGAAAAGTCAGATATTACCAAATAGCTGGGGACCCAGCTATGTTCTGTAACAAACTTCCCTGTGCCTGTGATATTTTAGAACAGAAGCTTCGGTTTCTAGTAGTTTAATATCGGTTTTAAAAAAAAAGCCAAAGATGTTTTTATTAACTTGCAGATTAAATATTTTACTCATTTTGGTATTTAAATTGCTTTATATTGTTGCTACTCCTCCATGGACCAACCACCAGCCATAGTGCTTCAGCAACACGCAGTGCACAACATGCACTTTGTGCAGAGTAACTGAGACACCCACCCATCAGATTTCTTTTCCAAAACCATAGTAGATCCCCTGGCTCCTTCCAGGATGTTTTGCTTCAGGGTTATTTTGCTGGATTGCTGGTGGGCTTTGACCATCCTTCTAGAACAGAAAACCTTTACAAAGTGAAGAAAGTTGAGTTCATGTTGGCATAACCATGCAGTGCTGCTGACTAAAGTGATGCAGACTGGTCCTGTATCAAAGATGTGTCTCCAGTAAATGTTTGCTCTTTTGTTCCTTATTGATAATACTCCCACACCAATGGCTATGTTACTGTGCCTGGTATCAACATCAGACTTATTAGTCTGTATTTATTCAGATCATTAGATTTTCCTTTTGAAACTAACCATACAACAGTGGTTTTCCCTCCATTCCCAGAACTTTTGTTACAGTTTCAGTAATTAAAATTATTAAAACAGTGTCAGCCATCTCTCTCCAGGCACTGCCTTCAAAATCTGTGTGAAAATTATACAGAGCTGCTGATTTAATGCTTAAGTTCAGTAGATACTATTTTTAATGTTGACTTTAGATAATTAAAAATAAGGACATGAACTCAAAAATCTGATAAGTATTTCTCTCTGCTTTTAAAACAAAGCCCTTAAGTGTCATACTTCTGACTGTTCATTGACATTTCCAAATTCCGTCACCTGATAGAAATGGATTTGTAATGGTTACTGGGATTTCTTTTGTTACTGCTGGATAGTTAAAATTGTCAGTTTTTGTCCTGAAACCAGATTGTAATAAAACCTTCACTGATACATTCTTAGTATACCTGCACTCCTTGGCAGGTAAATTTCCTAGTATAAAACCCACATTATTAATTAAATAGCTATTTTTAATTACTTTTAAATTAGTTTTTATATTGTATTGATGATTTTATCATTTAAAACAACAGAACTATTTCATTACTGATGAATTATGGTTTTTTGATGGTATTTTGGGTATCAATTTTCATTCATACTTACTCACTGGAATTCTCGCTTCCAAGCTTTTTTGTTCAAAATTATTTCTAGCTTTAGAATGCTAGACTTTTTTACTAATTGCCTAATTAAAGTCTCAAATGATTTAGATATGTTCTTAATTTGAGATACATAATATGACTTGTAAGTGAAGTTGAGTGTATATGTGCTTTGTAGGCAAGAAGAGGGGCTGCTGAATTGGGCCAAGCTGAGCAGTATGAATCAGTCTGGTGAAATCTGTGGTGGCAGGAATGAAGAGAAAGGAGTGGAGATGTTGACTCTTGGAGATGCATGGTTAATGCCCACAGTCTTACTCTTGGAGTGGGATGAGCCTCTTGATTAGGGACAGCCTACATATAACTTCTGTGACTAATGGTTTTTCTATGGACAGACACTGCCTGCTCAGATAATGTGCAGGGAAAAAGGAAGAGACTCATTACCTGTGTGAAGTGAGTGCAGGGAAAGGGGAGAAAAGCAGATGTAAATCATCTTTTTTGAATTTTGTAGGGGCAAGAGTCTGCTGAAATTCTGCTCTGATTCTCTTTTGGCACTTGCCGGCCTCACGTGTTTATTGATGGTGCCAGACTGGGCACACAGAAACCAGAGGGCTGTAGCCTCTGGCCTTCCAAGTCTCTGGCAGGAGTACTCTGTGTCCCAGAGGTGTTAGGCCAATGTTCCTACCTCTCAGACACATGCCCTTATTGAGTGATGCTCCACCCCGGAGAAAGAAGGCAAGGAAACAGTGTGAGAAGATGTCAAGTATGACCACAGCAGAAAATGCAGGGTCAGCAGATGTGGCAGCAATGGGCACGGTATTGACAGCGTGAGCATTAAAGAGACCCACGTGTCACCTTCTGCAGTCTGGAGCAATGGTCGTGTGCAAGGCGCAGGGTACCTAGTCTTGACAATGACATGCCAGGTCTGCCAGCAAGCAAGCAAAAGGTACCAAGGTGGATAAGGCTCCAAACGCTATGGCATGTGGAGAGGAACAGTCTGCAGAGACATGCAGGTTATGCTGTGTTACTTGGCCTAAGAGGCAGGGATCACTCGATGCCTTATAGGCCACTATGTCGGTTTTATGCTTCCTGAAACAACCCAGTATGCACCCGATCCAGCTCAGATTCATCTTTCTGAGATACAGATGCAAAATTCCAAGTAACATTTCAGTAGCAGCACAGTGGGACTTGAAATTATCTATAACTAAATACCGCTATACTCTTTGTTTAACTAGAACCTCTTCTGCATGCCATTGGCATGTGAAGTTTGGAGGAAATATGAAAGAAAGCGGTTATTGTAATTTATATTAAAAGTTAGGAAAATTATTAATGAGCAATTTTATGAGTAAAATTCCTCCAAGAAATGTATAGATTGGTCAAGCTTTTAAAGAGCTTCATTTAAAAATGACCAGCATACCATGTTTTAATTTATTTTTTAAATATGCAAAAGTTACTTCTGTCTTCAAATTAAGAAATAGCAACATTCAACTAAAATAAGTAGTCAAGGACAATATCACAAAGAAGTATACATACAGCTTTATAATGAAAACTGACTGCTATGTAAATAGAAAGGTTTCTGTCTTTCCTTAATATTCTCCAGAGTATTATATTTCTATTAAAAAACAGAATTAAGTAACAGTTGTGCATCTCCTCAATTAATTGTCTCTTTAAACAATACACCTCTTTCCTGCTTTACTTTATTTTCTTTCAGTGTTTATCTTAACCCTTGAAATTCCTTAGTATCCTGAAAAGAAACTAAGAAAAAGCAACTACTACAAAATACTACATCAAGCTACCAAGGACAAGTTTTTAACTACTCACAACTTCTCAAAATGTCTAGGCTGAGTAAGACTAATTCTTGCATGAGTAACAGCTTTTTGATGCATGAAAACTTTTGCTTTACTCATTCCCTTATCTCCTAGAATGAAAATAAAGACCCCAATCCAATTCTACGCCAAAACCACATTCATGAAAAGTTAAAGTTGAGAGCATAATTAATAACTAAAAGGATATAATAATGAAAACAAGCATTATAAACTTAAAATACTTAATTGCCACTATCATATATGAAATAAAGTCAGATGTGTGAAGGCATGGAAATGTAAAATGAACGCCACAAACCTTTGTTGGGGTCTGTATTACAGTATCATGATAGAGCTGAGATTAATTTTTCATGTTATGTTGAACATCACTAAAGGCTATATAGTTTCACAAATTCTTTTTCAAAGCAGCAAAAACCTAGAAAGAAACTGTATACTATCAAACATGTGATGCCAGGTTTTGCAAAAGGCCTTTGCAAGTATCAGGAAAAATTTTTCTCCTTGCTAGTTTAACTAAAATCAGTGTAGAGATTGCAGGTGTTTCCTCTGAGCTTACTTTGATGTTGGAGCTGATATTTCTAGGTTTAACAAAATAAATAAATAAAAGTTAGTTTCAAAAGCTTTGAAAATGAAAATATTAACAAAGAAAAATGTCTGATTCCTCCTTAAAGAGAAAGATAGACCAGACCAAACTGAACAAAATAAGCAAAAGACTCTAAAGTGTAGCTTCAGCAGGCTTCATTTACATATGTTATAATTCTCGCCCACCTTGTCATTTCTCCACAGGGCAGTCTCATCCTGTGCTGAGATTAGGAACAGTAATCAGATGAAGAAAGGGATATCATGGACATAGCAAAATAGTTATGAAGTTCATGTATAACAATCATTTGTATATTAAGAATATCAAAATAATAAAAAGTCTGATTATACTGCCAGTTATTCTGTTAAAAGCTAATAAAACCCTCTGCTGAAGCTGATTCATTCTTATATAACTAACTGGAAGTAGATTTTAACTATAAAGAAGTGTTATTAGTCATATTTATAATACAAGACAATAGTAATTGTGTATTCTTCATATGGAACTGTACTGTATTTTTATTCTTCACATCTGTCACAGATGAATATACCCCATTTTACAGATGAAATAAGGTTTCACATAATAGCTACATTATAATTATGATAAAACTTAGAATAAGATCTTAGAATCATGAAATAATGTAGGTCAGAAAGGACCTCTAGTGCCATCTGGCCTAAAATCCTGCTCAGAGCAGGGCTGACTTTGAAGTGAGATCTAGCTCTGGAGTTTCATCAGATTGGGTACGGCCTTTTCCGGTTGAGTTTGGAGCATTCCCCAAAGAAGGAAATTCCATGGCCTCCTTGGACAACCTCTTCAGATGTCTGATCACCTCACTGAGAAATTGTTTTCCTAATATCAAATTGGAATTTTCCTTCTCTCAGCTTAAGCTTGATGCCCATTGTCCTTTTGCTGTCCACCTCCGAGAGGAGTCTGGATCTGCCTTCTCTGTAACGTCCCGGTAGGTAGAGGTGAAGACAGTGATAGTTCCCCTCTTAGCCCTCTCTTTTGAAGAGATCCCTTGATGCTTCATACATGCGAAGAGAGAATGATTGTTTCTAACTTCTTTTGAGCATACACGTTTCTAAAACTACACTTTGCAAGCCTTCCTACTTTAAATACCAGCTGGTACAGACTGTTCTACTAAACTTGTGAATCCCTAAAAGTGTGTAGAGCTAAGTAAATTCCCTTTAGTCCCATATTGGTAATCTAATGATGGTGCACTCAGTAGCATGCTAAACTTTGATGGCTGTACCTCATTTTGTGTTCAATAAAAGATAACATGAGAGATCATTAGAGTAACTATGTCAGATTAAATGTATTTTCTTGTACAAAAGTCAAGTCCCTTCAGGAATCATTGCAATTTACTTTGTCTCATGGAGAACAATATTTTCCCGCTAGACCTCAACACAAAGGGCCATTACAAAATGTAATTCATATTTCATATGTTCAGAAACGTTCAGCACAAATTACAAATGGAGACTTTAGTGAAGTATTTATGTTCTGTTACCAACAAGCTATGTATAAGTAATATGTGTCCCAGGGCTCCAGCCTACAACACTTACATTTATTTGTTACAGTCTGCACTTATGCTTTGCAGTTAAACATAAGGTAAGTCATGTTGCTTCTCTGAAAACATAGAAAAGTGCAGCGGACAAAAACATTATTGTTTCTGAGATTTTCCAACAGCTGCAGAATGAAGAAGGTGCTGTACATTGCTTAACTGTTAAAACAGCAATATCCTACCCAGACTTCAAAAGACTCTTCACAGAACTTCACCTCTTTCACCCTGAAAAACTTGAGGCTGCATGGGTGCATTTAGAGACTAAAATGAAGTCCTTAGAGAGGGCCAATGAAAATCATTCCACCCTGTTTTGAGTACTGGCACAGGTACGTGCACTGGTAAGCAAGTGACATGCAGTTCTTGTGACGTCACCCCCTGCCAGGTGGGATTTCCACTAGAAGGGGTTAGTCAGGGTTAAGGTTTTTGTTTGTGATTATGCATTTTCAGTGTGGGGACAGTTTTCTGTAGTGTCTAGAACATGCAAACACGATGTTTTAAGTACTGAAAAGCATATAGATCTTGTGGTCTTTGAAACAAAAACTACAGGTCAATAAAAATTCCATATGACAAACAAAGTTTTCTTTCTAAAGGGTTTAAACACTACTGCATATATTGATAATTTTACCCTGTTAAACCTACTAGAGAAGCCCAGAGTGTTATCTTCTCTTTAAAAAGTTTCTATTTGATAGAATAGTAATATTCTGTTAGACAGAATGGTTTTCTGTTTCAAGATTATTCCATACTTTTTATTATGCTTTCTTAAATTCACAGTTTATATAGTTTTACTAACAGGGCAGTTTAAAACTCCATTGACATTTGAGTTTTTCAATTCCTGAATTTCACAATTCTTGAATTTCAATTTCAAACAAATTGTGAGCACTGGAAATTATAGCAAGACCAAGTCAGGAAAAGCAGAGTATCTGACAATTATAATCTCATATTTTCATTGCTAAGCAATTATAAATTCAGGAAAGTAGACATCTCATCCTGCAATATTAATTTTGACTCACACTCACTAGCTGTTACTGTCACAGTATTTTTCCTTCATTCAGGTGAGTCACCTATCAGGGACCACATTAATGTTTCTCTTCCAAGAATATGATAGCAGTGCAGCCAAGCAGCAGAGTGGTGCAGTGTTTAATTCCCAAATTTAATTCCTCATTTTACTTTCATATTGCACAACAGAGAGAGAGACAATCCCTCCGGAGTTACGTCCCATTCCCACTCTACTCCTTCTTCCCAAGGCAGCAGTAGTGTCTGTGGATGTGTGTGCATGTGAAATTACATGTGTTTACGCACCATTTTGAAAATAAATCTCAGAGAGTCTGGATCAGCGTGGAGGCCCAGCACAGCAGCAACATTTGTGACTGATATTTTGCATTTTATGGGGGAACAAGGCCAAAATAATACCACTCTTTTTACCTGGACATGCTGACAATTCTAGTGCTCCCCTCCCACACCATGCCAATAGTGGTAATGACTTGCTAATCTCCTATCAATCTTCCAGGAAAAAGAAGAGCTAATAAGGCTGTTCAGTATAAATGAATAGGAAAAGAGCAAGTTGCACTAGAAATGGAAGTAGCACTAAGACTCATACCAAATTATCACCTCCACTCACGCTGTCCATATTTTGAAAAAAGGTGTGGGAAAACTGGACAAAACACACAAATTCAAGAGCAGGAAAGAATACTGTAAAATATGAAATTTGAAGGGCTCAATTAGTTTACCAAAAAGAAGACTGACAATTGATATGAAGGCAGTATGATTAAAGGGAAAAAATATCCAACAATAAAGGATTTTGCAAAATCCGGTGTATAATCATGTAACAAAAAATGGGAGTTAAAATAGGCAAATTCAAATTACCATGGGAAGCAATGGATTCTTCATCTTCACATCCAAAATTTATGGATTCCTTAAAAATATTCTGTTGTTACACAGGAAACATCTTGAGAGAGAGTTAAGTGGATCAAATTTCAGCACCTTATGTTACAGGTGGAGTGGGAACAACATGATTATCGCTTAGTCCCCCATAGTCTTAACATTTCTGAGGCTGATAGAGTTGAGAAAGCTCAGTTGTTCCTATGCAACTGAAGTTGGAATCTTTTAAAAAACATTACTGGTTACAGTTGTAAATTAAACATGTGTTTACATTTTAATAACAGTAAATTAAAATGTGCTTACATTTTAATAAGATTTTCTTACTGAACTACAGTACCTATGCACAACTGCTACAGCGTAAATCCTAGTGCAACATCACAGTGGTGATTTCTGTCAAGAACAAGAACATGAGATACAGACGTGAGGTGAAACAGAAGCAGAAGATAAACAATAAAAATGTAGAAATAGCTAAATAAACAATAAGAAGTATGGTATGATACAGATATTCCATTTTACATGGAAACAAGCAATATCTTCCACCAAAGTGTCATTGCTAAAACAGGAGATGATACTATTTTAAGCCTCATTTTGGTTAGTGATAAGGACATGTAAGTGAAATAGAAAACACAAAGAAAACTTAGTTTAGTGATCATAAGTCAATGCAGTTTTAGCTAAATATAAGGCTAAATATGAACATACCTTTAGCTAAGAAGGTAAACCTGAAGATCCAAAGGGAACCAGATAGTGAATCCAGGTAGAATGAAGTCTCAGGGCCTTCAACATCAAACCCAAGGTGCCAATGTTATTAAAATTTATTAGAGACAAATGGAAAAAAAAATCATAGGAAAGAACTCCAGAGCTAATTGGATGAATAGTCATTTCAAGGATGTCAAGGACAAGCAGAGACTTCACATGAAGTAGACCTTGCAAAGAACAGTAAGACAAATGACAAAAGACTAAAGAAGAAGCAAGCTGCTACACAGTGACTATTTAACCTCTAGATGGAGGGCATTTTAAGTTTAGCCTCAAAACTAAGTGAATACTTTGTTTCAGTTTCAAATAATGTGATGTTTTAGTGGGAGCAAAAGGAAGATGGAAAATGTTAATAAAATTATTGAGACATAAATAGCTTCTACTGAGACAGGAGTAATACTCAAGAAATGTTATTGCATTCAATCTGGGGGAGATCAAATAATCTCAAAGAACTGGCAAAGGAATCTCCAGTTAAAGCACCGCAAGAGAGACTTTTCAACAGTCTTGCAATCAGATGAGGATATTGGGGTATGAACTGGTGTTGGGATGACTGAGGATATGATAAAAAAATAGTGAAAGTAGTGCCTGTTTTATAGAATGAAAAAAATGTGACCTAAACCTATTGCAGGCCTGGAAGCCTCATCTCAGGGGTATATTACACTTTATGAGAATTTCTGAAAGAACAGATGAAAAAATATAGAAAGAAAAGAGAAAATTATATAAAGTGCAATAAGGACGAATCAAAATAAAGTCTTACGGGACTGACCTGTTGAGATTGATATACAGACGAACAGAGGGAGTAGATTTTGTCAATTTGATTTGCATTAGTGGACCTGAAGAAGTGCCGCCATGTAGGAAACCTCAAGCAAAATTGAGAAAATGGGAGTTATTGGAGAAAGTTTAAGGGAGATAGGAAGCAAGGAAAATATGTAAACAAAGACTGGAACAGATAGTGCTGAAAGGGGCAGGTTGAAATAAAAGGCTGAAATATTAGTGGTTAGGCTCATGAACTTTGGAGTTAATTTTATTTAGTATTTTTGTGATTGAATGTCACAATTGTGTCAGAGTTATTCTGATGACACTGGTACAAAGTTGAAAGCTCCATCAGTACTGACTACTTCTAGAATACTACAGGGATGGGCAGTAGAGATGGAGAAGGGCTAGTGACGTTGCATGTGGACATTGCATTTTGACTTTGCAAGGCTTCACGTGACATACTGCAGGCAATTCTTCTCACCCATACCCAGAAGCAATGAATAGAAGCTGGATCAGGTGCACAGAGGGGCTACTAAGACTAGAAAAACAGAGAACTCACCTTTATGGAAAGGACATTGCAGAAGGTTGACTTGTTTATCTAAGTAGATTGTAGTGCGGAGGAGGTTACGATTGTGATCTATAAAAATATCGAGGGTGTAAACACAAAGAGAGGAAATAACTGAATTAAAAAGCATTGTTGGTATAAGAAGAAATAGACATAAAAAGATTATAAATTAATTTAGACCTGAAATTAAAAGGTTCCTAAACATGATCCTAGTTCTTCAGAGAAGTCACTGCAGTTAACTTTGAAATGAAACCAAATACATTTATTAAATCAGTTTTAGGATACAGTTTGTGATATCAAGGACCAGGAGTCAAGGAAGGCCTTAGTCCTATGTTCCAGTGAACTGTATTTAAGATCTTTTGCAGTTACAGGAACAGAGTTATGGCTACAGGACAGCATTTATATGCACCTTCCTCTGTGTTTCTAGGAGTATCAGCACCTGATATTATTGAGGGAAAAAAGTAGATTTTTTTTTTCCCCAGAGTGTTAAAGGCTAAAAGCTTAATAAGGCTAAAAAAAGTGCATTTATTACCAAAGGCATGTAGTCTCTGCTATGCTTTCTGCCACTGCAGCTTATGAATGTATTTCTTTACCTTTGGAGTTATTTGTAGTAGAAGAAGTTTGTTCCACATGAAGAAAAAATGGCTACAAAGTTAAGCCTGGACTGGGGAGCACAAGTGTAATGGTCAGACGGAGACATTTAGTACAGACATACATTTGGTAGAACGTAGGAACTTCAGAGCCAGTTGTGGCTGATGATGCAGTTCCTGTATCTTTTATAGCTAGACCTGTGACACACGTAGTGCGACAGCCTGAGGAAAAGCACCAGAACGAACTACAGACAGGATTGTTTGTAGGACACTGTGTTTGCCTTTTGCACTGTGAAGGTATTGTGAGATGTTGTGGGGACTATAAAGTCAGTACCGGCTGTGAAGGACTAATGAGGAGGGTAACCAGTGCATCCCCTGGGATCCAAAGAATAATGGAACAAGAAATGCAGGGGGTAAATTATATCTGTTATCTGGATGACCCTAATCACAGGGAAGAATTCAGAAAGATCCTTAAAGAAAGCTTGAAGTAAGTTCTGAAAAGATTTCAAAATTTACTGGGAAGATTGTATAAATTCAGAATGAGACCATGCCAGCTCAACAGTATATCTCAGAACCTAGAGAGTTTCTAAGTGGTTATTTTAAGCTGCTTTTGCAAAATTAATTTCAAATGTATCAGCTTTAATCACTCCAAGATCTGGTTTAATTCCAATACCACTGGTGCAGACTCACAGGGAAGTCAGAGCAATGCAGCACATGCCATTGTCTCCAGAGATGTGGCTTCCATGTGCACCTCCTGTGCTGGGGAACCAGGAAGGCTTATCCACCACACAGGGACAAAATTTCAGTTTGTAGTTTGGTTTTCTCTTTGGGACAACAGTTGGGACGGTGCTGTGCCCTTGGCAGTTATTTGTGAGGAATTAATCCCAAATTCAGAATTGACTTTAGATTAACTAGAGTACTGTTGTTCTGCATTATAGAAGAAACACCATATCTTTAATCCTTACCTGACATCAATGTTATGTAGCAAAAGCAATAAACTGAGAGCCTAGGAAAAAAAACGGACAGACCCTTTTCTTTCTTAATTTAGCTATATGGACGTCAGTTGAAATGAATACACCCACACATGGATACACACAAATCTCATATTGTTGTCTACCATCTTAAATATGATGATATGTTTATAATGGTATGTTTAGACAACCCATAGGCTCTGATTCTTCTTCTCTCAAACTGTTGGGATTTAGGATTGGAAATAAGATTTTATTAAAAGTTAAACAATAATCAGATGGAGTGGAATTTGTCAGTTAATCACACAACACCAAGTTGCAGTTTCCTTCCAAAAGAGACAATACTGTTCTTGTATGTGTAAAAGATGTTAGAGGGAGAGGATGAATTTTGTAATGCCAAGATGTGAAAAGAAACATGTTTGGTTAAATGAAAGCTATTGTGAAAGGAGAAAACAGGTAAAAGAAAGAAAGTTTTGATGGAATAAATAACTGAGATTCAAGTTAATTTCCTCTTCATATATCCCCTTCTTGAAGAAATAGTTAATCTGAAGATGTTACTATTGAAAAGAATATGGGGAAGCAATTATAACATGAGGGAATGTGTGATTTTCCCATCTGAAAACTGTTTTGGTGTTGTTTCTCCACAGATACCACATTTGTATTTTAATTTCTAGCTGAACTTTCTGCTTAAATTGTTAATGTAGTCCAAGCATGTGTTTGAGGACATCTGAATCATCAGCACTTTTAAAGGCAAGTTACTTATTTTGGTGTTGAAATATGGGATTAAAAGACTATCTGTGGGCAAATATGAAGAAGAGCAGGAACTAGACCTTGTCTTACACCAATCACAGGCTATTGATTCTGCTCAAAAGATTTCAGGCACTATTCTACTAAAGCTGCCATCTCTCAGGGCTACTGTACTCCCTCCCCCTCAGCCATATGCAATGCATTCCCTTCCACTCCTTTGCACGTGCAGAAGTTATCCTTTTCTGCAAGCTGATGTGCCCAAACTTTAATCACTGTTTTTGTAAAGTTTCAGCTGGAACTGGTATTCACCTGTTTGCATTAGTGACAGTGCAAGGCACATTGGCAGGAAGGTGCTCTCGGTTCTGCATCAGCACCAGATCTGTTGAAATGTCTATGGACCCCCATCTGCAGTGGTTCAGTCATTCACTTTGGCAACTGGTCATGTTCACACAATTCCCTTCTCTTACTGTGTGGAGTACAGACAAATCTTACTCTTAAACATTGTCCTAATCACTAAGAGCAGGAATATTTGGAAAAAGGAGAAAAGACAAATTCTCAATTTATTCTCTTTACAGCATCTTCTTTTCTAGCATAATCAAACATTTTTAAAAGCAGGTGAGAATGCTATGAACACTATATATAGTTGGACTATGCAGGCAAGCACCCTCAATACCAAGCAGTGGAGGGATTCTCACAGGCTTATTCTTTATCACAGTGATTTCCCACAAAGTGAAACTGCTCCAACTGGGGACATGGGGAAAGCGATGCCTCAGAGTGAATTGCAGGCTAATTGTTAGGACGCTCTTCAGTTGAGCACAAAATTCTAGCTCATATACTTCACCCATGTATTACAGCAGGTGGTTATATAAAATGCCTCTTATCTTTCTAAACAGTGTAAATATAACAACTATTTTGTTTCGCACCCAAATCCAATGAACTATCCATTCTTTGTGAAATCATGGTTGTAATAGGGTGGGGAAAAATATTTCATGTGACTTTCAGCAAAATCAGCAGTGAGCTTTTTTTCTTAAAATGCCTCTTTATTGCTCTGTGTTTCTGCTTTAGTGAAAAAGTGGCCTAATAGTGAAAAATGATCAGCTCGAAGTCAACAAAATTAGAAAATGAAAAAAAATAAATGCTTCCTAAAAGATAAAAGCATACTTTTATTTTAGGAATGACTGCAAGTATTTCAAAGGCATGGTCTGAAAAAGAGGATCCAAACTATAAAGAACAATAGGACACCTATTTCAATGACATAATGAGAAATGTAGAATATTTTCCCATTATTGCCAAGGGAAGTAGTGAAGAAAGTGATATCAAAACTGGTTTTCTGGAGTAGTAGGGAGATGTATGAGGTTTTTGGATTCTTCATTCAGTGTTCTGTGATCATTAGATTGTGTAGAGGTATTTAGGAGATGGTCTAAATTGATTCCCGCTATCTCAAGTGTACAGAGGATAAGAAGGAACAGGTAAGGTGCCAACTCATGTCAATGGAAAGAGTTTTACTGACTGCAGTGGCCTTCAGATTAAACTCCAAAAATTTCTTTTAGATGCAAAAAGGAATAGTTTATTTGGTAGATATTTTTGTCAATTTAGATCTATAATGTGTAACAAAATGTTTGTAATTTTTTTGCATTGTTATACTAATGAAATATTTCCCAGGTTACGTACAACCTACCCAAATAAAGTAAAGACTCTTGTGTATTCTGTGTGTATAGTGTTTCTACTGTATGCCCTGCCCTCAGCATGTGAAATTGGTGTTAGATGTTGGAAATGACTGCCTCTAACTCTTCATGTGGCAGTCACAGGAACCAAGAATAACTGTGTACTGCTGCTCACGAGAGAATGGTCTCAAATCTCCCTGGTAAGACAGATACTGGTGTAGTTACATTACTAGAACTTGGGACCCTGTAATACAGAATGATGAATTAACTGGGGTTTATTCTTAACAAAATTATAGTGAAAAAAAATCAATTACTAGTTCTGCACCATTCATTGTGATCCAAATTGATTTTTTTGTTACTTCCTCAGAAAGATCAGAATAAAGCAAAACTTTATTGAATAAATGCAGATTCCAGTAAATAATTCAATAAGCCATGTTTCAGTCTCACATGCATCTGCTGTAAGTATTAGTGTAGGGCCGAATCCTTTTGATTTTATCTAAGTGAAGCCAATTTTGGTTAGCTTGCTGGGGCTATTTATCCCAGACTTCCCTCAGAATGTATAATAAATGCAAAGTTCAACCTGATTTGAATGAATCATTCCCATTGGGAAGTGGGAAACATGAAAAAAGTGAAAATTCAGTTCTTTGAAGGAAGCAAAATAATATCTTTTTTTTTTATTACATTCTTTGATTCAAATTATAGAGTTGTAATTAAGAATTATATTCTTTTAATCTGAAAATGAGTCTCTCTTTCAATGATATAAAGCGGTGCATGGTTTAAAGTGTTCGTTTCATTGCATCATATATTTTAAAACCTTTTTGTGTGAGTCTGTTTACTTCACATTTGTCCTCTTTCCCCTGCCTTTTTTGCATAATATATTGGTAAGTAATAAGAAGCAGCACTGTTTATTGAACCAGATACCCATTATTAATTTAACAACTGAATACAAACGCTTCTGGCAATCAGTGCAATAATTCTGTTTCCTTGATTACTTACGGTTTGCCATTGGTTTCAGTGGAAGCTTAATCCAACCCTCAGAGGGGAGAAGTACTGCTTTTTAACACTTGTAAAGAAAGAACAAGTACCAGCCTAATTTGGTTATCCTGCGTGCATTCCCTCTGTCATCTTTTATAGACATACACATCTCTCACATGGCTCTATGAAGAGATTAAAACTATTCTCTTTGTCATCATTTTCCTAATATTTTACAAGTCAGTTGGAATGAGAAATATGTGCAGTAAAGAGGCTACAAGCAATTTTTTGTAATGAGTTATCAGACCTCATAGTAAGAGAAGAAAATTCCCATCTTTGTCTTAAAATTTTATTACCCACTTTTTCAAGCAAGCATCGTATCATTCAGATTGGAGCACTGCATAATGGGGCCTGTAAAGATGTGTACATTTCAAAGCTACTCTGGGAAGAGAGGAGTTACACCATAGATTAATTTGGCCCAATGAGACTCTAGAGGGCAGTCTTGGTATAGTAAAAGAAATATATATTTTTCTGTCAATAGAAACCTCAATCATGTAGAGTCAGTACAAAATGTTATAACACAGTTTAAAAACGCAACTATTTTTAAAGAGGATTTTAACAGAGTTGTTTGATTTTATATGAAATATGAATACTTTTTGGCATAAGATAATAATTCACAATAATATAATGCAATTAAAAATTCAGTATATTTTTTCTATTGTTAAGTAGGATATCCATAGGGTATAATGAATGCATCAGAACCAAAAGTACAAAATATGGTTTGCTTCTCGGTTTTAGCTCGTTCAAGCACTAGTCAATTCATACAATGCATTTCCATCAACATTTTAAAACTCTACCAAAAGTCCACCAGAAGTCCTTTGCTTAAAGAGAGTAGAATAAAATCCAACATACAGTGTAGATGCAAATTTAATGTTAGTTTTTAAAAGATGTGTTTTACTTTATAAGTAATTAATCTTTATACACAAGTTTTGACTATTGTCGGCAGAAATCAAAATTGCGTGCCTTGTAAATTTTTAATTGAGCAATTCTTAGATTGAAAAAATGCATTAGTCACTTTGACTATGTTTAATATTTTAGAAGAAGTTGTTCTGCAAGAAAACAAATCATTGTTAATGAAAAACAATGTGCAGCTTGTAAGTACTTACTATACAAACTTTTGAAACATGTAACCTTTATTTGTTTGCAGGTAAACAATATTGCAGACTTGTTTCAAAATATGACCTTACTTGCTCTCTAAGACTTTCATCTGTATATTTCAATGTGTTTAGAGGGGAAAAGAGAATCATTATTCCCATTTTATAGAGGGGCGTCATTTTCTCTGCTGCCTACAGCAGTCATATTGCAAACTAGTTGGTGTAACAAGGTTAGTCAAGCGACTGTAGCTTTAGCTGCTTTGGGTCGTGCACACAAGAAGAATGAAAGATTGAAAGAGGTGTTAGACAGATGAAAAGCCAAGCCGCAATCCCGTAAACTTCTGCTCAGCTGTCCTTTACTTCTCAAGCAATTAAACTTCCTAGATGCCCCTGTCTTTGACCTTGAAAATTTTGAGGAGCAAAAAGTCTGTCTTCTGGTGATTCTCAAAGCAGAAAGTACTTTTCTCCTCCAGCTCTGCTTTTTTATGTTCATGCTTGAGCTCGACTGTGAAACTATCTGCTTTGCCCATATTACATGGGAAATTGATCAGCTGTAGTCTCGGGACCTCTCTACAGATGGGATTCGGTAGCCAAAAATATAACTACATCCATTTAAAACACAGTCAGACAAAAAGAAGCCACAATTAAGACAAATTATCACCTGTTTCAATCTCACATGCATCTGCTGTAAGTATTAGTGTAGGGCCGAATCCTTTTGATTTTATCTAAGTGAAGCCAATTTTGGTTAGCTTGCTGGGGCTATTTATCCCAGACTTCCCTCAGAATGTATAATAAATGCAAAGTTCAACCTGATTTGAATGAATCATTCCCATTGGGAAGTGGGAAACATGAAAAAAGTGAAAATTCAGTTCTTTGAAGGAAGCAAAAGAATATCTTTTTTTTTAAATTACATTCTTTGATTCAAATTATAGAGTTGTAATTAAGAATTGCATTCTTTTAATCTGAAAATGAGTCTCTCTTTCAATGATGTAAAGCAGTGCATGGTTTAAAGTGACCTTTTTATAATCTGGAAAGTAGAGCATTCACCCAGTACAAAGAAGTTGGATTCAGTTCCCTCTCTGCCCAGGAAGCTTTAAACCAACTTTTTGTGCAAGTTTATACTTCCTTTTTTAGTGGGATGTCAACCTACACTCAAAAAAAAAAAAAAAAAAAAAAAGAGAGAGAGAAGATTCATAGGGCTAGTGGGAGAAATAGGGAGGAGCTTGAAGAAGGACACATTGTAGGGATCTCTGTGCTAACCATAGGCAGGCTGGGATGCCCTACCTCTTAGACCAGGTAAGAAGTATTTGTTGAACAATTCTGCGTTTTCTATGGTGTTATTTTTAGCACTTAAATCTATCCTTGGCGTATGCTGATGCAATGCATTAAAATAATAGTAATAATGATTTGGTATCTTGGAAGTCCTATTCTTTTTTCTGCTTGTGGATGTCTTTCACCTCTCCCTGGAAGTATGCAGAGAAGCTTTCTCAAGTTATGTGTATTTTTAGTTTGGTATTTGAATTCCAAAACTGGATCCACAGTTCTGGTGATCAGTGCTTATGTTGTTTTGCAGTCTCTTTGAAACTAGGGTTTTTTCTCTCATAAATTAAAAATATATTAAAAAACCCACCAAACAAATAATAACTATGCCATTCTTGGCCTACTAGAAAATGCCTTCAGAGTCCTATTGATGAAAAGGGCCCTTACAGAGATTTTCTTCTGATACCCAATTTCTTAATTCAAATTGCCATTGATTTCGTGTAATGCTTGATTAAGATTAATACAAAAGAGCATAATGTTTAAAATAAAAACAAGCTTGCAAAGTCTTCCCTGTTCTCAATTTCCTGCAAAGTTTGCTAAAGTATAGACTGTGAGTGTAAGCAACTTCAGATACACTTACAGTTTTGAAATACATATATCACATGAAGCTACTAATGCTTCTTTTAAAATATAATGATTTAAAAAATAACGTAACCTTTTTATGTGTAAGTCTCCTCCAGCAAATAAAGAAAAAGATCTGTAGGAATATTTATAATTTCCACTTAGATAATTAACTGAATTAAAAAAAAAAAAAAATACAATCCAGGAAAGCCATCTGTGTTTCATGAAAATTTACCTTTCTGTTACAATTCATATAATTACTACTAATGGTAATAACTCTCACAGAATTTAAATAGTTGAACACTAAAAGCAATTCTTACTCTAGAGAAATATAACAGACAGTAGAGTACCCGGAAAGCAGTTTCCTTTAAACAAATACTACATTCTCATTATGTAAGTCTTCATTCTTAAAGAATGTTAAAACAGAGAAACTTCCTTCAAAGAATAAAAAATATTAGTTTAAAAAGATGATGCCTTCATCCAAACCAGAGCTTCTTGCCTTACTCTCAGTTTACATAACATTTTTGTGAACCACACTATGAATTTTTAACTGACAATCTCAGTAGTAGTACTTCACTGTTGTGAAAATTCAAGTGGAAAAATATAAAATTCAGAAGTTATTTTATTTTCTTTTGTGGGAGAACTGTCAACATAATAAAATTGCTGTATTTATCATTCACAGTCTTAAAATATAGACTTAGAAATATAGATTATTTTTGCCTCTTACAAGCTTCCTGTTGATCATTCCCTGCCAAAGGGAGTTCATGTACTGTAAGAAAAATCAGCTGGGCTAGCACAGCACAAATGAGATGGCAAGACAGCATACAGCAAGGGAAAGAAGAGGGGAGGATCCTGAAGCCAGTACCACCACTGGACACTTCAAGTGGAGGCACCAAAGCAGAACAGCAATTGTGTTCCACCTGGAGTTTGTTGGGGACTGTTGCTTCTTGTCAGACCTGGATAGAGAGTTCAAGACAGAAGATGTCAGTTGTCTCCAATTGTTTCAGCTGGTCCATTAAGACATATCACCTTTATTTACTAGTCTTAGTGGTAGACTTATACCAACAACTTAAGACATCCAAAAAACCCCCTAGATACATATGTAGTTTGCCTTAGATATATGTATAATAATGAAATCCATAGAATTATTTCACCCAGATGCGTCTTCAGTTCTTGTCTTTGTAAGTCTATCTTGTGTAGGACATACTAAGGTCTAATGGCAAATTTCATGGAAGTCTACAGGCCTCTAGGTGCCATAAATTCCTATAGATGGAAATTGAAATGCCTAAATCCTGATCATTCACAGCTCTAGACATCCTCCTACCACCTGTCAAAGTATGCAGAAAGGGAAGGCATATACTTCACTAGTCCCTTAAAATGAAAAAAAAAATGCATTTAGATACACTGGATTAAGGACAAAAGTGTGAAAGAGCTTAATCATATCTGAAGTAACAGTAGAATTCCTTGAAAGTTTTCAATATTGTAGTAGATCACATCATCTAACAAGCTTCAGATTGTTTAGAATAAAAGCATGTTAAAGATGTGACAGGGTTTGGCTACTTCATCCTAAAGCAGCAGAATGATGTGATAAATTTTGGGGTTTTTTTTGTGTTGCATTCCAAACCTTTTGAAGAAGGGTTAGGTGTTTGTAGCAACAGCTAGATGCAGTTGCTGGTAAAAAGGTTAATATCAAACTAAATCAGTATAACAGTAGTAAAAGAATTGATTACAGTCTGTTGATCTCAAGTGGTAATTGTAAATGACAAGTTATATTCTCCATTACACAGGTTACCTCTATATTGATGGAACTGTAAATAATAAGGTGTCTACATGGAACAATTGGATTTCTTACAAATTTGGGTGCAAATTATCATTATATGTTTTGGTTGACGAAGTGAATATACATGACTTATCACATACAATATGATAGGGAGGATACAATGTCATTTTAAGGGAAAGAAAAATGCTGTGTATTAGGAGGCAGCAGCTGAGAAGCATTTATATTCGACAAGAATAGCCAATTGAACTTGAACGTTCCTGTCCAATGCTGGGGATAAGAGTATATTTTTATAGAACTTCACAGACAGATATTATCCATACCACTTAGCCCATGTTCCAAACCAAGCAAAAATCAGTTAGCACCAAAGTACTTACTTAACAAAGTACTAACTAGAGCCATGTGGCCACAAGATACATTAGAAAGTGGAGCTGAGCTTGCTCATCCTCACCTAAAAAATTAGAATGTAATGGTACCCTACAGACAGTTAATCTAATCTTGGAGGGAGAGATCTACTTTTTCAATATATGTAAAAAAGGAAGAGGTATTCAGTGAGTTTAAGGAGGTGCAATATTGAGACCACCCTCCAGCTGACAGCATCTGCATTCTAGTGCTCCATGCTCTCAAAAGGTATATAAACCTCATAAGAGAAATTTCTTCAAACATCATTTCTGTAAAATCGATGGTGCCCTATGAGACAGTCAGCCCCTGCTTTAACCTCTTCTCCAATATGAAACACAGTTCATCAAAGCTTGCAGCAGTTGCAGATGTTTCTGCAGCTTGCTGGGTTAGGAGCCAGTCCTTCCAGAGACAGTGTCAGTGTCTCCAGGTAAGGGAAAGTACAACTTTGCAGGATTGAGGTGCTGAACGTTGTTTGTGTACACTGTCAGAGTACACTGAATAATTTTAACCACAGTTGTAATTGCATCAGCCTTTGCAAGAATTTCATTAGGAATAACCTTGAACTCCCAACATTTTTTCTAGTCATTATACAAAAATCACATGAATATAAACACTGTTGACTGCCTCATCTGCCTGTACGTATTTACTTCTCTAGGAAGGGGGGGGAATCCTGTTTCTTCTCCTTTCAGGGAGGAACAGGAATATTTTAGAGACCTAGGTCCTGAAAGAGAAATGGAAACAGAATACACAATGCACCTGACTTCTATTATACACACACTTGGATACTAACATGGGCTGAAAAAATGGGTGCTTTTAGTCAAGGTCATTTATGCAGTTGGGTGTGCTGAGACCTTGTGCTGTGGCAATGAATCCAGGGTTTCCCCTCCTGAGTGGAATAACTAACAAATAGCTACAGCTGAAGATATTCCATTATGAATTAAGAGAGATGTAAATCACTGTCAAATTAACAAGGTTGACAAAGTGGTTCAGAAGTTCAGCACTGCTCTCCGAAAGTGTGAAAACATAGCACAGAGAATACAAATGAAACCTGCAGGACTTCTCTTAAGGGTCATTAATCTTCATACCATGTTAAAGCTCTACTCAAAGTGTGTTTACAAAAACTGCAAATAGACATTAGCTTTCATCTGTAGAAAACCTCAAAAATATTTAGGTACGCTTTTCTTTAAGATACTGGGGCAAGGGCACCCAACAGACATTTAAGGGGCATTTGGGCCTGGGCAAATACAACATGCTAGATCTAAAATGCAAGGGTTATTGCTGGAGTTAAGAGACCTCTAGTTGGCTCTTCTCTGTACAAGGGGAACCTTAGCTGGCAAAGGGCTAAGGAATAATCTTTTCAAGTATAAAGGAACTGTCTCAGATAATGATTAATTGGGAAGGAGTGGCAATTCTTCTATCATGAACATGCTAGAGGATTAGGTGTCTTGCTCTTCCCTGTAAGGATGGAAGATTATTTGCGGTTGAAAAGACTTGAGTGCTAGCAAGGTCAGCATTATTACTTTTGTTAATCTTGATGTGGTGCGATGTTTCTTATTTAATGCTTGTTATTTGTATATCTTTATGCTGTGTAAAAAGGAGCTGCTGCCTTAACTTCCAATTATGGTGTGTGACTAAGATAATGTGAATGGGACGACGGGAGTGGGAGTACGGCAGCACTGATGAGTTCTTTCTGCCTTCTGCTGCTAAGCAGTTGTCATCTTGTTTATTCTCTAAAATTACTAATTGCCATGCTGCAATCACATAAAAGCCAAATGAAAACAACACCCAATCACTTCCACAATTTTCTTTTGCTGGTGCATTCAACAGATGTATGAGTTAGGGCTCAAGGTATTTTAGGGGTTCCCTGACAGAGATTACAGTGCCTCCAAAGGAAGGGGTATTTTTAGAGCCATAAACATATGATGCTCTTCAGTAGGCATTTATCTGTGACACTCACTGCTGTAAACTCTGTGCCACACCTTAGTGTGGTGGTCCAAGCAGAAACAGTAAAGCATACCATTTAGTTCATTTTACAAACAGAAACATCATAACAAGGCTCACAGCCCTCTTATTAAGGGGAAGCAACTCTTACTTTGCCACCAAAATCGGTATGTTTCATAGCAAAGTGAACTAAAATGTCTGGACAGCAGACAGTGGTGTAACCCATACAAAACAGTTGTTCTGTGAAGAAATTCCATTAATAAATTCTATTTTTCTAAGAGCAGACATACTTATAAGTAACAATTTACTTCAATTTCTTAGTTGCTGTCTCAAAATAATGGAAAACCACTGTCATTCTAAATAAATTTGTGTATTTTTTGCTTATAAGAATTTTCAAGCATGTGTACAGGAAAGAATGTGTGCTAAATAGTGTAAGTGTGGCTTTAAATCATTAATACATTATGTGGAGAAGTTCTGACCTAGAAATTTTTAAAAGCGTTTACATATATGTTAGTATATATATATAAAAGTAACATTTTTTGAACCTGCCCAGAAATCATCTTTGTTCATTGACAAATTAATCAGATTTTTAATGCACATTCAAACGTGGCTGTTGAACAGTAAGAAAAACACCTGTGGGTATTCCTCATGATGGTGCCACAGAGAAGCCCGAGGCCTTGAACATGCAGCAATCAGCACTTCAAGCCTAATGACTGTAAGTGGGAGCACAACCTGTTTGATATTCCATTAAATCAAAGAAGGAGTAGCTGATATGTTAATGAGGCCAACTATTATAGACAGAAAAATCTTTCCTTTCCTCTTTGTTTTTAATTACTACTATGGGATCGTGATCAGGGAAAACACATGTGCTTCCTTCTGTTCTATCCTGGTACCATCGGTGCAATAGTACTTTATTTTAATTCTGAAGCAATTAGTTCACAAGAAAAAATAAAGATAAAATCTACATTTTCTAGTCTTGTTTGAAGCATTTCAACTAAGTTCTGTATAGGTGGTTGGTTTGGGTTTTTTTATTTTGCTGTATTAAAATAATTTTATTTTAGGTTTTTAATGCTGCTGTTATTTGTAGCTTTGCTTCTGTTACTATCATCTTTTCTCTATTTTTGTTAGTTGTTGGGATTCTTGGTGTTTCTTTCTTTGTTTATCTGTTCTTTGTCATTATTTTCTGGTGTGTTCTCCAAAACCTAGTTGAAACCAAGACTTAGACAATATTTCAATAATAACTGCTGGAATTTTACATTTATTTAAGATATATCTATGTCAAATACCTTCAGAAATTTCTTGCAATTCCACTCTAGGTAGAAAATCTGCAGGATGCTTTGCAGCTGAAGAGGGGAAGTTGAGGATAATTTAATTGTCATAGGGAAAAAAGATGTTATGCAACAGGCAAAGAGAACAAACCAGCAGAAAGTATCCCATGTGTATTTTATCCTTTGCTCTGGAGAAGTGTTGGTACGTCATACAACAGATATTAGAGAGGGAATAGGTATCTACATCTACAGAAATCATTCTGTGGTGCAAACAGCAAAAGAAGTCTCACCTCTGCCCTGCTCCTTCTCCCCAGCACTGCCCTCACAATCTCCCCTTTCAGCTGCCTTTAGCTCAGCTGCAGGGGGTTTTCCCCCACAGGCAGGTCCATGCAGATACCACCAGTGCAGAGGAATGCTGTGCTGTTCCTCTCCGTGGCTCCTCAGCTGGAGCCAGCTCAGGAGAGTGCTTGGCTCCCAAAACATGCAGGAGGGCATTGGCTCATGGATGCCCTCCCTGCTGACACAAGGGTGCCAGCAATGACTGGAAGAGGCTATAAGAAATTATGAGAGCAGGCTGTCTGAAGGGGGAAGACCATTTTGCCCTGCATGCTGTTGTTGGCTCACTGCTTCCAGATCTGATAACAAATGCAGAGACTTCATCTTCCAGGCAAAGCAAGGAAAGCACAAACCAGGTCTCAGTTTCCCTCGATTTTGGAGAGAGAATTATCCTGCACAACAGCTGAGGGAGCTACTGGTCCTTCTGCCACACACCTTAATGCGATCCACCAGGCCAAGCTGGCCAAGCCATTGCTGTATTTCCCCCAGTGGAGTCTGTGAAGAGGAGACTTTGAAGAAGGACCCTCACTGCTGTCTTGGTTCCCCAGTGACTCAATGTGACCAGGATTACCTGAAGGGACTACTTCCCTCTCAGACCAAACACTTGGAGGTACTTTCTTGGGTGCTCACTAGTAAATCCCTGGGTACTGACCGTGGATCTTCAGCCCAGGGCACCTCATGTCCCCAACCAGGAAGTCCTCAGGAAACTGCATGCTCCTTCTTGCAGGGATCTGGGCTGTGCTCACTCTGCAGTTGAAGGCCAGCCTTCATGAGCTGACTGAGTGACAAATATGACTTCTTGGCATAATTTTTAAGAGTATAGAGAAGTCATGTCACTACAGCATGGATCCAGTTTGGGGAATGTGATCCATTCAGGCCAAACCTGTACTTTCTCAACCACAACTATTTTGATGATCTGTGCTGCTTCTAAGATCTTCCCTAATTGACTTACCAGGATAATTTGTCATTCAGCCATCTAGCCTTTGACCAAAAGAAAGTGATGGACAGGCTGAACCATGACTATTTTATGAGCGTCTCTTCAGTCTCCAAGGGCTCTGCTATAATTAGCATCTCTTTTACATCCACCACAGGGTTTTCTAAGAGACCTTTCCAAGCTGCCCCCTTTTATCAGGACTTCCTCAGATCCTGGAAATCCTTTTCTGTGATCAGGTCCACTATGACAACTGAGCCAGGAGATTAAGGATTTCAAACAAAAAGTAAAGTCTTCAGTGTAATGAAGTAGAACATTTTGGTATCAGAAACAAGTGTACATAAAAGTCCTAATAATATGTAGACTCAAGCAAAAAGTATACAGCTAATTCTTTAACTTTTTTTTTTTTTTTTTACATTATAATGTATACATTTTGTCTTTATTTCAAGGGGAAGGGGAGAATGAAGAGAAAAGAGGAAATTTCTGATATTTTAACTTCAGAAAAATGTTGTTGAGATGCTTTTTGCCTTGAATGAGTTTTATTTTTCTTGACTGTGGAGTCGTTAGATTTGGGGTCAATCGAGTTTCTGAAGGAAGAGAATTCCACATTAAAAACACTCATCTTTCTCTTTGCTTGAGAAAGGCTTTTAACGCTTCTGTACTGTCGACCATAAAATATGGAGCAAAAGGGTGGGAACATTTAATATACTGGAGCTGAAACTAAAACATGGACAATGAAGCATGAAATGAAGTATGCTTGATATCACAGAGAAACAGAATTAACAAATAGGTAAGACGGAGAAAGTATGTAAAAGAACAATCTTTATGAATAAAAGGACACTAGGATGATTGTATCTTGAAGAGGACAAAATTAAAGATGGAATGCGTTTATGAAGAAATAAGTTACAGCATGTGTAATCATCAGAACACTTAAGGATGTATCATAAAAATCTCTCTTCTCCGCTGAAATATTTCAAAAGTGATACATGACCGGATTGCATGAAGAACACTGAGTGCTTCAGAGGTGTAGGAATCTGAAGTATTATAAAACAAATAAAAATTACATTCATTACACTGTGCTGTTTGATGGTATTATATACTTGCCTCTTTTGAAGGAAGGACACTCTTCTGTTTCCAGTGACAAGCTTTCTTAAGGAGAAACCATAACAACAAGAGAAACATAAAGAGTTTCTATAACCTTGTAATCACACATGTCATACACAATGTAGTATTTTCCCTCTTTATAGCAGAAATGCTCAGAAACAATATATAGTAGATTCTTCAAATTATGTTTTCTGTGACAGAAGTTAATTCTAAAGTAAGTATTCCCTGAAAGAGAAACAGAGAAAACATTTTTACATGTCTATCATTTGTCCTTAGAGGACACAAAACAAATATGTTTTTTAAAGCTTGACACTGGTATTATTCTGTGTGGCCTCCGGCTATATGCTTTTTCCAGTTTGTAGAATTGAAGGGATAAGAAAACAGCTTTGCATTAAGAGGAACACATTGTACAGGTTAATCATAACCATGCAGAAATCAAAATCTGCCAACAAAATAATGGTGTACTAGTGCCAAGGGAGTCACCAGGATGACTGTGAGGGAAGCTGTGGGAGAATAACAACTCCTTTGCATGTGGGGAAGTATTTCAGGCATGTGCTTCTAAATTAATTATTGATGTGGCTGAAACAGAAGTTTTTACTACTGTCGACAATAGCAAATACTCGTAAAAATTTAATTGGCTAAAAGTTAATTTCAGTGTTCCTCAATCATGAAATGCATTAATTGAGAAGAGCCTTTTTTAAGGTGTTTAAATTTTAAAATGAAATAAAGCAGAAAGGCAGAACCAGGCAAGGAAATTTAACAAATGTAAAAATGTTGACAGAAGTGAGAGTCATTACTTAGTCAATATTGTATCAATTAACCAAATTAACCGTAGTCCCTGATGAGAACTAAGTAGAAGGGCATAATTTTCTAGTTTGTCTGACTCATTCACATTATATATTATATGTGTACGTTAGTGTACACAATCAGACAAACTAAAAGGCAGTGCCACATAAAATGTGGAAAAATTAGACAAAATAGTGTTTGTAAGGATTTTAAGTGTTCTAAATCCATTAAATGATAAATAAATCATACACTGTACTGGTGACGGTTTCTACTTTTGAAGGAGAGTGGCTAGTCTGCTCCCAGCTACAAGCTTTCCTTAGGCAGCCATGAGAACATCGGAGAATCACTTGTCTATACTCTAAACAAATAGCATCCCAAGCCATTCATAGAAGTACTTACAGATTTTCAGTTTAACTAGTTAAATTATAACTATAAAAAATAAGAAAAGTGAACACAAATTCTTTGTTAAGATGTGTGATGTCAGGCTGGGACTGACATAACTGCGATACTCTTTTTAGGTAATACTGACACTGAGTTTTTAATTCAGCATAGTTGAATAGCAGGGTGTAGCCATATTTAAATAATTGAAATAGAAAAATACATATCTTATTGGGGGGCAAAGATTGTAAAACATTTTCTTTTCACTTATTGAGTTTATGTTTTTAGCCCTGAGCATGTTACAACTCTATACCTCTGAGAAGCTGTTGAAAAGAATCTGTTGAGAGGAGACAACATAAAAGATAACAGCATGCAATTGTATCACTGGAGTAACAGGACAGCCTTCAGTTCCCTTTGAATATAGGGACTTGTGGGTAACCCAGGAAAAGCTCATATATTTTCTATGCCTGCCAAGTGTCTGAACACAGCAATAAACTCACAGAAATACCTGAGAAGGCCACTTGCGCTCCAGATTCCTCATATGAGAAACTGTGCAATAAAGCTTCCTTTGACACTGGTGTGGAAACCATGGAGGAGCATAAGAGAAAGTGTTCACAACACTATGAGATTCACTGGAACTTCCGTATTTTCTCTCTCTCTACAGCAATGAGAGTGAAATGCTTCAGTGAGCAATATTGCTGGCACACAGGATCATTTGATGTTGTTGTGTCACCACTGTTTATATGGTAGTATCCAACAGTAAAATATGTAAAAATTATTTTATTTAGTCATTTTAATATTAACAGTCATAGATAGGGAGTGTTTCTTAAAAGCTAACAATCTTATTAAGTTTGGATTTTTTAGGAGCAAATTTTTCTTATGAAAAAGGCTACAATATATACAGTCAGTGGTAAAAGCGTTAGGCAGTATGTGATTCTGTTTAACTGAGGCTGGATTACTTATTAAAAGAAAAGTCTTCTGAAGGAGCTTATTTGTACAGAAGCTCAAGATTTGGTCTGAAAAGGCTGCTTCATGGGTTAATGTATTCACCTATAAATAAAAGCAGTGACAGCTCTCCTGTCAGTACATGCTGATGGACGGTTCCTTTTTCCACCATTACAGCCTTGTGAATGTGGGAAAATTAATTTAAGTGGTAGTTAATTTCTAATGAATTCCATTCAAGCGGTTAATATGGTCCCTTGATGTTATGGTAACCTTCATGGATCATTGCATTATGTAAATAAATTCTACTTTATGCTGGTTTATTAAAAAAAAAGGAAGATTGGTGAGTCCAGTCAAACCTTCATATATACAAACATGCATAAAATTTCTTAAGAAATCGCTAAAAATAGACTGTTGAAGAGGACTACACTTGATATCCTACAAAGCATACCATTCATCTTTATAAGACATCTAATTTTTATATAATTTTGGCAGGATCATCTATTATTTGGAGCCGAGAATAAGAAGAATTTTGGAAAGGAAACCCTCTTCACTCTAAATTAGAATGCAGCTTGTGTGTCCTTGAGGGACTCTCCAAGCCCTTAGATCAGCTGTTTTGCACAAGCATGAATCACCAGACAGGCTTCACACATCCCAGCTCCCACCTTATCCCCTCTTCTGAGGAGAGACCTCTGACAGGGTGTGTTCTGCCAAGAACAAATACATGGCATCGTACTCCTCGAAGTCACTCAGCTTCTTCCCACTTACTTCGGTGGCATTTACATCTGGCCTGTGCTATTTTACTGAAATTCTAAAATCTTTTATAAAAAAATAGCATGCCATATATATTTTCAAATATAAATATATTTCAGTATCCGAATTCATGTACATGTACCTTTTAAAAGGTAACAAAGAGTTCGTTTTACTGTGTCATACATAATACTTGAAGGATATAAAACCCCTTGTGTAAGCACAGAGACTTCTGTGGTGTATGCGTCGGGTGGCTAAGAAACGCCTGGAGTTTTTGACATATGTGAAGAAACTAAACTTTTCTTGTTCTCATGAGTAATTGAGTATTTTAAAGGCATGTTGTTTTCCCTTGTGACAACATGATGCCTTATACATGTCTAAATTTGGGGGAGGGGAGAAAAGACAGCAAAATAGCTTTTGTTGTTATTTGCTGTTTCAAAAAAACCCAACCCAACACATAAGCTGTTGTTCAGTCATTTGATAGCCTTATGCAATCAAACCACTTGCTGACAGACAATTAGTGTGCATGTAGGCATAAATATGTTACAGCAGCTGGTCTAGATAACTTTTGACCAGGAGACTTTAAGAGCTGGCTCAGGATATTTTTGGCCTATTGATTTCATATATTTTTTAAAATACTGAAATACCAGCAGTTCAAAGTGAATACCACAAGTTTGTAAGCTAAATTCCACAATGTAAAAGGGTTTTGATATGGAACAAAAGTAATGATATGAAAATAAACAGAAAACAGGATTATATGAAACACGATGTAGCATGTGTACATCGTGCCAAATGAAAGTATCTTTCTTTGACTTTTTCTAAGAGAGAAAAATACAGTAGACCTAATCTATTAGGACTTCAGGAAAACATGTGACAGTGCATTTATGCAGTTAATTAAAACAGAGAAAAGGAAGATTACCTAATGAATTTTAAGATTGGTGAGGATGTGACTAAAAACAAGGTGTTAGATGGGTGTGCCAAAAACCCAAACATTTATTGAGAAGAGAAGATAGTTGCATGTCCCTTCTGACCTAGCACAAAAAGCGGGATGTTCAATCAAATGTGCAGGCAAGGTAGCAGTAAGAAACCAATATGGGGAAAATCAAAATATTGTATAGGAAGAATAAAATCACCCATGAACTGAAGGAATGTAGACTGCTGGCTACTTGTAGGACCAAAACCTGTGCAGATGGGCATCGCAAGAAAAGATGCTGAGGCACCAGTGTAAACTGGCCCATGAGTTGTTCAAAAACAATCCTAAAATATCTAGAGTGATGTGTGTTTCGAAGAAACACAGAATTAGATATTCATCTGTCATATTGGCAAAACCAGAAATATTTGGGAGGACAGAATTATATAAAATATTTCAGGAAAGATTAACTCAAAAGGTGTATTGTGTAGCAAATAATGTCTAAGAATGTATGAGAGGAAATGCTTGTAGGCAGAGGCAATATCTTTTATTAGACAATTGAGACAGTTGGAAAAAAGCTGGTAAGCTTCAGGCATATGTGAGAATGACTTGTATACCCAAAAGCTTTCCTATTTTTTTCTAACTAGATCAGTGATCTAATAAAATATATTACCCCTCCTTACAAACCTTATCTCACAAATTCAAAAGTTACACAAAAGGGCTATTAGGATGATGAGAGGAGCAGAAAGTCTGCTTCATGAGAAAAGTCCAAAATGACTTGTTTAGCTTAGGAAAACAAAGATTGAGAAAGGACATGATAGCTGCCTAGAAATAAATATCAAGTGGCTAAATTCCCCAGGAATAAAAGATAGTGGCGTAAGTATAAACAAGTCCTGTATAATTGTAGAGCTGGAGTTAGAAGATTAGGAAGAGGAGGGAAATTCTAGACTATCTTTCAGAGTGGTGTTAGTAAAAGACATTTAATTTTCAACGCAGAACTTAATGAATTTATTTAAATAATTATATTAAGTAGTTGCCAGAATATCAGGGAGTTGAACTTTATGCATATATACTGCCTTTATGACTTTTTCCAGTGATCACCATTCTCCCAACAAACTGGCCTAGAGCTGATTGTGACCATATTACTCATAGGCAACATCTTTTAAAGTTCCTGGAGACACTACAACTATGTAATGATTATGGAGACTCTAAATGCTGAATGTTTCACAGGCCTTAGCACCAACGACCTCTACCTTGGCCCCTACCAATAGCCCTACCACCACAGCTCTCTGGCCTGCTGCTCATGCCATACACAGTCATTGTCTGATTCATGCTTAGCACCTGAGTATGTCACCTCTCACTGTGAGCCTTAATGTGGGATGCTTTTAGTTCGGCTCTTCACTTCCTCAAGCAGCATCCAGGGATGCTCACCAGAAAGGGTCTCCATCACAATCTCCTTGTCTTTCCTTGCTTATTTTCCCTCCTGATCCTTCTTTGAACATTATGAGTTATAAATCTTAAGTTCCTTAAAAAAAACCATTTCCTTCCTATGTGCCCAAGACAATGAGACTGCTGATTTGCAGCTTTCCACGTTTGCACTTTCATTGGATGATGCTGAGGATGTATGCTGCGTGTAGAAGGCCACAGTATGAAGTAATGTATGACATCAAAGCCAGTTGGAGTAGTACTGGAGACCCGGGATGGGCTGGAGGAACCAGCCGTGCTGTATATGAGAAACTAGACTAGTCTAGACACTGAACTGCTTCTGGGTTTTGTCTGAGGAAAGAAAGCATCCTGGAAGTTGTCCATCATGCATGCAGGGCAGAGGATCAAGTGAACAAGATGCAGGAGAAAAACCAGAATGATACAAAATGACTCATGAGATGTCTTATGTTTCAAAACTCTAAAACAACCCTAATATATGTAAATGAATTAACAACTGCTTGAGTAACAGATGTCAAAACATAAAAGCAAATGAGAACCGTCATGAAATTTGAATGTCTTTCACTGTGGTTTCAGGGGTATTAGGAAAAGTGATAGATCCCCCGTGTATTTATTAGTGATTCGGGAGTGATATAGATCAAACACCAGTAAATTCAGGGTAATAAAAATTAACAAAGTAGTAATAATTATAACGAAGTAATGGGGAAAATTTTCTGCTGCTCAACACACTGAACCTACTCAAAACAATTTCGTTTTGTTACATTCAAATGCAAAGTTGTATGTCTGGCAATCAGGCATTGCAGCGACACCTGCAGAACAGAGGGCTGTAAAGGGTTAAGCAGTGTAAAGCCTTTCCTGGTCATAGAAAACTGACAACAAACATGAAGTCTTTATGGAAAGCTGTAGCAATAAGGTGATCTTCTGATGAAGGAAGCAGAAGACTGGTGAGCATTTTAGGGGCATTTTAGGAGCATTTTAACCTCAGCGTTCAGCATCGCTAAGGTTGATTCTGCCTACAGTTCCTGTGTCTGTATTTTTAAAAAGAAATGGGGGGAGGATACAGAAAACAGAATTATCCAAAAGCTAGAAAAAATATTTTATAGTGAGAAAACTAAGATGATTCATCTGATTAGCTTATCGAAAGACTAAAGGGTGACTCAATTTAGTGACTCTGTACCTTCTGAAGAAAAAAATGCAGCACTAACAATGAAAGACACAACAAAATTCAGTAGCTGCAAATTAAAGCAAATGGGCTCACATTTTTGACAGTGAATTGACTGTATTTTGGACCAGACTCACCTATCCACTGTGTGGTCTCTGCCTGCAGCCCTGTTTTAGGCTTCATTCCTTTACCTCTGGTAGGACAGAATTCTTCAGCCTTCAGATCGAGCCCTGGGTTATCTTTTCATATTTACTGTATTGCCATTCACTTAAATACAACAATTAAGTTCCCTTTTTGTGACTATGCAACTGATGATCATGATGAATGACCAGACAACTTTCTTAAAACCAACTTGGTATTTAATAGCAGAATGAGGATTCAAAACAAACCCGAAGTACTTGGCACACAATCTGCATGCGGTGGTTCTTATCTAAAGCCCAAACTTCCTATGAAAGGGATCTGTTTTAGATATCTCAGTCACTGCTTTTATAAAGATTATCTTCCTCGGTTATTTCCTTCATAGTGATGAGTCCCTTTTTAACATGTATAGGCTCTGAGACTGCTTGTTCCCAGCCTTCTCCTAGGCACTGTCCATTACCAATCCTCAATCATGTACAACAGAGAAGCTTACGTTATTCCCTGCCTGTTCCTTTCCTTACTTGCAATCACTAAATGGAATCAATGTATTTTTATATCAAACAACTTCACAAAGTTCACTTTTTTTTTTTCCTTTTTGCCTGACGTGGCACATAAAAACAGGTGGATTCTTGAAAAATACTGATTTCACATTTACAGACCATGGATTTCAAAGTCTGATGCAAAGCTTCTAGGTGAAATGGTGAATCTTCCATTTCTGGAGGCAGGTAGATAACTCCAGCAAGTGACAGCTTCATCTTGGGTGCCAATATTCTCCCTGTACCCACTTTCATCATTTTTAGATCAGGTTCAATGTCTTCACTGTGATGAAGCTCTTATAAAGATTGCTGCATCCACTACGAGTGGGATACTGAGCAATAACGAAACTGCTGCAGTTTATCTCCCAGAGGTATAGAAGTAAAACACCACCACTTACCGAAATAAACTGGGCTGTAAAGTGTGACAGTTCAATAACAGCTTCGTGGGCAGTTCAGCTACTCCTACAGGAAGACAAATTCAGTCCTGGAGAGCAGAGGAGACTGGACAGGTGAGGACATGAGCCCCCCATAGGTGTGGTGAGTTAAACTGTCCCGGCTAGTTGGAAAGACCCCAGCCCCTTCTCAGCCTCTGGGACTAATATGTTCAGCTGCATGCCCCGCCGCCCCCCCCCCCCCCCTCGTTTAAACTACTGGTACAGATTTCAAGCTCCAAGTCAATAATCTGATGAGCTGCAGTGGAATGAATACATGTATTTAAGTGTATAATCACCCTTATTAAACCGAATGGGACTGTTGTATCCTTAATTTGCATCTTACAACTAATTTGATAGTTTTCAGCAGTGTATATCAAGGTATGTCCATTCTTGCTGATTCAGAACTTTAGAACATGGGGACACTGCAGATACATGTAAACTAGCTTTGGTAATGAAATCTCACTAATAGCAGGTGCATGGAGCTCACTGAAACCACAGAAAGACCTTGGTGTTACAGAGAACATATTCTGAACAGTGCCTGTAATAGCATGTTATGTCCGTTTGCACTGTGAAACAAATAAGAGAAAGCAGCCTGCTTCTCACTTTCTTTTTCCTTGTTTAAGAGTCTTTATGCTTTTGTTTTATTTTTCTTGTAAAATAATACTTCCAACTTTTAATTTTCCTTTGCCTAGTTATAGACTCATGGATATTACAGAACAGAAGAGTCATCTACTTCACCTCTGCAAATAATGGAAAGTTTCTAATTGTTAATTCTTTGCAAAGGCATTAGCAATTGCTCTGAAGGTTTGCTCTTTCTTGTGCTTTTTTTCTGGTTATATGATAAAATAATTGAAAAAGCAACATGCGGTGTCTACAGAGCCAAAAAATAGCTGTTATTTTAACTGAGTCTGGGAAACTTTTTTGGTGGTGTCAGAATCTAGAAAAGTCACCTGTCAGTCAGCTAACCCCAGCATGTACTGCCTCAATCTGAGCAGACACATCTCCCCCAGTACTACTGTTCCCAAAAATTTCTCCCTCACCTGTCATTACTGAAGAGCTATTGTCCTGAATTCAGCAACCAACACTGTAATTCCCATACACACAACCACAGACAAAGTCTGTCAGTCATTACTGTACATGAGCTCTAAGATTTATCGTCCAGTTGACCTAAATACATTTCTACCTGTTGCATATGAGGAATCTGACAGTCTCATTTCTTAGAACAGTTCCGAGGAGTTAATAAGTCCAGTCACTCACAACTGTAAATTATTTTCATAACTGTATGATGGAGACAGTCACAGGAGACATCAGTTGTCACGCTCCTACTCCACTGTGGGGATTTAAGAATGAAGAATTTCTGGAAGGGGTAACCTAGACACAAAACCAGCAGGAAACCAGAAGCTGAAAATGTAATTGGAGCCTGGGTCTTATTTCAGTTTTCAGTGTATGGATTCCTCTTGCTGTGTTATTTGGTTCTATTTCCCTCCTAAATCATTTTACATTCTAGCTGCGCTCTCTTTATTGTTCCCTTCCCTTTCATCTTCTGCCCACACAACATCTGTGGAGTGGGGAGAAATAAAAAAGAAAACACATACGATTATGGAACTAATATAGATAGGTATTTTTAGTATTCCAGGACTACATTTTTGGCCTGGGTAGTTTAAGTAGCAGTTGTGTACCCTATCCTCTGAAAACAGCTGTTTAAGTAGCACAACATTCAGAAAATCTGTAATGAAGGATGTGAATCCTTAGCTAACAACTACTAGCCTACTGGCTGACATTATTTCACCTTCTCATTTTGTAGCTGTTGTAAACAAACCTAAAATAAACATGCATCACCACCAGCTCCAGTCACCTTCCTCATGTCATCCAAATTACAGAAACCTATAGAAACTGATTTTTTTTAGAACATCTCCATGACAGTTTGTGGACATCAACTAAAATAAAAGGTACTTAGAAGTGTGAGATTTCAGTACTACTGCCTAACAGAGAAATTGAAACAAAGGCAAAATTACTTTTTCAAGATTATACAGCAACTCAATGGCAGAGTACAATTACAATTCAGAGTCTTCTAGTTTCTAATCCTATAATCCTCTTTCCAAAATCTATTAGCACAACCAAATATGCTGTTTCAGTGATGGCCGTGAATGCTCCATTCTTTTGAATGCTCCACCCCAGGTATCACAAACTGACCATTCATATGACAACACATGAATAATTTATAGGCATATTAAACATCTGAATTCAAATTACTTCACCTCCCAAGTTTCTGACCAGCAGGACTAAATTCAATGGCTTTAATTGTGAAACAATTTTTCTTAATTATAAGTTGTTGAAATAGGCTGCTGAGTCAGCACTGTATAAAAACTTAAAAGTCTTAGGCTAAAGGAGGAGATTAAAACATAGTAATTTATGCCCCCCTCTGCTGTATGGTAATCCTATCCCTAAATTTCACTCCTTGTTGATGAGAGTAGACTGCATTTAACAGACATCAGCCCGGCATGAGTAAATCTGTCCCTGAGTCCCAGACGCTACTGCATTCAAAACTCTGGCCAGAAATCGACTGCTGCTCCTAGCCCTGGCAACACATACTCACAGGTCTCTTCACCATCTGATGTTGCCCTTGGCAAGCAAGCCCTGGTTTGAACACCACCCCAGCGACCCACCGGCACAATTTGTCCTGTACCTGAGAGCTGCCCTTTTTTCTGACAGAACCAAGGGGCCGGATGAACTGTGTGGGGTGCAATAAGACCAGCTGTCAGTTATCTTTCCTAAAAAAAAACCCTGCAGACCCTCACTTCTGATGGCTGACTCATTCAATCCACAGCTCAGTCCTTGCACAGTCCTCATCATCCTCCAGGAAAGTGGGAAGGCCTGGAAATCACAGGGTTTTCTGGACATACATACAGTGTTTACCTTAAAGGTGTACTAATAGCTACGCTCACAAGGTATCACAGGGGTTCACAGCACACAGGCCTTGTCTTCTGCTGGAAGAAAACACACCTAGAAATGTGTACCATTAATCCTAATCTGACAACTAAAGCTTTTAAAATCTCCAGTTGCTTAGGCTGCTTAACTGGCAAAGTGGGTTAAAGGTGTAAAACTTTTCCAAGAAATTTCTCTGCTTATGTTTCATTTACATGCACAGATATTTAGAAGCTACAGATATTTAGAAAGTAGAAATTCTTATTTGTGAGTCCCTACATTTCAACTAAACCTTCTGAAGTACAGCAAGATTTCCACTACAATGTTCTTTGGTTTTGAGGAGGTTTTTACATTTTGAAGTAGTCTCTCTAGTTAGATGAAGCTAGCCATGTCTCTTCCCCTTCATTGCCATGAACTTGATATCCCCCTAAAATAGATGTGCATGTTAACTCAGCTGCTCCTCTCTCCAAACCCACATTCCTGGTGATGAGATAGATGAGTGAAAAGACAAACTGCCCAACACACGGGAACCAGTCAGTAACTATTGCCTCTAGGTTGCTTGGCCACAGCCTTCCAGTCTTAACTTCTCACTGTCCACCAAACACCTAGTAAAAAAGGGATGTAGTTATAAAAGTTACTGCAATTTTAAAGTTGTGGGCTTATAACTGGGCAGAAAAGTTCTTCAAGTCATCATACTACCCAACATCACAGCAACCTCATCTTGTTCAATCAATTTTGCCTCTTCCAAGCTGGGGACACTTACAGTACTCTGGCAAACCTGCAGCAGTAACTTGATAGTTGTCCAAAAGTTTAGTTTGGTACTTTCTGTTGAGAACCTGCATTTCACAGGAAGACCAAACACTCCTGCCTCAAACACAGCCATATTCAGAAGCATGAGGAACACCTCTGGAGCTTGTAGCAATTTTGGCAGTCTAATTGTAATCCATGGGTACCAGTCCATTAAAGTTTGCATCCAACAGTGTGCTTGGCTATGTGACCTCTGAGGTGTTACTGCCATTCTCCCCACACCTCTGTTAAGACAGAGTTGTTCTACAGGACACAGGAAAAGTTGTATAAAGAAAAAAAAGGGTAATTCTAAAGCCTCATGATTTACATGAGTGAGCCTAAAGCTCTCCAGAAACTTAGGTAAATTAACTGGAATCTGAAATTACTATTTTTATCTCCTTCGCTGTAGGCACCTACACAAAATGGTTTACAAACTTCACCCAAAAGACAATGATTCCTAGGTAGTGCCTTGTTATTTGGGTTAAGGTTTGGGAAACTGTGAAACATCAGAAAGGACCCATCTGAAGGCAGATGACGCTAAGAATACTTCCAAATATACTGTGAAGGGTCAATATATCATTGAATGATGATTTTAGGCACTAAAATGTTAAAAAAAGGGTTGATTACTTTATACTAATTAAAATACCAGTATCTCCCCTCAAGAGCCGCAATGATAAGCAGCAAGGGTTATTTACACTGGCATTACAGAAGCTACATGGGATTACATCTGCTGCAACTCAACAGTCAAAAGACATTTCTACCTCACCAATGAGTCGAGTCAAAAGCTAGAATGTTAGCTTTCAATGTATCATATTTAGTATTATTTGCCACTTAGAAGCCCACCTGAGTTTGAAACTCTTGGTTCTGTTATCGCAGTTTTCAACACCTAGGTTTGGGGGTTTTTTTAAGAAAGATTCATTGTATGTGGCAATAACGCACAATCACCAGCGTTTATTTTCATTTTGCTTTAATTAAACACAAATGCATCTCCGATGATTCAGCTTTGCCCTTGCTAACTGAAGAGCAAGGCGATTCCAAGTAAGGCTTCACGGACGAGATGACAAGAGGTCCTGAAATCCGCGGCTGGCCATTCCGGCTCTCAGCTCCCACGGCCTGCAGCTGCGGCCAGGGCCGTGAGGAACCCTGCCCGGCTCTACCTTCGCGTGAAGACGAAACCCCGCTACCCACGCCGTTCCGCGACCTGCGTGCCCAGCGGGCAGCGCTCGGAAGCCGCGGGGCAGCCCGACCGCGGGACTCGAGGCCCGGCACCGCGTTAACGCTCTCCCCGCCGGGAGGGCCCCGCGGGCCGCGGGGCTACAGCTTCCGCTGCTTGTGCCGAGGGTTGGTCTTGCAGTAGACGTAGAGCCGGCCGCGCCGCCGGACGATGAAGCAGTCCTTGCAGCGCCTCTTCAGCGAGGTCTTCGTCTTCAGCCCCGCCAGGAGCGGCGGCAGCGGCAGCCCGGGCGGCGGCGGGACGGCCAGCAGGGCACGGGGGGCGGCCGCCTCGCACCACAGCGGCAGGGCCCGGCGCACCGGCGCGGCCAGGGAACAGAAGGGCGAGTGGCCCAGCGAGCGGAGCGGCCCGGCAGCGACCCTGGCCAGGAAGGACAGCATGCTCCGCGCCCTGCCGGGACAGCGTTCCGGTGAGTACACCCGCCCCGCTGCCCCACTCCCCTCACCTCGACCCACTCCCCTCCTCCCGCCCACCGCCTGCCCCCAGCCCCTATTGGAAGGTACCGGACACTGACCGGTCCCGCCGCCGCTCCCCTCAGACCCCAACTCGGCCGGCTCCGCGCATGCGCGCCCCCGCGGCCCGCCGGAAGCGGGCGGCAGCCAGCGAGGGGCGGGGCAGAGGCTGCGCCTGCGCCCGCCCGCCCACCCCACCGGGGGTCACGTGGCCGCCTCAAGATGGCGGCGCCCTGCGCGACCTTCCGCCGCCTGCTGCCGCTGCTGAGCCGGCCGGTGGTGGCGGCGGCTGTGGCTGCTGCCCGGCCCTACGGGGTACGGGCCGCCGATACCGGCGAGCTTGTGACGCACACGGGGCAGGTGAGCGCGCGGGGCCCCGACAAGAGGAGGGCGGCCTGGGGGTCGGTGCTGCCCCTCCGCTGCCCGGGGAGGGCGGGCGCGTCCGGGCCGCGTCTCCTGGCGGGGCAGCCCGCTGGTGCGCTTCTTCATCCAGTGCGCGCTGGGGGAATTAGTGTTCTTGAGCGGCACGTAGGCAAAAGGTACGCGCGGCTTCGGAAAGACGGCTGTTAATTAGGAACACGGTCATTCGCCGTCACCAAGCGTTGTGGTCTCGATCCGACATTTGGCACCGCTGAAGAGTTAGCCGGTAGGAAGGTACCCTGGTGTTAGTGCCTCCCTTTTGTCTGTGCCTTAGTGCAAAAACTGAGCGTGCGAACCAGGGAGGCCTCTGGAGACGTGGAAGAGACACGGCTGGTGGAGCAAAGGCAGGAAGATTCTCCCTGTGGTTACTTAACTCGAACGTAAATAAATATGAAACTTGATTTTTTTAGTTTAGTTCCCCTTCCAGATGGCAGTGTGGGATCAAAGAATGGCATTATAAGTAATACATCTTATGTTTGCCTCTATAGTCAGAGCTGAGGCTTCTGTTTACTGGCTTTAACCCCACACCTCCTTTTCCACTTTCCAACCTAAAATTTATTTTCCTGTGTGAGAGAAATGGAAACTACTTTTTCAGTGCAGTACATACATGTAAGATGATGGTAATACTTGAAACTGAGGAAAAGATTTAAACTATTTAGTTTTGACAGTGCTGTAAGCCTTTGTGTTCTTTGTTTATGGTCATTGCTTTTTAAACAAGATCAAGTTTATTTTGTACTTTAGGTATATGAAGAAAAGGATTACAGAAGAATTAGGTTTGCCGGACGACAAAAGGAGGTAACTCATTCTACTTTTACTTATGGAAGAGGGGGTGGTTTGTGGGGGTTTTTCATACTGATATTCATGTCCGCAACTTGATTGTCATTAAAAAAACAATGAACAAACCAACCAACCAAAAGAAATCCTTCCAAAACCAAATTTTTTTTTTGATTTTGGGTTTCAGTGTTGTTTTCACTAGAGTGAAAATTATTCTTTTAAGACAGCTTATAGAAGCTTCTGCGTACCTCCCTACTTTTGGCAAATTTGTAAAATTCAAGACTTGTCCTACACCTGTTAAGTCCTTACATCTATGCTGTGGAAGTTGTAGACATTTGAGCATCTTAAACTTGTACCACTTGTTGTGCTAAGCGTGTGTTTCAAGAAACTTTGAAGCATGTTTTTAGTGCCATTTGCCTTCAGAAAAATCCCATCATTAAATGCTCTCCTGAGTTTGCGTCTATATATCTGTTTAAATGTGTGTTTTGAAGCTTATTTTGCTTCTGCATAGTTAAAATCTTGATTTTTACCCAAACTGAGTTTTTAATGAGGCCATTTCCAGAGCCTGGGAAGCATTTGCTGAAACAATGAAGTAACAAATAAAATTTAGAGTAGTCTGAAATAATGAAGCCTCAAAGGCAGAGTCTAGTAACACCACCATTAGCCAAATGTGCTACTGTGAATTATCTTGTGGGCCTGTTGCTGCTGCTTATCAGTAGAGTGGGTACGTGAAATTTTAAGTCTTTTAACACCAAGCTTTTTCTAGTGATCGAGCAGCACAGCTCCACGAGGGATCTGCTGGCCTTTGGGAGAGAAACAGGTTGTTTCAGATAAATTGTATTCGTCAATGCCCGAGCGTCCTATTAGTGCCTTAGTGTTAATGCTATAAACGTGTATGTGTAGTAGAGGCATTAAATATAAGGTGTGGTAGATTTTTAATGTAGTTGACTATAATTGTTCCTTTCCTAAATTAACCTGAACCAATTTATGCTGATGTCTGAGTTTTTGTATTGAGTTTACCTCATTGTATCAGGGCTACAATTTAACTCCTGTTTGTGTGTCAAAATTGGGGATTTCACATGGGAAATAGTTAAATGAAAATGTCACTTAAAATGCTGAAGTAGTTTACTTCTGGGAGAATAGTAGCAAAATAGGTCCCTCCCAAATGCAATGCCTGTTTTTGTGCTACTTCTGAAACTTTGTAGGAAATGCTCCTTAAGCCTAATTCTCCACAGGGCACTGGTCCCTCTGATATGCCTTTGCCAGCAGCTGATTTCAGACTCTGTGGTGACAAACACCCAGCGTTTTCAGTTTGGTTCTTCCTTCTCCAGCAAAAGACAAGCTTTAAGTCTGAGCAAGGTTTAATGCTAGGTTTTAATTGTGGAATTGGAACAAAATTTACATGTTAAATACTAAAGCAATCTTCATCTGTAGTTATTAACAGGATCTCTCTCTAGGGGCTTTGCCATTATTCCCCAGTGTGTTTCAGCTACTAGTATTAGCATTTCACAGCTGTGTGTGTAGTCTGAATGTCGTCTTGTTTCTGAAGCTAAAGCTAGCCCGCAAAGTTGGTGACTGTACTTCCTTGGTTGCTTCTTCTCTTCATCTTCGGTACGCTCTGGGTGGTTGAGTCTGGCTTGTGACCGGCCCAGTCCAGTGTCGGCAGCTTTCTTGTCTGGGGATGCAGCCTCTGAACGCAGGTGCCCTCAGTGAGGATGTCTGGGCCCACGACTGCGTGCTGCACATGGCCTCTCTGGGCGACGGCTAGGCCTGGGGGCATGGCCCAGAGTATGTGGCTGTTGTCCCCCTTGGTTCTGCCAGCCTAATTGTTAGTGAAATCCATGTGTTTTAGCTAAAATCATTGTTCTCTGTGCTGGATGTACAGAACCAGGGGATTAGTGATCTCTGGCAAGGGTCTAAAACAAGTAGATGTGAGAAAATTGAGCATGGCAACTGTCAAACTGCATCCCTCGTGGTCCGACTAGGGTCATCCTGCCATTGTACCACAGGACCTAGTTCAACACCACTGTTCCTGCTTTGGCTCTGCCCTTTCTGTTAGGCTGGTGCAGCAGTGGAAGCTGTGAGGAGAACTGACTTCAGAGCTGGTCCAGTTTAAGTATAACCTCCTGCCTTCTCTCTGGATCTTTGGACCTGGGTCAATTCCAAGTTTGATTTTATCTCTCGGCTTCCCAGACCATGTACTGGTACAGGCGAGTAGGTGGAGAGAAACAGCAATGGGATTATCAAACTGACACTACGGCCAGGAAAAAAATTGCTCACTGAATTATACATTTGGCAAGGAGCATTTGGATGCGCTGAGGGAAACAGCCCCTTCCTGCTAACTACCGCTGTGCTTTAATTGAAGGGACACGATGTAACTGAAACCACTTCTTTTTTTTTCTCTCACAGTTTTTCTTCATCTCTTTGTTTTCTGGCATGTTTTCCCTGCAAATTCCTAGACTCTTGTTTGGCTGAACCACAGACAAGTCGTAGCTGTATGGTAGATGAGAGGTTCTTGCTTTCCCCCTGTCCCCACAAATATCTTTGTGGTTAAGAAACGTTGGGAAGAGTGGAGTTCTGCTTCTGATCTTGAAGCAGAGGTGCATCATGGTGGTGTATCCCTCCTTCTTTAGCATGAAATGAAGGACGCACAATTTTGAGCGTTATTAAAAGCAGCAGTAAAAATCCTTGCAGCCTGGCAGAGATTACATGAGACTTGCGGACAGGCCCCAGGCAGTGAGATTCTTGATGTTGCCAATTTGCTTCAATACCGAAAGTTTATTTTTCGTTAACTTTACTTAGCTATCATCTTCTTTAAGTAAAGCAAATCTGGTTGTTGGCAAAACTTGAATTTTCCACTGCTGTACCAAAAATGCAAATTTTGGTGAGACTGAATTGGAGGGTTGGTGAAAAACCCAAAGTTGCTGTGTACTAAAATTATATAAAAATACCGTTGTAGTTCTTAGGGATCCATTTAATGGACACTTAGCTATCTTTTTCCTAAGAATCTCATCTGCATTCAAATACCAGTACATTTATGAACCTTATCTACTGCTCTGTCTGCAGTGCCTTCTTTGGATCTTCAGGCGTGCATATTATTTTGTATTCTTGCATGTATAACATTGCCTTTGAAAAAGCTGGCCCCTCCTGGAGCATGTTTACCTGAGGGGTTGGGTTGGTTGTCCGCCTGGCACTGGCTCAGACCGTGTTGGAAGAGGCTGGTGTGGATGAGGGAGGGAAGCACTGTGGCTGGGTGCTGTAGGTCCTGCTGAGGCACAAGTTGCTGTGTCACAGGCCTGTCCGGAGGTGGATACATTTGCCAGGCCACGTAGACATGCTCTAGGAAAAAGCCCTACTTGGTCAGTGATGTGCATATTCAGGAAGTGTGTATAAGATAGATTTACAGAGTGGCGTAGTGACATTTAGAGGGTTTTTTTTCCTAATGCTGAACAATTTGCCTTTCTGACTGTTGTTATGCACCACGTTCATGTTTTCCTGAGGTTCTTGTGCAGCAATAGAATAAGGTGCATGGTGAGAGGCTCTAAAGTACCAGCAGTTGTTTTATCTCACTCCTGACCTTACTTGTCCCACCATTATTTTTGAGTTTATCAGCAGTGAGTCTTTTGCAATTTTATCATGTAGTCACTAAAGCACAATACAGAGGCAGCGTCAGTTAAATATCTTCTCTTCTTGGCTGCTTGTTCCTGCTCACCTCTGCTGAATCTGCTTAAGGTCATGTTGTAAACCTGAGCACTGATGTGGCCTGTGTATCAGGGGAAGGGGATTACTTCTGCAGAGTTTAACATTCTTAGTTCACTGATCTGGCTTATAGCACAGCCTAAGAATTGGTGGAGGAGGTGGGAGGAAACTTGCAGGAACTTCTCAAGATGACTGTAGTGGAACTGCTTGGGGAGGTGGTAAATAGCAATTGCTTTCTGTTTCAGTGGGGGAGGTATCTGAAAGCTTTCTTTTTTTCTCTTACAGGTGAACAAGAATTTTGCGATTGATTTGATAGCAGAGCAGCCTGTGAGTGAAGTTGAAAGCAGAGTGATATCATGTGATGGCGGTGGTGGAGCTTTGGGACATCCTAAAGTATACATAAACTTGGTAATATCTTTTGATCTGTGTATAGCATGTTTTGCCTGCCAGTTCTTGTTTGTAAGATCATTTACTTTTTGGCATGTTAGTTTAACAAAGTCAAAGGATTTACCACCTGAGGTGTTAATTTTATTTGTTATCTAATATAAAATTAAGACTTCTACTCAGAAGAGCTAGAGGGTTTCCATTTGAGGTTACCAGGCATTTCTTGCTCTTGATTGTTTGGTGGGACAATCCTTTTTTTTTAAAAAAAATAAATTAACTATGAAATAATATGAGCAAAAAATGATATGATAGCTGTGTTTTTAAAAATTACTCTAATTGTTTAAATGCTACAGTGTAGATTGAGGATACATTTGCAATATTCTTAGGATTGTGCAATTTATTTTGAATCCTGTACATTTAATTAAAGAAAAAAGACACAACAAAACTCTTTCAGTCTTTGGGAATCTTGGTAGTTCTGAAGGTTAAAAGTTTCCATCATGATCGGAGGATCAGTGTGTTTACCCTGACAGTAGTGATAGTTTCCAGTGTATTCGTATTCTAGAGTAGTACTGTCATATGGCCTTGGTGGAATCAACGATGACCTGCTGTTTAGGTACTGTTCTCAAGCAGACCCTGACTGCGCATGTCTTAAAATCTTTCCTTGCTCAATTCAACTTTGACGTTTGCTTAATACCCAAAAGAATGGTGGGGGAGAGCTGGTGTCCTTTAGTGTCAGTGTTGTTGCAACTCCTAACTGTAATCACAAGCATTTCTATTTTGAACAAAGTAAGCGCTTTATAATGATCCGTTTTACATTATTTAAAGTCAAATGCTTGGAAGTTTTAATTCATAAGACTTGGGAAGCTTGTGTTCTTCAGTCTTCAGTTAACTTCTTGCTCTTATGTTGATTTGTTTGACCTGTGTCTTCTTGAGGAATGCTTTTGGTTTTGTGAATTTTGAGATCTTTTTGTGTTATCAAATTACAAGACGTCCGTTCGTTCTAATGTCTACAAAGAGAGAATGGTATTAGACCAGCTTGTTTCCCCTAGCCCTAACAATTGAAATTCAAGCTTTCAGGGCTGGAGAGTAGTCTGGAATTTTCACTTCTAATCCTGTATTAAGGAAGGGGAACCATGAGTTTACTTCACTTCATGTCTGCAAATAGTCATGTTGCTAAATAACAGAAGATCCTTTAGTGTTTATCTAACTGTCTTGTCTTTTGCCATGTTAAGGAGGACTACAGCAGTGGTTGGCAGTCACACTGCTAAATTTAAAACAAACTTAAATGTTTCTTTTGGAGATAAGAATAAAATTTTATACAGTAGTAACTGCTACTTTTCTCTAAAATGTTTTCTTTCAGAATTTTTCCTGGAATCCTACTGAAATTTCCTCCTTCCTGTAACTAACTGTTGGTTTACATTACTGGCCAAAATTCCTTTCTAGATATAACTTGGGAATGTGAAATCCTATTCTGTGTTAGAATAATTATGAAATGATCTTTTCAGAACATTGAAACAGTTCTAACTGAACTGACTTAAGATGTCCAGTTCAGTAAGAGGATCCTTTATTGCTGAAGAGATATCACTTGGCTTGACTTCAAAATTATATTGTTGAGATTAGGCCTGCTAATTAAAAGGCTGGCAGAAGGGAAGCTCCATAGGATACAGAAATCAAGCATGAACCTCATATCATCATTCTTACTTCCAGTGTGTCAAATAAGATTAAACTCTGTACTTCAGCTATTGAAACATCTGTTTTAAGATGGCACATATAAATAAGAGAAAATTTGTAATTTCTAGAAGTTTTGTAAAGTGAAACTAGCAGCTGTTGTATTTTTATATTTTTGCAGGACAAAGATACAAAGACCGGAACATGTGGCTACTGTGGACTTCAGTTTAAACAGAAACATCACTGAAAGATCATTCCTGTGTGCTTGCAGATGTCTGTTCAGATGTTAACGTTTAACTATAAATAAACAATATATTTAGAAACCCAAGATTAGTGTTTGTGTTTATCTTAACTGTGGAAAGTTCAGTCTGTACCTTTTTAAAACCCAGCTTGTCAAGTATTTGAGAGCTGAATGGTATTACAATATCTGTACTTAATTTGGTTTTCATGGAACAAATGTCTTGCCTTGTTTGGCAGACTTCTCGCACGCTTGGAAGTGGTGTTCGGCTGCAGCATAGATTTGGTTTGTACTGGGTAGATTTGTATTCTTTTCAACACTGAATTGGATGTAAATGTTTATTGATGTTTGTCTTTTGACATTCTTTGACACTTAATTTGCTCGTGGGCTAGTATCTGTAGCTAGATTCACAAATGGAAGCACAAAGATACCATGATACTCAGCATTACAACGCTTACTCCTGAAAGCAAGATTGTCATCCCTGAATTAAGTAGCTACACTTGCTACTTGTTTAAAAGAAACAGCCAGTGCCTTAGAATGGTAATCAGTGTGAGCTGGAGAACTACCTAAGCTGGCACACGTGAAAGGTGAGGACATAAGCATTTGTTCTCCAGTTGAGAGGATCAGAGATGTAAATATCTGATTCTGCTTGGAATTCACACCGTTGAAATCTCTTCAGGAACTGAATCTGATTAGACTCAAAGTAGGGATTGCTCCATTGCGGGTAGCAGGTTCTGCTCCTTTAACACAGATAATCTGACAATGAGAGCATTCACCTATCTGTGACACCACCTAGGCTGTGTGAGGCTGGTTGTAGGACATCATCTGCCTTGCTTAATTTCACTTATGTAGCATTCCATCACATAAGCATGACTCTCAATCCGGGTTTCTGTCTGGAGAGGAAGGGTCTGAGCTTTGGTCTTTGCTTCAGAGAGCATTTTAATCTGTTGTCAGTAAGTGACTTTTTCTTTTAAATGCTGGGGATGGAACATGGTCCCAGGTGGTAGTTGCTGCTTGGCCAAAGTTTACTTGGGCATGATTCTAAACCTGCTCTTTATATCACTTTAGTTAAATTGATGTGGAGATATCAAATTGAACCAAATCATGTGGGCGCACAATTGCTTAACTTGCTTGTGTCAATTTATAGATGAAGTTGAACCAACAGAGTCAGGCTTAAAGCAAGGCCTGAACTATTCTGTCTGTAGAAGTTGTGTATTTAGAGGCTATACTGCAATTACTCACATGCGTGTACACCCCTCCTCTTTTTTCATTCATTCCACCTGTAAGAGCTTAACCTCCCTTTCTGTCTCTTCCCCTTCTTTTTCCTTCCATCTCTTTTTCTCCTTTTCATTGCTGCTGGTTTCAGTGATCATCTGAGTGGCCTTCAATTCATTCTTTGTAATGACCTAGATTTAGGAACTTTAATATTAGAGTTATGCATTGTAAATTCAGTGTAGGTTACTGAGCACTGACTTTTTTATAAGCCCAGGGTCTAACTGAGGCTAGATGGCTGTTACGATGCTTGTAGTTTTGTAGTGTTAGAGAGGGCAGTGGCCAAGTTCAAGAAGACTTAACATATGTTGCGTTTTGAGTAGCACCTGAGCATGTACAAAGATGGCAAAGGATCTTTCATAAAACCCAGTAACTTGCATTCAGCCTATCTGACCTTATGCAAATGATCCGTCAACTGAACATAAATATGGTATTATAAATGGTCTTCTGTAAGTCCATCTCATGCTCTAAAAATAATTGAACTTGCAGTGTCTGTCTTTAAGCATAAATCTGGTTGCTTTGTAGTCTGATTCTTCCAGTTTGTAGATCATCTTGGCTGGCACAGTTCTCTGATGCTGCAAAGAAGTAATTGTATGCGGTCCTCTTCCTTGGGCCTTTGATTTTCTTATGAATAATACATCTGCTTGGATCACTGCTGCTCATAATAAATTAACAGTGTTTAAATTGGCACAGCAGCTATTGAGGACCCAGACAAATCCCATCCCACTGGTCTCAACTCTGGAATGCTGTTCTTGGATATTCTCCCTAAAGTACTTGTGATATGTGAAGCTGTTGACACCAGTGAAACAAAGAAGGTCTCTGCTTCGCTCTGGTGATCTTCATAGGAAAACTTCAGACTTTGCTCCTTAACGTTTCCTGTGTGCTAAGTTTATATATCTAGTTGGGAATGGCTGTTTATATGAAGTCTTGCACTTTAACCCACACCATCCATGTACCTGTGGAAACGCCAACCTTGATCTGCAGGAAAAAGAAGAGAGGGAAAGCAGAAACTTTCAATGTGGTGGTTATAAGCAGATACAAGTGAAAATGGATCTATGAGGACAGACTAAAACACATCAGTATCAAAGCGAGGACAGACTAAAACATGTAAGTACCAAATCAGCATTACAGTTTTCAGGCAACAAATTCAGACTAGAGAGCAATATGGAATAAAACTTTCAGACTTAAATTCTATCAGTCACTGTTCTGTTCTTTGTAGATAATTCATTCCAGGCTGGAACTGTAGTCTCTTACTCCGATTACCAGAGTACAAACCATAGTTTATCTCTATGGAAATATGAAGTAGCCTACATTGATGTGAGGCTTGCCTTAACACCTGCATCTTGCCTTTACCTGTTAAAAGCAGATAGGCTCTTTTCCCTTTACTGACACATATATTAAGCTTTTCTTGGTGAAAATCACTGTGTATTTAAACTTCCAAAATAAGGACCATCCAGCCTTTTCCCCACATTACTTGGTAGCTCTCTGTCCTCTAATTAAAAAGTAACAAAAATAAATTTACAAGGCAAGTCCTGCTTGTTCACAAGAGCACAAAGCACTACTATGACTATGGCATAATAGGCAGGTGCACCTTTTTAAAAACTTTTCAGTCACATGGCATCTGATAGTGCTCTGGAAGTTGCTCTTGTAACAGGCTTCTCCAAATCAGCAAATAGTATCCCTATACTTACTCTCTGAGCTGCCAATGATCCTTGCACTTTTTATTTAATACTATTGCGAGTATCAGATAAAATACAGCGTATTGTAATAGCAATAGAAATGTTTGGTTCTGTAATATCCACATTGTTGGCTTTCTTTGGTGTGTTCCTTGCTATTGGTCTACGTTTTGAGAGGCAATTCAATCTTTTTGTGGTGGTCTCAATACGTCATCCAAATTTAAAGTCTGCAGTCCTTGAGGAGCACATCTGACAACTCAGTCTTGCCAATGGAATAGATTGATCAGGGAAAAATGACCCTCCATTCACCTTGTCATAAAATTCATGGTGCAAATTAACATGCATCTCCCTTTCCAGAGGTCAGCTGGGACTTGTGTAATTAGGGAAGAATAGCAGTTTCAGTTTTCATAATCAGAGGCAACATAGTAGAGAAAAAAAAGGAGAATTAAAAACATGATATGTATCATTGCTGTAAATGTCACTCTGATGTGAATAATGACTCTTTCACATGCTCTTATTTTTGTTGGGCATTGCCCAGTGCCCTGTGCAGCAAGCTATATGTTGAAGACCTCGCATGCCCAAGTAGTGACAGCTTTCACTTCAGGCTTTCCAAATCCCAAATAATTTTCTACTGACTGATTGCAGTGGGGGGGTTGCAAGTGGAACATGATGATTATCCATTTTTCCATACACAAAGCAGCTTGTGCAGCTCTGATATCTTTGAGAGACAGTGAATTTAACTGACAGTTACTGTAACTTATTTTTCTGCACCTGAAAGTTATGCAGTCATTATTGATTATTCCAGGTTTGCATTGCCATCCAGTCACTCGATGCTGATTTCACCGTCCAAAATCCTCAGCATTCAGGTGTCAAAAATTAAGCTGACAAAGCAGAAATTGCCATGTGGAAGAACAGATTATGGAAATGCAATGGAGGAAGCAGGAATGTAATCTGTGCAATGTGGAAATGATGTGATGGAGCACTGGGAACATTGCCTTAAAGCACCTCACTTATTTTAAAGGGGCTGTTAGTTTCCCTTAGTGTGATACAAATGCTGTGAGAATATGCATAACTGCACTTATCCATACATCTTCTGCTGATACAACATCCTGCTTTAGGAAGTCCTCCCTGTCAGCCTGCTGTGCACACATTTTTACTGATGTCCTGGCAGCTGGATGCCAGACAAATGCTATCAACAGCACTTTCTAGTGGAGATGTCATTGTAGTGAGAGCTAGAATGCAAGCAAAAAGTTCTTATCCCTAAGCAGTGTAAGCAGGGTGGGTCCAGTCATGAAATGAAAATATACTCAAACATTATGGAATCTGTAAAACTAGCTGCAGTTTTGTAGGTATTTTCCCACCTTTTGTTAACGTTCAGCATTCCTTTACATTTTTTAACTTTCTTCCTGTTTTAATTCTTGTCCTCTTCCATGTTTCTCTTGCATCCCTTCCACCGAATCCCTTTGTTAAGGACTAGGTCTTTGACAAAAGCAATGGTTATCTTATGATAAATTTGTCTCTCTGGAACAGCCTGGAATGCTTATCTCCTGCTTCAATAAGAGTGCCTAACTTGAAAGCCTGTTCCTTCTGCAACTGTCACTTGGTCTAAGGCATAAATTAAAGTGATGTAAGTAGGCAGGCATTTGGCTAGGCTTTCTCTTAATGTTGTGTGGATCACGAAATCTAGACTGCTTTCACTATGGTCATTAATGATTAAAATGAGATCTCTTTATTTTGGACTAATTACAAACATAGGAGAAAGATCTAAGAGACTTTATAATATAGCAACCTGGTAAAATACTGCATAAACTCTCCTGTTTTTGAGTGCTTCACATGGATAGTGAGGCTGTAAAGAAAAATAACTTGGGCAGCATATGAATGACTATGGAAAGCATATCAGGCAGGTGCTAAGGATAGACATCTTGGTTAATATAAAGTTACTTTCAATTTAAAATTTTAAGGTAATGGAATGCTATTATCCCTGTTGTGTAATGAAGGCACGCTGGAAGTACAATGTGATTGAAGAGTGGTATCTGCCCGACCTAATTGTAACTTGGAATGCCTGGAGTGTAAGGGAAGTTGGACACTGAAAGTGAAAGATTGTCAGAAGGAAAAAGGTTTTGTTCCATAAACATATTCCATGTGGCAAGGATTCCACTGTTGTCCCCAACAGGTGAGGTCCCTTTGTGAGGGGAAAGGATGTGGACAGGTTTGAAATGAAGCATTGTAAGGGCTGGTGTTGGCAGAGATTGTAGCAGCTGCCCTCTTGATTGGCTCCAGAGCTATAAATCCCATCAGCTGTGGCCTCCTGAAGAATGCTCACAGGAGCAGCACATCTAGAGTGAGAACTGGACCTGCTCCAAGTTCAGTTTGTGCCAACTCTGAAAAACAAGCTGAATGACATGCAGAGGGGGGATACAGGGGCTAATGTTAGAATGTACTGTCTACTAGTCACTCATAACCATGAGCATCAGGAATGAGGCTATTGCCTATCGATACATGGGAGAAGATTCTTACCTAATATTGCTGATTTATTGATTTGTAAACTTTCTTGCGTTTATTTTGATTCTTGTTCCTTCTACACAGGTATGTTTCTGGAGGTTTAAAATACTTGGACTCAGTGCCTATGAATTGGATGTGGTGAAATCTGATATTTTCAGATTTAGTAACTGAGTTTCCTAGATTTCTGGATGGGAGTTCAAGTTTATACTTGAGGAGGATGGGTTGCCTGGGTTTTTGGAAAGGAACAATGAGGTATTTGAGCTGTCGGGTTTTATTTCTAGCAGCCCTTGGCAAAAGGATTACTGACATTATCTGTACACATGTGTGTTGCAATGTAGTCCTCAGTTGTGATCTCTAGTTATGAACACTGGATGTCAAGCCAGAACATGTACTTGGGTTTATTTCACTTGGCTTATGCTCCACAATGACCTTCCTTTAAGAAAAGCAAAGGAGAAGCATAGGGTCAGGAGAAAGAATGGGACTAAGGTACAGCTGGATCTTGCAATGATTTGGGGTGAGGGTTTTGGAATCTGTGAAGGTTTCAGAGTCCTGTGGTTGAGAAGTGGCCTTGCAGGCCTGGTTCCTGAATCACAGCAACAGCTACTGGTAGCATAGCCATAAATGACTGTGATTTGTTTGCATACAAGAAAGCTGTGCCAGTAAAACACTGTTCAACTTATTTGTAGAAGGCCTGGGAAAGGGGGCTGGAAAGTGAAATGGCAAATCTTCCTTATCAGGTTATTTGAGATAGTAAAGAGAAAGTTATTCTGAAGAATTGCCAAAGGAACTTTTTAGACTGACTGGGCAACACTCATCCCCACCCCCCCCCCAGCAACTGAAATGTGATGTAGATAAATGTTAAGTGTTGCATGTGAGCTTAGTTTCACATACAAAAATTATGAATCTGAGCTATTATCAACTATTATCTGAGCTGAATTACACAGGAGTGAGATTTTGACTTATCACATTTCCATTAAAAAAAAAAATCAGCTTAAAGCTCAGTAGCAGTCACAAAATTAAGTCTATATAAGGAATTATTGTGAAAAGAATAGTGTGAAGCAGAAAACAGTTATGCTAATTTTTTACCCACACCTTGTATTTTCTGCACAGTTCTGGTCCCCCTATTTAAAAAAAAAAAAAAAATTAGAATGGGAAAAAGCTTAGAGAAGGGCAAACAAGATAAAGGTTTCTGTAGAAATAAGGAGATTGAGCAGTCTGGGACTCTCAGTCTGTTTAGGGTTATGATAGAGGTCTACAAAATCCTGAATGGTAGGGAAGAGGTGGTTTGACTGTTTTAAAGGCAAAATCACAGATATTTGTAAAAGTCAGAAAATAATAATGAGCTGGTTCTTTTGGAAGTATTTAATCAGGTTAATAAAGTTTAAAAAAAAATAGTTGGGTGTGCTATATGGAAATTTTACTTGTTGGCTTAGATCCAGGACTAAAGGAGGTCACATGGATTAAAAACTTATCCTCATGTTCAGAGGACAGCTAGTAGAGCTATAAAATTAAATAATACGTATATTGTAAAAGGCTGAAGAAAATAGAAGAGAAACAAGACTGATAGCAAGCATAACTAAGGTTGATAAGAAGCACTGAATTACTTTAGAATGGGACAGAGTCTTAACAGATGTATTCGTCTAATGTGAGAGGAATGTGGTGAAATTGTTAAGCAATGTAAAAAGATAGAAAAACTAAAAGGTGTGTGTTATATTATGTAATTGTATAATGGGAAGTCAATGAAATAATTTCTAGTAATAGGCACTCAAGGGGTTGCTCTTTAGTAGGTGCTAAATTTAGACATTGTTAAATTGGCATGGCCAGATAATTAGTTTCAACAGGGCTGTCCAATGAACTTCCTCTATCATTAATGTTGTTTTTTGATAAGCTTTGAAATACTGGAGAAAGAGCACAAAAATGGCTAACGTGCCAACAGTCAAAGAGGGTAAAAGGCATGACCTGGATAATTACATGTCTGTCAGCTTGACATCACTTCTGGGCAAAATAATAAGGGACCTAATTAATAATGAATTAAAGAAGTGTTGTATAATTAGTGCCAATCAACATGAATTATAGGAAAACCAGACCATGTCAAGCTAGCATGATGTATTTTTGATGAAATTAGAAGTAGTGGTTGATAAAGCTAAAAGTTAATGTAATATCCTCTGATTTCAGTAAAGATTAGACTTAGTAGTCCATATTTTTATTCAGAAATGAAAGTCTTGTGTGATCAACCAGCAACACTTCACATGTTTTACATGTATTAAAGGGTAGCTAATTCTTAGGTGTGAAAATGTCAGTGTAAAATGAGACTCATTGCTGAAAGGATGCATTCCTCTTGGATTCTTGATGGCATCCTTTCTCAACCCTATGGCACTTAGCTTCTTATCAATGTCCTAAAAACCCCACATAATAGCTACAGATGATTTGCTGAGGATTGAAAGGATGAAGCATTGTTAAGTAAGGAAGAAGATTCAGCAGTGATACTCTTTGCTGCTGCTTACCCAACCAAAGTTGACACAAAGCTGAATGTGTTTCAGTGCAATGAATTGTACAGGAAAAATAAAATGCTGTCCATATTTATTGCAAAAATTCTGTGAAGTGGTAACTGTAACAGCCTGAGTGGTGATTTATCCTGTGTGAGTAGCAGCCTTAATAACTTCACGTAACAGAAAACATTGACTATTACATTTGTCTGGGGGAGTTTGTTAATCATCGTATCACTATGAATTTCCAGTTCAATTCTGTATCTTAAATAACTTTATTGAACTTTTGGGGAATAAATAGGGGTGCATTGAGTAGGCATATCTTTCTGAATTTCACATGAGTGCATTTGTTACTTGAATACTGTGTCCAGTTTGGGGTCTGTAGTTCATTAATTAGTATGGCTAAATTAGACAAAGTTCAGAAAAAGCCATGGCACTAATTACAAGAGTAGAAAATGTGTTGTGTAGTGAAAGCTTCATCTTTGCTCTTCCTCATAAATGAGGTTAAGGCATGACTTGATCAAGGTCTACCAGTACAAATGCAGGGAACAAAACCATGATAATGGATCTTTAGTCTGGCTAAAAAGGGTAAGATCTAGTGGCTGGAAGCTATGGACAAGCAGATTCAGACCAGGGGAAATGGGACTTCACAGTGTGATTTACCAAGGACTGCAGTAGATTCTGCAGCATTCATGACTCTGTTTTTAAGGTTCATATTTTGTAAAATGTGTATTAATTGAAACAAGGCTGGAATCTGGAAACCGTTATGGACTGTGTTACAAAGGTAATTAGATCATTGCTCTGGTCCATTCTCAGTCTGTAGAAATGAAACATGTATCAGGCCAGAGACACTGGTTCCACTGAACAGTGGTGCTGTCAAAAATGTCCTCCAGACCTTGTTCTGAATAAGGCACAGAAAGGACTTGAACTTTGTTTTCCCACAAAAATACTCTAGCAGTCTGAGTGATGGGGACTTGAACTCTGCTGTTGCAAAAGAGTCTCTGGCTTTGTAGAAATGTGGAAAAAGATCAAACCTTAAATCCTGATGTTTATCATGAGGAATTGTTATCATCTGCTCAGGGCCTAACAAAGGCAGACAAACTAAAATTAAAAAGTCAGTGCTTTAGGACAACTAGAGGACTTCATATCTGTTCTTACTTTCTCAGTTAAGAGAATATATGTGAAATCTGCACTATTTCTTGGGATGAAAATGAAAAAGGATTGTTTCCATTCAAACTTAAGTCCCAGCTCCCAAAGGTTACTGTAATTTTATTTTTGTCAATATTGCTTTTGTGGTGCTCTCGATACTATACCAGATTCTGGAATGAAGAGGCTTATACTTTTCTAAGCTTTGCTTACCCTCTTCAATGCCACTCTGGATTACAGTGGCTTCTCAGGTTTTTCATGGCTTTGATGAAGTAGCTAGCATTCAGCATGTCCTGTGTTGGATAACAGCATCTTCCTCAAGAACAGCCATGGAATAAAGCTTTTACTGTTTAATCATGAAATGTCTGATGTTTCTGCCAATTAGCATAGATTAGAAGTCATTATACTGAGACATTTTGGGGGAGCCTAACACAATATTAGGGGACCCTGTACATAGCAGTAAAACATCTATCTTTTTTTAATGCTAAGAGCAATTGGAAGGGTTTTTAAGGTATATTTAACACACACACACACGCACCCCCCCCCAAACACCAAACCAAGAAACAAACAATAAAAAACCCCAAACAATAATCCTTGATAGTGGTCTACATTAAAGAGATAAAAATACTAGACGTATTAAAAGGAGAGAAAATATTTAATAAATAATGTCCTGTGATTGGAAAACAGATGATACTTGTATTGAACAATGGTGAAATATGTTCTATTCCAACAGTAAATGGAAAGGATGTTAGGCATATACTCCCAGTAAAAACCTTTACATTTGCAGGACTGGATAACATTGAAAACAATTGGCTGAAGAGCTTTCCCTGTCACTGATATTGACAGATCTAACCTCTTGGAACACAGGTAAGCCTTCAGAAAACTGTAAGAAAGCTAATACAGTAATATTTAAAGATTCTGTTGATGGCAGCATCTTGCTGCTCATTCTTATTGTTTCCTGCTCCATTAAAAGAATGATTAGTGTCTGTTATTTTACCTTCATGAAGGCTTTCATATACCTTATCCTATAACCTTTCTTTTGCTAAGATGCACAGAATGAGTTTTTATTTTTTTTTTTGTGACTCAGCACTCAGCAATTTTTCAACACCATTAAAATATGATTAGCTACAGTGAACGTAATAACTTAGCATTAAGCACATTGCTGCTGCATGCAGAAAGTAAGTATTGGGGAGGGAATCCCCTTCGTATACAAGGGAACACGTTCACCTTCTTGGATAACGTAGTGCTGGAAGTTTACGCAGACTTGGTTGTCCGCTATGCCCTTTAGATCCTAGCAGTTCCTATGCTATAGATTTGTTCTGTATGCTAGTTCTGTTTCTGACTGTGTGACCTTGCACTTGATTGTATGAAATTTCATTGAGCTTAGATGTGCGCAGCTGAGTGGTTCAAATCGCTTTGTATGCAGTTCTATCTCTGTCTTTTTTTACTCCTCTGCAAATATTTGCATAACCAGATGTGGTTTTGTATTTCTTTCTAATTCTGGATAACAGTTTTGCTTGGTGTCAGGCCTTGCCTAATGAGAAACATCCTTGTTTGACAAGGATTTCCTCATTTGGAGCAACTTTCTGAAATCTGCCACCTAGCTATTTCTAATTTCATCTAATGATAGAAATATAATAATAGTGTAAAACTTTTCCTAATGTACTCAAAATATTTACTGGCCTTATATCTTTTACAATATGCATTTTTCCTTGTGTCCCCTGTTCTTTAAGTTTTGATTAATTTATGGAGAACATTTTCTGTGTTCCCTATTTTCTACTGGTTTTATCTTTTGTTTCATTTGGTTTGTTATGATCATATGCATCAATAGTTTACGTAGTTATTTGTAACTATAATCTGCTATTCCCTCTTAAAGCAGGCTCTTATCCAAAGTTCTTAACTGATTGAAAAGTGCTAAAAATTTCATAATAATAGTAATTTTTTTCTGTGATTGTTTGCTTTGCAGATATGGGGATGTGTGTGTTTGTGGTGGAGGGAGGAATACCCAAGCCAGGGTTTGTTTATTTATTAATTCATCACATGTGAAACCCCTCATTTTCCAGCTTGTGATTGAGCTTTTCAGTTCTGAAGTTCTATCTGAATACTTTAAAAATATGCTGCAAACCAGAAGTATTTTGGGAAAAGCAAAGTCCCATTCCATTAAGATTTTTGTTTTTTGAACCTTCTCCACATATTTTAAGGTTTTTCCAACAGTTCTAGTGACACTTCTGTTTATTTAATGAACAAAAAAATGGTTGGTTTCTTGAGGTTGCTACAGTTGCTCACTTTATTTGGTGAAGTTAATCGCTTCCCCATTTGTTGTTACGAACTCTGTAACTGACTGTATTGCTGTGGGAACAGGAAAAAATACCTGGAAATAAAATGTTGTGAATCAAGACACCTGGTCTGCTGTGCTGTACCCATTCAAGTCAAAGAGGAAGAAGCATGTCAAACTTGCTTTCTTGAAATTGCCTGTGTTTCATCCAAGGTCAGAAATATGAATAACCTGATTTTTGATGATCTGTGTGGTCATAATCTATGAAATGGGTTTTTTCTCCTTTCAAAAAGGAAACAAACCTTCCTACTCAATGTTCAAATTCTTGTGTTGCTGAAACAGATGATCTTACTAGCCAATGACAGTTTCTTGGTAGGTAGCTTATTGGTATTTTAGGGAATTCCATTTTGTTCTATTTATTAATTTTGTATACTACCCTTTTTTTAAAAAAAATGTTTGCATAACCTGAAAAAATCCATATATTTGGAAGCTGAAAAGAAGCTGATATTATAAATCTTACAATCTAGTACAACAAAATATGACTTTTCTACACTTCTCTATTTCACAGTCTCCATCTACTTGCTTACCTCCATTTGGGCCATTCTGTGCAATGATGTGTATGCAGGTAATATGTAATGGTTTACCTGCCACCTCTCAAATTTATTTGGAATAACCTCGGCCTTTGCTGATGCCTGGGAGCCTGTGAGGGGTATCCCCACTCTGGATGAGTAAGCAGCACGTTGGTTTGGGTGTCACCAACAAGGAAACCTGGCTGAAGCCAGCCCTGCTGTGCGACCTGAGGGCTGTGCCAGGCCTAAGGAGCCAAGGCCATCTCTTATCAGGAGCTAACAGTGCCAGCCTGAGCTGGGACTAGACAAAACTAAAACTGCTACACCTGCACATATACCAAAGGTGGAGGTTGACTACGAGTCAGTCACTTAGTGCAATAAAAATTCGTAGCCCCTGCAAGCCCACCGAGCTCTCCCATGGGGCAGCAGGCTGCTTGGTGGCGATCATCAGGGACAGCTCTCAGGGTGACTCCTTGAGGCTGAGACACCCCTGACCTGGCATCTGACATCTATAATGAGGTAAGCGATATTTTACATTAGGCCTAAAGTATACTGTATGCTAGTGACATTTATCTATATCTAGCTATAGTTTAATTATTAAAAGTGTAGTAAGTAGTAGAGTGTTTCACCACTGTCTAAATCACTAGCTTTCAATTATTGCTTAATTACCATTTGATTTTCATTCAATCATTGATTAATTACCATTTGATCATTGTTTGATCATTAATGAAACCCTTTGAGCTAACCCTATAATGATGACTTCTCTTAATTCACCTGCAACAGAGCTCCATAAGCAAATTAATGGTAAATGAAGTGGGAACCTACGTCCACAGTCAAGTGAAAATGGTGTGGGAATACATGTTGTGTAGAAATATTTCAGTCTGAAGCTTTTATGGGTTTTGGTGTTAGTAGACTAACTAAGGTTCTGTACATCAACCTCTGAAGAAATAACCTTTTCTATGTATTATATTTGTGGACATAAGAAAAAAATAAATAATATAAATTGTATGAAATTCCTGTTTTATTTCATTTTACTCTCAATCATCCATAGATTATTCTATTCTCCAGACTATGTCTAGTTTGGTGGAGGGGATTTTTCTGATTCAGGGATCATCTAATGTAAAACAAACAATGTAAGGAAGTGTGTGCTGGGATCCTAAACCATATTGCATCTGACTGAGTGTCATAGCCTCTTAAGCTAGCATCTGCTTTCCTCCTGCATGGTTTCTTTCTGAGTGCATGAATTTCTGCTGAATTGGTTGGATGATGGCAAAAATGTTAGCAAAAGGATGGATATGGCTGCTTTCTTACAGTAAGAGTACTTTGTTGTATAGGATGTGCTTAGTAACACAAGGGCTGAGGGTGCAAACTTGCAAGTAATGAGCACAGGCATCAGAGCTTTGGTTCCTTGCCAAATATTCTAACAATTTGGCTATTATTCCAGTTAGTGTAATGATGACTGAGGTAGAAACACAAGCGATGTTTTCTGGACTCTGAATCCAACCACACACACCTGCCTCCCCCCTCCACGACTTCCCCCCCTGCCCCCTCTTTCTCTTTTTGTCTGTCTTCAGCTCTATTTATCTCACTGGCTGTTGTCAAGCCAAATCCACATGATTACGTGTTCATCTTTTGTTATATAGGAAATATTACCACTATGATTTCTGGTCTTGGAGCTGAGCAAGGGATTTTTATGTGCTGTAATTCTGTAATTGCCAAGTTCCTCTGTATCCTGGCCTAGTTTTCCAAGTAAGGTCTTATGTTAAAAAAAGTGTAGAATAATTGTCCTTTCTTCCTTTCCTTTATGACTACTTGATATAATTTAAAAAGTGGAGCTGAAGCGTATGCAACAAAACCAAACTGGCCAGTATGAGAGTCTAAACTTAGATTATTTTCTTTTTATCCCTACTTTTTACTTTCTGTACTGTCTTCACTGAGTCATATTTATTGCACGAGGATTTCACTATATGGATATTTGTAAAATATTTTTACAAATACAAAGATAGCATTCCATGTTGGTAAATCCTGACTCAGTTACAAAGCAAACATGATGCAGTACTTCCTGCATTATGAAGGGTGGGTGAAAAAAGCCTTATGTCATTCAAGTAAACGTATGTATGTGTGCATTAGGCAGTTGGAAAAAGTTGAGGGGGAAGAAAACCCACCAACAAGCCCACAATGATTTAATACTTTTTTTTTGGTTGCTTGCCAGTGAAGCCAAGAAAAGTCACATTGTCAGCTCATTACTCTGAACCCCATGGTACTATCTGAAGTGCTTCATGTATCATTCATTACAGCAGGTAGAGGAACAGTGAAATGTGGTTCACTTTAGCAGTAAACTCCTTTAGGACTGTTTGGTTAAGTGACTTAATGGCTTATTCTTAATGTTCTTTTCTTTTATCTTGAGACCTCATAACTCAAAATGACCAAAAATAATTCAAATTCTTCTTGGCAGCAGGTCACCTGTGAAATATTTTCTGTCTAACTTTATTACTTTTGAATACAAAATGCCAAGAAAAATGTGTGTGCATGTCTGGGTATATGAAAGACTTACAGATATATACATCTTCTATGTACATCTATGGCTCCTATATATCTTCTGTATGCTTCTGTGGCTTTTTACAATAGCAAAAAAGAAAAAGTATTTTAAATCACATAAACTATACCTCATTATAACCTGTTCCATCTTAAAAACACTTAAGTCTTGACATAAGCCACTGATAATTGACATAAAGCAGAAACAAAGGAGAATTCGAGGTGGTGGAACTTACTGGGATAGGGAAAGAAGTAGCGAAGAAAAGATGAGAACTAGTGGGTATTTGGGGAAAACAGAAGAATTCAGAGGCAGCAAACTTTGGTCTAAATTTTTGTCTGATTTTTTAGTAATACTGAAAATATATATGCATGGTACATGGAAGAAATTTTAGAAAACATTCAATACTAAGTACAAATAGAAGAACTTGGAAACTATTTAAAAATAAAATGCCCCAGAACTGCCTAGAAGGATAATAGTATTCATTCTCCATACATCTTTTAAATTACATTATCAGAAAAGATAAATGAACAGTCAAAATGAACACTTCATGTAAAGAGAATTTGCCCAGAAGAAATCCTTTCTTAGGTAAATTACAGTTATGTGCAGATATAGAAAAAGCGGCAAATTCAAGGGTAGTGGTGTCCTGGGCTGTGATCATGTAAAACTGAGTTAATAGTCCCTCTCTGTAAGACTCTGGTATAACTATACGTAGACCAAAGCAGATTAAATACAAGTCTGACAAAAGGAAATAAATCCTGGCAAAACTTACATAGGGTGACGAATGTTAAGTAACTATTTTCTAGCTTTTGTTTTTTAATAAGCCAAGCAAAAGGAAACATATTTATTAGCATTTTGTGGTCTATCTATTAAGAGCAGTGAATGGGAGAAGTACCAGGCAGCTGTTGGAGGCAGAGCAGGAGGTACTGCAGCATTTCTCAAATCTGACCCAAAGCCTGACTGTAAGACTGCTGTTCTCCTCTTGTACTTCTCTCCCTTAAAACACAAACCATCTGCACAAAATACTAAAGGAAGCATCCTATTTAAATTAAAAAAAAACCCACTAAAACAAAAACACAGTGAGTTTGCTGGTCGTCTTATAGCTGGTCTTTGAAGCTGGTCTTCTTATAGCCTATACATTTCTAAGTTTCTACCATCTGTTTTGAAGATACTAACTAATTTCTTTTAATAATGAAAGCTTGAACAGAAAGTCTAGCCATGAATTAGCCAAAAAAATAATTCTGCCATTAACAAATAGCTTGCTCCTTAAAAATTCTTGGTGTTTGGCAAAAAAACAATTACATTGTCAGAGAGAAAGAGAGATCTTATTCTCTACTGCAAATGTATGTCTTCAGATTTTTGGCAAATTTGTTAATCCAGGGAATAATTCTTTTACAGCAGTCTGGGAGTCTGTTAACAGGTGGTTTCTCATTTTTGGAGTGTTCCAACCATAGCTGACTTAAGCTTTGAGCTCTCTGAACGTACTCCGTGATACCCAAACAGTTCTGCAGTTATGGTTACTGACAGGACACAAGCTTAACAAAGAGGCCGTGACATGCAAATATTAAGAAAGAACAGAATTCAGATGAAAGGGTTTTAAAAACAAATTTAAGCTCACAACAGAAACGTGAACGGGTTGGAAAAAGCTGGTGACATCACAGCATGAATTAGTCTTGCAGGCTTCATGTTTTTCACAGCTGGGACAACATCCTAAAATTCTCCACATGTGTTCAGAGGGCACTGTGGGTTGAATCGATGAGAAATGTCAGATCTGTCACTTGGTTGTTAGTACACTAAGTGGAAAGAAAAAGATGGTGGTTGTGTGGAGATCTGTTACCATCTCATGGCTGCCTTCCTTAGCTTGCTTTAGGCATATTGTGTGGAATAATGCATGCAGCCTTATTAACGGTGATACGTAGCCTAGTAGATAAGGGGGGAGAAGTAGGGTAATTAGCCTGCTAAGAGAGGAAGTTAATATGATGAGCTGTTGGCAAAACTATATGGATTGTTTCATGTGTGGTGGCTCTTTTAAAATTACCTCATTCTATGTGATTGAAGTATACTGCTTAATATTTCCAGGGATTACTGTAAGGAAGGTTCAAATGTAATTCCTTCAGTACTCTTATTTATTTATTTTTTGAAAAGTAAATGCAGATAGACTCTTTTTGTCGGTTCCTAGGATGAATTTCCTTAGACCATGCTGTCTTGACCGTGCTTATTTCCTTTCAAAGAATTTATAATATGTTCTTTCTATTATTCTAACTTGCATCTCTGTCTCCTTATTAAGGCTGGTCTCATTAAATGTGTGGTCACAATTTATCTTTGCTTGCTTCTTCACAAAAAAGGAAGAGTGGTTTCTTCAGACTTAACTGTGTTCTCAGCTAGCTGCTGCTTTTTCCTACGTGTCAATGACCCAAAACACCCTTTTACTTTCTGATTTTTTTCGGTATAGCTGTAGAACTGCTTGTTGTTGCCTTTAATGTTCATTGTTAACCAAACCTGGCTTTGTGCCTTGTCTTTCTGGTACTCTCTTGACATGTTTATGCTGTTGCTTTATATTCATTTTTCATTATGTGCCCCTAATACCACCTCTTGTGTAAATCCTTTTATGGGCCAGACTGTTCACTGACAAGTTCTGTAATTGGTGTATTTGTACCAAAAGCTCTTACTGAGATTTTCATGCAGTGTAACCATGTTTGCTCAGATGTAAAATACTTCTTAAAGACTTCTTTCAATATTTTCTTATTCTCAAAGCATTTTGAAACCAAGATTTGTTCTAAACTTGTATGATAACTCCCCCCATGTAAGTTTACTTGGTTTAGGTGAAATAAAATGTATTGTTATGGCCTCTTACAGACATGCATGTCCAAAGATGTATCTTCTGAACAGGCCATGGGAAAAATAAAACTCTAATGAGTAGATGAAAGTACCAGTTTGTGGTATTGCGATGATGCAGAATGTTAAAGTGGGGGAGGATTATTTTCTTATTTCTAGCAAAATGGGTGTGACAGGTGCTTTCATTTTCTTGGCAAGCAGTTCCTTAGTTACTGTGGAGGCAGTCACAGAATAATCTTGAATATCAGCTCTTCAGCCAGGATGGGAAAAAAAGGAAGTAGGGCAGAACAGCCATATTCTCATACATTTTAGGCAAGGCAGATAAATGCCAAGAATATTATAAAGTACATAAAGTTAGGGCAGAGAATGCAAGTAAGAGGAGGATGTCCCTTTCTTTAAGCATGAGCAGAGAGGTAAGGTTCACGGTTAGATGCTGCCTGAGTAGAGATCCATTCCAGGCCACAAGAAGGTTCTGTACCTCTTTGTTCTCAACCCCCTCCTTGATGGTGCTCTTTGCAGCCAATCTGGCCACGTAAACTCCGTTTTTGGGTAGTCCATGAGAAACTCAAGGAGCTTTACTGTGCAGATGCATCTTGTATGCTCCAACTCTATGTACCATAGGCAACTACTCACAAAAGAGTTTAGGTGTTCAAGAAGAAGAAACAGGATCAAAATTATTATTACTATTATTTTTGGTACTACATTCAGTTCCTTATTTTTGATGCCATTAACCACTGTTTTCTTTAATGGCATAGCAGTTTCCACTTGTGCACTTTAATTTGCTTTTCAACACATATAGTCAACAGGCAGCTCATCTGTCTAAAAAGCTGTATCTTAGTTCATTTATAATGTTGTTGTGTTAGTACAGTCCTTAGGATAACAAATGATAAAATATAAGAGAGTTTGAGTAAAAAAAACCTGTGCTTGGAAGAGTCTCTGGAACTTCTGATACAGTGTATTGGGTTTGTGTGGCAAGGTTTTGGTAGCAGGAGGAGCTACAGGGGTGGTTTCTGTGAGAAGATGCCGGAAGCTTCCCCTTTGTCTGATAGAGCCAATGACAGCCGGCTCCAAGATGGACCTGCTGCTGGCCAAGGCCAAGCCCATCAGCAACCGTGGTAGTGCCTCTGGGGTAATATATTTAAGAAAGGGTAAAAACTGCTGGGCAACATCAGCCAGAAGAGAGGAGTGAGAATATGTGAGAGCAACAACTCTACAGAAACCAGGGTCAGTTAAAGAGTGGGAGGAGGTGCTCCAGGCACTGGACCAGAGATTCCCCTGCAGCCCCTGATGAGGCAGGCTGTGCCTCTGCAGCCCATGGAGGTTAAGGGTAGAGCAGAATCCACCTGCAGCCTGTGGAGGACCCCACACCAGAGCAGGTGGATACACCCGAAGGAGGCTGTGACCCCACGGGAAGCCCACGCTGGAGCAGGCTCCCAGCAGGACCTGTGGACTCGTGGAGAGAGCAGCCCACGCTGGAGCAGGTTTGCTGGCAGGACTTGTGACCCCGTGGGGGACCCACGCTGGAGCAGTCTGTTCCTGAAGGACTGCACCCTGTGACAGGGACCCACACCAGAGTGGTTCATGAATAACTTCAGCCTGTGGGAAAGATGTACACTGGAGAAGTTCATGTTCTCCTGGGGGTGGGACCCCACGCTGGAGCAGGGGAAGAATGTGAGGGGAAAGGAGCAGCAAATATAATGTGTGATGAACTGACTGCAACCCACATTTCTTGTCCTCCTGTGCCACTTGGAGGAAAGAGGTAGAGAATTCAGGAATGAAGTTGAGCCCAGGAAGAAGGGAGGGGTGGGAGGAAAGTGCTTTAAGATTTATTTTTATTTCTCATTTTTTGGTACATACCTTGTTCTATTACCACTTTCACTCCCCCTAGTAACAGATAATGGCACACAGAAAGGCTGATCTGTACTTCTTGATCTTGGTTAGATGTATCAAACTTGCTAAAGAATTTAAGTGTTGGGTGTGAAAATTCATAGCTGTTCAAAGATCTTTCATTCCTCTCCCGCAGCGTGGCTGCTTCTGGATGTCAACCCAGCTCCTTTTGCAATAGCTACTGAGACTACTGAAACAGACAGGTTGCCTGGAACTATCTTTTGTTTCCAAACATTTTTTTTTGTTGTTATTGGATTTAGACTCGGGAATTCTATTGACAGGTGAACCTGATCTCACTAAATATTTTGCACAGCCTAAAAAAAACCCCCAAACCCCACAGCGATTTCCATTCTGTGTCCTCTTCATAGAAGTAATCCCAACAAGTAGTTGAGGTTGAAGTTGTGAAACTACTTAAGTGCTGTGTAGGGATAATCAGTGCCCCTCACTCCACAAGATTTTCTTAATCATGTCTCAAATCCATGTTAAAACACAAAGAATAAGATTATCTTATATTCAACATATATTTTTTGTTAACTAACATTTATAGTTCTAGATCCTTTTGTTATTTCTATATGCTTCCTCAAAAATTGCTAAGACCTTAAGAGTCTTCAAAGAATTGCAACAGTGAGTTCCCCAATTGTAAGGGACTAGAGGAATTAATGTCTCAAACATTCATTGACATGAAAAGCCTCAAGGACAAATTGTGGCCTTTGTGATTAGTCTAAGGAATGAATTATCTGCCTAGTGAAGCATAGAATGTATCGAAGGGTGCACAGCTCTGCTCCCTTCTAGTTGTATAGCCAAAATCCTTAGATAAGCCTTGAAGGAAGGAGACGTAAACTGAGTAAAACCATATGTTTGGGTTAAGGCCTACATCTTAATTTATGACTATAGCCTTGAAGAAGAGCTAAAAGACTGATAAGAGAGATAAACAGCCAATACCAGATGGAGCTATACTTGACCAAGAAACAAAAACTGAGGAAAAGGTAAAGGTGGTAGGGGGAGATTGTGACCACCGAATCAATTGGACAAAAGCGTTAATGTACCCCATTCCCCCTCAACGCATGCACAGAACTCATGCTCCACCTTTTCCCCATTCTCATGGAAATGAGTTTGTGGAATACCTGTCTTTTTTTGTCTAGCATGCTAATCAGATGATAAGATGAACTTAAAAGGTGACAGAAAGCTTTGCTGTGTGTGCACCCACCACCCAAGATTACTGGACCTGAGACAACGCTGGATCCAGGGGTGGTGACCAGATTTTTTTAACTCTCTCTCCTTTCTTTTTTCTTTACCTTTCCCTTCTTTTCTTTCTTATAGATTTATAAGCAGCCACGTTGCCTATTACCCTTTGCCAAGTTTAAGTTGTTTCTACAGCAAGTAAAACATTTTAACTGGTCATCTGCTGTCATTTCACCTTAATTTAACCTGAGGGAATTACAGAACCATTATGACTCCCTAGACTCCCAGCAGGGTCATGACACCAGTCCATACACATTTTTATGGGGAAAATATCTTTTTAGGGGGGATTGCATTTTCCATTTTCACATTTCTTGACTCCTTGTGAAAGGTGGAATAGAAGATCCTGATAGATCTTCTGTATATCCTTTACAATGCGAAGGAGAATTCATAAATATCCTATATTTTGGGTGTGTTGGATGGGGGAGGGCGGTGGGGAGGGAAGGGAGGTAGTGGGGCAGGGGACTACAGCGGTGGCTCCCTGTGAAAAGCTTCTTGAAGCTACCCCAGCTCCAAGTCAGACCCACTTTTGGCCAAGGCCTCTGTAATAACATATTTAAGATGGGGAACCTGGGAGAAGTTGGAGTTGTGAGGAGGAGTTGTGAGGGAGACACCAATGCAAACACAAAGGTCAGTGGAAGGAAGGGGGTGAGGGGAGGTGTGCCAGAGCAGACACTCCCCTGCAGCCCATGGCGAGAGGACAGGCTGTGCCCCTGCAGCCCGTGGAGATCCATGGTGGAGCAGATGCCCACCTGCAGCCTGTGGAGGACCCCACACGGGATCAGGTGGCTGTGCCTGAAGAAGGCCGAGACTCTGAGGGAATCCCGTGCTATTCTAGTTTTACGCTGGGAGGACTGCAACACTTGGGAGGGACACAGGAGTGCAGACGCAGTTACCAAAGTGCCAAATAAGAGAGAATGAAAGCATTTTTTGTTGCTGTTGTTGTTTATTTTGCAGTCCTGTGACGCTGCTGGAGCCACCTCACGCAAAGGATCCTGGATGGCTGGGGCACATGCTAGGTGATCCCTGTGGCAGATCCCACAGCCATTGATGATGATTCTTGATGTTGATCCACCTCCATGGGCTCCATGCTGTCATTTGGCCTGGGCCTCACACCATGTCTCAGCAGATAGACATGCTGGGGCCTCATGCTGGTCCCCTGTGTGTCCACAGTTGTGTGCTGGACAACGCTGGTTGCATAAGTGCGGACGGTGGCTCTCATGGCACGAGGGATGATGATGATGTTGTGGTTGTTGTTCCTCCACTGACCACCCTCCTTCAGGCTCCTGGGAGGTGCCTTCCTCTTTGGTGGATGCAGGAAGTGTCTCTGTGCTGCCTCATGCAAAGGTGGGCAGCCGCCTGCCTCGCTGCTCCAGCTCCTCTCCCTTCCAAGCATGCTTGGCTTCTGAGGGCCTGAAAGCTCAGCAGCTTGTGGGCCAGTTGCAGGGGCCTCTGTTTTTGTAGGGCTAGAACAAAAGGCCATTGAGATGGTGATTGTGACTGCAGCCGATATGTGTGGCCAACTGTGGCAGGTTTGAGTGTGGGGAGACCTATGGCCTGAGAGATGCCCAAATGTGGAAGAAGGAGGAGGGCCATGGGGGCTGAGGGTCCCTTTCCTGGGGCTCACTCCTACCTGCCATGGTGCTTGCCCAGGAGAAAGGCTGCCTTTTGGGCACAGGCACTGCCCTCTACCTCCCTTCATGGGCACTGGACAGTGGCAACCATGTTCCAGGAGGGTTGGGAGTCCTCAGTGACCCTTGAACCAGTGGCCTGCAAGTGGACAGCCCCCTGGCCTTGGCAGTGGCTGAGAAGGGGGCAAAGCATCCAGACATCCTGCTGGCAGGAAAGGGAGACCCAGCCAGCCTGCGCAAGGTCTGACAGCTCTCCATGAGGGAGTTGTAAACTGCCAAGTGTGGTGTGAGCTCTTCTTTCTCATCCCCCAGCCCTGGCCCTGAAGTGTGAAGAGGTGCCATCTCTTCTGCATGGAGCCCTGAGGGAGTGGGATGGAGAGGGCCTTTATAAAAACATTAAAGAGCACTGGCCCTAAAATTGAGCCCCGGGGAACCCCAGTGATGTCTGGCTGCCAGCCTGATGTAAACACATTTACTAGAACTCTTTGAGCTTGACCCACCAGCCAGTTGCTCACCTAACATATTATGGACTTGTCTAGCTGCATGCTGGACATTTTTTCCAGAGGAATACTTCGAGAGACAGTAGCAAAAGTGTTGCAATAATTCCAAAATCCCCCACATCTGTTGGCTTTCCTTGGTCAAATGGATGGAAATTAAGTTAGTTAAGGAGGACTTTCCCCTTGTGAACCTGTGCTGGCTATGACAAATGTCTGTGTTGTCTCTCAAGTGTTTTTCAGTATCTACCAGAATGACCTTCTCCATAATTTTAACTAGCACTGAAATGAGACTGACAGGCCTGTAGTTACCAGGGTCTGTCTTCTTACCCTTCTTGAAAACTGGGACAACATTAGCCAGCTTGTCATTGTCTGGGACCTCTCCAGACTCCCAAGACCATTGAAAAATAATGGAAAGAGGTCCTGTGATAACATCAGCCAGCTCTTTCAGTACCCTGGGATGAATCCCAATGGGCCCCACATATTTTGGTGTATCCAACTGGAGAAACAAGTCTTGAGAAGCTCAGTCAGCTTGGAGTTTATCATCACCCCAGCCATGGTCTTCTAACAGAGGGTTCTGGTGTTCCAGGGTTCATCATCGCTGTTGAAGACAGAGGCGGAGAAGGCATTAAAGGTCTCTTGCTTTGTCTACACACCTCTTTGTGAGGTGACTGACCTTGTCAAGCAACAGACCAATGTTATCTCTGATCCTCTTTTTGCAGTGAACATATTTTTAAAAACCTTTTCTGTTGTCTTTCACTGTACTGGCCAGCTTGAAGTCTAATCAAGCCATGTCTGCACAAATTTTCTCCCTACTGTGGTGAACAGCATGTCTGTAGTCCTGCTGTGTTGCCTGTCCTTTCTTCCAATGTCCATACACTTTCCTTTTGTGCCTAAGTTCTAGAAAAAGGTCCCTACTCAGTCAAACCAGCCTTCTGCCTCACTTGCTTGACTTCCCACACTTTGGAATTGCCTGCTCTTGCACTCTTAAGCGATTGCTCTTAAAAAGTGATCACTGTTCATGGACCTCCAATACCTTCAAAAGCAGGTTCCCAGTGGACCTTATGTGCTAGTTCTTCCTCCAGTCTGAAGTCTTCTCTTCCCATGTCCAGGATCAAAGTTTTTCTGGCAGTTCTTCTCCTATCACCAATGACTTGAAACTCAACTACTTGACAGTCACTGTGACCAAGTCAGCCACCAATCACCGCTTCACCTGCGAGACCCTCTCTGTTTGCAAACAACAAGCCTAGGAGGGCACTTTTCCTAGTCGACTCCCTTAGTACCTGCACCAAGAAGTTACTTTCAATGTGCTTCAGCAATTTCCTGGACCTGTTTGTGCCTGCTGTATGATATGCCCAGTTAACACCTGGGAAGTTCAAGTCATCCATCAGAATAGACGAGAGTAGCTGATCTACAGATACCCCTTAATTCTTTAGAGAATAATTCATTGTTGTCATCATCCTGGCTGGGTGGTCAATAGCACACTCCCACAACCTCTGCTTTATTTGCTTTCCCCTTCATTCTCACCCAGAGGCTCTCAACTGTGTTGTCACTTTTCATTTGCTGCAAGAGGCCTAGCTAACTATTCTGTGTGCAAACTGAGGAAACGGAAATCAGTAGTCCATACAGAAAAGTTCTAGAAGATATAATAGAAAATTATGATCATTTTTTATTGAAGAGAAGTTGTTCATACAAGCAGAGTCTTTGAAGATCATTATTTCCATGCCAGAGACTCCTTTTCTGTACTTGAGGTTTTTTTGCTTACTTTTGTTTGGTTTTGGACATTTTTTAAGGGATTAGTCTGGTAAACTGAATTTTGAACAGAAGTTTCAGAGACCATAGAGCAAATTGTTAAATTAGATATAACAGTCTGCTTCAACAAGGATTCACCCTACGGTTTTAAAAGAATCCAAGCAAGAAGTTGCTGAACTAATAATTTTCATATTTACTATGTCATCTAAGCCAGCATTGGTAGCAGAGATGTGAAAGATAAGTAATGTAGTAAAATGCATCTTTTACAGGAGCTCTGGGGTCATTCAGGTAGTTTCATCACTACAGGCATCTGGAGTAATGGATTTGTTGTGTGGTCCTCTTGTATACTAATAACTGTCCAGGAGACAAGGGAAAAATTATGTAAAGAAGAGGTAGGTTTTTGTGACAGAATACATCAGGAATCTGTAATATCGTTCAGTGTGTGCATGCATCATTTGGAAAAGAAAATAAAAACTATTATGAAAAAATTATGATACAAAATTATTGAGGGCAGTAACAAGAGTGGCAGAAGAATTTCAAGATACAGATTAACTGAATCGTAAAATGGTTTAGGAATTCAATATTGGTGAATGTAAAATTATGCAGACAAGGGAGGAATCTATGCAAGGAAGAACACTGAAGTTGTGGATAATTCTGTTAAAAATTTGATTATGTGTTTAGTGATGCTAAGTAGGTAAATCTAAAAATGATTAATGAAGGAATAGGAAAGAAAACCAAAAAATCATGATGACCCCATATAAAATATAATGCACTTGTCTCTGGAGTACTGTCAGCAATTATTGTTACTCCCCATTCTCTTCTGAAAAGATGTAATAAACCTAGAGGAAGTAGAGAGTAAGACATAAAAATGTAGGACCTGCCTTGATGGGACAGACCAAAGATCTAGTAACCTGTCTCTGACAGCTGGGGACCATATGCTGGGCTACATGTAGTGATGCTTCACTCACATAGCTCAGGAATTTCCTGGTGTCATGTCTTTGTAATCTGTAGCACTAGACAGATTTTTTTTCTCACTTTGTTCAATCCATTTTTGAACCTGTGTAAACTTAAAGCATCTGCAGAACCCTGTATCAAGGCATCTCACACCAGGACTGGTCAGAGGTACAGAAGTTCTGCGTGAAGCAAAACTAAACAGGCTGTGACTCTTGCTTGGAAGAAAGGTGACTGAGAGGGAACACGATACAGGGCTACAGAAGAAGACAATGAACCAGTTGTTATGGAAGATAACTGAAAAAGGAGGGGTGGGAAAAAGGCTAAAAAGTCCAAAGCAAATGAAGAGATGGATACCAGTGAAGTCCTCCCGGCAGTGCCTGACACTGTAATCATTCAAGGAGACAACAGGTGTTGTTCAGTGGTGGTTTGCCAGGAAACATGACCCAGTACCTGCACTGACCTGTTAGATTACATCATGAAAGAAAGGGGTGCAAGTCCCTTGCAAGTCTGACCTTCCCCCTAGATGAAAGCCAGTTCCTCCAAATGTGCCCTAGGATTTAGAAGAATATCACTGAATTTTTCAGTGGAATAATGCAGCTGGTAGAGGGAGTCCTGGTGTTGTCAGTGAAGACTCAGACCCTCTGACACCATGTTCCAACCAGTATATTGTCTGTAACTTCTAATGACAGGAGAGCAGGAGGCGGAGAGTGAGGTTGGTACAGCCCAATGTGAGGGTTGGGCTGGGAGATGAGTATCCTGGGGCAGATGAGTAGTAGGATTTAAAGATTTCCCATATGCTGAAAGGGACACAGATAACCCAACAACCTGATTCCCCTTCTCCCTCATGTCTAGCAGGGTTCCTTCAGTGCCAGGGAGAAAACCATATTTCTCTGTCTCTTGGAGAGTGTTGCCATGGCCAAAGGTCCTATCTTTAATTCCCATATGTACGTTTTCAAATGGGATGAACTGAGAGCCAGGAGACCACAGATGCAGGGTCAGGATGGGTAGGGACCCCGGCACTTGTGGATGGTATGCCAAGAGATGTGGCTGCAGATATGGGCTCTGCCAGGCAGCAACATGGCACACTTGATACACACTCTAGGGACTGATGCTCCTGTGTTCACAGGGCGACCAAGAAGAAATAGGTCTATGGCCAACAGCAGTGCTGGGTGAGGCTGGAGTCATGTGCTGGGTCTTTTAGCCAGAGCTTGTGTCCTTGCTTTCCCTATCAGCCCATTCTGCTGGATGAGGGGACTGAAGGAAATACAGTGGTGGAGTCATCAGCAGATCTTGTCCAAATTTTTCCCCTAAACTGTCTGTGGTGGTGATGGTGATCCTGGTAGCTGCAATGGGGAGAATGCAGCCAAAGTGCTTCAGTTTGCAGGAGAGGTCATAACCACATTTTGGTAGGACCTGCTATGCGTTGTAAGAAAGAAAGCAAAAGAAAACTGCTAAAGTGAGGAGAAAAGATGTATGGGATAAAGGTGTGGAGTGTAAAGCATTCATGCTAAAGAGGGAAGATAGATACAGTAGAAATTGAGGAAGAGGGAGGGAAAATGAAGGAAAAATGTCAACATTATCAATGTCTATATAATGCCAGAGGCTTGGGCTCCCAGTGAGAGGTAGAGGGGCAGCAGTAGGGATATTCTGGAGTCTTTTTAAGAGTTGCCTGGGGCAAACATGACACCGGTATATGTACAGGTTCGGAAAGGCTTTGCCTGTGTGGCCAAGTGATAGAATGGCTGTAGCTTTATATTAAGAACAACAGAAAAAATATTTGTCATTCCAATTTCCTGCTTCAGAAAATGCTTAAAAAGAGAACAGAAATATTATTTTGTTCATGCAATATAAAATACAGTCTTCAAGTAAGAAGCTGTAGTGATGAAGTTTGCCTTAATGTACTGTTTTGATTTGTATATTAGTATATTAGTAATTTCTTGGATGGGAAATGACTTTAACTTTAAAAATGGAATATTACCCCTTTAAAAAAAACCAAAAGTCTAACAAGCCATTTTTGCATGCCAGTAAGGAATAAAGTGCAACTACATTAGACAGATGTTGTTGTGTAGTTTAACTGGTCATTGGTGGTGTTCACAAGCCACTTGTGAGTGCACTCTCAGTATTGGTCTAGAAGCACGAGGGATTAAACAAGTATTAGAAAAAAATTCAGAGAAGGGATTAAGAAAATGAACACAACAGAGATGAAAGAGTAATGCCGCATGGAAATACAACTGCAGATTTTCTGTTTTAATATTAGAAAAAATGAGCAAACACAGGACATGTAAGAGTAGAAGAAAAATATTTTCACACAATGTATAGTGAACTTGTGAAAGTGCTCTGTCTGTATTACAGAATTAAAGGTTAAAAATATTTTTTATAGAAGCTACTCTTCATTCAGAAATTGTTTTATCTGAAAAATGCAAATGCTTAGATTTATTCTTGGTAAATATATATTCCAGAACTTTTTTCCTTGTCTTGCTTTTGTGTTGCCTTTTCACCTCCTCCCCAGAGCTGGTAGTTCCCTGAGTCCCTGCTAGATGGCATGGCAAGCCACCACAATAATAATAATGTGATAAGGCAGATGTACTAGTATGTTCTGCACAGTAGCCAAGTCAACTGCTCAGCCAACATTATTCCCTTCTCTTGCTCTGCATATTTTTCATCACGTTTTCTTTCTTATATATGGGAGATCACAGCTAGGCTTTCTTAAGTATTAAAGCAATGATAAGCAGAGGTAAAGTTCATCTTTCTCCTATATGGATGAAAAGATATGAAATCAATAGTGTTTATAGCTGTATTTCAGAAAGCACACTTGAGTCCTAATAGATGTTCTCACTGCTTTTCCTGTCTTTACTGTTGTAGAAACACTATGATCCAAGCTCTAGCAGTGTGCCATTCACTCATACCCAACTGCAGGCAAAACTTTCTCCTTGGTCCCACAAGACCTTGTGAATCAATATACGCTGTCCTGCTGCACATCTCTCTGGCTTCACAAAGACCATGCTGGGATGAGGGCATGACATTTGAATACTGGCACTAACAAAGGAAAAATTCAGTTTTGCCCTCAGTGTTTTTCTCCCTCTGAGCGTGTTAAAGTCTGATTCACAAAGCCTGATTCTCCTGTCACTTCTGTTACAGTGAAATTAAGAGTAATTCCAAATAATTCACTGGGGTGACATGGCTGTAACTGCTGTTAGCAAAAGCACAATTAGAGTGCAAAAGATTTAGATGGGACTGTTTTCAAAATTACAGTTCTGAATGGATTTTATAAAGCAATGTTTTAATTACTGCTGCCTTACATACTAATTACTTTTAAAACAAACATGATCGATGCAACAGGGAAGGACCAAAGATAGATGGTATGGGCATGGATTGACTAGGGGCATGTTATCTGTAATAGAATTCAGTCAATATTTGTAGGTGCAGATTTACAGAAAGGGATAAGGGCACAGTAGTCCTCATCTCCAGCTCCTTGTGGCAACACTGGGATATCCACAGGAGAGCATTACCGTTTCTCTTCGGCATCTTGGTCACAGGAGGCAGATGCACATCGCTGAAAGGAATCTGTGATACCATGCAGCAGCTGGTGAGTGGGAGCCTTGTCCTGGCTAGTGTATGGTGGGACAAGAAGGATCATGCCTCAGTATGTGATCAGGTGTGCAAGGGGTAAAGCTCACCTTCTGTCCCTTGCCTCCTCCAGTCACGTGGGGACTGCATTGCTCCCTGCTGCAGCTTGCCTTGCCAAAGCACTCAGACACTAAAGAGAGAGTCTACAATATTAAAAGAGGTTAATGTGTAAAGATGTCATGTAAAGAAAATAAAATCTATGCTCTATTTTGACTGGAGTGTAATAGAAAAAGCTTTTCTACAACTGTAGAGTTAATAATTCTGCACACACAGTGGGTGCACAGAACTAGTGAGTCTATTATAAATAGTACTAAGTGTGTCTGTTCTAATCTCATTTGTTTTCTGAAAGAAAAAGTAAGCATTAACAGACTCTTAACTTGTGATAAAGAAATGCTCTTGTGGTGTATTTCAGGAAGCATCTAGCTATGGAAACTCTGGGGAAACACCTACTTAGTATAGTAAAAATAACCTATTTAAAGCTTGCACAAGTAATTTCAACAGTGTTAGTGTTGAAAGTATTACAGAGAATGTGAGTAATGGATATGAAAATATGGTATTGCATTGTAGAAAATGCCCTGGAGAGGCAATATGTGATTATAGAGTCTGAAGGATCTTTTGTGTGAGTCTTAATGTGAAATCTTTATGTTATTCAGGTCAGTGGCAAGGGCTGTGTAATGACACCTGAAGGGAGAGGAGCATAGAGCCAGTGTATTGATTATTGATATAGTTTTTCATTAGAAAACTATTTGAAACAATGTATACCTCCACAGGTAATGCTGTAGATAACAAGGGCTAGATGGGCGAAGAGACTTAAACATCCATGCATTCCTTTTGGTGCATAACTCTAGTCTTAAGGAACTAACAAGACTGTTAAAGCCCTAGTTTAGTGGCTAATGGGTATGCACAAACACATACCCACAGCCAACCTGGTCAGGATCCTTCTTCATAATGACCTCGGTCGAATTCCTGCCAGATTCAGTCTCCCTCAGCCAAAAGAAGAGTCTTCAAGGGCTATCTCACTGACTATGGCTATTCTTTATGCAACTCTCCTCAGATACAGTACTCTGTGTGATTCAGAGGAACAACTTGAACCCAGCTCTTCATCTGTGCCAGAGAGAGTGCTGCAACCTCTTGGCTGTCAGATATTCAGAGGGGAGGGGAAGAGGGAGGGGAGCTGTCTCCTGTTAAACTCTTCCAGTATATACAAATAATGACAATTCATTACAGCAGAGACAGAGATTGATGACATAGGCATGTAATTAGGGCTATCACCTGGGAAGTGGGAGAGTCAGGTTCTGGTCCATGCTCCAATGAATATTTAATTATTAACATGAGATGGAACAGCTCTGTCAAGCCTGGGAAGGCTGCACCTGCAATTCTTCAATGGTTTTCTGCTGCAGGCAGTCTCCTGGCCAATAGGAGAACTGAGTTGAGCTCCTTGTTTCCAAATTAATAAGTATCTCAGAGCAGATCTTTCACCTCCTAACTGAGAGCACTCACCACTGAACAATGTTATAAGGTAGCAAAGATTTCAGTAGCTTTTATTTATTTTGTGAGAGGTCATGTGTGTTAGGCATTTAATTCGAAAAGAGATTGAAAATTGTTAGCAAACCCTAACACCTCCAGGAGGGGTTCCCTTGCATTCTGCCATGGTGACCAGAAGTGAGGTGTGAGGACCCAGCTACTGCATCCTATTATTTCTGTGAACTCCTAAAGAGAAAGAAAGGAAACAGACAGAAAATCTTTTCAATACTTCCCCAGCTGAGTAACTAAAGAATCAAAATCTTGGGATGTAAGGTTCAGTTTCATTGAAATCTCTGGAGAAATTCCATTTTCTAGTAGGAATGGAGTGAAAGGTGAGTTACAGCCCCAGGCACTCCAAGGAGGTCAAACTAAGGAATACTCAAGGAGGAGGGGAAGATTCAGTTGTCTAAACAGGAGTGTCAAGTATCACTTTTGGGATTGGCTCTGACATTTTAAGCCTGCTTGGCCTCCACTTGCTGTTTTGTAAGGGAGTAGATCTCCGTAAAGTCCTACCTCAGACCTGCCAGCCCCATGCAGATGTTGTGGCTGCCCTGGGGCATCTCAGATAGCATGAGGTGACAATGCTTAGGCAACTGAAGCCCACCCATCCTGTCCGTCTTGCACACACCATACCTCTAGCCTCTGAAAGCAGTGCGATTCCTCTTGTCATTCTGCCTCACCAGCAAGACCAGTGGCTACTAATGTGGCAATCTATCTCAATCTATACCATGGTTAAAATTGGGCTGTTGTTGCATAGGAAGGACCAAAAAATAAATCGATTTGAAAGCCCTTGTCATTGCATAGCTGGTCCAGTAACACTTTTTCACTGATACAAAGCATCACACTTTCCTTTTTATTGCTCATAAAGAAACTTCACAGTGTACAGTAAAACTTCTAAGATGTGATTTGTAAAGACTGACTGCATTTTAATAGGTGTGTATTGGAAATACATAATTTTCTTTGCTATTAGTATTTCCTTACTGGTTTTATCAATATTTTTGTAATTGATTTTAGAAGGTTATGACATAGTAAAAAAAAAAAAAAAAAGGTAAATTCAGTTCTAAGAGATCAAAAAAACCTGAAATGTTTAAATAAGTTCCTATTGGAAAATAATAAAAACAAGACAAGGATGATGATAATGGAGAAAGATACAGATCAGAGATGTTCTGCAAGGTGTTGTGAAAATACTATATGTGCCAACAGCAAGCAGTTTCAGTTCTCAAAGACATGTAGCTTTGCATCTTGTATCATTCTGATTTCTAACTCATCTTGATTGTCTTATATTTGAAATGCTCTTTGCCCTTAATATAGCAGATTTGGTAAGATTTGTTATTTCACTGGATTTCACAGTCTAGGATTCATGACCTTGAGTGGCAGACATCTGGCTATGAATTATATGTTATTAAAAAAGTATCCATCGCAATATAAGCACTTCCTCCCTCCTGCTTGCTTTAGTAATACTTACTGAGAACCAGGAAAAAAAAAATCACAGGTCACACTGATACAAAAAACAAGACTGACTGAACCTTTTTGTGAAAAATGTTCTACAAAGTGCTCTCTTTTACGGATAGTTTCTATTCGGTGTGAACATGGATTCAACATTGATTTTTAAAGAAGTTGTGTGGAACTCCTTGTTACCAGTCATTCCTCTTGGAAATGCCACCCAAGTCTTTGGACTTGTGTGCCAGATCTCTTTTGACTGTGTCTGTTGGCTGATGAGCTAGTTCCAGTCTGAGACTATTGCTGAGCACAAACCTTGCTCATCCTCCTCAGGGTCATTTTCAATCCTTGTGTGTCAATTTGTATTCCAAAATGCTATGTAGCGTGTCAGCTACTTGCACTGTAGAAGAAGGCCAAGTCTGGATACAAGCTGGCAAGGAGCTTACTCTCAAGTCCTGTCCTGTGACCAGTATAGCTCTGACAGCTCAAGCTTTGCCTGCCCTCATGCTCTTGCCATTAGACTGCTGCTTTGGAAACTGGCTTCCTTTTCCAGACAGCCATGTGTGCACCAGGTACCTAGAGGGATCCAGTCTGGTGCACTAAAGAGAATATTTATTAATGTCCTGAAAAAACATTTTCTGATAGAGAACTTTACTGCTAACAGAGAACCTATAAGCAAGGCAGGAGGCTTAAAAAGCTCATTGACTAGTTGGTAAGATAATAGTGGTGCATTATGGATGACTGCTGGCCACTTCCAGGATCAGTAGAATAAAAGAGGTTAGTGTGAGCTGGTAGCCACCTCATGGCATTTTTTGACATTAGAAGAGTAGAAGGCCAATTTTGGTGGAGGCCAACTACCTATCAGCCATGGAACTACTCAGGTAATGGGACAAAGAAAATGTTCTCCCAGTGACCTAGACAGAAACAAAAAACAAAAAAAAAAAAAAGAGAGCAGCACCCTGAGTTTTGGATGACTCTCTCTGGATAGCGTGTGCCAACAGTGCAAGTCCCAGTAAAGTGTGGGACCACATCATGGTAGTGACTGTCAAGTGACATTTACCATTAACATTTACCTTAGCAAGGATGAAGTAGTGATGATGGGGGCCAGCCCAAGAGCTTTTTCCTGCTTTCTGAGAAGAATGTCAACTACAGCAGGGTGTCCTCTTGACACTGTCACTGAATGGAGGAGCTGGAATAAGTAGCATGGTAATTTTGCTCACCTGACTCTTGGAATCAGCTGTGTTATCTTTGCTGAAATTCTCTCTTCCAGCAACTAGAATAAAATGATCTGACTCCACATGGGCAATTTCAGACCAAAATGTTAAGAGACTGGCAGAAATTATTACTGAAAAAGACTTTTATAACGAGAAGTATTTTGCATCTTAAAGGCAATGTGCCCTCCTCTGCTTATTTAATTAATAGTGATAACATTAAACAAGTCAGCTATAGGCTGTGAAACTAAAATACTGTAGAGGGCCCTAAGTCCTCATACAAATCTGAAACTTTTCTTATTATTGTATAGATTGTTTAGTAAGGGAGTAAGGGTCCAGGCAAGTGGTAGATTCTGGAGTCAATGGAAAGATGGAATTTCTTTCTGGAAGCAACAAGATAAAAACTGATTTTTTCTTCTGAAAAGAAATGAGACACTCTAATCAGTGATTGGGAACATAAGGAAAGATAATTCTGTAGGCTAAAAATTGATCATTTAATCAGTTTGGGGAACCGTTCAATGGTGATTGAGTAATAAAGAAAATATTCAGAAAATTTTTTCTGCTTGCTCCTCCTTTTTTACATGTAATCAGAGATGTTGCTGCACTCTGCAAACTATTCCACTAGTGATAACAAATCAGTATTTAGGTTCCAGAAGACACCCACAAACTGTGAAGGAAAAATAGAAAAGGAAGAGAAGAGCCCAAGTGCAAGGCTTTTCTGTTTGTCTCCTGGTTTTGCACAATGGAACCTCCCTGTGCAGTTGTGTATTTTTAATGGAAATAACAGTAAAAAAAAAAATGCAGCTTTGAGAGCCAAACTTTAGTCCAATATCTTTTTACATAAGCAGAAAATATTTTTTCTTCATTTTCTTTGAAGAATTTGAATTTTTTTTTTTTCCTGTACAATAAATGATCCGGTCTACATATTTTTAGACAATTTACAACCTTTCTAATATCCCAGTACTCCTTTAGCTATTGTTAATTTATTCCCTGCACTTTTAAGAATTCATACTATTTAAATATTTATAAAGAATTAATACATTTCACCTTGATCATTACTTAGGGTAAGTAACTGTTTTTAATCTTGTCTTGCAAGTGAATCCTTTCAGCTTCCTAATTTTCATTCTTGCTCTCTCTGGACTCCAACAAATCTGTCAGTATATTTTTCTTCAGAGGTAGGATTTTAGCCTGAGGATTGTCTTTGGAGTCAAGAGAGAAAAAAAAAAAAAAAAAAGCACAACAATAATACAGTGCCAGTATGGAGAAAACAGGTCTACAAACCAATTTTTTTGTATGTCAGAGAATTACTATCAACAGGTAATAAAAATATACAACTGCAATAGTTTCTCTGAGATATTTTCTCACAGATAGTTTTATTTATAAGAGGAATAGATTATCTCTTGAGAGCATTCATTTATATATTCCTCTTTTCTATAATTAGTGTCATTTTTATGGGGTGTTTTGTTATTCTACCTGTATACAGAAAGTAGGAATATTTTTTAATCCCCTCCAGACTGAAAAATACTTTGCTTTGCTTAGGTTGAAGGTCTTCTGGTTTGTCACTGGAAGGCCCCTTTACTTGCTGATTTCTACTCATTAAAGTGGTAGTTTATCCACCTTCAAATGTCTCTGCTCTGTGTCACAGACACTTATTTGTTCTCCAGCCATCAAAGTGTATTAAAATTAACAGCAGTCATCACATGAGTGGAGGGCAGCCGTTCTCAGACACACAGATAGTTATATACCCACAGCAGGAAACTTGCAATCAAACTCTAACAAAAGGTCACATTTGCAATAAGTAAAGGAAAATGTAGGTAATTGGTTATGGAATCAGTTAATATCTTTGCAGGCCTTGAAAGGCACTCTGACGGACTTGAAACCCTTTTGTTCAAGTAATTAAAACTGAGGTATTGTTATAATATTAAAAAAAACTCAGGAAATTCTTGGTGTGCTGTAAAATAGTGTCACTACAATGGCAAACAAATTCAATAGGGAAAATTATTTGTGGTTTGTTTGAAAAGACATACAGACTTGGGTTCTGGCTGAAATCCCGAAAAGAAATAGGGAATGAAGTGCAGGACAACGTGAAGATTAGCCCTTACAAAATATGTTTTTATGCCCAGTTTCAAGGCACGACCATTATTTCCCTCAGCTGATTTAGACTCGAGGCCTCTTCAGAAATATCAGGGCTTCCCACAGGACTTCAGGGTACTTGCTGGCTCAGAAAGCAGCGACTGACTTTCCGAGGCTGGAAAGCATTTCAATGTTGGCTGAAATTCGGTTTCTTCTAGAGGTACAATGCAATCCTGAGAAGTATATGCCACAGCTATAGTTTGTAACTGTATCTTATGTTGGGCAGGTCCCTGAGCCTCCTGCATGACCAACAGGAAGGGTACATGCCACAGAAGGGGACTCCAAGCAGCCAGAGCACAGAGTGGGGATCTGCCAGAGGCATCCATCAGGAAAGGCTGTGGAAATGTGCTGTGGTTTTCTTTGCCCATCAAACACTTCTTTACATCTAGTTCAAGCTAGGATTTTCTGACAGTTTCTGGCATGACTGGGGACTGAGTCTTTAGGTTGCCTGGTGTGAAGCCTTTTCTTTGCCTGAGAAAATCGGAGTTGGCACCTGGGATCCCTCAGCAGGAGCCTGTGGGCTTCCCTGAGCAGAGGATAGCACAGCCCATACCTTCCCATTTATGCTCTGGTGCTTTGAGTTGTACAAACAAGAAGTCTGCTGGATCAGATGGAAAAAGTGTGTGAAGACCCAGGCATATTCCTGAGTCTGTGAGCTGGGGCACTCAGCAAGGAGAGGGAAGGCATGGTTTAAAGCTTCTGCTTGAATGAACATTTTAAATAATCAAACAGCCGTTAAATATACTCCAGGAGTTCCTTTCTGCCCACCAAGTGCTCTGACTACCAGGTTAGGCTGTCACACTCACGCTGATTTCTCTGTGTCTTAATTCAGATTTAATGATACCCCATCCAAATTTTGACCCCTTCTGCAGACATAAGGTCAGGCTGATTTTGGTCCAGAATAGCTCTGAGCCAGGAATTTAGGAAGCTTCCTGGTACCTGAGGGAAATCCATTACTCAGTCCTGGTCTCTCTTACCAGTGAGTGCTCTCCCTGCTGTGCAAAGAGAAGGTGGACCTGGCCTTGCACAAATTTGGTGGAGGAACTTCTCCATATAGCACAAAGCAGTTTCAGGCCTCTCAGAGATCCCCAAAGAAGTCCTGGGAGCTTTCTTAGAAATGACTGGCAGTAGGGATAGAGTTAGAGTTGTGAATGAGATGCTCGTGGACTTTCAGGTGCTCCCAGGCTGAGGCAGGTGTGCCTGCATTGTCTCAGATGAGAAAGGGGTTGAAGATTGTAATTTTGACTCCCTTAACTGAAAATAAAAGCTCACAAAGCAGAAAGTTTTTCCTTCCCACCAGAAGTGCTCTCTGTAAATGTTGTGAAGAATGTATTGAGTCACCAATAGGAAAATTAAAACTCTTCTCCCATTCATTTAATTTTCTCCTATCTAAGTTACTCTAATAAAGACACCCCAGGCCTGATCTTGAGATGGTACTCGGATTCTCCAAGAGGAAATTTGGGAAGGGAAAAAGAACTTCCAAGACAGAATCAAAATCTCATTAAAATGAATGAATTCACAGAGAGACCAAAGCCGGTGCCTCCTGCAGAAAAAACTCTGTTTCAGGGACGGTCCCTCTCACCAGACTCAATTTTCCCCTTCCCACATGTCTATTGCTCATGTTATCCTTACCTCTGCACTGTTTAGTGTTGCTCCCACAAAGGTGATCCTCTCTAGCTTGAATAAGTGGGAGCACTGAGGACATGGTAAAGGAATATGAGTGAGGGCAGAAATGGAGTGACAGTCTGGGGAGAGGGATCTTTTTTTTTTGGTGGGAATGGGCAAGGCAGAATACTCTGTGTTGTCCAAGCCTAGGCAGACAAAGAAATCGCTTTCACTTTATCCCTGCCTTTTCTTTCTCACTCTGGTGTCCGAAGTGATCGTCATCCCTTAGACCAAGGTGGGCATGAAAAGTGGTTTGACTTGTATTAGAGAGAATGACAAGTGTCAACTCAAATGCATGCTTCTCCAACTCTGCTGTTGTGCAAGTGTAGCAAATAGAAAGAGGGAAAAGCTGGTCAAGGTTTGCCTGCCATGCATGTTTTGGTTGTGTAGGCCTTACTGGCTATTGTGTTCAACCAGTTCAGGATTATGATACAGTTATGAAAATTAGTGAGAACATTCAAAAGACTTTGAATTCCAAATATGAAATATTCCAGGGAACTGTATGTAATCTGTAAACTGTATGTATGTGGGAAGAAGGGGAAGAACAACTCATGCTAACAACACATCAGTTTTATTTGAGGATCTTTCCCCAGAGAGTTAACAAGAAAAAATATAATAATGCATTTCCTAAATTGTTAGGTGGAGACTATTTCTCAGTTCTAACTGAAATTATTGCAGGAAACTCTTTATAAATTTGAAAGTCTTTCAACTAATAGGAAGGGGAAAAATACCCAAACATCTGATATTTAAGCAATCATAGACGGAAACTAGAAGTTTGAGTGAGACAAGATTTGAATCAATGATTGCAGTAGGTAAGTGTTACTGTATAGGTTGTAATAACTTTGCCTAAGCAATCTGTTATAAAATTTCAAAGTACAAATGTACCAAAAAAAAAGATGTGTTTTCTGAGTATAAGTAGAGGTCAAGTTGTTGCAATTAATTTACCAAACTAAAAGGCAAGAAAATGGAAGTGATGAATAAAAGTAGTAAGAGCCTCTCAACATTTTGCCTCTTTCTAGGCTAAATTGTGGTTAAAAGCATCTAGTCTAAAGCAATTTTCATGAAAGTTATGGGTTTTATATTTAAGTTGGTTTTGGGAAAAAGTGTAAAACTTTTCTTCAGGGCATTCTCTTTCAAAATATTTGGCTATGTGAGATCAAAATAGTCAAGTCTTATGGTATGAGGCTTTCAGAGCTCATCTTGCTCAGCTTATTTGAAAAGATCAAGATGTAACTTGATCACTGGCAACAGGAATTTCATAGTGGAAAATAACTCTGACAGTAGGGGATTACTATCTTGTTGACAAAAGCATCCAGAGATCCTACAGAAGCAAGATATCATTTCTTGAAATACAATACTGTTTCTTTGCTGTGAGGGTATTTGTTGAGTATACATCTAATCAGGTTCCCATTCTGGAAGTGTCTTGGTCTCTGCTGTCCTCTGCCTTTGACTAACTGAAATGTCACAGCCCAGGGCTTGAGGGAAGGTATTTGATTAATTAAGCATGTGTGAAATTTAGTTTCCCCAAGAAGATGATATGATGGTCATTTCTATGCTTAAAGCCTATAAAATATATCCAAATATCTTGTTGAACAGTCTTGGGCTTGCTTGTTTTCTTCAGAAATTTTTGAATTAATAGTTTGTTCTTTCTTTTTTTTTTTTTTACTTGGTTCAATTACTTTTCTGTTGTTAAATTCTCTTGAATTTCTTTGCCTATTTAATAAAATCCCATAGGAGCGTTCACACTGTATTTCAAAACTGACCTCTGTCCTCTTATGAAACCAAAATTTTTACTGTCTTATTTTCCACTTTCTTTTCTTCTGCAGCTTTCCAATGTTGTGCTTCCCCATTCAGATGGAAGAAAACCTGATGTCCCACCAACTGCAGATTGAGTCAGATATGGATTAAATGTAAATTTTTAAATTGGGGTTATTTCTGTAGGATTTGTGTTTGATTCTCCTTATACAAATTCCCCATCCATCTTTCAATGGCCAAAGTACATTGCTGGCATCCCAATAACCTTTTTAAAAAAACAAATTTAAAAAAATTGTATTGTAAACTTGGAGGCTGAGAAGCTAAGTGTAACATTCATTGGGCTGACGTTTATACAGTTTCACCCTCTCAATCTAAGTCCCAACTTCAGCTGCTGCTGCTGATTCTGGCCACGTCTGTGCAGTCTGCGCTCATGGGTGTAGCACCCAATCTGCCCTCTTGTCAAAGATAAGAATATGTAAGTAATAAGTGTTTTCCTGAGCTGAGGAGACCATTGCTTTGCAGAATGGAGCACTACATCCCCAGGCTAACTGGAGACTTGGTGACAGAGCCATGTCTTGTTGGAAAGCCTGATGGAGCTGGAAGGCTTGTCAAGATCACATCAGTTCTCTGGACGCTTCTGAGAGGGATTAGGGAACAAGCCAGTTTAAACAGTAAGCAAGTCTCCTGGCCTGGCTTCCTACCTCCCTACCTGGTTTTCTGGGGAAAAGAGGGTACAAGTTTCCTTGATCTTCCTGATGTCACGCTGCAAGGAGGGAAGGGACAGTGCTGAGCGCTAGCCAAGTGAAAAGGACTGTTTTTCCTTTATGCATTTCCAGAAAGAGAAGCATTGAGGACATAAAAGGTTTGGTTCATGCTAAATAGATCAGTTCATCATATGTATTTTGTAAATATTAGGGGGTTCAGAGAATGGAATAATAATCCTTAGCTATAAATATTTATAATTTATCTATTTATAAAGCTGATAAACAAGTAATTTCATAGAACCAATTTAAAATGTCCTTTTATTTTTTAAAATCTCAAATTGGTTCAGCTCTCAGGATAATTCCCACTGTAAATTTTATGTTGCATATTTAATACTATTTGGTTTCAAGTAATTATCTGTTTTAAATCTTACTGTTGCGGTTTTCTTGTATGCCCCAAGGCAACTGTGTATAAAGCTATCAAAAAGATAGTATATTCAAAAAGAATAACAAAATATGTAAAGTTTTGTCATATTTTTACAAACCCAAGTATATTTATCATAATTTCTAATTATTCTTTTTGCTTTACTGCATATTATTAGTTTAATTGAACCATAAACTTTAGACTAATAACACCAATTTGTCTTTCATTATACTTTGCTCTATTAACTTTTACAAATGGGTTCATCTCAGCCACTGATTGATGGGCACACAGCAACTGTGCTAGATTTCTCACCCACAAACAGCTACATTGCATTTTCTGTTCTTGGAAAATGCTTTTTCTTTTTCTTTTTTTTTTTTTTTTCCCAGGATATGAAGTTTTATTCTTTATTCTTAAGGTTTAAATACAAGATACATTTTGTAACTTTCCTCTTCCAAACATTAGCCCTTCTGGCAGAAACCACCAGCAGTAATAAGAGCTGGAGTTGTCAATTATTTCAAGGGATCCTTTTCAAAATAAAATGCTTGGTTTAGGGTCCCAGAAAAGCCCTATTCACTTCAGAATTTGGGGAATTTAAATCTCCTGGTGATTTCACAGGCAGGCAGTTCCCTGTCAAGTGGTAGGAATTCCATGAAAATGTAAAATCACATACAACTCTCAGAGAAAAAAACACGTAACACAAAAATAACAGAAAATTGCAAAAAAAGGAAATGTAGAAAGATATTGCAGGGCCACTTACCAAATTCATATTTTGTTTAGGGCCAAGACTTCTTTTAACAGCACAGTCCTCATACCCCCTTCTACTGTATTTGCAAATCTAATTAATCTGCAGGGAGAAAAATGAGTATTGAAAGTAAGCTGGTCTCTCCCAGCTGGGTCTGGTCTGATCTGTGGTCACCTGGTTCAGCTTCACAGGCTCAAGTGATGCTCTGCCTTGCCCTCTCCTGTCATCAAAGATCAATTCGGTGATTACTGTCTATGTCCTGTGAAGACTTCTGGATATACAGTCCAGCTGTCACATCTTTGAAAAATATAGAGAACAAACAATACCCTGTGCATACCTTTCCGCTCTTTGCCATTGTTGCTGAGGCTCTCTTTCTCAAATATCTTGAGACAGTTTTCTTTCTCCCATGTTCTTCTTCCACTTAGAAAAATCCTTTGTGCTATCTGTTCAGCTTCTTACACACAGGCCTCAAATGCTATGTCTTTCCAAGACTCCTTCCAGGCAGAAATAGAAGGACCTTCAAACTGTCTTTAGCCAGGCAACCAAGATCTGCAGTGTCACTGAAAAGTGCAGGGAAAATGCAGCTGCTGCCACAAAGACCTTCTTGAGTCCAAGTTCCACAGAAAATTATGAGAAATAGCAAGTGATTTGAATAAGGGAAAGTGTGTGACCCACAAGTTAGAGATACTTTTAAAATTAGCTGTGTATCACCACATTTGTGATAAAATTATGGCAAGCTGAGGGGAAAAAGTGGAGGATGGATGAAAAAAATGACAGCTTGAGAGACAATCAAGCAGAATGAGAAGAGCATAGGGACAGAGAGGGGACATGCATGAGGAAACTGGGAAGGAAGGAGAAATGGAATAGAAGTTAAAAACCCTCCAAAAGTTAAGAAAAGATGTAGGGGAGAAGAAGCAGAGCGAGCTGCTAACCACACAGTCTTACAGCACCCAAAGGGAAATACCTTTTCGTGCGTATTGGTCAGTAGAAATAGAAGTGTGCTTCTTACAAAGCCATAGCACCCCAGCAGGAGTGTCCCTAAACAGCAACCTTTGTGAGGGAAAAAAAGCCATTTTGGAACCACCACAAAGCCTACCTGTGGGAAAAATTCACCTTGCGAATTTGATAATCCAAACAGTAATATCCTCCACAAAGCCAGTGTTTCACCTGATAGAGGATTGTGACGTGCTTTTCATTTCAGCTTTGAATTGTTGTGGGGTACTAGTGATTGTTAAAAATATGGAAAAAATGGGGTTGAAGCAGTAACTCTACAGTAAGAAATAGCAGAAAAGGAGTAGAGAAGGTTCTGTGTTTTCCCATGTCCCCATCACAGTGTTTTATTGCATTCAGATGTCTTCTTTTTCACACAGATCTTACTGGAACCAGTCTGGAGTTCCAGAGTTTCGGTGAGTTTCCAGTGTGTTTCCAGTGTTTCAAGGGAATGTTATAACTGCTGGGCTAATAGTTAGAAAAGAAAACATCCTCTCTCTTGTTGGAGGTTGTTTTCTGTAACTTCAAGCGGCATAAGTTTCAATTTAGTGAAGAAGGTAAGGATAGTGAACAGGAGGAGAGCAAGTGAGAGCTGCATACTGTCTACAGTAATTGCTGTGGCATGGTATAGCACAGTAGTGACATTTTTTTAGGTTCGTTTCTATCTCACTACACTCAGATATTCACAAATGACGACCCAGGCTTGTAAAACAGTTACATCATTTAATGAATTATGAGACTTGGTAATAAATAATGCATCTGGGGACTCTGCATTTGCCATCTGCATTTTGAGAATACTCCTGGAATACAGTGAGGCCCCATTTTCAAGCATCTTCATGCAGCCAGGTTGGCTGAAACATGCTTTTCTAAACAAAGGTGGAGATTCTCCAGTTATCACCTATCTTTCTAGGTTGTGGCTCCAGAGTAAATATCAACTATGTCACTGCTCCAGAGAAAGCTGTGAGAGCTGGCAAGGTTTCTGATCTCCTGCGAAGCATTTGTTATGTATATATATCTTGAATATTTTGAAGCCAAGGTTCAGGTTTTGAAATCTGTGATGTAATATTGAGATGTTCATGGATGCTTAAGTTACCTTATATGCTTCTATCCTTTGGTGGCATTTAATATGGGAAAGAGCTCTAACTTTTATGAAGACAAAGAGGCTTCCTTTGTCTACAAAAGTCACCACACCCTGTATGTCACATAAAGGGACATCTAGTGAGTGTATAACACTCTGCAAGAAAACATACTCTTACTGTATCATTGAGCACCAGACCGTACAGTTTATCAAGCTAAACTTTGATGTAGGTAATCCTGTGATTATCTAATTTGTATGTAAAACAATTATATCTTCACTACATGCACATTTGAAATGGCAATAACTAGGCAGCTATTAACTTCTGATGGTGTTTTCAGTATATATTTTTGAAAGGACAACTGTGACTATTTTTCAATAAATGAATTAGCCATTTTTTATTAGCTCTACTCATGGATCTGCAAATACTATTTACACCAGAAAAATATAAATATTTCTTCCTTCACTTGAAAGTGGTGTTTCTTTATGGTATGTCATAACATCGCTGTATTTTATGCTGACACTAACAACGATGAATCAGTTCAGCTTTCCGTATGTAAACTTTTATTCTGTTCCTAACCTTATTTTAACTGATCAAACTAAAAACATGAAAAGGGATAAAATACTCACTTTATTTGTTCTGGAATCAGTGAAATCACTGTAAATTATTTGTTTCCTAATTTTTTTTTTTTTTTAATTTCTCTTATTCTTTGCCTCAGTTTCTGTGTCATTCTTCCTGGTGGCAGTGGCAGAAAATGGAAAGCCTCATTTTGCTGGAACAGAAAACACAATTTTCTTATTGAATTGCTCACTGTGGCCATCGATGTCCTTATTAGTAAGTAATGCTGTAAAGTTCTTACAACAGCTTTTTCTTAGTTTTTAAAATGGCATTATATGTAATAATTACTAATAAATAAAATTTTGATCCATAGTGCATTAAAGTGAAAAGGAAGACAGCAAAAATCGGAAAAATATAACTGAAATGTACATGTCCAGTTTTATTTGTTATTTAAATGTATACATGATTCCTGTTCTTATTACTGAGAGTGTATTTGATTTGTTAATTATTGAAAATATTAACAACAAACTTTATTGCTGAATTTTCTAAAAAAGACATGTAACTATTGACTTTTAAGCTGGCACAAAGTTTTTCACATGTGCAATTAGGAGTGAAGTAGATTACTTTTTATCATAGAAAGAACATTTTTTCTCTGAATGTTTTAAACAATTATTTTCTGGACATATGCTTTTTGGCTCAAAAAACTCTGCAGCTTATGAAGTTGTTTGTTATTTTGCTGTGATTTTATACACAATGGAAGGGTGAGGAAAAGGTCAGCAATAACTCTGCTGTTGCATTTTCACTGGGAAAAACATAATATTGATCGATAAGAAAATGGAAAAAGCACAACTATTAGCGTCTTACTTGATCTTCTCCGACCTTTACCCTGCCATGTTGATTTTATTCTTAAATGTTATGTCTGTTGTTCCAAAGGTTTGTCCTGTTTAGTCTTTTATTTAATTAATACATGATCTTCTTTACTCTCTCTAATGTTAAAACATGAAATTCGTTTTTATTCCTTGTTGAACTGTTGTCCTCTTTACACTCAGCAGTGCACACTGGATAATAACTCCGTGTAGGAATTGGCCTGCTTAAAACTACTCTAGAATCACAATCAATGAGTACTTAAATTCATCAAACTGTTTTTCAGGTCCATAGGAAAATTAGCTTTAAGGATGTGTAAGCTCTTTAAAAAGAAAAATTAAATCTCACGCTTAATCTTTCTGGGTGTAGAATGAAGAGCAGAATATAGGTATTGAACCTCAGTACTTTACTAAATGTCTATGTATCTGCTGGGTAGTGACTATAAAATGTACTCAAGGAAGCACTCTACACAGTGAGAGCAGTCTGCATATGGTACTATATTTGGTACATATGTTCACATAGGGCAGGGTGCCGTGGCAAAGCCACTGGAGTGCCTTGATTTGCCTTCTGGCACAAAATCTTCTCATGTGTTGCCAAAGATGACAAACCGTATGTTTTGGCACTAAAAAGGAATAAGGGTCTGTTTTTATCCATGGAGGTAGAAGAAAATAATTAAATGAAATATGCAAGGATAAACACATACAGAAAGGGCAAGGAGTTGAATTTGCAGATGTTGCACATTTTAGGCTGCATCCCTTGCTGAGGAGCAAGCAGTGGCAGCACAGCTCCAAAACTCGCTGGACACGGGGTGTACAGGCGTCCCTTCCCTGTGGGCAGTCAGGGGCATTCTTGTCCCAGCACCCTTCACTGGCCAGCACCTCCTTGTCCCCATACTCCTTCAGACTAAGAAGCACCCATTGTCTTTGGTAATGCTTTAAAAAAAAAAAAAAGGAAACAAAACCACAAATGGTGAACCTCACAGGATTTTTTTTTTCCCCTCTCCTGCTTGAATTTCTTCTTCTAAAAAGGGATGGAAAACCAGCCGCAAACTGGCCTGAGACTGAGGTCACTCATTTGTACCTTCAAAGAAATATATGGGGAATTCAATATGTCAATAATTTAGTTTATAGCTACATTCTAACTTGGTAACTGGGTTTATAACTTCTTATTTGAGTTTAGTTTAAATGAAATAGGCTCTAGTAGGTTCATCTATGAGGTGTTCTTTAACAGAAAAAAAGTGGTCACAAAGTCATTTGCAATTCTAGAGCTAAACAGACTTCAGAAACAAGTTAGACAACTATAATAAGGCCTTTTTTACAAAGAAGAAGAGTTCTGATCACTTGAATCCAAGAGTAATGGTGAGGGCTGTTCCTGGCAACATTTTAAAATTTTGGAATGGTGGGGAAGTCCTAAAGGACGGCAAGTAAATTTGTATTTTAAAACAATCATTAGGATAGACCTGTAAAGATGACACTGACTCTGCCAAAATAATGGAAAAACTGAGATGAAAAATAAAGGATGAGAATGTAATTCATTTCAGTTGACATTTTTTATATTTTTTCACATAAAATAGTTCTTGCTGGCCTCATTTCCTTTCTTAAGAGATGACGGGCTGATTAAAGGTACCTTTATTAGCCTGATCAGTCTGAATGTCTCTACAATTTTCCACATATTACCATGCAAATTTCTCACTATCATAAGACGATATGATATGTGATATACAAATGATAAATATCCAACAGAGTAATTACTAGAGAATCATAATCAAGTATGTTTCCACTGAGGTCTCACACAGACCAGTTCTTGCTCCAGTGCAGCCATAAATCATTGACAAAAGCACGTAAGAAAATATAAAATAATTGTTGATAAGGTTTGCAGGTGCCACAAAAACAGATGGCGTGGTAAAAACATCATGACGACAGGTCATTTGTACAGGATCCTCTGCATCATTTAGTAAACTGGGAAGAAATAACACACATTTTATTATAACCAAAGGCAAGGCCAAACACCTAGGGATGAAAAGTACAGGATTTAACATTAGGGAGACAATACTTTAAGAAGCACTGAGCCTGAAAAGGTGGTAATACTTTTTCAATGGAAAAATTTTCTCATCTGGTGCTCCAGCTAAAAGAATTAGTGTAAGTCTGGGTTTCTGAACAAGAAATCATCAAATAGAGGGAGAAAGCTGTATTATCTCTGTCCACAAAGTTACTAACACCAGTACCAAAATGCAGTCTGATATCTGTTCTTCAAAAGAGATAGTAAAAGCTTGGAGAGTGTTCAGAGAAGAGCTACAGGAATGATTTTATGGACAGGAAATGCCACCTTATGACCAAACCTACAAGAAGCTTAAAGTTTTCAGTGTATCTTAAAGAATTGTACTCCAGGAGATGTATGTGCCCCGCATATAGTTCTCTAACTACCAAAAGTGTTTCCCTTTAATAGGGCACCTGAATTCAGAAGACAAAAACACCTGCTCCAGCAATCAGAATACAAAGGGATAACACTATGTATAGAAAGATGATTATTTTTAAATTTGAACTTTTACATCAAAATTGAATAGTTGTTTTTTCTCTTTCCTAAAGGATATTTTGCAGTCAGTCACAAGTTCTTAAACTCAATACCAGATGAAATTAAATGGCTAAATCATATAGAAAACCAGATGATATTCTGGTTTTAAAAATCTATTAACCTCTATGAATCTTGTATACACCAATACTTCTCTGTAAAAGTCTTTGGCATAATGCCAGAATAAAAGGCTGTGCTTATCATTATTATTTGTTCACTTTATTTTTTTCTCAAAGGTGAACAGTTGTTAAACAAATATTACAGGCCTTTTTATAACATTGAACTCCTCTATCATCATATCATTATTTCCCCAGCTCTTTCATTTTAAGTGCTTGAAAGTTGCTTTCAATTGCAAATTAACCAGGGCAAAAAGAAGAGGGACAGTGATCTCTTTATATGGAACACGTATCTGATTTTAGTGACCTGTGATCTTGGATGTTTGTTGTAAATAAGGATTGTATAATAAAGAAAAGCTTGATATATTTGATCTAATGCAAGTTATTAATGCAAGAAACCTGATTTATTCTCCTCCAAGGTTTTGCATATTTCTTCCACTGTGTGAGGTTAGGAGGAAGAGCCACAGATAAGAAAGTATCTGGAAGACTCAACAAGTTATCTGCCTTGACCTTTGAAGAGCCTTAAAGGGAAGTGTTGTCACTCTGAGGAGATGTAGAGGTCATACTAGGCACAGAGCCAGCCTACAACTTTTTTTAGAGTGTGTCAAAGCCAGGGCAAAGTGAAGACAGACTAGACTTAATCCTTTAACCTAACCTGTCAAAACTGCATCAAGTCAGCACTGCCAAATCTGCAGCCACCTCATAACTCAAAAAAGGTATGCATGAGTGCATTTATGAATTTGCTTTTGAAAAGCGGTTTTATGGTTTGGTATTCACAGCATTATGAAACCTGGCCACATCGCTGGGTATGCAAACATAAAGCTAAATGTTGCCTGCTGCATGAGCAATTCATCCCATGGAGTAGTAAGAAGATATGAAACAATATTATTGCAAAAGGTGATTGTTTTTGAGGGATACTTACTTTCAAATATAAAAAATACAGACTTCAAAGAAATTAGGTTTGTGTTTTAACAAAAACAGTAGAAATTACCTATTTGTCAAATCCACTGTAATGGATAAAGCACACAGCACATTAACCTGGTATTTTATATTCATTGACTGTGCAGAAAATACTGTTCCTGTGTAGTGATGATTGTTTGTTTAAAAGAAACATTTTCTAAGGTTTTTTGGGGGGTTACATATATGCATGTGTGCATGTTGGCTTGTGTGTATGTGAGTATGTTCATGGGCATTTTGTGTGAACCTGAGAGTAGTTATAAAAGGAAGCATTCAAGTGAAAAATAACACAAATGCATGCAAAACACAGGGCCATATCCTAACCGCTGCAAACTAGCTTGGCTGACAGTGGCACCACAGCCACGCTCAGACATGACAGTTGTCATAGCTCTCTATATGGCTGTGAACTTTAAATTGTGACTATACCGTGATGCAAATGAAAAATGCTAGAAGGCTCATTTTGTGCCGTTAATCCTTGAGCTTTTCCTTTAGATGGGTGAAGACACAGTAACAATTTTATCTGTCCTCAAGAAGGATATTCTGAAAACTATAGCCTGGATACACAAAGGGACTGTGACTATAACCTTTTCTTGAAAGAAATTATTGTAACCTGCAAAAAAAGAGCTAATGTTTTGGTCTTGTGATGAGCTGGTGCTGCTAACTCACACCCAGGTGTAAGAAATAGATCGCTTCCCTTCCTTTGTCTGTGAGGGTTCATGTGGTCACTGTTGGCAGAAGCACCCTGCAAGCCACAGTGTGGGCTCCTCGTCTGACACTGGGACAGGCCAGGGCTCAAGCCCTTCCTCCAGTGCTTGTTTAAGTGTTTTTTCTGTTGGTCCCCTGGAGCGTGGCATCCAGCCTGTCCCGCTGGGGCAGCTGGAGCACCCAAGCAAACCTTGCCAGGTCCATCTCTCCCCTGCCAAATGCAATGACTCCCACGGGGAGGGCAGGGCAGTTCCTTCCGCCCCAGGGTTGGTGGTTCAGACAGCATGGGTCTTTGTGGGGATCAAGTAGCCTTGAAGAGACTCTCTGTGTGTGTGTGTGTCTGTCTGTGTCTGTGTGTGTCTTGGGGGGCTGGTACCATAGAGAGATCTTTGTCTGTGAGGGACAAGGACAGAGCATGAGTGTGATCTCTGCCTTAATGATCAATTAACTGGGAAATTGTCAAAAGAAAACGCAAAATGTCAAAATTTTGTTAATAGTTCTTGCTTGTGAGCTTAGAAGAACCGTTAATGACATTGAGATTTTTACACTGGAAACATCAAAACTAAAATGCAGTCTCTTTCTCTTGGAAAATGACTGTGCTCTCATCTTAATGAGTTATCTGAGCAATTCCAAGGCAGGACAAAGAAGACCTTATATTTACTTTCCACCTGGAACATGACAAAATTAGAAACCTGAGAAAAGTAGACCAAAACATGAAGAGAAAAAGGAAAAGAAAATATAATGAACTATTAAAAAGAATAGGGAAGTCTGAATTATGAGTGAAATCAAGTAAAAATTATCTGAAACACACGTGTCAGGGATTTTAATTCATATGTATTGCTGATCTCTTGTGAAAACTCCATCGACTAATCAAGAATTACACTTTCAGAAGGAGCAGTAGGTTGGCAGATGTTCCCCACAGTCTTCATGATTTTCTGAGGAATGGCTTTGACAGTCTATTTGTATGATAGTCCAATGATCATGTTAGGCACAAATATTAACTTTGGCAAGTGGATACAAACTGGACAACTTAGCTGATTGCTAATGAGAGGAAAACAACACCCATTTGCCTTCAAATCAGAATAGGATTGCAAAATACTCAGAATCACCACTGTTTCAAAGGAACAGAAAGTATGTTGTTTCATGACTAAATTACTGGAGATATTTAATATAATATACATGTAGCATACATTTACAAAGATGTGACTCATAATGCTGCCATAAAACTGAAACCTGGATTATCTGTTACTACTACTTTTGGATAGAGATTAGTCATTTCAGGATATGTGAAGAAAAACAGATTTCTAACTTCAAATACATATACAAGGACATATTTTGACTTACATTTTCAGACTTTAATGCCAGAGGGCCAGTTCAGGTTTCTGGGATGGCTGGCTTCATAACCCAGGCCATAACTCCCGCCTCAAGTCTCTAATGTCTTACAAATGGCCACAGGCTTGAATCTACACTCAGAGCTAAAGATTTCCATCTTTCAAGAAGATCTTACTTGTTTTTCTCATTCACCACAGTCTTTCTTCAGACTTCTTACTTGTGCCTTTTGTAGAGAACAACTCCTCTGTAGTGAAAATATGTGTTATAAAATGCTTATTTTGTTCCCCAATTATTAAAGAGCCTTCATGTTTCACAAGTAGTTCTTTAAGAATACACTGTAAAAAGGCATAAATTTCTTCAGAATAGGCATTGCAACTTTGGACAGTTTAGAACATGTATATCCATATGTAAAATTAGTCTGTGGCTAATGCTAGTGGTGTAACCCAATAAATTAAGGGTGACTGTGTATTAGAAAGCCTGCAATAGTTGTACTTCAGCTGCATCTCAGTATGAAAGTTAATGGCTTTGTTACCTGAGAAAGAGGAGTGGGAGAGATGGCCTTGCCATACTCCTGTTAAGTATTTGTATATCATCCAGTAACTTGAGACTGGTATAGAGAAAATTATTTTTTATGTATCACACAACAATTGCATATAGAGCTCAAAGTAGACTTTGGCTGTGTAAATCTATTTTAGTCAATGCAAAATCAGAAGATGCAAGTTTGCCATTTCTAACTAGTAGCCTTTTGACAGTTTGGTTGTTTTGTCTTGCCCAGATACCCAAATGACAATTGTCTCTGGAGACTAAGCATTTACCATTTATACTATCTAAAGTATAGAGGGCATAGAAGTATTTACATATATGACTTAAAGAGTTGAATATGGTGCATGCTGTTCCACTGAGATAAATTATACAGGAAAAGAGATCAAGAAGAAATAGGAGATCCTTATCAAAAACTTTCTTGAATGTAAATGTGAATTTGCTTCAGGTATTTAAACGAAACAGAGTTAAAATTTTTAACAGCTACTCCTGACACTGAAACAGAGAAAAAGCAGAACCAGATCTGGTGGCAGGAGGAGCAGGTATCTCCCAGTGCCATGGGGCGGCCTGTGCTGGTTGAGCACTGTGCCACTCAGCTAGCAAAGGAGGAGGTATCAACAGTGCTGGTGAGAGTTATGATCAGGAAAGCTTTTGTACAGGCAGAAGTCCTTAAGCTCAGTCCCTTGTGTCTTGGGAAGGGAGTGTTTTTTCAAGGGTGTCAGCGGTACAATGCAAGCCTTTGTTTTGAGCTCACCCCAGAGGGTGTGGTGGGCTCTTCGTACTCGGAAGTTGGTGGGTTTACTGTCGTTATTCGAAGGAGCCAAACTTTTTATTCTGACCAGACTCAGAAACACCCTCTTTCACCTCTGACAGGAGCCTGATTGCTCTAGTGCTTTAGATCTGAGTTACTTAAAGATACCAAATGAGGCTGATCAGATGCTGAAGGGCTGCCAAGATTACAGGCCTGTCGGCCCTATCACTTTTGTTATTAATTATGATAAAGCTGTACAAGCTGCAACCCGGTCCATTCAGCGCAGACACTGGGACAGCTTTCCTCCCTTATAGTCCCCTCTTTTCACTGCTCCAGCTATTCTTAGCTAGGGGAACAGTCCCTTGTGGGATGATTGTCATCTGGTATATATACATTGCAGCAGCTGACTCAGATAACCAGGAAACTATAACCAGCTCCCTGACTGCCCTGGGAACTTGGCGGCATCAGGGAGTCTGGCCCAGTACCAGGAACAAGCACACAGCCATGGCCTGCATCTTGTAGGAGAAGGACACGTGTTTCTGGTGCTTCTTTGCTTTTCAGACTTACACCATAAAGACTTTTGCAAAGCAGTGAAACGTATTGCAAAATGAGACTCAACTTTAAAGACAAACAAAAAGATGTCCTGAGGAGCTTGATGATATTTGTATGATTCCCACCTTGTATCATCACTGTGGAGCTCTCTGCCTCTATTTAAATTACAAAACCAGTATAACTTCGTTTGCTTTTATCAGCGATGGCTTCCTGTTTCCTGCTGACTCCTCTACACATTCCCTTCTTGGTCATTTTCTGTCAGTGTATCTGTCCCTCGCAAAGCAAACAAGGCAGAATTATTAAGTCATTATTAACCCTGGGTGCACAAGATTACCCCTACCACAAAAACCTTTTTCGGAAACTCTCTTTTATTAAATTCATTCTGACCTGATTTCTGAAAATGAGTCTTCCACAAGAAAACCTGCAGTAAAGGAGGAGTGGAGAGATGGGTTATAAGCAACTACGTGACAGGATCTGGCAAAGATGGTGGGGCCTCGGAGCTGGGAGGACTTCCTTCTTCTGGTGTCAGAACAATTCTATCAGCTTGAAATGTGCCTATAACTTCACCCCTAGCCTGAAGTTTCACAGTCAGTCAAGCCCATAATGTCTTATTGCAGACAAAAGTAGGAAATCTCATACCCCATCCTGGCTTCCTATCCTCCTTCCCCTGCTCTTTCCTCTCTGTCTCTGCTCCCAGCTGCAGACCTTTCCCTGCTCTTGCACTTCTTCGCTCCTTTGCTGATTCACAGCAGCCCACTAAAACAGCAAAAAACCTAGTCATCTTTTTTATTTTTCATGAGTTACTTTTCTGCTGTTTTGTGGGCTAAATTAGCTCATGCAGGAGCACCCTTTGCCTCTGCATTTTGACCCACAGAAACAGCTGAGTTAGGGCCACACACTTCTATCCCCCTGCACAACCAGGAGAAGAGGCTAGGGCAGCGTGCTCCAAGATTTTTTTGCCTAACCAAGGTTTGGTTGCTCCTTCTGTTGCACCTGAAGGATGATGATGGGCTCAGCCCTTGTTTTGAATAAAATCCTTGACTATGTTTGAACTTAAGCTCTTCCTGCCATCAGCCATTCAGAATAACAGCACTGCTGCTTAAACAGGACGGTAGAAGCAGTTAGGGAAGGTGCTCAGGACGGATTCATCACAGCCCCACTGTGCAGTGATCATTCACCTGAGGAGCTGATGGAGCTGTTTTCCTCAGTGACCAATGAGCTGCAATTTCAGGCTTCTCTGACAGCAGATATTTCTGCCAGCTTTGCAAGTCTCAAGCGTTGTACCACGATCCATCATTGGAGTTTTCCTGTCACTGTTTCCGCTCTGGGGTTCTTATGACATTCTGGTTTGCAAAGTAAAAATCCCTGGTAGCGATCCTTGCTCAGTCCTGGTACAGCCTTTTGCCAGCTCTCTGCTTTTGTTTGTTGCTATCCAGAATCCAGCTAACTTCTGTTCTTTCTGAACCGATCTCACAAAGAAGCCCTACGTTTCAAGAAGGAGGTACAAGGCAATCAATGCAGCAGGACTCTTTGACTTAAGACCCGTGTCTAGATCCCAGAGATCAATAAAACTGTCTCCTCACATTCAGAGATCCCACAACAAGCTCTAGCCAGTCTCCAAAAGCCTCAGTGTGCTGATCTGTGCAGAGCGAATAGAGCCTGTGCACAATAAACAGCAGTGGACGGCTGTTCACACACTCTGGAGGAGTAGAAGGCATGAAGTTATCACAAGAGAACATGACCAGTCAGGAGCTGGTAGCAGCCTTTCCCACTTATCACTGCTTGCCTTCATCTGTCCTCATGTCAGGTTCAAACCCCTTTTTCTCAGGTGGTGAGCAGGGTAGATATATATAAAATATATATTTTCTTCCTTATTGCAGGGTTGTTTAAGGAAATGAACATGTCTGAGAAGCCACTTGGAGCTTTTGGGAGCTATTTACGGCTACTACTGTTATGACTGAATGGAATTGAGGCAGGGAGGTTTCTTTAGGTATAAGAGGATGGCAGAACAGTAATGGTGAGAGACTGAGGAAGAAAGAACAACAGCAGGGCTAGTGGGAACAATGCCAGTGCAGAATTAAGATGAGTGATAAGAGGCACGGGGAAGGGGGGAGAAGAAGAAAGAGAAGATTGTGATTCATGGAAGCAAACTGACCCACCCTTCCTAATTCTGTGGCATGTTCTGCTTTGAAGCCTTTTGTTCTGTATCAAAGCAAAGACTGTATCGCACAGCCTGAGCAGCCACTGCAGTTGCAAGCTAATAGGAAAGGGAAGAAATAGCAGCATGCCAGTTAGGTTGCATGATGCTGATAGCGAGCCTTGTAGGATGGAGAGAGAGGTATGCTAGCAATGTCTCCATTTCAACGGGTGTGTGGGATATTTAGCTCCCAACATTACTTATGAAGATTAATGTTTCTCCTTCTTAAGTATTGCTTTGTGGAAAGTCTAGATCAAAAGACGCAAACCAGCTCAACAGAGAGTGCTCTTCAGGGAGAGAGAGAGAAGAGTCCATCATGTGTCCAGCTTATTTCATATTCAGACATTTTGTGTGAATCAATGCTGAGAGCTCTGTGTTTGGGTTAAAGGAAGTTTGACAGTGCTGCTGGAACTGCTGAAAGGAAACTCCAGCCAGGTTGAGTTATCCATGGGTGCTGTGTTCTGGCCCCCAGGTTAGGGTACCACAGTAGCCGATCTTGCCTGAATGCTATGACAAATCCCCAGTAATCACCGTTTCTTTTGTGCACCCTGCTCTGCACTTGAAGGAAACCTGAAGAAGCAAGGAAGAAGTCAAGATCTGTTGCAGCAATGCCCTGCTGTGGGTAGTCAAGGGACTGGGACTGTGAGAGTGAAGACATAAGCCAATTCCTCAATTCAGACGAAGCTTCAGTGTCAAGAAATCCTGATGAGGTCTCTTGTTCCTGTACAGGTCAGCTTCTGGGACTTCCTTCAGGATGTTATTAAAAAGAGTAAAATAAACAGGCCTGCATTGTGTCAGGTCTGAACCCATGACCAACACATTAGAATGAAGTAACAGCCATTGAATAGTCAATGAAGAGGAAAGCCCTGTAAAGTACTTGCTTAAATTCACAGCAAGACCCTGAGTGGGATTCCTCTAACCCATCATGGATATTGGAGGTCAGCGAACCTGCCATAAGAAGCATCTCTTTCCACTGGCTATAGAGAGAGTTCAAGTTGATTAGGTGAAACACCTTATATTTTTACTCATCTGCAGCTGGGTTTCCCACTCTTCTCATAATGCGGGAGCAAATTCTCTGTGGGTCACAATGAAAAAGCTGAAGTTTTAAAAATAAGAGTCTAAGATCAGGCACTAAGCCACATACTTCCTCTGGCTTAGGATGAGACACTTACATTGCCATTTTAGTTACTCCAAAGCAGCCTGAGATTTTTGAAATGCTTAAAAACATGTGCTTCCATTGACTTCAATGTGTCCAAAATAAACCGAACTATTTGTTAACCTGCTATGAGCGTAATCAAACAGAATCCTTTGAAAAAGGAAAGTTTTGCAAATAATGACAGGAAAAGCATGAGCTGTCCTAAATTTCCTGTGCCTGTTGCCTTTTTCTGCTTAAAGTGCTCTCTGCTTTCCTTTAAAATTTCAAAGCCTTAGAAATATTTTTTGGCTTTGCTCACATTTATAAAGCTAAGAGTATCCAGAGAAGGGGGGGGGAGCTGATTTACATGGTCAGTTATACATAGCAGAAGATGCAGCTCTACATTTGTAGACAAACCATAGTCTGGCATTTGTTCACATAAACGATATGATGAATAATTATGAAAAATTGTCTAATTTGGGAAAATTACAATCAGGTCATGTACATTACAGGGAAAATAACTAAATTAATTATGTATAGTGTGTAACTGTCAAATACCAACATATGTAATGGAAAGTCAACAACATATAAGGATCCAGCTGATTTTTGTAAATCCTGAATTTCTCAGGATGTTCACGTTCCTCAGATTCACAAACTGCTGTACTCCATCTTATCAAGCTGTACTTGTAAAAAGGAGTGGCAGGATTCAAATAAATCTTTTAATGAGGATTATTGTTCTGTAGAATCGAAACAGTAGTCTGACTACCGATGGCTGCACCATCAGGGAGTTGTGTTGCAGGACTCAGCAAAACTCCTAGTAAAACTGCAAGCAATTACTGAGTGCCCAGTTTTGGAAAACAAACTTGTTGTGACAAATAGGCTAACTATGAATCACTTATACACATGAAAATATCTCAAGAGTAAATAATCCTTAAGAATTTTGGTCACAGTGTTACATTATCAATTCCCTAAATTATAATAGTGGAACTGCCAGTATTACTGGTCCACTGTAAAATTGCTGTGAAAATTTTGTGAATTTTTAATGTTTTCTTGATTATTTGCATTATAATTAAACTATTTAAAACTTTTTTAGTGTAAATACTCTCTTTCCTAGAGGCATTAAAAACATTGCTATGACTGAATTGTGTTAATTATTAAAATATGAGCAGTAAATAATGAAAAATGACTAGAAGTGGCTGCATAAAGGTCCATCTGCTTTTTTATTGTTTTATATCCTCAAAGAAATCTAAAAAAAGGAAGCAAGTGCATTAACAGTGAAAAGTGAGAGCGTCAACTTTCAGTTGAAATAGCTGATGTCTTTGCCTTAGGTGTGACTATTGTGAATGAATACAAATTGTACTCCAGTTATAAATCTGGGAGTTGCTAATAGAAAAAAATTTATATTAATTTAATATACCTGATCCTAAACTTGGAAGCAGGAATTTTTACTCTAACTCTGTTTTCAAAACCAATAGTCTTATCACTCAATGTGCACATACTTCACATTTGCTTTAATATGGAAAGCGCGCATCTTGTACAAAATGGAGAAAACAGATTAGAAAGAGTAAAAACCCGTTTCAGTATGGACTGGATGTCCACAACAGACTCACTGGGGACCTTTGATCTTACAGTCAACAACCATGTATTTCCGTCTGCTTAGGTTTTCTTATATGATTACCTTAAAAGAATTCTTGCCATATGTCATTTGAATCCTCTGGGGACTTTGAAAGAAAATGAGAAGACTACTTAAGCAAGATTTGTAAATGTATGTGTCTGTCCATAAGTATTATACAGATATTTTTTATCTTATGCCATACTTAAATTTATTAAAAATAAAATAAATGTACTGAATTTTATCACAGCTAGAATGTTCAGTGATTCTGCTTAAACTAGGTAAGATTATATAAAGTACTGTGCATGATTTATTATGCAGCTTTCCTGCTGCGCAACAATCCCACCCTGAATTACTAGCTCACCTCTTTCCTAGCCCATAGCCTTAATACTGGCAAACTGCACTAAACAATGTAGATCATGATTGGCATTCATGTATGCACACGTTAGGCGAGTTCAGTTCCCATGCTACTTAAAGCAAATTACATGTATGATGGGTCACAGTTTGAGAGAGAGCAGCTTCTGTGATCCTTACTTCTTCCTATGTTCTTCAAAAGGGCAGGGCCAAGATCTGGTGGGGAGGAACAACAGACAGGAGAAATCAGCATTCAAGAGGAACAAAATATTGAACTTCTGGGGGTTTCAAGCAGATTTCATATACATATGGTTTCATAATTGCCAATTTCTTGAATCGGCATCTTCAGGACCTTGCAGAGGAACAAAAGGAGGGAAGAGGTGCCCTAGTCTCTGAACAAAGTTTTTTCCAAAGTATTATTTATGCAAGTTCTAAGGCCCAGATCTAGAAGGATAAAGGACCTGCTTAACCACTTTACAGAGCATCAGCAGCATACAGTGAAACGTTCTGCAGATACAGCTCTGGAGTGAAGGTAGCAAAAAGGTCAAAAGTTATTAACTCCATTTCTCGGAGAATTGCCTAGCCTTTAATCCAAATCCCCAAAACATGTGGCAGCCTGTCATTGCTGAAGCTGTTAGAAAATGTGTTACTGATTAAGACATAAATTGTCTCTGTGTAGAGTGCAGTCACTAAGGATATTCAGCCTCTATTTCTTAAATTATGGCTCTAATGGGCTTACTGTTTCCACAGAAAGATTTGGTGATGTGGGGTATGCTACAGTAAAGTATTTTCAATTTATACCCCAGACTTGAACCTGCATGTGGAGTGGATTCAGTCTCTTTGCTCCAGCTTTGAAGAAGGAGATACCCTTTATTTGAAGCTGGGTGCAATAATCGTGGCCACACGTCCTTCTTTAGTTCAGGAAATCTCACTGGTGAGAGCTGTGCCAAATCTTGCCTTTAAGAAAGCATTATCTGACAGACTTTTGGTAACATATGCAAAGTCAGGGACTTATCCTTTTTCAGATCACAAACAATTAATATATTACTTCCTTCTGGCAGAGCATTAATCAGGATAAGTCAAGATGAAGGCTGAGAACCTTGTCTCCTTACATCTCAATGTCTGAAGAATTTATAGTAGTTAAAAGCAATGGAATGAAAATAAAACACTTCCTTACATCCTTTTCTTAACATTGTCCTACTTGTAGAGTTATCTGTCTACCAGTCGACTACCTCTGTGACAGCAGCAATCAAGGTTTTGTAACGATACTTCCCGTCAGATTCTCCTGGCTATCTAGAGTCCCAGCTGCTTGAAAATAACAACCCCAGGGGCATACCAGCTGAAACAAGGTATGCCCAAAAGGGAAATCTCTGCAGTTATCTTTGTAAGAATATTTCTTCTCTGTACCTCTCTGGCTCTCCCAAATACATAGTCTCACATAGCAGCCACTCACTGGGAAACAACAAGCTGATGTTACTTCTTGGTCTTCCTGTGCTCAGCTGGCTTTATATCAAATTCGGGGACACGCTCTTAGTGAATAGAACATTGCATTTCACCACTCTCCTGTAAATGATGCATCACAAAATAAAATGTCCCTGATCCACTCTGTCGCTATCTGCTCTACCGTTGGGATTAAAGAGAGAGGGATGTCAGCAGTTGCTCACAGCTGATCAAGAATGGGCTGCATCCTTTCTCTAGTGGTCCTGGGAGTGGCACTGAGAAAACTTCAAGACACACCACGTTATCCCCTCCCCGTGGGTCCCTCACACTCAAGGGAAACAAGCCTCTTCATTCTTCAACATCCAGTCCTGAAGTTAGGTTGTGAAGAGCTTGGGGTATTTGTTTGTGAAGGGTTGGGGTATTGGCTTAGCTATAGTCAGCTGGGAGACCAACACTGAAGGGCAGAGCACCAGGGTCAAATTCAGCCCAAACTACCCTGATGGAAGGACAGTAAGTAAACTGATTTCTCCATGCATTGTGACTCAGGTTTCCAGACCAACATTATAATACAGTTTGCCTGGATTAAAAACTGGACACTCTCAGTGATACAGTTGGCCCACGGATGCTTTTCAGGATTAAGGAACTACAGTTTTGAATTAGCAGCAGCTATAAATTAGTTCTATGGTACTGCTGTGCACATACCATGTCAAGCCTGTTTGTTTGGTGGTTATTAATCAGAGAAGGATGGCATGGGAATTGTCTATGCATAGGTAATTAAAGCCGTTCCAAAAGCAGGAATTTGGTGTTTGCAGGAAGCACTGATGGGCATGTTTCAAGAGAGTGCAGCACTATGTTTACCATGTTTGCTTTCATCCTGCTCATGCATGTACTCATGTATGCAACCCCATTCTCCCAGAATTCTATCAGTCATTTCCAGCAACCAGGAAATTCTATTTTCTTGATATATAACTGTTTCTGTCTTGGGTTTTTTGCTTGCTTGCTTTTCACCTATTCTTTTTTGTAAGAGAGATTCACAACAGGAAAAGATGGGACACTGTGTATTAGGGGAAAGTTCAGGCTCAGTTTATGCATCTTGTTCATGAATAATTTGGGATCAGGATTTGGTGTTCATGCCCTTTGGTTTTGCTTTTATTATGGAACAAGGCTCATTCCTCAGAATCACCTGAGCATTCTCTTATGATAAATTCCTTACTCTTCAGTCAACTTGCAAAACTGGCACTATATCTTACTTTTTTTGTAATACATTATAATTGGAGTTCTTTAGGTCCTTCATTTTAATTAAAAAGTCTTACTTTAGGATATTGGCAAAGTTTTATTTCGTGAAATGTGTAGAATGGGGGTGTTGTGGCTGTTTCCAGGAATACCTTTGTATTGCATGGTTGCTCACAATTGTAGAATTCACCCCAGAACTGGCAGTGTCTCCCATCCACAGTGATAGGCATGAGCTTGCATTTGTGGCTCCTGGTTCAAGTGAAGGACATTTCTTCCTACCTGATTATTCTTTTTCATCACTTCTCCTAGAAAAGAAAAATTCAGGCAAAGGAAGAGCAGCAGCGAAGATTTGTGCACAGCAAGAGAACAGTTGTATCTGAAGACTTTCTACTGACTAGGTTGTGTGGCAGCAGATGGGAGAAGAGAAGATGTCCTTCTTTCCTTCACAGATCTGTCAACAAACAGAGGCTTTGCATTCCTCCAGATGGGAAGATGAAGAGAAAACTCTTGATTTTTGTCTCTCCTGCATTACTGTCAGAGAAGAGAGGCTTAGCAGAAGTGTTTGAAGGTAAACCTGGCAATAAGTTTGGGAATCTGACTTTTGACGTCCACATTTGCTGATTCCATTTGCTTCAATTTAATACGGAAGTAACATAACTTGAACTGGCCTGCTTCAGTAAAGTGTTCCATTTATGTGCCTAAAATCCTTAATTCAAACCAGTTACACATAGTGAGATTCCTTCACGTACTTTGTGAGTGCTGCTAACCCCCAGATTTACACTATGTCAGCAGGGGGTTTACCCAAGCCAGCTCCATGCACAAGGATCCTTCCTGCTGTCTGATACGGTATTGTAAATACAGAGAAGCTCTAACAAAGTTAATCCGAGTTACAGCTGACTAAATCTGGTGTAAATGAAGGCAGAAATCAGTACCGGGTTAGAAGCACGGATTTAAGCATTCCTATCACACACACACACACACACACCCCATCCTTTTTTTCTAGTGAGTCTTCTGTCATGGTGGGACTTTCCCACCTTACTTCCCCAGTAAAATCAACACAGATACATCACATTTTAAGGTATTGTTTATTTCAGCTACTTGGGCCAAACCTGTGGTAAACTAACTACAAAACTGTCCAGGCTGGTTCAGATCTGGTTTACTTTTACCTGTAAGATTATAAGATTGCTCCTTCAAGTGAGCAGGTTGTCACTTGTTTCTCTGTGAAGGCTGTAACCAAAGAATTAAATTGTATACATCAGACTGTGGCAAATAAGACTCAAAAAACCACTTGATCACAGATGTGACATTGGACAAAAAGTTATCTGTCACCTTTACTTGCAGTGACAGCAATATCTCCCAGCTTTTCCCTCCTCTGCTTAATATGCCATCAGCCATTTGTGTCACAAGGCCAGTGAGAAAATGATGGTATGTTCAGAAAGAGGGCAACCTAATGGCATGAAGCCTCAAAACCAAAGCATTCTATTCACATGGCTACCAACAGCTGATGTCATCAGGGCTGACTTATATGACATCACTGTCACATACAGCACTCTGTGTGCTGTAACCTAACCAGGCCAGAAAACAAAGCATTATGCCATGTTATATCTACCTCCTGTATGGGCCTGGCTGGTCATTCTTCCCATTACCAGAAAGAAAGGAAGAAGAACTGTGCTCAAAAAGGATTCCCAAGCACTCCACCCTTTACTCATTTCATGGCCACTTCTCCCATCCTGAAAGTGTCCCCCTTCAGCTCAATCGAGGGCACTATCTTACTTTACCAATAATTTTCTCCTTGGCAAAAACACTAATATAGTGAAACTGTTAGTTAGCTGAGCACCTTGTGGTTGAGGACAACAGAACATACTCTGAATAACTTGTGGGGTTATTACAAGCCCAGGATCGATAGATACAATTTTAGAGGACAAAACTTTAGAAGACTCATCAGCCTTTGACGGAGCACATCTCCCATCATAATGACATAGCTAAAGTGTTGGTTATTCAGCTTTGTTCTCTTTTCTAGCAAGGGTTTTAATCCTGTTTCACAACAGAATACATGGAGGAAGTTATTTGATGAGATCTCAAGTACAGCTTTTTTTTAATTGTTTGATTTTTGACATTCCATAGGAGCCATATAAATCAAAGAAATGTTGGAGGGAGGTGTTTCCTCGGTTCCATTTCATCGCCACTGTCATCCTTGGCAGTATTTCAGAAAGGATTTCTGAGGTATTCTTTGAAAAGTGGCCTGATTATGATCCCATGGAAACCACTGACAAAATAATCACCAACTGCAACTGAAATCCATCCATTTAAAAATTTAAATAATGACATGCTGATTTGGAGGAAGGAAATAGAGGTAAAACTGAGAAGAAAAAGATCCTTATGCCCTCATTTTTGTCTACACAAATCAATGAAAAAATATTTTTTTTATGTATTTGTGTCAGGAAAAGAAGAACATTAAGACAATACTTTCCTTCAAGATATTTCTTTCATTTTCATGCTCTTCTTAAACTGGGATGGACAGGAAATAGCTCTTGAGCCTTGTAAGTAGGTCAACTGTGGTTCTTATGCCTGGACCACGTTCCCCACTGTGGAAAGCAGGATACCAGTGGGGCTTGCGTATATGCACTCTCCCTAGGTCGGGTGGAGGCTTCTTTCTTTCCTCCCAGAACCCAGTCCCAGTTCTCAATGGGGTGTGGGGGGACACACACTGGGAAGCAATTATCATCTTTTGCTTTTAAATTGCTCCCAAGCGTTTCCTCTTCCCTTGTTTCTTCAGGTTATATTAAATGTATCTTCAAGTTCTCAGCCAAATTAAGATTTTACTATCAGTCATATGGTGTGGGAGACTGATAGCTTGTGTATTAAACTGCCCCCAGACCTATGTTGTATATTAAAACTGCTTTTCTGGGGGCCTACAAATCTGGAATTATTTTCTGCAGTGATGCCATTTCACAAGGAGTATGAAGAGAACCCTTCCCGCAAGCCCTAAGCACCTCACTGCTTCTTTGACAATAAACGTGAGTTAAAACTTGCCGGATGTACCACTTTCAGGATCTGTGTTTCAGCCATTAGCTAGTCCACTAAAAATAGCTTCCTCTTTAAGGAGAAGCACAATCATTACATTTTTTTATCAGGCAAATAAAAATGTATAATTTGGCCATTAACATCCCTCCATTCTTCACTCTTTTATGTACAGTTACATGCCCAGACCTCAAGAGACAGGGGAGTTGGACTCAAGCTCATTGCTTTGTAGTCACTCCTAACTTCATCTAAGGGAGAACATGAAACACTTTGGCCAAAGCACAGTGGTGTTTGAATGAGCCTTTTCCTCCCCATTCATCTACAAATTACACTCATTGGAACATTTTCTGATCCCTCACAAAACCAGCAAGTGAGCTATAATCTTTTCTTTCATTTTCCGGGATTTCTGCATGAAATTGTACAATGTGAGCATTAACTCTTTTCTTGGCATTTAAGTGGATACACTTTCACACACTCAAGCCTTCATATTATTTGAAGGTCAGATTTAAATGGAAAAGGTAAATGTATATCAGAAAGACTGTAGTAAGTCAGAGTCTCCTTCTGAACCATTATATCTTTAAAGTAATAATGTTCGAAGTCTTGCCAAGACAAAGTCTTCTTGGACACCTCTCTTCATGTGGCTGATGGGAAGGAGCTGCTACACTGGGTTCTGTGACTATGAACTGATTACATGATTTTAATAGTCAAATATGCACTCAGGATAAAAAGAAATGTGCTTCTAAAGAGTAATAGAAAATGTGTGTATCATTTCATCCATCTCTCTTTTAATTAGGCATGTGTAAATAAGATGGCTGTTGCAAGGTGCTCTATAATCAGGTTACCTAAACGTCAGCCCCTTCCTAAATCAGCATTTACCATTATGTGAGATAGTTACAGATTGTTGATTCCTACTGCTTCTTCTATTATTATTATTATTATTATTATTATTAAAGGAACAGGCAATATGCCCCATTGCAATTTCGCATGCATGCCTGGGAAAAAAAGTAGATGACATAAATTGCATGCATAATCTCAGGAGACAATCATTTTAAATCTTAATTGGCTGCCTTTTAAATATCATTTAAGGTCTCGTTTTCCCTGCCTCTCTCTCTCTAGTTAAGAAGGTGTTGTGTCAAAGTCTATTACCTTGCTGGACGTCTCGCCTCTAAGTTTTTTTAAAAAAATAGAACCATCAGCAGAGGTTTGAGAGGTCGATAAAGCTTTTAGATTTGGAGATGTTTTCAGGGAGCCCATTTCCTGCGGCTAAGAGTTGTTAATGGAGCTTAAGGAATTATCTTATGACTCGGGCTGGGAGAGCCGTATATTTCTTCGCTCCTGTTCCCTTGTCGAGGCTGAATATGCTGCTGTCAAACTCGCTTAATGAAAAGTAACGCGCCGCTGATTACAGTTTTATTTGGGCTCTATGTAAAAAGCACTGTTAATTTAGCATCCCCTCCTTTGTGTGTTTGAATTTGCCATGGCTGAATGATTTAGAGTCTCTCAGTTTCAAGCCGTTTCTCTATGATTTTTTCCCCTCATCTCTTTCTTTCTCAGTCTGCCTTGTATTTCTGCTTTGTACAGCCATACGAGCTGCACGGCTTTCCCTTCCAGCCCCGTAGCCTGCTCTAAAGCAGCTGAACCTGATCTTTGACTTGTGCTATTGAATCAAATGGCAAAATTAATTTCTCTCACTCTTTTGTTCATACTTTAAAAAAACAAAAAACAAACAAACAAAAAACCCCAAACTCAAACCAACACTTTTGAAAAACCACTGCATTTGACGGCTGATCTAGAGATAAGGTTCGTATACCAAAGCAAGAAACTATTTTCCCTTCCCCATAATTTATCCAGTCTCGCCCCAGGATCGTGATCGTGCTGTGATGTGAGGACATTCAGACACACGCTCAGACCCACCAGCTCTAATTCGCGACCAGTCCCGCGGTCTGGAGGGATCGGGGCTTGTTACAGAACAGACATAAACTTACTCAAACTTGGTTTATAACGACAATGACACGGAAATGAAGGGATAAAGATTTGATCCGCTTTTCTTTTGGCTGCTGGTATCTCAGCGCTCCTGCGTTTTGCCCACAGTGTTATCACCTTCATTTTAAGTCCGGGGCGGGGGGGGGGGGGGGGGAAGGAGTCGTCTCCCAAACGTCGAGCTGACCCCATCGCGCCTCTGGCCGAGCCACGGCCGGTCCGTGACGCTCTGTAACGGCCGGCGGGCGGCGTGACCTGCCCAACCCCGCCCCCCCCCACCCCCGGGCCGGTGTGCGGGTGCCCGGCGCTCCGCCGGCCTCTGGGCACTTTTGAGGCCGAGGGAGATTTTTGGCTGCTCAGGGGAGGAGCCCTCTCCTCGCACACACGCACACGGTGTCGTGTGTGTGTGTGTGTGTGTGTGTGTCCCAACACGCACACGCACACTCGGCCGTGGCGGTGTCGGCAGCACCAGTGAGGTCCCCTCCTACCCCACAGAGCCTCTGTCGCACGGAAGGCGAATCCCCCCGGGACAGCCGGTGTCACCCCACCTGCTCCCCCCCCCCCCCCCCCCCCCCATCCCCCTCCCGGCTTTAAAATTCCCATCGCAGCAGGCGGCGGGTCCCCCCCCACCCCGACCCCCATCCCGCTTGCCTCCGCCAATGGTTTGAGGGCAGCCTAAACACTCGCTTTTGCTCCCTTCCCTCTTTCTCGCCTCCTTCATCCCCACCTCCTGAGTTTGGCTGAAAATAATTTGCTTTGTCTAAAGGGTTTCAGAGGCAAAGCTCGCCGGCCGCCCCGGCTGCATTAAAATTCCTGCCGGCCCAGCCTTTCGCTGAGATCGCGGCTCCCCGGAGACTCCACTTTCGCTATTACTGTCAAGTACCCTTGACTCTTTATTTTTGCCCTTTTATCTATTACAACTAATTCGAGTTCTTTTGCCCTTTTCAGTTTAAGACGTGGGCTTTCTGTAAAGCCTCCCCCTGCCACCGAGCTCTCCGGGTGCAGAGCCTTTAGAAATTGAGGGGTTTACTGTCAAAATGAAAATTTCACTTCAAATTATCTTGGCTGATGCACGTTTTCCAGGCCGGGGGCTCCTGTCTGAGCCTTTTGACAGCCAGATCAGCAGAGGGGTTCAGTGATCTCGATAATATCATCCAAGAGAGCGAAAGTCAATACAATGACAGGGAATATGACTGGATACAATCCAATTACGGCTGCTCGCCGAGAGGGGAAGGGCTTGATCTGATCTCCGCACCCAGATTCCTTTATTCAGTCCTTGCACTAACAGGTCTCGCTAGAAACTTTGCGGGCCGGAGTGTGTTACATTTGGGCTGGGTGCTGTCTCGGTTGCGTTTAGCTTTGCCTTTATAGATATATATATATTCCGCACTGTATTCTGATTTATTTATGGGGGAGGGGGGGAGCTGGCGGGGAGCCGCAGGGGTGGGATGGGCGAGGAGGCTGGGAGGCAAGGAAAGCTCTTCTGCTTGTCCGGTGTCAGCTCGGTCCTTCGGGTGCTTTCGGTGTCCCCCCGCAGTGCCGGGCGCCGCAGCTCAGGGGGTTTAGGCCCGTCTGGGTAAGCCTGGATCTGGTATCGCCTCGCAGCTTCTTTCCCAGCAGTGGTCCCTCTCTCCCGGTCCGGGGATCAATGAAGTTTGTTCCCGTTCCGGGGAAGGAGAGAAAATCTTTTAAACGCCTGTTATCTAAGTGGTAAATTGGCTGCGAGTGCTCCTGAGTCACACGTCGCAGGCGCTCTTTCTCTCTCTCGTTTTGTTGGCTGCACTCTATTTAATGTCAAAACGGTAAAGCATCTATCCTGAAGTGCTGAAATATTCATGGAGGATCAGCGATTCTCCGTACTGGCGGAGGAGCTGGAAAGCTAAAACGGTTCTTTAAAAGATCCAATTTTCCATGTGAATCAATTGCTCCGCGCACAGCGGAGGCGACGTCGCGGCCGAGCCCGGCCCTTTGGGGCCGACACCCGCCCGCCCGCCCGCAGACCGGGGGTGGGCAGGGGGCTGGGGGGGGGGGGGGATGCTCCAGCCCCGTCTCAGCAAGCAGCCGCCCCTCACCACCCCCACCCCCACCCCCCCCCCGTCGGCGCGGGTGACGATCGGGGCGCAGCGGCGAACCGCAGGGCCGCGGTAAAGCGCGGAGGGCAGCCGCGCCCCGCCCCCCCCCCCCCCCCCCGCGGCTCCATCCCTCCGCGGCAGCGCTCCGCTGAGCCTCCTGTCCCCTCTCCCGGCAGCCTGTTGACAGTCCTTGGAATTACCGGGACGAGCTCCGAGGGGGGATGTTGAAACCTAAAAGGTGTTTGTTGGGCAATGCAAAACGCCACCACTTGTGTTACCTCTGAAACAGACAATTTATTGGAGTGAACATACCTTTTAACATATTCTCTTTTTTTTTTTTTTTGTCAAGATAAATTTGTGCAGTAGGTGTAAACTTAGTAGAAGTGCGGTTTGTGAATTATATGCTAACAAGGAAATCAGGAGGAAAAACTCTCGAAAAGTCTTTATAACTAATGTCGGCATGCCTTAAATTAAATCTGAATTAAAATTTCCCGTTTGTAAACTTTCGGATGTAAACTTTTTAAGTAGGTCTACGCTATAGTACGTGCTTTTTGGACATGGAATTAAATAACTTTCACGACATTGATCCCTTAAAGTCGCAGCCAGGAGAAATTCTTCAGAACAGCAATGAGCAAAGTCTGTCCGTTGAACTGAGCAAACTGAACTTTAAATCCTCGTTTCTGTTGGTTTGTTGGGTGGGGTTTTTTTTAAAAAAAAAAAAAAAAGTTTTATATTTAAACTCTCGCAAGTCTCTTTTCAGTGTAGCTGACTCTTCAAGCATTAGGAAGTCCTTCGCCCCTCGGCGGCCCTGTTAGGAACAAAACATTTTGCTTCCTGATTTGGGAAACGCCAGAAACTCTTTGTTTGAGTCATGGTGGGCCAAGTTTGAGAGCTGCCCCTTGAGCACGTTGGCGCCGTTCCCCACCGCGCGTCCCAAGGCGCCCGTTTCCAGAATGGCTCCTTTGGTGGTAGCCCAGGAAACTGTCGTGTTGCCCAGGGCTTGGTTCAAAGTACTGTGCCTGAAGAGGGGGTCGTGGAAGACCCCGTCCACCCAGTTCCTGAGGTTGGTGACCGGCGAATCCTGGTGCCTGTCGATGACACTGACCGGGGCGGGGAGGGCGGCGGCGGCCGAGCCCCCCTGCCGTTTCAGCATGCAGGAGGGGTACTCGGCCTGGTTGAGGGAGGTGGCGGTGTGCGCCAGGGACCAGATCCGGGGCTTCGCCTCCAGCAGCTGCTGCCCCTGCTGGAAGCACATCTTGGACTCGCAGCCGCGCTGCCGGGCGCCCAGCAGGTCGGGGCCGCACTCCGCCGCCGCCGCCGTCTTCAGGCAGCTCCGCGCCCGCTCCGCCGCCGCCGCCCCCCCCGCCTCTTCCTCCTCCTCCTCCTCCTCCTCCTCCCCTCCGCCGGCGGCGGCGGCCGGCGGCGGCATCTTGGCGGGGGGCTCGGCGGCCCGCGGCGGGTGGCTGCCGCCCGGGAGCGGGTGCGGGAGCGGGTGCGGGAGCGGGTGCGGGAAGGGCCGCCTCAGCTCGCACTCCGAGCTCTCCGACTCGGCGGCGTCCAAGTCCTCCAGGTCGCTGAGCTCCAGCTCCTTCTCCTCCTTGCCCGTGGGCTCTGCGGGGTGGGGGCGGGGGAAGGGACAGCAAAAACAAGACACAGGGTCACTGGCGGCGCCGCGCTGCCCCGCGGCCGCCCCCACGAGCGGGGCCCGCGGCCGCCCCCACCAACGGCGCCCGCCCCGGGGGCGAGCTGGCGGCCGAGCCCCCGCGGCCGAACCGCTAAGTGCCTGTTTTTAGCAGGGTACCCTCGGCTTTCCCGCTCTTCATCGCCTCTTCCTGCGAACCCTCCTCCTCCTCCTCCTCCTCTTCCTCGTAGGGCCGCTTCTCGTCCGAGCACTTGTTCCGCGGGGGCCAGGTCATCTTGTTCTCCTTCTTGAGCCGCCGGCGGGCGTTGGCGAACCAGGTGGAGACCTGGGTGAGGGTCATCTTGGTGATGATGGCCAGCATGATCTTCTCGCCCTTGGTGGGGTAGGGGTTCTTGCGGTGCTCCTGCAGCCAGGCCTTGAGGGTGCTGGTCGTTTCCCGGGTGGCGTTTTTCCTCCGCGTCCCGCCGTCCATGGTGCCGTACCTGCGGGCACAGGGGAGCACCCGCGGTGTGACACGGAGCCCTCGCCCCCCCGCGGACCTGCCCCACGCGGGATCCCAGGGCCCCGGCCGCCTGCCTGCGGCACCCCCCCGGGGGGTGGCCGGACCAGAGGGGGGTTGGGCAGCGGGGGCAGCTCAGCTTTAAGAGGGCGACATGCCTCAAGAATTCAGGCCGAGGAGGAAAGCAAGGAGGAAGGGGTTCAGCTACCAGCAGCACCGGGCAATGCAAATCCCCGCTGTGCCGTGGCGGTGGTGGCGGCAAGAGGGAAGAAAGCGCCGGCCTTTATTCGCGGTAAAGTCAATGTCAACATTTCGGGCAGCAGGGACATCCTAGCAGCTTGCAAACGCACAGAAATCCCGCTTTCCTGTTGTTTGATCAGTCCTTCCCAAACAGAATACATCTGGGTTGACCCCAGGGTGTAACTCTTCATAGAAATATATTTCCTCTTACTCCCTTTATTAGTAATCTCTCCTACCCTTTTGTTCCTGAAACTGTAGAAACCTAACGCGGATGACACTGGGCTGCGACTGAATATTTAATGCACATCCTCCAGGAAAGGTCAGCGGCGCCCAATGGGCCTCGGAGCTTGAAACGGTGCGTAAGTGCGTTTGCGCTGCTTTAAAACTAATAAACGTACCAGAGATGACTCCGCGCAGGGAAAGAGAATTACCTCCCCAGTGGAGAGGGACCGCCCCCCCCGCCCGGGGGGCAGGGACCCCGGGTCTGTGTGCCCGCGGGAGAGGGACGTGCCGGTGGGGCAGGGGAGGCGGCACGGCTGGGGCCGGGAGGGAGAAGCCGGGCGGCGGGGAGGCAGGTCCCACCACGGGGGGGGCAGTGAGCGGGGCCGGGGGGGGTGTGCTCTTACCTGTCGTACTGGTACTGGCTGAGGGTGTGATCGTAGGGGTAGTAGGCAGCCGCCGGGGCGATGCCCGCATGCGCAGACCCGCTCCCATCCTTCGCCTCCAAACTGTTCTGCAAGAGACACCGTGCCGCGCCCTCAGCCCCGCCGCCCCCCGCGCTCGGGTCTCGGGGGGGGGGGGGGGGGGCGCACGGAGCCGCGACGGACATTCCCGGAGGCCTCTCGGCCGCGGCGGCTAGCGAGATCAATAGAGACATTAACTCGCGCTGTTACGGTGTCAGGAAAAAATAAAAAGAAAAAAAAAAAAAAAGGGGAGGGAGAGAAAAAAAAATAAAAGGCTGGCTGGGAAGAGCGCATCATTTTTTTTGGGCCGCCCCAAACTCCTCGCACTCGGCCGTCACCTCGTCAGGCGCGACTTTTAATTGCGTTACCGTGAGAACCGTGCCGGCCTTGAATATTTAATGACCGCGGGGTTGGACGCGCCGCGCATCCGCGCCTGTCGGCAGAAGCGGGGGAGCGGCCTGCGGCTCGGGGGCGAGGAGGAGGAAGCAGTAGCAGCAGCAGCAGCGCTCGGGGCTGGGCCCGCCGCGGAGGGGTCCCTGCCACAGCCCCCCGGGGGTGGGGGGGGAGCGCAGGCCCGGCGGCGGAGCAGCACGGAGGTCTGGCGTGAGCATCCCCCGCGACGGCGGGCGGCGGGTGCCGCCGGTGAGGCTTACCAAGGAGTAGAAAGCGGGAGCCTCGGTGCCGTAGGTCACGTAGTTTCCATAGCCCTGGGGGCCGGCGTAGGGGCCGCCGTAGACCCCCAGGGCGGCGGCGGAGTTGAGTTCGTGGCGGGCGGTGGCGAGCAGGCGGCTCTCGTACACTGGGCAATAGACGGGGGTCTGGGCGGAGGCGGCCGCCCCCGTCTCGGCCAGCGTGCGGCCGCTGGACTCGCAGCAGGTCGTCAGGGAGTTGGTGCTCATCAGGAACTGGAGGGAGAGAGAGCGGCGCTGAGGGCTGGGGAGACGGGGGGCGCGGGGGGGCACAACTTCCCAAACTGTAACTAAGTTCGGGTTCTTTTTTCCTCATGAGGTCGCAACTTTGGGGTGTCGCCCCCTCCCTCCCCATCCGTATTTTACTTCAAGTCGGGATAAAAACGCTCTGGAGAAACGCAGAGGTGCAAGTATCTTACCATTTTTTTTAAAAAAACCCACCACAACAACAAACGCACGCCCCGTGACTGTGGGCGTTTAATCCTCTGTAATGCGTCGCTACAGCCTTTTGCAATTAAAAACTAACTTTCCCCGTGCGTTCTCACAAGACTGGGTTTACACCGGGTTTCTCCTCTTGCAGCACAATGCTTTCCATCTGCGTTTTTAAACCTTTTTTCTATATCACTCATGCATATTTATTTCGACTGCGGATTTGTAGCGGCCACGCACGCATCTGTTATTAACTTGCTGGTTTAGACTATCCCATTAGGTTTCTACGGTCTGGACCTCAGTACTTCCTTGCTTAATTGCTAAACTGAGAATTTAATCGGGAAAGAGGAAAAAAGCGCTGGGGGGGGAGGGAGGGGAGAGAGCGGTTGGGGGGGGGTTGGGGGATCTCTAGCTCCTCTTCTCACCTCTCTCATCTCTGTAATCCTCCCCACGCGTCATTATCACCCCCAAACACCCTAAACCCCGCGTGTTCCTTCCCATTTTAAAATCTGTGCGCGAGATATAACTTGAGCATCTTGGAAAGATGCGGAGCCAGCAGCCGCTTTGCCGCTCCCGCACGCCAGAAAGGATCGCTGCCGCTCTCAGCCCTGGACGGGAGTAATCAATAAGGACTGAAACGCAATCAATTAACGTTGGTAGGCAAAAAGTCTTACCTGGGGTGCAGAGGAGTAAGGGTAGCCAAACTGAGGATATGACATGGTACAGAGGCTCCCAGTTATCTAGAAACAAGGCGAGACGTCTGATCTGCACGCTATTGCAGCCTGGCTCTGCTCTATTGTACCAATTGATTGGTAACCACAGGTCCCTAGATGCTTATAGGACGAAGCAGAAAACCACATTTAATTTATTTACGTGAAATCTTAAACTTTCTTTTTTTTTTTTTTTTTTTAACTGAAGGAGAAAAATGTATAGTGATTTTAGCACCTTCCCCTCTACAGCTACAAACCAGAAATAATTGTTACATGTGGGCTCCAAGGCTGGCAAACGTGACGGCAGAAACACATAGTTTGCACCCACGGAAAAATAAAGGGGGGGGGGGGGGGGGGGGAAGGGATACAAATACATCAACTCAGAAGCACGTTGTTTTAAAAGAGCCGAGCCTCTGACGTCACGCAAAACCTATTCAAATTAACCTGCCTGCAAGTTTAACACTCATTTTCGGGAACCTTTCCCCTGGCGTGAAAAACAGGCTCTCCGGCATCCCTCTCAGTTTGCCTAACAGGAGAGAAAGTTTGGAAAGCTCTCCGGCAGCGGCTACGCCTGCTTGCAACATTTCTGTGTATTTCTGCGGGGAAGGGAAGGAAATGAATGGTTTTAATCTGAAGGATCAATGTTATATCAGCTAAGATTTCCCCCCACCCTCCTTCGTCACTGAAGGGCTGGTAAGCACTTTTAATTAGAAATTAATTAATGAGCAGCTGCTTCTTCCCACCCCACAGTAATAATTAGTCTCAATTACAAACAAGACATATGAAGGGACACACGACTGAGTCTTCATTTAAGATTTAATCAACAGTTAAAATTAGCGCTAACGCTGACAATAAAGCACATGACATGCAATCCTGCTTTTCTTTTCGGCTTTTATTCCAGACGTGTGATTACAGGTAGAAAACCCTACAAGCGTATTCCGGGGGATGATGGAAAGGACGTGACTTCTCACGTTAAAACCACTTTGATCCCATCGCAAACCTGGGCGGGAAAAGCCTTTCGCGGGGCTGAGGGCCGTATCCAGCCTGTCTGTGCTCCGAGGGGGAGACAGCTGAGGGGTGTGTGTGTGTAAAAGCGGAGGGGAGAGGTGGGAGGGAATTAGGGAGAGGGGGTGCAACTCAGACGTGCCAAGTGCTGTTTCTCACCGAAGAGCAAACATCTCTTTAGAGGGGCTCTACGGCGGGACCCCCGAGTGAAGGAGGGCCTGGGAAGGAGATTCGTCTCCCTCCAACCCCCCCGCTTCTCCCCAACCTGCCCCACTGCTGCCAGCAGCCTCCCTAACACCCTCGGGGGGCTGGGACACCCCCCTCCTTCCCCCCCACAAGCAGGCAGCATATCCCCCCGCTCCTCTTCACCCTCGGGGGGGTGGAGGGGGGGGGGGCGGGCTCCGTGCTGCCGCCCGGAGGTAGCGGCCGTCGGGGGGGGGCGAGATGCTGGGGCTGCCGGCCGGCGGAGGTGGCCCGGCCACCTCCGCCGGCCGGCAGCCCCAGCATCTCGCCCCCCCCCGACGAGCAGCTACCCGCCGGTTAGGGTAGGTGGAGGAAGCTGAGGAGTCAGCTCCGAGGCTGAAGCTCGGCTGCTGGTGCCGTTGAACGTTGCTCCGTGGTGTGCAGACTTGCTCAGAGAGATCCCTGGGTTCAGACATGTGAATAGCCCCAGGGTCACACTCTAATTAATGATGATGTTCTCTTCTTCTCCCCAGCTGGAAAACTGCCTCCCAGAAACGAATCTGCCCACACTGACAGCTCGATTGAGGGTGATTGATGACTATCTGGAGACCACAGTACACATAATATAATATCTGCTGCGTAATTGCTTTAATTTACAGATGAAAATACTAGTTCTCGGATTGAGTTAGACTACAACGAGAGGCGTTTTATGGCGCTTTAGAGTGTTTGCAAATAAAAGATATCAGATACAGTACATGCAAATTATCCTGACAGCTCAGTATCTGTAGCCGGGAGAAACGTATAAAGAAAGGGAATCAGATGACATTAATAATCGGGTTTGAATTCTGTATTGATTTTTGGAGGGGAAGAAAGTGCTTTTTCTTTCCTCACCTGAAACGCTAATACCTTCTTCTTTCTGGGAATATTAATAACTTAGCCATTGGGTCTCTTTTACCGAAATGCTCCTTTATTCCTCCTGCTACCCCGGTGCTGCGGGGATATAATGACACTTTTAGCTCCTATTTCCGAGCAGCTTCCTTCCACGCGACGTTCTGGCCGTCTATTGCATTGTTTGGGAAGAAAAGACACCCGGTGTTTACACAATGGTCTGCACGCAGCGTTTGGTGCGGCTCGCTCTGCCTCCTGCGCTGATTGCGCTGGGGGATGTTTATTTAAGCCCTGGAGTATAACTCACCGGTGCTAGGGAAGAAAACAGTTGCACTTATCTCAAGAGCGGCTCGGTGTAAGGCACTATAATTAGCCGGGAGAGCTAGAGAACCGCCTGGAGAAGTCCTCCCAGTTTTCCAGGCTACAGTTCGGGAGTTGTCCTGGTGTGGTGGGGTTGGGTTTTTTTTTTTCCTTTTCTTTCCCTCTTTTGAGAATACTGCAGATGTCAACTCCGCAGTGGCCCACGGAATACTACAGGTTTTGATATTTAGATGAGTCTATTAAACTTTAAAATACAAGGTGAAATTCAATATTTATAGTCCTTGTCTATTTATATATCACAGTTGTCTTTCATTGCACCATGCAAATACTCTGGTGCCCATTTTTGCACTGAACTTTCCTGTATTAATCATGATAATTATTTGTCATTTTTCTTTGCAGCCTGCCTGCTCTGCTACTACACCTCTGGTCAGCTTTGTGCCAGTTCCAATCTGTATTCCCTAGAAAGCAGTTATTAAAAAAAGCAACCAAACACCAAAAAAAAAAATCCCACCAAAACCAAAAAACAGCAACAAAACAACTTAACCTGAAACGCTAAAAGCTGACGTTACATCTTCCTCCAGCGTTCATGTCTTGTTTCACTTACAATCTACAAGTAAGGGCCCTTTGTGGATAAGAAACTCAACACAATTATATTTCGTCTTGAATAGTTGGTGCCCGCACACAAACATGCAATAAGCCCCACAATGATTTAAAATAACCTTTGCGGCTCTTGCACACAAACAATGTAACACCGTTCAAATCCAAGCAAAGGCGCCTAATGCTGTGGGCTATATCCTTAAGCATTTGGAAAATGCAAGTCTTTGCCGTGCAATAAAAATTGATCCTTGTCAAAGCCCTGATTCCTGTACAAAGCAGTTAACAGCTTTCGCGAAAGAGAAACACACGCTGCCTTCTCCAAAGTTTGAGCAACCAAACCCATCGCGATCAATAGGAAAGGCTGGAGAGTTCCCCTCTTGTGGGAGTCAGCCTGCACACCCAGACGAGCGGGGATTTTGCAGCCAAAGCCCGACCGAGTCTATCTCCGAGAGTTGTGTGTTTCTTCCCCGAGAACCCGGAGCCAACGTTCATACAAGTTTTATCATAAAAGCACGAAACGAGAAGGAAACGCTGTGGTGCTGGAACAGGCCACAGCAGGTAAACCAGAGAGCCTCTTCAGGACTAACGCTTTGATGGACGTCTTCAGGGACATGATCTAGAGGCAGTTAATGCAGCTACACTTTTACTATCTGCATTTTCATCGCCTCCTCTTTTGGAGGGGTTATTGCCACTCCTGGAAATATTTCAGCGACGGAATTTGCTTATGGGCTAAACAGACTTTAGCGAGCTCTTTGAGTCAACTTCGCTTTGTTTTCACGTTACAGATTTAAAGCAACCTTGACACCGCCTGACAAACGCTGTGAAGCTCTACACGTTGCCCATTTGGGATCTGACATGGAACCGAGGGCAGCCTACAACAATTTCAAGTAGATTAGCTCCCATAAAGTCGCTATCGACAGTAAATACGACTGTGTTTCCTGAGCCCGTCTGAGGTGTAATTGCATCTCCTGCACTCTGAATCGAGGGACAGCGAGCTGACACTGCCGACCCGCACAGACCTACGCAATGGCTTGTGATCGGCAGAGCTATGATGACAAACATAACACTTGCATAAGAAGGCGCCGCTAATTAATTGACTCAGATTACAACTGCACGTAAAATCAGGCGTTCAAAGCTATCCCTCCGAATGCTTTCATTCTCCAAGTCTTCAATCCCCTTGGCAAACAATCTAGATTAAAGCAGAAAGGCCTCCCATGCTCATTCTGTTCTTCGTATTTATTAACTTTTCACACTTAAGAACTAGAGCCAACACGCGCGCTCTCTCTTCCCACCTCCCCTCCCCAAAACTTTTCAGCAAGAGAAGCAAACGCTGCGACCTGGGCAGCAGCTGGATGGCTGGATGGACCCTACAACATGCCCACATTTACCTGCTCGGTGCAGAGCATCTCAACTACGCTTTCACCAGCAAAGCAAAGGTTGTAAGAGGTTTCTCTTTCCAGCCCTGTACCCCCAGTGCCGCAGACTCGGAGGCATTCAAACGCCACCGCCTTTGAGCTCTCTGGCAGCGGACAGCTTGAACATACTTCCCTGCGAAGATAAAACTTTCCTACTTGCAAGGTCAAATTCTATGCCTTTTAAAGTTTGCCTTAAAATCCAGAAAGTTTGACTCGATACCTTACCTTAGCGCTCGCTGAATATCATATCCACACCCCCTTCCCAAGAAATAACACACATGTTAAAATACATTTGCCCTCTGTCCTAGGTAAGGATTGCACAAAGCCAAATGATTCATCACAGATAGTTTCTCTTCCCTCCAGCAGTTCGTTTTCAGCTGCCTTGCTGCTAAAGCAGGCTCCGAAGGGGAGGGGGGGGATAAACCCCACCGCTCCCCCCCTCCCCCGCTTCCGTAGAGAGAGAAACACCACACATACACACACACACACACACACACTCATCGCCACCAAAACGAGGAGAAAATGTTTACCTGCGATCACGCCAGGCTTCGGCTAAAGCCTCGCAGCGATGGCTGTGCCATGGCAGGGCTTCGCTCCTCTCGGCTGCGCGGGCGGGCTCCGCGGGGAGCTGCGCGGAGCAGCGCGGGCATTTCTCGGCGCGCAGTACCTGCGCGGCGCGGTGCCGCCGGTCCCCAGGCGCCACAGTCACTTCACTAACCCCTGCACCAGAGTGACGTTCAAGTGAACAGCTCCACTGGTCACACTCTTTCCTACTGATTAACACTTTCCAACGCGACCAGGCACTCCGCTTCCAACTTTTCCCGTTTTAAACCAGAAGCAGCCAGCACCGCTTCCTCCCGCGGGTTATAAACGCCGTCTGGGGCGTGGGGGACACCATAATTAATAGCAGGTTAGTAAAATTAGTGCTGCCGCTCCAACTGTTGTCCTTGTTGCCAACAATAATTGCATTGATTCTGGAAGGACAAGAATGTCCTCCATTTAACCTAATGATCTGCGGGTTGCACACGCTGTAAGGCAGCCGTAGCGTTGATTAACGGCGCGCACCTCCGAACTATCATTTATCTCGGCGAGTCACGACTGAAAGGCGCTAAACTTGCAGGCAACTCTCCCTGCCTCTCTCGCCGCCTTTGTTTCCCTCCCGTTTGAGGAGGTGGCCTGGGAGGGCCGCGCTAGCCCTGCGCGCGGGAGACGGGCACCCGGACCTGTCCGCCCATCGGCCCTCGGCGCTGCGCAGAGCCCCGGGGCAGCGCGGCGGGGCCGGGGGACGCGGGGAGGGGGCGGGGGGGGGGGGGCGGCGCGGCTGCGCCCGCCACCGGGGACCCGCTCCCGGCCGCGCCCCCGGGGCCGGCCCCGCCGCCGCCGCCCGCCCGCACTGGGCGCAGCCCGCCGGGGCTGCCCGGGCACCGGGGGCTTCCTCCGGGGGGGCGGCGGCGGCCGCAGGCAGGTCGGGGCAGGAGCGCTTGCTCCCGCTGATCCTCTCCGTCCTCCTGCGCCCGCCCGCCCGTCCGTCCGTCCCGCCCGCTGTCAGCCGCAGGCTGCTGCCGCCGCTCTCTCCTGCGGAGAAGTTACCGGGGCCCGAGGCTGGGCCAGCTGGCAGCGAGTCCCCCGTCTTAAATGTCTTTCCTGGTGTGCGCCCCCCCCCCCCCCCCCCCCCCCCCCCCCCCCCCCCGCCCATCTCACCCCCGGGCGCCGAGAGCCGCTCCAGGCCCCCGCCCGGTGCCCGGGGGCCGCCCCGCGCCCCGGCGGCCCTGCGGGGCCCCGCCGGGTGCCAAGTTGTACGGTGCGGTCGGTACTTTCTTTTCTTAATTGTTTGTTCAGCAGGAAAAGGGACAAATCGGGATTGACAGAAGGGGGAGGAGGAATCAATATCATTCCTGTTTCAAGGCGCGAGCCGGGGCAGACGTCTCAATAAGACAGAGGAGAGGAAAAAGAGAATATTATATCCTACCTAATTAAGGGAAGACAAAGAGGTGTGGGGAGAAAGGTTCAGCAGAGGTGGGGTGGCAATGGGAATTTTTAATCCGGTGTCTTCCCACCGTAACCACCAAGGCTGAACAGTAACGTTAATAGGGAACATCTGTACATCGACAGATTTATTCTTGCCAGGGCTCTTTCATCCCCGTGTCATTTGCATGGACCCGTGCTCGTAATGTTCGACACGCTGCACCTTGTAGTGCAGTGACAGGGTAAATCTGATGAATGTTGAAACTGGGAAACCCTCTTCTCTTTCCCCTTTCTCCCTCCTCGGATTGCCCTTGCAGCTTCCAAGGCGGGGAAACCACACGGAGAAAGAAAACGTGAGCCTTCTCCCCATCTGCACTTGTAAACAGAAAGCCAATCCTGCCGCGAGCCGCTGCGTTTTAAAGCAGAGTAACAAACCCCCAGCGACCTGGATGCCTGGGCTGCCCGCCCGGAGCTGGCCTGCTCTCCGGGAGGACGAGGACAACGTGGCTCGGGACAGGGGCATCGCTCCGCTTCCCAGCCACCCCGGGGGACTCACTCTTACCCTCCCCAAATCACCCGGGAGCTCTGTCCCCGACCTGCCTGTGTGTCCCTCCCTGCCTCCCTCCCTCCCTGCCCTGGGGAGGCCCATCCCGCTGGCGCTGCCCCCGGGCTCCTGCCCCCGGCTGCCTCCTGGCCCGGCTGCTCGGCTGCCGGCAGACCCGGCCCGAAGCGGGGCCGAGGCTCCCGGGGGGCAGCGCCGTGTCCGCGGGGCAGAGCCGCCGCCCCGGGGGGGACCCCTCCCTCCGCCTCTCTCCGTGGACCCCGTCCAGCCGCCCGACCGCCCGAGCCCCTGTTCTACAGGGCGGGGTGACACCACCTTCCCCCCTGGAGGTGACAGCTCCCCTCCGGCCCAAGCGTGCTTCGGGGGACCCGGACCCCGCAACACCCCCCACCCCCCTCCGCCCCCGGGGCCCGGAGCTGCCGGAGACAGGGGAGCCCCACGGCCTGGGTGCCCGGGAGCTGCTGCCCCCCACCTTTCCCGGCGGCAGAGCATCAGGGGAGAACTACTGTGGTGAAGTATTGGTGGGCTGCTGGATGCAGCTGCCCCCCGCTCCCCCTCCTTGAAATTTACTATGGTGTTCAAGGGCAGGAGGCATCGTTCAAAAAATCATTTTTTATACTAACAGCTCCCCCCCCCCCCCAACAGTCCATTAATATGTATCTTCTGTAATATAACAAGCTCAGTTCCATGAGATCAACATTTCTTATTATTTCAGTGGTGGTTAAAGGAAGCGAGTGGACTCTTGAGTCTGTCTTTTCCAATTTGCTCATGGCGACCTGCACACCTTGGAGATTGCCGCCCATTGCCGCTGTGACCCACGCGCCAGAAAGCGCGGTGGCTTTCTGACAAAGGCTGGCCTAGCCAGGCAGGAGGGTGGTCAGACTGAGCGGAGCTGAAATCCCAGTAGACATGTGTGCAGGTCAACCATAGTGACGTGACGGACACAGCCACTGAGGGAACACTGGTCACCAACAAATCTGGGGAGGTGCTTGCAACCAGAGCAAAAGCACTCCTCAGAAATCATGGGCTCTGGCCCATGGCTGGAAGGGCGTTTGTAGATTTTGCCTGATATTGCTCATGATGTCGTTACAGATTCTTTTTCTCCCTCTCTTTTTTTTTTTTAAATGACCAATAACGCTAAGGTTTCAACCATTTTTAACGTTTAAACTATTAAAAGGTACTCTTTTCCCCATAGAAATGGTGTTGGTCCTGCCTATCCTGGCATCCTTTGGCATTCTTTCCCATTTCTGTAGCTAGATCAATGCCCTCTCTGCTGTGAAAAGGCCATCATTAAATTATACCAAGTGGTTAAAACCCTTAAATTTTCCATGTCCTTAGACAAACAGCACTGGTGATAGCACCACATACTTACATCAGAAAAGGAATATCATTTAATTGCCAGTGTCAATTCCTGCAACACCGTGGCTATCCTTTGAAGACCTACTGTCTAAGAGATCAGATGGGAGAAAACGCCAGCTTGATCTCTTACTTTTTTGGCCTTTATTTTCCTGTAGAGATTACTAAATCACACCTAGTCAAGGAATAATATACTAATGCTGGTCTCATAAGTCATGCATGCTATGAAGGTCCTAGAAACACATTAGCTTAATCACGAAACCTCTCAGATAATTTATGTAACTGGAATAATTTCACAGGAAAGCCAATATAATTCAGAATGTAGTAAATACATGGATAGAAATCAGATTTTCACTGAAACTATTCTTGTCCTCATCTGGCTCGGGTGCCAAGTTTTATGCTAGCCTCAGAGCAGCAAGGTTTATCTTAATGTGCAGGGATCCATACAGGTACATTTCTTTTCCTTTTCTCACATTAAATTCATTATGTGATGTTCAAAAGACTGATACACATTAGAAAACCTTTAGGCATTTCAGTGTAAAAGGAATGGTTTATTAAAAGGAAGGTTATTACTTTGAACAATGACTTCAGTGTCTACATTTAAATGTGAAATGTTTATCTGGTACTGACCTGCATTGGTCAGAATCTGTACAACTGTACTTTTATTCATAAATGCGTGCCTAAGCTAGTAAAACACATTTATTTTCAGATTCTGTGTGGTCATTTGTGGGTCTTTTGTAGTCCACAAAGATACAGGTTGATAATTATTTTTTTGATAATTTTCTAAGCAAGGGTTACCATAATTCCATTTGTGAGCCCATGATTTTGAGAAGATCTTTATTCTGTGGTAGAAAAAAAATGTTGATGTGGTTAGAGAAATAGCTTAGGCTGTCTTAGTGTACTCAATATATGGATGGGTGGAGAGAATTACTTTTTAGTAGGAAAACAGCATCATCTTAAATGCTTAAAAGCTGAGCCATTTCAACCCTTCTTGAAGACCTTGAACAGGCAGGAGACATTGAGTGAGTCAGTAGTACCAAGTTCTCCTTCCTGCGCCGCAGCTTTGCTGGAGCAGGGAGGGTGGCCTGAGCCTGCAGACCAGGTGAGCAATGCTGCTGAGGTGGAGCTCCAGGGAAGCAATACAGGAAAAAGCTCCTTCCTCCATGTTAAACAACTAAAGAGAAGTGGACCTCGGGTCTAATCCCACTGACCTTCCCGTGAGTGAGTAGTTCTATAAAATGTTACTTGTGAGTGATCACTTCTTGCACAAAAGGCATTGTAGAAGAGAACTGCATGTGCCTCAGAAAACAAAGATGCAATTAAAGCAGCATTTGTAGTTTTCAGTTAGGGTTATCTTTCAATGCGGGATGAACCATCATTTTTTTCTGCTAATTATTTTCATTAGCTGTATTAACTCTTCCTGAGAGCTCTTAATAATTGCTTCAGAGCAGAATGTGTAAAACTGAAAATTATTTATGGCACTGATTAGAACTACAGAATACTAATATGGGTAGTCAGGAATAATTTACCATAGCAGGAAAAGCATTATTTAATTGTTTAATATAGAAGTTTAATTGTGCTTGCATATAATTATCATGTAAATATCACTGTGATCACTTTAAGAGGTTATTTCGAAGTGTGCCAAAATTCTGAAGCAATCTGAAAAGAATTAATTTTTTTCTTGCCTCCCTTCACAAGTCTCTCAAGTGCACTATATGTTTTAACTTAAACCAAAATATAGCCAAAGGCAGACAGGAGTTCCAACAGTGACCAGTGTAATACTCACTGCTTTTAATTACTGTAACAATAAATCACACAGGAATGTCCTCCAGGAACTAAATGATTTTCTAAAAACATTTGAGAATATTTTTGAAATTCAATTAATTGAAGGCACCAGATAAAAGGTACACATTCTTAATGGCTATAAAATAACCCTAAGGGATGTAACTGAGCTCCAAGCTTAACTTCAAAGTGTGACAGAAATACTTACTGTATTACTTTAAAAGTATTCAGATCAATGAATCAGTTAAAATTACTTATACATTTACCAACCTTTTCATTTTCTTTCTGAATATGATAGAAAGAATTGCTCTCATTTCCCAGGATACAAAAAGCAGTTCAGACCTGTAAAAGAAATTGTAATTAAAGCCAGCCTTCAGTCAAAATTGGTATTATGAATTTTTGGTTGACACATGATAAAGAGGCCAGTGAAACATAAAAGTGGCTTGATAAAACATACATTTAGACATTTTATACTGAAATTTAACTGGTTTGTGGAGATATTTCAGGTTCTGGGATTAAATCTGTCCTTGCTAAAGCCAGTAAGCATTTTTCTATTGAATTCAATAGAATCAGAATGTCACCCTACAGTCTGTATTGTGTACAGCTGTGTACCTGACTGGCTAGCTGATTATAGGCCAAATCAGTTCTCTCTTTTTTTTCCCCCCTCTCTTTGGACTAACTATGCTAACTTGAACGCCCACACAGCTTTGCAAGGTGCTGAACATCTCAAAGAGTCGCTGTATGCCTTCAGCTTTCGCGGAAAGCAGTCTGAGGTAGTATGCCATCTAATGCTCAGTAGGATCCAACTCTGAATAAATACCTTGGCATTTGGCCTGTAGTCTATGAGCAACAGAGGTTGTTTTAAAACAAAAGTGTTTAAACCATCATAATTTTCTGATCTGGAAGATTTCATAACACAACGTGACTCAACAGCAGCAAAGTGTTAAGAAACATGTAGAAGCTGAACTGTCGCTACCAGTCAATTTTTTTAGCAGAGGTGCTCTGTTCTGAGCAGCTCTTCCTTTCCCTCTGTAATCTCAATATATACCATGGAGACAAGGGTTAACTTCTAACCTTTGCAAAATGTCTGCTTATTATAAATATTCGCCGATGAGATATAATTAAAGTGCATATATATTATTCCCCAGTGCAGAAAGTTTAGAAATAGTGGAACCAGAATTATGCACACATGTACGTTGATCCACACCCGTGTCTGTGTGCTTGTATGTACCATGCACACGCACACACAGAGGGAAAGGATGCAGAGAAGTGTCTGTACTATATGAAGGGACTATATTCCAAGAGAAGACTGAAAATACTCTATAGAAGACTAATTAAAATATTTTCCAGTGGATACCTATTTTCAACTCTCACTGGTAATTTTCTTAGTAGCATGTTAACATTTTCTCTATGTTTAAAATGTGTTAAACTGAGACAGTAAAAAAATGACAATAGTGCTGCAGATATAACTGCATCTTTATCCCTTCTGTTTCTTTTCCTTGGTCATTCAAAATCATAAACATCATAAGAATCTTTGAGCATTTAATATTGATGTTATGTCATGAAAATGTAACAATTTTATGTAGCTCCATGGAGTAATTCTTCACACTGCAGGTGTGAGGTGGGTGGAAGGGTCACTGAGCAATGAAAACATCTACAGTAGATTGCAGTTGCAAAATACAGGTGTTGACAATACATGTGTTATATAATAGCTATTTTTAAATTACATGTAATAAATATAATACAAGACTAAATAAGACTCAGATTTCGTCAAACGACTCTGTTTAATAACAGTAGTAGTCTAACCATGACACTCTTTTGGTAAGGGACTGCAGCCTGTAGGAGACAGTTTGATATGTTTGTTTTGAGAGGCAAATACCTATAATATTCACAACAGACTCAAATCTACCAAATTAATAGCTGTGACCGGCAGCCAGGTTCAAATCAATTCTGCATAAAAAAGTCCAAACTTTCTAGTAAATGTTTCTTCCACCCATTACTCCAATCCACTGTTCACAAGCATTTAAAAGCTTTTATTTTCTGAAGACCTTGCAGCTAAAAGATCTTTTTCCAGAACAGTTAGGTTGTTTATCTCAGAAGGGCTGTTTGTCTAATAAAGGAACACATGGATTTATGAGTATATAATATCTCCATCAATTCTGATAAACTGTAGGACATTCCTACATTTCCCTCTCTTCTCTTTCCTGTTTTGAAAGTCAATAAATATTTGAACACTTTTTTTTTTTTTTTCTTTTAACCTGTGGTGAAATGGTTGAACTGCAGTAATATAGAAGAGCTGAAGTAAAAACAAGTCAGAATATTGGCTTCAGATTAAAGCTGGGTAAACCTGGGAAAACTCATCTAGAATGTAGAATCATTTAACTGAAAATACATGTCAGGCAAGGTTAAATATGATTAACAAAGGAAAAAACTACCCTCATACATCTAATTTTTAGGTTTGCAAAAAGTCAGTGCAGTCAAGATATGAAATGTAGTCATGTTTGTCATAAGGTGCTATGTTTCATCTGTGTTGTATTTTCCAGTTAACAGTCCTCCTTCTCCTCCTCTCCCAAGCATCTGATTTCATAGCAGGTAGAGCTATCAGTCCTAAGGACACAGACAGTGGGAGCTGAGGGATTTCTGCAAAATCCTTATTAATATTGAAGGAAGAACCTTCCTTGGGAGGATGGCTCCATTTCTTTGCCCATACCCAGAGACAACTGTGGGAGGTAAAAGATAAAGAGCAGACACCTGCAGCTGCACATGCCCACAGAGAACGTGTCCTCTTCAACATTTCAAGCCTCGCACAAGGCTACCAGCCATTCTCCGTTCCCACACCAGCCTATTTTTCAGGTGAAAGGGGAGCAGAGTAGTACAAGAGCTGCTTATTTAGGAACCAAGAAAATGTCAATACCATGCTCAAACCCAGCGTGGTTGGGTATGCAGCAGAGCCAGCGGTGACATTGGTGGAACTGGTTAATGCAGCTGACCGTGCATCACCTAGAGGAAATTTCAGCTGAGACAACATGATGGAGCCAAAGGTCAATGACAGCCCATGGCACCACAGCCATTTCCATATACTCCAGCTCTCACCCAAGCTGCAAAAAGACGCCTACTGCAAGTTTGGCCAGGTGATCATGAGAACTGTCAGCTGCCCGTGGTCAGCCAAATGAAGTCTGAGTGGGACAAGCATGAGAAAGTTTTCCTTTCCAGCATTACCAAAATGTAGGCAATCCTTGGGCTTGCCGAGACTTGATAGCAGGAGCTCAGTTGGACCCTTGTTTTTTTTCCCACTGTCACTTTGTCGTGGTTTAACCCCAGCTAGCAATTAAGCACCACAGATCCTCTCGCTCCCTCCTCCCAACTCCTAGGGTTATGGGGAGAAGAAACGAAAAAAAGTAAAACTCGTTGGTTGAGATAAGAACAGTTTAAAAACTAAAAAATAATAATAATAGTCATGAAAAGGAATATAACAAAGAGAGAAATAAAACCCCAGAAAAGGCAAGTGATGCACAGTGCAATTGCTCACCACCTGCTGACCGATGCTCAAGCAGTGATCAACACCTCCTGGCCCACTCTCCCCAGTTTATATACTGAGCATGATGTTTCATGGTACGGAATATCCCTTTGGCTCATTGGGGTCCTGGCCATGCTCCCTCCCAGCTTCTTGTGCATCTCCTGGCTGGCAGAGCATGGGAAACTGAAAAAATCCTTGATTTAGGGTAAGTGCTACTTAGCAACAACTAAAACATCAGTGTGTTATCAACATTATTCTCACACTGAATCCAAAATACAACACTGTACCCGCTACTAGGAAGAAAATTAACTCTATCCCAGCTGAAACCAGGACACACTTCTAGCTTTAACCAATAATTGAAACCTTGATCTGGCAAATCTATTCCGTGGTTCCCTGTGGGACTGTTGTTGGCTTGCAGTTTTGCATCAGGTTTTCTTACCAAAAGGCAGTTAGCCACATTACAGTAATGTGTAATGAAAGGTCTCCCAACTCTGTCAGCTCCTGGGCCTCAGACAGTGTTTTCTAGTATTGTTGAGCATTTGAGAGGAAGGCTTGTTGGAAGCGGCGATCTCAGCTGGCTCTGCTTTCATGAAACTTAAAGATTTGAAACAGAAAGCACAGTGGAGTAAAACCTGAGATGATCTGAAAATGAAAAAGCTATAGATAAATGTAAAAGACTCCATAAATGTAAGACTTACGAATCTGAATTCTTCCTGTTTAAAATATTCTATGTGAATTACACTGCTGGGAAAAGGCAGATGGGGATACTGCAATCACTCCTGAAAGCAGAGAGGGTCTCAGGAAGACTGGGAAGGCTGCTTGTTCCTCTGGTGCATGTTATGCTGGCCCTTGAGATATGTGACTCTAAATAGGTTTTTTTGAGAAAATTGTGAGTCATGTGACTATAATGGTTGATCTTTGTGTGAGAGGAGAAACAAAACCAAAGGCAATTTTTTTTTTGCCTATTTAATGTGGTAAATTTATTTTCAAGACACCTAGCTTAATCTGTGTTCGGTAATCACCAATAAATTTATAAGGCTCTCTAATCTGTCATTTTTTTCCCTGAAATTACAAAGCGTTGTGGCTTGCTAGCTTAACAATCTCCAGCATTTCTCACCTACAGTTTCAAGATCTTAAAATCACTCAGACCAGCCATGTGAAGGCACTTCAGAATTACCAGAAGAGACAGGCAGGGGGGACTTATATGAATTTATAAAAATACAGTCATTAAAACTTCCGTTCTGGAGCTCAGTCCCAATTCCCTCTTCATTTTCTTTCTTTCTTTCACTGAGCCATATGAGTTTACTCTTGTCTTGCCTTGGTTGCATTAAAAAATCCACATGAAACTTACTGAGAAACAGGATAACAATAAAAACTTTTTCTATTTTGAATGGCACTTTTCCTTTTTGTAGTTTCGTTACTCGTGTGGAAGTGCTCGTGCCAAGGTAAATTTGTTCAATAGTACAATTTACAATTGAAAATTTTATAGATAGAACTAGGAAAATAAAGTCAGTTGTAACAATACAAACAAAGAATGAATCTCATGTTACATATGAATCATGCAATTAGTGAATTCCACTAAGGATAGTAATTGTTCATTACTTCAGATCTGGAAGCTATTTTGAAATGCTCTGGGAAGTTGAATGAGAAGAATATTGTTTATCTTCAAAATCAAGTTCAAAGAACTTACCTTCAAGCAAATGACGGCATTCCCAAGTAGCACTCACACTACAGAGTAAATGTTAAGGGGAACTAAACTTAAAGCAGTCAAATAGAGAAGCTTGGCTGAAACAAAACTTGCAAGGAGTTTCCCAGAAGATGATAAAAAAAAGGTCACGGTGAAAAGTAGCAAGACAGATGGAGGTCTGGGACATTCACAGCAAACACTTCTCTCTTCCACTTTTACATGTGCATTGCAGAGCTATGTCCCAGTGCAGCTGAATCCCATCGAAGGTCCTGTGTAAGCCTAATATTTTTCTTTCCTGTGGAAGGAAAGGTTTAATCTAGTACTGTTTAGAGATGTGTAAGTGGTACAGGTTCTGTGTATGTTACCAATTTGATTTTGTTTCCTCTACTCGATTTAACTTCATAAATAATGTTTGCAATGGCTGAAATGAGTAAAATGATATGGTAAAACTGCCTATCCCAAAACACTGTTAAACACATAAATAACAGTCCAGCTTTTATACCTAAATACTTAGAAGCTTCATTTAGCGGATTCCAGAAAAGAAGAGTAATTCTACGGGTAAATAAAACGCCCAGAATCTTTCCTCTTGCTTTCTCTGCCCCCAAGATTTGTAAAGACATAAACCATCACGTCTTAGGGAATAAGCCAACTGCTGAACTTGAGCTGCTTTGAGGGAGGGTTTTTCAGTCGTTCTCTGCAGCAGATGGTACTGGTCAATATTAGAAATAGGATACTTGATGGATAGACTGTAGTTCTGTTTCAGAATAGCCATTCCCATATTTCTTCCAGATTCAGCTTTTCTTTCTCCTTTCTTGACTGCCAGGATTATCGAGGATATTTACCCCAACACACTGCTCATGGTCTTGTTTTTAAAACTTTCATTGAAGACAGATTTATTTGGACTTCCGTTAACCAGTTTAGAGGAAATTGTCCTTCTGGCAGCAATATCTCCTTGGGAATCTGTCAGCGTTAATTCTTTCTTTAGCTGTTGAACCAAACCAGGAGTTAAAATACATATTTAGGAACCTAAATAAGTTTTTCAGAGTTTCTGAGCATCAGCAGCTTCCACTGTGGTCAGTAACAACTGACGTTCAGCATCTCTTTGACTAGGTCACTTTTTGGAGAAAGCTCTTAAATCTTTTATGTAGCAAGGGATGGAACTCATTTCCTCATGCCAGTGTTTGCAGAAAGAGATGCATAAAGTCATGTTTAGGAAGGAAATTTCATTTAGAGATTTAACAGTTACAAAAGTGAAATAAGAATTGGTCTTATTTTGTGACTAAGACAGTAGATTTAGAACCAAAAAACTCTTGCAGTGTGTCCCCTGATGCATTAAAATCAGAGCAATTTGTGATGAAAGATTCAGCTCTAAAGGAGCAGGATAGGAACCTGAACTCAGGTCTTCTGTGAGTCAGACTGAACATGTGTCGGTGATGTCCCTCAGCCAAACCATTCAGATTTCAATTCCAAAATGGAAGTATTTTATTTATTTATTTATTTATTTATCTATTAACATATCAGAAACCTTGAGAGTAGAGGTAGAACAGAACTGGTCCCTTCAGGGAACTTTTCACTTAAGTCCACATATATGCAGCCTTATTTTCAGCAGTTATACTGAGCGCACAAGCACTCTGTAGATATCTACAGGTCCTGAACAAGAATGGAAGAAAGGTGGAGTGGAGAGTTGTGTGACAGAAAGTTTCGCTGTTGTGAATTTCAGACATAATTGAGAGATTTCAAACAAAGATATGTACATATGTGTACACACACACACATACACACGTATATACATATAAGGGAAAAGTTATTTTTCATCCCTGCCTTTGAAAATATAGATCTAAAAGTTTTAAAATGTAACTGATTCAAAAACAATTTAAATGAATTAACTTTTTATGGAAATTCGGAGAAAATGTTAATCTTTCCTTGAAAATATATCTGCCCTAAACCAGAAAAAATGAGCAAACCCAGTTGCAGTTATTAAAAACTGACATTGTTTAGATGAAAATGCTTCAAAACTTAGAAACACCTGGTAAGTAGCGAGAAGAAAAAAAAATTATCAAAACTTTGTTTCCACATTTAAGTACCTAATAACAATTTATTGGTAGCAACTGGGAATGGGAACAAATTAGATTAGGTTAATGATATGCACCTAACTAGAAGACCAAAAAATAGAAATTTGATTCTTGTCTCTTTTAACACTTGATGTCTCTACAGTTAAAACCTCTAAATCTTTGTTGTTAATCTGAATCCAATACTTTAGGCAAAGATCTATTTGCCCACTACAGAGATAACAGAGAACTCCCAGAAGGGACGTTAAGAAAATCTCTTGAATGCTTACTTCAATTTAGTTTTGTTTGCTTGTTTGTTTGTTTTGTTGCTTTTTAAAATGTCAGTAGCATGGAATTTATCTATACCAACCTGGCAAATAGACCAGGTAAAGGACACTTCTGATTACTTTCACTTGCACTCATATTCTTTGACCCAGAATTTGTATAAATACAGTAGAGGCTTACTCTCAACTTCTGACCCAGGCATTGTTATGGATCATTTGATTATGTAGTCCAGGGTCATTAGACCTTAATTTCTCTAGACACAAATACACCATTCTACAGGTTTCAGTTTCTTTAGACAGAGAAATTCTTGTTTCCAGGGCTATCTGTTTCTTTAATTTCATTCTTGTATACTCTGATACGTTCCAAGTTTATGTATTTCATTTCAGCATATGTCATTTTTACAATACTATTTCATCTTTTGCAAGTTTATTAATAGCTGCATTAAACTGCTTTCACAAAAGCAGGATTGTATTTTACTTTAAAATTGCAAGAGAAAAGAAAAGCTTTTGAGTAGCTTTAAAACCATTTAAATATGAATAATTACTCTTCGGAAATTCTCATTAACAATACCTAATATCAGATGGCATCTATATTTACAACATTTCAACACCAAGAATATTTGACTCCTAAGAATCTAGCTGAGGATTGGGCCAGATACATGGTCCTTTTTGGGCAAGAGCACATTTGGTTCCACAGCTGTGATATGGTTTGCTATCTTGCCCAGAGCTCTTACCATCAAAATCAGAAAATTGTTCAATAAGACTTTAATAAGCTATCCACAGAATCTTTGGCACTAGTTCTCTGTTCACTGGGTGACATAAACAGTTCCCAAACCTGCCCTCTCCACTGTGATAGGAACAATACATTCCACCTCGTGAAGTTAAGGAGTATTTTGCCAGTGTAGATTGCCTCCTCTGACAATTGGACCAGAATCTGCAATCCAGAGATCCTTTTTATGAAGGTCTGTAGATTCCTTACAATCCTGAAGAACCATCAAACTAACCTTCTCTTGTTTACCCCCCCCTTCCTGGTCAGGCAGTAGCAGTCCTTTCTTTGGAAGGCTCAGTCATAATTCTGAGGTAATTTGAAAAGACCACTCTGGAAACTGTTTCCTAGCATTTGGGCCTCCTGGTTGAGCATGTGTTATGGTCCCTTCTCATCTTTTGAATATCAAGAAACAGATTTTGAGATACTGGCATTTTTAGACAAGTGAGACACTGTAATTACCAACTTGGAAGCACAGACGTGATGCCTCTGTCTTGGTTACTTTGCAGCAGAATGTGCAAAAGTTTCAATGCACTGTAGACCAGGAACCTCTCAATAACAAAGTATGATGTTTCCCTTGTATGTGAAAATACCAATACTCGCTCAAATGATGTGCATTTGCTTAGCCTGAAGGTGTCAGGATTAGGTTGGATTCAGAGTGCATCCTTCTCCTTTTCGGTGAAGGATCCTTACTTTTAGGTTACGAAACAGCTGGGAGAAATACATTTAGAAATTGCCCTTGATTCACTTTCTCTGGGAACAGTTCTGGAGTGCAAGATTTATTTCTTCATGATTGCTTCAGAATATTTTGGGGGAATTTCTTTCTTCCCAAGGAGACTTTCTGTGAAACCTTTTAAGAGGTGGCTGCTAAAATATGTATAAACATCCACATTCTATCTGAGGAATATGGCTTTATACTCAAGCAAATGTTTGGAATACTGCACATAATTCATTTTCCAATTACATAATGGGGATATTTGCTTTCTATATGGCTGCATTGCTGCTTACTGCTATATTAGCTTAATGTGAAGGATTTTTTTTTTTTTTTAATTTTGATGTCTATTTTAGGCTATGGGAAAGACATCACTTGTGTTTTTATGAGATAAGAAAGGTAAGAGAAATTTTTGAAAAAGGAGGTGCTTGCTAATCATCTTCTTGTCATTACCTCCTGTTTCCTACTCTACATCTCTTCCTGCCTCCTTTCCTTCATTGGACCAGATAGTTTGGTTTGGACATTCTGGTTTAAAGAAGGTGGTTGTAAACTTGTTCTGGATAGAACTGGCTACCTCAGAATTATTTGTACTCCCAGTGTCCAGACCATAGAACTGTTATTTAACTAATGTGAGGAATAAGAAGTGGTTGTTTACAGGTGGACTTTGGAAAGGAGGAGGAGGAGGTTATGATAGACTGAATTAGTACTAAATAAGTCTTTCCATAGAAAAAGTGGTTCTGTGATTCTGTGAAAAGGACTTACAGTGATCTCAGTGAGTTACTAATTTGTTTACCTTCAAGTAAAATCATATCTCTAGAGCCAGCCAATTTTTATACTGAGGTGTAGAAGAGCTGTCCTGTGTGGCAATGTGATGGATAACTTCATTATACAACTTAAGAAGCTCTTCTTCTCTTTCTTGTACCTTTTCACACTCTAGTTAATCACCTCACCCTGGTTAAACCAACTGACTACTTCAGCATTAAAAGTATGCAAAATTAACATTTTACTGCACCATTGCCAGATAAAGGCAGTCTTTTCCGTCTGGAAAACAGCCAGCTTTGTTTAAATGATTCTGGCTTCTCTGTCTGATACATAGTCCAGTTGATGCCATTCCCAATCAAGGGATTAAGTCATACTCTCAACTTCCATCCTTTCTCCATCTTTTTTCATGATAAGAACATAATGTAAGGATGGCTGTCCTGGGCTGTCATTGTCTTCGACAGGGGTGGATATTGACTGCTGAGCATATATGAACAGGAGGAGGTCACAGAGATAATCTGTCAACCTCCAGCAATCTGTGGTTCAAGGACTTTCTGAGTCCAAGATGTTGAAGTCCTGGTTACTCTTACTGGGTCTGATCCTGATCCTGACCTGTGTGGTGACATTCTGCTCAGCTTCGGCCCATCCCCAGGAAAATGCCCTGAAAGTTCCCCGTTCTCCATTGTATCTAATGTGAAATGACTTTGATGTTTATTTCACCTTACTGTGTAGATTTCCCATCTTTTTGAGATGAAGGACAGAATCATACCTCTACACACTATTCAGCATGTTGGTTCACTTTGGATTTATACAGCGACATAACAAGATTTTTAATTTTTATTTTTTAATTTTTTTATTTCTTGAAACACTTTCATAATCATGTTTTTAAGTTTGTAGTTTCATAAAACTGGGTGAAAATTGTTTTCAACCCTGGGGTCTAAATCATGTACAACCCTCTTACAGAAATTGCTGCAATTTTTAATAAAAAATTTGTCTGTTTGAGAGCGTCTGTTCCCAACCACTGAGAATATCAGGATTTCCATTTTTTGGAAGACTTCATTAGAGTAAGGGTTTGTATCTGTAAGACCTTATCTTCCCTTCCTATAGATATCAAGATGGATTCTCCTGTTGCAAGATTTTACGGGGTAAAATTCACTGCACTTTCTCTTTGTAAGCAACGCTTATCATCTCTCCGTACACTCTGGGATTCTGTTATCAAACAATAAGAACAGTGCTGAAGCACTATTTTGAGATGGTTATTAAAAGACTCTTTCTCTTGTTTCTTTTCAATTGAATCATTTTTCCTCAAAGCTCTTGCATGAACACAGTTTGAAAAAGAAAACCAATATGACATCACATTTTGTCACCATCAATCATGTGCTATGCAAATTGAGATGCCTACAGGACTTCAGGGAGTTCAAGGCCTGCCTGCACACGGGTCTTGTACAAACAATGAAAGATTTACAATGTGAGTAATAAGTACTTTCAGGAAAAGACCGATTACAAATCAAAATATAAAGGAGTATGGATAGAAAAAGAAAAAAGAGCAAATGTTGATCACAAAAGGGAAACAAAGGGAATATTGAACACATCTGGTAAAATAGTTTTATGAAACACTTCTATTTGAAAGATATACATTAAATTCTTTTGCCTGAAACTTGTGCTTGCTTTTCAAATTCTGAGCAGCTTTGAAAATTAAATATTTTTAAAATAAATATAAAAGCCCTAACAAGAGATAAAGGTCCACCCACAGCTTGTTTCCGAGAGGCTGACAGAGGATGCCTATGCTAAAGTACAGCACCAGGGCAAGAACACAGTGATGCAATTTTCTCCCAGGCGCCAACCATTCTCAGGTCAGGATCTGTGATAAAGGTAATACTTCTGTGTTGAGTGGGCCCTGATGGTTTTTTCTTGCATTAATTTTTCTGATTCCTTTTTGACCTGCTCTTCATTTCAGCGTTTACAGCATCCTGTGGCAAGGAGTTCCAACACTTGTGTGCTCACTGTATGAAGTATTATCTTTTGCTTGTTTTGAACATGCCACATGCTGATTTCATGCTGTGATTCTTGCCTGCTGGCATTCAGTGGAAAAGTACACTCAGTATCTAATAACAAAAGAATGGAGGCTACTGTATCAGGACAAATCAGGATGGTAATATATTTCCCATCAAGACAACATAGGCCAGATTGAGGTCATGTTAAATGGAAGTCCCAAAGTTGCCACAGTTCCCAAAAGATAGAAAACTTAATTCCTCTTTCAAGTGCAGTACTCCCCAGCGACCTCCCCCAGATCTGTTTCTGAAAGGATTTTCCAGCTCCTTTGAAGCCACTGGTAAAGTTGAGTTAAAGGTAGATCTCAGATGTAAAAATAAAAAAGTCTTTAAGTGCATAAATATAGATTGGATTGCATATAGAAGATAGTGCCCATTATCAATATCAGTGAATAGCAAATTGAGGGGAAAAATCCACAGGCATCACATTGCCTCCTATTTTACTGCTTGTGCAACCAGAGAAGCAGCTGTATTTACAGGCCTGTTCCTCCTTTCTCCTCTATTATGAGTGACTTGATAATCATGATAAATTCTGTGCAGGCTTCTGACTGTGTAGAGTCTGTAGGGGAAAAAAACCTTACTTCCAATATTCATCTCACCAGAGGGCTGTGGACTAAGAATTTGAGATGTCAGTCTCCAAGAAACAGATGTCTCTGTGCAATGAACGACACCAAGCCATATCCATAATTATATATAAACAATAATAACAAAAAAGACCATGAGACACACTTTGTTATGTGGTACTGAAATCTCTCACTCAATTTTTAAGCCTCTGCTGTAGTGAGAACCTAAAGTTAATTTCCTGGCAGTGATGTAGGATAATCAATTTTACTCTACTTAGTAGGCTTTGAAAAGAGATTTGCAGCCAGATCCTTGGTGACAACATTAAGTTAACTTCCCTTTTGGAAAAAATAACTGTCCATTTTTCCATCAACAAATTGGGCACAATAACATGGTATGAGGTATGATAAGCAGTAAAAGCCAGATCAGTTTTGGGAAACCCATATATGGGTCTCAGGGAAAACCCAAGAAATCATATATGACAGTACTGTGCTACTGGAAGAGCAACCTGTTCATGGCACTGGCCATTATCTATCAGTTAAGTGTAATCTGCAAGAATAATCTTATTTGAAGGTAATTGTCTATTCTAATTTTAGTCAGACACTTGTTAGTTTATTCACTGAAGAATGGTTTTATATCCTTAAGGAACTTTTATTCTATGGAGAGGTCCTGAGTGTCCACTGGTCTCCACCTGCTTTCAGAACAGTTCAAGTGCCCTGTAGGTTTTCTGCCACATTTGCCACACAGACCTCTTAGGATACTCTAGATCATGTTAAATATTTCTCTGTGCCATGTTCAGACAACTGGATGCCCCCCTTCCATCCTGTTCATTTTTGATCTGTTGGGCTCAATTGTATGCTATCACAGTGAGTTCTTCTGCTTCCCTTCACACAAGGAAAGGATGTAATTCCTTTTCTAGGTCACTTTAATTTTATTGTCTGTTTCCTTGTTTTTTTGCAATGAGGAGATGAATAAGAGTTCACAATTTGCTGTTGCCTTTGCATGCATTATTTTATTTCTCTCTCACATATTTCCTCTCCAAAGGAAAGAATCCTGATCCTTAAAACTTTTCATTTCGTGAAAATCTCTTATCATATTTGCATTTATGTTGTGTGAACATCTTCCCTTTGCACTCTATTATTTATTTTAAATGAGGTGACTAGACTTAAGCACAACATTTGAAGTGAAAGTGTACAACTGGTATCTAGTAGTATGCATTAATTTGTAGTGTGTTGATGTCCACAAGCCTCCAGACTGCATAAGGTTCCTTTGGTCTGCATACTGTGCAATCATGGAGTCTTGCCTGGAAGATCTTCCAATCAAATTTTTAAAACAGATGTTAAAAGGTGAATAAATCATAGAAATGAGAAAGGAAAAGTGTACAAGGGAATAAAATCATTTATGAGCAGTTAATGCAAACCCAAGCAAACTGATTGATGATGGCATTATATGATTTTTCAGGTATTATTTTAATCCAATGTTTTATATATTTTAAAATGTAGTCCCCAAAATCCACAAATAATGAATAACTATGTTAATGGAGATGCTAACAATGACTCATTGTCTCCTGTGCCCGACTCCCAAGTGATTACCATTCACTTAGAGTTCATGAAGGTGTATCATCAGCTCAGATCATATTGAATGTTTTACCTCCCACTGTACATTAACATGCCTTTGTTAACACAGAGTTTTAACTGAAGCCAGGCTGTGCAGTTGTCTGTCTTTTAAAGTGCCTCTGGAATTCCACACAGTTCTTCCTGGTTTTCAGTAACCTAAATTATTTTGACACCTGTGAATATACCACCTTGGACTTCACCTTTTCCCAAATAATTAATAGACACATTAATTAATTATTTCCCTGCATTTTTAAAAGAGTTCCAATATTAGCTCTATTGTTTATGTGAGGAACACAGTACAGGAATAGTCACAAAGCCAAAGTGGTAACCTCTTTCCTGGGACATTGCCTATAAAAATAACCATTAGCTGGTATTTTTGAAATTTGCTAAGCAAAGTCTAAAGGTAATTCCTTACTCTAGGCCTGCCTTAAACAGAAGGAAGTCACAGTCTCTAGTTATTCTGGGCCAATGGGGGATATTAACTCCAAAGGGAAGTTGTCTTTGAAGAGAAAATGCTGATTTTACCTCTTCTGTTTGAAATGAAAGGTACCCACAGGTCTCAAATGCAGGAATGTGTCCCAGGAAAACATACAGTCTTTCAGGTAGAAAAGACAAATCAGTGCACAGATGAAAAACAGTGTCTTAAAATGCACCTAGATCTTGCAGCCCATTGAGAAGAGCAGGAAGAGCATCTAAAAATAAATCTCTAATATGTGCATGAGTTTTCAGTCTGAGAATAAATTTAAAGATGTGGCTTCAGATAGATTTCACAGCAATATTCTGATCTAGAAATGCCAATAAAGTACTGTGATCATAATTTCAGAGGTAAGATGGTTAGATCTTAGCCAAATACAGGTAGAAAAAGGAGGCTGGTCACAGTAGCTTCTTTTGCATAGTCAAATAGCAGACAATCTCTATTTTTGAAGTATCAGCCTTTTTTGATACAAAAGGTGGTGCTGTAAATTACCTCATGGGACTATTCATACTTACTGGGGTTTTCAAAAGCTTGAAGCTTCTGAATTCCTATGGAAAGCCACAGAAATTAGGCAATCTCTAAAAATCCACTAATCATCTGTCCACTAATCGTCTGTTTGCATGTTTCTGTGTTGAAATACTGGTAGTGTCATATTTCTAAATGTTTGGGTTCAGTTTCTAAATTATTCACAAGCTTTTAAAATTTTGCCTTGGACACTTCAGCAGATTGTGGGGCAATTGTTGAATACAGTCTTTTTGCCATGCCAGATAATTTCAGTTTATAAGAGTAAACAAAACTGAGGGAAACTGGGAAATTTATCTCTGAACAGAATAAAGAGTAATTAATGGATTTCCTGCAGAGAGTAGATACAAGTTACTTTTAAGGCAATCTATTCTTCTTAGGAATGAAAATTACTTTCTTATAGACCTTACCAATTTGGAAAGACAAAGATTCAGAGCACAGATGGTTGTAATCCAGTTGGCACATCAGTTACTATCAGCTTTTTTTCACTTCTAATTCCTGCATTTTGTTTTCTGCCCTGGAAGAGTTCCCAGGTACAAACACCACTTTACGCAGCTTTGTTGGCGGCAGCTGATATTGTTTCAGTTCTGAATTTCACATTACTAAAAAGACCCTGGGAGAAATTTAGAGAACAACAAAAATAATCTGGATGGAAACAATGAGAGACAAAATTGGTTTATGGGGACAGAGCATAAAAGTGAGGCGTGCACAGCTTTGTCAGGAGGTGACTGCAGAGGAAAGGTGGTAAGAAAAAAGAGAGCAGTATACTAATGGTATATAACGGCTGAAGGTTTTTCAGCTTCAGGAAATTCATATGGTTTAAGAAGATGCAATAATGAGTAATAAAAAGAAAGTGAGAAAAAAAAATCTGGCATACAAAATACTGTAACATCAAGACTTTAGGTTGCAAGGCAGTTTAGTAATTAAACATTTAAGTTAGGAGAGTATTCCTCCTAAGGAAATCTGTGGTAGCTGTGCTGGGTAAGACTGTGGGTGTGATTCAGCTCCAGATTGAGACAACTAACAGAAGTGTCTACTGATAATAGAGATGCTCGCATGTGAACGAGTGTCTAAGTCCTGTCAGAGTCAGTGGGGCTCTGGGACTTGTTCATTTGCCTAAATGTAGGCATCTAGCATCATTTAAGTTGTCATGGACATTGACCTTTATCCAAAAGATCTAGCAGGTCTAGCACCGGCTGTAGGGGAGACTTGTGCCCTGCTGGAGCAGCAGCTGGTGGCTAGGCAGGCTTCAGCAGCTGGAAGCTACCGTGGGGCTCCAGATGTTAGTGGCCACGCTGGCAAATCTTCTTCAACTTCAGAGGGAGCTGAGACCCGCCACCCCCGGCTCCTGTGCAGACACCTACTGTAAGCACCTAAAGTGATAAGTTTCAGAGTCCAGAGCTGAATCCTGCCTTAGCTGTGCTTTTCATTTAAGCTGTCTATGAAAAGGTAATTTCTGTGGTTAAATCATAAAGTCATCCACAGATTATAAAGTAACCTCAGCTCTGAAGGATCTGGAGATTAATTCTGATGTGTAATTAAATCATATAATGTCTTCTCTCTTATAATGTTCTTAGAATATCATGATAAAATTTTGGTGTTTAATTGAATGAAATTTTAACAGTTTTGAAAATTATTTGTATCTTTCCAACTCCTTTTGTGAAATCTTTTGGGATAGTTAAAATCTAAGTAAAAATATTCCAAATCCTTTCTTATTACCATCTCTGTTTACTTTGTTAATGTCACAAGTTCCACAATTCTAAAGAACTTAATTATTTAGCATTATCTGAATAATATGTAATAAAAAGAGACAAATCATCATGTTTTTTTCAGTAGCAAGTGCATCATACCTGAGTAAATGACCTGACTTTTCCATTAGAGATGACACGGCATGCTCAGAGTACTCACACAAAAGAAATGAAGCTTTATTTTTAACAGTTTGATGAACATTTAAATACAGAAATGGTTCAGCAAATCTTTCCAAGAGTTTTTATCTTTTTGTATCTAGCTCACATTATAAACAGATAGCACACAATTTTGACTTTTAAAATATTCTAATATTTTAAGAATCAAAATATAAATGTGTGTCTCAGTGTTCAGTACATGCAATGTTTATGTCAAGTGATCTTTCACTGTCACTAATGTCCATGGGAAAATAAAGTTTTACTAAAATTTCGAGGCCTGATGGGAAAAAACCAACAGTAGAACCACATCTGATTTGACTATTTCAAACATCCAAATAAATTTTAGTGAAATATGATTTGATATATTTTGCAATCTACTTGACATGCAATGAAATCAATTAACTATTTTCTGTTAGGACTAAGTCTATTTCCCTAACTCATGAACAGCCTCTCTATAACAACACATCATCAGAAAAAGTCAGGCTTACAGCTCAGCCTTAGCAGCTGGTCATAAAACCACACTTCAAAAAGATGACAAAACCGAGATAAAGTATAATTCACAATGGAAAAACAAAACAAAAAGCTCAAGCCTTAAACCAAAATGTTTTATTGTCTGAAGCTGAAAGAATTGACATGTTGTTAATATTCTGTATTGTGCTTTGCTCCTGCTTTTATCTTCAATAAAGGATGACAGTGTTACAAACTTCTGGAAGAGGTCGAGCACTGCCACTTTTATCAAATGTGGCATCAGCATTTTTCTTTAGTGGTTTTGGAACAACGTTAACTGCTCTGTGTTGGCTTAGGAAGTGAGTTGACTGCTTGCTTTGTACCTGCATTTTGATTCTTGCAGTGAAATTTGAGGGAGCACTGAGGAAACTAATTAAACACTCAGAAGAGAGGAAAATCCTTTTGTGGGGTGTATAAAGAAAAGGGTAGTTGCCTTTGAATGTATTTTGTTATTGGTTTGCCTTCTTTGTCAGTATATCCCATTTCCAAGTACTGACTCACTGTGTAGGTTGAAATCCTTTAACTCTGCAGTTTCCCAGAACAATTTGTTAAGACTGGAAAATGAAGGACTAACCTAGTGGATGAACAATAAGCTGGTACTTCTCACATTTGACTCTCTGGTGGGTAACCCTCTATGTGAAGCTCTCCTTTAGGTTACATTTAATATTACTATTTAATGTAACTTAATTAACACTTAAAGGTATTAAGGTGAAAAACTTATATTAAGGAAGTCATAAATTCTGTGTAACAGCTGTCAACAAAGCAACCCTGTGAAGGAGGAATTATCTGTACATCTTAGCTATGTATAGTAGCTGGGGATATATGACCTGGTTTTCTGTGATTAGGTAGCTGTATTACTGTAACCCATGTACAGTATATGTCAGGGTTTGTTTTGCACGAGGATCTTTACCGCTAATTTCACACAGCAACAAGATCATGCAGTTTAGTGCATGATAGAAACATAGAAAAAAGGACTTTGGGTTTTATTTTCTGATGTGTAGTTTAGAAGAACTCATCAGATTAACAAGTATCTGAATGAAAGACCCTGTGATATATATTTCAGGAATATAAATAAATGTTGAATCTCAGTGGATAATTGTGGAAAATTCCTTACAAAGCAAACTAAAAATGCTAGTAATTCTTGAATTGTTGAATAATTTGATATATGTAATCTACTGTCCTATTCTTTTATGTTCATATACAGAGCCAGGAAAAATGCTATGTTTTTGCCTGCTAGATTGTAAAAAATAAATGTAAAGGTACTGGACTGATATATGTGATATGTGATGCTAATGCTTCTTAAAAGAGGAGCCATGAGCAGAAGCTATCAGCCACATAAATTTGTATTTTGTGCCAATGCACTAAAGAAATCTCTAATGACTCAGTTAAAAAAAAAATAGTTAAGAGAGCTTGTTTTACAGTGATTGTACCTATTAGGGGAACATAGTAGATTCAATTGGAAATAAGATACCCAAAGCACTTGTGTATTTAAGTTTGAAGACAGGCTTGTGATATGATGACTCCCCAAAGTCTTCACTGCGGTAAGTAGGAATTGAACAAATAACACGAATGGGATGCCATGGGTTAAGCAGCCTTTCAACTCAAAGATATGCGGCAAGTGAGAACTGGGGAAGCAGTGATGAAGGTGGGGGTGAGGGGAATAAAGTGCACTTGTAATTTAACGCTTCCCTTGATAGAACAGTACTGCCTTATTGATCAAAAAGTTACAGATTTATTAGAGAGACTCAGATGGACTTTTTGTGTACTATATGTTAAGAAGACATGCAAAATTTTTGTTTTTTAGACCTGTATGTTCAGTCTTAGATCTTAGATCTGGTAGTCTATCAAAGTATTACTGAAGTCAGCATATTTCAGGTAAGTAAGACTACAATTCAGTACTTCTTCTTCCCAAAGCATCCACAAAAAAAAAGCAAAACCAGTCTGTGCATTTTCAACAAAGAAATAAAGATTTGAAAGCATAAAACTAGATACAACAACTGCAATGGGAAACAGAGTAGAAAAGCAAGCTTAGTTCCTTCAATCAATAGTCCTCTCTGTACCTTTGGTCTATGCTTCAGTAGTTCTCCTTCAATTCTTCTGTATTAAGCCACTTTGTAGGATTAAGGCAGATGAATGATTATAGCTAAAATCAAAACCCCAGTGGGATTAGGTCAAAACTCTCCTAATGTCTTCCTGTTCCTTCAGTGATATATCTTGTGTGTTTTTCCTTTAAATAGCCCAAAGCGGGGATCCTGATCCTGGCTGCCATAGCTCTATGTGTACCTCAGGCTTTGTAGGACCCACCTCAGCATATTGAACCCAGTTATGCTCCCATTTGATTGCTTATTTGCAATGGAATTTCAATAGGATTACAGTCACTCTAACAATTTGGAAATATGGAATTTATGCTGAACACTGACCTTTAAGTCAAGAAAGCTGCAAATGCCCATTAGGAGGACATAATTTTGGTTTGGGCCAGAGTCTGTGTTTTGGTATTTTTGGTTGTTTTTTTGTTCTTTTTGCACAGCCAGGGTAATTTGCAAAGGTCTTCATGCAAATAGAAAACATTCCATCTAAACACTTTCCAAAGGTGAGACATAGGGAACGTCTTGCAGCATGTATTTGGTAAGTCATAGAAACACTGGTCATCCAACACCGGATTCTGCTAACTGTTCTTGGGTGTGTGTAACACATCTTCCTCCATAGATAATTCCACTCATTTCAAATAAGTAATTATGTTTATTAATATAATTATGTTAGCACAAGAGCTCTCTCTAGTGGAGCCAATGATGCTTTACTGGTTGTGTTGCTCAGATACTGAAAAACAGTAGAAATACTTAATCCTGCTGTCTCCCAAATACAGCTAATGTCAGAATGGTATTGCAGTCACACAGCATATGAGGAATGCTGTGTCCATGAAATACTTTAAAAACATAATTTACAAAAGGTGCTGGAATGAAATCTTTGCTACTAGCTAACATCATTGCCCTCAGCAGAGCTTGGATTTTTTTGAAGGTCTTCATGGGCTGTTCAGGAAGAACATGAGACTGTTTCTGAACATCCAATTTATTTGTCAAGCCTTTTATTTCACTATTTTTTTCTGCGATATGGTGACTAGAACTGGACAAAATGCAGAATGTATTGATGCTGTGTCTGTTCCATCAGAGAACCATGATGTTATATTACATTTATGTCTCTCATCCTGCTCCTTAAAGAACAGCCCAAGCCCCACTGTTGTGCCAGGTGCAGCAGCTTTCAAGAAAACATTGTAATAGGTAGAGAAGTTCAGGAGACAAGTGGTTCATCCGAACAGCCTTTTCCCTCAGCCATGTGTCTGGCTTTTATATCCAGAAGAAAGCAGGCATCAAGAGAAAAATCTTAGAGATATGTGCAACATAATAGCTCATTTTACATTAACCAAACATTGGTTCTGTTGACTTTCTAGTTACTTTGCACCTACATGTAGTGGGTAAGGAGAAGGAAAAATTTAAGATAGCGCTTTTGGATAGAGTGAGAATTTTCTCAAATAAGTTTGCATATTCTCATGTGTTTGGCTTTCATAGTTACAGTTATCTTTCCCTTAGATTTTTCAGAAGCCCCTTATGAGCTGCTAAAGAAAGAAACTAGTTCACTATGGAAACTATACTGTTTGGCTTGGAAATCTGTTAAATTGACTAGTAAAGATAACATGTTTCTGTGATGGCACATGGCTAACAGGGAGGTGCCCCAGGTCTTAATGCAACGGTCAGTATTGTTTTAACACATTCATTTATGCTGGTGAGTAGTGGGATGACAAATTCTGTAGCACACAGTTATGTGGATTAGTTACTATCAGGAAAGATTATGAAAAACTAGGTAAGCTGTGAGGTGTGGAGCAGTTGAAGAAGTTGAGGTAAACCACACCAGGAGGAATCAGAGCACTCTTATACCCTGGTTACCCCATTATCTTCCTTTCAGATCAGGCAAAGAAATGTAGACCTGCATCCTAGAAGAGGGATCTAAGTGGGAGCAGTTAAAATCAGTTCCACTGAAGTGAAAAGGACATGTCTAAGGAGGCCAGTGCTGAGGGCATAAAAGGGCCTTTGTTGGCTTTGTGGTTTACATGACGCCACTGGAAGAACTGGCAGATATTTCACAAAGGATTTGCAGCCTGGAAACCTATCCTAAATGTAAGTAAGTATGCTCTATTCCTAAAAGAGGTCCATGTTTGGTTCTTTTTTTTTTTTTTTTTTTTAGATAGCTAAAAGAGGATCCATCTTTCTAAGCGGTAGCCTGGTAGAACACTGGGTACTTTCAGAGAACTGAGGAGCCTGTGGTCCACTTCCCTCCTTTTTTTTCAAGAAGCCAAATCTTTTGAAAGAGAAGCATGTATTTCTCTCTCTGATGGCTTCTCTCACATCCTCCTCATATGCCTGCCCCATGATGGGCCTTGTGCTGAAGCAACCATCTAACAACAGCAAGTAATTTTTCTGAGGAGCCTGTTTGAGGAGGCATTGCTGGGGAGTCTTTGAAAGTTTCAACATCTGCAAAAATAGCATTTATTTGCTTCTGGCTGAATGCCTGTTCCATGTTGTAGCTAATGATCTTTGTTACTTTGGGTGGGTTTTTTTATGATTGGTCTGCTTCTTTTAAACTCCTTCAGTGCTTGTTTTTGTATGACTCATCCTTCTCGAATGTCTTCAGAGGCAAATGGGATGGTATGCATGCAAGCATCTGCAATCCTCATCTTTGGCTTCTTTTAGAGTTAAAGGAGAGAATTGTGCTCTTCTAGGGGCTCAGATCATGCCCTTTTAAAAATGACATCTAAAGTAGGTCATGTGAATCATGACTTAAAATGCCTATTTTATACTCAGTTTGAGTATGAAAAGAAAGGTAAATGGATAGTCAGTCTGCTACTATCTTCAGGGCCAAGGCAAAAGTTTTATTTCCTTTTTTGTGTGATAGGACAAACTGTTTCAAGAAGCAATTGACTCAAAGGAGTTACCAAGAATCTAATAGAAAGCATTATGGGGAGCTGAAGAAATGTAACTGAGAGACTAATCTGGCTTGCAGGAGCATTATTAACAGTAAGGAGGAGAAGAGTGTTGCCTGTCCATCCACCCTGTTTGAATTTGGCAGGGCTGGCAGGTGGAAGGTTGCAGTTCTTCTCTAAGACTGAACACACTGATACAGCCATCCCTTGAAGCTGAAACTTTAGGTGTTCAAATAGTTACTTTTATACATTTACTTCTTCAAATATGTGTTCACTTCAGCTTTAATTTTTTCTGTTGGTATTTGAAGAAAAGCAAGCTTCCTTCATGCCTGTCTTCTTTTATTCCTTTTCTTCTTTGATTTGTGCAATACAGAATCACCATCCCTGACAACGACAGATAAATTTCAAATCCTGGGTTGAACAGTTAGTGTTTCAAGTGTTTTATTCATGCACACCATATGCAAAAAGTGAGTAGTTTTTCCTATTGTGGAAAAGTAATGTTATGTTCAGAACTGCCAAAGTTACTTGAATTTTACTTAGCTGTGTTTTCAGGTGAACCTAGAAATAAATGGAAAGTTGAAAAAAGAAGCTACATGTTAAATACATAGTATACCTGTAGTTTTAATTCTTTTAGGTCAAAAAATATTCAAATGCATTCACAGTATTTTTGATTGAAAGAATTTGTAATTGGATTTCCAAACACGCTGCTTTCATCTTGGGCAGTACAATGTGCACTTTGATAATAACATGGCTATGTCATTAGAAAGAAGTCCATTTACTAGTTTAGGCATAAAATGAGATACAGAAGAAGACAATAAAATGCTTTATAACATAAGACACCTTATTTTTTATTGTATTCAATAGAGGCACGATGAATAAGTAATCTTATAAGTGCATCAGAAGTACACCTTGGCTGATCTCTCAGAGGTGTTGAGATTTCACTGCTATTGAGATTATTCATAATATCACTTTAATTTCTCATAAAGTGCATAGAACTTTATAATGGATCAAAATATGTGCCCACAAGCTGCTTAGATCATCTGCTGGAAGAGGCAAACTTCCACACTGTAGAAGTAATCCAAGACAGGAGGAAAGGAAATTAAATGAAGATGAAAAGCAACATCTTCAAAATTGCTTCTTTTTAAAATATAAAGCCCATAAATAATAATTTCCTTATTTTCACTTATTCACACTCTTTTACTGGTAGCTATATATCTATAAGCTCTTCTGGGCATTAGTTACATTTTCCCCTATATTTAATGTTATCTCATGCAAATTAGATTTGCAGCAAACTAATCTGGTCCAGGTAGTAAACGTCACTGCTTGAATTATTTTATTCCTCCATTCCTTTTTTTTCTATAGCATTTATGCAATTACCAGTCCTAGTGGGATTCTCCCCGCCCTCCCCCCATGAAATCAGAAAAAATTAAATCCAAGGAACTTAAATAAGGTTTACAATTTTTTCTAGCTTTTTTTTTTTTTTCTTTTCTAGGAGAAAGAGAAAAGAGCTTTATTTGCTTTTAAGACATCCACATTTTAAGGTTTAATATCAGAACATAAGTAATTTTCCTTATAATAACAGCACTTGTTATATTCATAGGAAATTTCTGAAACTGGGTGATTTTGCAACCTCAAAGACAATAGCAAAACCAGTAGAGTAGTTCTTTGTCAGAAGGTGTGCAGCTCTGGTTTTGGACTCTCAGCATTTCATACAGGGCAGCTCTGCCTGCTTAGTAATAAAGACACTCTTTTGACTACAAGTGATCTAGACTGATTTTACATGGTATTTGTTTTGAATTTTGCTGCTCACAGTGAGAAAAGGAGGCTTCTGAATCGACCATTGTTTCTTTCTAAAAGTGCATTTGATTTATGTACTTTATTGGAAAAAGTATCACAAAATAAAACCTGGCAATTGTTCTAGATTTTGAAAATGTGCATTGGTATTGATGTTTTTGATGTTAATAATATCCTTTCTCTAGAACTGATGAAACATTGAAAATAATTGGGGATCCATTTTGTGCATTTAGCCTTCATATTCTGAAGCTCACTTGATGTTCAAAATTGCACTTACTGAAACAGACCTTTTTGAAAGTCACACATCCTCTTGAAAAGATTTCTTTTGAAACAATGAATCAGGCAGGGATTCATTGTACTGTTTATTGCCAAATATAGTCTCTGTCAGGTTGGGGATTTTTGGGTTGTTTTTTTTTTTTTTTTGTTAAGTAAAATGATGGCTATGAATTCATCTTTAGAATACAAAATGGCTGACTTGTAGCAAATTATTGCTCATACTCAAAGTATATCATAGTTGGATTTCAATGTCCTGATCCTAGTTGCTGCTATAGTGAGTTGGGTACAAACAGATAGCCCATGTTTTCCAAAATACAGCCCTTTTAAAGAAACCAAAGATACCAGAGATTTGGAGTCTGTTTTATTCACAAAAAATGATTTATTTAAAAATCAACCATTGCTTTCAGATAATCTTTCTTTTCCATGTTGAAACTGTTTTCGTTTAGAAAATTGCCAAAACTGAGTGAAAAATGAAATTCAGGTCATTAAAAGATGAGCAGCAGCATAGAACAACAAATTTAGAGTTTAAAAACTCCTCAGTAAATTACATTTTTAACTTATAAACATACTTATCCTTTTTGTTTTGTTTTGTGAGTGAAGATAAAGTCAATACCTGACAACACTGGTCCTGCTCTTACAAAGAATTGTGCATATATTTAACTCTGCTCTTGCAAGAAACTTCCTCTATTTTAGCTGGTCTGCTCCTGATGTTGGTGTTAAATTTATGTGACCAGAGACTTTTTCAGATCAGGAGTTATGTAAGACTGATGTAAAACACAAGAAAGAGAAATAATCTGTAAGTAAATCAACATTGTTTGGTTCCATTTTTTTCCCTATATGTTTTAAAAAAAATTCTTATTTTGTGATAGGAACAGAATTACTATTGTTGCACTTCCTTTTTTTTTGGAGTGGGAGAGAATAAATCCAGTAGTCACCTGTTCTTCTCAGTTCCTTTGTTAGATCTGTGAACCATGTTACTGGGAGGGTGAACTTTTTCCCCCTCACCAGATTCCATGGCAGATGACCTTACGTATAGAAACAGTCCAGGCTTTTTTTAATCCCTCATAATTTACTAGACCAAATCAATTTTGCTATTAAAATGGGCTTAGTTGCTTAGTTGCTTAGAGTATAAATAATGATGTGCTGTGATACATATTGTGATTTGCAACTAAGAAGGTTTAAGACTCTCTTCAAAAGATAAAAAAAACCCACCCTAAACCACACCTCCATCAGATTCTCCAAACCTGCATGCAAGCGACCTGAAAAAAGTGAGCAAAGAAATTACATGTCCTCAGCCATGACTGCTTTCAATAAATGTTAGAAAACTGGGGAAAATTCCAGGACAAAAACATGCCCTTCATGTTACCCTGAGACTCCAAGAGGGTGTGTGACAAGGGTGAGTTTCATGCTGTGGTAAATTAAGAGAACACTCTGTGGTCATAGTAGTTCATAAAAAACCAAAAAGATCAAAATAAAATTAATACTGGCCATCATGGTTTCATGGAGAATAGGTCTTTGTTAAACAGACTTGTTTTTCTTCTTTGATGATGATATAGCTGATATGGTAAACGAGTAGGTGTGATGCACTTAGACATTTAAAAGGCATTTGACTTTGTACAACATGCTGTTCAGATTTAAAAAAAACCCATCACTATACTATGTCAATAAAACACATGTTAAATAGATTAAAATCTGGCTAGCTGACAGGTAGTGCAGGTAGTTTTCAATGGAGAGCCATCATCGAGTATAGGTGTTTCTCATGGTCTTCTGCAAGGACAGATGCTGTGCTCAGCACAGTGCACTTGCCTCAGTGTTAATGAAGCTAATACAAGATCATTGCTGATTGATAGACTAATACAATAGTAAATAATCATGAGGACAACATAGCCTTGAGTAGACTCTGCCACTTGCCAGCCACCTTATCTTGATTTCTTTTTCTCCTTAAGGAGCTACTTGTTTGAACTGTGGGCTTTAGTATACATTCGTATTCACAGGATATCAGAGTAGTTCAGTTGAAGACTTGTGGCCTCAAAGTCTATGAATCTACAAAGAGGTGGCATTTGTGTGTTAAAAAACATGATGGGATAAGGTTAATGGTTTGGTGGGAGGATTTGCTGAATTTCACAGGGAAACTGAAGATTTCTTTTTGTTGTTGTGGAACATGAAGTATGGGAAGCTGCTTGTGTTTAGCATGGGGATGAGCAGTCAGCCAGTTATATACCAAATTAAAAAAACATTTGTAGAGAGAAAGGTATGCAGTGGAATATAGGTACCATGTCTGAATCATCAATGTGATGTGCAGATGGCTAAACTGATGGCCTGAGTCTTTACGATCCTCAAGACACACAGGCAGCAGTACTTGGTGTAGATCCTAGGCAGGATCTAGGTGCACCTTAGCTTTATTCAGTGAGCATTGCACCTCCACTAATTAACCTGTCTAAAACCAGTCAGTCCGGACTTTTGATGGGATTTATGTAGCCATATTGTCTGGGGACTGGGGGTGACTTATGTCCAGCTAGCTCAGGGAGATCTGACACATCATGTGTGGAGATGCCCAGAAGAGGCTTTCATGTTTGTTATACAATTTACCTCTGAGGTAAAGGAGACAGATCTGTAGCTCTTGCTGGGACATTTCAGTACTTCCTAAACATAGTGACAAAAAAAAAAATTCTGATGAGGGATATCAGCTGCCAGTTATAGTTCTCTGGGTAACACTTCATGCTGGTGGTCTCTATTTTTCAGCATTCAAGAACGCTGCTGAGTGAATAACATGCAATGGGGAATATCAGACTTGGCTGCTATTGGTGGTCTTAATCTTAACTTTTTATTTCCCAGGGCTGTGTGTGTGCAATGCTGGTGGGGCTTGGGGGCAACATTTTGGGTTCTGTTCCAATAAGTTAGACATCATTATGGTAAAGCAGTGTATTGATGGTATTCTTCTTATGTCAGCAACATCAGATGGAAGTCCAGTAAGGCTTCTAGTTTCTGCAGTTTTTGGTGTTGGAAAGCATAAGTTCTGTGTCAGATTCATTTATACAGAGATAGATGGATCTAGATAGCTATTTTAAATGAGGGTCTTACTGAATCAAAATAAAAGGGCACAAAAACATAGTAATATCCTAGAAGGAGAAATAAAATGCCCCTTAGAGTATTGGGATAGCCAAAACTGACCTTGCAAACAGGTGCACAGAGAAATTCAACACAAATATTTCCAAAACCCAATGTTTGTTTCAAAATAACCTTGGGGAGGAAAAAAGAAGGAAAAAAGAAAAGAACCAACTATTTTTGGAAAGATATTGAGGATCTAAAGCATTTCCCTCTTAGTGAGATAAGAGTTTTTCTTTGATTATTGAGAACTAGGAAGATTTTTGTTGTTGTTTTACTTCTTATTTCTTCTGAAATCATTCCCATGCCTGAAAGGGAGGGCAGTATTTTGTCTCTACTGATACAGCTTTCTCTCTTGCATTTGAAATGATGACAAAGGGCTTAGAAGTCTTGGAAAAATATTATTTTACTTTAATATATTAACCTATATCAATATTTCAGATTTATGTTTATTTCCTTACTCTATTTTTCTCTTCCACTGACAGTTACCATACTCGATCATACTCTTCTCTTGAAACAAAACTGAAGTCTATGAAGATGTTCAGCACATACAACAAGTGTTTCTTACCAAATGAGTTTATTAAAATGTAACATTAGAAAAAAAATAGAAGGGCAAGCATATATCAGGAAATACCAAAAGAGAAACTGTTGAACATATCTTTGTTCAACACTAAAAATTTCTATTGATTCTCAGTAGTCAGCACTGTGTCTTTCACTTTCTAACATATTGGAACAAGCTGAAAGGATTATACTTTCAGAAAGACTGTGGCTAAAAGTAGACCCTACATAAATAATTTGGAATTTTCCTTTTAGCAGGAGTAACTGCTTAGAGCTGTAGTGCTGTGTGTATGTACAGGCAAAATTATGGGATTTTCTTAGGCATTTCTCTGGATATATGTATTCTTATGCTTACTGATGTCTGATTTTCAGCTGCTTTCCTGAACATAATGAATTTAATTAATGACTGGTGGATGCATATGAATATCCCCAGAGCCTAGTTCCCTGTATGGATTCTGTGTTTTATCAGAAGTCCCTGGTATATGAAAAGTAGCTGTACCTATTATATTTTTATTTTTTAGAGAGACCACAGAATTTATTGAGGAAATTATTTTTTACACATTTTTGGACCTATTATTCATGAAACAAAAAAGAGTGAGATAAGGTGCAGAAACAGAAAGGGAATCACATCTAATTTCTATCAGTTGCACATGGTTTGTACATGGCATTGAAAAAACTGTGTTACAATAACATAGTCAGCAATAAACACTTTACAATAATTTTGTCCTTTGTCTCCTATTGTGGCTTCTGAATCTATATATTTTTACTTATATTTTTGGTTCAAAATCAAAAGCACAGTGGAAAAGATGACAGAAATCAATTTCCTTTCAGCCCATCCATTTTCCATCATGCTTATCATGGGAAATATTTTCATATGTTCCTCTCACTATCTTAAGTGATCTCCACAGTCACTCAGGTGCTGGTTCCTTGCATCTGTTCATAGGGGCTCCGTGTTAGTTCCACCAGCTAATCAGTTAAAATTAAAGTTTTGATGTGTATACCAAATCTGGGCTTCCCTCTTCATGTGTCAGCAAATGTCTGCTGTCCAAGTAGGTGGTACTCCTTCTACAAACATGTACTAAAAAAGCTCTCAGTGCATAATGGACAGGAGATTAAGTGGACAGGGGGAATAAGATTCAGAAAGCTATCTGGGAGTGTAGCTTTGATTAATTTTAAATCAGCTGTGCTGAGAAACATGAATGTTTTTGCGACTCCAGGTTCAGGTTAAAGGACTACTGTCCATCGAGCCTCTGGGCTGGGACACCCAGTACCAAGTTAATGACTTGAGAAGAGGCATTTGACATGTGAACTTGTGTGTTAGGAGATACCAAATCTGTGATCTTCACACAGAACAGGGCAAGAGCCTGTGGGATGTTATATGTTGTCCCTGGAGTCCAAGATCCTGCTAGCAATTCAAGGAGCAGGTCCCTTTCCCAACCTGGGAGCCCTGCTGTCCTCCTTATGTCAGTTGAATTGAGGTAATGGGAATGAAAGAAAACTAACCCAGAAAAACAAGCTAATAGTTTGTTGTGGACTTTTTTCTTTTTTTTTTTTTTTTTTTTTTTTAAACCAGGCAGGTTTAAAAACCTGTGTTGTCATAGTGATTGTGACCCTGAGCTGGATGAAGGAAACACTTTTAACTCATGAGTACTACTGTGAGAGACTAAAACGTCATTATTTTCACTGAATAGTGTCTAGCAGTAGCATTTATCTCATGAAATTCAGACATTGCCACAGTAATTTGTGCCATGGCGCCTTTGGAGCGTGCTTTTGCAGTTCAGAGCTGGACATGGTGGCAGTCAGAAAGTCCTTCCTCTCTCCTAGGGTCTGACTGGAGACCTCAGCCATTTGTGGGCTCTGTGGGCAGCTGACATCCTTCCCCCTCCTCCTTCTGACAACCCTTAGATGCCTCAACTCCTAGGAAAGAAAATCAGGCATGCAAGCTGACAGAGGTCTCTGGTGTTTCAGCCAGGTTCACAATACGGATAACTAGGGATGAAGACCAAAACCACAATCTACAGCATGTACCAGCCTAGGAGTTTGGAGAGATAGTCTCTCATAAGAAGAGAAGACTGGGGGTGGAGGGAAAGGGAACAGGCTTCAGATATACAAAAGGCTTCTGCCAAGACAAAGGTAACACTGATTTTTTTTTTTTTTTTTTTTTTTTTAAATTTGTCGTGGGTGGTTCAGGAAGTAATGGATTTAAGATTCAGAAAGGAATATATAGGGCAGATGTTAAGAGCTGTTTCCTTGTAAGAAAGACAGAGGAATAAATTGATTGAATAGGTTTCTGTAAAGACCTCCAATGATGAAAGTGCCAAAGCCTAGACAATATCTGTCAAGAATAACACAAATGTAGTAGATTTTCTTTAGGGAATGAGGCTGGACAAGATGACCTCTTGAGGTACCTTCCAGACCTTTGCCTCTATAAACTGTATTTGAACTGACATAGAGACCACAGGCAGAAAGTTTTAAAGGAAACCCATTACACAACCTGTCTGGGGATCACATGCCCCCTTGTTTATTTCCTGTACCAGTTCTGGGCTCATCTATACAAGATTCTACATTGTCTGGGCACTGATTGCCTGAGGCCAATCCATTTTGTGCAGGAATATCTGGCATCAGCCATAACATGGTTGAGTCAACAGAGCTTTGATTTTAACCATGAGAGAACTAAAAGCTCTTACTTGAGGGTCTTAAAGCTAGACCCTAATGGACAGAGAGGATTTAGATTTATGGAATCTTACTTATAGATGGGTTTAAATATCTCCTCCTTAAGGCACTCCCAAAGCTTCATTAGCAAGTTGGAACTGGGGTGATTCAGCAGAAATATCAATTAAAATGTTCAGTTAAGTTTTGTAGATGTGCCGCAGGATGGCACAAAGCATATGGTTATAACCTGGGAAATAAAATGTGAAAGAAAATAAAGATTACAACAAGCCTGTAAGAAACACAGAGAATTTGTAGCTGCAATATTGTTTGTCTTGTGAAGGAAACCATGGCATGTATTTCTTAGTAATGTCAGCTGATGGAGCTGAGACCATAAAATGTTCCTTGCCACTAGCGGAACATTTCTATTGCTAGTTATTGATCGTATTGCTAGTTATTGTGAAAAACATATATTATAAATTGCATTCTTTTTCTTTTTTTTCTTTATGTGAAAAAAGTTGCTGTGTGGGGATGCAGAGGAAGCTACTGCCACAGAAATTCTCTGGAGAAACAGGAGGGCACATTTCCTCTCCACAGCCTATGTTTAGTATGCCAAATAACAGGCAGGCAGGCAAGCAGTCTTGTCAGATATCTTGCTTTTTCAAGAATCCTTGTTTGTATATGATGGCCACGGGGTTCCCACTCATGATCTGCAAGTCTCAGGCTGGTTGAAATAGCATGCTATTCAGTAAGAGTATCTTAGTATGGTAGATGATGGGCATGTGAAGAGGAACACAGAATTGCAAATCCTTCTGAATGGTGTTCAAAATCACTAACTACACTCAAGCAGTAATAAGGTAGGGAAAATAGATGGGCATTTAAGCTATGATTAAGTGCACACATAGAAAAATAAAATCACACATGGAAAAATGCCAGGAGGTTGGCCAGATCAACTCTTTGCTGGTATGGGCTGTCACAGATCAAAATGTTCCAGACACAAGAAGACTCTGTCTTGCTTCTGATGTTATCTTAATTTAATACGTAGCCTTCAGTTCCATAACGCTTGATTTCTACATTTATGCCCCTGATAATGATAAGTGATATTGCTTTTTTTCAGAGCTGTAAGAGTAATAATAAAATACCACCTCCACACCTCACCTTTTCTGAGGTGCATCTAGCCCCCCAGCTTCCTCGTTGTAAGGCCTTTTCCTTCCATCCAGCTCCCTGGCTATTGCTTTCTAAGCACAATAATGTAGAAACATTAATAATTCATGTTCTTGTCTTGCTTTCATTTTCCTCCTTCCAGGCTCAGTCACAACTAAGGTTCAAGCCTTAAACAAAATGTCGGGCACCGTTGCACACCGAGTGTCTCAATGTTCTCCTTGGCTTTTTTTCAGAAAGAACTCCCCAGCAGGGCTGGTGGGGTACACTTCACCCCACAGTCAAGTGCAGCATGGAGTCACCTCCCACCCGCTCCCTCCCCAGCCCACTCCTGCCAGCTCACCCACTGCTGGGTATCACAAAGTCCCCTCCTGGCCCAGGGGCTGGCAGGGGGCAGAGGCAGGCAGGGCCACGCAATGGTCCGTGCTGCCTTCCTTCTTTCTACTGTTGCTCAACACCGGAGTGGTCGCTTTTTTCCCCAATCCAACACGTCTTGTACCTACAAGTTTCACTGCCATTTCTCAGGCCTTTGGACAATCAAAGTTTTTTTAATGCAGTTTATTAGTTTTCTTTTTACTTTTCCCCTCACGCACTCACTGTTTTTTTGTTTCATTTCTCACCATCCATCCACCCAGTTACCCCATTTCTGTTCATTACCGTCTCCTGGGCCCTCCCATAGTTACCAGTTTCCCTTTTGTCCCATTGTCAGTACAGTTGCACCTCTCCTTTGCCCCCACCTGGCTTTCACTGCCTTTTGGACCCTTCTTTCAATCATCTCTCTTATCACAGAGATATCCAGCTGGAGCTGACTTCTTACTAGAAACCTATTTGCTAACAGTCAATTCTTGCTATGTCCTCTTCTCCCCTGACTTTTCTTATAGAGGTTTGTTGCTGTGATTTGTGCCCTTCAACAGGCTTCTGCCTTTGCAGAAAAGTAAAACGTGACATTAATGTTTGTGTTTTATTTAGATCAGAACATTTTAAACCTGGTTTACAGTACTGACTACATGTTTCTAGTACTGAATACCAAAATATACTTCCAGTCTGAATGGCTTTTATTTTGAGTGGCAAAAAAAGCTTGTTTATCCTTTTCCTCAAAAAGTAACAAAAGCTCAAGAGCAGATATTGCTGTTTATCATACAACGATTTAAGATGTTTTTAGGAATATTCCAAAAGCTTTTTCCAAACTGTTCCTTTCATGTTCTGAGTTCCCCTGAAAAGGAAATTATTTTCATCCACTTCCCAATAGCTTAATGCTTTGTATGAAATGCAGGCTTATCAGTTATAATCATTCCACAGTTCTTAAACAGAGATTAAAAAATTTTGAATGAAAATGCTTCTGAATAGGTTATTTGAAAGACTAATTACCGCTATTGGGTCTTATTACACAAACCTGAATATGCTACTTCAATGATCAATATCTCATAAGTATAAAATTAGCTTTTCACTGGCTTTGTAACTGAGCAGTAAAAATTTCTTTATAATCAGTGAAAATATTTGATTTTGTTTTAGTAGCCAAAGGAGATTTTTTTTCCAAGTTGCTTTCATGGTTCACATGCCTTTGAATAATAAAAGAAAGGCATAGATACAAAAAGTAAAGTTATCTGAGAGCAGAGGATTCAGATCAATGAAAGGTCAGGAAGAGGAAGCAAAGTCAAAATCAAATATGCCTAAAATAAGGATACTTTACAGATTTCTCTTCTGCCTCCTCTAGTATTGTATTTGATATACAGTATTTTAAGTGACTTGGAGAGGAAAATGCTAAAGGATACACTGACTGGAGAACTGAGCTAGTAATTAGCAATCTTGGATCCTGGAGGCCTTGTATGTGATGGCTTCCCCCCTCTGCCAGGAACATTATTCTGAAAATAAATGTTAGCCAAAATATTTTTTTAGCTAGAATTTTGATTAGCACCTGTAATTTCTTCCAAGTAGCCTACAGACAGGGAAAGCATTAGAAAATTTTTTCTCCTAGTTTTTAAATTGACCCTTCCCTCCAAGATGTGTAGATAAGAGAGATTGAAATAAGCTGTTTCATGTCTGGGGAGCAAGCAGAACTGGAGAAACTTTCAGGTATCACATTTGTTCTGTGTGCAGTGATCACCATCTTTCACTCTTGAGCTCTTCCAGCCGCTTGGCTCTCCCCTTTCACCTGCTCACTAACCAGCACCACTGTATTGCTCTTGACCTGGTGCCTTTCAGAGATGAGTTAGTGGCTCTGCAGTCATTCAAGATTACTGATAATCTCTTCCAGCCACTCATCTAACTCTGCTAATACCTCAAATGTCCAATTTATGTATTACTTTAAAGACACATGCTCCTACTCAACAGATTTAAACTCTCAGTGGGATAATCTTCCTACACTTACCCCCACGGTGTGACCACTGGTCTACTCCACAGTCACCCTGTGGTTCAGCTGGTCTTAATGGGCTTTCTCTCCAGTTCTGAGTCAACACTTGTTTACTTCTAGCTGTGCAAGGCTGCAGGTTATTCCACAGCCAAGGGTAAGCAAAACTGCAGATCCTATGGTGAGTTTCACTCTGAACTTTTTATTTTGCTCACCCTCTTTCAAAACCAGAAGCAGAACTTGTTGGGAGAACTAACATATTTAAGGAGAAAAATTTGTATAGTTTGAGAGAGAAGAGAGACTAGCATCTATGGAGTAGACTTCTAGCAGTGAGGGACAAGCAGATTATACGGTAGGTAAAGCCATTGAGGGCTATTGCATGCAAAAAATGCAGATTAAAAATAATCGTTTAAAAAACTCAAGGCTACTGGAAGCTGGGAGGGTGTAAGAGAAGAAAGAATCATTTTAGATGGGTTCAGAAAGTGACCGGACAAATTCAGGGTAACCAAAACCCCACGAAACTGACAGCTGTGGAACGCAAAGATGCTCTGGCTCAAAATAAGCATCACCTGCTGCTCAGAGGGTGTTCAGGGGAAGTTAGAGGCCAGATATGGAGTGATTGGTGGGACCTGCAGTCTGACTTAATGCTGTCATTCTTTACATTCCTACCCTGTACACATGGCCTTTCTCAGGCAGATACTGTCAGGAACATGATGCTGGAAGAAACGATTCTTTGGTCTGATCCAGGTACAGGTTTCTTGCCTCAAAAAATATATCATCACTGGTTTTGTTTTCTTCCACTGAAACAGCGACACTTGAATTATTCCGATAGAACACAGAATGGTGTATTTTCTGTCTTCTCCAGATTTTTTCCCTACTGCTGGTGTGAGAGTAAGCTCAATCATCTGAGAACTCACAAGCTATCTGAAGATGCTTTTTTAGCCTTCATCTTAGACCAACACTGTAAGTAAGCAGAGACTAACTTAGTAGCTACAGTTCTGCTTTGTCTAACGTTCAGTGATCTCAAAATCTGGCACTCTGTGAGCACAGAGACGATTCATACTTGTGGCATTTCCTGGTTAACCAGAGCTGTACCTTGAATCCCCACAGCTAGGTCTGCACAGCTTTTCACCTCCAATAGCTTTTTACTTCTCTGCTCCTGGGATTTCAAATTATTCTCTCCCTGCAGTGGAAATGTGTATGAAGTCAGGTAGTGGTCAATGCAATTTTATCTTTATAACAGTAGAATATTACATAACCTTCAAAAATGAAAACTGTGAAAAAGATCAGAAAACTTTAACCTTTTTACAACTGTTGGAATTAATCACCTTATATTTAGTATTATAATTGAGCTTGGGATAAATAAACGAGCATAGAAAAGTGAAGGGAGATCAGAATCTGGTCCCCCAGGTTTTCCTCTCAAAATGTCCTGTCATAGCAATGTAATTTCCTACCTTTAATGGTCAATGACATTGCCATTTAAGCTGATTTCCTTTTTTTCCAGATTGTGTAAATGAAAAAGAATTCACAGAATCCTGTTCGTATTGGCTATGATACCAAATACAAAATAATATTCCTGATTCTAACTGCTTACAAAACACCCCTTATGTTAGCAACAATAGAGGACTGCAAGTTAAGTCATATCTGAGGGAAAAAAAGCAAGTTTTTTACCCAGTGATGTATTTGTTTAAGCCCTTTTTCCATTAGGGCACCTGGATCTATAACTTCATGTGATAAAATAAGTGTTATTCATATATGAGTGAACATAGTGTACTGTTCCTTCTTGTGGGACTTACCACTGTTACTAGGGGACTCTTTTCTTTTACTGGAAGCAGTTAGGAAAATCTCAGCAGGCCTTTGTACAATTATCATGGCCCCTGGTTTCCATCTAGTGCACTTCCAGCTTTGCTGTTCCTAGCCAGTGGGAATTTAGCAAACTACTTGGAAGGAGATCTGGTCACTGAGGCATCAAAATCTACCTTCTTCTCGCACACCAGAAGGTACGGATGGAGCCTGAAAGCTGCACTGTGCCTTTTCACACAGCGATCTCATCAGGGAGAGAGTCCCAGGGTTGGGACACAGTATCCAAAAATAAACACTTTTCAGTGCTTTCATTATGGGGGCTTGTTGTCTTTCCTCCTTTTGTCTTGGCTATGGAAATTGGGTGAGGTATCTTGCCTGCTTGGTCATGTATAGGAGAAAGTGATAATTTGAACGGATGTCCTAAGTTTATTAACTTTCCCTGGCTGCCATGAGCAAAGGCAGGGAGCGAGCTCTCAAAACATCTCTCTTACTAGCAGATCAAACCTATAGATGTCTGTGACAGAAATATTTGAAAGCATGATTAAATGAAGACGCCTGAGCCAGGCACATTTTGAAAAATAAGCACTGTATTACTTCAATCTGCTGTAAATAGTAATTTACTTTGGTTATTTCCTTTAATTACAGCGCTCCATCTTTACACAGGCTGTATTTAGGAACAAAGGGACCAGTGTCACTGTAAGGTGTATGTTATAATAGAGACATTTGTATTAGGCTTCAGGAGAAGCCTACAGTGTATCCAGCAATTCTGTGCCTCTTGTGACCACTGACCCTTCTCTTGTTTTGTTAATGTATTTTTGGTTTTATATATGTGCTAATTTAGCTCTTTCTGGTTCTGCTATGAAGTTCGTTTGACACTTCAGCTATTATCATGCACTGTTCTTACTTTTCTCATAGACAATGTTAGGATAAACCAGAATTAGAATAGCCTCTCCTCTATTATATATAATGTACAGATTTTAAGCGAAACTACACAAAGCCAAATTTTTAACCTAACAAGTGTTATAAATGAGCCAATTGTTCAAAATTTTTTACAAAGAAACAGGAAATCAAGTTAGCTAGCAAACCTATTTATACACAGTAGGTAACCCTGGGTTGCAGGCAGGACTAATAAACAAAGAATGACAACCTATTTCTTTTAATGACAAGCTGACATATTTATTTTTATTATTTCACAAAAGTATTCACCAGACTCATCCGTCACACTAAAGCCCCATTCTCCCTCCCTGCAGACAGAACATGTAGCCTTACTGCACTCAGGTAGAGTGAAAAACTAAAAACTAAAACCAACCTTTTTGAAATCAAAAAAGATATATGAGGGCCTGCAGTTTACTGTGCTGGAACATAAAATAGATTTTTCTTGTCTGAATAAAGTGTGATATTGCTCATTTTTGCAAAGTTAAATTACAGCTACAGAAAGTGATTTTTATACTAAAAATTAACATTATGATGCACTTAAGTCGAATTTCTATTTCTTCAGGAACTAGAACGCCATTTCCTATAAAATCTGACTGATCTTTCTACGTGAATAACACACCTCACAACTTTTAGGGCATTAAATCAAACAGTTCCTTTACAAATGATAGAGCCTCTTACAGTACTTAAAAATGCAATAATGAATTTCAGATACAACTAAGTTACCATAAAATGGGCTTACTTTTCTGTGCTTAGTGTGACATTTTCCAATAATAGCATTTTCTACAACAAAGGTGAGAATTCAGTTTTACTCAAAGAAATAATCAGCTTAGTTTTGCTAAGTACTCATTTTTGTTATTTGTTGTTTGTGTAACACTAACACGAATATATAAAATAATTTAGAGTGTCTTGAACTAGAATTTAGAATAGCTACAGATCAAGATTTGCTTTCCGATCTTGGACATGCAGACACTGTGTATGCAAATCTCACACAGGAAAAGAATGAGTATCTGTTTTGCATGACACTTAAAGGAAAGCCTATTAATTAATCCCTTCAAATTAAATTGAGTCAAGCTATGGAAGTATTTAGACAACAATGATTTTTCTTTCTATTGTCCATTTTTACTTACATTTTTCATAGATGTCAAATACATATTCTGAGCACTTAAAACCGCCTAGAAATGTAATGGTAGTTTGGAATATGCAAGAAATTCAGGTCTAGGACCTAAAAGAGAAAATAGAATGATAGCGTAATGTGACATGATTGGTAGTTTTGTATGTTCATGTGTATGTATTTTCCTTCTGCCATTTATAGCAGCTGTTTGGTCATGAGAAATATGTTACTAAGAAAGGAAGTTTTATGCTTACTCAAAGAATTAGGATGTAATAACCAGAGGATAAAATAAGGACTTCTAACCTTATAAGGTTGTCATTAGTTTAATAAAAAAATTACATACTGTAAAAAAAATACAGTGAAAAGAAATAGGAAAAATACTTTAAAATGCTTCAAATCCCATGTTTTAATTTAATTGTACAACATAACCCATGAGCCACTCAGTAAATAGATATTTCAATTTCACATAAATGCTGCTTACTTTGAAGAGGTAGGCAAGTGACTAAACATTTAAGAGTCCTGGGGATTTTATAATTTTAGCGTTACATATAAAACCTTCTGGGACTGGATAACAATTCTAACACAAAAGCAAAGGTAACCTATCCATTTAAAAATTATGACACCAGCATCCACTTTATTAAATGCTTGAAAACATCTTATGTCATGTCCATATTACTTGCTTGAAACTGTGCTGGTTTTGAATGTGAGCTAATATAAAGATACTGTCACAGTCTCTTGTGTGAATCCAAACTTTGCTGAAAACACAGTCTTCACCCTCCCCCCCCTCCCCCGCCCGCTTTCCTTCAAAAAAAGCACACGATTTTAGGTGTCCTCAACCCTGCCAGGTCCCTGCACATTATTTTATGATACCTGTGTTTTATGGGAAAAAAAACCAACACAAAATGCCAACATAGCTTTTACATTACTATGGATATACTAGAAAAGTGCCATTATTGAGTTAGCTACCTATTCCTGTTCATTCATGAATGAATAATGTTAGAATTAACATGAGCTATAGTACATTATTTATCATTTCTCTGGATTTGGTGCTTAGCAGAGGTGTTAGAGGTCTGATGCCTTTTAAATGTAATTCATTTCCCTTTGTTATGTATTGTGCTGGCTAAAGAGTTCCTTCAGTTTTCTTTTACTATTGGTATTTTGGGGCAATAATTCTTAAAATTAGAGTAATATTAAAATTATTCCAAGTTATTAGTTAAATAAATAGAACAATTAGTTAAAAGCATGCAATTATTTAGTGTTAGTAAATAGATACTTAAGTAAACTTGAAATCTATATATTTGGCTAATGTCTGCACTTTATCATGAAAATGAAACCAAAATTATGCTCTTATGCTCTTTTGCTGTGATTTTTATTTCTGAAAGTTCAAGAACTAGCAAGAAAGCATCCAGACTGGAAGCCTGGCACTATCAAAGCAATGGGAATTTCATTCACAGTAGCATAACCCTGTTCAATGATTGTTTGTTCTTGTTTAAACAAGATTCTTATTTATGTTATTAAAGACTCAAGATTAATATTTTATGATTCATAATACATGGTGTTGAAGGTTGGTGAACTAGGCAGTAAACCAGTCATTTCCTAAGAAGCATTTTCAGCATAAGCAAAACTGTCTGAATGGTGTTCAAAAGAGGCTGTTCACATGGATCTGAACAGGAGAGGGATCCATACAGAAATTAAAAGTACTAGTTACAAGCCGGGAAAACACCCTGTTTAACTGTAAAGATCTAGCTGTTGTGTATCAAGAGCAAATCAAACATGAGAAAGATTCTTACAAGTCACTGTGAGAATGCTTTCTCACCTGTGGGTATATCTGATTATCGGTCTTATAGTTATGAGGGTTTTGGCAAGACTTGCAAATTCCTGCCATGACTTCTGTCTTCTCAAAACAAGCTGTTGGCTAGTGCTCTTGGCAAGCTCAGCATTTGCTGTGAGGCTTCTGCAAAAAAATGTTTCGGTCCTTAATCATTTAGGAGAACAATTGCTTCCCCAAGGCTTCTGTCTGCAATTTGAGTTGATGCGTCTCTTCTGTAGACATGCCATGTGACACATCCCACAACCACCTTAATTTGAATTTGCAAACCATATTTTCAAGGGTTTTCGCAATACCTCTGAAGTTCCCCATGCATCTCTTTGCAACTCTCCAAATTGTAACTTTCCAGAGTCTGAAGAACAACCTGCAATTGGGGTCATAATCCCTAAAAGAAAACCCAAATCAACCAAAAGTACAGGTACTCAACCTACAGAGGGTAAGAAAAGCTGGGCAGAGCTAGAAGGAACTTCCCTCTCTGAACATTTATAAGATGCTTAATGATAGGACAGAACAACATTAAGTACCACCACGTCACCCCAGATTTCCTCAGATACTGAGTTAACAGGTACTTTGGCTCACACTAGGTTTTGCATTATAATTAGCAAGCACTCTAAACTTAAACAGAAGTTGTGCAATCCAGCCATACTGCAATTGTGCATGTGTCTATGTAAGGGCAGATAGGTGCTTAACCAGGCTGGTTGATTAGACTAACTGGACTTGGTAGATGGCTCCTCCCATAAGCACACTGCAGCATTGCAGCTCACTGTAGTGGTTCCCTGCGCTGCCCAGGAGTGTTTGCTTGTGAAGCTTAGCTGGGCATTTTTCAGCTTGAAATCTGTGTTTCAGGATCTGAATACCCTCTCTTCCCTCCCCCCCCCCCCCCCCATCAATATTAGAAGGTAGTGCATAAATTAAGTTATTAAATGCGCCGATGAATACATAGCAAGACTAATCTGAGCCTCTCTTCTGTACAAGGAGGTACAAGAAGGAAAAGCACATTTCATAGTCATGCCTGCTAACTTCAGAAAATGTAAGCTGAGTGGGAAGCATTAGGAAGGAAAAGAATAGCAACAGTCACAACTTAGGTCAGGACATTTTCATCCCCTTTTTTATAACGGACAAAGACTTAAACCCACAGTAGATTTATTTAACTCCTGTTTATTCTAGTGGTAATTATGAATGTAAGTAGGGACTAGACAATGAAATATCAGGAAACTTGGTCTGTGTGGTTTGAGTAGGATTGTATTGCAACTTGTTTCCCTAAGGCTTCAAATACCTAAAACTGTAAGGTAAAGTATGAAACTGTAATGAATAAGTAAATAAATTTATACTACCTAATTAATTAAAATCCTGGAAAATTAGTATTAAAATTGCATTCCTTGCAATAGTAAGAAGGTTATTTACAGGTTCTTTCTATTCCATATTAAAACCATAAACTGCTTTAATAGCAAACAAATTTTGGAAAATGTACTTTCCATAGAGCATTTTAATTGTGGTGTTGTACTGAAATGATTACACAGAACTGGAAAAAAACGTTTTTAATTTTTTTTTTTTTAATTCCATGTGATCATTTTTGTGTGTGTGTATTGTTTATTTTTCTGAAATTTTGGAGGTGCAGAATGTTTTGAGATGACCAAAAACACCACCCAAACCACTCTCAGCAATCTGAAACATGCCCTGAATTAAAAAAATAAATGTCCTTGTAGTCAACACTGATTTAAAAAACAAACAAATAGCCAAGCAAACAAACCCGGAACTAAGAAGCAGAGGGCTGAAGTCAGCATCCCAAAGCATATTTGTGTGCCCTGCATCTTGTCATGATTGATGTGTTGCACTCATGTGGCCTTTGACAAACATTGTTTTGCAGGTACTTAGCATGATGACAAATTAACAAATGGAATAAATGGATTACAAAGCATTTACATAGTTATTTATGCTTTTTCCCATCCAGTCTGGACTACTACAAAGTGATCTGAGGCTAGTTACGAAGAGATATACAAGCTTTACAAGGTGCAGCATGCAGCAAGGTGATTAATGCAGAAAGATTAATGAACATAATTTTGAATCAGTAGCTTTTGTCTTAATGCCATTTACTCATTTTATTATTAATAGGCACTGAAATCATGACCCTTATTTCATAAATCCTCAAAGGCCTGGCACTGTGCTGCCACAGATAGCATTCTTGAAGCATCTTTGAAACAACCTCTGATAAACAGGAATAAAAGAGATGATCATCCAGGATCAAACATCTGAGAAGCAGGGTAAATTAGCTTGGGTGACGGTCCACTCTATCATGGCAGCAGTGTTTCTGGCTCCTCTATACCCTACTGATCTGGCACTGTAAATCTCAGTGGGCTATTGCTGAAGTGGCCTCAGGTTTGCAGTGGCTTAGTGGATTGTCTCCCAAGATTTTTATGGTGGGGAAACAACAGGAGTAATTTTTCACATGCATCATCCCTCGAGAAAGATGACTGCTAAGTAGTGATGCTGCATTTGTAGACAGTGACCAAAAGGGTTCCTTTGTGGGAGAGACCTCATGGGATCTTGGTGTTTCTGCTGGGCTTCAGAGGTTTCTGCAGCGTGAAGATACCTCTCACTTCACGCAGGTGCTAGTGAAATGTTATTCTTCAGTGTGCAGTGCTAAGCTGCTGCCACTGACACCACACTTTATTCCTGATATATTTATCTCATTCTGTAATAAATTTGCTAAAATTTGGTTCATCCACTCCCCACCACAGACGGCAGAGACCATGATCCTAAACATATTCTGTGGATGCTTCCCTTGGTCCTGTTTTGGGCAAGTAAACAGAAAGGGAATTTGTACTAAAAGTGTTTTGGATTCACTCTTATTTTAAGTTTGATTATTTAGATGATGCATGGAAATTTTTGATGTCTACTAAATCTGATGTGTGCTGTAAGATATAGGAAAAGTTTGGTCTTACACATTCTGCCTAGCAAGTTAACACATGTCAGCTGAGCTGTGCTAACTGCCCAATTTTGTGTTCTTTGCCTGTGGCAGCTATATAATGGTTCAATTTAGCTGGCCCTCAGAGAAAGCACCTGCAGAGATTTGGTGTACCACAGACTGTCTCACCCCTTACAGGCATGCAAAGCTGTGAGTTTCTCAATTTGACCACAGCAGTTTACTGCGTGCTTGTGCTATCTTGGGTTACAACATATGCGTTGTGGGGACATACTGAAAGCCAGAGGCTCTCCCCAGATACAAAGCACTGAACACCTGCAGGATGAGCTCCTTCTGGTACCACTCACACTCTGGGAGAACATAATTGCCTCCCCTTGCCTGTATGACTGCTGGAGGACATATTTTCAGTGGTGGCTACGTTGCACATTTGTGGCTGCTGAAGTGATGGGGTGGAGAGCCAAAGACTGGGTGTTGTGAGGCAATTGGTGTGAGTTACAGGGGAATGAAGTCTGGCACTGCAGATTTGCAACCCATTCTAAGAATGCTAGGAAGTGCTATTTCTGAAGATGTTTTGCTACAGAAATGCATCACACCCCATCTGGGGTGCAAAGGGGGAAAAGAGAGAATGAAGTAATATATGAGGGAGTGACAGCAATTAAAGAGTTGCAACAAACACTTGTGCTTTAGGGGGCATGGGTGGCATGAACAGATCTGAGGAAGGGAAGGAAGGAAGGACAGTTAAAGGATGTGCATTAAACTGCATGTAAAGGCTGTGATTCTTAGCTTAAACTAGCAGCTAAAAATTTAGTATGTTAAATGAAACTCAATGACCAATCTACTCCAAGGCCCTTGTATGCATTAAAATTCATCAAGAAAAAGAAACACGGATTAAAAAGAGTGATAAAATAATGCTAACAGTAAGAGTATGGTGCTTCTCAATCAATATTACATGTGAAATACATGCCTGAAAGCAAGCTCTGGTATTCACAAAGTAGAAAATAGAAAAGTAAATCTATGCGATCTTCTCTTCTCATTTCAAGAAAACATTTGGTAGGAAATACAGAACAGAGATTAGCAAATAGAGCCAACTACAGAAGGAATTAAAGTAAATTTGTTTCAAATGAGAATAGAAGCATAAATTTAGTATTTAGGGGAGCTGGAGATTTCATAACTGGATCATCACAATAGCAAGTGTTATATACTTCAGAATCGGCTCTTATGAGACATGGCTCCTTCAGAAAGCAGAACTCATCAATCCTCCAAAATACAGTAAGAGTACTTTTAAACTGATGTATGATCTATGTGAGACTTTTATAAATTAACATGTTCTTCCTAAAATTCTGTTTTGTGGTGACATATGTAGGAATTACATTTTCAAATAGAGCACTATTTGAAAATGGAAGTGTCAAATCAATTTACAGAATTAATTCCATTTATGAAACATAAAACTGAATAAAACATCCATTCTGAAGAGTTCAGTAGCATTCAGAATGTCACTCTCTATCAGCAGAACATTTAGGACATTGTTTCTTGCAAAGTTGTCTTCTACATGTCAGATTTCATCTGCTAAGTCATATATTCTTCAGGAGTTAAAAGATGGTTTGTGGGGGAAAAAAAAAGCACTTGAGGCAGAGCTCTAGCTGGTACATATAGGGATGAGGAAGGTAAGTAGCTCATCCTATCTCCATTCTTTCAGTGAGTCATAGGCTGACATGGCTAACACTCCCTACGCAATGTACAGTTCTGGATACCTGTTGAGATGATCCAGCTATCCTGGGTTGAAATGATGATCTTTTGCATGTGGGGTTCTGAGCTTCTTCAGACAGCACTGATCAGGGATCTGGTCATATTTCCAGATCTGGGAGCAGTATATCCATGCTAACCAAGAGGTGACAGCATTTAGTCTGGGTTCTACACTAAGGCTATGTTGCTGTCAATGCCCATGCTAGACCTCCTCATGCATAGTGTCTACTGAGCTTAGCTACATCCCCAACGGCCCTTTGTGTTCAACACAGGTGCTTCAGCTAATTAACTCAATTAAGCATGTGTGGAGAAAGCAAAGAAACATTATGTTCAGTCAGAAGTGTAAGAAAGGAATAAAGGCTGTGAAATCTTCAAGAGATTAGCCCTGTAGCTCACAGGACAGTCTTGTTTGCAGAAGGCAATGGATTAAGAAGAGGAGGGGCTTTTGGATGACTCCTGAGTTTCTTGATGCATTTGAAAAGTTGCCTTGACCATACTGGAGTAATTAATGGGACTTGGCATTTCTGTGTGTACTTAACTACAGATTTATGCATGGTAAAGCTCACCACTGTCCAAATGTACCTGTAGGGCCTCAGCTAAAGCCTTTGAAGTCAGTATCAGTCTGAAGTGAATGAGAGGTGGATCATGCCCTTAAACAAATATTTCTGGAAAGCCCACTGTGCATATGGAGAGATATTTTCTTGCTAAGCTGACATTTTAAAATTAAATAATTTTTTGGCTCCAGGCCTTAAAGGAAATGGGACAACTTTCTTTCACATATTATTTTTTAATGATGCAAAAAGTATGTTTAAGCTTCTTTTTATTTTAAGGTGACTGTGTATCTTTTTCAGACTTTTCTAAAGAACTCACCCCAAGAACAAAAAATACCCCAAACCCATTGATGGAAGAAAAAGCATCAGAAATTACTGGCCTGAAATGTTTTTGAAAGTTTTAAGTTTGGAAAGCAGGGAATAAATGGAAACTCTTTTGCAACCACAAGAACTATTTTGCACTGTATGCCAGTCTGTGGGTGTTTGTGTGTGTCAGAGCTCGTCAGGTAGTTATCAGGGTTATATTTTCCATCCATGCTTATGACTCACTCAGAAACAGATCCAGATTTCTGCTGTTGTTTTGTTATTTGTAAGCATAAATTGAATAATCTGGGTGATTAACTTTCAGACTACAGAATGTCCAAAAACTGATTGCTGCAGTGCGTCACCACTGACTTCACATAAGGTGATCGATTAACAATTTTACAGTGCAAGCTGTAAAAGTTTTAGTTCTCACTGGAGAACTAAAACTTTTAAGAAGTTTGGACAATGAATATCAAATTAAGTCAGAATTTAACAACAGTTATTTTCATTTCCTATTGTGAGTCTTCATTAAATGGAAAGCAAGTATTGCATACCTTCTGCAATCTTAGTAAACTTTTGCTATCTGAATTGTGCTAGTGATTCAAAAGAATCACTTCTAGGAACTACTCATCATCAGTTTAGCAGGGACACTTGTCGGTTTAGCACAAAGTGTTCAGAAGTTACATTTTTGTACAATTTAGTTAATAACTTGAGTTATCTTGGGTATGGATTCAGAATATCAGGGGAAAAAAAGAACTACATGCACGTGTGCTTCTTGTTACTATTCTGTTGTAACCAATTGTTGCTAGTCCAACAATACTGTAAAACAAATGGCACTATTAATGTATTTGGGGGATAGATACCAAAGAACCTTTGGAGGAGGTTAGTCCTTGCATGCCCAGCCTTTATGTACTGTTAACACCTGGGTGATGCCTGAGGCATGCCAGTCAATAATTATATACCTTCATATTTCTTTCCTGACAGGCTGTCATCATTAGTTCTAACTGTGAGTTAAAGAGAGATTCTTCATGCCTACCCTTTTTCCCTGTTCTGAATTCTACAATATCTTCTGCAAAATCATTTATTTCACCAGCATGTTCATTACAACCCTTTTGCATATAAAAGAAAAATAATGCTGTGCTGGATCTTCTGAACTACTTAAGTGACAGCTGCAGAACAGACTATTTGAGCAAACACATTGCAGAAAGTAATTTGCAATTAAAATATTTTTTATTAAGCTCCTAATGACCATATTTTGATCTTACTTTAAACCAGGACCATCATGGTTTGCACCATCAGAGAAAGGCAATGGCATAGCATTTGCATGTAATTTATGCATGGTCACACCAGCAGTGGGATTTCTGTGAGAAGCAAGAAGTCATAAAACACCGCCGTGTCAGTAACACGTGAAAGTTGGGTTGGAACAGGGAAGTTCAGCTCTTTACACTAAATTGTAGCGTTGAAGGACAGAAGGAATCATTAGGTCATCTGGTCTGATCTTTTGTATAATATGAGCACCTACCTCTCTAATGAGATTAATAATTTGCTATTAACTGGTGCATATGTTGCATCTGACTTATAGAGCTCTTACAGAAAAATCTTTATGTGAAGGCATTTAGATGTGGGGAAACTACATGTCCATTGGTCATTGCTCCAGTGATTAATCGTTCTTGCAGTTGACAACTACTGCATTTCCCCCATCTAAATTTCCTAGCTGATTCTCCACTTTTTGAAACCTGTCTGTAAGCCATTATCCTCAAAGAATCAAATCAGTTTTTTTGACAAGATGTACCTTCCAATATACTGTGATGGCTGGTAGTAGTATTAATATTCTTATCCTTTAATTCTTTGAGATGTAAATCCTACATGACTTTTGCATTAATCTATCCTGGATTAATACCAGGATCACTGGTATTTAGTTACACAGGTCATCTGCTTGCCCTTCTATTGAGAGCTTTCACAAAATTAATGCTCTCTAGGTATCTGAAATCTTTCTGTTATTGCAAGCTGTACTGGAGATGAGTATCAGTCAGCAGGGCATTTCAGCTAATTCTTATGGAATTCTTGGCTGAAATTTTTCTGAATCTTCTGTTTTAAAGATATTTATCTCTTGTGGATGTTGTTCAACATCCTTCTTAATTACTTACAGACTGCAAAGTACTGCAATGCCCTGCAGTCTTATACATTATCCTTTTTATTGTCTCAGCAGCTGCATTTCTTGGTGACAAGGCTTTAGCTCTGGTCTAGGTATAAGAGCTGGCAACTGTAGTGAACACTTTCCATTGTGTTTCATAAATACTATGGGGACAGTCCATCCCTTGACTTGCAGGTGTAATTGTCATTGAGTTCAGCAGAACTTGTGGCAAATACGGTAAATGAGTTGTAGAGCAAGGTAACATCCTCTGGTTGATAAATTGTATGAATGAACGATCTCTCACTCTCTACAAACCTTACCTTGCTCTGGTGGGACTTGCAGCTATAGTCTGAACAAAATAGACAAATCATAAACATGTATTTTGTGAACGACTGTGTGTTTGGACATCATTTGGTGTGTGTATTATACTAGAGCCACTATTATCAGTGTTCTTCAGGATGCTAGTCATGCACTGCTTGGTCTTAATACTAATCTAACACAGTTAAATGTAGTTCCTAAAATTAGAGCTCTACTTGATTTCAGCAGCAGAAGAACACATAGTTTCAGTAATTGTTGCTGAAAACAGTCCACAGAGTGTTTAGAAGTGAACAAAGTAGTACAAATCTATAGAAAAGTATTTTCTAGTAGTATTTGTAATGTTTTTGTAATTTCTTTGTAAGATTGGAAGCATTCATGTTTTTAAAATGTCAGGTTATTTAGAAACAATTATGTCTGACTATTATAAACATATTTTCTTGAAATATACTGATAGCAGTTAAATTGGTGTTTGTTGAACAAATGAATCAACTGAAATGATAAGAACTAAAATTAATTTACTTACTATTTTGAATGCATCATAAGTTCAAGGCATAAAAATTCTATCTTTGGTGGAAAAACACTTCTCAAGGATAGAAAAAGATATGAGGAAAACCCATGCAATTAGAGGAAAACCACAGAAAAAACCCAATATACATAAAGGTACCTTTCAAAGAAAGGATATGCTTTTTGGCTCCGATTAATAGAGCATTGACTCATCCTGGTTATGAAAAACATTGTATCAAAGCATGCTGTAATAACAGAAGAACAGATACCTACTGGTTACCACAAATGTGCACAAATACAAACAAACTTATGTATACCCACATGTGTAGAGTTACAAACAATAGCAGCCCTAAACATTACTTCAGTGCACTACCTGGAAAATATTTTGTCCAAGATGTGCTGAAATTGGCTGGGCAACTTTATACTGATCATCCTCTGTTCTGACATGTTTTATGAAGAAAACACAGGAAATTGTATGTATGTATCTTCTTCATGCCAACAGTCAGAAAGGACAAAAGACTCAACTTGCAGCTTGAAAAACGTCAGAAACGCAGAATCAAATGACATTCCATCACCCATACACTTTCTGCGCTGAGCAGCCTACATTAGAAACAGCATGTACTAGCAAATATTGGCATGTTATTTCTTTCTTGATAGACTTCAGAAAAGTTTTCTGCAATTACTTTATGTGGAAGGGCAATGAATAAGACTAAAGTAACCATTAATATGGTGGCTCTTGTATTAAAAGTAATTTAGATATAGTTGGGTTAGTTTTACCCCCAAATAAAACTGTCCAGTATTAGTAACAGTACATAATATCTAGACATTTAAACAAAAGAGGTGTTTACAAACTGTTAAACATTAAATGAGATTTGTTTAAGAACACTATGTTTCATGACCAAAAAAGAACCCTGTAAGTTATAGAACAGAGTACAATATATAAGGGAAGAGAGAATAAAAAACGTAAAATAAGCAACCATCATGAATATGAATAACAGTGAAATAAATAAGAAAATTAAAACCTACAAACTCTTGGTATCATGGCAGTATCTATTGCCAATTGCTTCAAAGAAAACAGAGAGGATGACAGGGTTATACCAGAGTCTGAAAAAGAGTAACAGTGGCTTAAAAATATGAAACCAGCTAATATTAGCTAATCAGTTGGATGCTCATCTTGGACAAAATATGACAATGGCTAAAACGGTACTCAACAAAATGGGAATGTGAAGCAACAACACCCAAATTTTCACAGCCCCCCACACAGCGGTTTCAGAACTAAGTCACTGCCCACTGCTTTGCCCTTCACAGCCGTTCTTATCCTGAAGGTGTTACAGTTCACTGAGAAGATGCAGAATGAAAGTCGTGAATGTACTACTACAGCATGCACTAAACCTACCATGTGCCCTCTGTGCTGGTTGTCCAGCATTTGCACAAAGCAGAGTGCTCTCCAGATGCACAGTGGTGTGATAGGGAGACATCTGAGAGATTCCTGAAGCTATGGTGGCCACGAGGACAGTGCATCTAGTCCCACATTGCCCTAACAAAGAGTCACTGAGAACAGGGATCAGACAGATTATCCTGGTGGTGCTACGCTGAACATTGTGCACATGGAGTCAAAGGACAGAACAGGAGTTGCTAGCAATCATCCTGGCTTGGTGGAAGTAAATTTTCCTGAAAATATTTGAGTTCTGCTTTTTTTAAAAGATAACAAATCCAACTGGTAAAAGCAACTGTGTTGATGTAGCATAGCTGGCCATCAGCAAGATGACTTCAGTTGCACAATGTTCCACCTTTCAACCTGTTACTATGTGCAGTCAAAATGAGAGAGCATGTATTCTTCCACAGATTAAAAGTTTGCTTGCTGATATATATGTATGGAAGTATGAAGGACTATCAATTGCAGGTTGATTCTGCAGCGCTGTGCGGCCCATGCATTTCAATCAACTTTCTGGAAGAAAATATATTAAGAAAAGGATGTAAGATACATATATAAACTTTGCAGGTGATACTGAGACTTGTGGCTTTGTAAATCAGGGTAAATTGCTCAGTTTGAACTGGATAACTTTGTTGACTTCGGAGCAACCAAGTAATATGATATTTTTTAATATAAGCAGAAACAAACTAGAACCCAAAATATGACTATGTTCCCACAGGTGCTTCCCCACCACGAACAGGGCTTTCTAACACACCTGTAACCAGTCACTCTCAAAGAAGGCTTAGGAAGGAGGTGCAGTCCTGTATCTTTCTCCAATCTAACCTCTAGTTCAGTCAGCATTTTTAGGTCTGAAGCAAGCAACATTATGTAGTTTGGGGTCTGATGCAAATAACATCAGATAAATTTGTATGGCTGGTTTTATGCAGTGGGTAGACTAGAAAATGTCAGTGCTGTGACAGTCTAAATGACACAGAGTAACAGCCATCCTTTTTGCTCTAACATGCATAAAAGTATCAAAACCGTACCCTCTAAATAACATAATGTATCACAGTATATCATTCACCTCAGCTTTTCCCACCACAAGCTGTGATATAGCACAAGCCATACAAATTGTCACAGACACGTCAGGTATGCTGCTGTCCATCTTTTTTTGTTTACTGAGAAGCATGTAAGGTGCAAAATAATATCCATATTCAGTTGCAAGCAAACCATTTGTTGACAATAAACACAAAAATACAGGAGCCCAACCTCGCACTGAACAGGGTGTGTGAAAGCTCTGCCTGTCCTCAATGAGTGTGTCCAGGGGAATTAACTATCTCCCTGACTTTAAAGACAGGTTTTATCAGAGATCAAAACTGCTTAACTAGAACAGGATAACTCTTTGTACAGAGAGATCACTGATCGGTCAGGTGACCCATATTATACAAGAAGTTTTGAAACCAAATCTCTGAATTCCCCTCTCCTGCCCATTGCATCCTTACAGGGCAAGGTCTCCCCCTCATTTGCCTTTCAGATCAGAAACAGTCAATGGCCCTTAGTCTGCCCAAACCCCTTGCTTAGGAAAGTTTTTTTCTTTCCATCATGCCAGAGGGAGGTTGCTCCCTTCTGCACACAGGTTCCGTCCTTGTGCCAAATCTTTCCTTCTTCTGCAGACTCCCATGTCATGTCCCCCCTCCTGCTCGTGCCCTAGAAGCATTTTGTACCAGACATGTCCAGGAAGGGTGCAGTTCTCCTCCCTCCAGAGGGTCCCCAGAGTACCGCAGCCAGGACGAATTGCTATCCTTCCTCCTGCCTGGCCCTCCTGCCCTCTTTAACAAAACATAATAAATGGTTCCCACAGAATAAACAGAAAACAAACTTGTTAACTACTTACACAACTGCTCTCAATCAGTTTGAGAATTTTTTATAAAATGATTCTTGGAATAATCCAACATATATATATATAATATATGCACTATATATAGTGCATATATAATATATTTCATAAAATGTAGTTCCACTTGGCAGGACATGCTGCATGCTGTCTGTTTCAGAAGAAAAGATATTCCAAAGAGACTGCAACAGCAAATATTTCAGATATTAAAACAAAAAGGAAGCAAGATGAAAAGTGAAAGTGCTGAGCACAACCAACGAAATTAAAACATAAGAAAACAAGTGTGATAAGAGAACATGAAAAAAACAAACAAATAAAAAGATGCTGCAGTATATAGATCCAGGAAATTACTGCAGCCGTTTTTTGTAATAGCATTTGTTTTCCACATTGCATATTGCCTCTATACATTTGTATTTTATTGATATTTTAACACTTGTGTTGAATAGCAGAAATACAATATATAGAGTATTTGCAGAACATAAGAGTCTAATGTCCATAGAAGAAATATGGAGAAAGTTACATGAGAAAGGTAAATCTGTAGGGACTTTTTAGAGTATTTATAGGAATGGACTCCGAACTTGGGCACTTCTTTGATGCTATGGGTATCATGGCTTGGTCTTAAGGATACTGTCCATTCTCACTGGCAGGAATTACCGCTTTCTGCTGTGCACACTCTGGTTCTCTGAAAACTATGGATGGTGCTGGTAGGTGTCATCCTTCTGCCAGTCATCATACTGGTTGTGACAGGCTCATTACAGTTCACTTCTGCACAGCAGCTTTAAGAGGAACCTGCAACTTCTTCTTCTTCTTCCTTCACATCCTGTATATCATTTAAGAGTGTTGTACTGTATTTCTATTTTGCACTTTTGTGATTTACAATCTCCTACAAGTTTCTGTTGATATGTGAAATAGTCGTTACTGCTTCTTTTTGGTTTGGGAAGGATTTGATAATTCAAATATTAATTAACATTTTTCTGAAATTCATAATATTGGCAATTCTTCTTGCATTTACAGCTGATAAAACAGTGAGATAGATTTTTACATTCTCAATGGCCATATAAGATGTGAGCTTTGAATGTAGTGATCAAATATTAAATACATTTTTACCTTTAATTTGCAGAGACACTACTTTGAGTCTTAAGAATAATAGTGTTAAGGTATGGAAAACATTATTTATTAATTTTTATTTTGGCATGTTTCTGATCTGTGAAGAAAAAATAGAAATCTCATTTGTAACATGAACTTAAAGTTATTTCTCAGCATGGCTTTTACACTAGTTGACAAAAGGAAAAAAGAAATAAAAATTATTTGACTATTCACAGAAAATGGATTTAATACATTAGCCATTAAATATTATTCTAACATTGATAGAATGGCTTCAATAACAAATACTTTTAGTTGTAAATAATGCATTTCATTTCCAAAACCTCTTAACCTAATATACCCTCAAATATAATTTGACCAGGTCTAACAAAGCTCAGCTGGGATTTCTCCTCTGAATATTGGAAGGTTGGTACCTTTTCTGAGATAACTGTGAGTGATCATGGCTTCTCTGGGTATACAAAGAGAAGACCCCTCTGCCCGGGCTCTGCCTGGCTCGCTGCTGTTCTGTTTGCATTCCCACCCTCTCTAGTCCTGCAGGGAGTGGGGATCCCAGAGCCTCCCCACAACAACCACTAGCCTTGGGAGGGTATCGCAGTTCCCTGAAGGGGATTCCTCTCCCTGGATATGAGCAGATGTTGCTAGAGAACAACTAAATTACAGAACAGGCCATAACTTTGCCTATAAGAAATGGGCAACCACAGAGGTGTCCTCAGTCACCTCACAGTGGCTGCTCATAAGCAATGGGCAACATCTTTGTTCACCTTAGTGTGGCAAGTCACTGGGAAAGTAAATAGTCCCCACTGGTGGGAGAGGGGGTATTTCTCCATTTAGGTAACATTTTATTTTTGCCTATCAGATGGCCTGACTTAAGTGGGGCTGGATATTTTGTTGTGCTGTTACAACCCTGATGTCCTCCATGGGCAAAGGAGGGGAACCTCAGTCACATGGATGCCAGACTCTGACAGGAAGCAAGTTTGTGACAGGCGAGTGTGCAGATGATGTCTCTTCTTGCTACAGGTGAATGGACAGGCAGCCTGGGTAGCTCCCTGCTCACAGTCACCCCAAAGTCAGAAGCTCCTTCCTGTCCATCTGACCATGGCACCAGAGAGCCATCTGGGGCTACATGTGGTACGGCTGTACTCAGTCTGAATAGGACAGTAGTTTGCTGAAACACCCTGCCTGCTAGAACAACCTGTACAGTCACTGGAGGAGCAGTGGTGGATGGGATGGGTGTTACATTTACATAGAAAGTTTAAAAAATATGTTTTGGATTCCCAAAATATTGTTGGGGAGTATAAAGCCTTTAGCAGTAATAAAGATTACTTATGACAAAGGAGTGCAGTCTGGAAGTAGGAAAATTAACAGTTAGGAATATGATTAGTTTTCGCTAAGGGCCATTGAAACTTCAGTGTAAAGGGTATTCTCTAAAACTTTCATCTGTTTTCACGATCTTGTCTTTGCTCACAACCTGTGCATTAAAAACAAAGGCTAAATAATGCCTGTGTCCTGACCTTTGAAGAGGTTTTGGTGAGTGTTGCAGATGTTATGAGGCATCAGCCATGGGAGACACCTAACAAATCCATTTGAAGTTTTTAATTTTAAACAACAGGAGCCATGATTCAACGCTTAGAATTAACCTATCTTTGTTATAAGTCTTAATTGATTAATTGAGGGAAACTGTTTTATTTCTAGACACATTATGTGAGCCTGAAGGCATATTTTGTAACTATCACACTCTTTTAATTGTCTATTACTGTTTGAGATACCAGGGTCCACTCAGAAATAGCAAATAGGCTCCATTATTCACATGAAAGAAATGAAAAATATTAAAAAATAGTGTTCATGGAAATATCCTGGTATAATTCAAAATCCAGTAAAATCTCCTTATCATTCTGAAAACCTGTGTATGTTCTCCTTTTTGACTGTCATATTCGTGAACAAATTTTTTAATTATCGCCTTGTTAACTGTTCTTCTCACTAATATAAAATGGCAGATCTACAGCATCTGTAAATACTCATGAGGACCAAGTAGGTAGAAAAATGATCACATCAACACTTTACCTTTCAGTATTTTTTTCTGGGTGATTGTCATGTTTGAAGGGCAGAAAAGAGTAAAAGGCCTATCTTTCTATCTTTTTGACTCTTATGGCTGTATTCAGTGTAATAATAATGTACTATCAGATTTAACTGTAAAGACTTTATCTATGGCCTTGTATAAATCGAATTTTTATGGGAAAAATAAGCAAGGATGGGATCAATGAGGCAAATTTGGGATTAGGAAAATAATACTGTGCTTCAAGGAGCATCATAATATGTTTAGATTAATCATGGATTAACATCATAAAAACTGAAAACCCATAGTTGCTAATCTCTTTGAACTAGACTGAGCTATTCTAATCCAACACTGAACAAAGTTTTCACATGTGGAATGAGCCAGGAGTTTGCAACTTTTCTTTTGCTAAAATCCAGATTAAAAAAATACTTTTGATGTATTTGTTTCAGCAAAGGTTTCCTCAAGGCTTGGGCAGAGTTTCATGTTGAGTGAAGGAGAGGTAAAAAGATTCCAGCCATGGAATAATCCAGGCGAGGAACTTCACCTGGAAAGTAGGCAAGAAGAATAAAATTATATGGTTTTATCCTGGGATGAAATACGGTGGGTGGTGTAATTACACCCATTTCAACTGAAGTTGTACCTGCCCCTGCATATAGTAGGGAAACAAATCTTTATTTCGCAATTAATGAATAAATTGCTTTAACTGCTTTTGTTCTGTCTGAAAAACAGGGAGAGAACTTAAACTATTCTCTGTCACCTGAAATTTCTGGTGACACCTGAACTTTTACAACAAATTAACAAATGGCATTGAAAAAGCTGTGATACTTAGGCAAAAAAGGTTTCTTAGTGAGAAATCATGATACACTCAGTCAGCCTTTCCAATAGTCCTGGGTCAATGTGGTTAGTACAATTGCTGCATGCAACAGAAAGACAGGAGGTGCAACAGTCTGCTTAAAAGGTACATATAGCCTGTTGACCCAAGCTTTTCTACAGTCTAAATAACAACCATTCCAATCACAATCATTTCCAATAGAAATAATAGTGCAGCTGATTTACAAACTATTTTTTGGAGTCTATTTGTCTATTTGCAAGACATTTACTAATTATAAATAATTTGCATATTTTGAAGAGTCTGTTATTCCATTGTTAAACTAAATTAGGTCAAAGATCAGACCAAACTGAATGCTATAATTCTTGAAGGCCTCAGTTTTTAAATCTAATTGATTTATTTATGTAGAAAATCCACTAAATTGAAAAGGAGAAAGATAGGAATGTAAAGATGTTTCTGTCCTCTGCCCTTTTGCCAGTAACCAGCAGGGATCTTCTGCACTCCCAAGATCTTCCAGGTTCCTACTCTATCAGAAGGACTACTTCAAAGCTCCTAATGTTCCACATTTAATTTTTATGTCAAAAAATAAGAGTTGGAAGTGAAGTAACCATGAGGACGTGCACTGCTGTTGGAAAGGATTGGCAAGCACAAACATGGGTGTTAGGAAAGTGGTTTGACAAGCCTGGAGGATGGAAAGGGGAAGAAAAAGGTGAATTAATAATATTTTAGCAATAATGTATGGTTAGAAAAGGCAAACAACAGTGGTTTTTTGTTTGTTTGCTTTTGGTATCTCCCTTCCTGCCGCATTTTTGAAACATTTTTTTTAAACGACGTTGTCCTCTGTTATCCAAAGTATACACACACAGACAGACAGACACACAAAGAGATATCTTGGAAAAGTTACCTTATTTAAAAGTGAGCCTCAGAAATGTGCTTTAATAGTAATTGCAGCTGTCCCTGACACACTGAGCAGTGGTCAGCTAATTTGTGGGCATTGAAGTCATACAGCCACCAGCTTCATGAAAGGATTGTCCCTGGGCTGTGGTACAGCAGTTTGCTCCAGTGCCACTTATTTCTTTGCCTGGAAGCATGGGAGATAAAAGACTAACCTTAAGATGATAGTGCAAGTCAATAGTAAGGTCCTGAATGAAGTGGGAGACACAGTGCTTACAGTCCCTGCTGGACAGCAGTCAATATCAGACATCACACTTAAATTGTCACAATTTGACCTGACAATCCTTTTTCAGAAGGACCAGAAATAGAGCTAGCCAAGTTACCTTGCATTTCTGAAGAAGGTCATGAGGAGGTCACTGGCAGATGGAAGTGTGTATTAAAGATGTCTAGTATAAGTATAAACATGAACATTTCTAGCCTGCATAAACATAAATGTTAAGATGCATAAGGGATTGTTACCACCTAGCTGGAACAGGAGCACAGTTAAAAGATCTTTATAAGGAACAAAGAGAGATGTTTGCTCTGTTCATGTGAAAAAAAATTACTGGGGGAAAAAAAAAAAGAGACTTATATAGTCAGCAATATATGTTCTAAAAATGCAATTTCCGGATTAATAACAAAGACACTGTTCTAGTTCACTAGTTCCTTTAGGACGTGTGCTTTTGACCCATGCAACATATTGTGCCCCATGGCTCTTAGCTGAACTGTGACTTAACTGTGCCTATTTTTTTTAAAATGTGTGATGTCTATTAAAACTAGCTGGTGCTTGTACCAGGACCCCAGTGGAAATGAAAGAGATGTCTCGGTGGACTGTCCATTGGTTAAATATTAAAGGATCAAACTTTAATATTTAAGTGTGTATGCAGTATATTATATAAAACAAATTCCCATCTGAATATTTTAAGTTTTCTCTTTAATCTTGGGAAAGCCAGCCTTTCCACCCCTTAACTCTAATTAACCAGATAAAACAGTATTTCAAGGATATATCTCCTACAAAAAGAGTCAGGTTTTTCTGTAATTATATATATCTTTGCTCCAAGGCACTTATTAATTTGCTTAAAAGTCCATGCATCATTTCACAGATTGTTTTAGCACTTGTCATCTTATCAGTCCACGTCTGAATAAGGCACACTTGAAAAAAATGAAGTGAAAGATTAAGTATTCCAGCATGCGCTACATTATAAATATAACTGTCTACATTTTATAAATGAATTTCCATAAAAACAGAGCAACATAGAAGGGTGAGAGGTGATGGAGCACAGTGAAAGATGATGGGCCTGACAAATGCAGATGGGGAGGGAATCAGAGGTAGCAGCAGGATAGATAGAGCTGGAAATCTTCTATCCCCCTGCAGCTGCAATACTCCTTGACTCTGCTATTTTGTGTCTCATGTGCCAGGGAGCAGGAGGAGCAGGTGCTCTGCAGGGCAGGGGGTGGTGGTGGGGCAGGAGAGGCAGCACCCTGCTGCTGAGGGCTGCCGTCCTGCCCTACCCCAGCAAGGAGGGTAGAGTCGCCTGGTGATGGTAACCCACAGTCCCCATCACCCCAACATCATGATGAGGCAGGTCCACCATCAAGGCAAGAGTGTTCCGTCCTTGAAGTATCATAGTAGTCTAGAAACAGAAAAGAGAGGTCCTTCAGGTTAGTGAAACTGAGACCCAGGTCCCCAAAGGTATTTCTTCTGCATACCTCTATACACATACACCATTCAAGTGCTCAAAATTTCTGCCAAGCTACCACTTGACTCGATGGGTGTTTAAATCCTGTAGTTGGCTGACCAATGACCACACACTATGCAGCCCGAATGCTGAGGTTAACCTGCGAGTTAGCAGTGGCTGCAGCCTGCAACTGGGTTGTAGATTAGATCTAAATCTAATCTCCAAGTCAAGGGTTTGAATGTCACCTTCCTACATGCCAACTGAGGTCTCTCATCATGGGTTGTCTGCTGTCTTGCAATCAACATGTAATAATTTGTAGACACTGCAAGGGCTTCAACAGGAGACCTGGTCGGTCTGCAATGAATAGTGCAGCTCTGTGGACAGATGTGTAACTTGACCCTGAGCAAGCTGGCTCCAGAAGCAACATAAGTGCATCAGAGCTGTGTTTCACCCAAGTGAATTAGCCCTGAATGCTGAGATAGCTGCATGGGGTCCAGGACCTATCCACTGAATTGGTCAGGCACTTGGACTAGATGATCTTTGCAGGTTCCTTCCAACTGAAAACCTATTCTATTCTATTCTATTCTATTCTATTCTATTCTATTCTATTCTATTCTATTCTATTCTATTCTATTCTATTCTATTCTATTCTATTCTATTCTATTCTATTCTATTCTATTCTATTCTATTCTTTTTACTTGCCGGTTGCTCTGGAGTCGGATTGAGCATATGTCAGCCATTGTCACACAGATACAGCCATCAATCAGTCCTTCACACCAAATTAACCAGAATATAGGTGGAGAGGAATGGCATTTAGGTCATTTAGAGCCTATGCAGAGGCAGATGACTATGCCTAGTCCCACTTCTCTGCTCTTCAGCTGTGGCTGATTTAGGCAGATCCTCACTCAACTGATTTCTGATTTTATATCTATTTTTTTTTTTAGTCAATCCTTTACTCTCATCATTCATTGCCTGGGAAGTTGTATTTGGGCTGAGAAATCCATGAGGTCACAGGGGGAATAAAAGTTAACTTTGCAACATTTAAGTACCTTTGAGGATCTGGGCCCAAAGGCTTAATCCTACACCATCAAAGTCAATAGGAGCTTCCTGAAGTTAGAATGGGAAATTGAGGTAAGAACCTGAATATGTTCTTTTCTCATTTCTTTTTTATAGTTTCTGTTGATAAAAAGCCTTGGAGTAGCAATTCTTCTTTGATGCTTCTGCTGTAAAATCAGAGTTCAAAGGGGCTGGTTTGGATCTGTACAATAGTCTGACATTGTATCCCTTTTCTTCAGCTGCACAATCATATAAGAAAATTGAGCAATAGAATGAATTAAAAAGAAGTGCTATGAAAATCTTATTAATTTTACTGGATGTTTCGCTTACAAGAGAAACTTAGCTGAGGAATCAGTATTTGCCAGTTTGAGTGAAGAAGGAGCGGAAGCGGTTGTACTACGCAGGCAGAGGTATGGAGAGGCAGAAAGGGCAAACTGGAAAAAGAAGGAAGCAGAGAGGAAGAAACGCAATGTAAGAGCAGCTCATTTTAGTTAAGAAGAAGAACTTTGACCTGAAAAAGTCAGGATGAATCTTTGTGTTTTTTTCAAACATAAATGAAATATCCACATATGATCTAATATGATGCTACATTTGCTTCTAATTAAATGAAACAGACTCAAGCTATTAATTTGGTGTACTAACTTGTCTCTGTACCTGTTTGAATTGCCAAAAGGTTCAGCAGAAGGTTCAGAAAATTTTGTAACGGAAAATTATGAAATAATCTGCTGTTAGGAAAATTTTATCCTGGTATGACTCTGGTAGATTAGATAATAGCTATTTAAGTCTTGAACCGAAATCTGTCTAATGTAATTGGGTGTTCACACTCTTTGTAGAAATTGCTGTATTTCTCTAAGATCTTGGTGTCAATGTTATCTTGTTCTGCATATGAAAATATTTCCTTTTACCACGTTTAAAAATTTTTGCCTCTCACTTTTATGGCAGTTCTTATATCATGTTAACAGCAATTTTGCCCACTTAACTAAAGCTGAATTATTCTACAGAGGGAGGAATCAGAGAGTGGTCATACGGAAACTCATTATTCATTGACTAAGTTTGGAGAAATTGCTTGTCTGCCGGCAGTTGTACCCCAAAGACATTTTGATTAAACTTTTCCTGCAGGTTTTCCTACTCATTTTTTTGAAAATATTTGTTTGAGGGGAAATTTTTTTTCCAGGTGTCTGGAAAGGAGGAAGACTGAATTCCATATCTGAAAAATTTGGTTTGTCTCTGAAGGAGCAGATAGATCAAAGAAGTGGAGCTGGATAGGTAATAGAAGAAAAACAGGTGAGGAAGAGAGGAAATGGAGAAAGCAAGGAGCATCAAGATGAAGAAGAGTAAAGGAGTCAGGACTGAGCATATTCACACTGTATTGAATGGAAGGCAGAGCTTCCTTCCACAGGTGAGAGAAGCAGAGAGCCCAAAGCACTAGTAGGGGACATTGTTAGTAGGGAAACTCCTAAAATTTCCTTGCAGTAGGGCACATTTCCTGGCAATGACACAGAGTTGTTCCTTCTGCTTCTTAGCTGTTGGTCAAGTGCTCAGATAATGTGAGTGAGAGGCTGGGGAACCATCATGCTGCAAAACACAGAAATACACAATCTTGATACTCTTGAGTTTTGCCTGATTCCTAGCCAAGCTTCTACACCATTTTTCTAGTGGAACCAGTTTCATTATAAGTGATTTTATTAAGGACTTGGTACACAGCATGAGCAATTCTTCCTGTGAAAGTGCTTAATGCTTGGGAGACTATGACTAAATTTGTGTGGCAAAAAGTGCCCTGGACTTCTGCACAAAAGCTTGTATTTTTTTCTTAGCAATGTCCACATTCTTAGAGAGGGGACACTTTTGCAGAAAATGGGCCATGGTGATCCTTGTGTACTTCAGTCCAAATTATACAGTGGCATATATTGCAAATCCTAACGGTAAGTATAAAAGAGTTAGCTCAGTCATGCTATCATCGTTAGGATTACCCTTTTCGAAATATGGAGCAGAGAAAACTTGCATTGTTAAAAGAGGCTTTGAATAATTGCACTGTTCAGTGGCAGCCCTTTAAGATTTGTTAAAGGTCCTGTTAGCTTCCAACAGTGCAGAATAATCAAAATGCGGAATTTCTGTTTTGATACATGGTACACTTAAAAAATAAAAGAAACTTGTCAAAGGTTTAAATTAATCTCTTTTAAAGAAGAAGCACATTTTTAAAATGAGTTGTCTCAGATATTCCGAAACTCTCTAATGGCACAATATTGGTCTTTTGAAATTTTGGGGCATATCGCTTTTGGAAAGACAGTGAGCAATCAGACTTGTAAGTATAAGCCATGCTGCTTGTTTAACTATGAACTGAAAAGCTCCCTCCCTTAATTAAATAATATATTGATAATTTATTATGAATATTCAATTTTAATGTTGCCTTCCTGGACTTGTATTAAGTTTTCCATAAACAAAATCTGGGGATTTTAGTGAGGTGTCCCAACAACGGGAGAAGTATCACTAGTAGATTAATAGCCAGAATGCAGCTGGAAGTTCCCCCAGCCTGTCAGTAATTTAACTGGGATTTTTACTAATCTTTAGCAGTTTTAAACTACTATGCAGACAATAGTATACAGCTAGAATTAGTAAAACCTATGAAGAAATTCCACAGTGTGTGATACACATAATAAGCTTAAACAGATTTGGCTTAGAATAAGTTGTTAATTGACAGCATATGACTGCCTAAAATCACACAGCTGCTTTGCAAACCATTCAGACAAGCAGTTCTAAATTAATACACATCTAATTCATTATTTATGTAACAAATTATCTCCTTTCACAGTTAACAATAAGGAAAAGCATTTCCAAACGGGTCATCACTATAGCTGGCCATAGGCTTATATGGGATGCCATTTTCAAGGGCTGGAGAGAGTTGGCAACTGCTTAGAAAAAAACTGAGTTCATATTGGAGCTGGCCTTCATCTCACATCTCAGAAGGAAAGGAGCATAAATAAATAAATATTTTTCCAACTGCTTAGCTATATTTATTTTCCACTGCCTCCCTGCCTACAGCAACACGGATGTCCCCTGAGCTCTTGAACCTGTTCATTTCCCATCCGCTACCTGTCCAATTGAAGCAGCACTAATTATCCCAGAAGGCTTTGCTCCTGTCAGTTAAGACAGAAAAAGCACTCAAAGCCCTCTGAAGATGCACCAGGGCCATCACAGGCAACAGGTTCTGGAGCTCCTGGTGAAACACATCTAAAACCTGGAGTCACAGCCTGGAGCCGAGGAGGACCATTGAAGTGGAGCAGCAGGGGTGGTACTTAAGAGGCCTAATATGCAGCAGCATCTGAGAAACTCATTATTACAGACACATGCACTTCTGACCTAATTACAGTTAGATTTATTTCTCTTCTGCATGTAATGTATATTGCTTTGTTCCTGGTGTTGCTGTACCCTCCATAATTTTTATTTATCTCCTAAAATTGTTCTCTGCAGGTCTGTTCCTTTTCATTAAGGCCTTTTCTCATAGCTCATACATTTTCCAGTTCTCTACAGACTTTTCCAGATTTGTAGTTTTGGAGGATAATCCTGCAATTCAAATGGGAGAATTCAGATATATGGTCTTTCCATGCTATGAAGAACTGACACCTCAGGGTCTGCTGGTGATCACCCACGAGCAGTCTGAGCACTAATCAGATAATTTTATAGGCCTAGGAAAAAAAATGACTTTAAATAACAAATAGTAAAATTATATTAAAATTGTAAAAGCCTCCTTCCCATTTAATTATTTGTCAAAATATAAAAGCTATTCCACCCACTCTCTCCACATAGGACCTGTATAAACCATAGCATGACGTTCAGACAGATGTGGCTGATGTGCCAGAACTCACCCTACCCATGAGTAAAGCCATTAAGAATGAAGAAATCTTTCAGGGACAGGGCAGATACAAAGGGGGTAATAAAACACTCCCAGTATAGCAGTGTCATATTTTTACCTCCTCTGAGCTGTGGAAAAAAAGTGGAAGAGCAGATGCTCCTATTGGGGCAGCTACTTGGGGCCTTTGCTCTCAATCTGACAAGAGCCAAATACGGGATGAAGTGTGTGACAAACGAGAGGCATAAAAGTATTCATGCAGGAAACTTGCGACGTTCTGGGATTCACTCCCTTCCTATAAATAATTCATTTTGTAGCTGGAGACTCTGTTTATGACATGTGTAAGATTGGCAGGAAAATATAAGATGGACCACGTGATTGTAGAGCTAGTTGAAAAATGAGAATTCAAGTTCAGGGGAAAAAAAAAGTGGGAGATTTGGAAATTTGTTTTCATTCCATGTTGGAAAAGAACATGAGACTTTGAAACATATTTTTCTTGGTGTAAAACCTAAAAAAAGAGCTATTCTCAGAATAGCAATACTAGAGGCACTCATGTGAAATGAAATACTTGCTCCACAATGAAATTCCTTCTGTCTGATATAGACAGGAACTTGCACCTGTGGCTTCCACGTCCCAGTTCAACAGTCACTTGGGGAATAGTTTCTGCTTCTCTCTCTCACATTTGGATCATAAATTTAATCCCAAATCCAAGGGAAAAATGTTGAAATTAAAACATGTCTGGAAAAAGAACTGGGTTTGATGAACTTGGTATTTCGGAATGAAAACGGTAGAATAATTTGTTGATATTGCTTGTGCAGCTACACATGCGATATCTTTGCTCAGTGCTCAGTTTAGCTCAAAGAGCTTATTAACACTTGGTAAGATCTGTTCCTAGGATAAAATTAATAATTAAGGGTTTTTTTTTTTTTAGCTCCTGTTATTGTTAGCTTTTATAATAGCACCATGTTATTTTCCTTCTTCATCTGGATATTTTAAAAAATACTGTTTCTCAAAATGAAAGTTCATATTAAATCTGGACTACAGACTAATACTGAGAACAAGATTTGTTTTAAATTGTTTTATTAAAGATGACTAACTGTTGGAAGGAAATATGGTGTCTTCAATAGAATATTATGAATTCCTTACTCTACCATGTATAGCTCTTCTAATAAAGATATTTTTCTTGGCGTTGCCTGCTGTATGATGCTGTTGTTCAGTTTTAATTTTCCAAACCATAAAAAGCTGTGCTATAGCCTTTCAAGAACACCTCGGTAATGGTGCTGAACACTGAAGATGTATACAAGGAAGTATTTAATGCATGACATTTAAGATCCTGTAATGCTCAGCTGCCCATTACAGGTACCCTCTTTGTCCCATATGCTGCTCCCCTGCCAAAGGGGGATATAGGGCCACAGCTCAGCTGCCCCCATTTACACTCAGCCTTGATCAGAGAGGTAAAAAAATGCCCTTGGCAGGATAGAGAGGCATCTGTGATATAAGTCTTTGATCTTTCTCTGACTCTACTGCCTTGATGACACCCTCATCAGTGGGATGGACAGAAAAAAAGAGAAAGCTACCAGAAAGTGCAGCCAAAGGTGTACTAAGAAAGAAGTGAATTGAGCAGATCAGTAGCTCAAGGAACAATTGCAGACTTCCAAATGAAGGAAAAGTTATTCTGCAAGATAAACTCACTTGTGCTGAATCCTCCGTAACAAACTGATGGGAAAATATGTCTCAGTGCTAAATGTTAATTATCTGACTAATGCATGAGTGTCTTGACCCACTTGTCCACAGCTTGCTAATGCATAGGTGTACTCAGCTATGGCCCTTTGGTACAGTTGTATGATGATCCACATAGAAGTCTGTAAGGTTGTGTGTTCTTACCTGAATAGGCCACAGATTGGTTCAGTTTGCTGAAACATGCAGTTCTCTCTGTCACATGGAATAAGGTAACAATGAGGATTTAGGACAGCAAAAATATGAGTATTTAACAGGAAAAGAGCCCTTAAAACTTGAACAAATTGGCAGCATTAGCACGGAGGGAGTTCAATGACAAAGTACACTTGTCTTCCAGGCAAAAATACAAACAAAAAGAATAAAACCATATTTTATATATATAATAATAATCTTGTATTGTGGTTTAACCCCAGCCAGCAACTGAGTACCATGCAGCTGCTTTCTCACTCATCCCCCCTCCCAGTGGGACAGGGAGGAGAATCAAAAAACAGTAAAACTCGTGGGTTGAGATAAGAACAGTTTAATAACTAAAATAGAAAATAATGTAATTATTAATAACAAAAGCAATAACAATAATATTAATAAAGAAAAGGAATACAACAAAAAGAGAAATAAAACCCAAGAAAAAAGACAATGATGTACAATGCAATTTCTCACCACCCACTGACCAATGCCCAAGCAGTGATCCACCCCTCCCAGCTAACAACCCCCCATACACTAAGCATGACGTCCTGTGGTATGGAATATCCCTTTGGCTAGTTTGGGTCGGCTGTCCTGGCCGTGCTCCCTCCCAGCTTCTTGTGCACCTGCTCACTGGTAGAGCATGGGAAACTGAAAAATCCTTAATTTAGGATAAGCACTACTTAGCAACAACTGAAACATCACTGCGTTATCAACATTATTCTCACACTGAATCCAAAACACAGCACTGTACCAGCTACTAGGAAGAAAATTAACTCTATCCCAGCTGCAACCCGGACATCTTGATATTGGGGAATACAGATGTGTTCATAAAGGAAAAGCTTTTCACTGTCTCACTGAGAAGAGAGTGAGAAACATTTGCCAGGAATAATGCCTGAAACACTAGGACAGCTGATAAAAAAACTCTTTCTTGACAAGCACTGAAACTCCACTGAGAATGAGAAATTAGAAAAACATTTTCCTTAAGCCCAGAACCAAGATGCTGAAGATGGCACAGAAACTTATATCACAGAGCTGAGGCTCCCAGCACCCGCATTTAGCTTTGGAACTACAGACATTTGGTTAATTAGAGACAGCACCATACGTGAGGCACACAATATCATCTCCCACTGCTAGGCAGTGAGCAATGCCAGCCAACCGATTTGGTTGTAGTACGCTGCCAGATCCTCTTCAGCATGACAGAAAACCAGCTCTGTTGTCCAGCATCCTGACAGAGCATGAAATATCTTTTAGGGAGATGGACTGTGAGTGAGGGAGCTTAAGATGGAAAAAGGCCAATGAAATTTCTAAAATTCAGCCTTTGTGAAGCAAGGAATTGGCGACCAGAAGCTAACAGCCTGCAGAGACAATGCATCTCAATGTTCACAGAAACTAATCTTCACATTAGCAGAGATGAGAGATAAAAAGAGGTTAGAGGTAAGCTACAGGATCTGCACTGAACCCAAACCACTAAGCAATAAGTTATAAAATATTGCAATCAAGTGCAGGCTGGCTACCTGATTTATTCAGGGAAAAAAAAAGGTTTGTTGTTTATGTTAAGGATGAGTTTTACCCTGTGAACTATACAGACCAGCTCTGACAACCTGTGCCACATCATTTAGCAGGTACCATTACGCAGCCATTTCTATGAGTAACAGTTCATCCCAAGAGCTATTCCGGTGCTATCTATACTCTTGGGGAGGGCTATTGCCTACAGCTGCCTAGGAAATTTTGGATAAGGTATTTTTAAACCAATTCAACAAAATCAAACCAGGCTTTGGCAAAACATCATGTTGAAATGCTTTTGTGAGGATGAAGGCAAAATCCCATTAAACTGTTGCCTGGCTTCTCAGCCACTGATCGAACAAACAGCTTGTGGGTCCAAGGTGATGACACCCTTGAGACTGGATAACCCACCGCTTTTGGACAATACTGTCAAATCCCTTGGAGGGAAAGCAGAGAGCCTGAGAGTCCACTGCAAACGAGAGATGTCTGTATTGGCAGTAGAGATGCTGCCACAGCTCTCGAGGACTCAGCCAAGGGCTTCGAGGTGGAAGGGTGATCCTTGTGCCTCCAGGGAACTTCCAAGGCTCATGCAGCTGTGGGAATTGCCTGGGAAGCTGCTCTCAGGTCCTAGGTAAGCACAAAGACTTCCCAGGAGTTAAGATGGCTCTGCACTCCACATCATTCTAGAAAAAAGAGAGAGAAATATTTTAATTTTTCTTTGAGGAACAGACAATCATCCCCCTCCCCCGTCATGTATTTTTTCATTTGAGCCCTGAACTGTAATGTATTGTCAGTCTTGTATAAAGTGCCTGAGGTGGGGGAGACCTTTCTCATGGAAGTGCAGTCCTGAGTTTTTATTGCTTTTACTCTAAGACAATATTCAGAGACAATACTCTGCTTATCTTTAAGCAGATAGCAAAACTACCCAATGCAGGAAAAATGCAGCCAACGGGGACTGATACTGCCTCTATCAAGCACCTGTTGCCTTCTGAGAGACTGGTCCAGACAGAGTCTAAGAGCCACTATGGGAGTGCCCATGTCAAAAGGTGTAAAGGAAGCCCATGGATTTATTAAGATGAACGACAATTTTGAAATTTTTATGTTGGAAGTCCTGTCAACCTTTGAGCCACCCCCACAATAATATTAAATTACAGACATTTGGAAATGCAAAGAAACGCTTGGATATTGTGCTCTTTCCAAATAGCTCCAGCTCTTAAAGGCAGCTAGTGCTATAAAGCCTCAAAAAAAGGGGTAAGAAGGAAAAGCAGGAATTGCCCTGATGCAGACCTGGCAGTTTGTGGTTGCTAACAAAACTCTAAGCAACCATGGCAGCAACCACAATCAAAAAATGAGCTACTGAGTGTGCTCTGGGAAGTGAAATGATGTCACCAGCTCACCATTGGGTACAGCTTGGATGTACCATTTAGCTCAAGTCATTTAAAAGCATCATGAAGAAGCTAAGCAACTACCCAAGAGAGAATGCTGTTGACACTCTGGGACTGTGGCACTGCTGAAACTGGGTGGAATTTCTCTAACAAACCCTATTTTCACTGAAAAATGCCATTCACTTCTGCCTGAAACATCTCTGCTTTGGCAAACATTCCCTTCCCACTGCCTTTATCAATAGCATTACAGAATCACAGAATCGTCTAGGTTGGAAAAGATGGTGAAGATCATCTAGTCCAACCATTAACCTAACACTGACAGTTCCCAACTACACCATATCCCTAAGCAGTATGTAAGTACAAGAACATCCTGTGGTTGCATTTCTCCTTTATACAACTGCCCCATGTTCCTAAGGTGGGTACTGTGATTGCCCCTGTGTTTGGTTTGTGTGTGTGGTGGAGGTTTTTGGTACTAGCAGAGGGGAATACAGCAGTGGCCCTTGTGAGAAGCTTTTTGAAGCTCCCCTGACTTCAAGTTGGACCCACCTCTGGTCAATTAGTGATGGTGGCTGTGCCTCTGTGATAACATTTTTAAGGAGGGGAACCTGGGAGGAGGAGTTGGAGTTGTGAGGATGAGTTGTGAAGGAGACACCAATACAAACACCAAGGTCAGTGAAAGAAAGGAGGAGGAGGAGAGAAGGTTTGACGGAGCAGAGACACCCCTGCAGCCCATGGTGAAGACCATGGTGAGAGGGCAGGCTGTGCCCCTGCCACCCATGGAGGTCCACGGTGGAGCAGATGCCCACCTGCAGCCCGTTTCAGACCCCACACCGGAGCAGGTGGCTGCATCTGAAGAAGACTGTGACTCTGTGGGAAGCCCGTACTGTTGTAGTTTGGCACTGGGAAGACTGCATCATGCAGGGGGCACCCACACTGGAGCAGCTTGGTAGGAGTTGCAGACCATGGGAAGGACACATGCCAGAGAAAGTTTATGGAGGACTGTCTCCTGTGAGAGGGACACCATGCTGGAGCAGGGGAAGAATGCGAGGAGTCCTTCACCTGAGGAGGAAAGAGCAGCAGGACTGAATGCACCCCCCATTCCCTACTCCCCCATGCCGTTGAGGAAAGCTCAGCCTGGGAAGAAAGGAGGGGTGGGGAGAAGGTGTTTTTAAGATGTGGTAATACTCTCACTGTCCTACTCTGTTTCTTAAGTGCTGTTGTTGTTGGTGTTTGAATTAAATTGATGTTGTTTTTCTTCCCCTAAGAAGAGTCTGTCTTTTGACCATGACTATAATGGGTGAGTCACCTCTCTCTATCCTTATCTTGATCTCTGAGCATTTTTCTTTATTTTTTCCTTCCCATTCCTGAGGCGGAAGGGGTGAGTGAGCACCTGTGTGGTGCTCAGTTGCCTTCTGGGCTCAAACCAAAACATCTTTGTATACCCAGGCATTTATCTCTCTCACTCCTTTCTAAATAATCAGGTCCTAGCAGAAATGCTTTGCCTTAGTTATTGAGTGACTCACTGTGACTCTCCACTATTGAATTTAATCTGATTTTATTAAAATAGTACTTTCTACCAAGAGTCCAAATTCTTTTCTTTATTGACAGTTCTTCCCCACATTTTGTCATCAGTACCTCTAATTAGCTCTCTCCTGCTTCTTGTGGCAAGACAATTAATGAACAAGCTGAATGAATAGAGAAGTATCCTAGAACAAATCCATAAGAAACTCATACTATTCCTCACTTCAGCCAGATACATCCTCTTTCAATACTACTCATTGCTGTGTTCTTTTTACCTCTATTTTATTCGGTTCAGAGTTTTTCTAGTCATCATTCCCTTTTTCCACTTAGGTAATAATTTCCCATCTTTAGCTGTACCAACCACTTTATAGCAATCTGAGTAAACATGGTATATTTCATTCCCATTCTCTTTTTTAAAGAATTATGTCACTAATTAAATAAGACTATGTAGTTGTGCGATACAGTCCACATTAGCTAAATCCATGTTGCATTCTATCTCCTTTTCTATTTATCTCCATTTTATTAACCATTAATTTCTTCTAAACTCCATTCTAATGTCTAATGTATTATGGCAATCATCTTAACGGATATAGACTTGTCTGGGCACATTTTTCACCCCTTCATCCTCAAACATAGACACTACATATGTTGTAATTCAATCAGATGGTATTATGCCAAACACTGTGATACTGTAAATGCTAGTTGTGAGTGCCATTTTTCTCAGAATACTGGAATGGAGATTAACAAGTTAATTTTTCTTCTTCCCCACTCTTGCCATCACTTAAATCTTGCAGTTTTTCTTTCACTTAAGATGAGGTGACTTCTATTTCCACGAATCCCATTCCCGTTCACCATCCCCCCATACTGGTAATCTTCATAATTTTTGAGAAACTAAGGTAGACAATTGATTTAGTTTGGGGACCATATCTCAGCTATCTTTAATCTCCACCTAATTGTCATTGCATTCATGTTCCCCTTCTTCTTACTACCCTCTCGCATTTTTTGCTGAGTCTTTTAAAACTCATGCAGCAAGAATTTTATTTTCCAATATTATTTGCAAAATTTAACACAGCAGAATTTTTTACAGTGATTTTATCATTTTATCTTGGCAGTTCTGACCTCTAAAAGACATCTTTTTGTTTCTTGATCAGTTATTTTCTATTGTTAAGATATATTTTTGGGCATGATTGTTCGCCATTCAGGCACAAAAGTCTTCCTTGGGTGTAAGATTTTACCAGTTCTGTAGGACACAAATTCCAGGTGAATTTGTCAAACCTACTTCTTACTCCTTGCCACCAGCAAGCCAAGTGTCTCATAAAACATCACAAATTTCAGCATTGCAATTGGCAGTTATTGACAGTCTCAGTGGAGAGGACAATGACTAGATTGGCAAGGAAAATGAATTAATTTGTCATTCTGAGTGGATCTTCTGTAACAAGGCTAAAGGAATTTGGCAGCTCATAATTGGAAATCTTGTTTTTTGCTGGCAGTACTCTATCTATACAGTGAACGATGCAAAGGCTTCAGAGGTAACCCTCTGGTGCTCGTTACTAATTAAACAGATAAAAATACTAGCCAAGAAATATCAATTCAGCTAATGAGAAACAAAAACCAGAATGTGAAGCACCCTCTGTCTTGGAGTTCACCATATCTTGAATAACCTTCTCATCTGCAGTTCGGAGAGAGCCCTGTAATAGGAGCAAGACTTAAAATTGGCCCTCAACTGTTTCTCACAAGCACGGTGTTTGAACTAGTAATTTCATGGGTCAGAGGGAGGTTTTACCAGATGCACAGATTTCAGTGCTTTGTGAACAACTACTGTGTTTAGAAATGTGGCAACAGGTTTTTTTGATGGTTTCAATTAGATCTATCCATTGGGTCTTGCTGAGAAAGGTTTAGTCTAACAAGCAGGGTCTATACAGCATGCAACATGGGCAAATCCCTTTGGAGGCCATTTAAGAAAGATTGTAACCATTTTCTTCTACAGGCTGTTTACTTGCAAAGTATTTCCTTAGTTGTTAAAGCACTGCTAAGCTACACATATATTTGTTCTGTAGTTTCTACCAAAGCCAGTGACAGCAGCTGTGAGATTTCTGTCTTATGCTATAATGGCAAATGGAACAACTGGTGATTTTATACTCTGTAGGACTCTTCTCTCAAATTGTCTTATTTAGAAAAGAAAATTACATGTTTTACAGTTTTAAGTGCAAAGACTGGGAACAGTTGCCCTTTAAATTAATTCCTCCTTTCCTTCTAGTTCTGGAGGGTGATTTTCCCTTCTGTCCCTTGGTACTGCGTATCTTTCTGGAGAATACTTTTGCCTCTTTATTTCCTTTCAGATTCCTTTTTGTTCCACGCTTGCTCTTTGCCATCTTCTGGTATTGAAGCTCTCTCTGTTCAACCCCACAGTTCCAGGCAATGTTCAGGTTTACCTCTATTTCAGTGTCGCAGTCCTCTAAGTCGTTACCTCATGCTCTTTAGCTTACATGTTGCTTTCTGAACTTTGTTTCTTGCGTCACGGTATGTATCTTCTTTTTTACCTTGCAGACCAGAGCGAGATGCCTGTAGGAGTCACAACAGAATGAAGATGGAGCTTTTCAATGTCTGCTTACACACCACCTGACAACCTGCCTCCTTAAAGCTAGAACTAATACATACATGGTAAGAATAAGGATAAACAAACAAAGACTTTATATAATTTCATGTTTTCTGTGGATCACTTGATGACTTGAGAATGAACACAGTTGCTACTGAGGTGTGGCTTATGCTGTTTAACTTACTGATAAATCATCTAGAAAAGGTCACAATTTGGTGACAGTTTGCTGATGATAATTTATGGCTGTGAAACTGAAAGTCAGCTGTAAAAGAGGTGCAGAAGTTTCTCACAGTACTGAATTACTAGATAAACGGAGATGTGAATTGCTATAGATGAATGTAAAATAATGTGCATGGAACAAAAATACGAATGCTGCATGTATCATGAGTTGACCATTACCGTCCAGAAACAAGATCTTGGGGTTTTGATGAATATCTCTGTGAAAACATGGACATAACACATTCATTCAGCAGCAGACAAAGCAAAAAAAAGGAAATTGAATGTTAGGAATTCTGAAGAAAGTAATATAAACCAAGACTAACATTATTCTGCCACCACCTGATGGTGATGAATCCCTGAGGCATGTACAGCTTGAACACCCTGTGTACTTCTGGTTGCTCCATCTCAAAAATAAAATGATAGAACTGCAAAAGGCTCAGACAAGGGCAGAAAGGACAATCAAAACTCTGGGATGGTTTCTGAGCCACACAGGAACCACAGAGCAGACTAGAGAGATGGCTGAGGGGGTACACAACAGACATCTACTAAATCATGAGTGCCATTAAGAGGATAGAAGGGGAACTGTTTGTCCTCTGTTTTACTTCTCTACAAGACCTAGGAGTGAAAACTATCAAATAGTAAGTGCAAAGCAGATGATGGGAGATTGTTCTTGTAACACAGAATTAAAGTGTGGAATTCCCTGATACAGAACGTTGTGTGTGCTAAAAGTTCATATGGTTTGAATGGTGTTTGGACAATTTTATGGAAGAGACTGTTAAATCCCACTTTGCTTGTCCCATACTTGCACTCTTGCTAGGAATATACCACGGGTTGTTGTCAGCATCTACTGAATTAAACTGAACACTGGCCTGATCTGATCTGTCCGCTTTATCTAAATGACTCTGGTCATCTTAGTACACAAATTATTCTCATCTTGAGGGAACAGGGACTGTGATGCTTATTTTTTGCTGCAAAACATTTCTCATATTTGGAGAATATTTTATTTAAGTAACCAGCCACTAACAGCAACCAGAAAAGTTGTGAAAACTGGAATCAAGCTTGTAAGTGCCTATTTGGTACATCAGACTGTTTCTAGAAAGGGCTTAGTACTACCCTCTGCATTTCAAACTGGGCGACCTAATAACAGGCTTGTGGCACAGAGAAAAATCAGTGAAAGAGTTGCTGTCAGGTCTCTACACTGATGGGCAGGTGAGACTGGGAACAAAGGAAAGATGGTGCTCATGCTCTTCACTTTCACTAAGCTGGAGGGAATACCTCATGTTATGGGCAAACCTCGAACAAACTGTATTACTGGGGGCAAATGGTGTGTTTGACCAAAAGACAGAAGCAGGTGATCACAGATTTGAACAGCAGAAATGACAAGCTCATGCCTTCACATTACTGCATGACTGGAATCTATTAAAGAGCCTTGTGAAAGAGGAAAAGCTCCCATCAGTCAATTCCTGTGCTAACATTAGTGATAGATATTTTTGTTCTAGGTTATGACTGAAACTCTAGGAAATGTGAGTTGCCTACCAGTGTTAGAAAGACACTAGATTTTTAAAGGATTCATCTCCCAAACAGAAGTTGTACATAAATTATGTATTTGCTCATACAGGCTCTTACATATTATTATTTTCTGAATGAATATATGAGGCTTCATTCACACTTGGAGTAAATGTATAAAACCATATTGCCTTGAATTATATTTGAGTTCATCCAAGTAAATTAAAGTAAAATAATATAAATAATTTGCAATAAACAAACGAAATAGTAGATTAGATTGTGACTGGATATCATTAGAGACTGCTTTTTCCCTTAATGAAAACCTGCAATATCTGTTAGCCCCTCTTTTAACTAGGAAAGCTGACAGACAGTTCTCTGTGAGAAGTCTCAGCTTTATAAGGTGATTTATTTCAGGACATGAGAACACAACTATGTTGACCCCTCCAGTGACGCATGGCCCATTTGTTCTCTCATCCTCTATTTAGAGGAGAAATGGATATGTGGGTGTTTCTGAAAATCAAAATGCAGATCAACTCACCAGGCAGAACTCAGATAGAAAGATGGATGACTTTTGTAGGCTTAGGTCTTTTTCTAAATACCAGGTTAGGTTCCAGTTGAGTCTGCTGTGGAAGACAAAAAGTGGATTTTCTATACATCTTGCAGATCTATTGCAGTTTCCAAGGAGGGACTGGTTTTACACATGGTACCAGTCATATTTAGTTCCTTATTCTGGCACTTTCTGTAGAATTACATGTGCCTTTTAAATAAAAACTTAAGAACCCTGCCCTACAAGCTACAAAAACACAGATGGTTGACCTCTTTGACATCACTGACTTAATTTGTTTGTGAAATGCTGCTCATTCACCCTTCAAATTCTGTCTCACCTTTTCTCAGTACCTTCCTAATTTCCAGCCATGACTGTCAATGTACATGATATGTACCATATTCCTTTCCATTAGCATTGCTTTTTCTGCATTGCCAATTCTTGAAGTTATAAAAATGTGGCCAAAATGAGGAGGTAAAAGTGAGCCATTTCAAGGCCTTTGTCTTTGGCTGCCTTTCTCATATGTAAGACATCTCTGGCCGAAATAGTAAGTGGCATGAAGAGAAAAGCAGACTCCATGCTGTTTCTAAAGCTCTCTGTCCCATGAATGACTTCTTTAGCTTCCAAATAGTGTTTTAACTACCTTCTTGATTCTTTATAATGTTTCTAAGGAATATTTCCATCCTAAATATCCCTTGGTGGGACACTGAGTTTGACCATGAGAACAAGTTTTGGAGCCATGTGAGCATAGCTGCCATCATCTGGCCCCCTACTGTACGTTCTTAGTAGGACTGCTGAATTTTCTTTTCCAATTTCATGTTTTAGGTTGAAGGAGTTTCCTTTTCTCTGGATATTTCTGAGCTTGCTTCTGAGAACAGATTACTTCAGATGTCACAAATTTTTTTCCTTAAACTGTGCCCCTGTGTTACATTTTACCAGTTAATATGAGAAAGGACATAAAACATTGTCAGAAGGTAACAACTGGCATTAATTCTGTTTCCAAGAGTCATTCACTTTCACTGACCATGAGACTGAGAGTGTGAAATGACTGCAGAAGCAAAGGAGAAAGCACAGCAGTAGTTGCTTTCTAGCTGTTTTTAATAATTGCAGTTTTCTTGTTCTTTAAGCAATTCCTTCCTACTTCTTCAAATGTGAGCAATACCAAGAGGGGGGAACAGGGTCGAAAATATTTGTTCCTTTCTACCTTCATGGGCTGAACCAGAAAACAGAAGACGGTAGGATTAAGATATGTTATAATGAGGGGTGCCCATTTCTCGTCTGAGAGAATTACCTGAAAAAAATTCTTCACCCTCCCCTGAGACAAAATTTCTCCCTAAACCCCACCAAGGATGGCGGCAGGGTGGAAGAACACCCAGCCAAAACTATGCTTAATGGATCAACTGCAGGACATAATCAGCAGTAATAGAAACACACAAGATGAAATAAAGCAGCATGTAAGAAGACAGTGAGCGTTAGCTCTCCTTTTAGCTGGAAGTATGTGTGCATATACTTGGATTTTTTGGAAGACGTTCAAAGAGTTTCTCTGTTTTTAGAAAAACACACATGTTGCTTCCCATTATCCAGGAATGTTTCTTTTCTTGGGCCAATTTCTTCTGTGCATGAGGTGAATATAGGAAAACCTCCAGGTAAGGTGTTTAAAGTAATGAAAACGTAGAACCTGAACCAATTTTTACAATGGTTTCATATATTTTTCTACTGTTTTAATCCACTTAAGGACTAGTTTGAGTAAGGAACACTTAAAACATTTGCTTAACACATCTTGCAAAAGATACATCATAATGTAAAATGTTGTTCTGTGATATTCCAAGATGAACAAGTACTAAAGTGTTCCTGTAATACATTTACTTCTTGTTTTTTCACATAAAGAATAAAAGTGACTTGCAAAAGCATATTTTCAGTGTAATTACATGTGATTCTTCTCCAGTATGCCTTTTCCTGAAGGTAGATAAAACTAATCCAACCTTATTTGACCGGTTTTTCTTTAACCTACAATTCAGCCCATGGCTTTGCATTTGCTGTTCCTCCTCTACACCTCCCTTCCTCTTCCTCTTTGCTTTTCTTTTCCCCTTATTCTTATGACTTTCCAGTTGAATCACTCCAGTTTCTCCTCCATTCTCTACTTTTGTCTCTTTCTCATACCTCAGTATCTAGCCCAGAAAGCCCCAAATTTTGCTTTGTACATGCATCCATTCTTTATTTATTTTTCCTGCATCTTCCATGTCAAAACAATTTCCTCTTCCAGTAGACATGCTACATTCCTTAACAGAAAGTACTACTCCTCAACAGCAGTTGAGAGTTTCTCCATGTGAGTAGTTAAGTTGCTTATTTGAGTTCTCAATACGTACAGAGTCTGTTATTACAATTTTTGTAGCTTATTTTCACTTTGGATTTTCTCCATTCAGTACTCAAAAACACCCTTTGTTTGCTTGATCTTAGCACGTACTTCTAAAAGACCAATGAAGTCTTCACAATTTATATTCACTTTCTTCCCTCTTGTCTTTTCCTTAACACTTTCTTAATATTTTCTCCATCTGCTCTGATAAACCTGTTTTCCTCTCTTTCCTAGTTTTCCTTGTTCACATTCCTGACTTTTGAATCAGATGGTGGGTGATTCATTTGACCTACTTGAGGTGTGTATAGCAGAGCGAGATGAATTGCACCACAGAATTGCCTGTTTCTCTTTATTGCCATTAACTACAAAGGGATACTGAATGACTAGTTCAGATACAAATAACTACAAAGTTAGAGGAAATCTATTGCATTCTTTTGCCCAAATAAATCCAGAAAGCAGAGAAAACTCAATGTATCAGACTGCCCTGTTTCAGTCTGGGCTGAATGTGGAAGTACTTAAAGAATTCACTCATTCTACCAAGTGTAGAGCTGGACTGGTTGGGGGGCGGCAAATAGGATGAACTGGTTAGGAAGCAATGTCAGGCTGTTGAAAAGAAAGGCAAACATCTCACTGAGATGATAAAACATGGAAATGCCATGCCAAGATAACTAAACCTGCTGTTCAATCAACATGCTCCAAGTGTTAGTAAGAGCAAACTATCCAGCCTGGGCTACTTGGAAATAACAGCTATGAGGAGAAGTTGAACAACCTGGAGTAATTTATCCTAAAGAAGAAACATCTGAAGGGGGATATGACATTAGCCTTCAAATACATAAAAGATTGATGAAAAGAGGAGAGGCACAATCTGTTCCCCCTGTCCAAGGTGCACAGGAGAAGATACAAACAGCCTCAGTTGCAACAAGAAACATGATTTAGAGCACATTTTTTTTCTATATTTCTGTAACTGTCATCAGAATCAAAACCATCTTCCTCTGTGTGTGTGTGCGTGCATGTGTGTAGATGTATATATTCTAAAAACCTTTCACGTGAAAGCCAGCTGGTAAGTGCTAAGCTGTAAAACTGAGGCTCAGGTTTCAACTGGCTGGTGCCTAGGGAACAAGAAGAGCACTGTTTCTCTGATTCATAAAAGGGGTGTGTGCTTGTCACCATCTCTCTTATCCTTTTGTCTGTAGAGGAACTGGGCACAGCTTGGGGCTATCAGCTGAGAAAACAAGCCTTTAAATCATAAGCTTCAGGCAGTTAAGTGAAAAGCATCAGTGTTTGTTTTTTATAGAGGAGGGACTAGCACCTCCACCTTATTATTGTTTTAGGCTTTTATTTAATTTCATTGGGAACTCAGATACGAGCTTTTATATCCGATTGGTGTTTGAACACCTTCTCATCCGTATGTGGCTTCCACATCATAGAGACATAAAAGCCCCACAGAAATATGAGGTAGAGGGATATTAGAGAAGTGAAAGTTTTGAAATGAGAAATGAACTTTTCCCCTTCTAACACATTCAACAATATACAGGCAGAACTAGCAGGGGAGACATACTGAGGTGGATCAAAAGTGACAGAAAGACAGCTGTGTATATCTGGCACACATTTGCTGGAATAAAACAGCATCTGTATATAATAAACCTTGCAAATGTGCATTTTGGGAAGGATTCACTTTTCCAAGTTTTATTGTTTATTTCTTAGTGGTGGCTCTAACAAGCAGTGGCTGACAAATCAGTGTATTTCTGAGTTGGCAGATGTCTTTAAAGGATAATGCATATTTTCATCCTCGAGAGAAGTGGACAAGGTCTTTATTTCATAAATATTATGCAGTCATTTTTTTTGCATCCTCTTTAGACTAATTCAGTGAAGCATAAGTAAACAAGGCTGACAATGTGGCATAACTCACCTTGAAATAAAGAGATGGACATTTATTGACCACAGTAGGAAAAGTACTTGCTCTTTAAAATAATGAACATAAAGGATTGTATTCTTTGACAATGTCAATCGGCATAGCCCCTGTGATTTACATCATCTGATTATTTAGCTGATATTCTCAGCATAGGATGGGAGGAGTATTTTTTTTAACAAACCTCACCAAAAAGTGAAAAGTTTTATTCAAACTGAAGACTCAACAGTAATTATTTTTTATGTAACTTCTCCATCATTATTTATTCCTATCAGCATATTTTTGCTTGAGATAGGACTATATGTGCAAGTTTTTGGGAGCCTTTAATGGTGACAAGAGTTAATTATTAAGAAGAATGACAAAACATATCAGCCAACCTTTGATTTCTTAAAAATTATCTCTCTGACATACATACACTTCTCTTCAGAATATACATGAATGTACTTATATATACATGTTTTTTACATATGCATATTTTTTTCAGAATTTATGATTTTTTCCTGCACCTCCTCCAACATTAGTATATTATTCACAGATGTAATCTTGCAACATACTTACCATCACCTTGACATCAAAGGAAACTGACTGTAGTTACCAACTTACATTTAAGGTGCAATCTTTTATAAACAGTATATTTTGCAACTTAAACTGCTTGTCCTGTTGCCACCATAAATTTCAGTTTCTGAATAATAATAGGGATGCTAATAACCATCAGAAAGAGAAAATAAATTATTAATGGCTACTAAGAAGTAACAGAAGTTACAGAAAATGTCAAATCAAATTTTTCCTTAGTTGATAATGATAATTCATTTTTTTATTTCAAAACAACCTTTTTTCTTTACCTACTCTTATGAAATTAGTAATGGATTTCCTGTCTGCTGGCAGAAGGAACCAAATTTCTTTCTATTGAATTGATTATAATGTTATATGTGGCAGAACAACATGCTTTAGTTAAATTTCCCACAGTTTCTGAATGCTGTATTAAGAAACTTGTACAATAGGATTTTGTCTGCTATGCCCCATGAATGCTGAAGAGTCATTAGGAAGGTTTGAGAAATCTGTTTAATGAAATGATGATGATGTTAGAGAGTCCATAAGGAACTTGATAGCATACTCATGGGGAATCAGGACCCAGACTGTTCTTTCAGTAAACTGACTATTTTATACAAAAATGGAACACCTACTGCTGGAGTACCTGCAAGAACCTTTCACCAATTCACCACATAGTCTTGCTGACTATAGCTGGAAAAATGTGGTATGAGGATGGGCTCTTTCTTTGCTCCTAATTTTTTTAAAAAACTGCCACTGTCATTTATGCAAATGCCATTCCTGCTGGTGTCGTAAGTTCTGCCTTGGTCTAGAAAAATACACCCTAAAATAATATTAGGTAGAGGGACACAATGAGTACTCAAACTCTACAAGAATTAGGATTTGGTAAAAAAGTTGCTTTTTCAAACTCAAAAATTTTTAACTCAAAAATCTTATGTCAGCTAGAAAATGTCACACAAGATGAGTATTCATGTAATCAAGGAAAGTGCTTTGCAGCTGTCATGATTTAATCCCAGCCAGCAACTGCTGGTCACTCACTCCTCCTCCCCTGCCCCCCATCCTGGCCCCCAATGGGATGGTGAGGAGAACAGAAAACAAGTAAAACTTATGGGTTGAGATAAGAACAATTTAATAATAGAAATAAAAATAAGATGTAGTACTAGTAGTAATAATAATAATAATAATAATTATTATTATATAATGAAAAGGAAGATAACAAAAAGACTTTGAGATAAATGCCAGGAAAGACAAGTGATGCACAATGTAACTGCTCACCACCCACTGACTGATGCCCAGCCAGTCCCTGATCAGCGATCTGCCTCTCCTGGCCAACTCCCCCCAGTTTATATACTGGGTATGACGTCATATGTTATGGAATATTCCTTTGGCCAGTTTGGGTCAGCTGTCCTGGCTGTGTTCCCTCCCAACTTCTTATGCCCCTCCAGCTTTCTTGCTGTCAGGGCATGAGAAGCTGAAAAAACATTGACTTAGTATAAACACTGCTTAGCAACAACTAAAAACATCAGTGTGTTATCAACATTATTCTCATACTAATCTAAAACACAGCACTGTACCAGCTACTAGGAAGAAAATTAACTCCGTCCCAGAAGAAACCAGGACAGCAGTGTACTATTAGAATATTTGCAAAGGGGGCTGATCACAAGACAAAGGAGAATAGACTGGGAGACAATGTTAATTTCACCCAGATGATTTTTGATATAAGTTGTAAAAAGTTGGGTTGTTCCATAGCTGAAATATTTTGTGCTGAACAATTTTGGCTGAGACAGGAGAACAAAAATAATAACAGTGCCATGGTGTCCCCCCACCTTCCTCTGGTGTAATGAATTGCAGTAGAGCTACGAGTTGCTTAGGTAAAAAGATTACCAATGGGACAGTGACTTAAATACCAGATTTATTTTTTTTCTCTTTTTTAAAATGTATTATATTACATATTTATTATGTATTATATTATATTTCCATGTAAATAACATGGAAAACTTTGAAGTGAATACCACTCTTGTGGGTGTCTGTTCTGTTGTCAAAATATGTGTTCAACAGCTTTCAGCATCATGTTAACAAGCCATCTGACATCGAAACTGTGTTTGCTCTCATGTTGAACCTTTGTCTTGAATCTCCACTCTTAACGAAGGGCAGGGCAAGAGGATTTAAGAGTGGCTGGTTGTGGAGGTCAGTAGGTGGGAGAAACAACAGTCCTATAACTCACCTTCAGTCAATTTAACTGCAAGACAAACTCAGGATGATGAGAACTGTGCCAACCGCGTATGTGTGCTGACATGCTGCAGAGTGTGTTTCATGATTCATCAGCTGCACTGTGATTGATTGGCCCAGCATCCTGGCAGAGCCCAGAAATTTTTTACTTGTCTCTGAATGTGTTTCATGATTCTTCGGGCAATCTCTGATTGATTGGCACGTGGGCTGAGCCTACATTTGATTTTTTTTTCCCCATGCCCTGGAATATTTGTTTGATGATTCATCATACATACATATTGACTGGCACATTGGCAGAGTCCAAAGTTTCTTTACATCACAAAATATTGTTTTATGATTTGTCAGGTAAATTGACTGTTTCCTGCTGACACTTGTAGATAAATTCTGCTAGTGTGAACTGGAGAGAAGAATACAACCTTCGGCTTACAGCTAGTTAGGGCAGTGATGGAGGATGGGGTCACACTGTTTGTCTAGAGAGAACGGTTCCTTTTGCTTGAATGTATAGTTGGTCATTGCACTTTTTAAAGAGCTGAAAAAAAAAATATCTTGAAGAGACTGTGTTAGAAAATGCAAAGTGAGGGCATTACTTCTACACATTAATTCTTGTTAATATCAGTCTGGTAACTATGCTGAATAGGACATCCAAGCATGACTAAAGGAAAGAAAGGCCTCATCTAAGTCTGTAAAGAGAGTAGATTTTTAATGACACTTTAAACTGTGCCACTTGCCTTCCATCACCAAATCGTACCACTGTTCTCTAATTGGCTATTAACCACACACACATTACTTGAAAGTCAAAGGAGAGATTTTAAAAGATGGCAACAACTTTAGCGCTGGCACTCCAAAATGGGAGTAACAAATCAGATTCTCTTTTGAATACTTGTAGACAATAATTCTTAGGTCATCCCTTTTCCCCCCCTCAGATGAATAACATTTGTCCAGGGTGATGGATTCACAAATTGTAATTCAAAAAATGATTTATTTAGCATTACATGTCATTGTGCAAGAATTGACTCCGTGACAAAAGTTTCTGGGAAGTTGATCGTTTCTTTTGTCTAGGAAGATGGATGCTCTTTTTAAAGTCAGGTTTCCTCCCACAGTTATTGAAACACAGAGACCATCACCTAGAATGTATACCTTACGAACCAGGAAAACTATATCCCATACATTTCTACATGGTCTGTGCACATTTCTCCAAACTCTGCCCACACTAATATATTTCCACAGTTACAGAAAATATTTTATAGCCTGTCTGGAGTCAATGCAGAACCCTTTTTCAGGAAAAATGGAGACTGAATTGTAGATGTAACTCTTGTTATTCCAAGAGATAAATAAGAGTTTTATGTTTTCAACCCCTCCGCCCCCATAATTAGCTTATTTTTTATGTCTACTTCAGAACTAAGGAAGAGCATAGATTAAGCAAGGTGTCACACGGATCAGTTAACAAAATTGTTGCTCCTGGAGTAATCTGAAGGAATATGTGGAAAGAGAGAAGAGAAAATATAGGGCTTTTGAAATGCAGAGGAATGGAAAAAAGGAACTTAACTCCCTTCTGAGTGGCCTGTAAAATAAAAACATTAAAAATAAAATTATGTTATGAGCTGAGAAATCAGCACAGCAATGAAAATCATGGAAGAACTGAGAAGGATGCCTTTTGATGAAAGTCACAACCCAGGTAGCGTTAAGTTCTTTGCCAGGAAGAAGAGGTTAAAGGCACCATTTTCTAACTAAGATGGCTTCCTAGATTAAGCCATATGGTTCTGGTTGAAGGAGAACCTTCAGCCTTCCTTCTTCTTTCCTCCCTTCTTCTTCTTTCTGTGCAGGATTTCCTCCTCTGGTCTCGCCTCCAGGCATGTCTGTCACTGGAAAGGGCTACCTCATTCTGCAGTTCAAATTGCAAAGAGCTCAGCCAGGGAGTGAAGGTCTCCCTCCCTCCTTTCCTCCCTCCCAGGCAGGGATCCAACTGCCTCTACAGCAAATGTTTGTATTTGTGTTCCTCGTGACTTCATACAGCTGAGACATCATATGCGTCCTGACTTCTGCAGGTCTCTGACACTATTGTGGGGTGCTCCTTTTAGATCTTTTAAAGTTCTTCCTTCGTTCAAGAAAGGATTAGTATCAATACCAAGCTGAACCTTTTTGTCCTAACCTTGTCTTCATCAAAGAAGTCTACCCAGGTTTGCTAAGAAAGAGGATTAGAAAAATCACTGTTTCTTTCTTAATTGATGTACTCCTCTTTGGATTTTGGCTTACAATGACTAAACTTTTACTGACTCCTCCACTCTAAGAAAGGCTCCTTAATTTTTAAATCCCACTACACAAGAAATTCCATCGACTTATTTACAGTTGTTTTTAAAAGTACTAGCTAAATGGGAGCTGCTTCTTTTTAATTTTTTTTTCTCCTGCAGGAAAGATGTCAAATGGTGTAAGACTGTTTTCCCTGCTTCTTGGCTTATTTGAGTATGTAGCTATAAATTTACAACAAATAATTAATATAATTCACATGAGAGAGAAGTCGATGGGAATGGAACTGGTGAAGTCAGTTGTGCATTTTTCAAATAACTGTGTTTCAGTTTAGTCCAAGCCATCATATTTTTTTTACCACATTAGGAACTAAACTCTGAGATGCTATTTATGAGTCTTTAGAAATTGAACAAAAAAACAGCCATTGTGTTGGGGCCCCGGGACGTGCTCATGTTGCTTAAGGACTGGTCTAAAAAGACAATGTGTAATATGTAATGTGCACTGACTTGCATCTTGTGAAGTCACTTATGCATTTGCCAAGAGCAAAATACTGGTGTGTAAACACTTTAATTTTACTTGGTGTATTTTTCTGTCCTCTTACACATTTTGTGGCCATTTATGACTGTTCAAACAGTGGAAAATTGTCCTCATAAAACCAGGGAAGATTTTGAAGCGGGGTTATCACAAAATCCAAAGTAGATAAAAATGGGGTTGATGGAGTCAGTTTAAAGATACTGTTTGCTAATAGAAGACTCAGCTAAAGTTATCACTAAAGACGTCTGTGAATCAGACTGACAGATGTCAGCACTGAAATACTGTATTGTACATACTTTTTGCCTGATATGGTTTATTAATTTTGTAATTCAATTTTGTATTTAAGTCTTTTGCCAGATTTTGGTTAAAAAACACAAACAGCTTAGAAAACAGGTGTATTATATTTTCATTAAACAGTACTTCATGTCTTTTTAAACTTCTGCATTTTAACATAGAAGACACTGTGGAAACATATGTACCACAAAGATGGCTGTATTTGTATGCAAAACTGAAAACAAGCCCAACCCCCAGTTTTATATGTTACTAATCCTGTGTGCTTTCTGTTTAAAAATGGGAAAATTATGTAAGAAGATGTAAATGGAGCAAACTAAAGCGATCTGAGGGCTTTATCTATTTCTGTTGTCCCCATGGAAGTACACTTCTGTTAGCTGGTGTCATTTCTCATCTCTTGGAGGGACGGCAGTCTTCCACCATTTCATGAGAAGCAGAGACAGCAACAGGGCCTTTCACACTTTGCTGTATGAAAGTGGCATCATGGGGACCTCCCGCTTTCAGTTTAGTGGTGACAGCTGGGAAGAAGAAGGAGCGGGACACTCTTTCCCTATGCACTTGCACTTCAGTACATGCTTCTACACCTCCCGATCTCAGACAACAGGAGAGTATCTGCGGTGTGATTATACGCAGAGAAGGAGTAACAGGACACCTGATAACCCACAGGTTATCCGTTCTAGTGAAATCGAGATAAAATCACTGGTGAATTTTCAGATTCTTCGAGGAATGTGGTTTTATTTGCAGTTCATTTATACCTGAGCATTCTAAAATAATATTACTATATAATAAATAAATCCGGACACTTAATGTGAAATAAAATCTTATACAATAAAATGTGTCCTGACATTATGACTTGACAGCTACTGAAGAAGGATCGAATGAAATTATTTTTTGAGCGAGTCTCAACTGTATAATATTTGGCATGCTTTGTGTTGTGTGACTGCCCATGATGGATAGCCTGAGCAGTAGTGCTGGTACTCGTTTGTGTATCCGCAGGCATGGGGAAAGCACAGGCCCAGTGTACTCCTCCCTTTCTTGGCCCATGGATACTGTCAGGTGCGTTTATGCTTTTGTGTGCCTACAGACAGTCGTTTCCACTTCTCGGGCCTTCAGACTGCAGTTTCTCCATTAAAAACATTCCCAAATATTGCATTATCACAAGAACTCTGACTCTAGCCTTGCATCACCCTATGCTTTCATTGAATGCTGGCTATAATTTATGAATTAGATTTTTATGAGGAAAACCAGGTCTCTCTGCCTGCCCAGAGAGAAAATATTTCTGAACAGCAAAAAAAGTAGCATTTTCATAACGGCACCTAGTAACATTTATGGGCAATACTTCCCCCACTGAATGCAGAAGTGGGCTTCCAGTCACATGTAATTAGTGGCAAAATCCAACAGGTGGCACAAAAGTATTTGAATTTTATATTGATTTAAATCATGTGCCGTTAAATTACCAAATAAACTACAGAGGTATTTTTGTTTTGAAAAAAAGGAAAAAAGAAAAAAAAAAAAAAAAGGAAAAGCGTTATCCCCGACCCGCGAACGAAGCCCTGCCTCTGCCGAGCCGCCACGGCGGAGGCCGGCGGCTCCCTGCCCGCGGGCGGCCCCGGGCAGCCGGTCCCCGAGCCCCTCTCCCCCGCGCCCCGGGGAGGGGACGCGGCGCTTCCCTCGGCCCCTTCTCCCCCGCCGCGCCGGCGGCGTTGGCGGCTGGGCCGGCGGGAGGCGGCGGGGCCGGGCGGGCCGGGGCTGCCCACAGCCTCTGCGGGCCGGCGCACCTCCCCGCCCGGTCTGTCGGTCGGTCGGTCGGTCCGTCTGTCGGGCGGGCGGGAAGCGGGGCGGGCGCCCTCCGCTGGCCGCCGCCGGGAGTGGAGCGCGGCCTGGAGCGGGGCCTGGAGCGGCTCCCGCCGGCGCCGCCGGGCCGAGACTGTGCCCGGGGTCAGCCGGGGGCTGCGCCGCGGGGTGCGGGGTGGGGAGGGGCGGGAGCGCAGCCTGAGGGACCCCGGTAGCCGCCCCGCTCCCCGCCCCGAGCGGTGCTTGTGCAGCGGGGAGGTGAGGGCTGTCGGGGCTGGGAACGCGCGGCGAAGGCAGCCCGCAGCTCCCCGGGGTCACGCCAGCGCCTCGCCTGGGCACAGCCCCTCCGCCCTCCGCACCCGCCGGCCCTGCCGCGGAGCTGATCCACAAAGCTGCACCCTCGACCGCGTGTTTCTCCGTCTGCTCCTGTTAGGTTGTCCCTTTGGACAAGCATCTCCTGGTTTCAGTGATGTAAGAAACTGACCATCTTTGTAAGAGTAAAGTAAATAAATCCAGGAGTAAAGATCTTGGGCCTGAAATTACGCCTGCTAGGCAATATAAATGGTGGTTTTGTAGCACCGAGAAGATAACTGAGATTTGTTTTTTCTTAATGGACCTGCACTGGAGGTTTCTGTGGGACAGAGCCGGCCGAACATGAGCCAGCAGTGTGCCCAAGGTGGCCAAGAAGGCCGATGGCATCCTGGCTTGCATCAGAAATAGCGTGGCCAGCAGGGACAGGGAAGTGATCTTACCCCTGTACTGGGCACTGGTGAGGCCGCACCTCGATTACTGTGTTCAGTTTTGGGCCCCTCACTACAAAAAGGACATTGAATTACTCGAGCGTGTCCAGAGAAGGGCAACGAAGCTGGTGAAGGGTCTGGAGCACGTGTCGTACGAGGAGCGGCTGAGGGAACTGGGGTTGTTTAGTCTGGAGAAGAGGAGGCTGAGGGGAGACCTCATCGCCCTCTACAGCTACCTGAAAGGAGGTTGCAGAGAGCTGGGGATGAGCCTCTTTAACCAAGTAACAAGTGACAGGACAAGAGGGAATGGCCTCAAGTTGCGCCAGGGAAGGTTTAGACTAGATGTCAGGAAGTATTTCTTTACAGAACGGGTTATTAGGCAGTGGAATGGATTGCCCAGGGAGGTGGTAGAGTCCCCATCCCTGGAGGTGTTTAAGGGTAGGGTCGACATAGCACTGAGGGATATGGTGTAGATGGGAACTGTCAGTGCTAGGTTAATGGTTGGACTAGATGATCTTCAAGGTCCTTTCCAACCTAGTTGATTCTGTGATTCTGTAAAGACTGGAGCTGGAGGAATTGATTTTTTTTCTGGCAAACAGCTTGCCTGGCCAAGCTCTGCTTGCATGGCAGATCACAACCTGTGAAAGATACTGGGCTACCCAGATCTTGTAAAGGTCTGTGAGGTGCTCTTCTAAACCAGATGCAAGAAAAAACATGTCCAAGAGCTATTGCCAACACTTTAGCAGTAATGAAAAATTAAGAGAAAAAACCCAAACTCAGTTATTTGATCGTTCTGTGGAAAACAAAACAAAAAAACAAAAAATGACCTGGACACAAAAAACATAGCTATGAAATTTTGGGTAGAGCTGATAGTCACAAGTGTCAGATATGAAAGTCGTTCAGTTGTTGGAGAAATGGAAGGATAATAAAATAGAAGCAGCAAATAAAACTGCAAGAGTGACCCTAAAATTTTAGTTCTGGTCTAGGCAGCTGGAGAGTAGTAACACAGATTTGGCTGTGAAGTGCACTGGGATGGTGACTTTAGGCAAGGAAAACTGTTAGTAGATGTGATAAAAATGAAATCCAAGGAGTAAATGGGTAGGAAATAAATAGAAACTACAAAATATCAGGGCTGTGAGAGCACCAAAAGCTCTAACCAGCTTTACCTGGGGCCTCTGCCCACACCACTGCCCATGGACCCAGAAGCCCCATTTCAGCTCAGGCTTAGGACTTAGGTGTGCCCCAAGTTATGCTGTAGATGTGCCTCTAACTCCTGGAGGGACCTCAGGCCTGTGTTATAGGTAGCTTGTCTCCTGAATGGATGCCTTCAGATGTACTTCGTTGCTTGTTTTCTGTCTTGTCTTTGTTTTCTGGATTGACTTTGGATCTGTGTTGTAACCTTATCTCCTGTCCTGTCTGTCTCCTTTTGCTCCTGACGGGACTGCCTGCATGGACTCTGAACCTGGTTCATCACTTTACTTCGTCTGGGACTGCCAGAGGGCTCTGTTACCCATAAGTATGTGCTCTGTGCTCTGTGTACTGTGTTCAGATGTTGTGGGACTGTGCCCTGGTCAGCAAGGGCACTGCTCGCACTGGGTCATCCTTAGCTTGGGGCTTGCCTTCCCTTAGGGAGCAGCTGACCCTTGCTGCTCCCTGACACAATGTAAATCCTTCTCACTGGTTGAAATTATTTAGGCTGTGATTGATAAACATGCATTTATCCAAAACTGTGATAACTGAGCCTGCAGATTTGACCTCTGAAATTTGAAGAAGAAAGCTGGAAAGCAAAAATAAAGTTTGAAGTAATAGTTGGTTTGGATTCCACTATGATAAATAACTGCTTCATAAGTGGCAGGGAAAACATCCTAAAATTTCATCCATGAAATTTCCTCATGCAGGTGTGGGCTAGGTGAGGCAAATTGCATGAAAGCAGTATGCTTTCACAGTCGTTTTTTCAGTGAACAAAGTTTCTTGGCTCCAGGGATAAAATCCATAATGGCAACTAGATGTAATGAATAAGAGCTCAGTGATGAGGAGGGATTTGTTGAGTCTTGTCTTGAAGCTTTTTTTAATGGGATGAAAATAGCAGAATTCCTTGAAATAGAAACAGCTCCCTGATGGTTTTGCCAAATAAGTCTCACAAACAGTAAATACTCAACAAAGGGGAAGGTTGCTGCATAGTGTGAAGCCGTGGATCTGGTAAAAGTGGGACTAGGAAAAAAAGCACCAAGGGGAACAAAAAACTCTTGTTCCAGGACATTGGTAGTGTTTTTTTAAAGGAACAGAAAAGACGAGTGTAACGGATGGGAGTAACGTGAGCTGTTTTCTGAAGAATGCTAAACTGCATTCTAATAGTAGCCATCTGACCATGTACACCCATCAGAGAAGAAAGAGTTGTTGGAGGTTATTGAAGAAATGTATCAGTCATGGATGTTTACTAGCCCTGACTCCTATTTGTAGTTTGTTTCTTCAGCAAGAGCTGAAAGAGGTAGGATAATAAAGAATACAGTGTGGCATACATATCTCTGTATTTATAGCCTAGTAGGATGACTTTGTGTTGCATAGTAGAAACTTCCAGAACTGAAACATTACTAATAATCTGTAATAAGTTTATGGCCAAAAATCTGAAATTAAGCTCAAATAAACCAGAGCTGCTTCAAAAAGAAGTGTTCTTTGGGCATACGGTCAAGGAAGGGGGAATTTCTATTAGTGATGATAGCATATACTATATAGGGATTACTAGTACAGTAAGCACTCCCAGATGTGTGCAGTTTTACAGTTTTTAAAAATAGCTGCTTTTGTCCATGGAGAAGGAAATCCATTTGAATGTGACTTGGCACTGACATGGTTAAAACCAGCTGTGTTGGCCTCCTTGGGTTTCAAAACAGATTCTTGCATGAAAGGGCTTGGGTGGTCTTGAAACAAATAAAAAGGCTAACAAGATCAATGGCTTATACAGAAAATCAGAGCTTTATAAAAAGAGAAGTAAATGCACCACTGAGTGTTGTATAAGTCTAAGGAGCATTTTCACTTTTTATGAGTATGAGGAATTTCTGTGACTAAGATGCTGTCTGCATTTGGCTCCTTAGATTCAATAATCCTGGTGATCAGACTCATGACCAGCTGGAAAAACTGCAGAGTGATGATGTCATGATCAGAGACATGGCACTCCTGAAGTCTGAGCCACAATAGACAGTGGGAAAAAGTTGATTGCTGGATTTTTCTTGAAGTTGAAGAGAGTTTGCTTTTCATGGCTTGCAGTAAGGGTACACATATATTATTTGAAAGACTGTATGGTTGCGAGTTATGTAAACACAAATGGTATTTGATTAAGTAACTGATGAGCTAGGCTGTGGCAGCACAGAATTCAACTTAGGTTATAAAATTCAAATGAAGCTACTCATGAACCTAAATTAAGGTGTAAGTGCTTGAGCTGAGCCAAGATACATAATGCTAGAGTACCTGAGATTGCTGTCTGAAAACTAACATAGGTTTGACCACGAGTGGTGATCAGGTATTTATTACAGTGTACATAAAGGCTGAAAGAAATGGAAAAGTCTTAGAAAAGAAATACCAGAAGACATATGTTTAAAAGAAAAAAAAGGAAGATATACCTTGCATGATTAGAAACTTCCTGATAAAATCAAAAAGCTTGGATTTTAAGCTTATAGTTTAAATAATTGTTATAAGAACTAGGAACTATTAGTGATTGATTAAGTATACTTATTGGCACAATGGAAAAGGGGTTTCCAAGGTTATGTTGTGATTCAAAATCACCAGACTTCTACATACCTCCTACATATGGATACCGGTAGCTCATATGAATCATGATTGATGAATGTCTTTCTCTGAGTAAATGTGAATTTCAGTAATCTGAAATGTGTTGCGTGCTTTGTGTCAGGCTGTTTATTCCTTGAGCCTAACGTGTGTGAATAATTTCAGAGATGCTGCAAGTGGTTCTAAGGACCAATTATCGTCCTTGGAAAATGTAGTGCATAATCCTCTCAAAGGTATTTTAAGCAGACACAGTATAACCAGTTGATATTCTCATAGCTAAAGTAGTCTGTCCACAGGATCATTAATTCAAAGCTTAATAATTTAATATAGAACCAAAATGTTCCTTGTCCAAAATGCCACATTGGGTTCTTTTGTTAGTGACTTTCAAGGTTAAAACCTCCACTGGAACCATTTCCTAATGACTGTCTAATGGTTGTAAGACTCCAGTTTGGTTTGAAAGGTTGGAAAATATGATCAGGCAAATAACTAGAAGAGTGAGAAACACAGGACAGCAAAGCAAAGCCTTTGTTTAAAAAAATAAAAGGTGGTGTTTTTGTGGTGTGTGTTGGTTTTGTTTTGTTTTGTTTTGGTTTTTTTTTTTATGCCACATGTATTCTTGGGCTGTTTAGTACGGCTTCCTGGGTGTACTCAGTCTTGTCAGGTGAGATGAAAGCTCTGATGATATCCAAAGGTCTGATGATAAATAGGCTAACTGGATATGAAGGAGCTGAAGGCTGAATCCAGTTGTTTCTGCTGCTAGTCTAGCAGGTAAGATATGACCTCATGTGAGGGCTTTAAAAATAGTGGTAGCAAAAATGAAATTTAAGGAGGATTAACAAGTATCACATTATATGAAAAAATTATAAATGTGTTGGATGGTGAACCAGAATTTTATTGTCTCCCAACTTTTGTTTTGTGTGTAGCAGAGGGTCCTTCAGAAAGAGGCCACAAACTCCGCTCTGTTTCTAAAGGGAATGGGAGATGTCTGCTACATTTTCTTTCCAGTAAAGATTGTTAAGGAGAAAGTGTATCCTCAGGAAATCTCTTAGAAAACAAATAGGTGATCTGCAGGGGAAAGTGGTCAGGCTGAGAAGCATCAGTGATGATAAGAAAATCAATAGTATGCTAAATGAGGAAGTTGAAATCAGAAACAAGTCCACCATCCTAGCAGCAAATGAAGATCCACCACCCACAGCAGAAAAGGAAAGCTTATGTAGGCAGGAGGTGGTAAGATTCACCACCACTGTTCCTAGGAGAAAGCAATATATGATTGCTCTCTCCGTCAGTCTCAGGAGAGAATCTGTTCACATGACAGTCTAGGGCATGTGTTGCCTCTTTGGATCTCAAATCAGATATGATACTTGAAAATTTCTGAGGTTCATTGAAGCCACCCAGTATTGCCCACCCATGTGGATGCTGTGCTAGAAATGATCCTGAATGGATCAAAAGTGACTGCTGGCATTTAAGAGCAGGGTGAGTGGATCAGGTTTTCCAGTTAAGGTTCACACAGATACAGATATACTGGAGATTTTTTTTCACAAAAGAGATTTTCGTGGAGATTGTCACAGAATGGACAATTTTCTGACCATAGGGTAGAACACTCCCAAAGAAAAATGTTAGAAGTGTGTTGTTACAACTGAACTTGCCAGTTTGCTAACCTAGAAGAAAGGGGTTTTCTATAAAAGAAAAGCAAGATTAAAAAACCCCTAAGTGCATATATAGCAGTCTTGGACCAGGACGAAAACTAGGAGGTACAGAGTTATTCTAGTCCATGCAGATGGTTGGCTCAGTCTGATGGACCTTTTGCATGACCATGGTAAGGCGTAAGCGGGACGAAATCTGAAGTCTTAATACATGATCAGAATTATGATTTAGTTGAAATAGAAGAGAGGTGATGTGACATGACAGAGAAGTTACTAGGAAGTTTTGTCTGGGGAAGGAGGAGTCCAAATATCTGAAGGTGTATTCTCATATTCTGAGGTGCAGAATGCAGAGGGGAGTTAAGCCCACTCAGTGATGAGGGGGGAAAAACCCTAAGACTGCTATAATAATGAGAGCTCTTGACAAGCCACCAAATCAGGATGATCAGCTGGATGGGAATTTTTCGCTCTTGATTTGTAGAATCATGCAGAGTACAGGATTTAGTGATAACAGAGGACTTTAAACTGTCTGGATTTCTGTTGGGAAAAGAATATAGCAGAACATTCAACAGATTATTCTGTTGACAGCAGATTATTCAACAGATGATGTTTTTGATAAAATTGTGGGGGAAAAAACCCCAAACCAAAACCCAACAACTAGAGATGAAAGTATTCTAGATTTGATTTTTGGTTTTGGGAGTGAACTGAGACTGTTCAGGCAGAAAGTGAGATAGGTAAGAGTGATCAGGAAGTTGCAGCCTAGGAGGACTACTGATAAAACAGAAATGGTGGATTTTAGGGAAGTCATCTTCAGCAAACTCAAACATGATATCTGGAAGATACAACTTTCCAGGAAACTTGTCTGAGAAATAAGGGAACCAAAGTGGGGCAAAGATTCCTTAAATACTTGAGTGGTAAGTACATAACTAATTTTCTGTTTTGCATGGAAAACAAGAAACACAGTAATATAGCAGCTTTTAAAATAAGGAATAGTTCTTTTACTTCAGGTGAAAGGATGCAGAGAGGAAGAGAAAAGATCAGGTTACTCTGAGAAGCACAGCAAAACCAGGAAGATAATGTCACAAAATAGGAAGCAAGTTGCAAGAGTAGCAAGAAATGATTGTCTGTGTGCTCTAGCATTAAGAGGAAAGTCAGGGAAATTGTCGTTCTGTGGAGGGGACAAATTTGGTTACTTTGGACAAATAACACCTGGGAGGCAGATGTCATTAATGTGTTTTTTGTTATCAGTCTTCACTAAAATTCAGTCCAGTAAGAAAGAGAAGGGAATCTCAGCCTTGAATGGGGAACATACAGTTTAGAGACAGTTAAGATAAGGTAGATATTGCCAAATTGGCTGAGCCCGAGGTACTTCCTCCCAGGGTAACTGCAGAATTACCTGCCGTAATCAGCTGCTTCTGCAGCTAGACCTGGGATGGGGTGGTTGCTCATGGTGTTGTAGTGGGTGAACTCTGTGTTGGCAACTGAAGTGAAATTTGTGTTGGTATTTGAAGTCATTTTGTCTTCTGCTGTTCTGTCACTGGGGAGTGACATAGCTTCCTATCCTACAAAGTCATTCCAGTTTCCCACCTGTAATTAAATTCTGTGAAGCCTGCTCTCCTGGGTCTTAGGTTATACATCTGCCACACCAAAGGATTTTAGACTGGAGGGTGTGAGTGTGTGTGTGTAGCAAGGTTTTATGCTGGCTTTTGCTGTTTCTACCTGAGAAAGCCAAATAAAATATTTCTCTCAGTGGGGGTGAAAGGGGGTGGCAGATGTTCAAGTAAATTCTCAAGCCATTTTATCTAGCCTATTTCCACCTGTAGCACGTTATTTTTCTGAGTTTATGTGTGCATGGATTTAAATAGGGTGTCTCTTGGCAGGTTTTGCTTATGGTAGTTGCTAGTCTAAAGATAGTGAATTTTGGGGCTTACTTGGGCTATTGGTTTAACTTGCATCCTTGAAAGTTGGGCAAAATATCAGTGTCTATATTCACTCCTATTCTAGATTTAGGGCAAATAATAGAACAATTGTAATCCTAGTCTGAAACTGGTGATCTCTTCAGTTAAAATCATATCAACTGTAGTTGTCATTAAAGTAGTATTTTTTTTCTAGGCAATGCTATTCTCTATGGAAAGTAAATTTTTATAGTATTACAAAACATTTTGGAACTATTTTTTCACAACATAATTGTACTGTACTGAAGGTTTAAAAACTTTGGATAAGACTTTTATTCTCTACTAAATTATGGGATGTTTGCGTAACATTTTTGAGAAGAATACAAGGGTGTGTATATATATGATATAAAGACATCTGTGCAGAGTTGCTGTATAGATATATATATGTATTTTGTATATGCACACATATACATGCAACAAAGATCCTTTTATATAATATTGTATTGATAAGGAGAACATAATTCCTTAAATGCTCATATAAGGCAAATTCAGAGGTACTGTAGAAGTACAAAAGTTACATGTTGCTACATAACTGTTTGTAATGTATGTATATGTATGTGTGTGCACATGTATACTCAGAAAGCCACTTCTGTGTGTCTCAGTCCTGATGCCAATGGATTCAGCGCCTGAAGCTGGTTCAGTTGGTCAGCGGGCTTTGGTAGCACTCACAAGTTGGGAAGGTCTCCCAGAGACAATTTTCTTACCTGCAGAGCAGTGGAGAACAGGCTGTGTGTGAGTCCAGTACATCCCACCATAGTCAGCAGTTACTGAATGCCTCCTTGGGAGTTGAGAGGAGTGCTGAGATAGTTTTGTACTGCCAAAGACAAAAAACCACAACTTTGTGCATGATAAGAATCTAGCAACTCTTTTTTTGATGGTCTAAGGATTAAATAGCTATTAATGAAGTAATTACTGAGACAGGAATCTAGTGGTGTGGTTGTGAAAAGCGACATGGAGTATCTTAGAGTGAGAAGTGTCTATAATCACTGAGATCACTGAAGTACATGCTGCTGATGCTAGATGTGTTCTTGTCTCTTCCACCCTGGCCTTCTTTTGCATGCATTTCTGTCCCTTCCCTTGTGCTGGCAAAAGTTTTCATGTAGCAGTCCTGCGAGCTGAATCTGTGTGGCAATCTGAGGGAAGAGTAACCTGGGAGGAAAAGAAGTGAGATCAGATCCTGACCTGACTTGCATTGCAGCTGTGTTAACACTTGAACAAGGTGGATTGTATGGATGCATGGCTGAGGACAAGGCAGGTGTGCAGGACTTCTCACTTGGCAGCGGGCCAGTCTTAGTTTCTGGATCCAGGGCTGGAGAGACCTCTCTAAGTGAGATCAGAAAATGTACTTTTTGTCTTATTCTAACTGATAACACAGGTATAAAAGTCTCTCTGAAAACAGACTGTAGAAATGGGCATTCTCTCTTTGAGAATAAAATATAGCTCAAATAAATATTTGTTACAGACTGATGTGACTATTTTGTCTGGTTTTGTCTTGGAAGTATCAAGACCTGAAATAAAAATTCATTCTAAGTCATCTGTAACATATCCATCATGCATATAAATCAAATCTGTGATATTCTTTCCCTGCTATATATTCCATGTGTTGAAATTTAAAGATTCCCGTGGACCACTTTGTAAAACAAATACTAGTTAACGAAACACTTCATAAATATTGGGTGTACTTACTGAGCAGATTTTGTGAGAATTTGGAGTTCTAGTACAGGATAAGAATGAGGAGCTATGGAGTACCAGGACTTGTTTAGCAGAGGTCACATTGCAATATAAAATTAAAGAGGTCAGTTCCAGAGAATGAAGATAGAAGCATATTTTACCTTCATTGAATGTTCCATGCTATGCTTTTATTATATCATAACCAGCACTCTTTACTTAATCAAAAATTCCTGTTGATTTTTTTGGGAATGTAGCCAGAAGAAATAGCGCAATACCAGGTTCTTGGGGACTAGGTCTTGCATGTTGTGAAGCTGATTAAGACGTGTTAAGAAAATGAAGTGTTTGTTAAATTCTGCCAAAACAGAATGATATAGCCTGTATATAACCCAAGATACTGATAAATGTATTTATACTTTTATAGAGCACATTGGTTATTTGAAGAAATTTACAAGCAGTCATGAGTGTCAGCAGCTTCTGTTCATAACACTTTGAACATGATTAAAATGGAAAGAACCAATGCATGAGTTTAGTGGGATCATTTTCCAAATCAGGAGAAGTGATGATATTTGACAATATGGTATTGATGGTATTTGCAAAGCATTTATTCAGGTATTTGTCGCCTGCAGCTTCAATTGCTTCACTGTGTTCCATGATGCAAAAGTAAAATGCTTATGGTAATAGGAATACTTTTCAAAAGAAATATTATTATACTGTTTTATCATAATAAGAGTGCTATTTGTGCAATAAGGCATGAAATCTGAGCTCATTATATAGGCTGTATATACATGCAGTTGAAATTTTGTTTACAGGCTAGTTTATGCCCCTAATTAAGACCTCTGTTATAAACCAGAATTCTTTATCAAGATACCCAATTCATGAATCCTTAACACAAATTTCCAGACTTGAAAGGGAGTGCCAGGTCTAGTTGGAGTTCTGTAGCAAAAGAGAAAGTGAAATAACTTACCTTTTCTTGGAAATACTCAAAATTGCATAAAGTGCTGTTCAGATATGCCAAAGAAGTACTTGGAGATCCACTTCATCTGAAATGAGAACCCTGCTGTGGCATAGCCTGTTCACTGTCTGCACTGCAGAGCATGCCAGCGTCAGCATTACAACATGGATATGTAATTGCCATTTGGCTAAAAATATCAAGGTTAGCTTAAATTTGGCTACTTTGTGTGACATCATACTGGTTCCAGGACCTACCTGAAAGGTTGAAACCCACATGTCCTGAACTTAGAGACGTCCTAAGAATGGATCTGTCTGCCATGCCATGGAAGTGGAAAGAGGGGATTTTTCCTGTGTCTCTCTTCATTCTCTAGAAGCTATTTTCATTGCTGAGGAAAATTCTGTGCTTGCTTCTGCTGCTCAAGCCTCTGGTTAATTGTGCCCTGGGTGTATTGTCAGATGCCATCAGTGTTGAGGCCTGTCAGCACTTTGTTGGACCACTGGTGCAATGGAGTGTTTAGGGGATGTGACCTCCTGAAATTCTTGAAGATTTCCTCAGTTTGTCCTGTCATTAGGTTAGGGTATATTCTTGTTGATGGATTCAGACCTTTGGTTCTTTTATGTACTGTGTTTGTTAGCAAGGGTGTGGTACTCTAAAGAGCTGCCTGAAGATTACTGCTAAGTGATAGTGCAGATTGTAGTGCAGAATTAATTTCTCAGCAGCGTGAGTTACGTTTGAAGCATGCATAGATCAAAGCATATGTTTTGAGAGAAAGGTGTTTCTGAAAGTTGGTGAATTGTCAAGATCCCCAGGATTTTCACACCCTCATTTCCATGTGGTGGTGGAAAGCCAAAGCAAGTGTGGGCTGGCATGTCCCATTCCCCTTTGAGTTTATGGAATGGCAAAAAAGCTGTCAGAGCTACCTTCATGCAGAGGCAAGGACCTGAGAAACTGTCTTGTTTTATGAGTAAAAGCTCAACCTTTCAAGGCGTTTTCTTGTGCAGTGTCAGCAATATTTTCCTCTGAAGAGGAAACGAGGCGGGATGTTGAGGTCTCATTATATCTGTTGGTATTGCTGTGAAGAATTTTTACTCTTCCCCAGTTAAGAGTACACAGTGCTTTGAATTTTTGGTACTTTTACCTCATTCATGGTAATTTCTGTTCTGTATTCCTGTTGTTATCCATGCCAATTTTGATAGTCATCAAAATCTGTTTGAAAACAGATGCAAAATACTAATTCAGATTCTGGCCCAACTTAGACTGTTGCTGGTCTTTGTTCAAACTCACCAAATTATGATCTTTTTTTTTTTTGGCTTTGCTTTGCTATACCATGCCAAGAAAAAACTTGGCAAGTCCCATTCAATTTCCATGTTGTTGTCAAGGTTAGATGACCCTGACAATCCTTGCTGCATTTTTTGGCTCTTCACTTGTAGCTAGTAGCCTACTTTGTGGTGGTTCTTAATTTAATCATATCGAGAGTCCCCTCCAGATGTCTGGAATACAGATTTCTAGTTACCCTGCTATCTTTGACTTAAAGATATTCCAGTCTCTGAATTCCTCAGTTAATTTTTGTTCCCTGAGGAGCTCCCTAGGTTTACTGAAGTTTACCCTTTTGAAGTTGATAATTGAGTTATGAAACTATTATTTTAGTCCTTTGATTTAATTTATGCTAACTCAGCTTTCAATGGTAAACTATTTAAATCTTCATTACATGACAAAATCAAATTTAAATAATGTAAATTTTTGTTAGCTCTGGCTATTTGTTATGCACGTTTGTTGGCTGTAACATCCAACAGTGTGTTGCTTCCACCTATATCATTAGTGGTTATTACTGTCTATAGTTGGTTCTAATCTTTGTCAGGAAGTTTGTCTCCTGTCACAATAGATATTGTGACAATAGCTAATAGTATTTTTCTTTCCAATGATGCTACAGTGAACTTTATCCATATTTGTATCTGACGATGGATCTCTTATGAACTTTCACCTTGATTCCAGCAGAAATTTTTTATCTTTTAAAAAATGGACCTGTATCAAAAAAAACATGCTTTCCCTTCATAATGCCTTATAGCTTGTTGCATATCCCACTGCTCTCATCTTTAATATTATCTTTCCTGAATGGTATCTGCCCTTCTATAGCTATACTCCAGTTCTGAATTCTATGTTATCAAGCTTCTCTTTTATCTTTAACATTCATTTTCATTTTCACATCCTATAAATGTATTTCAAGATCTTCTATTGTGTTGAGAGAGCTCCTGAGAGTTGTTTACACATCAGAGTTATTTCTTACTCTGTTGTTTATGTAGAGCAGACTCAGGAACGTCATCTCTTGTTACCTGATTTCTGTTCACAGTCTTAATTCTTTTTATTTACCATATGTTCTCCTGCTATGACAGGGTTTTTTAATCCATGTCTGAATTCTTATTTACCCTATATTTTGTCTTTCCACTAGTGTTTGGAGATCTACCATTTCTTACTTTAAAACTGTTCTTATCAGTTGTGTCAACTTTGATCCCAGGTAGCTTGGGCATTCAAGTCAAATTTATCTCTTGAAAAATGACTGCCTTCAATAAATGCATCTCAACAGTCAAACATTGAAAAAGCTTCCTTATACCACTCGTCATTTAGCTATAGGTCAGTTTATTCTCTTATTTGGCTTTTTACTCCTTCTCTGGAGACCTGATGTCCCTGAAGTTCATACAAATGTCTACTTGTTTGCAAGTATTCCCCAAAGCAGTTAGTCCTTGATAGTTTTTTTTCCAGTAGGAATTAGGCAGTATTGGTTTGGGGGGGTTGTAACTGTTTTTCAGGTTCCTTGTGATGCTTTTCAGTTGCAGATCCACTTGCCAGTTGCACCTAACAGACATGATACCATTTTGTTTTTTTGATCCCCTTCCATGACCAGACTAACAGTCAGTAACGAGGCTGCAGTCACACAGACCTGCCTCTCCATGTGGTGCTGTGAATCTTCAGCCCGTTCCTCTGTGTGCCATTTTTAATTGTATCTGGGACCCCGAATGCCCCTTCTGTTTTCTTACAGTGTTTCTGTGTACTGACTTGGTTCCCCTTCATTTTCCAATGCCAGTATTCTCGTTTTATTTCAGAGCTAGCATCCATTGTCTTCTTTCTTGCTATCTTTATTTTTTTACTTTTATTCTCTAGGGCATCAAACCTACTTCTCAGTTCTGTTTCATACTCACAGGTTAGTCTAGTCCTTTGAGTTCTCCTTGTATTTTTCTTTGATGGGCAGCTATCCTCAGCTAGCAATGCTTTTCATCTCCTTGTTGCGGTATACAGCTGAAGGTTTCACAGAGATGCTCCTCTCTTCCCTTTTGTCCCAAAAGACATGTTCACTCTAACATCATCAGTTGAATTCTGAGTCTTTATGAGCCCATTGTGTGTGTGTGTTTTCCAAGTATCCAGTGAAGGGTAGTGAAGATCCTGCTATTTCATTATCTTGTATCCTTATCCTAGTACACTTCAGGAATAAGCATCATCCTTTATTGAAGTGTACCGGGTCTGGCTGAGCCAGAATTGGTTTTCCCCTGTAGCAGCCCTCATGGTGCTGTGTTTTATGTTGGGAGCTGGCAGGGTGTTGATAGCACACCAGTGTTGTGGCTACTGCTGAGTAGTGCTTGCACAGCACCAAGGCTCTCTCCAACATTTCCCCCCCACAGTGGGACAGGGTGGGCAAGATCTTGGGAGGGGACACAACCAGGACAGCTGACCCGAACGGACCAAAGGGATATTCCATACCATATGACGTCTGCTCGAGTATAAAGCTGGGAAAAAGGAGGAAGGGGGTGGGGTCACCCTTGGTCCTCCGAGGCAACCACTACGCGTATTGGAGCCCTGCTTCCTGAGAAGGCCCGACATCGCCTGTTAATGGGAAGTAGAGAATAAATCTGTTTTCTTTTTTTTGCTTCCTTGCGCGGACCTTTGCTTCACTTTGCTTATATTAAAACTGCTTTTGTTTTACCCACAAGGGTTGGGTTTTTTTCCTATCTTATTTTCTTTCCCCTCTTTGCCCTGTTGAGAAAAAAAGGGGAAGGGGGGGGAAGTGATAGAGCAACTTGGTGGGTACCTGGCATTTAGCCAAGGTCAAACCACCACATGAAGTCTAATTGCTATTACCGAACCATCCCTGTCTTGGATTTGTGACCACAAGAGCTGGTTACTCATCTGACATGCACTCTTTTTTTTTTTTTTTTTTTTTTAATGTTTATTTATTGAACTACTTGGAATGCTGAATTTGAACCCAGATTACCTGCTGTTCTCAAAGGTGACATAATCATTGCCCTGTATATTACTTGTGCCTTGAAACTTCCTAATGTCTCTTGGTAAAGGTACTACACATTGTGTATGCTTTTGTACTCTTAACTGAGGCAGTGACAAGACCAAGTTGTGCCTTTGCTGCTCCATAAGAATTTTTGTTTAGTACATATGTGACTACATGGTCACTTCTTTTGTTCTGTATTACATAGAAATATTCATTTACAATTAAAAATCTCAACAGTATATTTAAAAATACATAGTTATAGCAATTGTGACTGCACTCTAGGTTTAAATACAGACTTTGACTAATCTGAGTAGTGCTGCAGTCCCAAATGTTTAATTTCGCACAGTGCAAAAGTGTTTTATGAGAACAGTTTAAACAAGAAGCTCCAAGTTCAGAGCGGTGGGAGAGTCATCTGTAAACCAGAAGGAGAAGGGCCTCGTGGATGCTGTGAGCACAGCTTGAGTGTAGACTGGATAAGTGGACAGTGAGGTAGGCTGAACACTAGCTGAACTGCTGGGCTCAAAGGGCTGTTGGCAGTGGCATGAATTTCAGCTGGAGGCAGGTCAATACTGGTGTACCCCAGGGGCTGATTCCTTCAAATCTCAATATTCTGAGTTTCAGTGTGAGTGGTGTGTGAAGGAAGCTCACTCACCTTTATATGTTTCTTGTATGAAAACTTACACTTGTTGTGAACATATTGAGTAAATTGGATCTAACCGGTGTTAACTGTTTATTTCTTTCATTCTGTGGAGTTTAGATGTGCACTGCAAATCCACCGAGGTGGTAGTACAAGGACTTGGATGGAGTTTGCGGGGACTTTTTCAGGAACTTGAGAATTTATGGATTTAGGAACTTGCAGGATAAGATGTTTTCTGGTCTGAGGCTTTGAGAAATACATAGTGCTGAAATGCTGAATTAGGCATGGTTATACAGAGAGCCTGTACCTGGATCCATGGGTCACCTTGATTCAGTGATTAAGTAAAATCTCTGTAGATTTCTAACCCTTTTTAATCTAATGCTGTTGAACCTTATATTTTATTACTCATAGGGGTATTTTTTTATTATAAAGTTATCCTAGTAAAAGTACTTTGACTGTAACTGTCTCACCTCTTAATCATATCTTGGATGCATGAATGAGCAGTTTGGGTTTGTTTTTTTTTGTCATTTGCTGCAAAGCAGATGTAAATCATCACTGTAAATCAGTTCATAACCCCTTCAAAATTAGTTTTCAAACTAATTTTGAAACTTAGGATACAGAATCAAGGACAGTCTTAAAAGTAACTGAAGTTAGTTGTTTCCCAGGTGTCTGGAACTTATAGATTGGCATTCTGTCACTTTGTCATGCTGTATTTGCAAATTATCTGTTTCTCTTTGCCTCATTTTTTTCTTCTGCCCTTTGCTGCCAAGAGCACCCCAAAATGCTTCAATTTAATCATTGCTAATTGGTCGATAGATATGAAGACTTGTAGAGAGTACTGAACTGGCAAGTGCAGCTAGTGGAGATAACAACAGTGCAAGAGGTGAACAGAGAATCTATTCAACAGGGCCAGGTAAGTGAAGCTCTTGTGGACCTGAAGGTGTTAATGAGTGGGGAATAAATTTTCCAGATTTGCCTGGCAAAAAAATTATATGTTAAAAAAAAGTAGGTTCTAGTTCCTTTACTTGATGGCCTCTGGTAGATGCTTGCTGAATATCTATGTGGCTTGAGTGCGTTTACTCCCTCCAAGGTCTGAGGCTGTGAACCTGTTTCATGAGGACATTGCTAGCCACTGTGGATAACTGGTACTCTGGAAGAAATGCTTACAAGAGCCAGCTGCAACTTCTGCACACAGACAGGGTATGCAGTGCTAAGATGAGACTGAAAGAAGCAAATCATATTTCTGTACCCTGATTTCCAAATGGAACTTGATACCAAAAGTAAAATGTACAAATAATACTTCTTTGTGGGAAGAATGGAGTAGCCGAGAGCCTTGTTAGTACTGAAATGTGTGGAAAACATGAAAGGAGGTATAAAGAGTGTTTCACTTTGTAACTGCAGGGCTTTGGAAGGGAAAAAAAAAAAAAAGAAAGACAATAGGAAAACAGCAAAGTGGCTGGTTTAGAGTGTTAAATACTATTTAATTAGATTATTCTAGAATGACTTATATGGTAAATAATGCTTAAATTTAAAATTGTCAAGATAAAATAGCAAACTAAATGAGAGAAGTTTTATTAAAAAGAGGCTAAATGTGTAGGCAGAAGTAAAATGTCTCCAGTTGGAATAATTGTCATTTAAAAAAAACCCCAAAACATACTGACAACTCAGAGCAAATACATATTGCCTGTGTGTGTTCGTGGGGGCGAAGTCTTTGAATGCCAAAAGGAGGATACTGTGGGTAAAGAACATGAGTAAACATGCCATGAGTAAAGAAGGTTTCTGAACATGTGACAAATTCCTTAAAAATGTTGAAATTGTAGCTAAATGAGAACAGAAAGGCAGTATAAAAATAAAATAAAAAAATACTTTCAGAAAAGAATTGAAGAAGTAACTTGCAGGAGGTATAGACATGAATAACAAATCACTTTCCTGGAGTGTTCAAAAAGTAAGCCTGCTGGAGACCTGTAAATCCAAGAGTTGATCAACATATAAAAGAGAAGACAATACAGCTGAAAAAATAAACTCTTTTTTTTTTTTTTCTTTTAATATATTTTTGTAGATTTAAGAAGAACTTGCGGAGGTTTTCCAGATGGTAGTCCTTTTTGATGGGGAAAAATTTTGGAGCATCCTTCTCTAATCTAGTTATTGGTGGATGAAGTCTCTGAGCAAATGGACAAAAAGACAAAAAAAAGTCTCCAGACAGAGATGAAATTTACTCAAGAGCTGTAAAGAAACTTGGAGATGAAACAGCTGAATTACTGAGATACATGTCCAGTTGCTTAAATCTCTCTTGGTACCAGAGATGGCTACTGTGATGCCAGTTTTTAAAACACTACCTCCAGGGAACATCTAGGGAGCTACATGTCAGTAAATTTGGTGTCAGGCAAACTGGAACAAACTTTTCTGAAGAATATCAGTATTAGATGGACAAATGGAAAGCATATACTTGGGATGAGCCTTCATCTTTTGTTTAAAAAAAATAAAATTCAGGTCTGTCACTGTTCTCTGGATTCAATAAACATATTTCCAAAAATAGTTTATCAAGATTTGTCACCAAAATCTTCTAAGAACTAAGAGACCATGGGATTATAGGTAAGGTTCTCATATGAATTAATAGTGGATTATAACCTAGGGAAAAGGAGGGCATGGGTAAAACATTGTTTCTCACAGTGGAAGGAATTTGCTGATGAAGTCTACTATTCTGTGCTGCAATGTGCTTTTTAGCATATTCATAAATGATCAGAAAAAAGATGAATACTGAGGCAACAACATTTGCTGATGATACCATACTGTCTACCGATGATAAAGAGCTGCAAATCAATTCAAGAATGCTATGATAAAACAGCTGATTAAATTCAATGTAGATTAATAGATAATGATGTCCTTGGGGGGGGGGGGGCGGGGGGCAAAAAAAAAAAAAAGGAATGCTCCAATTTTACATATTCTTGGATGGATTGTGAGTTGACTATTACAACCCTAAATCTCATTCAGAGTGGTAATAGCCTTATGGAAACCAGAGAGCAATGCTCAGTGGCAGTCAAAAATCAGATGGAATATTATGAATTATTGTGAAAGGAACAGAGAACAAATCAGAACCTCATTATGCCACTTTGCAAATCCATCATGTACAATCATTGTGAATATAGTGTGGAATGCTAGTTTCTCAAATTAAAAAGAATATTATCGAATGAGAAAAAGCATTTGGAAGGAAAAAAAGGACATGGGGATGATGTAAGAATGAATTATCTGTGGTTTTTATTTTTGAGTAGAAAATACAGGAAAATTAAAAAGACTTATTTGCATGTGTGATGTGACTGAAGAGCCATTTTCTTGCTCTCCCTCTCTCCTTATTTTCCTTTTCTTTTTTTTTTTTATTTTTTTGACTATTTCCCTGCTTTGTGATCAGTTCATGAGCAATACGTGGAACCAAAGTATCAGAAAAGAGGCTGCTGTGTAGCCCAGGATTAACACTTGAAAAAAGTGACTTTTTACTGTGAAGGAAGCAGATTTAGACATATATATGTGGATTGCAGATGCTACCCTCTAACCCTGCAGTCAAGATGGAGGGTCCAGAATACTGTAAGGATGCAAGAAAACATATGTAACAATGTTGGTGTCCTCAAAAAGCATGTGGAGATGATCATCATGTGACACATTCTCGAAGACAAAAAAACAAAATGCACACAGTTTGAGAAGAGACGAGACTTGTAGTGGAATTGTATCGCTTTGCAAGTGTTCACAAGACCTCAAAACATACTCAAGTATGATAACACCACTGCTAGATTAAAATAATTCCTGATAAAGGCAATGGATAAGATTGTAATATTAATCTGATATCAAATGGGACTTTTTTTTTTTGGTTGAGTTGAGCACTAGCACATAAACCATGGTGAGGCCAAGGACAAGCATTAAAACAGAAGTAGAGTTGGCCGAAAGAAGATGGATACACTTCAGGGCAAAGGCTTCTGACCATAATATTCTAAAAGAATGTGGTAAATAAAAGTATGGGTGAACAAAACCAATGTGAAAATGTGAAAACAATGTGAAATATATATAAAAGGCTCAGCATGAAAAGATTTTTGTAATAATAAAATAATGGCAAACCCTTTTCACCAGGAGACGGTAATTGCTGGAGGAATGAGGGAATTTGAAGACATGTTTGAGGTCTTCATCGTGGGAAAAGAAAAAAGGAAATTTTTAACATGCACAAACAGCTAAATTCACTCAGTTCTTTCATGACTTCTGTCCTGCAGCAGAGTATGATATGCCTGTTGCTCTGGAGGACCTAGGGGAAGTAATCCATAGAGCGGGTACAGTTTCTGTTCTCTGTAGGAGTGGAAAAATACCCACACACGATAAAACATTTTCTAAACTTATACATCCTTAATAACTATGTATATATAAAAAGGGGAATATTTTCAGTACTGCAGTTGGAGATATCCAGTAAGTAGTGCTAAGTATGTTTGGTTTTGTTTTTTTTAATTATTCTTGATGCAGTGATAGAGTTCTGGAAAGTGTCCTGGGAAAAAGATAAAGTGTGCAAACATCTGTATCTTTCCAGCAATCTGTTTGGAAAACATTGTTTCCTACAGACTGCTGTATTAGTTATCACTGATACCCAATGCATTTCACAATCAGGAATGATAGAAAGTTAGTCCTGCAGTGAGTGCTCAGACCTGTATACAGAACCTTTTGATTTAGGGCAAAACTCTAGAAATGCTTTGCTACAGGATACAAAGGAGGCCTTAAAAAGAGCCAGAGCTCTAAGCTGAAGTGAACCGAGGAAAGGTGTATGTTGTCTCATGTAACACCATTCCTTGGAAGAGCCAATCGTGCTTTAAATGGACTTCAGATGAACAGTGATGTTGATGCTGTTAGGTCTTGTGCCGTAAGAATACATGTATAAATAATGCCTTAGAAATGTGCTAAAACTGCAGGCAAAAATTAAAGCAGGAAAATCCATCTGGGGAGCATAGGGGAGAAAGATCTCATGCAGTAAAGTGAACAGAGTTGTTAGCCTTGGCTGCCCATCTGTTCTTTCACTCCTCTGAGAAAGCCCTCCCTGAACGTGCTGTCACTGAAAAGGTCACCATAAAATCAAATCTATTTGAGCTAGCCCTCGTCCACTTTAATAGTAGCTCCTATTGGGTGATTACGCTGTTTGCAGCAAAGTGTGGGTGCAGCTATGCCACCGTAGGGTTGTGAAGATAGTAAAGCCCCTCCTGAAGAGGAACGTGAACTGACACTGTACTTCAGCTACAGATGGACAAAAGAAAGCTTGGTTTGCTGCCTGGTATCACTTTTTTTGCTCAGAGAAGTGAAAATATGCATGTCTGCAGAGTTATGTTATGTTCTAACTTCAGGTGTATACAGGCAGAGCAAAATGAAAACCTCAGCCTTTTGGTGTTCAGGAGAAACCCATAATTCATAAAAACAATGCTCTGCTATGATGTTACAGAGCTGAGTGATTCTGTAGTGGTGAAACAGAAATAATTTGAAATATTGTGTTGGAAAGATAGCATTCCTGATGGATCAACATGTACGCCAGAGAAGTAATGTTTTATTCTCTGCATTCAATAGGAGATGAATTAGTGGTCACTCAACCAGACATTTTACTCAGGAAAAGTGTTATAAAACACCTACAGTAGGTAGGGCGTCATTGGGGTAGGAAGGGAGCTGCTGGTTAGAAAGAAGTCCTTTGGCCTGTACAGCCATTTTGGGGTGTCATTTTCCTAAAATGAGACTTACCACTCTGTGATAATACTTCAGGATATCTCAAAGCATTAGGTAGTAGGTTATTTATTTTTTTCTTGGGGAAGGAAGATACAAGTGAAATACTTGTATCAAACTGCCTTTGTAAGAGGTTTTGGAAATGATTGTTGGGTGATGTAGAAACCCATGTAAGCTATAACCAATCCATTAGATCTTGTATGTTAAGTGAGACATGCTTTTGCCACGCTCCTTGGCAATTACAAACATTACAAACCTCAAGATACAGAATGCTTTTCTCTCGTTGTCTCGATGAATATTTCAGACTGGAATAGCTTAAACAGGAAAAGCTGCAGAATTACCAAGGGCTTTGTGTCGCAGACATTCTGCAAGGAGTGGTTAGTGAGTTCAGATCTCCTCAGGTGGAGAGTGGTTAAGTAGGCTTGTGCATGTAAACCTGGGGTTTCTGTAGAAAAAAAGAGCTGTCTCCTTGGTTTTGTGCCTAACTCTAATGCTCCATTCCATTGTTTTGATGGTTTTGCAACACCTGTGATAAAAATAAAAATATTCTTGTCAGAGAAAATGAAATATTTTGTTTTGCCCTAAAATGAAAGTAGCTTTGCTTTTCCATATTGTTGAGGAGAAAACAAACGTGTTCCTATCTGCTACTGTCAAGCTGACTTTTTCATTTTGCTTGGTCAGGTTTTTATGTTCACTCTTCAAACAGAAACCCATTGTTCACCCAGCCCTGCTCTGGTCTCTCAGTGATCAGATGCTCCCTACTTGTCTGCAGAATGAAGAGTTGAGGCTTAGTATGTGCCCTGAGCCCTTGCACGCCAGAGGGGAAGGGGCTGTGGCCATCTGCATGCTGCTGAATTCAGCGCAGTGTAAAGCAGTGTCTACCTCTGTATGGACACTTTCTTTTGGTGAAGACAGGGTAGAGGGTAAAAATAAATAACATGCTACTTTCACTGAAATGTAGTTAGACCAGCTAAATTGGAATAAACCTAAGCTGAAATAAGTGTGTTCATGAGATTTTTAGTACTGGTTAATAGAATTAATGTAATATCTTTGGTAAAATCACATGGTTCTGATTGGAAACAAGTTATAAGTCTATAAATATTCTTCAGATCAGAAAAAAAACCCCCTTATATTAGCACATTCTGAGTGAACAATCCGGAAGAGTAGAATAAATATAGATAATGTTTTCTCTATATTTATGAGAAATAAATGTAGATGTCTTGTCAGTATTCAGCTTTTGTCAGACGATATGCCTTAAAAAGTGGCTACCGGAACATGGGGATACTGATTACCTGCTTTTTTTCCCCAGATTTAACCCATGTCATACACATAACCCCATGTCATGACTTTAGCGTGAATCTAAGTTTTGACAAGGATAAATTGCACTTTGATTAAATGCAACTGTATCAACACTTCCACAAAGCAATTGATTTTGTGTTAGAAAGGACCATTGGATCATTTAGTTCAAGCTGGCAAGGTAGTACAACCCCTAGATCATTACGTGCATAGAGCTTAACAATTCATAAGCTGTTACACTCTTTCAGAAGGGTAGGTAACCTAAATTTCAAAACTGTAAGATGATTCATTATTCTATCTCATTGTTAAAAAATGACTTAATTCTATTTGAATTTGCTTAGTGTTAACTATGAGTTAGACTAAAGAGCCTTTTAAACACCTGATGGCTTGTTTCTGTGCATATACTTGTTCACTCTAATGAAATCACTGGTAACTTAAACTAATGGAACTTCTGAATTCATTTAATATAAGGCTTAGTTCAGTCTAAATCACTTTTGCACTTCCTCTGTATATATATAATAATATATGCTATTTCTGAAACTAGAATTACAGTATCTTCATTGTAGTTCTTTTCAATGACATGAAGAGGTAAAGTATATCTTGGTATTCTTACATACTGCTATTTTGTTTGCGTACATTCACGGTAGGCTTTTGTGTGGCAGAGCTGGACTGGGAGTTTGTGTTCACCTGGCTGACAATTATTTAGGAGTCATAATGGATGAAGTCACTGTTTTCCTGAATACAGTCCTTTAGTCAAGTGATATGACTGATATTCCTTTCTTTTATATCCATGACCATGCATTTGGCTGTATTAAGGTATGTGCTCTAAGTATGGGCTTAAACTTACTAAATTACTTTTTAGATCACTCTGCACAATTGCCCTTTCTACCTTAATATTTTGCAAACTTTGGTGGATCTACAAATCTGATAATGAATCCGTTTTTATTTAATTCCAGATCATTTACAAAATATTGAAAGGCATCAACTTGTGTAACATACGAAATCACTACTACCTGATGATTCTTAAGTGACTATTTAAGTCACTAAATAGTTACTATTTAAGTTCCATTAGTTATTCAGATCTTTGTTAATTTCATGTGATTTTGAGTGACAAAGCAGAGTGCTAGATTTTTTTGCCCCTTTGAAAAAAATAATTTAGAGACTACTTGTCCGCTGTTGACATCTGTCTTGTGTGGTCACTGAAATACATTTTCAAACACCTTAAATCAAATGTTGAGGTTCCTAGCTTTTACTTCTGAGCTATTCGTGATACATGATTTGCAACCCTTTCTGGAATCACAGTATCGCTGAGTTTGGAAGGACCTCAGGACGTTGTCTAGTCCAACTGTCATGCACAAAGCAGGGTCAGGTAAAGCAGGTTCATCAGGACTGTGTCTAGCAGGTTTTGAATGTTTCCAAGGATGGAGACTCCACAACATTTATGGGCAGCCTGTTCCAGTGTTTGACTACCTTCAGAGTAAAGAAGCTTTTTCTGATATTTAAATGGAATTCCTTTTATTTCGGTTTGTGCCCATTGCCTCTTGCCCTGCCACTGAATATGACTGAGTCTGACTGCACCATCTTTATCTCCCCCTTTTTATACACATTGATAAGATCCCCATGAGCCTTATCTTCCACATGCTGAACAGTTCCAGCTTTCTCAAGCACTTCTTTTATGAAAGATGCTCCAAACTTCATGACCCTTCATTGGACTCACTCCAGTAAATCCACATCTCTCTTGTACTGAGGAGTCCAGACTTTGACACAAGATTTGTGATGTGCTCTCACTAGTGCTGAGCAAAGGATCACCTCCCTCAACCTACAGGTGGTGCTCTTCCTAATGCAAGCAACCCCTTTACCATGAGGGCACATTGCTGGCTTATGGTCAGATTGTTGTCCTCCAGGACTCCTAGGTCCTCTTCTGCAAGAACTACTTTCCTGCTGGTTGGCCTGTAGCATGTAGTATTCATCCCCAGTGGCAGGACTTTTCATTTCTTTGCTGCCCATTTCTGCAGCCTCTTGGGGTCTCTTTGTATGGCAGCATGCCTATCTGGTGCCTCAGCCACTCCTCACAGTTTTTATCATCAGCCTCACAGTGACATTAGCCAGCTCCCTCAGTACTTGTGGGTGCACCCCATGAGAGAACCCATGGACTTGTGTATGTCCCATTTCCCTAACTTGATCCTCCCCCACCAAGAGTAACTCTTCCTTAATCCAGACTTTCCCATTGGTCTGAGAGCTCTGGGATTCCTGAAAGCAAGTTTTGTGAGTGAAGACTGAGGTGAAGTACCTTGGCCTTTTCCCATGTCCATTGTCACCAGCTTCCCTGTCCCATTCAGTGTCAGGCCCACTTTTTTCACCTAATATTCCTTTTGCTGTTGGTAGGCCTGTGGAAGCCTTCTTATTGCCCTTCATGTCCCTCACTAGATTTGACTTCAGGTGGGCTTTGACTTTCCTAATCCCATCCTTGTGCACTCGGACAGTATCTATATATTTCTTCTGGATGACCTGACCGTGCATCCCTCTCTTGCATGCTTCCTTTTTATGTTTGACTTTAGTCAGGAGCTCCTTTTTTGTCTATGTGGGCCTCCTGCTACCTTTGCCTGACTTCCTGTATGTGGGTATGGACCATTCTTGAACTTGGAGGATGAGTTCCTTGAGGAACAACCATTCTGAAAACATTTGTAAGTTTGATTGCAAACAGCAAATGACAGTCTTGGAATTGCAAATAGTTCAGGAACAGAACTGGTTTAAAGTTAGCTTTTGTCAATTTTTGGGTTAAATGAAAATACTAGAGAAATATTATTTCATTTCTGTCTGCAGACGGAAATATAGAGGTGTGTGGAAAAAAGTAAACTGAAAAGATTTGGAGAAGCAGATCCAAACTTATCTGTGAAGTTTTGACTTTGAACAAAAAGCATGAAAGTGTAGGGTAGCTGGAAATTTAAATGGACTGTAGAAAAGCATCTTTGACCTTGCTGAGTTTTGCTAGGTAGGAGGTAATTCCTGACAGACCTCCAGGTCAATGAATATGCCTTCAATTCAAACAAATACAGCTTTCTAAGATACAAGATAATTTCCATGTTGTATAATAACATAGTTGATGCTTCTGATTGCCATTGTCCCTATCAAGCAATCATTTCCTGTTTTGCAGATCTGTATAAGACAGCATGCAAAACTGCATTTCACTTTGCATTAATAGGAAAGATAACACATTTTACATGTTGTTGCATTTTCAGAGATAGCAAGGGAAGAATAACCTCTAACATTTTGCCTTCTTATGATGGTCCTCAGTGCTCAGCTGCTGAAGTTTGGGAAGGGAGGTTTTCTATAATTTCTCTTTTTTTAAAATTAGACTGCGCTATACTTTGACATCACTTCCATGGAGACAGATTAGAAGTATCAAATATTCCAGTCCTACAATATAGCACAGAGAAAAAAAGAGGGCTTTTTAAAAAAAAAATGTACACTTTTTATGTTAAGATTTCAATTTTAATAAATAAATTAATTCAGTAAATAAACTTGAAAATAGAAAAACTTCAGTGAGTGTATTATATTTAGATACTGTATATAGTTGAGAAGTGTGTGTACTTCAGTGAAAATATTAGGAGTTCAGGGGTGTGAATATATGAGAGTTCATTTTGTGTGTGCTGTTTCAGCTCAGGCTCGCTCTTTGGTTCAGGGCTTATGCTTGTTCAAAATATTTCATATTTGTCTTTTCCATTAAATGCCATCCTTGTAAGTGCATTGGCTTTATAATAGCGAGGGCTAGAAGACAGCCAGCTCTATCATTATTCAAATATGAAAGTTGCATAAGGAGAACAGGATATGCCAGTAAGAGAAGGTAACGGTCTGTTTTGTTTTATCTGATTGTTTTAGCACCTTGCAATTTCCTCAGCCATCAGACTAGCCAAAAAAGTGTGAGTCTGAAAATCAAAAAGATGGGGAAGTAATTTGATGCTGTTGGTCTTATATATTTTGGCAACAGACTGTGAAAATGTGCAAGAATGTTTGCAAGTGGTTTGAATGAGTATGTGGAAAGATGTGGATCTGAGGTACCTTTTTAAAAATAAAATAAAACACTCTTAACACAAGAAGAGCTTTTTATGTTTCCCTGGTGTGAAAATTATTAGCAGCTACAGGCAGTCCCCATCTGGGAATTTGGAGCCTACTGTCTGGTCTTTCAATCAGATTAGTTGGTGATACTAGAAGGAACAAATGATACTTGGAGGAACTGTGCGTAGCTTATGACAACAAAAGACTGAATTGGCAACATGTGGCTAACAGCTCACAGACATCTGGTATAAGCCATTTTCCTGAGGAATTAATTTTTGTTGTATATTCCAAATCTTTTCTTCTCTAACGTAGGCACTTGCAGGAAATTAGATGAAGAAGAAATAAATACTGTATGAAAGTTTCAACTTTAACTTGATAGGAAAGAAAAAATGCTAGGTTTAGCCTTTTTGATTTTTCTTTGTAATGTCTTAAGAAGGACTGATGATCTAGTGGTTCTGGGTTTTTTTGGCGGGAGGCAGAGATGAGAAGGATTAGGTTCTTTCCTGCTCTATTTTTATCCTTAAAAGTATTTGGGATGTTGTGGCGTGATTAACTGATGTGATCCAGCAGCTTCATGTTGCTCCTGGGGAATGAAACAGCTGTAAGTCTGGTAAAAAAAAAAAAATTCTGGTGGATGATTTTCCCTTGGTAGTGGATTTCTCCAGTGGTGCGGAGCTGGCACAGTATTTCCAGTTCTGTCTTCTTTCTAGCTGGGGCTTGAAGAAATGAAAGAGGACAGACAGAATGCAGGTGCCACTGTATCTTGTTCAGGCATTGACTATTGTAATTTGTGAAGAAAGTTGTAAATTGTAGTACATTGAACGGGCAGAGAATTTCACTTTGCTCCTTTGTTTTAGTAGTGCTTTCCCTAGGAGGATCTAGGGAAGTGATATGGGAGGCTGGGACTTTTCCAATCTGTAACTGAATGGATGGGAAAGTTAAATATTTACCAACAGAATTTTCTTTTATGTACCAGTAGTAGACCTGTTCTGACTGAGAAATTGTGTTCAATTTGTATGTAGCTCAAAAATTGCTGCTTCAGTTTCAGATGTAAAAAACAGCTTGTTTGTTGACAGGTTGTTTGGACTTTAAAATTATCATATGGTCTTGTAAGAAATAATTCCATTTGTTACATATTTTACCTCCAATATTGATTGTTCAACAAACAGACACATAAATGAGAGAGAGATATGTTTGAAACAGCCTGGATAATATATTAGGACCTATCCCCATGTTCCTTTTTGGCTGCAGTTGTGCTGGCCCAAGAAGTTACCCCCAGCAGTCTATCACTGCCGTCTGCTTGAGTTCACCATCTCCTGTGATCTACTGGCTGAGCACTGTGTGCCTGCTCACTGACTTGTTCTTTAATTAAAATTATATGGGCTATGCTAAACAAAGCCTTGAGATCAAGATTTTTGCTATTGAGCACATTTGACTCGTGCAGTCACTCACACGAATGTTATGCAGCAGAGAGAAGGCAGTGATCTCTGAGCATGACTGTACAGTCAGATGTTGTCCAGGTCTATCTATGCTTGTGTTTCTATTAGCCAGCTTGCGTCTCAACCATGTAGACGTGGGTGGCACTGTGCTTATGTCCAGCTATATTTATCTTCTGTCCAGCAACACTTACTAGTAGAGATATAGTGTCACAGCTACCCAACTTCCCTGGGTCTTTCTTGTAACTGTTCTTTTAGCAAGTGACCACTCAGCAGGGAAGGAGCTAGGGGATTGCATGGGCCACCTAGGAGTTATATGTGCAGTTTCCATTTGGAGTGCAGCCTGGTGTTTGTTTTGTCTGTGCTATTACTTAAGTTTCTAAATCATTCTGTTCTTGCTTTCCTGATAAAAGTGGTCCTCCCTTGATGTGTATCCAGAATTACAAAGTTCCCATTCAAACATATGGTGTTATAGCTCTTTTTAATCCTTCTTGGTGTTTAATACAGTGTTCCCTTAGCAACTTGTGTTATGTCTTTGAAGGATCAAGGTGTCACTGCCTGTCCCATTGTTCCACTGTGAAATGAGTAGGTTAGGCTCCTAACTGGTGATGTTTCATTTGAAGAAGTATTGGGTAGGAGCCAGTTGTCCAAACATGAGCTTTCATTGCCAGTTCTGATGCCTTCAACAGCTGGCTTCCAGCTGGTCTCCAGAGGGGTATAGATCTCCTCCAGTCCCTGGGACATATGTGCCATGCTGATGTCTTGGGTATTGAAGATGTCTGAAACAGCACTTGTTGCCACTGTTTAGCAGCAGACATTCACCCATAATGTTAGTGACTTCAAAGGTAGTTGCTAAGTCTCAATGTTCAGTAAATTGGATGTTCTTTGAACAAGAAAAAGGACTTTAGAAAGATCTGCTCAAAAGTCTGAAACAGTGTATTTATGTTTGTTTGAACGGCAATGTAGGAATGAACTAAATGTAGAAAGTCAGGAATAAAGCAAGAAAAGAAAAATTGAAATGGGCAAAGAATTTAAGTAAAATATTGAAGGAAATTTAAAAGATAATTCATAAACTTCAAGGGAAAAGCCTATTTTTCTGCAGGATTTCTATTAGCAATTAGCAAAATTATTAGATTAATGAAGACTTAAATTCTGAAACTTAAAAACTCTGTCTTTAATAAGAAAAATAAAAAAAATATTGCATCCTCACAGATTTGTGTAACGTGAGGTTTATATTATTTGGAGGAAAACATAATTAAAATTACCCAAACATGCAGAAGATAGACTGGACAATTTTAATTGACCTTTTCTATCGCTTAATTCCATAGCCTTATGACCAGAAAATAATTGATAAAGGACAAGAAAATGCCAGGAAGTATATGCATGTGTAATCTGCATGTGTAATCTGCTGCTCTAGATAGTCATCTTAAGGAGTTAGCAGATAAAAGCTATCACATAATCCACTGACAGTTATTTGGGAAGCCCTGGGGACTGCAGATACACTGCCTTTGATTTCAGTGCAGTGTGAGTCTTTAGGAGGGTGCCATCCCAAGGAAGTTCATCAGTGGTGTGGAAAACACTGATCCTTGCACAGGTACAAGCAGCTCTTCAGGCAGCTCTGGTTCCCACAGATGGTCCATTACGGAGGATGTGGGTGGCTTGAAACCTGTGCTGCTGAAGAGAGCCATCCCTGTTCATGCCTTCCACACCCCTTGTCTCCTGCTTGGTTTAGACAAGGACACCATTGTTTTCTGGCAACTACACAAACGGAGGATGCCCACAGAAATGAGAATGATCTCTTTCATGGGAGGCAGGGACGTGCCATGGCAGAAACTGCCAAGAGCATGAATGCAAGGTACTAGTGGTCTGCTGTAGGTTTAAAAGCCTGCACTGGCAGAGAGATGGTCTGGGGAGGTGAAGTTGTTTCTGTCATGGACTTCAGGGATTCTGAGAGAAGTGAGGTAATGTTTACAGTGGTAAATTGACTGGAGGCAATATTGAAGTGAAACATGAAAACATGTAATTGCCAGGGTCAGGGAACACAAAGGCCTCTTTTGCAGCTTCCTGGTTAATGATACTGTGCAGCTCCAGATATTGCAGGCACATGTGTGTAGCTCCTTCAGAATGCTCACTGGCATCTTATGACCTCTTTTGCAGTGATTTCATATTTTTCACTTTGAAGTTGCATTTCTTGATGCTTCTTTAATAGCTGGCAGCTGCGAGTTCCAGACCAATCCTCTGTATTGCTACTGTGATATCTTCATGGTAGAAAAAATTTCAGCTCAGCTCCCTGCAGATGTTTACCAGGTCTGCAGTCTCTACCAGTCCATGGGCTGCTCTGGTTTACTATTTGACGTGGTTATTACTTTTTCCTTTTTTTTTTTTTTTTTTTAATAACAAACAAATTGTAATAGTCAACTCATCAGAAGGCTGCTTTGCAGCTCAACAGACTGGGATTTTACACTATGCCATCGCGAGGATATTCTGTTTTTACAAGGTATTTTGGAGTTTATAAAGGTGCAAGGACAGTGCTGAAGGACTGTCTTAGGTAGAGGATTGTAATGTGACATGGTTCATGATCATGTTGTCTGTGTCTCTTAGGTATCTCTGTCTCTCAGGGGAAGTGTTTATTTTATTCCACACTAAAGCTCAGTAATAAATTATTATGTATGTGTTGAATTTGGCTATGGGATTAGGCAATTCCAGCAAACCAGGGAGTAAACCAAACTGACAGACTTTAAGTTTACCTGTGAACTTGGGTCTATTTCTGAATAAATGAAAAGGGCAGCAGCTCCCCTGTTGTCCACGATGTGTTCTGACTTACATGGAAGTAGAATTAGAGTGAAGAAATGAAATTCTCTCCTTTGACAATCAGTTAAGAATGCTGATTAAGTCCATCTTTTACAAAAGATGAGCACCAGAATATAGTGATGTGATGATGAGTTATGAAAGTGATGAATTCTATATTTATACACAAAAATGTTTCTCAGGCAATTTAAAAGTATGCTCCATCACAGGTCTGCATTACGATGCATGATTTTTATGGATTATAGTACATTTTTAGTTTTGTGGAGTTAATCTTTAATTACTGTTTTATACAGAAAACAGTTACATGGGAAATGTCAAGCAACGTTCTTTCTAAATACTGTAATTTTATGGAAGACCTTATAAAATGTTTTTGAGAACAATTGTGAGTTAATAATTTAATAGGAAAGGTGCATAACTTTATCAGACATAAATAACTTCAACAGTGATGTGTAAATGTGCACTTGCAACTAGGCTGATCAATGTCTGTTATTAATGAGCATATATGGAGCAAACTGCTTCTGTGTCTTTGTTTAATATGGCCATAGAGAGCAAAAGTAGCTAAACCTAATTTTCTATTCTGTGTTAATTTTTCATCTATAAGTAATATAGAAAGTAAATGATATGTGATTACAGTGCTTATGGTAAACCTGCCCCCCCACCCCTACCCCCACCCCCCCCCAATATCTGTGCTTTTATCTTCATGAATATTGATCTTTTTTTTCCCATTTGAATAAGGAAACGGGATGAAGAGAAAAATGTCACTACCTAGCCAGTTCAGTTTGTCTACTAATAAATGCTTTCCACCTTCTTAGAAGAATTTTTTATGAAGTGATAACACAACTTAGTTACTCTTATCATCTTTCCAACTTCTCTTTTCATGTCTCTTGTTTTGCTTTAGTGTCTGTCCTACTGTACTTCACAGTCTATGAGCTTTTAAGTGCCAATGATATATGTGTGTGTGAACAGTGTCTGACAGAGTGAGCTAAGAGTTTATGTCCACTGGCCAGTGGACAGTGGCAGCAGAAACAGGCGAATGTTTTATCCTAAGGGAAAAAAAAAATGTCTGTCCCAGAGCTTGAAATATTCTTTTTCTTATTATATTCTGTGTGGTTACCCAGGTCTTCATTTTCTGATTTCACAAGAAGTCCTAAAAATTCCCACCAAGTAAGACAAATAGGTCATCACATTCTTTGCAAAAGCTCCTGATCACCAGAGGTATAACTGTAAGGATGTGAACTGTCCAGGGATGATAAGCATATCGGCACTAATCTCATCCTTGTCTGTGTTGTGGCTGTATGATTGCTTACCTGTCTCACAGATTCCTCTCTTTTCATGTGTGTGTGTGTTGTGTGTGTGTTATGCGCATGGGTGAACTAGCTATTTCCCTTTCACTGTGTGCAGTTATCTCGGCAGAATAGTACAGGCTCTGAGGGTCAGTTGCCTTTCCTAAAAGTAATGCAAGCAATTGCTACATTATTAACTGTCAGACTAAAGTTATTAAGAATCAGCTTTAGGATGAGGAAGGTACATATAAACTGATGAGGAAGGTACATATAAACTATAATGTACTTAAATGAGATAAAATTGCAACTACAACTTAATAAAATTCTCATGTTTTGAATAGTCCCTGACCTGAGAGCATAACACAACAATTAAGTGCTAGAGTCACTTTGGCCAAAGCATATGCAACTAACTAGACACAAAGCATTTCAACAGAACATTAATATGACTTTAGTTCTAACAAGTATAGAACGGAAAGAGCTCATGGTGATATAAATACAGATAGTAATAGGCTACAGATCATATATTTAAAAAAAAGAAAAATCCATGCCTTTGGAAGGCTAAGCCATCAATACAAATGCTGTGTATACTCACCAAAAGCCTGTCCAAAAGATGGTTGCAGCCACTCCAACTAGGTGAAGAAGGAAGGGGGTGTTAAACAATCTGGAGAGAAATAAAAACTTCATAGCTGAATTTATTTGTTTATTTATTTTCATATATTTGGAAAAAAACAGTTGAATGAATGATCAACTTCCTGCCCTTCATTCAGATCACTAGATAAAATGTCCATTCATTCCTTGTTTCTGGAGCAAAGTTTTGTGTTTTAAGTTTTACACCTTTATTAAAAAAAAAAAAAAAAAAGTCTGCTTGAAAAATAGAAGTGAATTCATTCGGTGCAACTCTAAATTTCCAATAAATAAATAAAAAATTAAAATGTTTGGAAGCTATCAAGAATCCAGAAATATCAACAATGTGATTTAGACTGTGGTTAAGTTTTGCACAGTTCATAAAAACTCCAAGAAATAGACTAACTTTTTTGTTTCAAAATTTAAATGTTTCCTACAAAAAAAGATCATTTTTAGTATTGTCATTTAAAAATGCGGTGATAAGAAGAAATACTCCTGAATAAAAAAGTCACTATTTAATAATATGTTACATCTGGACTTTAATGAAATATTAATGCTAAGTTATGATAAGAAAAGTACCTCTTTCCTGTCTTTTATCTAAATTGTTTAATATTTAATACTTTATAATAGAAAGATAGAGTAGACCAAAGTAGAGTTTGATACTGTTTTATTATGCATGATTTTATTACCAGATAAGAGCATTTAAAAATGCTTAGACTATTATAGGATCAGATACAGAATATTTAAAGCTATGTAATGCATTCTGCAACAGATCCAGAAATCCAAGATGTTCCTTTCCAAAGGAGACTGTAAATATAAACCTGAAATTCATAGAAATATCTACATAGATATTCCTTATGGGTCCCTTCCAACCTGATATATTCAATGACTCTATTTCTTTGCTGCCATAAATATAGCAAGGTTGGTTGTTTGGGATTTTTTTGTTAGAAAAGGTGGTACATTGAATGGTATGTCAGAAATGGAGTGTAGCATAAAGAAGTCTAAGTTAAACCTTATCAAAATGTTAGAAGAACACAATATCTGAAACCTGATGAAGTGTATGATTGACAACTGCATAGAGGCAGCTTTACATATGAAGTGACCTTACTAACCGTGTCTGGCAAGTGAAGAGAGTAATCAAATCCCGAGACAAAAAGTATATTTAGTGGGTGCTATATAATTTCATTTAACTGATGCATCTTCTTGGACTCTGCTGCCTTTATTCTTCGTTGCAAAACAAAACCAGGTAACTACTAACCAAGGACAGTAATAAATGTCACAGGAGGCACAGAGAGGTTACATAGACATTATTTTCCAAATCAAAATGGATATTAGAGATATTGAAAAATATTGAGAGAGAACACAGCTTGGAAAAGAATGTGGAAATACATGAAGTGGCCACAGGCACACTTCAAGGAAACAGAAAGGTTCTTCTGAATCAGATCGCTAAATGGAATTTTGCCATCCAATGCTTGGCAGTTGCAATTTCAACATATTTTAGGTACTCTGACATAATGACATGTAATAGTAGTTTGACACGGGATCTTTGCCCCTGCAGATTTGTGAACTTTTAAGTTCTTGGACTAAGAATTGGAAGTAACCATGCAAAACCAAGTTGTAATCGTGTGAAAGCAAATTTGTGACAAACCAGTGACGTCATTGTCTCCTTTGAAATGGTGGAGGGTACATAACTTGCATTCAGTTTGGACACTGAAGATCTTTGATGGAAGCAAGCATTTTGTTTCACTTGGTTCACATCTACCTTTCCAGAAAGAATAGTTACGCTACATGGTCCACCAGAAACTGTTTGCATGGTTTAATTCTGACATATCACACAGACCAATGTTTCATTGTCTCACTGTATTTCTCTGTATATCTAATCTCTCTATTCTCTGCTGCTGAGTCTTAGATTGTAACCTCTTGGGAGCAAGGAACTTCTTGTTCTGCCTTTAGTCTCTGTTTGAAGCACGTCAGCAACATCTGGCATAATATAAGACTTGACAGTGATTTGGGCTTAAAACACCAGCAATTCCTGCTTTAAGTGAATCTTTGGAGTTGAAAAGTGTGCTCCGTGCTTGCAGGGAAGTCAAACCCCTAAATAGACAGTCATTGTGATATCCAGAAACAGACAAAAGTACAGCTTGGGTAACACTTCAAATGTGTGATTTTTCCGTTACCCCCCTCCAAAATGTTGTGAATCTAAAACTGAATTAGGAAAAACATCTTTCTTTCTATTACCTACATGAATAAAATTACATGATAAAACCACTTTTATACAGGGATTTTATTAACTCTACTGACAAATAGATTATTTCAAGTTATTGTTTCCTCAAAAGTACCTATTCATTAAACACTTAATTAAGCCCAGTTACCTGTATGCTTCGTTAAAGGACAGATTTACACCACCAAATAATATATTTGATAGATAAATAAGTGCCTAGTGAGATTTTTTCAGAAGTGCTAAAACTGTGTGCTTGAAACATCTCGAGTCATCTGGATAACCTTACAGTACAACCAGAAGTGAATAGGTAATTGAGAGCAGAGTTAGAGAAACTCAAGACTCTAAGCTTAATAGTATTTTAAGAGAAAATTTTACTTATGTAGTGATAAGGACAGCTAAAAAAATCCACCATCTTGCAGGGATTAGCATTAAATGGTGTGAACGAGCCTAGAATTTCTGTTTTGTGATCAAAAGAAAATGACAACTTCTTTAGATAAAGGGGGGAAGAAGCTTTGAGCTATTTCCTAAGTTAATATTTCTGCCCTTATTTTAAAAATTTGGTCTCAGCAGTGTAAGATCTTACTCTGTGGGCAGCTTTAAGCTCCCTGATGAGTCAGAAATGGCTAGGTGTGCTCTGAGCATGCCTGATCAGCTCCTGCAACTACCTTATGTTTAACAAGGAGAAAAAAAATCCCACCCTTATGCTAGCATTAATTTTTGCTATGCCTGATGAGTAACAAAGAGCCTTTCTCAGAAGAAGAGGGTCTGGGTTACTCTCAGCCTGGGGGAGTCTGAATTCACATGTGAGACTGATACTGATTTTAATGGTCCAGAATACTCACTTAAATGTATTATACAGTTGCAAATAAAAGTATTTCTAAATGGGTGGTAGGTGCTTTCCCCCGCCCCCCAGTGCCTCATAGTCAAGAATTCTCATTAAAATAGTCTTGACTTGCCTACTAAAACAAGAACCAGAAATCCTTAAGAAACAGCAGTTTATGATGCTAAAATCCCAGACCCCAGAACTTCAGTGTAAAGAAACAGGCAAAGGAGGAAAGGAGAATCATTGCTTCCTTGCAGCAGCTTGCAGTGTTGGTCATTCAGCAGTCAATAATGAAATGGGTAGCACCCTCAATTGCACATATTTCACTCTTAGTGTAAGCTTTGTTGTCCTTCTTGGGGATTAATAGTTGTATGAAGTGGCTTCTTCAGCAGTCAAGTGCTTTTTCACATGAACCTTTCCCCTGCTGCCTTCTGGGAGTTAAATGTACTGGCTGATGGGATTAAGTCTTCTGGAGCTGGGCACAGAAAAAGAATGTCCCACTAAAGGCTAAAATCCTTAATTTACTCTCTATCTTTTATACACAGTTTTCCTGGTGTATAGATCCAAGATTAATGACTTTCTGGATATTTGACCACTCTCAAGACTGTATGGTTAGTCCTACTATAACAAATCCTACTTGAAACAATAGTAGAATAAACCAGGATGTAACATTTTGAAAGATTAAATATTTATCTTCTCATGGAATTAAAGACAGGTATGTAAAACACTGAAAGGCTATGACTGAAACAAAAACTAGCACCCTACTATGTATGCTTTCACCTCCTTGGTTCAGTATCTTCAATTGTGGGCTGGGATTTTAAAAAAGGAATGTGAAATTTTTGACATTCACATTATAGGCGACATAATATTTAGCTATAAGCTGTGGCATACTGGAACACTAACAGAATTTTTGCCACATTTTTTTCTTTTATAAATACTGAATTCAGTGATATGCTGACAAAATGGCTAATGTGATCCTTAGGTATAAGCACAGAGGATCAATGAGTAGGCGATTTTTACCTCTTTAAACCAAGTCAGTGAGACAGATATTGAGAAGCTAAATACTGCTCTGTTCCTCACAGTTTGGCTGTGGTCATATTTTAAAAGCGGAGCCAGTGCGTAAATGAGCTGCAAAAATGATGTAAAGGCCTTTGAAGGGCAGATTTAGAAACCTCCAGCTGTTCAGCTGAGAGAAGGAAAAACAAAAGGTTGTGGTAACTTGATTACTGCATGTAAGTATTTCTGAGGTGAAAAAAATGCTGGCTGTTGAAGAGATCTTCATTCCAGCTGGAAAGGCATAATGAGAATGACTCCCTGGGAGCTGCCACCACGCAGCGAGAGCAGGCAAGCACTGAAATGTACTACGGGGTGAACGAGGGTTCTTCACCCAACACATCTTGGCAAGACCTATGGCAAATGTTTCTGTAGTTGTTGGGCAAATGTTACTTTAGCCAAGTTGAAGTTTTTCAGTGCAGCACAGGATAGCTGGAAGATATACATAATGCACGTTACAGTAAGTCAGATTGAGTGGTTGAAGGATCCCTTCAGGACTTAAATTCTCTGATTATTTTCCTTTAAGGACAGCTTTCTCCTTACATTATAAATTTTAGACTTTGCCCTTGGGTCCTAGACCAGTCATAGACCCTGGTTCTATTTCTGCCTTTACCTTACATCAGTAGTTTAAGAAGTGGAGACTATTGCCTTTATATCCAGGATACCATATTTCTGTATGTTTTTGTGGATATGTTTTCCTAAAACACCCCTCTGAGATCAGTGTTCCTATAATTTGCTCTTTGGACTGTGAAAGGAAGGTCATGTCACTTGGGAAACTTTTTTTTATATTACTGTTTACTGCTTTTACAATATAGAATGTTTTTCAGGGAAAAGGACCTGCTTTTGTTTAGCAGGCTCTGCTGAGACATCTTTCTCTTCTTAAGATAATCCATATATACTGCTGTTCTTTTCCTCCTTAATTTTCTGAATAAATGAAATGAAAAAAATTGAATATGTTTTTATTGGTTAGGCTGTCATATTTTATGGTTAAGAGATTTAGAATAATGCAGAGCAATTTTCTTAGAAATGTGGCAACAGTTTCTAATTTCTAGTTTGGATAGTTCAGAGTGAAAGAGAAGCCCTGCTCAGAGAGAGAACTTGTGGGATTCAAGAAAGTCTAATGTGGTGATGTTTTTTTTTTTTAAAAAATAACATACCTGCAGAGAAAAATGTCCAGGACAGTGCTATCAGGAATGTCTGACAGTGGGAAGAGACCATCTGCTTGCTTTCACCCAGTTGTTGAGTCCTCTGGAGGAAAAAGAAATCTCATCTGTGTAGGGCAAAATGACTGAACCTGGAACCTAAGATTGTGAGCCTTTCACTAAGGGGTCATCTCTAAAGGATGAGCAGATGCTGTGTGCCATGCACATGGCAGAAGTCATGAAAGTCTCTCACAGACTTTCAGCAATAACTATTGCATCTTACAACTGTGGAGAACAAAAAGAAAGTATGAAATAAATGGATAATTGCCATATATTACCAAACAATATTGTCGTTGTCAATCACTGCTGCTGGTAGATGACAGTGATACAGTCTTTTCCCTATCAGCATGCCTTCTGTCCCCTTACAGTTGACTTTCTCCAAACCCTGGCTCCTGACCTTTCACCTCAGTCCATGGTTAGTGCAGATGATGGATGAGCCTTGTTAGGCTCATAAGATGTGCTGGTGTGAAGGAAAAATACCAGCAGGCATGTTGTGTTTGTCTTACATTTTCATAAGAATAACTTGGCTTAAAACAAATAGCTACACAGGCTGAGCAAGATAAATTTGTCATGAATGTTTTGGTCCTCTGCTGGTCAGTGTTGAATACTGATGTCACATTGGCAGATAGGGAAAAGTGAGCAAGGCAGGAGACTCTGAAGGAGGGGATGAATGGCCAGTTGGAGCTGTAAAGGAACATGCACTCAGTTTTGCTGCCTGAGTCTGAGCTCAGGAAATACAGAGCAGCCTGCTTCAGGAAAAGACTAAAGATTCTGTCCCTGGTGCAGTATTCTGTGTAGCTGCCCATGTTGTGAATCACACACTTGAAATGGAAAAATAAAACATTATCATTGTGAACTCAGTATGCTGTGATTTTTTTTTTTTCAGGCAGTTTGAACATAAATTTAGTTTGAACTTGTTTCTAGTAAGACAAGTGTGAACTTGTCATAAAAATCTTGAAGCAGATCTACATGGTTGAGGCTTTTCTGACTCTTTTAAGAACCATCAGGGAATTTTTTTGTTTGTTATTTTGTTCAAAGATAATTATTTTTTGCGGGAAAGTAAAAGAAAGGGTGTTCACTTCAATCATTAGATGGCAGGGTGGGAAAGAGATTTCTCAGGAAAGAGTAGTAGGAAAGACAATTTCTTGCTAACATAGTAGATAAGACTTTTATTTAGGTCTGAGAAGTATGGTTCCATGAGATGTTTTTTAAGTCTAGATGTTTTCATAAAGATACATAGATAAGTACAATGTTAGAGCGTGGAATTTTTCCAAGACCCCATAGGCTTAAACTGTGGGCTTGAATTCAGAAGTCCAGGTAGTGAATAGCCTGTACGATAGCCACAGAAACAACTTTCTTATGTTTGTCAGGCCTCGTGAACAAGAACAAACCAGTGTATTTTGGGAAAAACATATTTTCCGGCAAGCCTTGTTATTTCGTGCTTGTTATCATCTATCAGATGTAGGTGTTTATTCAGGAAAGTCTTGCTCTGCCAATCCAGTGGCTTGCATTTCTCCTGTCCATAGTGCATTTAGCACTATGACCCTTTTTTCTAAATGTTCTAGTTGGTTTCAGAGCATTTAAGTTGCTGAGGGATGGCTGCCTTAATAGTCCTCATTTTAACACAATTTTATTTGTCTTGAAAAACAAAACAAACAGGAAAGACCCAGATTCTGCTTCTGAAATTTTGTTTACCACTGAACTACTTTTTCATGAAGTGATCATGGAAAGACAGCTGTTTTCATACTGTGCTGAGCAAACAAAATTAGCTGTAAGCTTTCTCAAATATTGGCATTTTAATCAGCCCATTTCAAATTGCATGCTGTTTCCCTATCATGAAGAGGTTCTAATTCAATGGTGTGACCAGTGGCTGACCACACTATGTGAAGAATTCACAGCACAGGGAACCGCTTGGCTGTGCTGAAAACTCTGCCTACAACTTTGGCTGTGATGCACTGCACTTTTGTTTAGTACCTGGAAGTATCACTATGAGAAGGGAACCTCATGCACAGGAGTGTTTTGCTGAATGGCTTATGGCATGGACATGTTTTAAATTTGGGAAGCTTGCGAAGGGGAAATGACTGTCAGAAAAAGAGGGTTTACTGAGTTCAGTACAGCCACTATTTGAATGGATTTGCTGAGTATTCAGAGAGAGAATATTGAATACCTGCAGATAAAATAAATTTTAACTATTTCTGTGCATTAGGTTTCTGCATTTGGAATAATGATTTCAGAGACTGAAAAGAGGGGAGAATAAAACAAAATCCCATCACAGAAGAGAATATACAAATAAAATTCAAGAATATTTGAAAGATCATAATTCTTTTAGCATCTTGGCAACTGGTGAAGGGTAGGTGTTGAAAATCAAGACTGCTCTTTACCTTTACAATGAGGTCCATAATTGGTCTGCTACTTATACTATACTTTCTTTCCTAAACAAGACTCTCATGACCATACCTTGAAGATGAGACAAGAAGTTTATTTTCTTTTTCAGCATTGCTTCTTATTCAATGGAAATAAAAGCATGGAAATCAAAGCAAGGCCAAGCACAGGAAAACAGTATGCCAAATTTAAAGAATATCAACAGTTGCTAAAGCGTAGTGTTTTTATAGTGGCTTGATTTGTGGTTCAATATTAGGTCATACCTTGTGCAGGTGCAATGGCATGTAGCCATTTATATGTCTAGTATCCTACTGACAATAATATGAAATGACCTGAAGTCTTGTGGGTTGGGGAACTGACACCAGCGTATCTCCAGGCAATCATAGGTGCAACCTACATCCATGTGAGTAACAACCCCTTGCAGCTCCAGAATTGCAAAGTATTGAAAGGGTTGAGTAAAAGAGCCACAAAAATAACCTGTGTGCTGAGGAAAGTGAGTTATAATGAGAGTTTTAGGAATTCAATCTATCCATTTTTCTAAAAAGATTTGAATGTGACGTGATTATAATGCCCAAATACCTTCATGTTGAGAAAATCGTGTGCTCTGTAACTTAAGAGATAAAAGATCAATGGCAGGAAGTTAAAGGCATACAAATTTGAATAAGAAATTAGTACTAATTTTTAACAGTGAGAGCACTGAAACATTAGCACAGATTATGAGTGAAATTGATGATTTCTATAACTTATGAAGTCTTCAATTCAATGCTGAATGTCTTCCTAAAATAATTGATTTAGCCAAACAGGTTTTGGGAATACAAATAAGAGGAATGGCATGAAATTTAAGGACTTCTGTTATATGGGACACAATAATTGAAGTAATTGTCTTTCTGACCTTAGTTTCTGTGAATTTACTGAAGATAAGTGTTCGATAACAGATGAATTACTGTTCTGAACTGCTAGTTATTTCTATTCTTATACTTGGCATTTCACACAACTACTATTTTCTTATGATCCTTGGTGAGAGAATCAGAGTTTATGATGCCAGTTAGTATATTTATTATAATTGGTTATATAATTTTAATACTTAATTTCTTTAGTGGAACAGAGTTTAAATATCTTCTCTCTCCAATATGGTATGGTCTTCTTGACCTACCTTGACCAATCCCCTATTTTCCAGGAGTGTAACATGGCCATTTCAGAAAGAAAGCTCCTCTAAGTCACTGAAGAGAAGCAAGATGCTTTGCTACCACCTAGGGAGGTAACTGCATGGTCACTGGTGATGACCAGAGAGTCACCTCCCTCAGGTGAGGAGTGAAGCATCTTTTGTTCACTGGGCCAGAGGTGCTTTTCTTTTGCAGTGGACTCTGACTCTTCTTCTGCCTGATCCTACTAAGATGTTTTAATGTAAAATCAGTGTGAGGGGCAAACAGTAACTGCTAAATACAGATTATATAAATATTTCCTTTAAATTTTCTGAGTATGATAAAATACCATTCCTCTTCGTGATAAACATCACTATGCACACATTCTAGCATTTTGTAGGTAGTGGGGTTGTTTTTCTCTTAATATTAGAGTGTTTGATTCTTTGGGTTTTGACATCTCTATTCTTTTGTCTGACAAATCTGTGCGCTGACTTGTAAAAAAAAATCAATATTGTTTTCCCTGGCACTTTCTCTGCAGTTGAGTTGATTTATTATCACCGTTCCCTTTCCCCTCTTTTTATCAGTGTGTTTCTATTGCTTTAGGGTTGAGTACCTGATAACATCACAGGGTAGAAGACACACAGAGAGTTTCTGTGACCTTATCCCCTGTGTGATCTTGTCCAGTGTGACGGTGAGCCATGGCTATAAAGTGAACAATGATATTATCCAAGCTGTGTGATCAGATTTATGTTCTATTATGTTGGAAATAGAGATGAACTAGAACCAATGAACAAAATTTATATTTATGTTTAAACTGTACTGGTCCAGTATCTCAGTGGCTAAAGGGAGAGTAAACATCCACTGAGTAGAACTTAATTTGCCTGCAAAGTAGTATGCTGGAAGAGTCATACAGGCCACAGTCCTTGTGGGATTTAAACCAGGCATAAAGGTGAGCTGCTTGTTGCTCCTTAAAAATGTAGCTTTAGTACTGTTGTTTCTGTTAACCACTTATATCAAGGTAGTTAAGAACCTCAGTAATAGATCAGAGCTACCTTGCCCTAGACACAGTATGGACACCTAAGAGAAGACAAAGTTTGCAGGCAGTATTTCAGAACAGATGCAACGGAAGGCTGCAATAGGTAAATTTCTGTGAGCATGTTGACAAGCATGAGTGCAGTAATGCAGAGGCCATGTGCACACAGGGGCGCTAGGGAAAATGAGTTAACTAAGTCTGTTAAACCTTGGCCTAACGTGGCTATAGCATTTTAGAGCCACTTCATTCTTGGAAAAGAGTATCCTCATATAGATGACTTCTGCCTGTTGACTTTCGTTCTCTGCTAATCATCTCAGTAATCTCAGACCACTACTTGCCTTGCCACTGGGGACTGCCAATATCTGTAGGCATTATGAGAGAAATATGCTGGAAGGTAGGCTGCAAAGCAGCATTTTGTGAAGGAGTTCTTCCTATTGGCAGGGAGCAGCAATGGGGAAATGACAGCTGCTTGACAGAGGGAGGGTGTGTGTGTGTTCCTGCTTGGGGCTGCAGGGGTTGGGAGACCAAGGGGGGAACTTGACAGCAAAGTAAACTTGTACATCTGATAGCTAGAGCAAGTCAATAGGGTGAAGTATAATAAGAAAGGCAAAATAATGTGTTAACTCAGTGGAAAGATGCAAAAGTGTTAGAACTTAGATTATACAGTTAGAGAAATGAGGGAGGAGGACAGTTCTAGCAGTTATTAGACTTAATGTTATTTGGAGGTCAGCCTCTGGCTAGACTACATCAGAGGAAATCATGCAAGCAAAAAATCTGAGAAAAGTTTGTTTGGAAACCATGCCCTTGCACTATTTCCCTTTCTTTTCTCTTCCCTTCTTTCCTGTGGGGACTCAGGAAGATTTGGCAGGAGGACAGCGGAGTTGGCAATAGAAGGACCAAGAAGACATGGGGGATCAGCATTGCCAGTGTCCCCAGTGCTGCTGCTGTACTGTGGTATGTTCTGTAAGGATGTCAGAAGCCTCAAACTTGCTTCAGCTCTGGCTGGAAAAAGTACATCTTGGTTGGCTTCCTCCCCCCCCACCTCTCCCCTTTTTCTCTCACTTCTTCCAGCAGTGTATCAGAGGAAGAAAAGGAGAAAGAAGATAGAGCTTAGTAGCTTTGGTCTTTTCTCCTGTTTTCTTCTCCTTGAGAGACAGAAAATATCTGCTCCCCCGTCTTCCACTCTCCTCATCAGCTGTAGGTCTGCAGCAGCTGCAGGTGGTTCAAAGCTGGACCAGGAACAGATTAGAGGTGAGAGAACAAGCGCCTCTGGAGCTTCATATTTAGTTTCAAAGCAAAGCAAAAGATTGCTGTGGAGCTGCAATGAGTCTGGATTAATTTACTTGCAAGATGTGTCTACTAGACCTTCATATATTTTGATGGTACTTCTCCAAAAAAACAGCTTATCTAGTTGGACACACAACCAGGTCCCAGTTACCTAGAAGCAATCACACTGGTGCCAGAGTATATAATCTTGGCAATTTATATTTCATTATAAATGTGTATTTTTGTAAAAAAAGGCATGAAGTTATTAACATTTTTTATTTGCCATAGACCCATACTAACTGACATGAATTTTATTACCCCAAGAGTCCTGCCACTGGCAAATATATTTTTTCTACTTTCTATTGAGTCTTTTAAGATATTATCAGAACTTAGTTCTTTGTTGTTCTTTTTTTCCTATCCTTTGGAGCTTCCCCAGCAACTCAACACATATAATGTATAGTTTTGGCAGTTGTTTTTTTAGCATCTTGCTTAAGTATGCAGTTATGAAGAGCATTTATTCACAATCATACAGTGATATCATCTGTCCTTTTTCCAGATATTGAGCTATAGTTTTCTGGAGGCACCGTTGTATGGCTCCCTTCTGTCTTAATTATGAAGAAATATGCCTTTAAATTGTCCTTAGCTCTGTCTTAATGATAGAGTTGTTTTGCTTCCCTTATCAATTTTTTACATTTCCTAGAGTCTGATTAGAATTTATCATTAGCTTCTTGTTTCTTTAATCAGGGAGCAATACTTTCATAGCTGCTGTCATACCTTTTAGGGTAGTTTTAACTGGTAAAGGCATCTTTCTTAATTGCTTCAGGCAGAAGCTTTTCAATCTTGTACTGAAATGCTTTTACACAGTTCCCAGTTATTCATTTTTTCTGCTTAAATTATTTTCTCAGTGGATTTGATCATATGTCAATACAATAGCCAAGCTGTTTGAGTTGTGCAAGAGTTTGGGTCACAGTGATATTAGAAGGTACACAATGGTGTAGCTACTTGTTCTATGAAACTTTGTTCTCCAAATTCATTGATAGTTCCCTGCCTACCCATATACAGAGCAGAGTTCTACCCTCAGAATTATTAATTTCTAAAGTGAGTAATGTTTATGTCTGGCATAGTGGTATGAAGTAGAATGGCATATATTTTGGTTAACACAACTATGCAACATTAACTTTTTTAATAACAAAAAGACCAAATTTTAAAATAACATCTGATAATGTTACTGAATTTCTTTCTGATCAGAAAGCCAGTTGAATTTTCAGGCAGTAGAACTTCAAAGCCACATCACTTTCCTCTCTCTGGGGATTTAAACTTCAAGGATTTTTTGTTTTTATCTTTTTATCACAGTTAGTACAGGTCAGGTGAGAACAGGTATATCCTTTGTAAGTATCCCACATTATGAGTGAGCTGCTCTCTTCCAAGTAGTGTCAGGACAGACTTCTGCTGTCATTGAATCATACTTTCATTTATTACAGGGGAAACCCCTGCAGATGAGAATCATCTATATTGTTACATTTCTCTGAAAAATGATGTTGATGAACTCACATTTCCCAGTGAAAATGATCAAAAGAGTGTCTCTGCTCTTTTTACACCTTTCAAGGCAGTTATGATGTGGGAAAAAGTATTACATGATTTTGTATCAAAAGAGAGATCCTTTCTGTCTTCCACTGGAAGATGGTATTTTTCAGTTCCTTCTGAGATACCTCAGTGAGAATGGGTACACCAGAGGCCATGTGCCATGCTTGAAATCTGGCCCAGAGGGGTGGCAAGGATGGTGACCCTTGCCAGCTCTGTTACACTCTCTTGTCAGACCATCTGCCCCATCTGTTCTCCATTAAGCATCTACAGCTGTGGCTCAGATAGATCATTTGGAGACAACATCAGAAGGGACTGTGGACATGCATGTTGCTGCTTGGCAGACTGTCAGTATTTTCCTGGTGGCTGGAAGCAAAAGGTGGTGCTTTTTAGGTGTCTCGTTCTTTGAGAGGCAGACAGAGTTGCATGGAACAAGGAGAAGGTAAGTTTATAACCAAAGGGCTTCATCTCTGCTGGGTATAAAAGCCTGCTACAAGTGATGGAGGTGAGAGACCACGCAAAAGTAAAGGTCACAGTTACCTTTTCTAGGAGATAATTATAGAGAACCTTCCCATAGTGTCACTTAATACACGGTTGTGTCTCTATATATGCTGGGCAGATAATGCTTGTTTGGTTTTTATCTATCCAAACAGAAGAGATATGGGTCACATTCTGATGCTTTGAGTAGCATTAGGAACTACATTGCCCCATAGGTTAGATCACTGATATTGCTTTAATTATCTGGAAAGATGCTACTCAGTCTGATTCTGCATGTCCATGTGTATGACTTACTTAACATTATTAAGATCATGGGAACACTCAGTCTTTGCAGCTTTAAATACCTGTGTTTTAGTTTCTTGACAAGTAGGTGTAATATTTCTAATTTGATTTGATACCAAACAAAAAAAATCTAATCACGTGGCTGAATTTGTGAATATAAGTGACAGCTGTGAAACCATAAGGATATGTGACAGTTTTCTAAAAACAAACCCAGATTTTGACAATGCAGTTGAAATCTGTGGGTGTCATTTACCTTTTATTGTCACAACCTCACTCCTCTACAAGAATGACAATAAATGTCTTCCTCTTTCATAGCCTACAAAAGAATGAATTCTTGTCTGCTGTTGCCTGTGATATAATTTTTCAAATAGCTCTAGTGATTGTAGTCTTGAGTGTATGAATAGAAAATTCAGATCGTTTAGTTGAAAGAGCGTCTTACGAAATTTGCAAGCACGCAGCAAAAACAGACTATGTAGATAAAAATAAGATCACTTTTGGTTATAATATATGCTAAAGCTAATAATGAAAAAAAACCCCATCCCAAACATGCAAGGCTTTTATAAGTAGGCTGTTCTGAATTTTGAGAACATCATAGAAAACATAATATCTTATAACACTCTTGGTGTTTTTTCAAGAAATCTGCACTGACTACTGACCTATAATGCTTCTGCCGCATTTGAAACCTAAACTACAGATAATTTTACAAGATCTCTTTGCTCTCACTGGATGTTTTTCCATATGCACAAATACAATAATATTTTCAAATAAAAAGACAAAGATTTTAATTACTGGTGTCAGCCTGAGGGTGAGAAACCTCTTGTTTTTCTTGTTAAATACTTCCAGTGTCTTCTAGATAGTGATTTTCTGTCCAGTTTGTGAAGATAAGGTCATGATTATGGCTTCACTTTTAGTCTGGCTTTGTATGTATTTTGTGGCAACGGTTCTTCAATTTTCTAAGTATATTTGGGAGCTGAGAAAACTTACCATTTTGTGAAAGAGTGATGTTAGGTAGAAGGTTTATACTTTAAAAGAGCTTTATCTGAGTTCAATTTATCAAATTTAAAAGCATAGTATCTTTGCTATAAAAGTGATATTAACTTTTAAATAAGTATTGGCATTATGAGCTGCTCTCCAGGACCATAGCTTTCAAGTGCTGTGATAGAAGCTCTAAAATGAGTAGTACTGTTGCATTAAGATCTATGGGTGCATGTTGGTGGCATGTCTCGTTCTCCTAAAATAGCATTTGGCTCTACACTGAGTGTGCCAGAGGTCAAAAAGGATGCTCACGGAGTAAAGTGGGACCCAGCAGCTGCATGAGTTTGAGAACTGAGCTTTCGCTGTCTACTTGATTTGAGTTTTGGAGCTTGTACTGAGGTATGATTGATCATTAGTTGATAATACCACTAGAATATTATTTAGTAGCAGTTTAGCAATGAGTTTATTTAAAGCCTTAATTCCTAGAGAAAAGTGATTTTGTTATCATCTCAGCTTTCATTTAGAAATGTGAGAATGCTTTCAGTCTTCCTAGTGCTGGGAAGAAGTTTAAAACAGTCCAAGTGTACCAGACCAAAAAGACGAAAGACTTCAGTATATCCTTATTCATTCTTATGTTTTTTTTTTTTTTTTTTAAACAACCTCATGATGCTTTGGAGTCACAGCAATGATTTCTTTTTTAGCATTTGATGTTAGCCCCACTGCACAGCCACTGTGCAAATGTTAAACTCTTATGAATACTAAACTCAACTCCTGGATTCTGTTCCCCTCCCTGCCCTGATCTGCTGAAAAATAACATGTAACAGCTGTTTTCTGCTAATTACTCATCTGTGATCTTAACATAAAATTCCAAATTAGGTGCTTATAAGTGTTGTGCACATGTTTTAGCAAAACTTTTGATAAGCTATGAATGAGGTATAAGCCACATAACTATTTTATACATGATATCACATATTGCTGCCTCTATTGCTAGTCCTTGGGCAGTCTTGGTGACACGGAGAGGGGAGATGCAGTGAAAAGCAAACTCATTAGAGCTGTGTTAAAAAGCAAAGCCAAGCCAGAACATATTTTCCTAGTTTGATTTTTGTGCTAAACATTGAGAACCAAGGTTAAAGATACGAGATAAAGGGTTGTTAACGTGAATTATTACTGGGATTAACTCTTTGAAATATAACTCTTTGGAATAACTAGCAGTATTGCTTCTTGATCTTCAATTGCAAGATCAATTGCTTGAGTTTCTGCCTGTTCAACTGACAGCCCTGTTTTTTAGAGGTAGGTCTTTTGAATGGACTTTTCTCTAGAATTCCATTCTAAAGATTTCCACATGCAGTGGCAGAAGAAAGGATGAACTAGACATGGGTAGTGGGTTATTTGAATGGTCCAGAAGTGTGAATGCAAGTTTAGGTGTGAGTACATGTCTCTGTGGTGTCAGTGTGTTCATTTGCTATTGGTGTCATGAGCTCCTTTGCAGGAGGGCACAGTAAGGACACAGGCAGTAACAGAGATGAAAGCTGAAGCAGAAGACAGTGGTGATGTAGGAGAAATTGATTTTAAACCTTCTGAGACATCCTGCAAGGCCAAAGGGTAAAGCTTGACTTAATAAAAATTAGCCTAAGAGTTCTGTACTGAAATATCATGAAGTTTGAATTCTGTGCCTGTGTTTGCTTTACCATCTGTGCTTTGGTTAATGGGAGCTATCCCTTTAAAACTTGAGTGTGGCAGAAAGAATGCCTGATCTGAGAAAGGGGGCTATTTTGCCTGTGAATCAAGACAAGAGAAAAGTCTACCTGAGAAATTTCAGAAGGCTGGAAAGACTGCATTGCCAGGAAGAAAAGCTCATTTTTTTCCTTTTGCAAGCAGAGGGACTAAATGTTTCAAGTCATTGCTAATTAACCTCTTACATAGGAACAGTCTGCATCCTGTTTAGTTCAGCCAGGATTGAAAGTGACCCATCTAATGCAGGCTTAGTAGCCACACCATTAAATGAGTTTGGTGAGTCTCTGCTCTTACTCTCATGACATTGATTATGGTGCATGTCTCTCTAGGCCTGTTCACAATACCCAACGCACTGGACTATGACTTTCTGGGTCCTCTGCCAGGGACTCTTCTGTTGATTGTGGGCTGCAATCAACAGTCCTAGCAACAGGTTTTTAAAAGCTGGAAAAACTTGCTATCACAGGGATGTAGAGGCAAAGGAACTTTTAAAAAGTCTGATGATAGTGAATAATTGAGACTTACCTTTTTACGTGAAACAAGACGTTTCTCATAGTCTCCTGACTTCTGAACTTTTTCTCCTGTAAGTACCATGAAGATACTTTACTTTCCATAGTTATGCATATACTTTATATTCCATAGTTTTCCATATACATATATTTTTTTTCCTTAAAAGTGGTGGTGAACAATGTTACCTGTTTACTTACATTTACTTATCAAACAATGATGGTTCGTGTCGTTCCTGAAACTTTGTGGCCAAACTATGGTAGAAGTGCAACATGAGGTGGTAGTGACATAAAATAGGACCTCTGTTCTGTTAATTAAATTTGTCTTAGTAAATATGCTAACACAGGCTTAGATGCTTTTTGATAAATGATCACAAACACTATGTGATTAATTTTCCATTTCTTTTGTGATTCGGAGATGCAGTCTTAAAGTGGGTTGTTAAGACTATCTGTGCTATCCTTTGGAATAAAGGAGTTGTACCCAGAGTGGTCATCTATACTTAAATGAATTTAGAAACAATACTGTATTTTATATTCAACAGAAATAAGGGTTCTTGAATGAGCCGAGTAGGTACAAGAAGCCAGAGATGTAATCAACTGTAATCTATGGAGTCATAAGAAAATGAAGAAGAAAAATACCATGATTCATAAAAAAGGTATAAAGGTTGCTGGATGATTTAAGGCCAGATTAGCAAATCACTCCAATGCAATTTATGGCTTTAGATAATGGGAGGTCAAACATGTATTACCAGCTGACTTAAATTTGATTTGACTGAAAGATAAAACTCTGCTACATGAACCATATTAACTGAAAGCCTCTGCTTTACATTTCTCAATGATGGCACCCTGGGGAGGCAACTTTCTTGGCATTTCACATCCAATTTAAGCACATCATTGATGAAAAGATGGCTAAATTGGTGCGTCATTTTGTAATAAAATATCCTCACAAATTGTTTATCTGATCAATGGAGAATGCAGTCTCAAGCCATTCGGGGCTAATGTGCTCATTGCACTAAAATAGTAAGTTATTGACTGTCAGAGGGATCTGGGAATTTCTAAACTCTGTTCAGATTTCCTGAATGAGAGCAACATATTGCATCAGAATAGTAGGTTGTAAGAGATAACTCTGCTAGCTGAATTCTCACTGAAATCAAATGTGAGTAGATGGCACTAAGCACTTAGCGGGAAATGTTCAGCTTCTCAGATGATTTGGCTGTAGAGAACAGAAGGGGGTCTTATTCTTACCGTACTTATGCAGCTTTACGCCACTGTAATTCCATTGAATTTTACAAAGTCCTGCAGCATAAGAAAGTCATGCCGTTATGTGTGTTATGCATCAAATGTTATTTCTGGAGCTGTGGCAAGACATTTTGGTGCCTGGGGTATGATGGAACCACTCCTTCCCAGGTAGGAAGCATCTGGAGCCTCCTCAGAACCAGAGTCACATGGAGACTCCCTGGGGAGGTGCCTTCTCTTCAGACTTGGGGTGAGAGGAGCCCTGAGGGGAGCTGGGTGGATGTGGTGTAGAGAGAATAGGGACCCTTCCTATGAAGGACCAAGGAGTTAGGACAGATATGCATTTTCCCCTCCAGGCCTGCCAGCTATTTTTGCTGGAGCTGATGCCCACTTTGCAGCCTGAGGATGGGGAAACAGCACCATGACAATCCTCAAGTTCAGCTGGCCTCAGTCTTGACCTCACAGGAATGCAGAGTCATATTACTTATGCACCCTTCTTCCTAGCCATCCATTTGGCATGCTTTGTTACTTCTTTTTTCACTATAATTTTCCCACAAAATGAAGTGGATAAGAATGATTAAGAATCATTCACAAGAAGCAAAACCTCAGGAGGTCTGTCTTTAGTGACCAAGGCTCCTGTCTCTATAAGACTGGCCTCATTCACTGTAGATGTGGGAGAGAGCGAATTGTGTAATATAATATCATTATTTATTTATTTTCCTAGAAATGTTCGATCCACCACAGAAATGACTCACAGACAGAGGAAACACAAAACAAAATGGTTGGTGGATATTTTTAGTGAGAAGAAAGTGCTCTTTTCTCAAGGTTGAGAAAGGAAAAGGTTTCTTTCTTTGAAGCCCATGGGTTTAGGACGCTGCAAAGCTGGGCTTATATACTTCTGCATAAGAATTGGTAAAAGTGGAAAAGAGGTATAAAGTGCATTTACTAGGAAAACATCTTCACTGGTGAGATGTAGGATATTCCAAGGTGAGTGCTCCCTGGTCTGTTGTTGAAGATGCTCTGCTGTGAACAGTAGATTTCAACATTGTTGTGCCTACAGGGGAGCACAGCACTGCAGGCTACCGATTTAAATGTTTATCTGAGAGCTAGAAACAATAGGTTCCCATGCCCTTCCCACCCAATAACTGCTATAATTAAGTAATAATATTATTGTAATTACTTTATTCAGCCAAATATACTAGATTCTCTCCAAAGTTGTAACTTCATTTTGTTTGGCTGAAATGGGTAGTTTTGTTAATGGGATACAAATCATACTTCCAGCAGGAGATGGGGCTCTCTTATGCTTAAAGAAGGTATTAATGACATAGAAAAAGTTTGGTCCCCACCAGTGATCCACAGTACTGCAGAGGCCAGATGGCCAACATGCACTCGTTTTTTTCTTGTCTGATTTTGGAAGTTAAATAGTCCTACGACTGCCCTGTACTTGATTGAGAGACCTAGGAAATCACAGATAGAAGAGGAACAAACCAAAGAATACTGCTTTGTTGCTTGATAAATCTTAGCTTGTGGAAAGCTGGGGAGGAGAGGGATGTTGCCCAAGTACTGACCCTGATTCTAAGCATGTCTTCCAAATCATACGTTTTTGGCAGAATTTGTCACTAATTTTACCCCTGTCCATGCCGGGTGTTTATCTTCAGGAAAAAGAAGTGCTAAAGGGCTTCTGGCTGTGAATGAACACTGATGGTTTCTTTGAGATCACAGTTGTCAGGGCTAGTATGCAAACAAGAAATGGTGAAAAGTGTCTTTGAGGAACTTGCTGTTTAGAACCATCTGACTTAAAAAGTGTTAAATGAATGTCTTTTTGTCAAAATGAGAAACAATGGTAGTTGGGATTGATCTTTTTCTTCATCTCAAAGACTGTTAGCATGATGACTCTAATTTAATTTTGGCATTTACTGTTAGAAAGGATATTAATGAAAAATTGCACTGAGCAAAATAAAGTACGGAAAATGAAGGAAGATACTGATGAGCAAGCCCTTTGTTAGTTCTGTAGTGTTTTCATAATCCTTAAAGTAACGACCCCCTATTGTTTCAAAAAATGTGCAATTCTGTAGATGATAGCAAAAGCAGCAGAAGCCTGAGTTTACCAGTTTTTACTCAAAAATACTTTCCTTATGTCCTTGTGTGTTCCTGACATTTGCCCATTTTGGTTTTGTGCAAATGAGAAAAGAGCTCTTTATATGTTACACAAAATTATTCTAGTCTCTTATTAGTCTTGTGATATGAGTTGTTCATATGATGTCACTTCTAAGAACACTTGAGCATTCATTACCAGTATTACAGACTTTATTTAAAATATTATTTTTACATGCATGACCCAGAATATCAATTTTCTACCAAAGTGCTAATAAATGATTTATTAATATTACTGTGACATTAAAATCAGTGTGTTTATCATGTCCTCATAATCAGGTGAAGGAAAGTGTCCTTAAGAAATAAAATAACCCTTATGTTTTACTAGATTATAGAAATCACATTCTTAATAATAGCTAGATCTAGAGCAGTACTTTTCTTGTTCAACAACCAGGTAGTTTTGCAAGTCTGCAAGATGCCATCTTGTGTTGGGTTTGTGCATGACAAGTTTTTGGTAGTGGGGGAGGGGACTACAGAGGTGTCTCCTGTGAGAAGCTTCTCGAAGATCCCCCAGCTCCAAGTCCGACTGGCCTCTGGCCAAGGTAAAACCAATTAGTGACAGTGGCTGTGCCTCTGTGATAACGTATTTAAGAAGGGGGAACCTGAGAGGAGGAGTGGAGTTGTGAGGAGGAGTTGCGAGGAGGACACCTATGTGAACACTGAGGTTAGTGGAAGAAAGAAGGAGAAGGGAGGGGAAGTGTGCCAGAGCAGAAACCCCCCTGCAGCCCGTGGTGAGAGGACAGGCTGTGCCCCTGCAGCCCATGGAGGTCACCAGTGGAGCAGATGCCCACCTGCAGCCCGTGGAGGACCCCACACGGGAGCAGGTGGCTGTGCCTGAAGAAGGCCAGGACTCTGAGGGAAGTCTGTGATGGAGCAGTCTGTTGCTGGGAGGACTGCAGCCTGCGGTGGGAACACACGCTGGAGCAGTTTGTGAAGAGCTGCAGCTGTGGGAAGGACTCATGTTGAAGAAGTTTGTGGACTGTCTCCCATGAGAAGCACCCCACGCTGGAGCAAGGGAAGAATGTGAGAAGTCCTTCCCCTGAGGAGAAAGGAGCAGCAGAAACAACCTGTGATTAATGGACTGCAACCCCCCATCCCTGGCACTGCTGGGGAGGAGAAGGTAGAGAAATTGGGAGCAAAGCTGAGCCTGGGAAGAAGAGAGGGGCAGGGAAAAGGTGTTTTTTTTAAAAATGTGGTTGCATTTCTCACTGTCCTACTCTGACTGGTAAATTAGTGGTGGTGGTGGTGATGTTCAGATTAAATTGATGTTCTTTTTCTTCCCCACTTGAGTCTGTCTTTTGCCTGTGACCATAATTGATAAGTCATCCCTCTCTGTCCTCATCTCCATTCCCAAGCCTTTTGTTTTATTTTCTCCTGTCCATCCCTGAAGGGGAAAAGGTGAGTGAGCAACTGCTGGTGTTCAGCTGCCCTCTGGGCTTAAATGATGTCACACCTTCAGAGTCTTTTCCTCACCCAGGGTAGTTAAAGCAAAGCCTAAAGCACACACATGGATAGCTCAGGGGACTGATGAGTGTGTCATTGTCATTATTACAAGACATGGTAGTGCCCGAATGCCCAACTGACATTCTAGTTCTTTTGATGAAAATGGAGTTGGGATCTTAAATCTCTTGGTTATCAGAGCAAATCTAATCCTTATCTGATTCTTGTCCTAGTTAGGGTGCTTTTCCTGTCCGTTAGCAAAGTCATTACTAGGCAGACGTGGAGTTACCAGGTGGTACAACGGTGACTTGAACTACCAGTTTGTCCTTCCCAAACATTATATCTATCTGTTTTTTCTAGGTATGAGGCATAGTAAGTGATAACAAAAATATTCAATCTCATTACCAAAGGAGGGCCATGAAGATGATGAAGGGGCTGGAGAACTTTCCCTATGAGGAAAAAATGAAGGAGTGAGGTCTTTTCACCCTGGAGAAGAAAGAGCTCACAGGGGACCTCATCACAGTATTTCAGTACTTAAAGGGTGACTACAAAGAGGAGGCTCTCTGTGCAGAAGGAGCCACTTGGAGAGGACAAGGGGCAACAAGTACAAGTTGTACCAGGAGAGGTTTCATCTTGGTATAAGAAAGAAAATTTTCAGAGTGAGAACAATCAATCACTGGAACAACTTCCCCAGGGATGTGGTAGGGTCCCTATCACTGGAGGTTTTCAAGATGCGAGTGGACAGGGTGCTAGAAAATCTCACCTAGGTTCCCTTTTCCCTTTGGCCCAGCTCTTGCTGTTCTCTGTTCTGCTTTAAATAACCCTTATCCACACTTACTAGAAAGAAAACTCTGGTTTTGGATACAACTTTTCTTCAGAATTTATTTCTAAAAATATGAGAGAGAATGTGTGTATGGTAGATACCAGTTTTGTCAACAGCTTTTGGATCTGATCTTTAATTACAGGTTACCATGACTACATTGTTTGATTCTTTTTTTTTCTGACAAATGTATCTTCTGAGTTGTGAACATATTCAATTTCTGAAATGCTTCTGATCTTAATGTATGTAGATTAGATAGAGTATGAGTTTGCAAAAGAGAAAAACAGTTATTTCAAAAATATGTTGGCATATATGCTATTCTCATGAAAGTTCGTGGAAATGTTGCCAATTGTACTGAAATTTATAGTCAGCCTTTCAACACCAAGCTACTGGCACTGAACATATCTTCTATTGGTTTGTCTATGGACAGTCGAGTCATCGTGAAAATTTGACCAATTCAGTTATTTTTTTATTTACAATAAGACATGACTGAACCGACTTCATAATGAGATAACTGTAGGCCTTCAGGATATGGTGAACTACTAGAGGTGCAGTGTTATCTCATTACAACACACATTTTACTAAAGAATAGCATGCTCTGAGGCATGTATTTATACTGCAATACATTCCTGCCTCAGGCCTGTTTTGAGGTATAAGGCAAAAGGACAAGTAGCTTTAAAACTTGAAAAGTAGATGCCTTTTACTGTAGCTGCATATGTAACATGCAGTTATGCTTAATGGTTTGTTGAGTTAATTGTGAGCAATATCGCTGAAAAATGTGTGTTCTTATGAATAGCTTTCCCCCGTCTACCCCCTCTGCCAACTAATGCTGTTCAAAATATTTTCAGAAAGCAGACAGAAACTCCAAAGAAGGAAATTCCAATTGCACTTGGGAACTCAAGTGTATGTTCTAAAGTTGCTGCTATAGTAGTAGTATTATGGGATATTCAGTCACTCAGAGCAGCAGCTTAAATGTTACTACCTTTCTCCTTATGACGAGAGTTTAGCAAATACAACAACTGCCCAATCTATTTAATCTCCACAAAGGATAAACCTGTGGCAAAGAAAGCACCTCTTCTAGGAATGAATGGTTTAACACGGTGGTCTGATTGTTCTTTGCTTCTAGTCTAGTGTAAATCTGGGGTGGCCCTGTGAAATTATTGGAGTGACATCAGTAAAATGAAGTGCTGTGGCAGAGCATCAGATGTGCAACATGAAATTCTCTCTCCCCTGAAATCAAGGAGAATTAGAGACTGATCTTCATGCTGGAGGGATTTCACCTGTGAATAGGTTACTAGAAATTATAATGGATTGAGATGAGATATAGAAGTAACTTTTGAAGTCAGTGATCAGGGATTCATGGCAAAAGAGATCTTGTGTGCTTCATCAAGCAGAAAAAAGAGCACAATAATTTCCAAACTTTAAAATGCTGTAAATTAGGAGAATAAAAATAATGAGTGACTAATAGTGTTTCAAAGAAGTGAAATCTGGTAGCAGGGAAATGTAAAACTAAAGATAATTTGTTATTATTTCTATGTTTGTGTTACACTAGCATGGAGTGGCCCAAAACATGTTGCAAGAAGAAATTTAGTGTGCTAAGGGACTTCAGGCCAACATTAAGAAGAAGGTCTGGCTGGGGGCCTGACAAATTAATTGATGAGGGCAGACGCATGGGAGAAATCCCAATAATAATTTTACAATTGCTGTACTGGGCTTCCCACAGGTCAGCTCTGTGTAGTTCATGGCTGGCCTGACCACAGAGCACTTGCAGCACTATGCTAAAAAAATTCAAGGATGGTCTACTAGAAGTAATGTATATTGAATAAGTAATAATTTGGTAAAAGAATCTCTGATTTGCATTCTCAGTAGCTGTCTTGCACTTACCTTTAGAGATGGTATTTTCTCTCCATTTTCAGTAAGGATGGTAATAACTTAATTTTGGAGCCATATCCAGATTGCCCATAATCTCTGTGTCAACCTCATTGTGATTTGACTTTACTTTTTCTTTATGTGGCTGAAAAGTCTTTTTCTATTTGTTCTCAGCATTGTTGCAGGATCTTGGTCATTTAGCAATAATTTTAATTGTATGGAAACTCCTTTTGACCTCTGAGACACAGAATTTTTCATTGACCAATTCTCTTTTTTTTTTTTTCCCTTTCCTTACAGCCTTTCCATACTGGACAAATAACAAACGCCAAAGAACAATGAAATTGTCAAGGCTGAGACTCACCCCTCAGAAGCATCCTGGGACGGACATGAATGTCAGAGAACAGCCTGACGAGACATAAAAATCACAGATAAGTTTCTGTTGACATTTTTCCACTATTAGAAGTAAGTTGTCGTGAACAAAGGAGAAAACTGGCAGAGGATGGTTGGAAAAATTATGTATTTGAATTGGGGGAAAAGGGGATATGCCACATTTCCCCTTTCAGTCTTTTTCAAAACAAAATGCCAATCAAGGTATTCAGTTCAAATTCTGAAATTTATTATAGAAAAGAAATAAATTGTCCAGTTCAAAACTTTCTGATTAACACAAAATTATTCTTCCTGAGTTTTTTGGCTTGCTACATAGTCTGTATTTTGACTTTTTTTCCTCAGTTTCAATGTCTCCTGTCACTGATTTCAGGTATTATGCAGCTACTTTCTTCCAGCTGGAAGGGGAGAGTGGAAGAAAAAGTGGGCGGAAAAAGTGATGGCAAGTTTTCTTTGATTCCCAGATTTTCTTTCTCAGAATATTTTCTGTTACCGTGCTAAACAGCAGGAATCTGTTTTAAGACAAATGTCTAGAGAAAAAAAAAAAGAAAGAAATGAGAAAATGGAAATGTTTGTCAATCCTTGGGAAAAATGTGATAATTGAAAAAGAAAATCAGACAGAAAAGTGCTCATATTTGATGGCCTTATTTTTTGTGGAAGGGTCTCTTATATTGACAATGATATCCACTGGTATTGAAACAACAGTGTCTACACAAGGGACTTACCCTGTTTAATTGCATCAGTTGAAAGTGATTCAATTTTTTTGGCAGAGACAAACATAGGGAGATGGAAAAAATAAATGGCTATTTTTATGGTGAAAGAAAGGGGAGGAAGCAAAGCAAACAACTTATGGCCCTGAAATGCCATATTATTATATCTAGGAAACCATGACCAAAAGATGCTAATTTGTCTCAACTCACTCACTGTGAGGGTTCCCTTTGATCCTCCTGCCTTTCTTAGAGTGTGATGTTCTCACATTTTAATGCAGTATCATTTGACATTGAGATGCAGGGAAAATTGTCCAGTAAACAGCTTTCTTGTACTGATTCGGAGCTTGTGGGAAAGATTATAGCATGAGCTGGAGCCTGCCACAAGAGAAATGGATTATTACTCTGGGAACACTTAGATCAAGGAGGGCCCTTTTACAGCTGAAAGAGGCAACCTTTTACAAAGAGCTGTGTTCTGTGAACTCCTTGTCAGCTTGCTGAAAGTGCTAACTCACTTACAGCATACAGGTCATTCCTCCCTAGAAACACGGAAGAAAAGCTTTAGCGTGCTATTTGTGACTTCTCCTTGAATGTAAAGATGTTTTCTACAAAATGACACCCCATCAAAGAAAAAAACCTAAAAATCAGATTTAATGAGGCAGATGGTTTAGGGAGGCAGGAGAAAAGGGGTGGCTTAAAATATATCAATGCTACGTTCACAGTAGCTTAAGCTTTCAACAAACCAGCCTGTGTGATTCGGATAAAATGGGAGTGGTGGCATTTTCCATACGAAAACCAGTTCTGATAAAACTCAGAGCTGGGTAACAAGGTCTCCCTGAATTTCCCCACCCATAAAATCCTACTTTTCTTCCTATCAGTTTCAGTGTTATGATAAAATTAAAAGCCTCACAAGGGAACATTTTTAATTTTGTTTTTGAAAGATTTCTTTTTTTAAAGTCAAAGAGAACTACAGAATAAATTATTACAAGGACATTAAAAGGATTTAATTTCCTTGAGCATACATATGCATTCTGCTGCAGCATGTCCTCTCCCTCCAAGTGTAGCCATTGATCCACAGCTTTTATAATGAACTCTAATAACAACTCTATTACTGCAAGGCTCCTGATTGGCTCAGGCACCCACAAAATTAGCTACAAAGAAGCCAGCTTGTCAATATTAATTCTGCCACAGAGATTACTTGTTATGGTAGAACAAAGGTGTTTTGGCTCGAGCTGAACAACTTAACTTCTTGTCTCATAAAATTTAAGCTGCTATTGATCGCCTTCTTCTATTGTGCTGAAGGATTAAAAAAGCCAGGCGCGCGCGCGCACACACGCATGCAGACACCCGCATGCTGAATCACTCTGATGCGTTCTCCTAAACCACCGGCTGCCCCCTTCCTTCCCTTCCCTTCCCTTTCCTTCCCCTCCCTGTCTGCTAAGAATCATTCAGTAACATGAAGCAAATTAAATCAATGAATTCATCCTAGCAGATGGGTGCTTTAACAGTCAGTTAGCCTTTAGATAATTGAGGCGTTGACTCCGGAATCATAAAATGGATGGCTCGTTTGTACATTTTACTGAAATAGATCACCGAGGTTAAATAAATGAAATCCCATTTGTCAGGCGGTAATAAATGGCCTCCCCTTCTGCAAACAGCTCTGTTTGGCCTAATAAATACAGGGATGTTACAGTGCTCCTCCCTTGATAGGGTTATGGCTTAATGAAATGGTCTTTCCTCTGCTTGTTTTTGCCTCCTCCTGCACCGTGTGATAAGTAGCGAACCAACGAAGCTTGTAATTACAATCTTACAGAGAACCCAGCCAATCTGTATATAAATCTCACCATCCAATTACAAGATGTAATAATTTTGCAGTCAAGCTGGTAATGAGGTCTAATACTCATGCATGTGATAATCCCCCCTGGATGCTGACTCTATCAGATGTTAGCTTTGTAATTATACTGGCAGAAAATCATTATTTCATGTTCAGCAGAAAAATGAGGTTGGTGGGAAGTTAATTTTCTCTATGCTCTGTGAAGCATAGACAAAATTTTAATGATTTAATCATTATGGTTATCCCTTTTGCAATTGACCCGCGTTACTTCTGTAGAAACATTGGCACATTTAAAAGTCCCTGTTACCCGATAAAGCTTGCCAGGTATGCAGCTTTTAATGTAAGAATAACCGTATACAATTAAACTATTAACCTGCTTGATGGGGGAAAAATCCATAGTTTTTATGTTTTCATTATTTACACATAGGATCCAAAGGAATGTTTATGTCCAGTCCACACTGCGATAAAAAAAGACTCTTAAATAAAGAAAAAAGAAAAATGCTGTAATTAGGATGTAAGCTCTCAGAACAAAACAGCAGGTTCGCAATGTTCACAATGGTATTTTAGCAGCTCAGTAAGCTTTTGTTCCTTTCCAGTATAGGAGACATTCATGCGATGTTATACTTTGACACAAAGAGCTGCTTATGCATAATCAGCATTTTCACAAGAAATAGTTTAAAGGAAACACTTGTGATACATATTTTTAATTGTTCTTTTCTGTTCTCAAAATTTTCTTGTTATTTCTGTTTGACTGGCCTGCCAAGGGGAGGGACACAGAGTAAGAGAGAAGTCACAACATTGGTATGGGAGAGTGAGAAAAGTAACAGCAGCGCAAACCAAAACTACAGAGAAGTAGGTAGGCAGGGCAAAAAACAAAGCATGTTGCATATTTATAGCAACTAAGATATTTAAGGATAAATTACACCCAAAAAATTAAAGTTAATGAAAATGTGATCAGATTCTGTTGTGCTAGGATTTCAACTAAGGACTGGAAGACGTATACAAATAGTACTTAAACATTCCCAAAATCGTGTAGATTTGTAAGTTTAATTCTGCTATTTCTAAATTCTGGTTCTGTGTCTGTAATGTTAATTTACTGGCTTACATCACACATGCATATATATGTATGTGTGCGTATGTATATAAATATGTGTATATATGCTCTGTTTCTCTAAGACAGACATTTTAAAAAGGTTAACTGAATTCTATCTTCTGAAAATATCTTTATACATCCTTTTGAAAAAGCAGCAGGATTAGGACCTGTGCTGTACTTCAGTTGACTTTTGTGGAGGTTTGATCTGCTATGTCTGGAGACTGACCAAACCAGAACCCAACTATTATATGAAGTATGCAAAAGATAACCTCACATTTGGTTCCTGCTAGGCTTACAAGGTAGACACAGAGCTTTTGTCTCAAGACAAAAGTAGCTACAGATAATGTCCAGAGAATGACCTGCAGATAGGCACCTTTGAGCCCTTGGGATGTGACTGGTTCAACCTAACTTCAGATTTGGCCTTCCATACCTGGGTGAGTCATCTAGAACCCCTTTACAGCCAGTGAGCACACCAAGGCTGCCCTCCTCTTACCCAGCTAAAGCATCTACATTTGGATAAGGTGATCTGTATCCCAGAAGTGCCTTTTCATCCATTGGCTATGAAAAATAAGAAATTAGTAGTTCAGATGTTGACGACTACTCTGTAGGCCTCAAAGATTAGTTGAAATAAATTCTACCCTTACCTGCTTCATGGATCCAACCCAGAGTGGCTCTGGAGAAGGCCTGGAGTCTATCATGTTTTATGTATTAAACTCCTAATCTGGTGATATAGAAAAGGCAACTTGACAGACACGAATCCTGATCTAATTATGGTTCTCAGCCTTAAAAAAGGATTATTTTTTAATGAGTCCTGTAACTCAAAGCACATATATATTTAGACAATTTATCAAACCTCTTAAGAAGAAAATCCTGACATTAGTTATGGTGGTACTCCATATGTTTTCTTCCTGAAAAAGCAGCAGAATGGTGATGAGGAATGTAGATAACCTAAAATTAATCAGGTTATTAAGAAGCAGTGAAGACTGTGGGACTTAACAATAGTCAAATGGACAGTCCTTTGCTGACAAACCTATTGTGTGTAGTGTGTGTTGGACTGAAATGCTTAATGCCTTACTGGATACAAAATAAATTGTTCTGAGTTGGTAGAAAGATGGGGGTATTATTACGGACAGCTGAGTCCAAAGTAATAAAAAATGCAAATAAAATATTAGACTAAGAATAATATGGAAAATGAAAATATGAAATGCCATTTAAGTCAAAGGCACTTCCTCTAGAATGTTGCATTCCTTGAATGCGTGTTAATTGAGGTTTTACAGATTTCATCATGAGTTTGCCATGTTTTGAGCGGGGTAGTTGGGTTTAAATGTATTCTTGAAGTCATGGTTTTAGGTAATGTTTCTAGATTTCCTTAAAAAGAAATAAAATTGTATCAATTTTTTCCATAAACGATAGCTCTGGTGGAATGTGGCTTCCTAAAGATTAGTGTCCTGGGCTTTTTTCTTTCCCACACTTCAGAGACCCTTCTTGTCTGCATATGCCCTCATCTGCTTGACCCACTTATCCATTTGTGGGCAAGTAGCAGAATGCACGACTAGTCTGCTGCGATGTGTTTGTTCAATTGATGGCAAGTGTGCATCTGCTGTCAAGCCAACTATTTATGATCTTGCAAAATGGGTATGAACGCTGCTGTTTAGCTGCCTTTTCCTGGAAAGGACATTATGTGTAAAATGGAGTGTGCAAAATCGATACAATAGGCTTTTCTGTCTGAAATATATTATTACTCTTACATATGTACTTTTTCAAAACACTGTGTGATGTAGAGATGAACCTGTTGTCCTGAACTCACATCACGAAAAGATCTTAACTTTTTATTTAGCCAACTAGACATTTTTCTCACTGAGTTAGAACTAGGATTAAAAGTTAAGTGAGTTTTACTGCTGGCTAGAGAATAGCTGGGCAAGATTTTATTTTTGTACCATAAATTAGGTTACAGACTGCAGGCAGAGAGAGGCTGAGAACTCTTGGGTTAAGACATTGGATTTAAATCCAATAGAACACATTGGGTGTTGCATAAGTATGGTGTTCTAGAGGGTGGATGTTAATTATACTTTCCTCATTTTCTACATGAAGTATTGAAGACATTAACTGGTCTTACAGGTCTCTGACTAAGTAAATCTTTGCTACTCAGCAGGTTGTAAGAAGCAAAAAAGGTAACTCAGCTTCTCACCCAACTTCAGCATGTTTCTATCTCATATTAATCTCTCTGAAAATAACAGAGGAGGTATCCAGATAGTGACTGTGTCTAAAAAGCAGCATATTTGTGCTTTTTGATACAGCCTGCAGTAATGGTTGTTCTGTGATCCAACCATTGGATCTCTTGGAGCTTTGTGATGCTGCTTCTAGTGCGTCATGGCATAGAGGGATGTGTCTGAAAGACTCCTGGTTCCACAGGTTACACACACTAGTTGGTAGGTGAACTGTGTATAAATTTGGGGGCTAGTTTGTTAACCTAGAGATGCTTCATTGAGAGACAGCAAATGTAGACAACCAATGGGCCATGACTGAGTCCTAGGACGTGACAAAATAGCAGATAGAGAGGTTGTCCCCTTCGTAGTTTCTCTTAGCACAGTGTCTGCCTGCATTCCCTAACACAGACTCACTTTTCCACTACTTGACAGCTCTGGCATTTTCCCTGAGTGCCATAATCCTCCAAATGTCAGCTATTTGGGATTCTTGAGCCAAAGAGCTTCCCTTAGTCACATTCAGTCACATTCACCTCCTATTTCAATATGAACTATATCTTCAAAACTGTGAAGAGCAAGTCAATAAGACTGCATGCTCCCCTTGCAGAGGGAGGAATGTCTGGGGCTTCTCTGTGACTTTGCCTTGCACATCCACCTTGTCTTTATTTTATGACTCTGCCATTCTGGGACCTAACTGCAGCCAAGCCACAGAGGTAGAAACTTGGCATAAAAAATTCTGGAAACTCTCTGTGAAGCAGCCTTTGATTTTTGTATGGGTTTACAAGAGATCAGCATAATTCTATTTGAGCATAGTTAGGATTATATATTCCACTGAATAACTCTAATCCTTAAAAGAATTTCTAGGTTCAGTTATGATTTCATCAGGCAGCTTTCAACAGCTGAACCCACTGAAACTGAAAATAAATTTCCTAGTGTGTTTTGTGCAGAAAATAGGAAGTCCTTTTGTGTTGCGAGATGCTACCGAAGCCTCATATGAAGGGGTTAATTTATAAAAAGGCACTGGCTCTTAGTAGTTGCTAGGTAACATTGACCTTTTCCCAAAGGCTATACTCCACCAAGGCGGGTGTTTTGGCAGAGGTAATGATTCTGTCTTTGGTTTACTCAATGAGTTGGTGGTAACCTATCCTGCAGAGAAGTTGAGGGGATATAGTTTTGGAACAGTCATCTCCCACCCATCCTGCACTTCCATTCATATTTCTCTCTATTCTCTAAAAAAACCAAAAAAAACCCAAAAAAACAACCCCCAAAAAACCCCGATCCCAAAACCAGAGGAAAACCAGTTTCTCTCATTTGCCTGTGAAACCACATCACTGTGGTTGCAAAAACTATCTGTCCTCCCTGCAGACTGAGCACTAGAAATGTGAGTGACTATTTTGTGCCTGCGACTATAAGAAGTCCCAAATTATAGTTGTGAAGCTTTCTCTTCAGAGTAGTAAAAAAAAAAGACCATTTTGAAGGTGATTATCTGAAACCTCTTTTCTTTAGAAAAATAACTTCATAAAGCAATGAATTTTTAAGTAAGGTTTATTTTTGTCTCCGATTATATGTCAGCATTTTACCTTCTGTATTAAGATCACTGTTTAGTTATTTCTTTACTACTGTGTTTTGTTGTATTTTTTAAGAGAAAAGGCAAAAAAATGCTTGAAAATAAGTATATTTTCCATGTGCACACCCAAATGATTTCTAAGTTGATGATACAAACCTAATGACAAGCAGTGTATTTAGCTCTGTGACTAAAAAATTACAATTAGTTTTTTTTAAAAAATAAACATTTTTATAAAGGAAAAGGTGCATAGACTTCATCCTTATGGGCCAGGGTAACTTACATGACAACTTGTTAAATCGATTTTATGCTTCTTTTAGATCTGCTATTCAATTTTTTAAAGTGCAGATACCATGGCAACCCCCTCTCTCATATGGAACGTATGCTGCTTTAGAGATAAAGAGCAAGTACATGCAAAGATGGAACAGGATGACATGTAAACTTTTTTTTTATATTCATACTTCTTTGGATGAAAAAATACGCTGCACAAACATCTTTTCTCTCAGCTGCAATATATTTTATTAAGCAATCACATTTTGTCCAGTCTAATTCATTACTCTTTAGCTTATTCCATAAAAAATATAGAAGGAAATTGCACCCTATGCTTTTCTGATGTCTGTGTGCATGTATGTATATATATGCATATATATAGCCAAAGAATTATTCATATCTCTACATTTGTTTTAGTGTATAATAACTCTTTAAAGACTGATGCAAACATATATGTTTTTACTGATTTTTCTTACCATTCCTTAATGGTAAGAATGTAGTACATTTGTTGGTTTTGTTTTGATTTTATGAAGGAAGGATCTGCATAGCTGCTAGGACTAATTATTTTTAAAAGACAAGACAAAACAGAGCTGAAGTATCAGTTCTGAGAAAAAGCAGGAGGACCTATATGTATTTGGCTATCTTGGCAGTTATTTAAATTTCTGGATCAGAATTTTCAAAAGAAAGATAGTATCCTCAATTAACTTTCTAAATAATTGACTTCAGAGGAGTCTGCTGGGGCACAACATTTTTGAAAATCTTGTCTCTTATTTGAGTTGCTTTAGAAAGAGTTGGGTTTAGGTTGTGAGATATTGTTTATATCCAAAACAAGACAATTGATCAAGGAAACTGCCATTTCTTATCATCAAAACCCAGTTTCCTTCTGTATTCTATGCCTTGGTTAGAGATAGGATATACTTGAAATTTCAGTGTCTTGCTAGTCTTTTTATTTTTGTATTCAAGCCTGGTTCTGTGATTAAAGAAGGACCTGAAATACTAGTAATGTGTCTACCAATACAAGCTGCACACTCATTTCAAGTTCCTGAATGAATTAGTTTAAGAAAGAAATTAAAACATCTTTTCAGAATTTAAAAGCACACTATTTAATCTGAAACCCTTGCTATTCTGGACCTCAGTTTTGTCATTCCCACCAATAAACCCCAACAAATTACTCTCTTATGTGAACTTGCTGTTGATTATACACATGACTTTCACATGCTTGGAGCACTGGAGGAAGGCAGAGTGTAGGGTCCATTGTGCCTTTTCCAGCTTAAACATGATTAGTACTGGCATTTGAGTAACTCTTAAAATGTCATTATTTAAATCAAGCAAACACCCGTGCATCATCCGTCTCATATTTAAAGACTCAGTTTTGCTGCATTTTTGACATATGAACTACTGTTTGACTGTCACCGCCCATTTCCATCTGCCTGTTTTCTGGTCACTGTTTTCACCAGTTGACATTAAGCTTTTCCAGCTTACATTTCTTTTTGCAAGCTTTAATAGGTTTGAAAGTTTAGTTTCATTTTGATAAGCTTGCAGAAGTCCAAAACTGGTATATCAAATATGCTTGTGGCTGCAAGTCTCACAGGAAAATTCTCTCATAGGAGACGGACTACAAATAATAAATGGAAATATGGGCTTTCGTTTCTTGTTTTCCACACCTTTCTACTGTCAGTGTCTGAACCAACTCCCATTAAAATAGGGAATCCCATTGATGGCATTAGGCTGTGTGCCAGACATCCAAGCATCACAGGAATTCACAGTGGGAACTCCAGAAATCATGAAAACTGCTATTAAAAAGTTAATTCTGCATCTCTGAATTATAAATAAATCTCTGTTTGTGTTTAGGGGGATTGGATATTGGAGTTCATGTTCACAATGGTTTTCCTTTGTTGAAATCAATTTGCCTGTACCAACCACTTATGCTTTAACAAGAAAGTAATGTGATGGTGAGAAAAAGCATGGCATATTGGGATGTTCCTCTGAGTGCTATTCCCTGAGGCAGCTGCTGGAGAGTATTGAAGGGAGGCTAAATCAACATTGCTTACTTTTTTTTTGTTACTTTTTTTTCTTCTTCTTTCTTTTCCCCAGAGACCAAATGTGTAACCTCTGTGATGCAAATTATATTTAAGCAGCTCTGGGGACTGAATATGGATTGGTGCTTTGGTGAGCCTGGGTCTCTCTACGTGGCCACAGAACAGTTTGTCTCTGTGCTACAAGGCCAACTGTGATTATTTGTATATAAATAAAGCAGTGAGTTTGTTTTATAATTCTTAATGACAGATCTGAATTAATTTGTTCTGTATTTCAGTTTAGTTTCTATGAAATTATTACTTTTAAAGTGGATAGCAGTGTTGAAAGCCAAGACAACTGAAAAACGTGTTACACAACTCGGCCTGTAAAATGCATGTTGAAAGGTTAACTTCAGTCAAAATACATTCACTAAAATACACTCCAAAAAAACACATTTATAAATGTAAATAGTGCATCTTGTAGCTTCCCGGTTCTAAGTTCATCGCTGACTAGAAATATTAAAAAGTATGTTTTACAAATGCTTTCAAATAATGATACCTTCAGGACAATAAATAAATTACAAAAATCTGAAGGTCTCAAAGGTCTGTTTGTTAGGTATCAGCAATTATTATGAGTGAATTTTGTAATGCAGCCATTAGGAGTGCTAAATAGACTGTAAATGGCATGGGAAATGTATTTCTTATTTATACATTGTAGCGACTATTCAGGAAATAACAGTAAAATTAAGGTGTGTATATATAGAGACTGGTAGATATACTACTATTCTACTTTAAAAAAATCTTTTTGCTAGCTTTAATTTTCAGTTGTGAAAAATAGTCTTACAGTTATTTAATATATTTTAAAAAATTAGATTAAAAACTTTCCCAAAATTAAGTTGTTCATTATTTTATTTAATAGCCATTTTCATTACAATATTTTATTAATTGTGGTTGTTCATAAAGTAAAATTTTTAATTTGTGCTAAAATAATTTATTTATGCATTTAAAAAAATACTTTCTCAAATTGCATCTTTGTTTCCTCCTCATACAGAAATCCCACATGACAAACTAAATAAGCTTCCAGCTCCAGATTTGAGGCAAACAATTGATAACATAGGTTTCAAGTAAAAAACATTTCAACAAATTGCCTGATGGGCTTGGCTTTTTTTCATCTTGGCACTACTACTCTACCTTATATGATTGTTCTTTATTTTGAGGAAAGACCCAGAAGTAAAAAAAAAAAAAAAGCCAACAAACAAAAAACCCACTACCACCACCAAAAATGCTGTTGAAGAAGTTTTGTTTTAAGGTGTAAACAACACATGTAGTAGTGCATTTTTTTTTCTTTATGTCACTGAGGCTTCTGGGGGGGGACATGACAAAAAAAAAAAAAAAGAAACATTGCTTAGCGTAAAAGACAGGCTTTCTCTTAAAATAATTACCGAGTAAGTAAATTTTGTCAGAACTTGCCAAATGAAAGGTTCTTATAACTCTATTTTTGCCTCTGTCTGTTTTTATATATTTTGTAAAATGTAATTCTCAGTAATACCGATTACAGGATATCCTTAATACATTCAATTCAAATGTTGTTTTATTCTATTAAATATAAAATGTTTTAACTGAAAACAGAACATGTCATTAACAATAGTTTAATTATCCAACACACTGTATTTTTAATAGCAGTAAAAAACCCAGCAATTTAAAATTTTTCTTCTTCCAAGATAAGCATTATTTTTAAATAAAAACTTGAATGAGCTTCTGATTTAGGAAATGAGCATGAAAAACCTTCCAAAAAATGTACAGGTTCCCATTAACTGTCATTTAAATGTTGTCAATCAAATCTGTTTGCATCTGGTACTGATGCCATGTGAAATTTATTTATTTAAACTTTCAGTCACACATGGAAAGTTTTGCAGATGGTGTCTGTTCTCATCTGTTTTTTCCAATTTCCCCCCAAACTCCAGTTCTTACTCTCTCGACCCCCCAATTTGATTTCTCCTTCTAAAAAAAATAGATCTAATCAGTAGCATGTTAAACAAGAGGGGATCTTTTATGTATTCTGTGTTAGGACAAGGAAAGCATCGCTGTAGATCACTAGAATAAACAACTCGGGCTGATTCAATTACAATGCCTGGGCCAGGCTTTTATCTGCTGGTGACATCATTTCAATCAAAATGTAAAATAATACAATCCAATAGATGCAAGAGGGAGAGATAGGACACAGACTGCTGCACTTAGTCATTTAATAAAAAAAAGTGGAAGAAAGCTCTTTCTGACAGGCTGCTAGGACTTCCATTTCCAAAACTCTATTACCTTGTATAATAGTATTCAAAAGAATTGAATGCAGGAAATTGTCTATTACTTTTTATTAGTAGAAGCTGTTATGTAGGATACAGCCTGCTGCACTGTTTTTTCTTTGTTCCTTTAATTAACAAAAGCATGAAATCCTTCTATTGGCAAGCACTTGTTCCAAGCTTCTGTTGCCTTCTGTTTTTACTGAAAATGTGGGTTTTTTCCTTTTCTTTTCTCTGAATGTCTTTTTTAATACTAAAAAAGTAATTTTTTTTTCAAGTCACTGTAATCTAAAGTCTATCAGTCACCTTAATGGGCTCAGAGTAGAATGCAGATACATTTCTATAGTCGCAGAACATTTTTTATAAGAAAGTTTCACATTTGAGTGAGGGAGAGTCAGATTATAACCATGTATAGTGTAGTGCCAGTCTTCTGACCGTTTCGCTTGCTGGCTGAAATTTGCTTTTGTTACTTAATTTGTTATGATAGAAAAAAGATAAATTGATACATATCGATTTGATAGATGCACAGTGCAAAGAAACATATTCTTTCCTCAGGCCATATCCTTGATCCTATAAGATTGTCTGTGACAGCATAGGACAGAACTTTGTAAATATCATCAATCTGGCCATCCTACACAATTCTCTTAAATTTTACCAGAAGTAAAACTAGCAGACCTGATACCAATGAGGTGTAGTTTCACTGATTTCTACATTCACGTATATATAGTATACTAGAAAGCCAATATAAAGGGTAGAACACTAATATACCTTTGGAGAGAATCTGTTGAATTGATTTTAATGATTAATTTACATATATAATTCAGGTTCACTGCTATTAGGTCCAGAAAGGTCTTAGTAACTTTATTTAATAATAAATTCTATAGCTAAATTGTGATATTGGGTAATGAACAGAATCTTGCCCAGGGCCAACACTGACTACTACAGTGGTCACTGAAGCACTCTTCCCACTGTGCTTACCATTTTAGGGTACATTATGAAGAAGCAGACTGGCTAACTGCAGATGTTGTCCAAGGACATGTAACTCCTTAAATTAATTTTATCAACATTTTCTTTACTAATGCAATAAGTTCTTCTTTTGCATTTATCAGTAGCAAATAGACCTGAAGAGATCTGAGGTATTTGGTAGTCTTCAGAGATATTTGCTGTATTGGGTTTTTGAGCAGTTGGATGACCGAAGAAGGCTGTGACTCCATGGGAAACAGGCAGGGCCTGTGGACCCATGGAGAGAGGAGCCCACGCTGGAGCAGGTTTACTGGCAAGACTTGTGACCCTAGGGGGGACCCATGCTTGAGCAGTCTGTTCCTGAAGGACTGCACCCCATGACAGGGACCCATGCTGGAGCCGTTCATGAGCTGTCTTGTGTGGGAGGGACTCCACGCTGGAGCAGGGGAAGGGTGTGAGGAGTCCTACCCCTGCAGAGGAAGGAGTGGCAGAGACAATGTGTAATGAACTGACCACAACCCCCATTCCCTGTCCCCCTGCACTGCTTCAGGGGAGGAGGTAGAGAAAATCAGGAGTAAAGTTAAACTCAGAAGGAAGGGAGGGGTGGGGGGAAGGTCTTTTTTTAAGATTTGGTTTATTTCTCATTATTCTACTCCGATTTGTTTGGTAATAAATTAAATTGATTTCCCCAAGTCGAGTCTGTTTTGCCTGTGACAGTAGTTGGTGAGTGATCTCCATGTCCTTATCTTGACCCACGAGCCTTTCATTATATTTTCTCTCCCCTGCCCAGCTGAGGATGGGGAGTGATAGAGTGGCTTTGGTGGGCACCTGGCATCCAGGCAGGGTTGACCCACCACAGCATGATGAAACAGAGACAGTTACATGCTTCTTGAACCATCTCTCAGTCCCATCACAGATTAAGATGTGTGTTAGCTTAGAGAAGGGTAATGCATTTGTATGACTGTTTCAGTGCTTGGGAAACTGTCATCCAAAATGGAGATATGAGTTGATTGTAGGTACCCTTGCCATAGTGCTGGAGAGCAGACATTTTTCAGAGATTCATTGAGTCTTCATCTCAGTTCAGGTGGGACTCATATGATCTGTGTCTTAAAGCACAGTTTTAACCGAAAAAATGCACATATGTCAAATTTCACAACTAGACCTTTTCCTAGAGTATCTGCCATATTCAACCACACTTTGCTTTTATGATATTATGTAGGCATGAAAATGCTCACTGTGAGAATTCAATAGCTATCTTGACCAAAGTCCTCACTTAAACATATGTAGTTGAGACCCTTTAAAGTCATCTTTCTTCATAGGAAAATAAGCCAGAAGGGTAGCAGATAACAGAATCTAACAACTGAAATCCAGAAACATCCTACTGTAAAATGTTTTTGTGATTGCTGAGGATATAGTCTCCCCTGGATGAAAGTAGAATGTCTCATATACCATTAGGGTTGAGCAATGTAGGCTTTTTGGAAACATGTATTTAGTGGGCATCCATGAATGTTCAGTTTGTAATGGAAAAATTGTTCTAGAATTTCCAAAAAACGTATACATTAGGCATATGAGTTTAAAACAAGAAATGAGGCAATATTTGTTGGTCCTGATTCTCCAGACAGTCTAGTAGAACCAAGGAATATAGAGGTTACCTTCTCTGCTGGATGCTCCTTTTCGTTCTCCTGCTGTGCTACTGTGCTTTCCAATGCTCACATCTCTGCCCAACTCTGAATTTTATCCCTGTTTTACAGCCCCACTTGGTTTATCTCTTCCTCCCTGGGGTCAGGTCTTGATTTGCTGCTTTTAGCCTGATGTTTTTGTTCTCCTGCAATTTCTTGACTCCCCAAGCTCTGTTCAATTTGAATTACAGGGATAATCTTTCCTGAAATCTGAAGGTTATGGAGTCCTGTCCTAGCTGGAGATTGTTTCAAGGTCTAGCCAGAAATGACAGCATTTTTTTAATAAGGATTACTTTTCCATGCCTAGTTATCAGTATATTTTGGAAATACTTGAAGTAGTTCATATAAGTTTAAAAGACTAAACATATTGTAAGAAACTGTTTTTTTATCTAAGAAAACTTTATTTTGTAGTCTAGATCTTAATAGGTCTGAAGCATTTTCATAATTCTGATATAATGGATCTGATGGAACAAAATATACAGAGATTTGGATAATTAACTGTTAGCTTTGTATCCTTTTTTTTTTTTTTTTCTTTTATCATAACAGAAAACTGTGCCAAAATAGCAAACCCCTGGCTGTTACTAAAAACAATCTGAGCACCAAATCTACTCACCTTATAGTGATACAAAATGCATCAGTGTTTTTTCAAAATCTGACTTTTGGAAATAGTTTTGCAAAGTGTTAGTCTTATGTAAGCAGGGAGCAGGCAAGAGCAGGATTTGTTTAGGGTTTTTTTCGGTAGCTTTTATGCTGCATGTTGAATCTGCATGTTATAGTTTTGGAGGTTATATCGTTCCAATTGTTGGCCCTTCATTTCACCATTATCTTAACGTAAGTCATGGTTTGTTGCACATGCACGTTTGGTGAGCAGGCTGTACGGTCAGAAAGATTTATCAGAGAAAGCTTGTACATGAATGTACTTTATTCTGTGAGCATCTTGTGACATGCTGTTCCTGTTATATAAAGTGTACATATTAGACCTGTACATAAAAGTACCTATTGGTCTGCTGTTTAATGTGAACACTGCAATTGATAAGGTTAAGGTGAAACTGTGCTGTCCATACATGAATGGACTTACGCACCTAAAGAGAGACTTAGAAAGAATTTAAGCCTGTGGATCCAAACCTGACATTGTAAACTGTGGTTCATCTGCTGCGTGTTGGCTCCCAGGCATCTGGGCTTCTTTTACTCATCCAGGATTGTCCCAGGTTCGATCAATCAGAACAGTTTAGACCATCTGGAAGCAACAAAGTAGATGTTCCATCAAAATCTAAATCCTTTAAAAATCTGAGCCCAGGACATGTTTGGAGACTGTACTGGGTAGTGACTGCTGGGATGGGACTCTTCTGAAAACACAGGAGCAGCTAATAACTTCCTTGGCAATTTGTCTGTAGAAGTGCGTAGTTAGCAAAGCAGTTTCTGAACATGGTCAAGTCAGCAGAAGGTCAGATTGAAAGAGCTTTGCTGCTGACAGGGCTGTCTCCAGAAGCAGACAAAGCAAGCAGTTGTCTAGAGCAGCAACATGACTGGGTTGGCTGCTGTTGCTCCTACTACAGAAAGGAAAGTACATGTGGGGCAGCCACTGCTTCTGGAGGGGATCCACACCCAGTCGGTGCTGCTGTGCCTTTCATTAATGCAGATTGGAGAGGAACTGTGAGGTCCCCACTGCTCCCCAGTCCTGGTGCCACTCCACCTCCTTGCACTTTCCTTACCCATGGCAAGAGTGACTGGTCCCATGGTAGTGTTCAGAAGGCAAAATTCAATTTTGCTGGCATTACTGAGAAGTCTGAGCCATCTCTGACTGCCTGAAAGACTTCAAATCAGTATTTCCTACAATGCTGTCGGCTGAGGGTCTGAGCTGGAATCGCTTTTCTCCCTTCCTATTAAAACTGCACCGCTATGTGTAGAGTAGTTTTAGAGAGAGAAATTTTACAGCCTACTGGTTACAGTATTCACCTGGGAGGGGAAGCTGGGGGATCTGTTTGTTGTGTAAAGGACTGTTTATTAAGTGGCCAAAGGAAACAAAAAAAGGAGTTAAAATGAAACAGATAATAACAAAGAGCAAAAGAGCTCACAATGAAAGGAGAATTTGATCCAGCAGATTCTGTGAATTAGTTACTTTTTGATAATTTACTACGAAAAGGCAGCTTTAAAGAGATTTTGACTGTGAATACAGTCTCTTCCTGTTTTCCACTAACATCATAAATTTCTTTATAAAGACAACTGGTCTTAAATATGCATTCTTCCTTCTCCAAGCTTTTCCAGATGGGAAATGGCATAGTTTATAAAGGAGCTGGATCAATAATCTTCCTAAATAGAAAAATGCCTAGGCAGAGAACCACTTTTTGTAAGGTTTCCTCTGAGTTGTTGAAGCTGGCCAGTTTTAGAATGAGGTCTTGGGTTCAGGGCTTTAGTGGGAAGCTCAGATAAAACACCACTGTGTCTGAGTTAATGTTAATGTGGGGGAAAAGTGTTGTGGTATCAATGGAAGCGTCTCTTATTGTCTTTGTATTGATATAGGCACATTTGAAATGTACCTATCCATATTTAGCAAATATCTTGATTATTACATACTAATTTTGAGTATGTTGAGATTATTTCAATTATTTTAAACAGCATCCAGGTAAGTACTTAAAATTTTAAAATTGATTGTAACATGTATAAAATCTATATTAAGATGACTTTGACTTGGTAAGACTAATGCCAGAATGATCAATAATGGCATGACTAAAGGACATTTATCCTACGGTTCCACATATGGAGAGATCTGCAAGCACCACAAAATAAACTGCTTGCCACTTTATCCGCTGGTGCTGTTAAAGGGAACAGAAGCCCTGCATGAAACTGGATCTATCCCTTGGCAGTGATCCCAGTTAAGTAGGCATGTCATTTATCAATGAGCCAATAACACCATTTCTGTGATATTTTTTCCTCCCAGAATTTTGCATTGATAAAAGACTTCTTCAGCCAATAATCTTGCATAATATTCTATCACAGAATAAAACTGCCTCTCCTTTATTCTCCACTTCTTGCTTTGTATAGCTGGGAATACTAGAACAGATCAGTGAAGAACTAAGCACTTTCTTGACTGAGTTAGTATATTATATACACTGAAAGCAAAATGTAGTTTCTGTTTTGTACAGACTGTTATGTGATGTCTTAGGAGGAGAAAGTTCTCAGCTGTAACTCCTGATTCACAGCTGAACTCAAACTTCCTTAAAAGTAAATGTGAGATCTTTGTTTCAGCTTTGACCAGCAGATGGGCCCAAGTTTAAAAAGTTAATTTAAGAAGTCAGTTTAGATTCCATATTCTTATTTGGTTTCACCATAGTCAATATTCTATTGCTAATTATACTGAAGTGTAAATATGAGCATTCTAGAACTTGATTTAGACCTACAGGTTTGTTTGGTTTTTTTTCCCACCTTTTTCTTAGTGAAGACAGTGAAAGCATGCTGCTTCTTCACATTCCACTTCTTCACTGAAGCTGCTTAAGAAAATGAGATACAACAAATCCATTTAGAATTATGTTGAAAAAGCATCTCTGCTTTTAATATTAACCAGATTTTTACTGCTAAGTTTTGCTGGCAAATCTCTGAAAGTTTCAGCTTGCAACTTATCCGGATCACTTAAATCTACAACATGGCTTTGCAGTCTTGCAAGAACATCTGTTTTGATTTCCAATGCTATCTTTTTTAGTCCTAGAACACTCATCTTTAGTGTTTTAGGAGATTTTTTTCAGAATCTTAAAGGGCCTTCGTTTTAACTCCAAAACTAAATAGAAATCAGGAGGAAGTACCTCAGTCTAATGTTTCTTGTGCTATTATTTTCACCGAATATGTTCAGTGTAAACTGACAAGGAAACAGCTGGATATCCATGTCACAATTACTTTTCTATGACTTCAGTGAAACCTGGCAATACAGTAATGTCGTGCACCACAGCTCTTATTGTGCTGTCATTTGGGCATAGTTTGTATATATATTCCTTTATGTTGTAAAGTATTAATTAACTATTAATTAATGAATATTAATATGTCTAGTAGCATCCTGTTTTCTTTGTTGGTAAATGGAAGTATTTGGCTGGGGGAATATTGGTCTGAATCTAAATTTTTAAAAATTATTTTATAATTTCCAAAGTGAAACACCTGAAAAAAGCTGATATATTGCAACCAGATGGTGATTATCAGGTAGAGAAAGGACTAGTTAGACATCTGTTTCTTAAATTGATTCACCTTTCTAAACACAAATGTTAATAATGGTATTGTGTACATCTGCACAATGGAAATCAAAACAGATATGAATTAACTCTGGTTATCACTAAAAATTGGAACAAGTGCTCCAATGGGAAAAATAGCTCACTAGCTGCTGGCTTATGTTCTCACAAGCTTAGTTTAGCAGAAAAAGAATTATTAGTGTTTAATATCAGTTCCAAATAACTATTCCTTAAACATGATGGTTTATCTTTCAGCTAATTTATATACATTAATTTCTTAGTTCATGTACGTACAGATGTCTTCACTCTACTGGCTAAACCTTTACCCTCTGATACACATCTCTGGTATATTAGCACAAATACCATACTATTGTTGATATTATTGTATCCCAACCTTCTATCAAGTTGTCTACCAAAATAAATCTGTCACTTTTCCTATACACATTCCAACATAAAAAAAAAATTATTTCTTTATTCCATAGTTCATACCAGCTTGATGTGTAGTGCCCTAAAACCTCAAATGTGCTTATGGGTAAAAAGCAAGTTAGTATATACATTTTTTTCACTTGTGCATATATTAAAAAAACTTCTAATTAAATAGACCTTTAAGTGACCTTTGTTATACTTGTTACTGTTAGATACTACGATCATTTTATGATTTCTTTAAATACAACTCACATGAAAAATAAGTGCTTTATTTCGTTATCAGTTGCTTTGGTTTCTTCTAATTTTTTTTTTTTTCCTGAGTAGGTTATTTTTTAAACAAAAATACCATTTTGAAAACAAAAGCTGAATAAGATTTTTTTTCTCACTGAAAGTATAGAAACAAACCTTTTTGGCACACTCAGAAATTAACACATTAAAAATGTTGGCATGAAATAAAATTGCATTTTAAAAAATCTCCTTTTTTTAAGTGTAAGTATTTGCCAATTTTTCCTAGAGCTTGTGGAAAGCTTTGTTCCTGAGAGTTTTTTTCTATGGATAAATATATTTATATATTTTTTAAATGTTTTTTCAGTTCTAATTCCAAGAGTCCATGGGAAATTTAAATATTTTTTTTAGTTAGTATCAGATACTGCAAATGGTATTGGGAGTTGATATTGTGTACATTATTATGATAAATATTAACCCTTCTTTAATGTTAAGCATTCATGTAGCCATTTGATAGTTTTCAAATATACTCACAAGCTGTTATTACGTACTGACATATTTGAAAGTATAGTAATTATTTGTGACATTATGTGTTTGCTATTTCCTACTCATAGTGCACATAGGTTTGTTCATTTAAGTCACAAGATATCATTGTTCACTTTTCACGTTCTAATCAGGAAAGTAACCAAACAGGTTAATGAAATGCAAATAAGGAATACTATTTTTTTAGTTGAGTCTATGAAATTTTCAGAATGTGCATGAGAACTTGTGGAACTTATGAATGATTACAAAAAACCCAACCCTCTGTGAATTGCATGAATTTGGCATTTTTATTATTCCAGTATTTTCTAAACAGTCATGCTGGTTTACCAGCTCATGATAGTTGTGTGGATGCCGTAATGCACTTTATGAATCTTTGTTAATATCAGGTGGGAAAAAATGTGTTAAAAATTATTTATGTAAATCAGTAACCACTCCATAATTTGTCCTCTTCCATTAGCTTTTAATTGTGCTCTGCTGCTCATATATTAAAATCTTTCACATTATGTCTCTTTTATTGAGGTTAGTGTTTATTTATATGACTAACTGCAAGGGTGGCTGGGTAAAATGAAAAAGAAAGGTGAGATCGTGTTTTCCTCTTCTGTCTCTCTCTTTCTCTCTCTCTCACTCTCCCCCTCTTTTCTAAACAAGCTAAGAGTTTTTATAATTCATCACCTGGCTGACAGATGAGTTCTGCTGGAGAATATTAGAAAATGTCTCAAATCTCATATATATGCTAATGGTATGCTGAGACTGGTTGGTGGTATGCCGGAGTTTTTAATCTGTCTCGACCAGTGTGGAAAGTGGAGGAGACAAGTCATTGCACTCGACAATTTATGATCAAACAACTGAATTGTAAAGGAAGAAGGACATGCAGAAAAGGAGAGTAATTTTCTGATTTAACAGCGTTGTTACTACAAATAAAGAAATCTTGATTTTGACTGCACTCGACATTAAATGAGTTTCCTGTGCCCTGCTCTGAATTTTTCATTTTCAGATTTGTATAAAGCACCCTGCTTAGATACAAGTGACAGATAAGGAGACGATTGCATATGGAAATCAAATGTGTATAATAAAGCCATCTTCTGTTTATTAAATAAACACATGTAGATGACTTCCGTGGAGAATGCACTGATAATTCTTCATTGTGTTCTAGTTTTTTTGCAAGTCACAAAGAATCTTATTTAACAACCACGAATGACTAGATGCAAGCTTTTCTGTTTATTACCTTATAACAAATCAGGCAGTCTAATATATGGCATTTATAAACGTTTTATTTTGATTCTTTAGTCCAAGTTTTGGCTGTAACAGTACAATATAATAGTGTTCATGCTATTAGAGTTCTGGAAACTGCATTGGAACATTAGTATTTTCTGAATATTACGTTTTCATGCTAGAAATGATAAAGATTATCCAGATAATATGTACATCATTGTAAAATGAAACTCCAGGAGAAGTGAAGTATAATATATAGCACTTTGGTCTTCAGATAAAAAATTATAATATTATATAACTGAAACTAAGAAAAGACCATGGGGTCTGCAGCCAGCTTGGCAATGATTTCTGATCCAGTGATTTAAGAGTCTTAGTTTCAGATGTAAAAAACACACAAAGCTCATCAAAGGATTTTTTTCCAGTTCTTTTTCTCACTTGTGATTTTTTGTAGATATGGCCTTCCTATAAATTATTATAATATACTGCAGTGTTGGGTAACATCACGAATACAGGTTGTTTTTTCCTGAAAAGAGTTTCATATTGCAACTGAAGAGCTTGTAGGCCTTTTAAAGTAAAACAAAAGATACTTTTTTCACCTTCTACCTCTGGAGAGTTAAGTTCAAATTTAGATTTCTTTCTCAGATTTCTTATTTTGAGAATAAAAAGAGGTGAAGGAGAAATCGGTAATGTCCAGACACTAATGAACTATATTTAGTGAAAATTATCAGCCATGTCAGAGGAGGTCTACAGTTGGTAGCTCACTCTGGCTGGGCTGAGAGGGCCATTATATTGTTTTAAGTCCTGCCCTGTGTTTATCAGTACCAGCAGCTGCATTAGGAAGGTTTTAGACTGTCAGCATTTTTTTCTCAAGTTATCAGCAATATCACCCAGTGCTTTTGCTCTTGCGTGAACTCTGCTTTGATATTTTTCTTTTGAAAAAGACAAAAACCCCATCGAACCAACACCCCAAAAGCAAAGCATGCCACCTCCTGCCAGACATTTACCATTGAATGAGAGGGGAGTTGTGAAATACTGGTTCAGACTTCCAAAGCACCAAGCAGCTTCTCTGCCTGGGTTAACTGTAACGTGAGCATTGGCATAAGTGCATCAGAAAATCCACATGGATTTCTTACTATGATTGGAAGTGATTGCTGTGCATGGAAGTGCACAACCAGTTCAAACAAGACTAGATAAGCTGTGTTGCAAAGCCATATGGCTTAGTTTAAACAGCACAAAGAGGAAGTCTTTGATCGTGGCCTTTGATCATAGTTAACCCTAAATGAAGTGGTAGGCTAATGTAGGTAAAAAGGTGTCAGAATCAAAGCAACTAGAGGCTGGTAAGAGTCTAGTAAAAGAAGGACTTTGGAGAGGACCCTGGTATGCAGATGGTTTGTTTGATTTTAAACTTAAGGTAAGGATGAAAAAATGTAGCAACTTGGGCACCAGTGAAGAAGACCAAAATATGGCAGAAACTATGAAGATGACTGGATGCAGAAGCTGTAAGGTGTATGTTATCCTTCAGTGAGTTTCTGACAGAATTTACATATGCATGAAGGGTCATCTCATAATGTTCGGGGATAAAAAAAAAGGTGTGAGAGCCTGAAATGCAGCTAGAAATGAGGGTAGAATACAGAAATGCGTCTGAGGATGACAGACGAGATGAAAGGAAGGAGCATGCATATAACTGGAGTTGCAGATGGGTTGATTGGCATATCCCCAGATGAAAAGGAGACCTCTAGAAGTATATGAAAATAATGACAAGGCAGAGGAAAATACCAGTATGTGAAGGAAATCTGTGGAAGGAGTTTGTTCTGTGGAAAGAGTTTGTTCCATGGAAGTAGTAATGAGGTGCAACAGCTAGAGACAGAATATTGAGCAGCAAGAAAGAAGAGACTGACTAAATGGTAACAGCAAGGGCTAGCGGCTGAAGAAGAGAACAGATAGGTGGAAAACAAAAAGGAAGCAAGAAGGCCAGAGTTTCGCAGGAACCTCAGGTTGCTCTGAAAGATGACTTTTTTTGATAAGAAATATTAAGAGACTGGCCATCAGAGTGGATGTAGAAAACAGTCTGGTGTGAAGTCTGTCCAAGCATAATGCTATGAGGGGTTGGCGTGAGTGTGAAAGTCATTCTGAAGAGGCTGGGGAAGAGTCCTTTTGCTGTCATTCTGCTATTTGACTGTAAGAATAAGAATGCTGCTCGAACGGCTCAAAGAGGGTTGTGCTGATTCTGTGATTCTGTGATATTTGTTGGAATTTTTCTATTTCCCAGACCTAGAGGACAAATTTTTTGGGAAGATAATTAGTATCATCAGGACTGGTGAAGGCACCAATACAGAGTTTGAGATATTTGTCTGTTTAAATACCTGGCAAAGCAATCTTCCTAGATTTTTGCTAACCTGACTGATAAGAGAATGGACAGTAAAGGAAGTAAATACTATGAGGATAATAGCGAAGTGGGTAGTTAAAAATAGGAGTGCTTAATTTGGATAATGAGATTCAACTGGAAACTGCCTCAATAATTCATAGGAACTACACAACAAAGCGGAGGAAGTCAAACAAAGAGTCAGATGTGAAACAACATTATAAGAAAAGCAAAATGGAATAGCTGTTATCACTAGAAAAGAAATATGGAAGGAGCTTAACTATTCAGGAACTGGTCTGGTACATTTTGTCACATAATGGCCTTTAAAGAAGTAAGAGGAAGGAGTGTGAGTGAGCTGCAATCTGAATGGTAATTTCTTTGGGGAAGACAATAAAGTGCCTTTTGCTGTGAACATGCTGGAAATCAGAAATTGAACTCCAGTGTCTTAGAATAATTAAAATCTCTATTGTCCCTGCTGTGAATGAGGTCTTTCTAAGATTTTTTTTTACTTCTCCAATATAGCCTGAAGCACAAATGTTACTTATAATGGTATCACCCAAATGCAAAGTAGACTTCTTCAGAAGTAGTTGTTGAGCTAGAAAAAGACATTGTTACTTTAACTTTGGTTTTGGACAGAAGACTGTTTAGCAAAGTAGCACACTGTCTCATGCTTTCCTCCATCCTCATCCCCTCTAGTTCTTCTCACTGTTCAGCTCATTTTTGGTGCAGCCCAGGACCTAGGATGCTGGCAACACTTCACTGCCAACTGCAAGCAACTTTCTTTTTATCCTGGTTATGGAGGAGGAGGTATTTTTAAAAGGTATTTAAGTAACATTTTAGGAGTCCGGAAGGCTTGATTCACATGCTTTTGTAGAAAATTCATGGGACCAAGCAGGTATATAACAGTATTTTTTCAGTAATATGCTTCTAAACCTGAGACCTGCAAGTTAGATTTTTGAAACTGCTTGACAGTTATACAAGTTGGCACAAAGTGAAGTGGAAAGTAGAACCTTTTAAAAGTCTCACCAACAGTATTTTAGAAAATCTCCTATATTTTTAATTTATAGGTTCTCCAAAATGATTGTTTCAACAATTATTGTTGTTAAAATTATTATTGTTAAAAAAGCAAAATAGACACCAAAATCCCAAAACAACAAAGAGACACTGAATATAAAAATGTGAATTAATAGATGCTGCTTTTTCCCCCCATGTTCACACAAGAGCTGTCTACACCACTGTGCTTGACTGCCCTTTTATTCTGTAAAGGCAATGCCATGAATAAATAAAACTGAAAGTGTGAAACAGCTCAGAGTTGAAATGTGCCCTTAACAGGCCATAACAAAACTTTATTGAAACTCTATGCCTATGAACAATGCCTCATTTCAATCGTGCCAGCAGATGGCACTCTTTATATTAAGTAGCTTTCATGGGAAAATTTAATTTGTTTCCTTTTTTCGTTGTTTAGTAAATATTGGGAGGTACTATCCCATGTAATGCTTCTTCCTGAAATGATAAATTGATCTACACAAAACTTCAAATAACTGTATTTATGATGGTGTGTATAAACTGATATTTCTAATACATGCCTTTCTCAATACATGGGAAAAATTAAGAGAGGAAATTCAGTGTGGCTGGAGAGTTAGCACTCCTGAGCCTTGGAAAATTAAGGTGAAGGAGCAGGTTTCTGGGAATGTTTTGCAACTACTCTGTGTTTCTAGTGGTTAGGTATTTCCAGGCTGAATGATGGATACGTAATAATGTTTAGCCAGTTAATTCCAGATGTTTGCAGTCTGACATTGGATGCCTTTTCCAGTTCTAACAGAGGAGACACTGGAAGAGATAAACGCACAGGTATTCTAGGTATAATGGAACAGCGAAGACTGAGGAGGAAGGAGAAGGACTTCAAATGATGCTAGTCTGATCCTGCAGGAGAAGTTCAGGACTAAGGAAAGAAGCTGCCTGTGAGCGGGAGCTACGTTTCTTCTCTCTCCTGCAGTGTGGCTGGGAAGCCCCTTTGTCAAGCTGGTGTGCGGTGGTGGCAAGGAGGTGCCTCACCCTGTCTGAGCCAGGGAAGCACTGCCTGGGCAGGGAAAGCACCAGAAGCACAGCACCGCTCCACCAGCAAAGAGCTGCTTTTCTCGAATGCCTCACAACTCCCTGCAGAGCTTCCACCTCCATCACCGATAGCCGCATCCACAGCCAGTTGATGGTAGCGTATGTTTACAAAGGGATTTTAGCAGTGAAAAGTAATGTATATTCAATCTGTGAACAGTAATATAAAATCTTGTGTTTTGCAAGTGAAGGGGAAGAAAAAAACCAGGTTCCCATAACACATAAAAACTTCTGTAGCTAATAATGTGCTAGGTTACTGATGGACACAAGACACATAGCCCCTGGGGGAAAATAGAAAGCCTTCAATATTTCCAGCTACAGCAGAGACTTCAACTGAAGTGGAGCCTCTTTTTCTGAGGAAGTAAGTGGAAATAGCTTCTGCTGAGCTGGAAAGATATTCTTGATTACTTGCTGTGCTCTTAGATAATCAAGGACACAGTGGAAATACCACATACCATGTGACCAGCTTTGATTTATCCCAGGAAACCTCTCTCAAACTCAGAATGCGCTGTAAACAGCTGCTTCACAAACTTCAGACAGAAAAACCTATTAATTTTTTTCTCTTAGTTAATAATAATAAAAAACAAAGTTTATTGAATGTTGCACAACTGCATCATTTCTGGTTCTTGCATGAAATTAAAACATGAAACATGACTTCAAATGATCTTGTTTCTTGGTTTCTTGGGTGCAGTCTTTTGCAAGGTTTCAATTACTAAGTCAAACCTGTTAAAAATATTTGCCCCATTAATCACATTATGTGCTGCATTATTTAGTATTCTGGCTATTTCTCTCCTAGCATGGAATTATATATGTCTCTGTCCTCTAGAAACTCCTGATAGTTTTATTATGCCTTTTTACCTCGCCATATAGATGTTTTCAGCTGCTACCCCAACTTTCATATCCTTAACTTTCCTCAGCTTCCTAGTTCTGAAAACTTTTAGTAATAATATCAAGCCTTGGTAAAGCTAATTTCTGGCTACCTCTGTAACATTTTTTTTTCCTTAATAAAAATCCCAAAAGCTTCAAAATAAAAATTTACTATATCTAATCCCTCTTTTTTTTCTAACTCTACTGACTCTTTTTTATCTCTGTCTTAATTTTCTCTTGGTGACTCTGGAATTCTATTCTGCTCTGGTCTGCATTCCCTGCTATGGGTGACAAACTCTGTAACCTGGGAAGCTAAAACCTAAAACTGCTGTGTTCAAATGCTCCCTCTACTTCTCCTTCTCATGACTTCTTCCTATATACAGTGCTGCTTGTTTTTCTTCCTGTTTGACATCTTTGAACCCCCTTGATGCCCTTCATTACATAACTTTTGTTCAGGCACTTGGGACTTCTTAAATTGCTTATTAGAAACCTTCTAGCAACACTTACCTTATTGCCTTAAATCTACTGAAAATGCTGTTACATCAAAATAAGCTATTTCACTTACACTTCTGCTTTTGCACAGTCACCTCCAAACCCTTGTATTGACACATTTCCTCTTTACCAAATACAAACCTCCTCCAGCTTGCTGCTTGTTTCTTTCCCTTCATTTCTTTTGGCTGACCTCCCAGCCACTTTGCTGAGAATGAAGCCTTGCAACTAGGCATTTAACTTCTGTATTTCATCTGTTGCTCGTTCCAGGACTCCTTTCTTCTTCTCCATCCTCCATGGCCAACATTCACAGCCTGGCAGGCCAGGTGAGGTACTGCAAAGCTGTGCATTTGAGTAGTTCTAATATAGGGGACCATGACCCCTTAACTCACTGCAAACCTGCATTGCTTTCCTTGCTTACTCATTTGAATGTGTTTGCAACTCTTTTGTTTTATATTTCAAAATGGACTTTAGTATTCAGATGACAAATTAGGCAGTTAGGTCTTTTATTTTCCTAGTATATAACAATGTGTGTGAAAGTATTTGTGGAAGAAAAAAGTATAATGAGAATTTCTATGAGTCCCTACCTTCTATAAATAGGTAAAGGTATAAATATTCATCCTTGAAATATTTTTGCTGTTGTTGTGGAAGCTCTTTGGATGTAGCAGTCACCCAGATACACAGCAAAAAGGAGACAGACGGTACCATGGAAATTTTTGTGAAAACTTTAGCAATTATTCATATATCTGAAGAAAACTGTGTCGGTAATTAAACAAGTGAATTAATAATTACCAATATGTATGAAAAAGCATTTGATAAGCTTCAACCTTAATATAATTTAGATGCATATATAATTTGGCTGACTGTTCTTTTAAGATTTTTGGGGAAAGGAGGGGAAACAATGCCATTTTTCCAGTGAATGTCATTTACTGTTGTTTTAATGCAGAGTTGAACTATTTTCTTAAAAATGTATTCACTGTTCCCAATGTTGGTTTTGGTGTGCTGTTCATAGACTCTGCTCTTCTCCTGAGCAGAACCCATCACCCCCATCACCCCTTATCAGTATTTTGTTTCATTAAATGCGCATTTTACTGTATTCTGATGTGAGATGCACAGTGCTCTAATTAGTAGATATTTCTTATTACAAACTACTGGTGTGGGGGAACAGCACATGGGAAGGGGACAAAAGATTTCATAATATTCTGCAAAGGAGATGAAATCCCCTAACACATACCCACTTTTTGCCCATAGCGTTCCTATATTGCTGTCAAAGACATAGCTGCAAACCCCTTATGATGTACTTTGACAAGCTCCAGGCTAGCTTGTATGGATAACAGCAGCATTTTAAGCAGTACAACATGGTCTCCAGCACCCAGTTCAAGGCAAGAAGGCATCTACCTTCTAAGGTGGGATGGGGGTGGTGTGGTTACCAGTATAAGGTGTTGGTCATGGTTGATGATCCATAATGTCTGGGTCAAGTCAAAGATCTTTCTAAACTCTCTCAGGCAGCCAAAAAAAAATGGAGCTTGTATCAAGGAAAAGAAAAATATGTAGTCGTACTCCCCTTGACTTAATCTATGATCTTCTACCATTCACTGGTTTAACTCGTTTATGATTTAGGTGTCACATCCAAAGAATCATGTGTTATAGATCTTGGGTTTAATAAATACATCTTTCATTAACTTCCAGGATTTAGTTGTGCATTGTATTAAAAAAAAAGTTCCATTTGTTTCAGACTTTCCACATGATTATTTTTTCTTATATTCCTAGTTCTTTTGCCAGAAGTAATAATGAATCATGGTTCTCTAGTTACCTTGCCCAAGACATTTATTATTTTACAGATCCTCATTACATCGTTCCTCAGTAGCTTCTTTTGCAGGCGAAAAATCTTGTTTATCTTTCATTGTGTTATTCCATACCCTTTTATAATTCTTTTTCTTTCTTCATTTTTTCTTCCCACTGTTTGGAGTGTTTTGGGGTAAGGTCTGTTTCCAAAATAATATGACTAGAGGCCACAGGAGTATTCAGGGTATGAACTAACAAAAAATTAATGAGGTTACTTTGGTTTACTGTTTTTCCTTAATAATTTCTAATAGTGTTTTTGCTTTTTTCCTTCTACAGAACAGTGAACTGATGTTTCCAGAGATCCCAAGCTCTCTTTGCAAGTGCTAGTAGATAATAGAGTCCAAAACTGTGTAGTTAAGAATATTTTTTGTGTATGCCTTCCTTTTTTTTTTGTTGGCATTGAATCTCTCTGTCATGTGATTGGTCACTAGCATGTGGGTTCCTCTGCAATGCTTTTTAGACAGTGTTAATTTGACTATCATAAATAACTTTCTATCTCAGCAAACTCTGTTGCCTCATTTTTTTCCTTCTTTTCAACATATTTTTTGACTATGCTGAAGGGCATAGATGCCAGTGTAGAGTCTCATGGCACACCCTGGAAACCTTCCTTTCACAGTCTTTATTTTCTATCTTTGTATATCCCTGTGTCTTCCCTTTATTCCATAACAGCTTGCTTTCTTTAGAAGCTGATGGTAAGGGACCCTGGGTAGAACCCCTAGAAATTCAAGTACATTGTGTCATGTGGTTCAAGCTTACACAAATACTTGCTCATGCCTTCAAAAACTTCAAGCAGGTCTTTAAGGCATGGATTTCTTACAAAAGCTGCATCGACTCTTCTCTACTTTATCAGTAGGTTTCACTGCAGTTTTTAACAATTTGCCAGTGCTTCCTGTTTGGAGTTCTCTAGCACATCCTTAAAATCAAGGATATTTTGTATCTTTTATTCTTCCAAATTTATGTAAGCTATAGTCTACATGTCACCAGTAATAGTTCACATATTTAATACCTGAGTTCCTTTAAGACTCTTGTGTAAATGTCATGTGGTCCTGGTGGCTTCTACGGTTTTTACGGCCCTCTGGAAGGGTCTTTGATATTGATATTTTATGGAAAAAAATTTTCTCTTTACTTATCTTCTTCAAGGAAGTTGCTTCTCAGTGGACACCTTGTTATCTAGCTAATATAAAATTAGTTCTGTGTTCCCAAGATATTTAAGAACCGTGTCTTAAATGCACTCTATTTCTGCATTCTCTTCTGAAAATTTCATATTTCATTAGCCAAAATACTAACACTGAATATGTAACTGTAAAATACTAATACAAAATCCAAATTCACTTCCAGGTGTGACATTTTTCAATAGAAAATCCTTCAGTCATTCTAGAATTCTAATTTCTGAAAAAAAAAATTATTTTTCCCATACACTTCATCTTTATTATTCACAGAACAGATCTCAGCTTTTTCAGGCCTAGGAATGAGTTGTTGGGGGGGAAACATCATTTTTGGATAGCTGATACACAAAAGGTCAGTGGAGACCTTGGGTATTTATGTGAAGGTAGCAGGATGCTAGCCATCAAAATTCCTGGTTTCAGCCTTGAAGCATCTTACTAGTGCTTATAGTCTGTGCTATGGAATGAAAAGGGATGACATTTTTGATTAACAGAGGAAATTTAAATTAGGAACTCAGGATACGAAATTGAAATTCTTTCAATTATTGCAAAAGCAACAGATGCTTTACAGTAAGCTGATGATGTTAAGCATGATCTAGCTGTGTTTTAGCTCAGTGTCTCACAGCCATTTTGAATGCAGTAACTGAGTCTGTTGGGATTTGGAAAGAAAACCACCTCGTGTCATGCTGCTTCTGTTTTTCACTTAAAACCAAATGTGTGTGAATCTAGGGACTATTATTATTTATCTTCTTGGTAATTGTTTCATGGGTTTTCATTTAGGCTGGTGGCAGTTTGTAGACCAAAGGATGAGAAACATCAGTCCAGTTTATAAAAAGTGACACCTAGCTGCAGCATAATTTTTTGCAATTATCACAGTCCTGATGTTTCTTTTCCAAGATGGGCAAAGTGAGTGTGGTGCTGCCACTTTAGATGTCAAGGTTCTTATTCCAGACCTGCCTGAATTAATATCATACAACGTCATAGTTACAGTAAGAAATGATAGATTATGTTGTTATCTGTGCTATATCATCTCATTTGTATAATGACTTCCACTATCAGTGCAGGAGTAGAATGAGGTACTACATAACCAAAGGGGAACATGGATAGCTGGGAGAATTCCTAGGGAGGGTCCAGATGCTGCCACCAGTTCAAATCCTAGGTGAGAGTGGAGTAAGGATCAATATTGTCTTCCACATGTTGGGAGATCTCTATCTTTCAGCTCAGTGTTAATTCCTCACTAGTGTGAAGTTGCCACTCCAGCCAAAAGATCAAAGCAGATTGCTAGTGCATGGTCAAGAATTATATAGTTGAGGCAGTTTTCTGCCTTGTCCCATTCCCTTTGCATGTGTCAGATGATGCCAAAGGAGCAAGATGGCACCTAGTCCCTGTCTTTGGAGGATCCCCAGGCAGAGGTGGAGCTTGTTACCTAGCTGTGATGTCTCTCTTCTCTCCTCACCTAAGGCAGGGCACAGGTGACAGTGATATTTGCTGTCAGTTGCTGGGAGGGGTGTGATCGTGGTTTGAGCCCAGAGGGCAATTGAGAACCATGCACCCATTCCTGCCCAGCTCTGGGAAGGAGAAAAATGAATCAAATGGCTCAGGAATGGAGATAAGGTCAGAGAGAGGTTGCTCACCCATTAATGGTCACAGGCAGAAGACAGGCTTGTTAAGGGAAGAAAAAGGATGTCACTTTAATTCAAAACACTAATGATAACAACACTTAACAGACAGAATGGGACAGTGAAAAGTGTTACCATATCTTAAAAACACCTCCCCTCACCCCTCCCTTCTTCCCTGGCTCAGTGTCATTCCTGAGATCTCTACCTCCTTTCCCAGTGGCACAGGGGCAGGGGATGGGGGGGTGCAGTCAGTCCACTGCTTCTTCCTCCAAGGTGTGGGGGAAGCACTCCTCTGCATTCTTCCCCCTGTTCCACATGGTGTCCCTCTCACCGAGATAGTCCTCCACAAACTCTCTCTGCCATGAGTCCCCTCCATGGGATGCATTCCTCTTGAGATGCTCCGGTGTGGGTCACCTCCATGTGTTTCAATCCTCCCAGTGCTGATCTACAACACTGGGGGCTACTTCTTCCCATAGGGTCCTGGGGGTCCTCCACAGGCCGCAGGTAAATCTCTGCTCCTCTGGTGACCTCCATGGGTGGCAGGAGGATGCTGTCTCACCATGGCATACAGGGGGTCTCTGCTGTGGCGCACCTCCCCCCCTTCCACCTCCCTTCCACTGACCTCGGTGTTCACACCAGTGTCCTTCTCGTAAGTCATCCTCAAAGTCCCAACCCCCTCTCAGGTTCCCCTTCTTAAATATGTTATCACAGAGGCACAGCCACTGTCGCTAATTGGCTTGACCTTGGCCAGAGGTGGGTCTGACTTGGAGCCGGGGAGTTTTCGAGAAGCTTCTCATGGGGACAACAACTGTAGCCCCCTCCCCTGCTACCAAAAACCCCACCACACAAACCCAGCACAGGCAGGCTTGTTGGTTAGTTCATGGGCTTTTCTCAATGTTTCCTGTGCTGCCATACACACAGCTGAGCTTTTATTGAGTTCCTGCTTGCTGTTGCTCAGGATTTCAGGGAGGCAATGCAACAGGAACAGCTCTTCCTCACCCTACAATGTACTAATAGTCAATTACAAGGATAGGGGAAATCAGGGAAGGGAGATCTGTGGGGCTAAACACTCCCAGTTTGGACTGAGCTATTGCTGTCCCCTCACAGCTGTGCTCCAGGGCCACTGTGCAGAGATTGCCTCCCACCCATTTATTACACTCCACTAATTTAAATTACTCTTGTATGCTAGGCTGTTAATGCTTCTTTACGCAGAGAGGAATCCAAAATAGGCAGTACATTATTACTTACTCATAGTTCCATATAGGAAAAATTCAGAGAGCTATGCAGATATTTATTTATATGTGATAATCTATATCATACGTACTCACAGATATGCAAATTGCAGCTTTACATCAGAAATTCACAGGAAAGCCTCAGGCTGATGTTAATTCCATCATTTAAATAAAGTATTTCCCATTGTTACAGGGGCCTTGGAGTGCTTCTGTGCTCTTTCTATTTACATAGTGATTTTCTCAGTTGAACCAAATGTATAGTGATACAGGCTAGTGATACTCTTATATATTGAATTATTCATCATTACGGGAGATTTCAACCAATACTGATTAATCGTTTCTCTTCTAAATACCGTTTTTGTTATAAAGCTTCCACTAATTCTCTTCTCTTGCCATTATATATGATTTCTATCTGTTATCTGAGTTGGTTTTCAATCTGGTATTTAAAAAGTACCAGAACTGTCTAAAGGCTATTCAGTGAAACAGACTTTGGAAAGATATACTGTCAAGGGCAGAGTATTGAACAAGGCAGTAAGAGAGAAAAGAAAAACCCAGACAACATAATGATTCAGTTACAGTGATTACACTTGTAGTAAGCATTACTTTCCTGGAGAAATGGATGGATGGCCCACTTCCAGAATAAAAATAGACAGTTCCGATTCTGCATGCCCCACAACCTTCTTCCAATGTCTCTCATGTTAAGGCATATGATTTTTTTCAGGTTCTTTCAAAGAATAGGTATGAAAGAAGTACTGAGGATCTTTCATTTGTGCTTGAGGCTGTTGATCCAAAATTAAGAAAAAGATATATCTATATGATCATGTGACCCATGTCAGGGTGTAACTTTTGACTTCTAGGTCAGCTGGACTGGATGCTGTTCACATCATTGTTGTTCAAAGCAGGCACTGGCTAGAGGTGGACTGGTCATGTCCTCAAGGTGTATCAGTTGTCCTCATGGCCTGGCTCAGTATTTATCCCCTATGCCCTTGCATTTACTCACCCACAAATCTGTCTAGTGTGCCCTGCTTCATACATAGCATATGACCACATGGAGAGGCTTCAAATTAGGAAAACATGGGTGAAACATGTTGGCAGCCTTGTTGGAGGCAATGTACTATCTTCTGAGTCTACCAACTGCTTGCCATTTCTTCTGTCCCTACCTCTGCCGCTTACACTTGAGAAAGCATAGAAGCAGTGCTATGCAAGTGTCCACTGTGTGCATAGATGTCACTATCCTGGGGGAGCTGGTGCTTCAGAATTTGAGAGGAAATTGTTGCCAAAGACATGAGCCAATATTACAGGTCTATGGTGTTAGCCAGCAATGTTGTCAAGGCTAGGACTTTGAGTAATCATCCCTTTGTTGAGAGTATGGAGATGACCATGTGTTAGTGTGGCCATTTTGTATTCTGAGATGACTAGTAGCAGATCCAGAACTTGGGGATGAGAGAGTAACATCTGAGGCCCTCTGTTGTTACCACCAGCCACTTGAGCCTTAAAATCCACCAGTAGGTAGGCAGCCAGTTTGGGGTAAGGAGGTCTGCTGCAGTTATGATCATGTAGAGGTCTCCAAAGCCTTTGCAGTGATTGTATATCTACATTTGACCTGTCTCACAGGTCATGAGGGCCTTCAGTCTTTGTGGATTGTACAACTGATGAGATTCACATTATTTTATGATGCTTTCATCCCTCACCATGGCTTCTGTACTTGTAACAGGCACAAGGGCCACCACTCCATAATTCTGAGGCCCTGGTAGTGGAAAATTCATTAATACAGTACCATATTATGCTGTGTGCATGAGTCCTTGATTTTTCACCAGAATCAGGCCCTTTTCCCAAAGTGATACTAGTTTGTGTTGATTCAATAGCCTGACACTGTGTGCCATAAGTCTGTCTGTAAGGAGCAGATCCCATAACAAATTGTCCTTTCAACCCTACTGAGTTTCCTCTTGAAATGAAATGGTTGTCTTGCACTCAGCTTGAATCCAGGCACAGAGTAAGAGTTATGCAGCAAGGACGACTGGAATCCTGGATTCGAACAGGGGCTGAGCAACACTGACAGTGCAGACACAGACACATCCCAAGATCTGGGAAAACAGCAGACTAAACTGTTTAACCATACCTCCAATTGTCACTCACATCTACTTTCATAAAGGTGTAGATCTATCTGGATGTATCTGTGATTCTAATTTCAGTGTCTAAGCCCCTTCTTCAGGAGAATTCAGCACCCTGGATGATGATAAGATTAAAGGTTTGTTAAAATGTTAGGGCAGCATTTTACTGGGATTCTGAGACACCTTGTTTCTCTGTTATAGGTCTGATTTCTGATGTACATGTTAAAACTCAGTTCTCATACATCTGTCACAAACACTCCTCTAAGTTTGTGGGGTTTTTTTCCTGCCATACCTCCTGTTTGTTTGCATCTCTATATATGTAAAATATTGTTAAGTGCGAGTAGTAGTCCACAGATATAAATGAAAACACATGTAGGACAGAGGCAATATGCAATTATTGAACTTGTTGTTTTTCCCCTAAATTCTCTTTTCATTCCCCTTGAAGTTGGAAATTCTGTTAATGTGATGATATCCAAAAAGAGTCAGAAAAGAAGTAGTAGTAATAGTACTTCATGAAATAGTTAATCTTCTAAAGCTACAGAAAAATAATCAGTAGTATTAAAAATTATTACTGACTACAAGTGTAAGAAATAATAATGTCATATAATGGAAGAAACTTGATTTATTTTGTAAATGTTATCTGATTTTTGGGAGCTTCATTTAGGACCACTCAGTTTGAAGGCTCTGAAGTCAGACACCCATTCTGAAAAGATGAGTACTGAATGACACAAGAATATACAAAACTATATCTAAATATGAATTTATGCAGGGACACTCAGTTTGAAAGTGATCCTCAGTACCAAATTTGAATTACTGTTCTGCTTTATTATCTAGATTTCATTTAATGCAGACAAGGAAAACATTTGGATTAAATGCATTCTCCTATTTTATGCTTTTAGAGCATGATGCTAGTGTTTTTGACAAAGAGGTTTCTGAAGATGGTTTATATAAGAACTAATTTTTTGTTTCAGAATAGACATTCTCTTTTCTTAGAGGTTTCATTTTATAGAGCAGTTTTAGAACACATCACACATTCTTTTCTGATTTTGGTCAATAAAGTTATCATGTAATTATCATCAACTAGTATTTAATAATTAATTCATACCTCTAGGGCTGTCTGTGGACAAAGTATGATATCTCATCTGAAAGCAGTGGCTGAATTTGTCAGTGAGGTACGGGTGCAGATAATCAGTGTCATCATGAATAATAGAGCTTTCATAATTTTTGCTGCATTTAGAAACCATTTCTATCCTTGTAACATGGCCAAAGTGCCTGCAGCTCAGGACTTCATTGTACTTTTTGCATAGTCTCTGAAATTCAGAGTAAAAATCTAGCTTTACACAGAGTGTTTAAAACAGAAGTAGCACAGCTGTGGACAGCTTAGGCAGAACTGACCTTGGACACTATCAAATGAGGCCAGCAGTTTCTGCATTTTCAGTCATCTGAGGGGTGAACTTGGGTGCAGGTAATTGCACATCAACAGAAGCATCTTGCAATGGTCAGAGCAATCTCACTACCACACCAAAATTCCCAAGTAACAGCATAGCATGCAGCAGCTGCACAGCAGAGGAGGATAAAACCGTTTTCAGTGGTCTCACTTTATACATGGACATATCCAGCAGTGAGGCTAACCTAGGCTTTCATCCACAGCTGCATACTTTAGTGTGGGGTTCCGTCGGGAAGCTGATCAAGGATGCATGGGGTACTGTGTGAAACTGTCACATTCCCTGCTGTCAAAGGCACTTCTAGGGAGAAGACCTTGGTTCTAGCTGTACTACTTTCCCATAGTCTACTGCAAGGGTTGTTTTGGTAAAGCATACTGAAGAGAAGTGTACTGCACATGGAAACATGGCCTCCACTGACCGACATGGCTGAAATGGCCTGCATTTTATTTTAGAACAATTAGCTATTGTAGAACTGAAGATTTATCTAGATTGTCAGGCTGCTTAAAGGCATGGCAGAAGAATATGGGGCATATCAGGGACTCCAGTTTGAAGGGGAGATGGCAGTAAGAGGAGAGAAGAAATACAAGAGGACTCATGCACAGATATTGGTGATTTTACTGTTAAGCTTAAGAAGTGCCTTCTTGTGCCCTCTTGTGTCTGGCCTTTGAACCTCCACAAATAAACCTCCTGGTCTTGTGGGAATCTCACAGACACTGGAGAGGAAGAAAGGCAAAGGGGAGCCTACGTTGATATATTGTTTCTGGTGCCAAGGAGGAAATTATGAGCTTTTTCACCTCTCAGGAAAAGGGGACATTTAGAGAGGGAGAAACAGGGCTTTCATGTCTTGTGTGACTATGGACCTTCTACTCTGTGAGTGCCTGCGCCTGCCTGTGGCGTTAGATAAGACAGCTCAATTTATGCTTATGACAGCTCAAAGCTTGTATTCCAAGACTTATGTTGAAGCTGCCCCTCATATGTGTGCAGATGGCATAAAATATCTGTCCTTTGTCATATACTCCTGGATATTATAAATAGTGAAACTGGATGACCCATGGGCAGTCATCACCTTTAAGCAGAGTGGTCATGGCACAGTAAACTTCACTGACCCTCCTGTGCAAGGTCCGATGTATCTATCTCAGAGGTCCATGCTGTGTGGTTCATTTGGCCACCTGAATTAACCTTTCACCTTGACTGTGTAGGAGTTTTTAACCTTATTACAGAGCAGCAGTGGTCCTTGATTGTTTGAAACACCTATGTGATTCAGGGTAGTAGATAGCATTTCATGTTCCCTATGATATGAACTGGAATCCTGACTTTTTGGAGACCAGTTTATCCCAAAGAAAGAAGAGATTGATCTGTTCCCTTCAGCAGACTCTGAGATGTAGACAAAATGGGTGCCAAAAAATCAGTAGGACAGCTAGTCGTGGTGTCCACCATTCTCCTGGGGTGTAAGACAGTCACCCTTCCAATGGTTATAAGATCCATGTGAGGGGCATGTGAATCCTGTCAGTTGTGTTTCTGCAGCTGGAAAATTCATGCTGAGTGAAGGTCCACATGACATTGAGAGATGTCATGATGATTGAGGACTGTACAGGAGCAAAGTATCTTCAGCGAGGCACAGCAAACTTCAGCCACAGTGTATTTCTGGTAGACTTACCTACCTTAGACTGGTTGTTGGTTGAGGTTGAGGTTACATGTGCCAAAAGAGAAATTGCAATTTTCAAATTGGTGTGGCTGTAGAAGACATTATGCTGGTTCTGGAGGAAGGTATAAACCTTCAAAGCAGAGGGCTTGGAATTCTATAACTCCAACTCCACTGTGAGTCACCCCATGTCTAATGGACAAAGTAGTGCCTTCATTGCGTTTAATCTCCCTCACTCAAAACCGCTTTGTGGCAGGAACTACCATTGCTTGGACTATGGTCATGCCTCAAGACACCATGAGAGGGTGAAAGTATCAGTAAAGGTCTTGATGAGCATCTGCTCAGTTTCCTGTCAGGCTAGGGCAATTCACAGACCAGTGCACACCATGTGTCCTAGCTCACTCCATAACAAAGGCAAGGATCAGTTTATCTGTCAAGACTGCATGTTCCTTATTTCCATGTGTGGCAGAAGGGATCTTTATAGGAAAGAAAGACTTGTAAGCCTAGTCCGTGTTTGATCTCTCTTCTGCAAACAGTGATTACTTCCACCACATTTAAGTGGAAACATTTTAAAGTTTCATTGTTCAGATATTCTTAAAAATGAAAACAATATGAAACACAATAATCATTAATATGCATGTTCAAACAGAGTCTGCACCTTTCTTTGTATCTGAAGAGTGCCTGTCACGTGGTAAATTCCAATTATAGCCACAAATTTAATGAGAACCACAACAATAATAATGACAAAATTCAAAGGAGAGAAACTGGTAAATGACAGAAAACACTGGTAACTTGCTAGTTTCTTCATATATCTCTGGTTTGGATTTATATTTTGATTCCTGTCTATCTTTTAAATTGAAATAATGGGTTTTTATGGGCCACGTTTATACTTAGTTTTCCTTTAAGGATATTTAATAAAGTATGTTATTAACCTAATTGGCAATGATGGCTACTTTGGAGCCATGAAGATGCAGTTTGCAAAACTTTTTAATTCATGATTACATATTGCAACAGTGGAGATTTCAGATATTTAAATATTGGTTTGTTTGTTTATCTTCATATCGATTAAAGGAAGGTCCACTGATTGCTCTTTGTAAAAGAAGAAAAGATTCTTGAAGAATTATTTTTTACCAAATCCCAGGTAAAGAAGATCAGGACTTATAAATAATGTTCAGAGCTTCTTATCCTTGTTTGAAACAGATTCTATAATCTGTGGAAGGACATAAACTACGAAACACATACCATTTCTTCAAACTCTTTTTTTGTGCAACTTAGGGAGATATCCTAACAAGAAACATGTACTTTATCAGCTCATTTACTGGACTGCTCCTCAGTCCAGTATGAGCATATGTGAATAGTATGGCTATAGCTGCCTATAAAATTATTCTCGAAAATAAAGAGAAATATTTCCGAATTGACTCCAGCCTCTTAGGGAAAACAGAGACAGGCCGTGATACCCACTAAGTATTTAAAAACAGTCAATAAATTAACAGAAACAAAAGGAACTCTCAAAGCTATTAGTTAAATTTTAATCTATAACATATTTTATAAATACGTGGAATCTAAGGGCTAGAAAGAGTCATTAAATCATATAGCTTTATTTCCTGAGCTCAATGATTTATGTTTGACGAAAGCGTATCTTCCAGGCAGACTTCCAGGCGATGCTTTGGATGTATTAAGTAGTGGAGAATCCACCACTTCCCTTGGTAGTTAGTGTCGCTGTGAAAGCGTGTACCTTAGTACTAATATAAATTTGTCTTCTTCAGCTTCTGGCTGTTGATTCTCTTTATGCTTTCTTTACTAGATAAGAGAGCACTTCAGCGCACAGTACTTTTTCTCTGGAAGGATACTTGTACAATTATAATTAAGTCACCTTGATCTTTTTTTCTTTTCTTTCTTCTGGTTAGTTAAACAGCTTGATTTCCTTAATGTCTCACCACATTGCCATTTCTACAGCACGTGGATCATTTCTATGTCTACTTTCTGTACCCTCTCCATTTTTTTCAACATCCTTTCAAAAGGAGGGACATGAAAACAGTTTCCAGTGATTCAGCACCACTTTGGTGAAGCTGTTTACAGAATTAAAGTAGACTCCTGGCTCCTTTAGGTGTCGCCTGTGTGCACACCACACCCTCCTCCCCCTCATTTATATGCCGTTTACCATTGCATTTTACTGATAGTTCATGTTTAGTTGCTTCTCAACCCAGAACCCAAGATGTTTCTCAGAATTGTTCCTCAGTAGAATATGATGCCTCATCCCAGAGATTTAACTTCCGTGTCCTATTCCTAAGACTCCTAACAGTACATATAGCTTTCATTGTGCCACTTCAAAGGAAATTTGGGTTGAGTAACCAAATGGTTATTGATAGAATTCTATAGGACTTTCCTCTTGAGAGATATCACTTATGCTGTCCCATTTGTAATATGTTTTTATTTGCTATGTGGTGTAACATTAGGACAATGTTAATTATTTTGTGTCTATGTTGTCTTCAAACTTTATTTAAAAAAGCTTTCTCTAGTTTTTTCAAGACGATACTTGTTGAATATGAGGAAGGGAAAGGGAGGCTACAGACTGAGGACACTTCTTCAGTGGTGCACCTTGAAGATGAACAAGACTTACCATGCTCTTCCAGCTGTCTGGCATGTGTGTGCATTCATAACATAGTTAGTCCAATGCACTCACTTTCAGAATTAGTGGTGACAAATGCACTGTCACACAATTAAGATATGTCAGCTCCTTTCTTTCAGTCAGCATGCAGCAATGTGCCAAATGGTTCCACACTCAGTCCCAAGATATGACTACCCTGCATCTTCTTAAACGTAAAAAAAGAAATTAATGTGAAATCTCCGTTCAAACCTATTTGGAAGTAAAAGCTGTTAATGTTTTGTGGAGAAAAAAAAAAACAAACCAAAAACATCAAACCTAGAGCATCTTAACATCTGTTTTACAAAGTGGCATACCTCAAAACAAAAGACTTGCTTACCTTGCTGCATATCCAGATGTAAATGTTCTATTTTAACCAGTGGATTCAACATTTCATGTACAGAGGACTTCTTTCTGAGGCATATTTGAGGCATATTTAGGGCTGAAAGTACTCTTATCCTCTAAAAGCCCAGATTTCAGTGAGCAGTGGAAGTTGAAATGGTGTCACTTGTTATATTCAATACTAAAGTAGTTACTCTAAGAAAAAAGATCTCTCTTACACGCCTTCCTCCACTAAACATGAAAAAATGGTAGCAACAACCCTGATTAAGACTAAGAAATTGGTCTGGAATACAGTATATACTTAAGAAGGGAAATCCTGATCTACCAAGAAGGTGGGCTGGATAATATATCATTTACATGTTGAGGGTCAAGTTCTCTTTACTTTTGCAACAATGCAAATCAGTAATAAACCTCGTGAGGTCACTAGACTAGCTTTAGGTGCGTACGTGTATAATGGAGAGTGGAATTTTGATTCAACCATGGCTAGATTAAAGTAAATATTATCCTCCTGACAGAATTGCCAGCATGATAAAATAACAAAATTAATAAATAATAAATCTCAGACAATATTCTCTTTAAGATAAAAATGAGAAGGAGTAAAACAGTGTGTGAAAATAACTGGCTCATTCATCTTAGGTTGATCTATAAGCCATGGCATTTACTGATCTCTACCACACTGTGCATTCTCAAAGACAAAAGTAGGCAGTCAAATGCATTCCAACTCTTTTTTTTTTTTTTTTTCTTTCCAGATTTGTTTGGGTTTTTTTCCCCCCTGCTCAGAGAGACATGAGAGCAGAAACATTTTGTCTGCATTATGATACAGATGCCTTTCATAGGATAAGAAAAGGAAATTTTCCTGATCATCCATTTTCTGATTTCTGAGCCATTTCCCATCCTACTAAATTGCTTAATACTCCCTGTAGCTGGACCTGTGACCTGGAATCTTTATGCAAGATTAATGGGAAAGCAAATGGGAATTAGTATCTGGGCGGGTTGCTGCACAGCTCTTGCTTTTATCTAGCACTCCACCTGTTTTTTTTTTTTTTTTTTACAATTATGCTTTCATTAGTTTCTGAAGCCAGCGATCCTAAAAGACCTTCCCATTTCTTCTCTCTATCTTCCCTCCCCCCTGTCCTCAATTCTTTCCATCTTCTATCCCAAAATTATCAGACTCACTCTGCTTGTAACTGACATGCTGACAGGAAATTATTACACGTCATTACACTTCTTAAAACACAATTTACCCAGCCTTTGCAAATTATTCTTCAGCAAGTGTGAGGGGGTAATGGAAACTGTCTATTCCACTTACAGTTGTCACTCATGCTTTCTTCTGTACAATGAACAATTTATGTTTTCTCTCTCTCCAAAAAACGGCTGTGCTCGAAATATGTAAAAGCAACGTATTATGGAATAGGAAAATAAACCTCCTGTTTGAGTTCCCTTACTCTGCCTTATTACAGAGCAGATCCATTTTCTATCGTAACCTCATTAGTCCTCATGCAAGCACAGTACAGGCTGATGTTTATTTAGCAGGAGCAGACCTCCTTCTGACTTCTGGCCTGCCAATTGCACTTGACACTGCTGTAAAAGAAGAGCGATCTTGTGTGACTGTAGTACCCAAACCTGATAATCCACAATCATAATAGTCCTATTCCTTGCCTGACACTTTTATTCTTCTTCACAGATAGATACTGCAAAAGGGTGTCTGCAGTATCTTTTTTGCCCTGTTGCTGCATCTTGGTTTTGGTTTGCACTTCTTTGTCTTTTGGTTTTGTCTTATATAAATCCAAACTACCAAATCTTAAAGTGAATGGGTTGTGTTTATTTAAAAGACGTAGAAACAAAAAAAAAATTGTGTCATGCTCTCCCCCTCAACTTGATCATATTGATTAGCTTTCAGGCATTCCTCTGTCAGACTCATTCTGCCTCAATGGGAGAAGGATGATGAATTGTCTGACTACTAGAGGCAGGGAGAAAGAAATGCTAAGCTTGGGTCTGGGAATTGGCTAAGTACTTCTGCGGAGCCTCAGCCTCTCAATTGCTCTCAGCAACTTGGCCTCCTTGATTTATAAACTGGAGTGGTGATTAATGATCTTTTAAGTGGACAAGGCAGGCCAAATCTGCACAAATCAGGCCACTCAAACATGACTACTACTTGTAAGAGAAGAATAACAGCCTTTACATAAAGGTAATTGAGACAGCTTCAGAGGATCTGGTAGTCTGCTTTAGCAGAAATAAATCAGACACACAGGCCATCTATTTTTGAAATCAGTCCTTCTCATCAAACCTCCTCAGGTCAGCACATGGAGTTGGCAATGTGGTGGGTTAGCAGATGTACTTCAGGACAGAAACAAGGCAGATCAAGCAGCCCCTGTACTCAGAGAGGAAAGAGCATCCCACCTGGGCATCCCACTGCAGCTTCTCAGTGTCAGCGCTGAGTGTGATCCCACCTTTGTCTGTCCCTCCGTGTTGGACAAATGGGGTCTGCCCTGTGGGTTGGAGTCTTGATTCCCCCTTTCATACTTGTCCCATAGCTGTCTTGATACAACCTTCGCCTGGTCTGCCTGTGACTGTCAGCGTGTACTTCCTTCAATGGCTTGTGGCCATATCTGCTGTGCTTCAGGGCTGAATCAGGCTGCCTACTTCCTAGGGGGTATTGAGCTCAAAATGTTTTAACCAAGACTCAAAACCTGGGAGCCTCATCTCCTCCTGGATACGCAATGGTGATTAATTTAAACAGACAGAAACACTGACAGTAAATGCTCAGTGAGCAGCAGCTTGTGTGAGCCATCCCTTTCCTCCAAAATTCAGTTCCTCAGGCAAGCACTTAGTTTGCCTATCCTTAGGGCCAGCCCTGCAGACAAGTGATCTCCCTTAAAGGGACTAGCGAACTTGAAAGCCATGGTAGTGTCTGCAGCCCAAGACAAAAGTCTTTTCATACTGTGCTTGTAAGATGGAGAACAGAAATCATGGGGCATAATGAATATTTATCAAGGAAATTATACCTGGAATCAGGAAATCTGACAAGCAGTAAATAAAGGGGGTGGCTAGAGCAACTGAGCGGGATGTGGCAGCAGGATCAATAGCAGAAAGGTAACTTGTGGTCAGAAAGGAGCACATGCTCTTCCCCGGAGGGAGATTCCAAAATGGTTTCAATCTGGTGTCCCCTCTGGGGAAAACTCCCCTCTATCTGAGACAGGGGTGGGGGGAATCACAACCCTAATTTCTGAAACTCAGTTATAACAAACAGACCCATTTTCTATGAGGTTGGTAATATCTTTTCCAATAGCCTTCCCCGAACAGAGGGGTTGCAACTAAAGTAATGAATTATCCCCAGACTCAGGCTATCTATGGATAACAAACATCATTAGTCTGTTTCCATGAGTGCTGTGGCTGTGGGCTTCTATAAAACCAACCCCAAATTGCAGTTTCTCACAAGAGGACTGGAGAGGTTAAAAACCACAGCACTACAAGATCCTCTCTAGAGGAATTTTCCTGTCTGTCTTGCCATTACTTGGTTTTAATAGAAGGGGTGTGGGAATCACAAGACTCACAGCTCTGCACCCTGTTATCTCCTTGAAGGTGACTTCACTGCTGCTGCATTTTAGTTTGTTCCTGTAAAAACCTGTATAGAACAATATCTGACTCACAGAGGTGTTGTGAAAACAAGTTTTAAATATTTGGAGACCATTAGATGCCAGAGCACAGGATTATATACACAAATATACATAAACACATATATACACACACACATATTCTCAGATGCTCCAAGTATCTCCTCTGAAGTACTTGAACTTGTTCTTCTGACAGGAACTGCTTTGAGGCTAGCAGCATAGGCATTATTTTTAATGTCAGCTAAAAAAATTGAATTATTATTACTGTTACTATTATTATTTTAAGACTGTAAGGGGAGAATAGGATGTGAAAGATAATTCAATGCAGATTGGTCCTTTCTGTGGTGCCTATTCTGCTATAAATGGAAATAACAGTTTCTGATGGAAAGAATAAAAATTATGAGAGATGCATTCAATGTTGTGGGGGTTTTTTTGTTTTGTTTTTTTTTTTTTTCTGGAGCCTTCACATCAATATATTCTGTTTTATCATAAATACTTTTTTTTATTTTTATGTGGAAAACCTATTGAGGAGGTTTCTGCTAATAATATCCTGCTAATATTTTGTATCCTGTGGCACACCCAGCTCCGTGTGCCAAGCAGATAGCTTTTTGATAAGTCATTAATGTTTTGAATTGTACTTATTTATCTATTCAAGTTCTTTTTACTCTTGAAATTACCCTATTTTCATATAACCAGCCAGTTTCAAAATTTATTTGTAAAAAACCAGTAGCCAACTCATATGCAATTCTCATATGCAATTGGTAGCAAAGCTTTGTGTAAAATCTCAATGCAGTTGTCCTGTTCCACTGCATTGAGCTAGATCTTAAAATAAAACTAGAACATACATTTGTGTGTGTTGGGCCATATTTTGGTGTGGAGCTCGAATGCAATTGTTCTGTCAGGCATTGACTAATGTGGGAGTCATAAGTGCCAGAAGAAAAGAAACTTCCATAATAACCACAAGTTTCAGGACTTGATTGGAGCTTAGTCTGCAGCAGTAGTAACTTCTATATGCAAGGGAGTTATTTTACTTTTCTATGCCTGAAAAGCTCAGCTGTATTCTCCCCAGAGACCAAAAATCTTGCAACTAGAAGCACAGGGAAGATTGAAAAATCAGTTTTAGCCCATATCAGAATGGGATGTTGATGTGAAACTAACTTCAATGACAACCAAAGCAGACCAGCCTTCATCGGTGATGCCTTGTCTTCCAACCTGTTGCACAGCCTGTGATAAAGACTCTTCTGACTTGATACTGACTGGAGAAAAATTTTTTCCTGAGCTGATAAGAGAATGGAGCACCCTATGGCAAGGCTTTGTACAAAAAAAAGGGACAACTTTAACCTCCAAATAGCTTATGGAAATATTTCTTACCTCTAATGCTGGCTGGGAATTACTCATAGTAGAGCTCTCATTGGAAGGTGAAGCCATATTACCTTCTCCTTCTCAGGGGAAAAAAAAAAGCCACTTTTTGTAACACTCCTGCCTTCTTTTGGCAAGTTATTTTTGACTCCATTCTCATTTTCTTAGAGCCTGCTTCTCTAAGACAGGACTCTCTCCACTGCTGAGAGGAGATACGGAGCTGTGTATCCTGAGTGTGTGGCTGTCTTGGGCCACCCATGCAGCTACTTGTGCAGGGCAGCCAAGGAAGGCTTCGGATGAGGATAGCAGAGCCCTGCAAAGTGAACTTCATGTTCATGTGCTTGGGCTGTGTCTGCAAAGGCACAGTGCCACCAGTTCAATGCTACCCTATCCTCGTCAGGCTTCTTCAGGCACAGATTTATGTGCAGAGTTGAAGTCACTGCAAAGCAGTTATGGCTAGTTTATGCCCGTTCTATGTTTAGCATCTGTCCAGAGTCATGAGAAGCAGGTGCTGCCCTAAGTGGGTCCATCTAGGCAGGGGATTTGCTCTTCAGCTGCTGAGGAATATGATGATGTTGTAGGCATCTTCCTACAGTTTTCTTACGGAATTTATGAGGAAGGAGAAATTTTAGACAGATTGTTTATTTGCATTAAATATGTGGGTAAACATGGTCAATTCTTCCTTTAACAGCTGCCTGAGAAAGGGGAAAAGCAGATTTTTTCTCCTACTGGAAATGTCAGTTTCACAGACTTAAATAAAACATATATGTGTGCGAATGTATGTTTGCATGCTGCATGTTTGTATCTATGTAGGTGTGAAGAAATATATTAAATCTGACAGAATGCTGTCGGTTGAATTTTTAGAGGTTATAAATAATGTTTTTATTCATCAAACAATTTGCAGACAGTGGGAATTATCTCTGTTTTGAAACTATGGCAACATAATAATTGAGATGGAAGAGGACGGTTCCTTTCTAGACTCAATACAGACAAGTAGAAGTGGTTGCCAAAAAAAAAAAAAGACAAAAACCCCCAAGCAGAACAAAAAAAACCAACCCAAAGCGAAAAAAAACAAAAAACAAGTGTTTCAGAGAGGTTAAAATAATGAATGATATTTGTGTACGTCTGCATTATATTCACAAGATGTGATAAGATAAAGAATAACATAAAAAGCCATTAAAATAATATTTTCAGTCAAGGTGTGTACCTTATTTAGTTCTGCCCAAATTCAGTTACAATACAATTAGAAGGACCCCAATCCCGATATTTAACAAATGGATAAGCAAATAAAATGTTTTCCTCAAACAATGTAGACCAGACATTGTGAAAAGAAGGCTGGTAAAGGAAGTTAAAGACTACTATGAAACATCCTAAATGTCCCACACCAATGTCTATAAATTGAAATAAAGCACGTATTTTTTCCTGTTGATAAAAGCTGTCAAAGAAAATAGCAGACAACTCTTCTCTGGCTGCCTTTCTAGAAGCTATGTATTAACTAAATCAACCTTTTAGGTTAATACAAGGGATGAAATTCAGTAGCCTTTTGTCCAAAGGAACACAAATCATTCTGTGTTCACTGATCATCTGTGCTGAGACCACAGGATCGAATGTTAGCCATTTGGCCCTAAAGTCTGTGCAATTCTGAAGTTGGAGGGCTTCTGGAGGAGGCCTGCTGGGAGACAACCATGCTTCAATGAACTCTATCATTGATTGTCATGGTATTTCCTGCTAAATGCCAATCCCAAAGCAGATATAGGTTTGATTTCCACCTGCAGTGCCATAGATTTTTTAATTGTTTTCATTAATTTTATCAAAGTGGTTTGAATTCAGTCAAGGGTCTGTATTAAAACAGCTACTCTTTCATTCTTTTAAATTCTAATCCATCCCTAAACTCTTTTCTACGATAAGTATTTCAGCTTTCACCTGATTTAAAATGAATATGTCTGTAAATGTTGACCTGTTCATTCAAGTTTTTGAGTTTCATGCTGGACTCTAACTTCCTGTGTTGCAATCTAATTCCAGAAATGGTATATGCAGAATTCAGTACAACACTGATTTTTTTTCGTATAACCAGTTCCCACTATTGACCATTTGCAAGCTGTCCTGTCTTCTTTCTCTTTCTTTCACAGAATTTTCAGTCTTATAAATACAGGGCCATTGCTATGTCTTGAAAAGCAAGTCAGCACATACAAGAACAATAACTGTATTTTATGGCACAAAATCCAACTGTTTGATACAACTGGCTTCTAGTCTTTTGCAACCATCTATTAAGATTCCACATCTGCCCATAGACAGAATATGCTTAGAAGAACTGCTACACTGTCATGGCAAAAGTTTATTTTGCTATGGGTTGTTTCATCTCCAACCAGTTGCAATATTGATTTCTCTCAGTGGATTAATTATCAGTGGCAGTTTCAGTCTTCCTTGCAATGGGCGGAAGGAAAAATGATGTTTTTATTTCAAGGAGGTCTATTGACAATTGTGCCTGGGCTTCCCTTGGGTCCTAAAGTCAATGAAGTTAGAAGACCCATGTCATGAAAGTGCTGTGCATGAAATTATTTATTTTATCTGTAGAGGCAGTATCATGTGCATGCCATGATGACTGTTCAATTTAAAAAAACAGCTGGCTTCATATGGTTTTTCATAATATATTGTAGTTGTAAAAACAACACTGAAATTGGACAAATATCAAATGATAACTTAATATACAAAAAGTAGCAGGAGTTATTCATACTAGCAACAAACCTATCAAAATGTTAGTTTGAATAGAGAGGCTGCATTCTTCTGCAACAGAACATTTCCAGTTAAAAGCATTATGCAGAATTTGGAAGGAAAATCCAAGCTTGTGCTTTAGCCAAAAAGCTCTGTGCATATGTTCAAAATACGTTAAGGATCTGTAAATACTAAAGCCATAATGGATTAAATTTTGGATTTTATTGCTTTCTTTTCTCCACAAACCCAAAAATATACATGTATTATACACATCAGTATATATACCTATTGGTAAAATGTGTATCTTTCTATATATGTGTATATATATATAATCTACACATAACTGTTCTAACTTTGATGGTATTGTCACAATGCACAGATTATGTATGGGTTATATACTTGTTATTAATTTAAAAAATATAATTAAAATATTATTACTATTAAATGATCTATTAAAGTGGGTTTTTTTCTTCAAATCTTAATTCAGTTACTACATAAACCAGATGTGAAAAGACTGCAAAGAGAAAAATTAGAGATAGTGTAGGTAAGAATAGTGGTATTCTTTTCATTGTACTGTTTTGTCTTTAAATATGCTTTCAGCTGCTCTACAAATTTCCACTGCAACATACAAGATTGCAAATTTCCACAAAATAATGTAAGATTCTATAGTTGGGATACATGATCCAAAATGTTGCAAAGAAAATTACATTGCCTGGATTCAATATCTGATTCTTTTAAACTGGAGACCACTTATTTTACTGAGATTATGTTGTAACCGTGTAGGCTAATTGGTTTGCCTGTCTGGAACATGCTCCATCAGTTTTGTTACTTTCAGGACATAGGCTGATTTTGTAGGAGTGCAACTGAGAAAGATATATTTACTCACAGAAGAGCTAATTTGATAAAGAATCAAGCATGAATACAAAACTTAGCGATAACATTCACAGCAACACTGTTGAATTTACTCTGTAAATTTGAAAAGCTTGCAAAATGTTTCCCTCAGCTGTTTGGTCCCTCCGCCTTCTGCAGAGGTAAACAAAGAAGGAAAATATTATTTAAATATCTTCCTTATCTCCAGCACTTTACAAGATGATTATTTCTCTAATCACCACAGCCCAAGGAACCACAAAAGCCCTGGAAGACATCTCATAAAGCTGAAAAATAAAACCCCTATTAAATACAAAGGGAAATGGACTGGTGGGCTGGTAGTCACAGTGACTTCTGTGGATTTTTAATAAATTGACCTTATTCTGCATCCTCCTGTCCAGTCAGAGACCCTGGATTCATTAACTAGAGCTCAACTACACCGTAGTTACAACATTGTCACTTTGCAAGTTTCATATTTGCTGTATAGCATGGTCACTAATTCCTAACAGCTGTATAAGTAGTCATATAGCTTAACTTATGTTCAACACAAACATAATGAGGTAATTTGTTGAGAATCAGGCTATAGCGGAAGCTCCAAGCAGATGGGATTTTTTTTGAACTAGATGTCAAATATCCTTACACTTCAGAGGAATCCATTTCTTGTTCTCTAACCAGATGCAGTGAATATTTGGAGACATGGTAGAACACCGACTAAGAGGGGAGCCTCACTTCTAGCAATATTTTGTGTAAGGGAGCTAATGACATTGTTTCCTCATCATCTCTATTCCAATGGAAAAAATCGGTTGTTGAAAACTAATACAAAGTGTCTGCAGTTTTTAGGCTTCCTCTTGGGATGCAAGACTTTTGAAAATATTCTTTGAGGACTATAAGTAACATCTCAACTGATCTAAAAATTGAAAAATTTGGATAGTGGAAAGTACAAATTGATATTTTCCATGTGCATATGTCTTTTTACAATAAATTCAAGGACAAATACTATTAATTTAATAAACATATGTATTGCAAAAAAGTATGGAAAGCCACATAAAAAATTAATGTCAGTATGTTACAGCAAACAAAACAAAAACCAAAGAAACCACAATAAAGTTAAAAGAATGAGTGAAGCAGATGTGCTTTTTCATGCTTGACCATGTCAGGACCACGGCAGCGCTGAGATTGGCTTAAGCCGTCACAGATGAAACACATCAGGAATTCCTCAAAAACCTGTAGTGTGCATGCTCATTTAGATATTACCATTCAGCATCCAGTTCCTTCCCTTGTAATTAAAATACCTGATTTGGAAATTAATCACATATATTTACCACAGAAGTGGTTCAAAAAGAGGCTTCTTTGGAGTCCTAAACACAATCCACATGGCCACATGTTCTTGCTTGCTGTGCTGGCTGGAGAACAAAAATGTAGAGTTCCGGCATTGTCACTTCTCTCTCTTTATTACAGGCATATCCTTTATCCTTGAAAGCCAGGATATAAATGCCTTTGGGATCTTTTATTTTGTTATTTATAAACTTATTTTCAGATAAGACTCGATAATTATTTTCAGATAAGGTTCCCAGAAGTCATCATTCACTGTTCAGTCCTGAGGAAGCTATGTGGAACTGCATAATTTTTAGACTTTCATACTAGAATTACTCACTTTCGTATGTAGTGGCACATGTATAAGTGTGCAAGATATAAAAATATAGCATCACTCTCCAAAGTACCAACATGAAAGAGGAGAAAGAAAACAAATTACATTTTTTCCTAATGAAGAAACATGTATATTGACTACTCTCAACATAGTTTTATACCAACACAGAAGTTTGCTAGGAAAAGTATACACTGGCTACACAAGGTAGCACAGGTAAGTATGTAAACTGCAAAACAGAAGTATAACAAAGTAGTGGAAGGAAACTGAAAAGTATTCATTAAAACAAACTCAGCCTGGTACCTAAACCTCTGATCTTAGGATTTTGTAAGACATTCTTGTGTCAAAATAAAAAAACAACTATAATTTTAATATGATTATCCTAGATTAAAAAAGACAAAGAAAGGGAAATTTTTTCCAGTTATATTAATGAGTGGAAATTTTATATATATGTATCTACCTATATATATAGATACAAATGATTAGTCCAGAACTTGAGCTACACTGTAATTACAGTATAATTACACTGTAGTTATGCAGATGTATCACAAGATTCAATACTTCAATACAAATGTCTGATACTTAAACATCTAAAATAGGTGTTACAAAATATGCGAATCCTCTATTGGTTTAAAAACTTGGAGACAAAGTTACATGTAAACACACATGCTATATAAATACATAAACATATCTTTTAAAATTGCAATTATTTAAAAGCAAAGAATCTAGAGGTTTCTCAGTATTCCAGCAAGAACAAATAGAATAAAAGCCATGTACTAGCATTTTTTTAACATCTATATTTCTTTTACAGATAACATTGAGGGGCAAATGCACTCATATTGTGTGATGAATCTTAGATGTTGTTGGATGCACATGGATCATAATGGAAACCCTTCCCTTCTCCCCTCCTCTCTCCTTCCTTTCCCTTTCCTTGCCTACCTTTCCCTTCCCCTATCCCTTTCCCCATCTATTCTCCTTCCCTATTTACTCCCATTTCCCTTCCCCTTCCCCTTCCCTCAGCATTAGTCATATTTGCTGAAATTAGTCAAGGAATTGGAATTCTTGCAAAGGGCTGTGGCAGGTGCACCCACCCAATGAAAATAGGGCTCTTGGATGCTGAAGTGTAGCAGCTCCTGATTGTCTTTGTTCTCGGGGCTTCACAGTAGTTGGGGCCTTTGGCCAATAGGAGCCACTATTGACCACAGATCAGATTCAGCCTGGGTATAAATGGAATCCCCTGGGGAGCCATTCTAAGCTCATCCCCTGGAGCAGTGTGCTGTGGTCTAGGACTCTTCCTTTGGGTTGGGATGCAGCCCAAGGAAACTCCTTGAGATGACTTGGGTCAGGACGCTGCCCTGAGCAAGTCCTCGAGGTTGAGAGCCCTCACTTGTTAGGTGAGTGATAGAGCATTTTGGGTTGTCATTAAACCCTAGGAAGTGGTGCTTTGTTCTGTGTTTTGGGTTGTCATTAAACCCTAAGGAGTTGTTCTGTTCTCCTCTCATGGACATTTGAACCTGTAATTTGCAGAGGGCTAGTTAATTGTGTTGACAATAAATTTTTAATTTTTGGTGGTTGCTTGTTTATTTGAGAGCCTCTGTAACAAGGGCCATGTGATGCATCCTGACCCCAAGTTGGCAGGATGAATTTCCCTCCCCTAAAGTTCCTGTATATAAAGACCAATTATGCAGATGAGGAGAATTTCACCCAAAATAAATTGCATGTTCCATCTGATTATGGGTAATAGATTATTCCAGACCTATACTGTCCTCAGGTGAAATTGAAGGATCCTTTAAACATCAAGGAGTATATTCATAACCATTATCCTCTTAACCCTTTGATGTGAAAAGATTGCTATAAAATTTACTAAATTCATCTAAAATGACTTTTGAATCTCCAATCACTTTGTTCTCAGCATTAATAATACTAGGACTAATCCTGCATGACTTGTGAGATTTAAGATGAGTAGCTAATAGCTTTTGAATCAAGGGTGCCTTTCAAGGGTGCCTCTAAGCAGTATCTAAAACTGTGCGTGTGCAATTTGTCTTATCCAAACTGGTGCATATTCAGAAAGCTATGTAACCTATATACAAACTGCATTTTCATTCAAGATGTACGTAGACCATGATCTTCCTAACTCATATATGCAAATATAGTCTGAGGATTAACAGTGGATTTTTTACACAGAGAACAGAAAAGACCTACACATGAATACTTACAGCTACTTCTGAAAATTTAGCTCTATTTATCCAACTAGGAACTGTGAGGGTTTGATTGCTTTTAGTCTCGTTTTGGGTCCTAGGTATTTTTTGTTTTTTTCCCTGGTTCCAGGGTTTTGTCACCATGGCGTTAGATTAAGGCTAACACACTGAGGCTAGTATTTTCCTCCTCTGTTCTCCACCCCTCACCATTTGGCCTTTAAGTAAAAACCAGTCAGAAACACTAGTCAGTGGGAGCAGCTGCAGACACAGCCAAAGCCTGAGCCTTTCTCTATTCAGAGACTACAATCTCACCGTTTTCATGGCTCTCTACTTTGTCTGACTTCCTTCTTCCTTCATAGTCTCTGCATCCAGTGTTTATTCTTACCTGGTTATTTTGCCCTTCTCTGTTTTAACTCCCTTCAATATTTTTTCTTCCTTTATTCTTTTCATGTATCCCAAGGTAACCTCCTAGTTCTTTCTTTGACCTCCCTCCCTCCATCCCCCAAAGATATAATGGAATATATATGCTACTTTCTGCTGCTTCTACTTTCTTTCTATTTAGAGGATAAATTTCTCAGAACAAGGACTCTTGGCTACTCTTTATGCTTGCTGTGCCTAGCACAAAAGAACCCCAAACAAAAGCTCAGTCACAAATCTTACATATGAGATCTTGAAATGTTTGGGGTTTTTTTTCAGATTAATGTAATTTGAGCATTGTCAAGTTCTATTGCAAATCAAATAAAGACATTTTCATGAACAGAAACAAAACAAATTTCCAGAAAATTTTGGTTTGCCTATCAAAAGTAATGAAATCACAACCTATTCAAGATAACATAGTTTATGTGTGATCTTGGATAGCATTACAGGATATGAATCCTGCTTGTGAAAGTAATTTAGGCATTTAAATGATTCAGCCTCTTGCAAAATGATTACTTCAGAAGTTGGTTAGACTATCATCACCAATGACCTTCAAGATCAAAACCTTATGTCTTGAGTTGGCCCTCTAAAAACATGGAATCATGAATGGCATCAGCACCAGTCTGATGCATTCTCTTTCCTTCTCCCACAGCATGTGAGAACATGCTTGCATGGACAGTTGTGAAGGGTGCATACACTGGGCAGATCTCTGGTGTGGGTACTATGGAAACCAGGCTCTGATCTGGATGATCAGGAGACATGGGAGACTATTGCTCCTGCAACTTGGTTATTATGACTTTTGAGTGTGTGGTTGAGCTCACATCCACTGAGAGAGGAAGAGCTTACCTCACTAAAGGCATGGAAAGTATGTAGCATCTCACAAGTGATCTTCAGAGTACGCTAAAGAGCAGAAAAGGCAGTGATAACTGTGGGACTCAGCCTGTGCAGACTGTTAAGAAGCCATTTTCTGAGTCCTTTCTTAGGCCTACTTGAGACCAGCTGTGAACCTTTGAATACTGCATAACAGTAACAAAGCAAAGTAGCAATCAACAAACTGCACCCTAAGAAAATCTTGAAAAGTAGAGCTTACAAGCTGTAAAAGAGTGGATGATAAAACTACATTTTATTGAAAACACAGAATACATTCACAGCTGGGAAATTCCAATGCTGGAAAAGACATACACACACACAGTATCACAGCATGCGGTGTTTTAAGATCAATAGGACAGGTAATACAAATTTAGTTTATTGAGTGACTTTAGCAAAAATCCCATCATAATCAGGCTGAAAGAAAGAAAGGTATGTTTACATGCCATCAGTCTTATACATTTGTTGATTTCTCGGGGAAGCCAATGTGGCTGTGGCTGCAACATCAACACTGCTTCATGCACTGCATCTTCTCATAGAGTCAGAGGTAGGGTTGCACACAGCTACATCCCCTCTTCACAAACCTCCTGCCAACAAGTAGCTGATAGTTTCCTTATTTATGTAAGGCAAACGCAGGTTCACAAGACCAGTAATAACCAATAAAACTGCATTTTGTGCATGCCGCCAGTCCTAGCTGTTCAGTGAGGTACTATCTACCAAAGACACAGAACTATAATGATTTATACCATCTAAGAATATGGCACAGGAACTGAATTTAATAGCATTTGTTGAGTTATCTTTGCTAGTAAAGTTGTATTACCCAGAAATATCTCATTAAAGCTAAACATGACAGTTCTCCATATTTTCCAGCAGACAAAGAGCTGGCAAATACTCTTTGCTTTAAAGAATTTTCTGATACTTTAAATAACCTTCCACAGAAAAAAATTCTTTTCAAAGTTACCAATGCATATCTGTCCCACAACTTGCTTACAATTGCACATATTTACTAAATATACATTTTTATCAAGCTACTATATTTTTGCTCCCTAAAATAGACCTTTCACTAAGATAATTCCTCTTTCTCCACAACAAAATAGAAATAAAATAATAAAAAGTGCAGTTGATGATAGTGCACAGTATAGTCTGATATTTTTTTCTCACAAATCATGATTTCTCATGAAAACAGTTATTAGCTTTTACTCTGTACCTTTTCTTTGTCTCTGATTTATACCTTCCTTCATTTTATAACTGTGTCATGATCAGAGTATTTTGCATTAGGGTTTTGCAATTGTGTTTATGTTCATATTCCTCAGGCCTACTATTTTCTGAAAGGAAGTAATGATACATTTTAATTAATGTTGATTTTATAAGATTTTAACTCTGATGGATCCAAGCTAAAAATCAATCACCGTCTCTTAATTTTCAAATCAATCCAAGAAAATATGAAATGAAACATCACAAAAGGCACTTACATAGAGAATATAAACTGATGGGAAGCTGTTTGATTTATTGTATAACGGATAAGATCTGCATGATACAGCTTCCTGATGGTTTATGAGGCTATGAAATCTTTCTAATGAAGGTTATTCCTGAACTCATAAAATTTCATATTCCAGTCTGTACTCTATCATCAACCTATAATGCTAGATTTTGATTGATAAACTTATTAATTATAAAAAAAAATCCTTCTCTTGATCTAATGAAGAAATGTTCTTTGAAAGGAAGATATAAAAATGAAACGAACTTCTGCCACAGCATCTCCACAAGGGAGCAGCAAAACTGACCACTTGTTTCCTATTATCTTTCAGCTTGAAACAGAGGGGGAAGACTTCACAGAGCCTTTTACATAACATTATTTCAGATTTTGCTTCTCAGGATGCTACGTTCTATAGGAGATACACACATATATATTTGAATTTCTGTCTTAACTGGAAATTAGCTTAGTCTATAAACTTTTGTTGTTTTCCAAAACCTAGGTTTTCCAAACCTAGTAAGCTAGGTTTGAATAAATGGTGGCAATTCAGGACAGGAGATAAGATGCATAGATACATCAGGCAGCACTGCATTGATAAAAATTACTCTGAAAAAGACCAGCACTGTTCACATGCCCAGTTACTTCATTCAGTTGAGAGGCACTAACAACGTGCTGAGGGACAGGGATGCTCAAGCTACCCATCTGCTGTAGCTAATGTGTTCATTAACTCAGTGAAAACATCCCTTGGTAATGTCAGAGGACTCTTGCCCTTTTATAGTTTACCTGGCCATGATTGTTCATTATAAATATTTTGGTTATAAAGATACTATCCTCAATTTTAATATTCTTCATTTTCAAGATCAAATCAGAGTAATAGAGTTAGGCTTGTATTTCCATAGTAGGTCCCATTTAAAGAAAGCATTTGAGCGTGTGGTTAAATTCAACCCTATTGAAAACAATACATATACATGCTTTTAACATTAATATAAAAATGTCCCAATAGAAATGATTTCCTGAGTGGGAGCTTTAATCTCTACCAAGTATTTGGTAGAGTTCAAAACAGGATGAACATGTGGCACTTTTACTTTGCATCAAAGATTTGCATAACAAAGGATAAACTGACAAAAGAAGTGACTTAAATAAAAAACGGTTTAGCCAAATAATTGAAATTTATCCTTAATGTGCAGAGGAGAGAAAATATATATGAAAGGCTTTTTGGGATTTCTCTGAAAACAAGGACCACATGAAAAGTCGGCTGAAGTTTTGGAGTTTTTTTACCCTGTATTTCTATGAATCCATTCACATGCATTCATAGACTTTATTTGTCTTTCTATGAAGCAATTAGAAATCTTCCAAAGTGGAAAAGAAAGTACTTTATCAATTAAGTATCATTTTCCATTTCCTTATTTATGATCCTGTGGCTACTAAGCATCAATAATTTCTGTTTTGCTACAATGTCACCAGGAAGATTGATTGTGCATGTCACCTCGATATGAGAAGATTTATATGGAAAACATACTTGCAACACCACCAAATTCACTTTTGCAAAAAAGAGCAACTCAATTATATTTTTAAAAATACAAGTTTTAAGATGCATCACATCTCCGTTCAGATGAAAGATCTGAATTTTCCTTCAACATTTTAATATACATTATTGTAATACTTGTAACTATGCACACAGCAAGCATCATACTAAAAAAATATATTATTTATAGCTAAAAATCAAACATACAGAAAAAAGGAAGTGCCAAGATCCAGGTTGCACAGAAAATTTTAAATCTGCCTGCGCATATAAATTATGAAACATTTAATTAAGCGATCACTATAAGATTACTTGAATACAGTAGGCCTTTGCTTTGTTCAGAGGATAAAGCAGATGGTTAGGGAACTTACTAACAATTGTTTTGCATATTTTTTCCAAACTCTCTCCAAAAGAAGACATCCCTGTTCTGATGAGAGAGGTGCCTACCTATTTCTGACATATTTGTGTCTAATGTTTTAGGCACTGTTTCCACATGTTCACAGAGACATCTAGCTCTCCACTTAGCACTGGTATTTTCATGGGCTGGCACATGCAGAATGGTTCAGGTTTCGAGGCTGATAAAAGCCTTGTTCAAGCCTGAAACGGGATTATTGGATTATTTAGGTGAATGGCTCTTTGACCAATGGGGTGCAATACTTGGGGTGTGTCAAGGCCATTGAGAAGAAAGGACTAACACTGTTTTGAGCAGGTTGCCTGATCCATTGACTTGTGATGTTGAGGACTAAAGATGAGTGCTTGCTTCAGGAAGCATGTGAGCCTCAGTTTCTAAGACCGTGTGCTATGAAAACAATTTGTTCCTCTTCTGGCCCAGTAAATACTCCTTTTATACAAAGATGTGCAGAAGAGAGACTAAGGAAGCTAGGGCTGGGGCATTCTCAAAGGAGGGAAGTTCACATCCTTGTCCCAAATTGATAAATCATAGAGAATTTGAAAATGCAGATCCTGCATCTCAACTGAGCACCGCAATCAGGAGTATTGGGTATTCCAGCTTTGTGCCATCTCTCTGCAGTATAATTGCCTATGGAAGAGGCCTGAGCTGCTGAAGCAGCTGTCTGTCTTCAGTGCCTCACAACTGGCTGGCACTGGTATTTCCCTAAGTAAATGTTTTCTGGAAATGTCTTTGTCTGGTCTCTGACTCACCTGTGTGTATATGGGAAGAACAGATACCAAACACAGGGCTGAGGATGCCTTTGCAGAGAGTGTTCAAAAGCATTGTGTCTTGCAGGATCTGATTTATTATTCCCATCTCAGATTCCTCAGTGCATCATTATCTTCATGGGCTGTCCTGCATTTTTGCAACTATTGTGGGTGCTTGACAAATATGAGTGAATTTGTCACTACACTTTTTTGAGGAGTAATTTCCAAATGGGGAAATGTGGCACAGAGAGACGAAGGTGACCTGTTCTCAGCAGTGTCAGGTTCCCCATCTGCTGCAGAGGGTTACTCAAATGAGGGCAAGGAAGGCTGAAGAAAGATCTGCAAACCCTTAGGTTCCCATTCAACACTGGAAGGGACTTCTAGTGAAGGGATGACTACATGAGGAGCAAGGCAGAGTCTACATCACACTCCTGCCAGCCTGCCCTCTGCCGTTCAGTTACAACCCAGAACAGAAGTACTCTGTATCTCAACCTCTTCTCATATCACTGTAAGACTGGAAAGAAAAGAAGAACCTAAGAACCAGCTGCTGGTATTTAGGTTATCCTGGCTTGATTGATATGTAATACACAGCACCAGTCTTCCTAGGGAATTGTGGAGATGAAAGGATTTAACATTTTTGGGATGAGGAGCAAAGTTTGGAGGAAGCTACATATAGGATCATATTAATTCACAAGTGGAGACTGTGGTTAATTGTACAGTGTTTTCACACAGAATACATTTTGTGACCATATATTGTTCAGTATGATAGTACTTTATAGTACTGTTTTCTAGCAGCATAAATTATATTAATCCCTTGCCTCGGAGACACAATATACTGTGCTCCATTACTCATATATGGGTGTCTGTTATTGACAATTATATTCTTTACCTTTTTTGGGAAAATAACCTAAACAAAAGCTTTCTACCTGTTTCATCATCCTTGCCTCTTTTCCTTCAGCTTTTCTCCCATCTTTCTGCCCCAAATACATATAAAGGTCATATGCTTTTTTACTGCAAAATGAATGAATCTTGGTACAATGTAATTCTGAATCTAGAATCTTGACCCCGTTGTTTTATGAGATCTGAGGTCTCCTTTCAGGTCTGGTTTTCTACTGACTTTTTTGACATGCTTCACTAGACCTAATAGCTCCCTATTACCAGTTACAATTTAGCATCTGAGCCAGGAGCTGGAGGAAAAAGGGAAAAAGGAGTGTAAATTATACGGAGTTGCAGTGAACAAAGGTTTTATTTCTCCTGAGCACAACCCTTTGATAGGAAAACGGGGGAGACAAATGTGTTGCTAATTTAATTAAGTAGTATGAGATGGCAGGGTCCACAGATGCCATTTAGGACTGGATTAATCAAGAGCAGGTGATGAAAATGAATAGTCACACATAATGTTAGCATTTTTAACAATCCGACACAGTCTAATGGAATCAAGTGCTATTTAACAACAGGGCTCAGTTTTGCTTGCTAATCCAAATTTATCTACACTTTCACCCTGCACATTCATGTGGATCAAGAACTCCGTTCCCTCTGATTACCATTAATTTTCTGGGGCATTTTTAGTTATTTAACATTTTGCACAACATGTTCATGTCCTCTTGTACTGCACATGGAAAAAAGCACAGTGAAGGCTGTGGAAGCATTGGTGCTGAACAAGTTTAACACAAAGCAGGTAAACGCCTTTTGACAATTGACATATCATACTTACCAGTATGAAACCTTTCTTTTCCTCCATGCATTCTTTTCTAAAAGTATAGAAAAGGTCCTGGTCAGTTGTTTCCTTATAGAATCAAAGTCTGAGTATTTTGTGAGCGCCTGCAGTTATTTAACACAATTCTTCCAGCATGGCTTTATCTTTCCTGGCAATAGGTGAAGAATGGAAGTTAGTAAAACCTTTAGTCTCCTCTCTAGTGAAAGATTTACTAGATGAAGATTGAAATGTCTGTCAGGCTGGAAGCAAATTTAACTGAATATGAAGTCACACTCTCCCAATAAGCAGTTTTCATCTAGAACAATTTTTGTGCCTATAATTTCACTGCTTGCAAAGGGCTAGAACATGCTGTTGGAAATCAGTATGGTGTCCGGTTGTGGTCTTATACCTGTGAACAGGCTGTGGCCTCAACAGACACATTAACTTTAAAGAGCAGTAGGTACATAGCTCGTTCCTCTATTCCTCTGACAGCCTTTGACACAGAGGAGAGTGTGTAGGAAAGTGCTATGACATCTGTTTCTCATCCAGTTGTGCAGAGTGGGTATAAAGACTCTGTCACCTATGCTAGGGCCCTGAAAGCTTTATAACCTATTAGTTCTTTATGTGGTGCTATAAAAGCAAACCAAATCCTGTCCAACACAAGACTGACAGAGCATTTTGCAGTATTCTTAGTTTTCAAAGTCTGAGCTCTCTACCGTTTTAATGGATGGATTTATTGCACTTCAGAGTGCAATTTCCCATTAGTTGTTATCAGGACTGAGGGGAGCTTCTTTATGTCACAGGGGGAGAGAACTACTCCATTAGGTGCTGTACATTTTGTTGCATTTACAGAGCCTTGCCAAGCTTGTTTTCTAAACCTTATGAAAATGAATTACAAACAGACACGTCTCAGTTGTCATCTTTCAATATCGCTATTCTCCAATCCCTGAAGTTTCTTTAGAAGAGAGACTTCTGTGTGCCATAAAAATATCTGTGGTTTTAAGGACCTCTGAGTATTAACAGTTCCAATACAAGAAATTCAAAGATACATATGCATTTATTTTCAGCAAGCATCCCCAGGATGACCTACCTAGTTCTGCATAGTGGTCTTTGGCTCTCTGTTTTTTTTTCAGATGAACAGTTTATTTGTCATAATAATGCTGTATTCCTGACAGAGAGGGGAGAATAGCAGTGGGGAGCAAGAATATACAGTCTCACAGAAAAAGAACCCTAAAACACCAACAGCAGAACCCAAAGAGAATGTGTGTTTATATGAATATGTTTTTATACCAAAAAAACTCCAGGATGACAATGAATTTTAGGATTTTTTGCCAGCTGCTTCTGAAAATAACACTGTGAGACTTAAAACCTTGTAAACGTGCTGTGAGGCATTTAGCAGTAGTGGATCAGGGGTGTCCATGACCAGCTACCTGTCTTCCCTTTCATGGTGGTAAATGCACTATAGTCCTCAGCTGATTAAAACTCATGGCTTGGGATAATCTCAAACTATTACTGACCTCAGTGCCTGTTTATATCTTTTTGCCTTGTAGTTACTCCTGTGGCATCTTAAAGTTGCTCCAGCTGTACTTGCTAGAACTTGACTGCAATATCCATGAACTTGGGTGCATTTATAAAGCTGCTGTCACATTTGAAGATGTTACCATATCTTCCCGTTTGCTGAGACACCACAACTCACAGAGCAAGTACTCAGAGACTTCCACTTCAATTCAGTGCCAGGATTTTCACTTCGCTCATCTCTTATTTTGTGCTGACCCAGACTAGAGTCACTGATGTAGGGTGGCAATGTCTTAAACTGCCATAGCTGCTTTGCATATACGACAATGACCTGAGATTAATGATTATCTATTCCTCTCTTTCCCAGACAAGCAGAAATAAGGAAGACTCAAGTGCAGATGGTGTGATCAGCTGAAGGAACAGCGTGCATTGGTTCTAAAAAAACTTTATATTAGAGCTGACAGTTTATTGTAGAGATTTGTGAGATTTGTGGGGAGTGAGTGATGAAGGAGAAAGAATCGCTGTGTGCCTGTCCTGCAGGCTCATGCCGGAGTGGAGAGAGAAGCTGCTTTGAGTTGGAGGAGGGGGGAGAGAAGGGTATATAGAAAGCATTTGGTGTCTCTTGCTCTAATTAGGCTTTCAGCATAACATCTATAAAGCTCATCCTTTTTTTATTTTTCAATGTGCTCATACTTTTTCAAGTATGTTCACTTTTAGGGATGTGATCTTGTGCATTTCATCCCCATTTGAAGGCAGGGATATATTCTGAGGTATGTTTGGGTCTTTTCATTAAAAATTACAGGTAAAATATTTAGAATACTTCTGAATTATGGAATATTTTTGTTTTGCAAATGGAAAAGTGTAACTAATAGTCTTATTGCATTTTATATCAAACCCAGTGTTAAATTATAATAAAGGAAAAAAGTTAAAAGAATTACAGACTGGATTTATGTATATGTGTTGAAGATGAATACCTTTGGTTAATTTGGGTTGAAATATATATTCTAATAAGGTGCTAAAATTAGTTCTGAGAGTGCTCATCTGGCAACCATGAATATGTTATAACAAAGTGTAATTAAGTCTCTCAAAAGTTTTTATTTCTTTACTTTTTTCTTTTTTTCTTTCCTGTTGGCTGAACTTATAGGAACTTAGAGGCAGGTGCAAGGACACTTTTCCAGGGGAAGTTATAGTTTCATGTAAGCACACAAGCAAATTCCTTTATGTGTGTTCGCACTCTCTGAAAAAAAAGGGTAAGAAAATCATGAGGATAAGATCCTTAGTGCTTCCACAATTTTGAGGTCTGTCCGTAATTGTTTTACATTAAAAGATCTGGAAATTATCACCCAGACTTAACCAGATGGGTGGAAAATTGGAAATGAGGGTAGAACATCCAGGCTCAGAAGATAGCAGTTAATGGGTCAGGCTTTCCCTTCAATCTGGTAACAAGTGGGGTACTGTCGGGGTCTCTACTAGGACCTGAACTCTTTAACATTTTTAGCAATGACTTGAAGGAGATGATGGATGGCAGTCTTACCAAGTTTGCAGGTGACACCAAATTGTGAGGACCACTCTCTATGCTCAAGGACAAGACTGCAATTCAGAGATACCCAGGCAGGCTGGAGGAAGGGGCCAAAAAGAACCTTGTGAAATACATCAGGGACAAATATTATACCCTGCACTGGGGAATAAAGAGCCCCTTGCAGCACTACATCTGGGGCCTGAGTGCTGGGGGAGCAGCTCTATGGAGAAGTGCCTGGGGGACCTGGTGGACAGCAGTCTGGGCAGGAGCCAGTGGTGTGCCCTGGCAGCACTGATGGCCAACAACTTCATCGGCTATTATGAACAGGACAGTAACCAATAGATGGGGGGAAGTGCTTATCCCTCAAAATTCAACACTCATTAGATGATGTCTAGAATACCGCATTACTTTTTGGTCTCCCATTGGAAAAAAGATGTCTATCTGCTAGAGCAATTTCAGCAGAGGACCACCAAGATGGTCAGAGTCTGGAGCACTTGCCCTGTGAGAACAGGCTGAGGGAGTGGGACTTGTTCAGACTGGGGAAGAGATGGTTTGGGGAGATTTAACAGTAACCTTCCATTACCCATGAGGAGCTTATTGAGAAAACAAAGCCAGACTCTTCTCAGTGATATGTGGCAGGACAAAAATAGACAAAGCCATAAGTTGAGACAAGAGTGGGTTTGTTTATATACAAGAAACTCTTTCACTATGAGGACAGCCCAGTAGTGGATGAGGTTGCCCAGAGAGGCTGTCAAGTCAAGATTTTCAAGACTGGATAAAGCCCTGAGCAACCTTTGTCTGACCTTATAGCTGACAGGGGCATCCAACCTGAATTTGCCTGTGATTTCATAAGACTTACTACTCATATAGAGCTAATATTTGTTTAAAGGTGCTACACCTGGATTAGTAGATAACTGGCCACAGACAAATGTGACAGTGCTCAATTCTTGCTGAGCTCCCAGGACTCCATAGCTGCCATGCCTCTGCACACAGCACATAGAGAAGCAGCACAGGCTTGCCAGGAGGAGGAGGAGGCTGCTGTGTCTTAACAGGGCAATAATGGGTGCAGTCGCTTCGAGGAGTTTACTGATGCTTTCTAGTCTTTCTCATGAAGTAAGGTAGCTCTTCTCCCCTCAAAGATAAATACTTAAATAGTACTGTTTGGCTTTCCCATCCCACATAACAACGGGGAAATACACAGTGAGTGCACCTAGTGTCTATGAATGTCAGTAAATACTGTGAATATTGTTGAAAGGATTAATGTGACATATGTGGAAAGTGTAATAATCTAATTCATTTGGCATTCTAAATATTGAATTTGTTGCCTTTTTAGTAAATTAATTGTACAGATTTGTCACTGTAGCCACAATGGAAAACTTATGTGGACTCATGGTGCAAAGTTTTCAAGAGGTGAGAGTCATCCCTGGGTTGTGACCAAGATGGATTAATCAGTTGTAATTCTGGGTGAATTTTAAAATAGTCAGATAGGAGTATCAAAGAGACATTAAAAAGCAGCTAATATTTATTCCAGTCCTCTTCTTTACTATTTGCCTCATGAATGATTACTCCAAAATGGAGCTGTATTGCAGCTAGTGATGTCAGGGAAAGAACAGTGGAGTGACCAAAGCTTCCCAGCCCTGTATTGTGCACAAGGCACTGAGGAAAGCAATAAGGATCAAACAGAAGACATGGAGTGAGTGAATACTGATGTAGGGTAGGGGAGCAGGGGAGAAAAAAAGGAGGCTGGCAATGTAGAAAATAGCATGACAGATTCACGGTTTTCTTCAGCTGAAGATATTTTCAGAAATGAGATCTATCTGCTGGAATTGAGTATAAAGTAAATCATAAAAATTCCATCAATATCTAATCATCCATTCTCCAGAACACCTTTACTTACCCATTTCTGGCTAGTACATCTTTTGTACATTTAATTTCTTAGGTGTTGATTTCAGGTATTGGTACATATTAAGTACCAGAGTATTCTGACAATGATGTTTGATAATAAGTAAAGCACTGCAGAGCTGCAACTAGGAGAGAAAAGCTATTGCAGCATACTGCAACTGAAAACTTGTTTTCATCAGGTGAACTGTAGCTATATTTCCTGAGTAGATACGTGGTCATGAATTTCACTAAAAACTTCTCCTTTTTCTCCTGCTTAATGAAAATATTTTTATGCTGTAGTCATCACAGTAGAGGACCTCCCATCCATTAAATGGGTTAGTTGAATCTTGCAGATGTTACAGGATAAAACTAACAAACAAACCCCCCCCCCAAAAAACCCTCCCCACAAAACAACTATTTTCTCCTTTGCTAAATAATTCAGGTGATCCAGTTAGGTCTAGCTTTGTGCAAAAACTCCTGACTTTTCATTGAGAAGGCTTTCTCAGACTATATACTCTGCCTGTGAGCCATGTGACCTTTGGCTTATCTGAAACATCTCTGGAAAATGTGTAGTAGAGACCTTAGTTTTCTCCTGATCAGCACAAGAATGGAAAGAGATACTGAGAGTTTCTTTTTGCCTTTGCTTCTGTTTGTTCTCTTAGTTACCATCTGTAGCTCCATGGTGCTGACAGCCCAGTTCAGAGAGACCTGTGGTTGCAATGGCTTCACCTGGAGAGTATGTGTGAAGAGGGAGAAAATGGTACCTCATAGAGGAGAGAATAATAGATTATGGGAATGAAGAGCATAGAAAATTGAGTTTATCTCCTCTAGGTTCAGTACCCAGGGTATCTTTGGGAAAGCTAATGAGAATTACCTCTGGGGTCAGATGCTTTACCTTGGCTTGTTAAGGTGGAAGAATTATTACAAATACCAAGCAGCAGAATGCTCAAAGAGTGGCAAACCTGGAATGTGTGGCAGGAGCAGGTGTCACCTTCTTACGAGATAGGACATCAATACAGCTCAAAAGTTTTCAACATCCTTTAAAGAGCATAGTCACTAGATGTGTACACAGCATTCCAGTTCCGTCTCACTAACACTAAGGTAAAAATTTCATTTTTCTCCTTACCTGCTTGCATGTACAAGTGTCAGACTCTCTTTAGTGCACTAAGGGGCTGTTCTCAGCAAAGAGGCTGTTTTGTTGTGCCATCCCACCACAGTGCTTTGTATCATGTCAGGCTTTATTGATCTGTGTGGATATATGTTTCTAGATCAGTGGACATCTGCCACAATAATAGCAGAACATTCCTTAATTGCCAGTGCTGAAAGGACTTGCATTCTTCCCTGAAGAGATCTTGAGGAACAAATCTTGAAAGAATATGTGTGACAATTTCCAAGGAGGTGCCATTTCTCTCATTTGCACAGCTAAGCTGCCAGCTGTTCTAGGTACAACTCCAACCACACACAAGCTGTTGTTGAGTTTGGTTTGTTTTTTTTTTTTTTAAACTGCAGATAAAATTTGATTCAAAGTGCCAAATAGAACACCTACACGGATGTCCAAAAGTTCTTTATGTACCTAGGCAAAAATCTGTCTTTGGATCCCTGTATGGCTTAATGGCATGTCTTTTCTCCAAGTTAATTAAGAAGTATATATAAATATACTTGAGGTCTGTTAGGAATCAACAGAGCTGTAAAAAATCCCAATAAGGAGTTTTGTCTCATAGCCTTAGCAATTGCATAATTATGTAATTGTTATGTTTCTTTGTTTAGCATGTGCACTGCGGTGTCATTAATCAGTACAGCGATACTAAAATGGCTGTGATTTCCACCAGCGTGATAAGACATGTTGGCTGCTACATTCATAGGGATAAATTGGTTATTTCACAAAGTCTCAAAGGGTGAAGTCTTGGCGGTTTTATTTTAACATTTGTCACATGATCTCACTGCATGACATCGCAAATCTCCCATCTCTGCTTTGTTGGCCTATATGCATGAATAATTTTCCCAGTGCTTGTTTGTAGCTGAGCGGGAGAAAGAGAGAATTACCACTGCACAATCTCTTGTTGTCGGCGATCAGCATTCCGACGGTCTGAGCTGGCTTACAACAGTGTAAAGACATCAGTGGCATGTGTTATAATATATTGAGCATTGTACTCTTGAAGAACGCACGAAAGAAAGAACATTGTTCTACTAGGGAGCAATTCATCGGGTTTTTCCCAGAGACTCTTGGGTCAAGTTTTTATAGGCCTATTTGATTTTCAAATTCTTTTTCCCCCTTTTTCCTCTCAGTGAGCCATAGTGTCCAAACTTGTCTACATTTACTTCCCATGTTTTGTGCATGGTAGATGTCCTTTAAAAAGAGTATCTCAAATAAGTCTTTTTTCTTGTTTTGTTGGCTCTTATTCTGTGTTTTCATGAACTCTGGCCCTGGCCATGGCAACTGCAAGAAAAATGTTAACATTGATTGACAGGATTAAGAAAGCCTCCATGCCTATCCGCATTTCAAACACTTTGGGAACAATGGTGTTTGGTGTGATTGAATTAATGAGATATCGTGGACTGTCAAAAGAGCACACATACTTTACATAAACCTGATTATCTTTGCATGGCAGAAATGAAAAAAAGGAGGGAATAGAGGTTTGGCTTTCACTCATACCTCCAAAGGAGCCATCAAAGTGTGTGCCCTGGCTCAGAGAGTGATGTGCCTGCTCAACTGGCCTGCCCTCCCTTTCTCTCCACATACTGCCTGGCTCTGCTTAGCATACATCAGCCATGGGCTTTAACAAGTCTATTCAGGCGACTGGGCCCAAAACAACACTCTTTTCACAACTCAGCACCTCTGTGCTGATTTTTTTTTTCCTAGGGATCTATTGTTTAATTTGAACTAAGCATACATTTCAACAATTAGACCTGAACTGGCTCCTACCACCCTAGCTTAACCCCAAAGAGTGACATCAGTCATGATACAACATACATTTTGAGAGGTGAGCCACAGCTGGTGCTCACTTTTAGCAGTAGAATTACCGGAGAGAGAAGAATGTTTCGTAGGGAACCTCTTCCCACTTAAGTCTTTATATATTTCTATCCTCTGGGAAATGTTCCAGCAGGCACAATATTATGGTGAATAAATACAATTCATTGAAGTAGTGTTGTATTTTAACATAAGCTATTTTTTTTCACAAGAAGACACCATGGATTAAGAGGCTCTGAAATGAAATGTAATCCAAAAGCTGAAAGGATTCTACCTACCTACATACCTGTCTGTCTATCTGTCTACTTACCTGTATTACAGCCTCTCTAATCATTTTACATGGTCCTTATTTCCACAGATGAACACTGCTTCCTCAAATGTATGCAGCACTGGCTTACTGAAAATCACAAGCTTCATCGAGGTGGCATTTGGTTAACTGTGTAGTTTATATCAGGCCTTTCAAACTTTTTGAAACAAGTAGTCACTTTTTTATTTAATTAAACTCTTTACATTTAAGAATCTAGCTGATTTTTTTTTTTTTACTCCAAGCATGGCTCATATGCATTTTTTTCTTCTAAAAATAATTTTCTCTCTTTTGTGTACTAAACCCAGTTGGACAAAATGCAGAAAATGTTATTTATCCAAAAGTCTGTTAAGGAAGGCATGTCTGACAATATTTCTAGCATAACTGGAGTAAAGAGATACTGGGAAATCCTAAAAAAAATGTACGTATGAGAATGTCCTGTCTGTTTCTACAGATGTATGAAGCATGAATAATTTAAATAAAGTTTAAATAAGTGGTCAAACTAGTTTGATGCTAGTTCACTTGCACCTACTCAAGCCTCTAGTCCTCCCAGGCTCCTCCTATCATTACATTTCTTCTCACCCGGTAGGAAAATGTAGCTGTTATGTAAACATGAAATATAATATTCAATGCTTTTTTAGGTTCTTTAATTTACTTATGTCATATTTTAGGTCTTAATAAGTAAGCAAGATATATTCTTTGTCTGTGTAACTTCAGTGTTAAAGGTGCTGAGCTGAAAATTATGAGATTTAGTGGCCAGATACAGTATTTCTGCCTTTCCCACTTTATGGAGTTCTTCCCTAAAATCTTGTAGCACTCCCACAAGCTTTGGTGATTCTATGTTGTGATAAATGATTAATTTTCACTAAGGATTTTGAAAAACACTGTAAGCATACAGAAGTATAAAATCACTGAGTGGCACGTGTTGAGTGTTGCTTTGTAAATCATTAAATAATTTATGGCAAAACTCATTTTAACGCGTGTGCATATTTTCTGAGGCCATGGATTAGTGACAGGCCTATCATAACAGATTAATGATTCAGATCAAAGAAAAGGCATAGAGCACTGCACTGTGAAGTCACAAAACAAAATAAAATAATTCCCCCCAAAGCTTAACCAGTAGATGTCTCTGTTTCACAAACCCTGTCATGGTATCAGCTGCCATATCCTCCCGGTTACATCTCCTGCATCCTTCTTATTAGTATAAATTCACCTTTACATAAAAATAACAAACTGATGTGAGGAAGGTGGTATTTTGAAGCCTGTATGAAGTTGTCTGAATACTCAAGATGTTTGAAATTCATATGTGCACATAATAAGTAGTAGAGATTGAGACAGCTAGAGAGTTGGAGACCGTCTAATAACTGACCCAACATAATCAGACTGCTTTGCACTACATGACAGGGTCTTGGTGTTACCATCATTTGCCCTTTTTATCAACTGAGCACAACCAGAATTTATGGGAAGTATATACAGCAATATGTAGGGATGCCACCACAGCTTACTCAATCTTATGCTTCTTGGGTTTTTTTCCCTCCTTCTTGTTATCTACACTCTGGCTAACATGGCTTCCCCTCAGTGCCTTAAACACTCATCTGCTCCTTCTGAACTCTTTCTCCTCCAGTCCTATGACACAGAGTGAAAGCAAGGGGAGATGCAGTGCTCCACTGAAGGAGAGCAGCTTTCCTTTTCCAGTCTTAAGAACTTGTGTGCCCAAAAAAGAAAACCTGTGCAAAAAGAAGCTGGACAGAGAGGTGTCCTTGGGAGAGGGAGAAGAGGGAAGGAAGACTAAGTGTGATGACATAACCCTGCAGTTTCTTCACATCCTTGAGCTGCTGCCAACCTGCAGTGCCTTCTGCAGAACACCTTGCTCTGCACAGCATGAAGTGGCTTCACCTTCCACAACGTGCCACTGGCCTCCTTTCTCTCCCAGGGAGAGCAAGAAATGGCAGTATTGCCTGTTTCTCCTGCTGAGAGCTCTGCCAATGAGTTAAAAAATGTTTTCAAGCAGTTCTTTAAATTCACAGGGGCAATTACGTGTCTATGAGAACAGCAACATAAAAGAAGAGAGCATGAAAGATGGCAACAGTCATTTCGCTTTTGCGAACACAGGTATTGCTGATCTTTATGCAGACTTCAGAACGTCTTCCCTACTCACTTAGGAGTAAACATTCACCCTACCCTGTAATTTACTTTCAAATTTTTGAATGAATATTACTTGCTTTTCCTTCTCACTTTTAGCAAATTTGCAGTGAAATTACGCTTTTCATTTATTAAAACTATTATAACTTGAATTGTTAACACCTTTATTACTGATATAAACAAAACACAGGCCTTTTCCTCATCAAATAAGTAATTTCAATTTGGGTAAAGCCTGAGGTTGAGGATTCATAACTGCTTTAAGCTAACCAGAGTGTGGTCTGCTGTCAAAGTAGGCAATTCCAGTCTACCCTCTGCCTTGTCTCACGATGCTTTTCTGCCACTTCTGTTGTGTCAGCACTACACTACCACACATGCATGCCCATGGTGAGCTACATTGTTTCCCCCACCTGCTTCTCCCCCGCTAATGTCAGCACAGAGGAACACCTGGCTGGGGGTTGGATGGAGGTGGGATTTCCAGCTTTTAATTGCATGTTTTAGTTAGATGAGCCTAATGCAATTGTGGAAACCCAAATCAAGAGAAGATGTCTTTCAATGTTGCAGAGGTGTATGTTTAAGGATGTGTAATTAACAGCTATAGCTGCTGTCATTCTATCCAAGCAGAAACCTTTTCATTTTTTCTGGCTTAAAAAAGCAGAGAATAATTTCCATTTTGGGTGCCTCAGTGCATCTGGTGTTATTATAGATACTTTTTCCAATACATAGGCAAAATTTTAATAAAAACATGAGTAGAAAGCCAAACTACACAGTTTCTAGACTAGCTGAAAATTATTATTATTATGTACAACAAATTTGTGTAATAGACCACATAAGAAGGATTGTCAAGTAGCTAGGAAAGCAAGTAACAGAAAGATGCAGAAAATGTGAGAGAAATAATGAAGACAAACACCTTCTACCAAGTTTGTTGTGTCTGCCTTTGTTTCATCTTGGTCCCATTTTGAATCTTGCACAACAAATGAATTCCTTTATCCTGATTCACTATCATGTGCATGCAACCTTCCAGAAACCAGCAACTTACCAGCTCATCAACCCTCAGCCCTGACTCAGGCCTCCTTCTGGTGTAACTCAGTCAAATTCCTCTTGCAACTTGCATGTAGCTTACTGTGCATTCAGAGCAGGAAGGATTTCTGCCAGTAGACCAGCCTGTGACAACTGTGCAGGCTTCTTCCATGTGTATCATACCTGACAGTCTTGAAGTTCCCTCTGTCTTCTTTCATGAGTAAGAAATACTTCTTTCCCGTATCCTGACATATATTTCTAACATATTCTCCCATGTGTGAGTTTAGTTAAGGCCTAACTACAGGAAAGAGTTGAATTCATGGTAAGCTTACATTTATTGAGTGATCCCGCTGCCTTTGCTTTCAAGTAGATGTGCCGGAATCTTGTATTAATACTCAGGTGGCTGAGTAAAGGCTACTGCCAATGAGTTTGAACTGCCACCAGCAAACACCAGCAGATGCCGAGTAATGCTTTAAAGCATATTAATTAAAACATGATGACTAACATATCATCACTAGCATCACTTATTTTCCTAATCCTTGCAGACCCTTTAAGCCCCATCTCCAGTAATATCCTGACCCAACAGCAGTTCAGCAACAAAAATCCCATTTACCTCAGGGCACTCACAGTTTCATTAGGAAAAGGCAGAGAGCACACCTAACAGCATGGTCTTCCTGCCACTTCCCCATTTTTCCAATTACTAAATCAGTTAGTACAGAGTTAATATTATGGATGAACAGAATTTGTTAGATTTTAAAAATTTTTGCAATGGAACTATAAATGGGCCAGTACAAAGGCCACAAGTACTCTACTGTCAAAGATGTTTAGTGTCCTCATCCCTGAGAAATGTGACTTAAAACTCAGAAGAGAAATTTAGAAGACTGAAAATTAAATTGGAACACATCATACTTCTTTCCCTTAAATAATGAACATATATCTGCATATTCCAGGTGGTCTTTTCTAGCTATATCTTCCTAATGAATTTCCACATTTTCAATTTTTGATCAGACTTTGTAATAAAATTTTAAAAATAAGGTAATTTTGTGTTAAACCTTACTGACTTTACGAAGATCTGCACTAAAAATACTTTAATGACAATGTATGTAAACCAGTTCACTAAATATACTATATATTTCTTGATTTAAGTTATGACTTCCTGATCATATTTCCTTCTGGCTTAAATATAGCAGTCTTAATTTTAAATCTGGCAACATTTAGAGGTTAGGAGTTTTCATTAATAGTGATGATTGCACTTCCTTTTTCAACTTTGTTTTAAGAGGTACATTCTTTGCACTGCAGATTCAGTATCCTTGAGTAACCGGAAATCATTAATAAATATAATTATCACAAGCAGTGCTGGAACAGGGGAAGCTTTGAGGTTAGTACAATGCCCTGGCAAAACATGTTTGACTGGATGAAAAAGTTTACGGAGATTAACACCCACAGAGCTGGCCCACTGCTAGGTTGTTGCAGGTTAATGGAAATGTGTGGCAACAGGCAGCAACATTAGCAGGGTCTTTATCTTTAGGTCTCATAAATATTCTCCTTAACCCCTGCTAACACCCATGTTTCAGGCTTTTCTAGAAAGAATTAGGACAGCTAGCTCCATGGTTATTGTTAGGATTAGGCACATTCAGTTCAGGGTTTCCCCCCTCTCCGCTATCGGTTCAGAATTGCTGAGCTTTTTGGATACTTATTTTGAGCCGGTATCAAATGTTGTGATTTGCTGATTGCTGCTTCTTGTTTCTTAACTAAAGGAATGAAAACTAACAGCAAATTCCTGTGTTGTAGAGAACTGATCTCAGAACATTTTATTTGAAATGTAGTGTTCTATTAAATAAAGCTATGAAATGCTGAACTGAAGGTTCATGCCTTTCTGTGCTGAAAAGCCAGTTTGGTCATTAACTTAAATTTAAAAGGAGTATGAGCTTCTTGTAATCATATACGATTTTATTGCTCTTTTCAGGTCTTTGTCAGTTTCTTTGTATATTAAACCACAGAGACTTTATTCTTTAGTAGATTGAAAATGGAGCTGGGAAGGGGTTAAGGATCTTCGTTGACTGCAATTTCTCAATCAGCCTCAGGAAGCCTCAGGTCAACTTTGCTCATAAAACTCTGCACAAATATTTCTTTTTCTATCAGAGGAATTCTAATTCCACACACAGACCAGTGCCACTCAGATTATTACACATTATTAAAAATTAATTTAAAAAAATGGTTTGGTCCCTGTAATCTGCTGTAGAACTGTGAGAACCCAAGCTTTGAAAAAAAAATCACTCACATAAAGTAAAATAAATACTAAACATAGTCCTTTTTCCTGCTGTTCTTACTATTTCTGTTATCCCTCAGTTTTGAAATCTTGCTCTTTTTCTACCTTGCACGGTACAACTGAAGATTTTACCTCTAGCTACAAGACTATCCTTATGAAAAAAAAAAAAAATCATATGGAACTTAACAGGGATAAAAACCTGATACAGAGATTAATAGGTTTACATAGAAATTACTCTAAAAACCATATAATTTAATAGAAACTTCAATATAAAAGGTGAAAAATCACTCCCTCCTGTGGTAAAACATGTAAGAGGGTGGGCTCACAAGAAAAATACTTCTGTTGCAAGGAGACTGTTATGTTGTGTAGCTATGGGGTTGGCGTTGCTTGTCCCCTACAGAACAGGCCTGTAACCAGAATTATTCAGACCAGTTTGGCAGCTTGCACCTTATGTCCTGTTGCTCCGAGGCACCATGTCTCCAGAGGAGATACACCAGAAAGAAGTTGGTCCTTTCCCTGCACTTAGGTACCAGTTTTCATTCATCTCTCCTCAGGATGAAGCTGACCACATGAAAAATGCCATGCACCCAGCCATGTCCTAGTGTGACAGACAGCAGGAGGATTTGCTACATGCTTGTGTTGGCACCATGTCCTATGTGACGGCAAATTCCCATGTGCAGCCAGAAGAGGTTTCGGGATGATCAGCTTGGGGGTGGGGAAAGAGAGATGCAGGATGTAGGGAGCCTGCAGAGGGGGACAAGAAGGCCAGGAGTAGTGGGGGAAGCAGTGGGGAAGGCAACCTACAGCATGACATAGACCCATAACCACACTCCAGGTAGGAGTGGTCACAGACAGTTTATCCTCCCAGGAGAGAATGGGTGGGTGGGTGGCTGTGTGTGGGTGTGTGGGTGTGTGTGTGCGCTTCTCAGGAAACTACTGCCAGCTGCTAAACTATAGAGGAATGAAGCCATGGGTGAGGAGCAGGAGATTTCTTCAAATATTTTTTTGCCATTGTCTTGTCTTCTGATTCTGCTTGAATCATGCTTATTTTCAGTTACCTTCTTCTAATTTGTGTTTTAATAAAACTTAGCCCTTTGGGGTATTTGCGTTCCTACATTATAACAGAGATAGGACTGTTCAACCTCATGACTCAGGTGTATTTGGGATCTCTAATACACTCGAGTAGGCATAAGATTCTAAGCATATCTACTTCTGGTTCCAGACTGACAACTACCCATGTGCATATATATGGACCAAATGAATGCTGGTCCCAAGCTGAGAATTATGTGAGAGAGACATTCTCTTCATCGAACTGTGCCACTTGCTTGTTTTCCGTCAATAAAAAGTTTACAATTCTCACTGTATTCCACAGAAATCTTGTGTGTGTGGAGAAGAGCAGTTAAAGACTGATTTAGTGTATCAACAAGCAGGTGAAAGTCCTCTACCCTTCTGAAAGGTTGTTTACTTCTTTATTTTTATACATTGATATGCTTATTAAATATAAATAGGAACTACATTCTTTATTAGCAATGTCAGACAGTTCTCTTAATAAAGGTAACAGTTACTTATAACTATTCAGTGTCAACTTTCTGAACAAAAATTTTCTGTGCTAGTTTACCTGATACCTCCACAGGAATAAAAACCAAAGTTGTAGTTTTTTTATTTTAAAGCATTCTGAGAACAATTTCTTAGAGCAAGGTATGATAGCAGCAGTCTTAGCCTTACATAAAGATTTTTCTACAGTGGAATATAATAAAAACATTGAGGTGACAGATTTCTCATTTCTTTATATTTCTTCATAGTAAATTCTGATCATTGTGCTAATTTGGGTGCTCATCAGAGGAACTTGCATTGGAGACCAAGAGAACAGAAAGGATGAGAAGGAGCAGAGCCATCAGCTCTGCAAAAGAAAGGGGGATAAGATTTCTGGAAGAAGTCTTAGTGCTTTCCCAGAGAGGACCAATGCACATGTAAGCAAACTGTACATCACTCAAAACTGCACAAATGGGACCGACCACCTGTTGACCACCTGTTTAGATGATCATTTACAACATTTGATACTTTTCAGAAAGGTCAGTGTTTGAAAGATGCTGGCAGATAATCCAAATTCCAAAGCATTTTATGGAGTTCCTGCCTTAATAACCACCTGCATAGTAGTCAGCAGTTTGTGACAGTGAGTAGATTTTCACATGTCAGGATGTATATTTATCTGTTGGATTTTTAAACGTATATGCAGAAAGTACTATGAAACAAGGTGTGTGAGGATTCAAAAAGTGGAAGAAAGAGGTAGATACACTGTAAGTAATATCAGGTATGTTGATGACTCAGAAACTTTTTGTTAGTTTCCGATGCAATGCATCGAACACTGTAGTTTTAAATCAGGTGAGGAAATGAGATCATCCCAAAATGGAGCAAATCTAAAAAGCATGAAGGCTATGTCATTTGATAGAAACAGGATAATGCCCAAAATTAATGGTCATATTGCAGAAACAGCAGATTAATTCAAGTTGAGTGTCTTCAACAAAAGGGATATTGCAATTAAAAAAATTGCAATAAAATTAGAAAAGGCTCACTCTCTCAAACACTCATCCATTCACAAAAGGCTTGGAAAAGGATGGAGCCTAAGAACATACAAAAGTTTGTTGCAAAGTGTAATTCTTCCATAGCCTGTTCTCCTGGGAGTAAAAATCATGAAAAATGCTGCTCACAAAGAAACCATGGGGGACTTTAAAAAATGGTGCTGGTGAAGACCTACATATTTCCTGTATCAAAAAGAAGACAATTTCTATGTTACCAAGATGGGAGTACAGCACAAACATACGTACTTTGATCATATCAGGCGCAGGGATGGAAAAGACCTTGAAATAGTTAGTGCATATGAAAGGGATCATAAAAGACCACCCTTGCAGAGGACAACTGGCGAGAAGATGGTGTGTGACAGATGATCGAGAGTCAGTTACTTATAACTCAAACAAGAAATGGACTGAAGTGGTTCCCAAATATTGCAGTAAGATGTTACCAATATTTTACATGGATTTTACCTTACTTAAGGGAAGATGAATGTCTCTCATACCTCATTTAGCACACTTCTGGTGTTATTTTGAATTCCTGACCAGCTACAAGTCTTGTTGCACACAGAACCTTTCCAGGCCAGTGGGAATAAAGGTCAGTTCTCTCTTTATACATAAATGAAAACTGGAAACATTGTGTGTAAGATAATTTGATCTGATATTCCCATGTATTTTGAACTCTCAAGGCACAAAAGGTGATTACTGACTCAGAGAAGAGGACAAATATTCAAGCAGACATGAAAGGGACCGTATTCCTAACCAACATTTTGAAGTATCTGATGAAAATACATACTGTCTCAATTCTATTTTTTGCTGGAACATTTTTCAGAGGACGTTATGTCATTCTGAATAGCTTGAGTTTAGGATCGAACTTTTATTATTACTAGTAACATCAGCTGCAGAGAGAGAAGGCATTTCTTCCTTTCTGTCCTCTGCAGGTAGGAGGGTCAGACAGTAGAGATAATATAGCTTATGGTATACACATAGCAAGAACAAAGAATAGGAGACATGGGTCTGGAGAGGAAATGTGATTAAAGGGACATATCTGCTATATTTAATTCAGTTTCAGTAGAAAAAGGTGGTCCTTTCTGAATAATGTTTTGACAAACTAGATTTGCTTATGTTAAAGGACAGAATATTTAAAGTCTGAACAAAAATCCCTTTTGAAGGGAGTACAAAGATAGCACTTTGTCCTGTTACAGGAGAACAAATGTGTGTTGTACTTTGCATAAGTATTATACCAGAAACAAGTACTGCTGCTGTCTCTACATTGGGAACTTCCCATCACATTTACTTTCTGTCCCTAAGACTTTTTTTTTTCACTCTTTGTTTCTTGCCTTATTTTTTCCCCCTGACATTTCCTTGTTCATTAAAACTATTCGTTTTTAATTCACTCTTATCCTCTTTAAAGACAAGCTTGGAGAGAAATTTTTAAAGTATTGACAGGCAAGAACTTGGTGCTGTTTTCACTAATATTTTGTAAATTTTATCTGAACTAGATATGTAATTTGCAATTATAATTTACCAGCAGTGACTTATAGTAAAATAAGAACTGAAGATCCAAAGAAATGAAACCTTTTAGGCTCATTTTTCAGAGGAAATTATATGAATGTAGTTTGTGTGAAATAGTAAAGGAACTGTATTCAGAAAACACAGATATGTAGGTGCTAACAGTGATATTTATCACTATTTAATGTATTTGTGCATGTAAAAATACATGATATTTGTTTTAGAAGTGGTTGTCTTACCACTATATTTATGCACAAAAATATGCATGAGGAGTACTAAAATAAACATTTGAACATATATTTTACTCAGCTAGCAATGCATTTCTTGTATTTTATTCCTTGTTTTATTATTCAGGGAGAGGGCATAACATTTTCAAATGTGAAACTACAGAGTTATATTTAATGCTCAAAGTCAACTATCTTTCCCTTGGAGGATAAGAAAATTCATTAAAATTTCTATGTATTTTTCTCTCTTCTTTTTCTCATTTTAAATTGTTCTGCACTTGTCTCCTGAAAAAATCATGCGTGTATTGATTTATTCAGGCTATGTTCCTTTTTTATAAAAGCCATCTAGTGGAGTAGGATCTTTTATTTAGAAGATCATATAAAAAGGCAGATTCTTAATTTGAGTAAGTTATCCTAGTCTCACTGACTTCTATGATGCTCTGGAAATTTTCCCCAGCTGATGTTGTCCATGTTCCAAATTTCAAACATTCATTGATTGTCCACTATGATTTTTGTTCTGTAGGTCACTAATACAATGATATTTTTTTCTTGAGGAATTCATGTAGAAATGAGGAAAATTTCTGAGAGGAAAGGAGTGATTTGCTCACAGTGAATTGCTTACACATACAGACTCCATTAAAAAAAAAGGATGTGCTAGCTTCCTTGAAACATTACATACTCATGTGCTCAACTTCTAGTACTGAGAGAATGAAGGGACATCCAAAGTAAGTGGTTAACAAGTGCACTGAAAACTACCTATAGGACCTAGGTTTCCCATAGTAAGACAAGCTCACCATAGTTACACACTCTAAGCAGTAGCTGCAGAGAACTGCTAAATTCCTTTTCTTCACATGTATGGCGTCCTTTCCCTTACTGGTTTATTAAGCTCCATGGATCAGGCTGAGGGGTAGAGAAAGGTTTATCACCCATACTTTGATTCATTGTTGTAGAGCAAAGAACAAAGTTAAAGTGCTTATATTAGCAACATGGATATTTTCACACTAAAGTTGTGTAGAAAAAATAGGAAAGTTGACCATTCTAGTGAAAGAGAAAATAAAAAATACGGAAAAAATTTTTAAAAGTCCAAACATTTTGTTACTAACATTGCTGAAATGGCTACAGGTTCTAGGGTATCTTGGCTCCCACTGTCCTATTAATCTGCTGAAAACATTTCAAGTGTTTCAGAGTCATATCTCTGTGGCTCCTCCAAGACTTAATATATGGAAGCCATGGCTTGCCTAGGTTTCCCACGACTTCTGGGCCCATCTGACTCCCCCAGATCTGAACCAGTCCACATGTCAAGGATATCTCCAAACAGCACATCTCAAAAGGCTTGTGGCCTGCCAAAATTCCCAAAGGAAATTCAAGTGTGACATTAATGTTTTCACTGTATTTCTAATATTGTGGCTCTTAACATGTGATCAGGAAATAGTAAAACTTATTACAATTTCTTACCACCTCTTATGAACAATGTGACTAGAGAAAGTGAACTGCTTATGCTTGAGGACTGTCAAGTGATATGAGGAACTAGAAACTCATAAATAAGAATGCAGTACTATACAAGTTTTGTGAACACATTTGGAAGACAAAAATAGTTAGACAGGAAGTCAATGTAAAATGAGATAAACCCCAATATATATTTCAGATTTACCTGATGCTTCTCTTTATAAGATGACTGATTTGATAATGTTAATGCAGTAGATGTGCATCTTAAGTAAATCACAGGATGTGGTGCTGTAAGGAAAAACAGATAAAATAAAAAAGAAAACATTAGTAGAAGAACTGTTAGATGAATAAGGAGTCCATGACATGGGAAACTACAGCACATGTACTATAGGGAAGCTATCAGACAGAAGAATACAGAGCAAAATTACTCATGTGCTCTCAGGAAGAATGGTTTATGGTCTCAGGCTATATAGTATGGTTATTAATGCCTTTGATGGCATGTGTTAATGAAATTTACTGAAAACACTCACAGAGGAGATATACCCACTCACAGAGGAGATATCCCCAGTACGGAGAATCCCCCAGTACAGAGGAGTATCCCCCAGTACAGACAAAAATACCAGAGAGGAGGAACCTGAAAAGTGGAAGAAAAGAAACTGAATTAAACTGAATAGGACAAAATGCAGTACAGGCAAAGAAGGCTTTATTACCTGCCAGACTTCCCAATTCTGAGGGAGTTCACATGTCAGTGATGCTGAGAGGAAATGTGTCAGATACAATTTTATACATATATTAAAAATCCTTGTCAATAGACTTATGATCTTCTAGGAGAAAATCAGGTTCCTGCTATCCCAGCACCTCATAAACACTCTTGAAGATCTGAAGATTTTTCCTCCTTGGAGTTAGGAAGTACAATTTATCTCATCCTAAGGCAGACACCTAGAACAGTGTAAACCCACTGTTTCTCTGGGTTTATCTATTTTCCTGTGCAGCCCTTTCCACTGATTCTGCATGTTGATGTGTACATCTGACTCCCACACCGTGCATCATAGATCTCCTTCTGTCTGCCTTCTTTTTTGCATCTAGGGAGTCCTTTACTCATAGTCTCAGAAGTCCTAGATCTGGGAAAATAGGAAGTTCATGAATTAACATCTTTTTTCAGTAATCCATACAAAATTCCTCTTGCTTCATGGAATTTCACATTTAATATATTCACTGACTTTATTCCACTCCACCATAATCCCCAGATCCTCTTACCAATGCTTTTACAATGCTCTTGATTGCAGATGTATGGCTGCTCAGCCCTGCATGGTCGCCTGGGACCACAGGAACTTCTGCACTTTTCCAGTTATCTCTTCATAGCTTTCTGAGAAGGTATGCTTCTGAGGCTGCACAGCATCTAGAAGAGCTATCCCTAGAAGCTTCTGAGAGGTCTTGTCCAGGAGTTGCTGTGCCTTGCTGAATATCAGATGCAGGTGTTTCATGGAAAGGCCCTGATAAGGAAGGAGATGAGGAGGAAGAGATAAATATATTAGGCATTAAGATGCCTTCCCAATGCCAGGTCTACTGTAGCCCCTCATTCTAGATCTTTATTCCTTACTCTTCACTCAGAGATCCTTACTGCCCCCATTTTGGCCACTACCTCTTTCAGCTGTTATTCCTGAGCCCTTAAACACCTTCTTATTTAAAAAACAAAAAAAAAAAACAAAAACAAAACCCACAGTTTTCTGGAAGGCCCTTTCCATTGTTCTCCATTTTCACTCTTTTGAAGGTCTTGAACAAAAGATCTCATAAAAAAATGGGAATTGTGGATGAATAGTTGTGGGATCAAACTCAAGATAAGATCCTGAAAGGGCATTTAAAGGAGCTGTTCCTTGGCTGTCTTCTTTGAAGGGGACATCCTTCCTCTGCACAAGTTCACTGTTTTATTGCTGTCATTTCAGTTTTTGAATTCCAATAGGATGGGACAGCTTGCCTGTCCTCAAAAAGACTCATGTCCCCAGAAGTAAAAGAATGGATTCATCTCACTGGAAGGTAGATATCTACATATGAGCTGTGATATCTACATCTGCTGTGACAACCTGTAAAGTTCACTGCAAATTTTTATTATTAGGGAGAAAAAAGATGAATTCAAACTAATGTGTGGAAGGACGATATTCTGGAATGATATGAAGATTTGTTTTACAATGGGAGAATAAAAGAGCCTGTTTTGCTTAGCTTCAAAAGAAAAAGATAAGATATATTATAAACACTTGGTAGGATTAGAATCATAGAATCACAGAATCATTTAGGTTGGAAAAGACCTTAAGATCAAGTCTAACCATTAACCTAGCACTGCAAAGTCCACCACTAAACCATGTCCCTAAGTGCCACATCTACACGTCTTTTATATACCTCCAGGGATGATGACTCAGCACCAGAGAGGTAGGAAAACTGAAGGGCAAACCTGGATGAAGAGAAAATGGGTGTAACCGAGACATTTAAGCTAGGAAGTAGGTCTATATATATCAGAAGAGTGAAGTTTTGGAACAGACTTACTATCAGAAAGAAAGGAGGAAGGAGACCAAACTACTTTTAAGTTGGATACAGGTAAATTTAGAAATGGAATTACAAAAACATAGTTGCCTAGAATAGTAGGGGACTGTGGTGATTTAGGCTATTGACATGTTCTTAGGAATGCTATTGAACAGTAGGTTGCAGAACAAACATGCTACAAGATTCTAACCTTTCATTTCTGATCCTGGAGACAACAAAGAATTCAGAAAAATGGAAATATTTCCTGAAATAGGAAGTACATTTTTGTTCTACATATTTTCTTCTCTCTATCAATATTGCATCTGCAAAATCTTGGATAGCAAATTTATTTTTTATTCTAATTGAACTGTTTGTAACCATTCATTGGGTGTTCAGAAACCAGAGGAATGTTCAGCTCAATTTTCTGCTAGACTTTTGTCCATTAATCATTCCTAGGGTTTTCCGAAGCAAAGTTAATCTTATGCTCACATTCCCTCCATTATGAATATATTTATTTAGTTTCCCTACAGTCTTTTAAATCTCAGTCCCATCCTTTCCATATACTGTCCCTGTTTATTTTCTGCTTTCTTATTATTGGTATGGGTGAAGTATCTCCTGCTTTATTTTAATTTCCTAATTCAAGTCTAATGCAATTCAGTTGCAAACCTTAGACCTGAAACCTAAAAGTCAGGCTGACTTTCAGTAACTCTCATTTGCTTCTTTTCCATATCCAAATTAAATCTAGGCTCTTATGGAAGACATTGCATAGACTTTACACGTATTTTACAGTTCCTTTCCAATGTGATTCTCTCTCAAACCCAATGAAACTCTTAAATTGACTTGCTGATATCAGTGATGATGCTGATTATGTGACAGTATATTCAGAAGGGAAATTTGCATGTAAAAATATAGAAGAAATACACAAGATTCCTCCAGCTCTGGCACTGTTGTCACAGCAGTATCTGAGAAGTGAATCCCGTGTCTTCCGAAATCTAGGTTGTGCTTCCTCAACTCTTGGTGTATGACAACCTTTGCCTACCTTGTAGCATGCACATTACCTCCTGGATTATCGGAAGAAATAGAAAAGCTTACTGCCATGTGGAGTCGTAAAGATGGAAACACGAACAAAAAACACATTTATTGGAAATGTGCTTTTCAGAATTATATTGTAAAGTTTGAAAATACTAAAACTTTACACTAAAATGTTTAAAAAGAAGTAGAGACATTTTTATTTTCAGTAATTGTCATTTTGTTTCTCATTATGGCGTAGGAAATTCAGGGTAATGTTATTAAGCCAATGAAATTTCTCCAGATTTATGGAAATAACTGAGAAAAAAATTTGTGCCTCTGACAAACATGACCCTGTTGGAGATCAGTTTGCAGCTCAGGTATAGGATTCTTGTGGAGATTGGGAAAAGTAAATCTTTTTGCTTGAAAATATTTAGAAAGTTAAGGTAAATCAGCTTGCATCTACTCTCTATATTGCATTTACATGTTGCCTGCCTTTGCACCTATTTATCATTATATATAGAATTTATACTTTCTTACTTAATATCTATGCAAAATGGCCTCCAGTGTTGGTTAAATGATCTAGCTCTAAAAATAATAATTAAAAATATGAAAATGCCATTAGTGGATTAATTACTCCTTTCTTTTTCTTTTTTTTTTCTTTTTTTTTTCTTTTTTTTTCTTTTTTTTATGGTAAGTATCAAAGAAAAAGAATATAAATTTCACTCTAATACTACTGAAACTATTTCAAAGTATGTTGTATGGTCCCAAATAGTAAAAAAGAGTGCAGGGCAAATAGTGTCATGGGTTTTTCAAGTATAATTTCTCATTTATCACTTTTCATATAGGGCCTACATTATGAATAGAAATAATACAGAACAACCATTTAAAATTTTATTCTCTATAAGAAGGAGGCAATTGAGGCAGGAAAGGCATAGGATTAAAGTAGAAATAGATGTAAAAATAAAATGTTCCCTTTTGAAGATTACTCATTTAAGGAAAAAACCTTCATATTTCCAGTTAAACAGTTTTTTGTACCCAGGGAGCCTTTCTTTCACTCAAAGAATGCTTGTTAGTAACAATTTCTTGTTGGTAGAAGTTAAATGTCTTTTCTTTTTGATCTTAAAAGTTTAATTCTTCTATATTAATCCTACTCTTAATCAGACAGATTTACCAAGACTTAAGAAGGACACATGTATGCACACAGCAGGGAACAGACAAGAAAGGAAAAAAAAAGATGACGATTCCTATTTATGGTTAAACTTTGGAAACATATAATTAATTCAGAACTCAGATTATTCAAGATTCAAGGGATGGTAGCTTTCTTTTCCTATCATTGCAGATTTTAGCCCTGGACTCTTGGAAGGTAATTTGGTTTTTTTGACAGAAATTCTGGAGCCTTCACTTCTCTTCAAAGGCCTCCCATACCAATTAAAAGTTAGCTGCATATCATTTTGGCATGTCATGAAGGAATCTCTTTGTTTCTTTGGCATGGTAGGTGCTGCAAGCCAACAAAACTACAAGTCCATGCAGTTTAACGTTAAGAAACATAAGAAATATGAGGGACAAAGAAAACAGATGGGTGCGTGTGAGCAAATGCAATGTTACAACCCACTGTCAGGAAATGAGGCTTTGCATCGGACAATGTTTCCATCACATGGTCACTTGTTGATCTGAGTTACAGTGAAAACATTGAAAAAGAACCTCTTTCAATTTACTTTTTGGCAAATTGGTTGATTGCATAAAATAATGCTTTGTTTTATGGGTCAGTGGTTGATTTTAACAGAATCAGTACACCTAGTTCACTGGCTCAGGCTACGGCCAACCTCAGCTGGCAGTGGCCAGTCTCAGAAGCCAGGATAAATGGGTAGAAATATCATTTAATGATACTTCCTACAGCATTTTTTCCAGCTTCTAGTGATTTGTGGTTAAGGGTTTCTTGAGAAAGAGATCTTGAGGGAGTTCTCTTCCATGAAATTTCGTCAGTTGTCTCTTGAAATCACATGAACTTCCAATGTTTGTAGCATCCTGAGTCAACAACCGACACTGTTCTTTGTGTGGAAAAGTATCTCTGTTTGTTATCAATTTACTAGTCATATTTGATGTCCCCTAAATGTTGTATTGAGAGAAACAGTGAACAGATACTTTGTTTTTATCTTCTCTGAGGTGCACATGGATTTTATAGACCTGTATTATTCACTCATTCCACTCCAGCATCTCTTTTCCAGGCTGACCAGTCCTTTCTTTTAGTTGTTCACATAATCACAGAATCATCAAGGTTGGAAAAGACCTTGAAGATCATCTAGTCCAACCATTAACCTAACACTGACCATTCTCAACTACACCATATTCCTAAGCACTATGTCAACCCGAAAAGGGAAACTATTCTTTAAAGGGAAACTTCTTTAAAGGGAAATTATTTCTCACCTTTGATCACCCACATTGGCTTTCTCGCTGAGTCTCCTAGTGTCTGGCTTTGATTATTTTTTGCAAAGGTGACAGACCAGCATTTAATATGCAGAATATAATTTGCAAAGTAGCAAAATCATATTTTATTTTAAATTTTGTTTTGGCTTTTTTTGTTAATCTTTGCTCTTCTACTGAAGTACAGTGACAAGTTTATTCTGCTTCAGTATAGATGTCAACAGAATTTAAATTTTATTTTTCCTGCAATTTAATTAACAATTAGAATGGTGCTCCTTTTGTTTTCCTTGGCTATATAGTGTATGTGTTAGCATAGATTGTATTTATTCTACTGTAAATTGCTTTGAAGACAGAAAAGGAGGTTCTAAAGCATTAAAAACACTCTCATCAGTCTGCAGAAAGTTGCATGACACAGGGTTGTGGTGCAGTTTTCAAACCAGGGACTCCCCAAGTAGTTCATGTAGGACAGAAAGTCTTTGTCTTTATATACTCAGCCTGCTTTAATATATGCTGTCTCTACTGGGAGCAGTCACATGTGGCTACTCCTCTCTGAATGCCTATAGTTGCTTTTCTTAAACTGAACAACACTGGAACAAACTGCGGTCTTTTAATTTCTGTAGGGATTTCTACGTCAGGATTGGCAGTGGCAACTGAAGGGTTAATTCCCAATGGACACAGAAAAAGCAAACAGTCTGGGTGCTGGTTTGTAAAACGAATTTTCAATGTGTAGCTCACAGACTATCATTGATTGTGGTAAATAAATAAAACCACTCCTGACTTTTATTGTTGTAGGGAGTAATTATAATTCACAGGGCCAGACCCTTTGTGCCACAGAATGCTTCATTTGTGGTTTGCATGAGCAGATACATTAACTTCTGTAAGCTCTTTTCATTAGAACGCTATTACTCATTGAGGACTGATCAATATATCATCTATACAACATCTTGAATGTGGATGTCTGGACCCATTGTGGGCTTGCTGATAATGACTTCTTTATTCAAGCCAGCTTGTAGGAACAAGGAGATAAAGAAAAGGGAAGAGAATTATAGCATATGCTCATGAAAGTATTCTAAAGGTTATAAACAGAAAGCAGGAGTAAAGCTACAGGGTAGGAAAAGCGATCATAAAGAAAAAAAAAGTGGAAAGGAACGGAAAGTTGAAAAGGAAAAAAGGTTAGAGTTTCACTGTATTTCTTTTTCTGACATTATGCAAAGCAAGCTAAGTTTTAATAAACCTTCTTTTGAAACTAGTCCTCCCCTTTGGGATTATATTGCCCTGTAGGTTTTCATATCCTAATGCTCTGCTCATCTTGTGAGGCATTTAAGTATTCCCAATGAAAGTGGAGCACCATTTTCCTTCCCCATTGAAATCTTTTATTTATCTTTTGTTCTCCTCCTCTCTCACCTCCCTCCTTCTACCCCAGATAAACTCTCTGGGGCTCAGAGGTTTTATTTCTTCCATTAACTTTTGATTTCTTACTGCATTCATCCTTTTCTTCTGTTTCAAGCTTTTATTATGCTATTTATCAATTTTTTTATCATTTTATTACAACTTTAATGTGTAATGTGACAGATTACAGCCTGTTTCAGGCTCACTGCACTCTTCGTATCTGGGGTATATTTTGGGAAATGGTAACGAATAGAAAATTATATATCCACAAACCACTGTATTCATTTATTCCAGCTTTTTCCTTGCTCCTCTACTTTGACTTCTGTTGTGCTGATGACAAAAGATATCAAGAATTATAGTTTGTTCTGTAAATTGGAGTGGAGGTGCCATGCAGTTGAAGGAAATATAGAAAGTGTTAGAATTGTTTTTAAGGATCAGAAAAAAGAATTTATGAAAGAATGCATAACAAGAGAGCCATCACAGGCTTCAACCTGCGGGTAGGAAGAGAAGAAATACCTTTTTTTTTTTTCCTGAAAGAACACAAAATCAGATTCCTTATTAAGCAGGTCTTCATCAAGTATTTAAGTACAATGCCAATGAAAAAAGTGTGAATTAACACATTCGTAGTGGGGCATGAAGTGAAGTACCTGCATAATGCATACATGAAAATGAAAATCTCACAAGTTTGTTTCAACAGATTCAGCACTTCTGGAGGGCCTTACAAGGAGAAGAGTACTCTCAGTGACAAAAGGTCAACATCTGGAAGTCAATAAGAAGTTCAGGTAATAAGGTAGCACACATCAGTTTTCTGAAGCTGAGTGAAAACAGTTAAAGATCTTTGGTCACATTTTTAGAAAGACCTCAGAACAACAAGCTGATTTTTATTTCAATCCAGCAACCTAAAGGTGTTAAACAACGCAATTCATGAGAATTAGGGACTGGATGTCCCCACTGCAGAAGAAAGATAAACAACATTGCAGACTGCTATCAGAATGATTGAAATATTGCCCAGTATCGGTTCATAACAGTAGCAGAGATGATCAAAAAAGCTTGTTTTTATTACATGTGAAATAGGTATGGATTATTTCTAATAAGCTCAGAGCAGGAAAAATTTTTGTCAAAAAAATGTTGCTTCTGGTTTCATCCTAAAAATGGCCAGATCCTTCCATCTGAAAACTAAAAGTTTCCACTAGAATGGAAATATTCCATGTTGGGTTGTGTCCGTTTGTCTAGTCAGATCAAATATTATTCTTTGGGGGCAGGTACCAGTAACTATACATTTGTTTCAGCTGCCTCAGTGCTTTATGGAAGTTGCAGTCCAGGCATCTCACTTGTGCCTCATGATGAACTGCAAGACTGCAACATGGAAATCACAGGAGAGACCTACTCTGCTCCAACCCACAGAAGAGGAAGGGGATTAGTTGCTCCCACTTCCCTGGAACATGAGAAAATGCAGTTCAATGCTGAACTGTGTGTAGATGAAACTTTTCAGTTTGGAAATCTGTATGTTTATTTTGACCAAATGAAGCACAGGGAAAGGTATGGCACTTCAGAAAGGGAAGATTCTAGTGTTCAGAAGAAAGAAAAATAAAATTGGCTCTGGAAAGAAAAGATAAACCAGAAAAAGGGTTTGCACTCAAGTTCTAGCTAGCTGTCACTGTACATGGCTGGACAGACCTGGATAATCTCTACCCAGTTGTTATCAGACCACAGACACGTGGTAGTGACTTCATCTAGAAAAGGCTCCACAGCATCTGTACTGGTGCAGGGCTGATGAAGCACAATTCATTGTCCAGAGTTTGCTGCTCAGGGTCCATAAACAGTGTGTGGAGAGAATTAAAACACAACCCTAGCATGCCCTGCATTTAATGTGCACTCTAGCTGTTCTGCCTTGGTGTCACTATGTCTCTCTGCAACTTGCTGCTATTCTTGCCTGCCTGTCCTACACTAATAAAGGCAGAACATGAGATTTCACTTCAGTTTATTGGGTTAGGATGGTTCATCTACCTTCCGTAACATGCCAGTCCTCCTAAGGGTCAAATATGGAGATGATTCAGACTGCTTTATGTGTAATGTACCTTCTAGACTCCAGGTTGATGACTCTGATTCTATGCTTATTCCAGCAACTTTATTCTGCTTATTTATAATTGTGCTGCTGAAGGAGGTTCAGTCAGATGTTAACAAACAAGTTTGTTTTGTACTTTGATTCTGCTTTCTATTGCTTCTGCCAGACCTCTCACACCTCTCAAACCTTTCTTAGTATGCCTAATATTGCTATTGCAGCCTTCCACTGTGCTTGTATGAAGGAATTCTCCTATTGCATGGGCTTCTCCTCGGGAATATTTCCTAGCTGGGCTGTCCCAGCAGTATTATGTAAAGTAGTCCCAAGCTCGAGTGGGAGAACCCATTAGGGGTGCTTCACTGAGGCCAGAAGTGTTTGGGCTTCTTAATGTGTAACGGGACTTGCTTTAAATCTCCATGGAGGTGTTCTAGCCTGTTTGGGATTGGAACCAGAATGCCTTTTCTCATTAGCCACACTGAGATCTCAGTCCCTAGCATTTGGCCAATCCCAACACCATTTTCTTACAACCACCAGTGAGAAGCTGAAGAGCTAAAATCCCTGCCCTCCGGCATTTCTTCACTGCTGAGCATCCTTTGGTAAGTGTATTTCTTGCCACTGTAAAGCTTTGCTTAACTTCAGTAGGTCCTGAATAGACTCCATAATCTGAGAGCTGCAATTAACTTCTTTGTATATCCTGTGGTCCACCTGGTACAAACCTCTCATCTTTGCCTCCTCTCTTCTTTCAGGCTCATTTCCGTGTCTTCCTGTTCCTTATCTGTTATCACAATATGACCAACATACTTCTTTCCACAGTGCCTACCTTTTGGAACATCTTAAACTTCTCTGCCTCATAAACTTCCCTTAGTTTTACAACTTGGAAATTAAACAAACCTGGCAAAACCATAAATATTTTATGTTCTGTATCATTTTGCTATTGCCCAGATATGTCAATGCTCTCACTTATTCTTTAAACTATCTTTACACTTCTTTTTTTTTTTCTTTAGGTTTTTTTTTTTTCTGCTAAGTACAATACAGGTTCTGCTTTATATAGAGTTCTTCCAAGTCATTTAGGAGGAAGTTTGTATTAAAGATACTATGTAAAATAAATTACATTCTAATATACAGAATAAAAATTATACTTAGAACTTTCACTAAAAGGAAAAGTGTAAAATAGTGATAAAAAAGTACTAAAGAGCAGTTATTGATGGTTCAGTCGCAGAACTGGGGTTCTCCAGAGACCTATGCTGAGTCCAGTTTTATTCAATACATTAATTAATAGTTTGGTTTTCATAACAAGGAGTAAGCTCCTTACATAAAAGCTGAGGGGCTGTGAATATGTTTAAAGATAAGCATAAAATTTGGAAAAATCTGAGCAAACTGAAAAATCTAATGTGAAACCCCTGTAGTTTTCCTGTAGGAAGGTTTTATACCTAGGTAGGCATCATCAGCCGTGCAAGCACATAACACAGAGTAGCTGGCTTTTCTGTAGGAAATGCTGTGAGGGACACTGAAACATAGCATGAAGGAACAGTATCATGAGCTGCAAGTATCATATTGAGAGAAGGCAAACAGCATTATAACTGCAAGATGCGTGAAGTGATCGTTTTACTTTTTTGGAAAAAATCAAGGTCCTGAGCCTTGTGATCATCTTGGGACACCACACTAAAAAAAAAGATGAAGGTCAATTACAGTAAGTAGAAAGGACAGAGACAAGAATGATGAGGTGAGAAAACAAGCTGAAAAGGGAAAGTTGAAGCAATCAGGGTTATTTAAGCTGAAGGAGAGAAACTGGAAGAAACATGAAAATAAGGTGAGGTATGCAAAAGGTTGCTGTAAAAAGAATAGGACAAATTGCTGTCCAGGTAGATGGAACAAAAGAAAATGGGTTTATACTACAGTAAGAAAGTTCCAGAACATCATCCCTGTTTTCCAGCATGACAGTAAGGAAGCCCTGGAAAAGATTTGGTGGATGTTATGGTGTTTACATAGACCTGTATAAAAGCTGGATCTTGAGGGGCCCTTCTATTCCAGTCTCTGCACTGAGACAATCAGTCCTATCAAAGTGGTTGCCACAGTTATTTGCCTAACCTGTTATGGGAGATCTCCCTATATCCCTAGGCTGTCTGTCCTAGGCCTTCATTAGACTTTCCTTTAGGTGCCATTCTTAATGTCTTGCCTTTGTCAGTGATGAAAAAAAGAAGTAGCTTTATGTATTTTGCAAGCAGCAAACCTTATCCACCCCAGAAAAATACTGTGCTTTGCCTTACATGGGCTTCCTTGAAAACAGATGAGATACTACCATGGATAGGGAGTTGACCTGTAGGTACCTGCTTAATGTTCCTCCAACCCACTTGTTTAGGTTTTCTGGATTTTCCAGCAATACACCTGCATGATGGTAGAAGAGGGTAAGCTACACTTGTACTAAGGATAGAGGTGCACAGGAATCCAAAGATGGATTTGAAGCTCAGATAACTGAAGTCAAACTATCTTCATATTTCCTATAGATTTCAGCTGGTAAGTATTTATGTGGAGTCCTGGGTTGGCTTGGGCAGTCTGAGCTGAAATCCAAGCTGTTTTGAGAAACATGTTCCTGGGTTTGTCTCTGCACCACCTGCAAACATACCCTTGGATTCCAGTATTGTGATGTACCTGTTGGAGAGTTTTGGTATCAAGATATTGTAATCCAGAGAGCTATCTTGTCTGCTTGTTATGACTTTCAGTGTGAGAACTGTAATTCCTGTGAAATTTTTATTTATTAGATCAGGAAGAAATTTCACATGAAACATCATTCTTCCATGTAATTAAAAAAATTTTTAAATGTATGAACTTTACTTGTCCTCAACTTCTTTCTGAGTGTCCTGTGAGTCCCAGGGCCCTGTGTTTTAGAGGAATTACATTATCTGAAATGATCTGTGAACATGCTTACTTAACCATATGAGTGAAACTGCAATACTTGCATGTCCTGAGGGCCTAATGAGGTTGATCGGTACTCTTCTAGTCAGGGACACCCTCATATCCTGGTGAGTGTATATCAAGTTTTATCTCCCAATCAATATTTGGAGTATATGAAGTATGCATTCGTACGTTTAATATGGACCCTTATGACTACATGAGAACATGTCCTAAAAGATGTTGTGGAATGTGAAAGGAAGAGGAGTGATGTACCTCTGTCAACCCTGCCAAACATGTAATTTGATATTGTTATGGTGAAGGCTTTCTTCTCGTTAAGTTCCAGTTTTTGAAGGCTGTAGTTTATGCAATATGTATAGTATATGAGTATATTTCAGCATTAAAACTGGAACAATTTATGCTTATGTGTAACTTTCCTCACTTTGCTCATAGAAATCTTTGATGACTGCTCAGGTGGATAAACTAAAGGATGTGCCTGAGCGCTTGAGGTATTAGAGCCTCAGTTATTATCATTCTTTGGAAAATGAAACAAGGCCACAAAGAGGTCTTGTATAAATTAAAAATGGGGCAAAATGAAAAAGTAAATAAGTCAGAAAAAATAATTAGCTGACATACGTTAATTTTTTTAAAATACTTGTTTGTGGAACAAAGTGTAATTAAGCCCTTAGTGAGCGTATGGTATGCAAATACTAATGCAGTTTATTAGCATGTATTCAGAAGAATATTTGGGCAGATCATTCACATATACATATAAAAGCAAGCTGAAAACTAGAATGTGAGAATGAGAGTGGTCTAGGAATGATGAATGTTCATTCTACTGATATTTTTGGTTTTGAAGGAATCCAGCAAAATATAACCTCTGTAAGGGACACAAACCAATTTAATTTTTTAATGAGAGTGTAGGTCTAAGATGAGGGGAGGGTGAAACTAGCTGTGTTAAGCTAATTAAACCTACCTTTTCTTTTTTTTTTTTTTTTTTTTTGTAATTTTCTAACACTCAGTACTGAATTAGCTGTAACCACTTGTAACAGTTCTGGTTCCAGTTTTCAGTACTGTGTACACCCAGTCATGCTGGAACAGTTTCTCTCTCTCTTCTGCTGCCTTTTAAGAGAGTCCTTTTGAAAGTTTTGTTCCAAGACCTGACTTACTGCTTTCAGAGAGAGATTTTGAAGAGCTCTAAAACCTGCATACACAATTTATTTAACACTGTGGTCAAATTAGCATTAATTAAAGCAAGAGAAGTTAAAAATCAGTAGTAACTCATAAAGTTAATGTAATCATAATGTATTTTTTCAACACTGAGGCAGAATACTGTCAAAATCTGGTCAGTCGTTGCATTATCTGGTCAAAACTTCCTAATATGAGCTTCTTGTGACAGTTTTTGTTGTGCAGAACCAGTGAGATGGGATGAGTGAAGGAGAGAATATGGAGCAGTAGAAATTAATTTGTATTTGTGCAGTGCAGTGGTATTCAGAGGGGAAGAAGCAGTGCCTCTGACTTCATGATGACCTTCATTCCTTACAGCTGTGCTGTCTGTGGGGCCACTCAGAGAGCATAAATGTAAGCATATAACACATCTGTGCAAGATCACAGTCTCAGATCACAGGCAGGGGATGAATTCCACTACTGTTTTTTGCAGCAAAAAGTACAGCAGAGCACCAAACCTAATAGGATTGTAGGAGTCTATTGAGGTATTTATTAGTAACAAATCTTATCCTAAGCAACACGTTATAGATCCATACAATCATCCACTGTGTCTGTACTACTTTAAAAAAAGTCAATCTGGTGGCCCAGTTGCGGTAAATGCATTTCTCTTGACCATAATACAGCTCTAGTAACACATACAAGCTGAAAACTTGGCATGATGTGTTAGTATAGGAGAGTTGTCATTACATTTATGAGATACTCTTGGAACACTATGGTGATGTACTGACTGACAATGTGTATGTTAATTAATTTGCTATTGTATATTTACATTTTGTGTTTCCTCCATAACCATCACTATGAGATATTATATATTGAGGGAAGGGATTTGACCGACTTTTAAAATTGAATTCATAGGAAGCCCCACCTTGAAAGTGGCACTAGTGTGTGAAATGAGACTGCAGAACAAAGATTAAAGCAGTAGAACAACTGCTGGGTATTGTTACAATATGGTTTCAAACAGTGTGAGAGTGAAGAATGGTTTCTTAATAGTTTTAAATGGCAAAATATTTCTGTACACTGATGAAGACAAAAATTATTTGCTTTATTGCTGCAATTCTAACATGGTCGACAACCATTCATCACAGAGCATTAGCGGAATTCCAGCAAAATGGAAATGTAGTTTAAGACAGGGGAGCACATTATACCTTGCATTCACTTCAGCTGATACAAAATTCACTGATGGTGAGAGCAATTCTGATTCCACTGATACAAACCACATTTGAGCTAATGGAATTACTCTCAATTTGCCAGCAGGATAAGGTCTTTTTGCTCTTAAGTCATATAAAATGCACTATTGTGCATCTTCAGATATAAAAAAAATTCCTTTCCTTATGCCTACAGCACTGAAAATCATGTTTTGCAGCTGAGAAGACAATATATTTATTATAGTGCATGAAAATATGTCTCTGTTGCTTTGAAAGGAACAGCTAAGAACTTAAGACTCTTAAGCTTGACTGTGGTGTGTTCCTACTGCAGGACAATTTTCAGCTTTGCAGTTGCCTTTCTAGCTCTTCACTCTGTCTCTGTACACAGTTTCTTGACCAAATTAAAGCTGTCTGGCCCACCACCTTTAACTGGGTAAAGTGTAGTTCATCTTTCTATATGGAAAAAATCACTATTTTACTATAAATTAAAGACTGATTTTTAAAATTACAGTGGATTTCAGGTGCCATTTAGTTCTAAACAAAAAAAAAAAAAAAATCTTACTCCTGCTATAACATTTCATATAAAATGAAGTATTTTGGTTTTTTTGATGATCCTGTGTTTACAACTGAGGTAATTCTGCAAACTATGATTTTTATTAAATTTTTTATATGCTTAACCGAAAATAACTTTTTTCTTCACCTATACTTAATTCATGACATCTTCTCAACTGAGTTTTTTATTAGATAGCCAGGATGTAGTGTCGATGTACTGTCCATACCATTTATGTTATGCTCAGGTTCCAAATACATTCTAAGGAGTCACCACCCCTTTTCCCGGGCCTCACAGATAACATTCCCTTAGTCTATGGGCCATCCTTCCAAAATGTCTACTGAGTTCATTTGGTCCATATCTTTGGGTTCTGTCTGTCATGACAGTCTTTAAGGCTGGAGGAATGAGGTGGAGTTGGCTCAGTCAGTGGAGCAGGAAGCTTTGGATGTAGCAGGAGGATGTTGCAAGGCACCAGTTGCAATAACAGAGTTATTTGACAGTTCGATTCACTGGCTATTTTCACCTAAAATCAAATCTCCCTGAGGCACACATCGGACTTCTCTGTCCTTCTGCATTACCCACCAAGTGCACCCAGGTCCTTGGACAAAAGTTATCCTATGTGTGGGTTTACATTTATCCGATGCAGGAATAACCCAGACTGTCTTCCCCAGCATATTTTTAATGTGCACTATGGGGGCTTTATCCCCATCTACAGTATGTAGGAGGCTTGATTGAGCAGGGCCAGCTTGCTTGGCAGATCCTCTGGTATTGACTAACCAGGTGGCTTTTGCTAAATGCACATCCCAGTGTTTGAAAGTTCCACCACCCATTGCTCTCAGTGTAGTTTTTAACAACCCATTGTATCTCTCAATTTTCCCAGAGGCTGGTGCATGGTACGGAATGTGATATAACCACTCAATGCCATGTTCTTTGGCCCAAGTGTCTATGAGGTTATTTCAGAAATGTGTTACATTATCTGACTCAATCCTTTCTGGCATGCCATGCCACTGTAAGACTTTCTTCTCAAGGCCTAAAATGGTGTTCCGGGCAGTAGCATGGGACACAGCATAAGTTTCCAACAATCTGGTGGCTGCTTCCACCATTGTAAGCACATAATGTTTGCCATGCTGAATTTGTGGGAGCATGATATAATCAATCTGCCAGGCATCCCCATATTTATTTTTTAACCATCGTCCTCCATACCAAATGGGCTTTAACCATTTGGCTTGCTTGATCTTAGCACATGTCTCACATTCATGGGTTACCTGTGCAATAACATCCATGGTTAAGTCCACCCCTCATCTATATGTTGTGTCTCTTCCCTGATGGACTGAGGAGTCATGGACCCAGCAAGCCATAAATTGTTCACCCTTATGTTGCCAGTGCAGATCTACCTGAGCCACCTTAGTCCTAGCAGCTTGATCAACCAACCTGTTGGTTGTTCTGATGTTCTTCAGTGTCCCGGCTCTTGGGTACCTGAGCATCTACATGGCGTACTTTCACAACCAGATTCTCTACCCGAGTAGTAATATCTTGCCATAATTCAGCAGCCCAGATGGGTTTGCCTCTGTGTTGCCAGTTGCTCCATTTCCTCTGCTGTAACCACCCCCACAGTGCATTTGCCACCATCCATGAGTCAGTATAGAGGTAGAGCACTGGCCACCTTTCGCTCAGCGATATCCAAGGCCAGCTGGATGGCTTTCACCTCTGCGAGCTGACTCGATTTACCTTCTCCTTCAACAGCTTCAGCGACCAGTCATGTGGGGCTCCACACAGCTGCCTTCCACCTTCGATGTTTCCCCACAATGTGACAGGACCTGTCTGTAAACAGGGCATATCGCTTCTCATTATCTGGTAACTCATTATACGGTGGGGCCTCTTCAGCATGCGTTACCTCTTCTGGTGCCATTCCAAAATCTTTGCCTTCTGGCCAATTTCTAATCACTTCCAGTATTCCTGGATGGCTGGGGCTCCCTATTCGAGCCCGTCATGTGATTAATGCAACCCATTTGCTCCACGGGCATCAGTTGCATGGTGTGTAGAGGGGACACTCCCTTTGAACATCCAGCCTAGCACTGGCAGTCGGGAAGCCAGGAGGAGCTGTGCTTCAGTCCCAATCATCTCTGAAGCAGCTTGGACCCCTTTATATGCTGTCAGTATCTCCTTTTTGGTTGGAGTATAGCGGTCTTCTGATCCTCTGTATCCCCGACTCCAAAACCCCAGGGGTCGACCCTGAGTCTCCCCTGGTGCTCTCTGCCAGGCTCCAGGTAGGGCCATTCTTCCCGGCTGCAGTGAAGAGCACATTTTTAACATCTTGTCCTGTCCGAACTGGCCTGAGAGCTACTGCATGAACTTTTTCCTGTTTAATTTGTTCAAAAGCTTGTTGTTGCTTCGGGTCCCATATAAAATAATTCTTTTTCCGGGTCACTTGATAGAGATGGCTGACAGTCTGACTGTAATTTGGAATGTGCAGTCTCCAGAAACCCACAACACCTAAGAAAGCTTGTGTTTCCTTTCTGTCTAAGGGACAAAAAAAAAAAAAAGAAATTCATAAGTTGAATAAAAAAATTTAGTAATAGTAACAAAACAACAGTAACAGTAGTAAGTCCAAATGTGTAAAAATACAGCAGTGGCTTACTGACTGGTGACCGGTACACAGCCTGCCCCCAGCAGTGATCCCGACCACACCAGAAATCCTGCCACGCTGACAGGGAAACCGAAACAAGAAACATGGGGCGTGAGAGAGCATGCGTCCACCTATATGCCGAGCATGACATCACAAGATATGGAATATTCCAATGATTGATCCAGACCCGGCCCTCTAGCTGTGCTCCCTCTCAACCCAAGGAAAGTTAACTCTATCCTGACTGAAACCAGGACATGTACAAACAAAAAATTGGTTTAATTGAATATTCTCTGTAGATCATTAATTTTTAAGATAGGCCCTGAGTACATCACAAAATATAGTTGTGTTCAGACAAAATAATATGAGCTTCATTTTTTTTTCATTGAAGTCCTTCATGGATTCTAAAGTTGAAATGAGATTATTATATTTTATAGAAATTCACATGAAATATACATATTTTTCAGTGAAATGGATATTTCTCAGATATCACACCAGCCAAGATCTGAATTGTGGCTGATACATTTCTGGATTAATCAATGGAGATTGTGCATGTATATCACACATGTTTAGAAAAAGTTACTGTTATATTAAGAATTCACTACTCTTTGTATTGTCATTCTTCAGAAGACAGTACATACTAGCACTCAAGGTGTTACTGGCATAATTTCCCTTTTCACCTGGGCATTTCAGATCCAGATGAGTTTTTGGGTTTAGTTTCAAATGTGAACCTACAGCTCTTATACAGTGAATCTCCAGAAGCTTAATTTCCTTTATTTTAAAGAGAATATTTTCCTAATCCACAACTTTGCATGTGTTTAAAAGAGAAAAGGATGGCAAAATAAGAGATTCGGGATGTTGCCACATTGTTCAACAACACTAGTTGGAACTTAAAAAAAAAAAAACAAAAAAAAAAAACACACCGGAATACTAAGTTGTTATTTCATTACAATATTTTGGAACACTTTCCATACTTCATAAATGTCATTGTAAGCCCAGTATTTTACAGTAACTATAATGGTTTAAAGACACAAGCAGAACAAACTTTGTAATATATTTTAAGATTAGTCAGTACGGTTAGGAAAAGTTGGTCAAACTGTCAAATGTACAAGACCTTCAGGTTTGTCTTCAAGGCAAGAAGAAGACATGAGCCTGAAAACTTGTCTAATTTTTCCAGCTGTATCGATTAGTCAAAGAAAAGATATCACAGGTCCCAATAAACCTGTTCCTGCCTACTGTGAATAGTGAGCTTTTTAATTTTGCTTTTGTTACTTGTCATTATTTTTAGTGTTATTTTTCTAAAGGAAAGCAAAAAGGAACATGGAGAGGCAGTATCTTGTTAAAAGAGTTGATATAGCTGGGGCAAAACCAAACTGACCAGATTTCAGACATTCTGCTACTTCTGCAGGAGGTTAGAGGCACCCTTGTGTGATGCACTTGACTAGCTCACAGTTGCATAGAAACTGGAGAGTCACAAATCCACCATTACAGGAAGTCACATTTTCTGTGACAGGTAACACAAGCACTGGAAAGGATAACTCCCCTATGGTCCTGCAATAAACTGATTAACCTGAACCAAGGTTTGTGACATACACAAGTGTGGAGGTCATTGCTGACTTCTTATGAAATTGGAGCTAAGTGAGCTTCACAAGCACTTGCTAATTTTATTCTGTTCATTTCTGACTAGTCATACTAAAATTATCATAGGGAGCGCATAAGAAGAAAACAAGGAGTACAAGTTGCTGTCTTTGGTTGTGGAACTGCAAGAGACATTTACAAAAGCAAACTTTTCTTGCTATTTATTTTCCTCTACATACTACTGATCTCAATGGTTTGACAGATCTAGATGGTCAAGAGGTCTCCTTCATCCTGGGAAATGTTCCAAAGAACTGTGTCTTAACAGTGTCCTTTTTATAACACATCTAATTTAGGTATGTCTCACAATGCATCTGGGGTAGCTTACTGTTATGTATACCACTTACTATTACCCAAAACCTCAAAGTATTCAACATGTGGTCTGGAGGGATCGCATCAGAGCTGGATGAGGCACAGACAATATCAGGGCTGAACACGGTAATGGAAAGGATATGTATTTCATGCTTCTCAACCAGAGTGCAAACATGTATAAAGTTCAGATGCTACAGGCTGAAAAGCACTTAAATAAAGCACTAACCCAACAGTTCTGTTCTGAAAGTGCTATGTTTGATTTTAACTAGACAACAAGCCTTAAGGAATGTGATTCCTTAGAGTAAGCTAGATTCATATGTGACCTTTATATAATATCCTTATAGCTTTGTAGAAAGATTAAAGGCAGTGGATTAAAGCCAAAGACTAAAGTGACAGTATTAAAAATATATGGGAATGTTTTCATGCATGATGGCCATTTTGTAGAGATGCGGGTAGAACACATCCAAGGGAGGCAAATCTCAGCAGTTTGCAGAAGTAAATTTTCTTCACAGTCAGAATAGGAATGTTTCCTGGAGAAGACTGCAGGAAAATTGCTTATCTAGGTACAGCCAAAGACATTGAGGCGAACATGGGAAAGATGGCATTGCTTAGACCTGAAGCTCTTCTGCCAATTCTTTTCAGTGCAGAGCACGTAGACAATCTGGCATCTGCAGTGGAAGCTTGTATGTAAAATGAAGAATGTCGAAAGCTGATGTACTTCATGGTGAGGGGATTAAGCCCTGCTCTTAGAGGTATCTCTATAGATGTCTCTGAGTACTAAACCTGCTGATTATGTACTCTTTGTGATGGGGAAGAGAGACAGAATCATCTATAAGGCTCACAGAGGTCTTGAAGCATTTCAGACTTGTTATTCAGTGTGCTTCTCAAGGTTCAAACAGAAATACTTTTTCAAGTTTTGTGACTATTTTACACCAGTCAAAAAAACCCTTGAACTCAAGAATTGTGAACCTGGCCCTCTAGAAAGTTACTTCTTTTTTCTTTAATGAATAACATACAGTCAAAAAGTAATACATTACCCATACTTGTTGTGTTTCTTGGTTTATCTGGGCAAAAAGAGAGTAGAAATATGTGGTAACTCTGAGGTGTTAGGTGGGAATTTATTAATTGGAAACTGACCTGACACTATCAAACTCATGTGAAATGGACAAACAACAGGTAATATTTCATTTGTTGACTTCATGGCCCAGATTTTAAAGGGTTTGTATCCCATTATTAATTTTATGAGAAGTTGAATTCTTCTCAAGCTTTTCTTTGTGCAGAGAAGACTAAAGAAAACCCATATGTCCATGGTTTTATTTGGCTGTTTAAAGAGAGAAAAGTATGCTTTTTTTTTCTGCAACACTCTTCTATATTATTTATCTGATTCGAGGGAATTCCAAGGGCAGGACACTTTCTTTAATAAGGCCATGAACTGTATATCACAACTAAGACTAGTAATAAACTCTAATACTGATGTTATAAAAGCTTTCTTAAAGCAAGGTTAATAACATGACAATAGTAAACACCCCAGTCAGCATAAAATGAAATGAAGCCTACAGTATTTTAAATGCATAGGTCCTGTGAAAAAGGATACTGAGGAAAGACCTTTTGTTCATGAGCTTCTATATATAAAAAATTCAGTTTTTTGCTTGTGTCTCAGTTGAAGGTCATCTGTATATGAACAAGAGAAAAATAACCAGCATACTTAGCTGCAAAATGCTGTGATTATATAGCAGTGTTTACAATATTGTAAATACAATGCTTTAATCGAAGATTAATATTATTTATGAAATTAGAGGATTTCCATTAATGGTCAGACATTCATTCGTATGTTCAGGTATTCATTCGTAATTATTGCATTTTGTTTCCTTTTTGTCCTCCTGAAAATAATTTATATGATGTAGAAATTGACAGAAATACTGTTCCTCTACTTCAGCCCTATGACAGAACTAAATCTTGGAAAAACGTCAGAATAGTTAGCTGACCGGTTTCTGAAGAAGCACTTTCTGTAGAAGTTCACTGATGTGTCCCTCATTCAAAATGAAGAAACAGGAGGATATCCAAGCTCAGGACCACATTTACATTTTGATGGGGTCTTGCACTGCTGGTTGGAATTAAGGATGCTTTCTGAAATTGCTGTCTCAGTCTCCAGTCAGTTTCGCCCATTAGAAGGCATTTCCAGAGGGAGCGTGTGCAGAGTATTTGAATTAACGAAAGAAAACAAAACAAACACACCAGTTTTCAGGCAAATAATCACTTCAGTTGTTTTCAGCAAAGAACACCAATTTCTTCACTAAAATTATAAAGAGTATTTGGAAGTTTTCAACACCATTTCTCTTCTCTGAGAAAGCAGAAAATTAGAATTATAATGCCATTCATCAGACAGTAGGCCATCATTTTCCTGAAAGGGGCTAGATCTAGGCTGATTCTGATCAAAATGCAAGAAATCTAATAAAACATGTAGAACACAATAGGCTGTTTTCTTAACCTTCTGGAAAGGGGCTTTTCTACATCTTTGTTTAACAATTTTCTCAATTTGCTTGCCTTTGAAAACTCTGCTGATCACTAATCTCCTCTCCCCACAAAAAAACCCCAAGTTTCATGGTAGCGTAACACCAACACATAAAATTTGACTGAGCAAAAGAATATTCATTTAAAGTAGTTTAAACTTGCATACTACAAATGTTTTGAAGCTAGTCAGAAGAGAACAAGTTATATTAAAATCACATGATAAATCTTTCTTCTAAAAGAGGAAAGTTTTTCAGTTGGTCCCTTAGATTTGTCAAGAAAGTTTCCCCTTTGATTTCAGATCCTTTTAAAAAATGTATTACTTTTAAAATATTGTATTTGTTTTTGTTTTATTTTACAAAAGTTGCTTGTTATTAAAAATGCAACTGAGCACTCTCGACATGAAAATTCAGTTAATACTAAAGAATAAAGCAACATAACACCACCTGTTATACACTTTTTGTTTTCACTTGTTACATACTTTTTTATTCATCCTTCTTAAAACTCACCAACTACAGAAGCGTAAACAGCTGTTAGGACATTATGGCAGTTTGATATATTATTAAATTACAAACTCTCCAACAAAATATGACTGTATTTTCATGGTGAAAAGCTAAAGAAAAGACAAATAGTAATTTCTTGAAGTAGGAACATGCAGCCATTTTCAGAATACTTCCATTTATGAAGATATGGTCAGTGTTGGTTTTTTGTTTGTTTTGGTTTTTTTTTTTTTAATTTTACTTTTTTTCTACCAGATTTTCTGATGATAATTGATTACCTTTCTGTGGATCACTATAACACTTAAAAAATTTATTCTCTTACATGATTTCTAGTTTAGAGAATTCACTTTTTCCATCAGCCTTGTTTTCATTTACTAGACTGTACATATTCAGCTCTTGACTGAAGTGACTAACACAATCCCTAGAGGTATGTAGAAGAAAATACTAAATATAAGTTGAAAGGTCATATTATTTCTGCATGTAGAACTGGTGCTGCTATCTTTGGAAGACTGTCCCCACTTCAGTGTCCAGAGTTCAGACTAGCTGCTGATGACATTGCAAATGCCCACAGAGAAGCCCCAAGCACAATTTTGAAATTTCTTAGTCTGTCAGAGAGTTAGTTAGGAGGTATCAGGTTTAAGCTTATGAGTTTTTAAGAGCAACATTGGTAATGAGCTCTTCAGTTAGCTCACAGATGTTCAGCATGATTTAATGAGTTGAAATTAAAGCAAGAAAAGCTGAAAGTCAAGCTTTGTTTTGAATGAGGTGGGGGTTAATTTCTAGGACAACTGATCATATATTGATGCAGAGAGAATCTACATACAATTTCAAAGACAAGTTTGTAATAATTTTTAACCTGAAATCTGTCTCCTAGTTCAAATGAATATTTGTTCTGTGCCAGGTTACAGCTTGTCTTATGCAGGCAGATCAGGTGACCAGGATCTTCCCTTGTATGCTGGTCCCTCCAAAGTGATGCTCATTTTTGCACTTCTGTGGTCTCTCTCCAGTTTGTCAATGAGATGTCCTGAACATGATACTCCACTTGTGCAGATTTCCCCACTCTAGGGTCTGTCAGCATCTGTGCAGGCAGATCAAAAGCACTGTGAACATTTCTGCTGCCATTTCAGATTCTGCAGAGTATCTTTCAACATCACAACAACCTTCTGCTACCAGGTATGTGTTCCTGCAAATGCAATTTTGATTTGTAGTTTTCTGTCTATAGCTTCACCTCTGAAGATTAGGTAGTTATTGTTTTTGTCACACTGGAGGCCACAAGTCCTCTCACTGTGGGGTTGGAGATTATGATTGCAGAACGTGCTGCAGAAAGCTCTGGACATTATCTTCCAGCCCAGCAGGGTGTCTAAGCAGGTATCCATCTGTCTGTTTTCACAGTACAGAAAAGCCAGTCTACAGTGACAGTCCTGGTGGTGGAAATCCCAGAGAGGTCAAGTGAATATCATCACACAGCCCTTTGTGCACTAACCAGTGGAGGGGCAGAGATCCTGCAGTGTGTCACTTCAGAGATTAGAGGTGGCATTTAACATTGCGCCTCAGGCCCTTTGCAGGCTTCCTGGTATGTTCAACAGCAGTTTGGAGGTGCAGTAGCTTTTGTTAGCAAATGCTATCATTTTGTCTAGAAGGCATGAAACGTAAGTTACGCATCCCCCAAGTAAACAAAAGTCATTCCCAAGACCTGACTCAGAGCTGGGTGGACTTACCAGTTCAGGTCTCGGTGCAGTGCTGTCACAGAGGGCTTCTTCACTTACTGCAGGGCTGTGCAGACCTGGTTAGAATACAGGGTATCAGTTGGCAAACCAGTCAGACCTAAAGAAGGGCTCTGGAGACACACTGTGGCATGCCATGAGGAGGGGAGTGATGCTGTGCTGTAGGCTCTGGCTCCAGAACCATCACTCTTCCTTGAGGAGCCTCTACCATGAGCCAGTAAGGAACACTTGCAATGCAGCTTCCCACATTCACCTTTTGTGGATGGAAGGTATGCATTTTCAGGGCTGTACCAGGACATGAAGCAATCTGAAAACCACACAAAGCAATGGCATATCACTTAAGGGTGTCTCCAGAGGCTTATGGAATAACAGTCCAAAATGCAACGATGAGACCTTAAAATTAATTGGATCTTGTCCAGCTCTTCTGTAATTTTTTTTCTTTTGTTCTGTCAGCTTACTAATTTACATACTAGTCTAAGGTAGCTGACTCTCACCTGCACCAGGACTGTTCTCACATGTCCCATACCTCATGTGCACCATTGAGTGCAGCACAGTGGTGTGAGGTGCAAGAACTCAAGCCATCACTCCAAAGTAAGAAATAAAGCTCTTAAAGGCAGTCTTTGACTCAGCTATAGCAGTTCAGAAACATGAAGATATGACTCCCTTCAGTTTAAACATAATTTCTCTAGATGCACCATGGAATGTATGTTTAACCTATTAAAAAATTAATGTTTGAAAAAAAAAAAAAAGTAGGGTAACCATTTAATAATGTTTGGGACAAAGCAGTCATTTCCCTGATACATTAAAAAATTGCAATGACGGAAGACAAAAGCACTGAACAGGGTATTAAAGAGAAACTCTCCTTCTGCTGTTTGCTTTACAATCTGAAATAAAAAGTTGTATTCACATACATAACCTCCAGCTTTTCAACTCACCTGGAGAGTTCCCCTACCCACAATGCACTAAGTGAATGATTAAAAAGAAATGGGGGCTTAACTGAGGGGTAAGCGTGGGGTCTCTGGAGCTTTGCAAAGCACTGAACCATGCAGCTACAGCTGTCCTCCAAACAAGCCCAACATTCTTTATTTATTTGTTATGAAATATTTATGGATGTTATGAAAGGTTTAAAATAATGTGTCTGTCTCTCTCTCTCCCCTCTTATTTTTGCCCTGGCACAGTGTTTTCTAATGCATAAATAATTCTGGCCTGTGGACAGTGGGACAGCACATTAGGTGGGATGTATCCGCTGTATCACATTCTTTCTGCCTGAGAGAAAATATCATTCCTAGTAATTTTCTACACTTATACAATCTGCGTTGACAGTAAATAATTGATGTATGAATTTAGGACTAAACTCCAACACAATATGACTTTATGTCAAGGGTTACTCCCAGCAGATTTTGAGCTAAATCATCTTGCAAAATGGATTCTTTCAGTGGAAAAAGGGGGAAAAAAAAGCTTTTTGAAATTATTTTAATAGAAAGATGGGACGTCTGCGTAGTGCTTCTTTTGATGAGGTCTTGCTTTGCATGGCTGGTAATAAAACCAAGCAATCTACCCATTATGAGATTGGAAATGTTTCATTTGTGATCACAAATGGATTTTTTTTTTTAGATTGACATAAGCACGTTCTTTTTTGTTCCTCTCATTCTTTCTTTTCCTTCCCCTTTCCTTCTCCTTTCCTTCTCCTTTCCTTTCCTTTCCTTTCCTTTCCTTTCCTTTCCTTTCCTTTCCTTTCCTTTCCTTTCCTTTCCTTTCCTTTCCTTTCCTTTCCTTTCCTTTCCTTTCCTTTCCTTTCCTTTCCTTTCCTTTCCTTTCCTTTCCTTTCCTTTCCTTTCCTTTCCTTTCCTTTCCTTTCCTTTCCTTTCCTTTCCTTTCCTTTCCTTTCCTTTCCTTTCCTTTCCTTTCCTTTCCTTTCCTTTCCTTTCCTTTCCTTTCCTTTCCTTTCCTTTCCTTTCCTTTCTTTCCTCTTAGTTTTTTCTCATTTTTTTTCCATGTTTCTTATCTTTCCTCTCTTTCTTTCTTTCTTTCTTTCTTTCTTTCTTTCTTTCTTTCTTTCTTTCTTTCTTTCTTTCTTTCTTTCTTTCTTTCTTTCTTTCTTTCTTTCTTTCTTTCTTCTTTTTTCTTTTTTCTTACTTTTTACTTTTACTTTTTACTTTTACTTTAATTTTCTTTTTTCTTTCTTTTTCATTTCTTTTTTTTGTGATAAGAGAGTTAGCATGTGATAGGGTGCCCTCTGCTTTCCATGCCTGTATTTTCCATACAAAGTACAATTATGTTTTAAATTACAAGCTGGAAATATCTACAACTTAAAAATACATAACTGGAAGAAAGGCTTCACATAAAAGATTACAAATTTCCTCCTAGTGCTTCAATTAAAATCCTTTTCATCATGAGAAAGTGGTTGCCATCAGACAAAAAAGAAACAAGGCAAAAAATGGATTAGAGAAGAAACCTTTTATGATAGAGATGGAACTGAAATACTCAATACCTCTATATATCTTAATAAAGACTAGACAGGAAGATCAAAGAAAAATCATTGTATAAATAACCCATCATAAAATGCTCTTATTTAGAGGAAGGGAATTAACAGAGTGGGGTGGGATTTATTTGTTTGGTTTTCATTCTTTTTTATTTCACGATTTAATGCACAGCAGAATATCTCCCATTATACTAAATATTTGCACCTCTGTTGGTACACCAGTCATATACAGTTTATTTTAAATTAAAATATCATCACAGTCTTTGAACAAATATCAATATCATTATCTTTGTCAGTGATTCCTTTTCTGCCTAAAATTGTAATGACACTTGTTTACTTATGTTAAACCTCCACTTGTGGAAAATTAGTGAATTTGTTGTGATATATAAACTGAAAAGCAAGAGAGCTTTTTGTTAAATGGACAAAACCGTCTCCTGGGACAACAGGGACAAAACTCTCTCTTATTTCTCAGCATTCAAGTAAATATCTACTAGTGACTGTTCTATAGATGGCACTCATGCCTCTAAGCAAGAAGCACAGATCCAAGTTCAGGTGAGTAATATTAAAAACAAATACTTTGATCTGAAGAAAGCTTCCTAAAACATTGACAATTTTTTGAGAAATAACAAAATGTTTTTTCCTCTTATTTATAGATTTGGCATCTGAGACTGCAAAATAGCAAAAAAAGATATCTCTGATCTAGAAGAAGTGGTTTGCAGTAAACTACTTTCTTGTGCCTTTGCTTGAGGGAGTTATGTATGCTGTAAGTTCTGTGATTTTCTGGAATAAGGAGAGGGAAGGGTTGAAAGCAGTCATTGTTTTAGTTAGAGAAGGTGCAATTAAGACATGTAATATAACAGAATTTTCTGCAATTTCTGCAAGTTAGTCAAATTGTTTTTAGGAGTGCTCTCTTGCAGGAATGTTGTTCAGCTTGGTACTAATGTAACTGCAACTTCCTAAATGTTCCTAAAAAATGCAGTACATGTAACTTTTACAAGACAGAAGTTTAAACCAAAATACAAAACATGCACTTAAGAGTTTAGCAAAACCTGAAAACTCTTTTTAAACTGTTAGCAGATAGAACTTAGGAACCTGAAATTAAAAAAAGCTGCCCAGCAAGAATCTGTCATCTCTAACAGTAACAACATCTTTGGCTGAGTCTTGACTGAACTGGTTATCAGTATAATTAAATATCTAAAAGTAAGTAGCATCCTGATTAATGAGGAAGACATTCAATTTTCTGAATAGGCTGATCTGCAAATCCAGAAAATCAGAAGTGCTCTTCAGACTATTCCAACTTGAACTCCAAACTCTTAATTGCTACACCCCAGTACAAAGGGATAAAAATTCATATATCTCAAATATCCTGGCACAGTCCCTGTAGAAATAAGTCTGTCTTGGGTCTCCGCTTAAGTGATGAAGCTGGAAGAGGCCTCTGTGAAGATGTACCCTTGGGTCTTAGGGTACTTGGTGTCATTTAGCTGTTTCAAACATGATCATGAGGGGTAGAGATCCTCCCTGACAGAAGCATTATCAGGGGTCTGCATGTAATATAACAAGCATTTAAGAATCTGTGTTGTTCCCATCACTTCATGTGGTGTAAACTTAGATCTGAGAAAGAGAATTGCTTTCTGCAACATAAAGGGGAAAAGGTAAGTCTACTATTCCCACTGACTTCAAAAGAAAGTAGGCTTCATTCACCAACCTTGAATTAGGCCCATAAATATAAAATAAAATATGCTTAAGGAGGACAAAGTGAACCGAAAAGATTAAAGGATTAACACTGACAGTTGCAAACCCCACAAAGGCGTCAAAAGCCACTCTCATTGTTCTGTCCCTGGCAGTAACTGTAGCAGATGCTGAGGAAATGAATGAGAAACCAAAGTACAGCTTGCTCTTTCATTCAGAATGGCCTCTTTCCTTGTGAGGATCAGTGGGTCAGGGGCTTCCTGAGACAGAATTTGCAGCAATGATGTGTCCTTTTGTTTTTGAAGCCATATATACCTTTGGCATCTGCAACATGCAGTGGTAGTGAATTCTGTGAATTATTCTGTATATTATTTTATACAAAATAACTATGTGGTTTTTTGAAATGAATGTTCTCTTTTTGCATGTGAGACTTCTCTCTGATTCTTATATTGGGAGCCCCCTAAATCTTCTGTTCTATTAGAAGCAGTAAACGGCTTTTCTCCACTCATATTATTGGCATCTCTGATTATTTTATATATCCACTCACTTTCTGTCAGTTTGTTTTTGGGTATTTTCATACTGTAGAATCCAAGAATATTCAATCCCATCCCATATGGGATCCTGGATCTTTGATCATCCCTATCTGTACTGGCCTTTGTTCTGCTATATAATTATTCAGATTGAGTGTCCAACATTGTGATCAATGTCAAAGATACAAGTTCTTTGTGGTTTTATGTATAATGCAGTTGTGTAATGTTTTTTGTTTTGTTCTCTATGCTTTTCCAAATAATTCCTTATATTCTACTTGTCTTTTTGGTGTCACTGAACACTGAGTTGTTGTTTCCAATGAATGGTCCACAGAGACTCCAAGATTACTCTTCTGCATTGAAATATCTAATTGAAAGCCCACAGCTGTATATATGTATGGGTAGAGTAATACTCCTCACTATGTATTATTTTACATTTCTCAAGACTGATTTTCATCTGTCATTTTAATTCTTCATCACTTTGTATTGCTAACACTTTCTCCAGATCCTCAACCAGCGATAGTTTTGAGTATCCTGAACAATACTGTTTTACTAGTAAACTTTTCCACTTCATTTATAAGGCTATTGAAAGAATTTCTATATTCAGGCAGGATAGAAGGAAACTGATGTTGTAAGATGTGGCAAATACATAGACACATGTTGAAAATACTATCAGAAGGACATGGTAAATGCCTCCCGCAGATCTACAATGTTACCATTTGCAAGCATCCATTCGTGTTATGTTGGCACTTACTCAGCCTTTCTGAGGCTCTCATAGGTGATTTTCCAGTTCTTCCTACTGGTTAGGTCCATGTGTTGTTACAGGATTATTTTTACAAAAAAAAACTATGCAGTGGGGAAAAAATAAAAGCATTTCTTACTTCTATAGGTGCTTATGCTAAATCTTATTTCTTTCACAGGAAGAAAAAATAATACTCCATGAAGAAGCCAGAAATCAATACAAGAATTTGCCACCAAGTAAAGGTGAATTTTCTAGGAAGTAAAAATGAATCTGTTGGACTGGTGGAATGACCATGGCAGACTCTGAAGTTTGGATGGCAAAAGTATTTCATGGCCATCTCAGAAAATTTTCCGATTATGGTGTTTGCCCTTCCCTGGGATAGAGACTGAGCTTTGGCTAGTGTCAATGGTATAGTATTCACAGGTACATACAGTGAGGTGACCATAGAATATGTTGCACAAATGACTGTATCTTGCATCATTCACTAGTTCTTCTAGAAATATATTAGGATGCACCACTCAGTAGCCCTCAGAGGGAGCAAAGAGGTGCAAGGAGAGAGAGGGAAGGAACCATGCTACTAAACTGTGAATAGATGTCAAAACTTGCTGAGTTCCAGCTCAGAGTTTTAAAAACTATATCCTTATATAGGATCCAGTGAAAAGACATGTACCATTTTAAAGAGACTGGAGTGGAAAAAGTGTTATCTGAGATTATCTGAGGCAGAAGTTTTACAGCGAAATTAATGGGCATAGTATCAGGAAAATATTGTGTTAGCTGTTCCAATGTATCCCTGGTTTTGTCCTTCTACTGTAAGATTTCAGCTAGCTGAGGGTTTCTCATATATTGCTGACACCACATATTCAGAAATTAAGTATGACACCTGAGAAGCTGAAATCGCTTCAAGTGCTATGAACTGTCTGTTTCTTTTCTTTTACTCAGCTTCTGGAGGTTTTTGAAGCTATGTGATTATTTCACGTTCAAAACTTAGCCCTAAATACAGACACAAAGTACAGCCTCATTGATCTCTGGATGCTGGAGGACTTTGGTTATTCTCTTTTGTTCCAGGAGTGAGAGAATCTGTCAGCTCTCTACACAGAAAGTCAGAAATGAAGAATTTTACTACTTCCCTGATTTTACTTCCTTTAACTTCCTGAATTCTACAGTTCAGTGACTCTGGATCCTTTCTGTTGATGACACCTGGCAAGGGCTGTGTAACTGTAGACATGAAGGATCATAGTCAATAAAACCTTCTTGAGCCATGGTGGGGGCAGGACAGGGAAACTGTGCCAAACCTTATGGTACATAGGTATATATACCAGAGAGAACAGGTATACCAGGGTGCATAGGGTGGTAGTAGGTGCTTCAGATCACTGGAACAGATGCAACTATTTGGTAAAACTGCAACATGGACATTAATAAGCAGTAGAAAAGGCTTGATTGTTACTGTTAGATGTGTTAATTTAAACACACGCTGGGAGTGTCAGGGCCACTTGCTATGGTTTGCAACAATCTGGGAAGCAAACACCATCTTTGCCTTTCCTGGTCTATGTCAGTGCTCCTTCCTGTCTAGGTCTAGTTTAACTGTTAGCAACCTTCACATGGCATAGCTGAAGTTGGGCTCTACACTAGTATAGCTACAAGCTGTAAGGGAAACTCCAGCTCTTGCAAACAGATAACCCAAATGAGTGACACGCTGTGTTAGGCTATAAGCAGGCATAAAAGACCTGTATGTAGGCTAACTTTACATGAAATTTGCATTACTTGGTAATTTTAAACTTGTTTTCCTTGTCTCTTATCTATCTCTCCCTTTCCTTACTGCCTACACAGGGTCATTTCATTTCCTGCACTTCAGAAGTCTAATGCTTTTCCTCCCTATCACATGATGATTGAGGAACTCCCTGGGAGCTCTAAGACCATTCTGGATTTGACCACGCTTGAGCCAGAATTTAACTTGTGGCAGCCTTAATTCCACTTTCAAAAGTTAAAAGTATGTCCCATGAGCTCCTTTCCCCATCCCTTTTTTCCTAGACCTTCTTGTCTGACAGCAGTCTAAAGGGGGGTGGGGTGGGTGTGTGTGGAAATCATAGTCTGGAGACTCAGTCCATACTGAAATACAACCTTAAGGCAAAAATATCAAAAACCAGAATTTGGAGAGTTAGCAATGCTGTCACAGTGTTTGCTTGCTCATAAAGGCAATTACACATGAATTGTGTAAGCATTTATAACACTTCTTTCTGGAGTGAAATGTTCATCAAGTATTTTCAGCAAAGGCAAATATTTTCTGTACTACTGCTTCATGTTTCACAGCACAAGTTAATGAGTTGGCTGGCACTTTGATGTTCAATGTGTTAGGCTTCATTGTAGTTCAGAATCTCAGTCCCTGATCATTTATGTCATTTTGTGAATTTATCAAAGGACAGGTCTTGTGAGACCTGCTCGTGGGCTTCCTCCCCACACTTGTCTCCTCCCCCCAGTATGTTTTAGACTGTCTATGCTGCAGTTGCTGTAGTGCAGTGAAGTGTAGCAACACCTGAGCAAACTTAAATTAGGCCTAGTTGTCCCAGGTACAATGTGAGCTCATTTACCACTCTGAGGAGGGAGTGCTGAGCTGTACCAGGACTGGAGGAGTGATGCTGGTACCTGAGCTCGCTCCTTCCCAGCTCACTTAGATGTAAGAACAATCAGCCAGTCATGCTTTCATCTGCGGTGCAGCCAGATTCCCCTCTGTCCTATACTAAAATGAATTAACTTCTGATGGGATACTGAGTGATGAGGATGACAGGGAGTCACAGAGGGTCATATTTTTCTGCTATGTCTAATGCTAGATGAACAGTACTGCAATGTTATGAAGATGGTATTGTATTCTAAACATGTTTTTCTTGATTTCTTAAATTCCTCCTAGAGCTTTTTATCGATAGATTTTGCAGCCCTGTTGATTCTGCTTTGTCCCATTTATACATTTAAATCTACTGTTCACAAATTCTTCAGTCTCAAGTACTAGTCTTTGTGATATGAAATTCATTTTGCCACATAAGACTCCTCAGATTTCCTCTTACTGTGTCAGCAGTGTGTCCCACCAGAATATAGCTGGACAGTTCCTCACTATTCTGCTCAAGGTAAGTATTCTGAAATTTTATTACTTTTAATGTGAAAACTGGATTCATGAAAATTTGCATTCAGAAGTTCTGCTTCCATTGACTCATGAATGTTACAGTTTGAATGGCTCTAGTATCCACTCTCAGCAATTGGCCACTTATTGGAAATGGGTTTTTTTTGTCACGCATCTGGTGAGGTACATCACTGGAAAAAAAAGTACACATATGGATCCCAATATATAGAAAAAAATGAAAGTTTAGAGTACATTTCTGTTCATTTTTTTCCATCATAGACAAAACAAATTTTTTTCAGCTATTTCCTCTTTTTCCAGGGGGGAAAAAAGTAAATATTTTCAGTGTAAAGGCAGGCAGTTACAGAAAATCAAGCTTCAGCCCCAACCCTGAGTACATACTCGGGCAGATAACCAAAACAGAGAACATTCCAAACACAGCTGCTTGACTTCCAAGTGAATCATGCTATTTGCATTGGGAAAATGAACCCCTTTTTTTTCAATATTTTGCTGTATACTGAATTGAGATGACTAGCTTTTCTCTCTGTTTCTAGTAGTGAGCACTATTGTCTGAGGTAGATAGAAAATATTGAAGCAGATCTTTTGATAAAATGCTGAGTGCTATACTGCATGAACTGAAAAGTGAAAGCTTCTTTCATTTTAAGAAATACGCATAGAATATAGGTAAGAATTACAATCGGTCTAAATTTCCTTTCCCTTTACTAAAATTTTAGTATTTTATCTTCTAATATGAAAATGAATGTGTCCAGTCTCAAAGGTGAAAGACAATCGTGCTTCAAGTTTCTGCAATTTCCTCTTGGCCTGAGTTCCATATTTTTGTCTTGACAATGTCTCCGTAACGTACAGATTTTATACATAAAGGTCTGTGGAGAATGGTGTGAAAACAGGTTTATGGATTAGAGAGTTGGTGGCAGCCTTTGGACAGGTGAAAATTATTAAAAAGGGCTGATGAATTGCACAGTGAGTTTTTGTTGCCAGATCATTCTCAAATCAGTAATGAAGTTACAGACTAATTAAGTTAATCCCTTTTCTTTCCACCTGAATGACTGGAGCACAGAATCAGAGCAGCTTGACATGCAGGTTTTTTTAGAAAGTGACCCTCCACTGTGGATCATCCTTTTACTCTCTGGCATGTCTTTGACGTTGTTCTTGTGCTCTTAGTGCTGGTACAGAAAATGGCAAAATCTCCATGTCCCTCCAGCCCAGTCTTTGTAGAACTCCAGTCTGACATTAGATATAACGACAGGTGCAGAAAGCTGTTTTGATTAGTATCAAAAAAGTCTGTTTTCAAGACTTCTCTTATATGTGTAAGAGATTAGGGGAGGAAAGCACATTGAAACGGAAAAGCGAACATGGAAAACAAGAATTAAACAAATATTTGATCCCATAAAAATTTAAACCAGCATAACTAATATTTAGGGGAATATTTACATATTAGGAAGAAAAAAAACCAAAATCTCAAAAAGCATCCATTTAAATACCATCCTTTCAAGAGGTTAGATCAGCATATGCTGACAAGAGGCTTGTGTTGTGGTTTTTGTAGTACTCTTAGCCTAATTAACAAATGCATTACTGGCACAAGTGAGCCTGGAACAATTGCCAGTCAGAACACTCAGAGACAAGCCACCAGGGAACACTGGATAGCAATAAAAAGCCATGGCTGCTTATTTTTAATTCTTTGGAGGGCCAATTCAAACAGCAAATGTAATTACAATTCTGTAAATAGAACACCCGAAAGCACTCCTTCTGGCATTAGTATGCATATCTTTGATATTTGTTTAACAAATGATCAAGTAGCCCTTTCTCTATGTTGCTTCTTAGTTAAGGGGTTTGCAAATTTGAAAAGCAATGTTGAAAATACCATATAGCTGTGTAGGCTTTCATTTTCAAATGCATTGAAAATCACTGATTTGGCTAGTGAAAGAGCCTGAATTGTACTTCAGGTACAATAAGTGGAAGAGGAAGGTTTGCAAATACCTTTTGTGTTGGTATTCCTTTATTGGAAGACCAGACACTGATTATGTTGGAGCATGATAAAGCCAAAATTTTTTCAAAGGGAAATGATAGCATTTGAACATCTAAATGCTAAACCAAATGATCTGTGATTCTGCTCTACTTTCACTTAACACAAAAACAAGAGTCAAAATAGAAAGAAGAAAACTTTACTGTCCTTCAGATGTGGCATACTTTCCCATTACCTGACATACTGAGTGTCTCAGCAGGATGTTATCCTACTTTGTAGCATTTTGTGCAGCAGGAAGGCTTGCTGTGGTAGGTTAATTCAGAGAAAGAGCGAAAGTGGCTAAGGCACAGCAAGATGTGATCATAAATTAATAATGTTCAATGGACTGTGACAGAGAGCTGCTATTGGTGTTTCAGGTCAGGATAATCCCTAGACTCAGTTTAATTTCAAAAATGGCAGCCATATATTTCATGTGCAAGTAGAAGAACACAGAAGTCTTGCGGGGGATAGAAAGCTCTTAGAGAGATGAAGGCAAGTACCAGAGGGAGAAAAAGGTAAAAAAGAATAATAATAAGGCCAAAGCAAGGTAAACTATCCTACCATCTGTACATCAGTACTTGATAAACGTAGTAACATTGACAGCATGGTTCCTGTATTAAAGATTCATATGATCAAAAATCTCAAATTCTTGCTAAGGTATTCCTAGTTTTCTTCTGACTTTGAGAGTTAATTGACAGCTTTTTTCCACTAGCCAAATAGGTAGGCAAGGATCGGTATCAGCTGTCATTAAGATGTGAGAAAGGGAAAAACATCTTTAAAAGTTCTTTCTGTGCCCTCTCCAATCTCCCTCCCTGCCCCAGTTTCATAGTTTTTGTTGTTTTTTAAGAAACAGAAGCCACCCGTTTGGCTACCAAAACCCATATTTATCAACTCTTTTAATTTCTTTATTGTTCAACAGCCAGTGCTTGACACTGACTTTAAAAGACACTGCTACATTCTCAACAGTTAAAATCATACCAAGTTATTTGTGCAGCAGGCACAAATATTTCCCTTGTGTTCCTAGTATTTTTAAAATTTTACTGCTGTAATGTATTTATTTTTCTGAATTTACAATGGTCAGAGAGGAAAGCTCTGTAATTTGTCTGCTTCCAGTTTGCTTTAAAAGCACCTGTTCATTCAAAGTGGTGTGGTGGGGCAGGAGGGAAGCTGGCTGCTTGTTAATCCTAGCTGGTGTGCTTCACCTCTGCCCAAGCCTTCACAGGAGGAGGAAGGAATGCTCTTTCATGACAAGAAACAGTCTGCTCTGTCAGGGATGCTTGGCAACTCAGTGTGGGGCAAGGCGAGAGGGTGGCATCACGGGATACTTGGTTTTGTTACTCAGCAAGCTAGTTTCAGAGCATGCACTTCCTTAGCCACTACCCTGTGGCCATGCTGTGTATACAATGGCTCTGTTCAATTTTTTTGTGTTGCAAATCAACACACACCAAAGTGATGCAAGTTAAAAATAACCTTTAAAAAGGTTATTTGTAAGTCAGATCATTTCAGAGAGCTGATTTACAGTTCAGCCTCCAAAATTGTTGTCCGGGCACTGCTGAATGGGCAGTGAACTAGTGTGTGAAAACAACTGCTTGGGAAAAAGAGCCTTTTAATTTGGCTTTGCAGCCAAAGTCAATATATCTTGTACTCATGTCCTGAGACAGACAGCAAACAGGGTGCTTGCAGCATGAAAACCAACAGGGAGACTTCTGAAAGGAACAGGAGTCCTGGCTGCAGCAAAGACCAAACTCCTAACCCAAAGGCTTAAAGGTGATGGACAGCAAGAGGCTTCCCTAGGGACTGTGTGGGACTGTTGTAGCTGAAGAAGCCAACAAAAAGACCAGAGGAAAAAGTCAATTCTCAGAAAGACAGTGCACAGACTTATTTTTCTAAACCTTCATTTCACCTGGTTTGCTTTTTCCCAGCAGATCTGCATGTCTCCTGTCGGAGGTTATCCCCTTGTTCTATTTTTATTGCTGATAGGCTCAAGCTTTGGAGGCTTGTACTACACCCGTGGTGGGGGGAGTGGGGGGGCAGATTGCACCTCTTCATTGTGATTAGCATGGGATCTCCTCACAGGGGAAGGCTGAATGTGAAGAGAACATTTAGTCTGCAGCAAAAGCTAACCATGACAAAAGGAGGAAGTTTGTCTTCTTCTCAAGTAGGTAGGTGGTGTTAGGGAGGAACAGGACCTTTGTGGTGGAGAGGCCAGTAACTGGCTGAGCTTACTCCAGAAAATTAATTAATACAGCTGTAGCAGGGCAGCACTTAGTCTACAAAGTATTACTTTCAGTTGTAAAGCTAACACAGCAAGATGCTTACTTTAAGGCTGAGCATCAGAGACAAGCCCCAGTACCCACCTCCCAGGGCCAGAAGTTTTAAAGTTAGGGGGAGTGATATCAAGAGCATCTAATCCCTTTCCTAACTTTTGGATCTTGTCTTTAAGCTCCAGTGAAAACTATGTATTCCCCAACTTGTCTTGCCTGTAGAGCTGAAGCTGCTATGTGGTATGATTGTGTTGTCTTCTGAGTTTGTGTCACAGTTGGAAATGGAGGTGGTGGTCAGAGATTGTCAATCAACTGACCAGTGGTGAAAGTTGTCACACAGTGTGTGAAAGATGGTGACTTGATTTGGTCTTGAAAACATTTGAGCCTACTTGTTCCAGCTCTCATATGAATGATTTAAGTACCCTGTAGGAGATATTCTGGAGGTTCAATTTGTTTGTTTTAATATTTCCCATCTGTTCCATATTGCATAAAGTGATAAATCCTTATTGACTGTAATTCTACAGAGCAGTGGGTACAGCAGATAACATGGTTCTAACTCCTGCTTCAGTCATTGATGTATAATGTTTTCACTGAAGAGTGGATGTGTAATAACTAAGTGCCTCCACTCCACATTCACTCAGACATTGCCATTTATATCAGGAGTTTACACAATCCAGGGGTTTGTTTAGATCTGACCATAGCACAAAGTAAAGTAAGCAATAGGAGTTATAAGAGCTAGATCTAGGTTTTGTCAGAATGCAGAGTAGGAAAACTAAAATCTGATAGTAACGACATATAGGAATGTAGACTAGATGGGCAAAAAAAGAGTAAGAAACTACAAAAGAGTTATAAAAAAATATCTCCCTCTGCCTATCTTTGGTCTGATTCTGGCATTTCAATGGAGTAGTAAATTGCAACCAATTCTGTGCAGTTTCCTCTAATCCTTATGGAAAGTCTTCCTTATCCCTCCATCCCTTATGTCTAGGTATGTGTCAGATGCTTTCTTTCTTTTTCTGTACATCTCCCTTAACCTCTTAAAAATTCTTTTCTTTACTTACACTTTCAGAAGTTTCCTCTTACCCAGAACAACTGCAAATAGGCAGCTTTCCCCTATTCTGCACAACCATGGCCTTTCAAAGTTGCTGAAGGGAAAATCTAGTGAGCAGCAAACAAGTAAACCAGTTACCCTGTCTCCTTGCTTCTGATTTCCTTTGCTATTGCAGTCAGTATCTTTTCAGACAGTAAAACTACTTTTTCCCTGACATGCGATCTGGTCACAGGCCTTGTTAATAATTTTACCCTAACCTGATTTACTGGGATCTGGTTCTCTGAATCTCTTCTGTTTATCACAGTCACCACAGAAGTAGTGTAAGACCAAAGTGTTCTGTCCTGTTTGTCCTTTTCTAGCAGCGCTATGAATGTTAGAAGGCCTTAGACCTGCTTCTGCTTCCCATGGCCCAGATGGATGCTTTGATGCCACAGAGCTCACCACAAACTGCAAAAGCCAGCTGAGAAACAGCTGGCCCTAAGCTTGGTGATACTGGTGTCTGAACTACCTCCTTCATGGCCAGGTTGTTGGTGTAGATTTGGAAGCTCAGTCATGCTCAGATTTTCCATGCGGTTCCATGTTTAATTGTATAGGATCAATATTTTCTATCAATTTCCCAAAGTTTTGTTTTAGGACTTTTTCTCTCTTCTCTAGCAGATACATATTAAAAGTTTTATCTAGTTTGGAAGGCTTACCATTTTAAGAAAAAATTTCCAGAATTCCAACCAGAGATTTCTCTTGAACTAGAGTTTATGAAAAACAAGACAGAGCTTAGCTTTTAGGTCCTTTTTTAACATTTGATGACTGAATATGGAAAAGTTTTCATTATTTCTGCTAAAATAAAGTATAAAATAACTATAAGTTTTAAAGATTAATTATAAAGCCTTGGTAAATACTCAGATAAACATTCAATTTCATATGAAAGATACGTTATCTGAGGAATAATATGCAATATTCAAAAGCTGATTGTGCATTTAATTAATCAAAATGTAAATTAAGAGTAAATAGAAGAACATATATATTAAGACAGAATTCTGCTCACTTTCATTTTTCCACTAATTCCTATTTTATACAAAGCACACACTTATGTTTTTAGATGTTTGTGAACAATTCATAGATTCACAGCACAGTATTTTATGCTGACCTTTTAATTTATTTTTTTTTCTCTGAGGAGAAATGTGACAAGTATGTGATGTCAGGTAATAAACCTGTTTTTACAGAGCTGCAGCCTAATATGCAGATGTGACACTTTCGACACTTTTTCTTAGAATTAGCTGTAAGCTTTTCTTTATATGGGCTTAGTGAAAGATTGCTTACTTTATTTTAGATATTATTCTACCAGTTTAGAATTTGGGTTCTTGGGATGACATAAGCTGGAGTTAAAATAAACTGCTTCAAACGCTTAGGGATATGGTGTAGTTGGGAACTGTCAGTGCTAGGTTAACGGTTGGACTAGATGATCTTCAAGGTCCTTTCCAACCTAGATGATTCTGTGATTCTGTGATTATGTGAAACATGGTTCTTTGGGTTCCCCAGGAAGCACAAAAAACCCAGACTTCTGAGCAAGTCTGCATGGCTTCTTTTTGGAGACAATGGCCTGATATACTTTGGTTTTAACCTTTGGAATTAAAATGTAAAACCATAACCAACAGAAAAAAACATGGTTTCTCATCCCTAAGATTTTGTTCCTTGCTTCACTGTGGACATTTTCACCTGTGAAGTTTTGTGTCCAATGTTCTAGCAAATATTTCCCCCCTGAAAAATATTAAATACTTTAGTTGTGTGCAGACATTGAAAATATCTAACTATCTTTGTCTCTCTGAGTCCAGCAGAATTGAATCTATGTTATTTTTTATTTATTTCCTAATTTCAAATTTGACATTGTCTATATACATTTGGAGAAGAAGGAAGCTTAATTATCCTTCACAGAGAAGACAACCTACACATCTGGAGGAAGGGGAAAAAAGACTTAGGAGGTGCATCCCTCATTGGAGAGATGCCACAGCAATACAAAAGGATTTAAGCAGCATGCTGCCTGAATTTAACTGGTGTGATATAGCCACAAAAGCTTTGGGTTTGGGAATGACTGGCTGTATTCATTTATGAGGATATTCCTCTACTGCAAGAAAAGGCAACCATGTAAAAGAGTTGCTCTTCTTGCACAGAAGCTCTTTCAGTGCAAAAGAGTTCTTTGTAGCTGTGGTTCCACAACACTCAGGTGTAGGGTAGGATGTAGCGAACTTCACCTGCATAGTATTGCTGACAAAGCATGGAAAAGAAGCTCTTGGGACTGGGGGTTGGCCCTGGCCTGCAGTGGTGTCTGGGCACCTCTAGCTATCATCAACAGGGGTGGAGCTGCCTGTGGCTGCACTGGGGCCGAGCTGGCACTGAGCCGCTTCAGCCAGGCCCTGTGAGGAACGGAATGTTTTAGAGTGGACATGACCAAAAGAATGCAGGCACCTGTTTAAAATGCTAAGACCAGAAAGGAGGGATGTTGTGGTCAAGGGTGCTAATTACTCCCAGGTTATCCTCCAGGAGAGCTGCATGTTAGCTCACAGCAGAGGTGCACAGGGGGAGCATCACACAAACCCCTGAAGGCTGGAGCTGTTCATTTGTCACGTTTCTGGCTGGAGTAGCCATAGGTTTGTTCCTGCGCATCAGGAGGCAAGGAGGGATGTAAACAGAAGGCTGGTAACCACCAGGGACCAGCCTCCTCTCTTCATCTTTCCTTCAGGGATGGCTCATTGTCTCCCATTAAGGACGATGCTGTCCATACTGCTGTCGTTGGGGCTTATACATATTTGTGAAAGTTTACCCAGCTAATTTAATCAGACACATATAGCCTCTGTGGAAAACAAGGACTGAGTTTTTTGGGTTTTGTTTAATGATTCTCTCACACACTTCTGTGCATCCTTAATATGTGTCACAGTAAGTGATCTGATTTTCAAAGTACTCAACACATCCTCAGGTTAATGACCACGACTATCTTTGAATTAGTTGTGTTGCAGAAGGCAAGGTATTTTTCCCATTGTTTTTTGTTTAAAACAATGAAAAACATCGGTTGGTTCTGGCAACAATTGCAAGACTGTTTCAGAAATAGTGATTTTTAATGATTTTTTCACATCTCATTTTTCAGTTTTCTGAGTGTTTGAGTTTTTGAGCTTTTTTAAGTCTTCCCTTCCATCCTTTTTATTATTTTTTTTTTCTACACAAAAGCTGTGATTTGTCTCATCATCTCATAGCTAGAATATCCTGGTATTCCCTATAGTATCCCTTAACTATGGGATAATAAATATCATGGGATATCAAGAAATGGCAAAACTGAAGCTTTCTTTTTCCTCTGGACTATGTTGACTCTGCATAGGTTCACTCTCATGAATGGCAGAGGGTTTGAAAAAATTAGAAGATTCATATAAACAGACATTTTCTTTTTCTCTTCTACATTTCTTTCCATGTTTCTCTAAGCATTCTCCACAAGTATCTGATAAGAAAAAGATCTCCTTTCCTACACTGAAGTAGAATATTTAAGAAAGATGAGAGGAAGTAGTTGGTGCTTGAAACATCTGACTTGATTGCGCTCTAAAGCACAAAATTACATATAATTATGAGAAGTGAAGAAACACTGTTGATAGCAGAGTACAGAATCAGTGTGCCCAGTGGTGGTAACCTCACAAGCCACATGGAGCAGGTAAAGAAGGAAATGTTCACTGTCTCCTGTTGAAGATTTGGAAAGTATCAAACAAACAGGTGGCTGATTCAAAACAGACAAGACAAGGTGTTTCTTTTGCAACGCATAGTAAAATGTAGAACTGATTGCCTCAGGACACTACTAATGTTGTTCACACATGAAATCAAGAAACAGGTAGAAAAACTCACGGTAGAAAAGTCCATCTAAATTAATTATATACAAGGTTCATTCTTCCAGCTTAGGAAGACCTCAGCCCCCAGATCTCAAGACCACTGGAAGCCCATAGCTACATGATGTCTAGAGTTTGGGAACCCCTTGACTGTTTCCCCAAAAGATGGAGATCTTATAGTCTTACTTAGGAGTTTGATTTTGTTTGATTTTGTTGGGGATGACTGGGTTGAATGGGTTTTCCATGTGTGGACATGCTTATGACCTTAACAAAGTATTTATCAAACATTTAATTATCTATCCCAGGTCAAAGGACCAAGACTTGTTGACTCTTCTTTCTGTCTTTTCAGGGCCAGATTTTGTTGTCACTATTTTTTCTTACTTACTTTTTCAAAATAAAATGCTCATTGTGCCTAGCCATCCTGGAATTTACTCTCTTATAAACTAGCAGGGGACTCCTGGTCTGTGCAGAAACAAAGTGGCCCTTAAAGAATATCTCATCACTTCTCACTCATCAAGTATATAGCAGCTCTCCTGTTTTGTTGTTGTCAGATAACACATAGGTAAATGAAAGGAGCAAAGCAGGGAGGCACACACAGAAATAAACTTCTTGTGGGGCATGAGAAATTTCACTCATCCTTCCTCCACCAAAGAAATAAGAAAAGAGGATGTAGAAGAGAGGTTGGCATTGCAAGAATCCTTAAATTGTGAATTCCACAGTTACAATTTCCTTTGACATGTTTATTGAAAAGAAGTGAGAAATCTTCAAAATGAAGAAGTAAAATTCCATATAAAATATTACTATCCTGAGTAGTAGAATGGCAGTAAGGAGGAAAAGAAAGGACTACATGGTAAAATTATATGAAATTATATGAAGTTTATTTTTGTCTAACACCTATTAACATAGAGGAACTTGACATGCTGATCCCCTAGGGTGTAACTTCCTAGTTACTCTGCTACTTGTTACCACAGCCAGCTAGCAAAAATAAAAGAAAATCTAAATCATATATCAGTCTCACAGCTACAGTACTTGGATAAACACAAGGAAAATGAAGGGTTGGAAGTGGTTTTTCTTGTACGTGCTGGTTAAATTGATTTATATCTGTCTGCCACTGAAAGTCTCTTTTAAAACTAATGATTGTGGCTTCACGTAGAATAGTTGATATTCTGACCCACATCCTAAGGGTTTCCTTCAGTCCTTAGCAAACAGAAATAAAAATGACCCCAGGAGCTAGCAGCCTCCACTGAGGTGCTGAATCAATGACATCTTCTTTGTCCAATTCCCCCCCCCTTTTTTTTAAAAAAAAAAAAAAGAAGAGCATTTGATCTTTTTTCCCCCCCTTTTCCTTCTTCTTTTTTTTTTTTTTTTTTTTTTTTTTTTTAAATAATGCTTAAGGGCAAACTCTTCTATCCCTTCTCCTTTTGAATGTTGCTGATGTACCAGGTTCTTTCTAAACTCCAATAACAGACCACTACAATATAACTGGCTGGGCTTGGCTGCCAATCTATAATGTTCTTGGCCATGATTAATCTGATAAATAATAAATATATCAATCTAGTCTTTTAGACAAGGACAAATTCTTACCAGCGGGGAGGCACGAGGCCTCTTTTACAGCTGCCTGTAGTGCTGGAATTAATTATTTAATGCTTAATTCTTCAGGAAATGAGAAAGTTTTGATTAATGTTGTCCAGTGTCATTTCTTGCTTGTTTGATATGTGTCAGATAATTTTTCCTCGGCAGTCGCTCTGAAGAAGCCAGAGGCTACTGTCACTGGGATCAGACACTGAATTTCTAGAGATTAATTGAAGTGAAAATTTAGAGAAATGCACCATAAGTGCTTGCCCAAGATAACCTTTCACAGACTAAATTTAGCCTCCTTTGGTAATGTTAGCCTTCTATTGCCCTAGTGTAAAACATTTATTTTTAATGCTGTGAGAAACGTATTTTGTTTCTTCGTACTTATTTTCCTATTTATTTTTTGACTCCACGTATGTCATCATGATTAAAATATTTAGGGCTTGACTCTCCTCCCATTTACCCCACTGTAATTCTGCAGCTTCCATGGAGATCAATATAATGCTTATTAGTTCATTACAGAAGGAGATAAGTCGTTAGAGTCGAGCCATAAAATTAGAACTAGGTAAGCTAGGTATCAGTACTACCTGCAGATTGTGTTAGCTCTAGCTCTGCAACAAAGTCTGAATGCTAGAGGCTTGTTTCTCTTGTTATTTGTGCCAAGGTGTTTCAACTAGCCTCATCAGATTTGCTGATTACACATATTAGTGTGAATTAGACAGACATCACTCCTGCATTCACCTGATGTTTTGTGCAAGATGAGGTTTTCATTGAAATACCTAGATGTTTATGGAAATTCTTCTAGTGTCTTTACAGAGCTACACATTTCTTTTTTAATCTGGCTCTCAGTTTTCCCAAAGAATATTTCAGTGTAGGTTGAAATTGTGGCATATGAAAGAAAAACAGGTGTTTTCCTTCTCCTTAAAGTTGTGTGAGTATGGAATTAAGAGACCCGTGCTCTACATGAAAGTCATATGCTTCACAAATCCCATTTCTCCTCTTTCTCCCAAATCCATCAGTGCAATGTAGTTGGTCTTTAAGAAATACTCCCATTAAGACAGAGGACCTGATACTGTTGTGACTGCTGTGAGCACTAAGGTAAAGTGCACCACACAGCATATGGTACTGGACGTTAACATAGTTGTTTTCTCTGTAGCTCGGTTCTTTCCAAAACATTTTTTCTTATGTTGTCTTTCCCAGTCTTTAATTTACTTCCATTACTGTCTTCCTCTGCTAACAGGGCTGTATTCTACCTTCCTGTCTATTTTACTTCTTTTTAAAATCCTGCAAGTGCTTGTGCGTATTACATATTTTGAAGATGAAGTCGTTTAAATGCTAACGCATTTTATAAGATTTTCCTGTCACAAAAATATAGGTACATGCAGAGATTCTTGTGAATATATTTGTCTAAAAGATAACAATTTTGGGCTAGTTAGCATGTTTGACCAGCAGCCCTATACCTATGATGTATGATTATGGCCCATCACATAATGCCAGTGGTAGAACTTCCTTCCCCTCTACTCAGCACTGGTGAGGCCACACCTGGAATGTTGTGTCCAGTTCTAGAGAGACATGGACATACTGGAGAGAGTTCAGCAAAGGACCTCTAAGATGATGAAGGGACCGGATCATGTCTCCTATGAGGAAAAGTTGAGAGAGCTGGGACTGTTCAGCCTGGAGAAGAGAAGGCTCAGGGGGCAACTCATCAATGTATATAAATACCTTAAAGGAGGTTCAAGGACAGAGCCAAGCTCTTTTCAGTGGCACCCAGTGACAGGACCACAGGCAATGGGCACAAACTGACACACAACAGGCTCTGTGTGAACATGAGAAAACATGTTTTTACTGTACACAAGTTGTCCAGAGAGGTTGTGAATTCTTCATCCTTGGAGATACTCAAAAATTTTCTGGACATGGTCCTGGGCAACTGGCTCTATGTGGCCCTGCTTGAGTAAGGGATTTGGACCAGATGATCTCCAGAGGCCCCTTCCCACCTCAAACATTCTGTGAACCAATCCGTGAACTATTGCTATAACCTAACTTCTTTCTAATTTATTACAGAGTCATGTTTTTCGTATGATTTAAGAATTTTCATTAGTGGTGATGGGGCTATTTCATGAACTCACTTGTCCATCCAGGTGCTGCAACATTTAGATCTAAGGGGTAGGATGGAGGAGTGAATATTTAAAACATACCCACAAATAATCTACATGTTTTTTTCTAGACATGAAGAAATATTGAACTAAAATTTTTGACTTAGGCACCTTCACAGCTTTTGGCCAAATGTGCAGAGCTCTTGTCTCCGGTCTAGCAGGGAAAGGAAACAAAAAAACTTTAGATTTTTATTACCTATCTAAAAAAAAAAAGGTTCCAAACTGGATATTGTTATTCCTTTTTTTCCAGAAAATATAACTCTTGCAAGTAAATTCTAACTTACAGGCAAAATCTTTTAAAATCTTATTTGATTTTGTTTCTTTTATTTTAGTTTTGTTTTCAATATCAGCTGTATGAGAGTCAGAAATATTAGAACTGTAAAACAGACTATGCAGGTGATGGAATTGTAAACATATGATTAATTGTATAAGGTTTTGAAAAATACATTTACCAGTTCTTCTAATTATCACATGGGAATCATACACATGTGCACATACACACAGACTTGCCCACATTGAGTATAAACAATTTATATGAAGATGGATCCATTAAACAGATATTTTAAACTTGTGAAGGGATATAAATCATCACTTTATGTTAATTTTTCTAATAACTAAGTACAATTTAAGCATTTGAAACACAGGCAATGTAAGGAGATAAAACATCATATAAAAACCTCTTTGCATTTTTCTGACTAGTTCTTTGAATCTTGAGGGAATCTGACATTTTATTTCACTTGTTCTCAAAACAAAACAAAAAAATGGCTTGAACTAATAAAAATATGAAAATGAATGACTACAAAAAGTTTGACTAATTCTTGGCTCACAAAAAAAAACCCCAAACCCAAAACTTAAGTAACCTAAGCTAAATGCAAGGCACAAGAGAAAGGTTTTACAATGTGTGAATGCAACTTCAGAAGTTGAATTTGTTTAGGGAATTTGTATTTTCTGCTTCTTTCTTCAGGAACCTATTTGCATTTTAAATAATTAAAACATTAAAACTGAAAAATTTATAAATGAGAGCTGCAAAGAGAATCCTGCTTGGCAGACAATAGAAAAGAAATTATTACCCTGCTAGGTTTGCTTTAATGTCATATCTGTCACTCTCCCTAAGGTAGGTTCATTACCATACCAAGTGCACCTCCTGCCCCCCTCCCCCCCCCCCCCCCCCCCCCCCCCCCCATACTCTTTTTCTTCCACTCCCTGCCACTTAAGGACTCTGGATCTCTAGGGGACTTTGATCTCATTGTACACACTAACCCAAACAGAACCTCTGCTGTTCTCAATAATTTTTTCTTTAAAAAAAAAAAAAAGGAGAGAGGAGTGTGTTGGGGGGAGGGGAGTGAATTTGTGTGAAGAGTGACAGAACGCTTTGTCCAGCGCAGCTTTGGCTGGTTGTAACAAGCGTCAGGACATTAGACGCAACAAAAGCTGGATTGGCAGTATCATCAATCACGGGTCTGACAGTCGACTTCAGTTTGTTTGTTCCACTCTGCATAATAAGTGATTGGATCAGGTTTAATTAGATATTGGGTAATCAATCATTGCCAACGAGGCAACCCAGCTTGGGATCTAGATGCTGCAAAGGGGGGGAAAAAAAGCAAATCTCATCCAGGGTGCATAAATACTCAAACGTATAAGCACATAGGGTGAAGCTTCAGAGGAAAGGTATAAAGATGTCTGCAAGATGGCACATAATAGAATCGTTCACATCTGTACTACTTGTTACCAGACATCTGCAGTTTGACATTTTACTTTCGCTGCATAATTACTTTTCAATATAATATAATATACTGACCTGAGGGAGAAAGACAAAGCAATTAAATTATGCATAAGATCCTTTCCTCCCCAACCCTTACCAAAAAGACAGAAAATAGAGAGAAAAAGCAAGAATAAGAATTAGCATTCTTATGGCTTTTTAAAGAAAAGGACAGAAAATTCTTCCTTCTGACTGCTATGATGACGAACCCCACTGCATAACTTGTCAAATCAGCTACACTGAATTGAGATTACAGTAAATGATTCTTTTTATTTTATTTTGCAGTGTGTACCTATAGGTTAAGGCCCATGCAACGAAGTAAGAGGAGTGATAGATGGAGCAAATTAATCCCATTAACATTAATTAATCCCATAAATTGAGAGAACAGTTAAAAAAATTCTTTTAGAAGACCCAAAGGGAAGCATACTTGCATTTTTTATAAACACATAATGCTGATATAAATTAACACAGGATCAGCTGTATCAGTCATTAACAAGGACCTCATTATCAGAGACCATTTTAATGTGCAAGGTAGGGAATACACAAGGTAGGCGGGAGCAATGCAATGACTGACTCTGGGGTGTTCAGCTGCCTAACAGCACACAGGTCATGGGTGGATGTATTATGTTTCTACACAATGCATGGGGAGAGCTCTGTAAGAAAGCAGTTTCAGAGAAGTTGGCAAGCTGGGACAAGAGTCAGCAGCAACAGGAAATGCTGAGGATCAAACCCCATAAAGCTTCAGTAGAACCAGGGCAAGCATCCTACCCACTGGTATGTGGTGTTGTTTTCATTCTTCTTCTCTTCCACTGAACATTTAAGAATGTACACTGAACATGTAGGAATTCAAAGACCCGCAGCAAGAGAGGGTACAATGCCACAAGGAGAGAGGTCTGTCAGATAAAATCACTGTCCTGATAAGGATCAGGAAGGATTGCTGCCTGCGCCTCCTACATCCTGGATGAAAATTTCAGCTGAAAGCAGTTTAAGAGCTTTATTTTTTGGTTTATCTTATGTGGTACTGGTGTTCTGACAGCTGAGGACCCCATAGATGTCTATGACCTCTAGGAAAGACAGTCAGTTGGGTAGATACTATCAAAGGAAACTGATCATACTGAAAGGGCCAGTCTGTTCACAGGATGTGATGGTAACTGCTGTCCTTTAGACCTTTAAGCCATAGCTGAGGAGAAGCCTACCACAGGCTGTTGACTAAGACCTCATCTAGTGAAAGAGCCAGTTTGTATTCCTTTTTCCGCAGTTCTCCTTGCCAAATTTTTTGGCTTTGCAGTAGGACTGGAGAAAAGGTAGACCACATGATCAAACACGGCACCTCTCTGTTAAAGATGAGTCAATTCAGAGAAAAGAATTCAAGCTTTATCAATCCAAAAAAAGCACAATCAAGAGTGGGCATGTACAAGTAGTGTATTTGATTAAAGCAACAAGGTGGTAGATTTGTGGTGTGGTCTGAAATTTGCAGTGTTTTCTGGTCAGTGTGGAAAAAAATATCTGAGCTTTTAGATTATGGAACCTGCTGTTAAAAGGAAGGAAAAGGAAGGCTACGATAAAGACTTTCCTCTGCTCAGCTGCGATGTGCTACACTGAACAATGTTTCATGTCTGACACACACTTTAACCTGACACCAGTGTAGTGATAGCCTGAGTATTTTGTCCACTGGAGAAAGCTTTTATCTTGATTTGTTGTGTTATGTATTGCACATTTTATGATGTATCTGGATCAGCTGCCATGATTTCTAGACCTGGGAGTAGCCATCAAATTATCAGAGTCAGCCATCATGTCATTCTAAAGAGATAGTCTCCCCTGACTCCTGTTCAGTCTCCTCAGCTGTAAATCGGGGATGGGCCAAGATTTTCTCAGACACTCTGAATGCCAAATTTATTTTCCTGATGGGACTAGTGAGATTGGACTCCTCTGTAATATTTACAGTGTAACTTTCTAATATCCAAGGCCCCCCTTAATCTGCTTCTGTAGATTCTCTTCAAAGTCACTGAGTCTGAAGCCAGAGCTAGTGGTGTTTCTAGTCTACTCTGCTTTTATTGCAGGGTTTTATTATATCTGACACAGCTCCCCATACTGAGTCCATAGTTTCCAGCAAAGTAGGCAGCTTTGATTTGATGATATGAAGAAATAAGAAGTTAATCATTCTGTTAATCAAGTGTCTGTTCACTGGCAGTGTTTACAAAAACCTATGCCAACTTTCATTTGTGTGGCCTGGATTTGGATTTGCCCACAAAAGAAGTAACAAAAAAATCTGAAATATGCCCTTACCCTTTGTCAGAACAAGGGCCTGTATATTTTTTAGAAGGACCATCGTGTTTATTGGCAGATAGGACACAATCAAGGAAGGAAGCTCTTGCATTACTGAACGTTGTACCCTGCTCTGACAAGCCATCAGGTGCATCACTTTCACATACAGAGTGTGCCTGACCTCCAGCACTACCAAAGCCTTCTTGAAAAACTGTCCAGCATCTCTGCCTACCCCACTGAAAATGTGGTTTGCTCATTCCTGGGATATTAGCTAGACACTATAGCCATGTGAAACTTTTAACAATTACGTGTCTAAATATCTGATAATTTTCATGAAGTTACTTAAATTATAACTAAAAATAAATAAAAGGTCTATGATTTTGTTTAGTACTAACATTTCTATCTCAGCCTGAATTCCCAACCTTTTCTAAATATAGATGTTCATTAATTGTCCTCAGCTGCTTAATTGTGTTAAAATATTAAAGCAGAACATTTCAGTAGTTTTGAAACAAAGTGGTTTTGTTTTTTTTTTCTAAAATTTCTTCTAGACCAGCTTACATAAAATGGGTTCTTATGTACTAATGGATTTTCACCACTGTTCATGTGCAAGGCTACCTTTCCAAAATGGGAATCAATTTGTGGTGTTTTACAAGACTTGGAAAGCTACTAGTGACTAAGAAGAGGGAGAGACTGTGTTGAGACCCCCAGTTCTGGAAATCTTTGAGCATATTGTGACATGAAGCTGTTTGCCAAACCGTGCAGGCACTGAACATCCTGGGAATTTAGACTGCAGATCCCCATCAGACTGCCATTCAAGCTTCTGAGGAGTCAAATGGATGAGCAGGCATGAGACCTGACTGAATTGGGTTGTAACCTCATCTAATTCAAACCTTCTCTGTGAAATGCTTGTGCTGTAACCAGTCTAAGAGATCAGTCAGTCAAAGGGAAAGTCTTTTGAAGAGCTTTTCAAAAGCTTGTTTTATTATCACCAGCATTACTACTAGTACAACAAGTACTATACCATTTGTGTTGCAGGGCTCAAATAAAGACCAGGGGCCCATTTTGCCAGGCTCAAGGCAGATCTGCTAGGGCACCGGCTGCCTCTTTCACAGTAACTTTGTTGGAGTTCATATACAGTACCACAAATAATTGGGTCTCTAATCCATCTGTTAACTGTTCAAATTCACATGACTTCACTTTATTCAGAAATTATGTGACAAAATAGTCTGGTAGCTCATCTTAGACTCCTTTTATTCCCTGACACTATATAGAGAAGGCTTCTTTTTCTCTTCTTGCTGCTCCACTGCAAGTAATCATACAGTATGTGAAAGGAGCTGTGCCCACAGACTCCTCTGATTCTTATTCCTTTTCCCTGAAAAGGACTTTCGCAGCTGTAAACTCAGAAATGGCACATTCATTGACATTTCTCTGGCAATATCTACTTTGAAAGCTTGGGGAAAAAAGCATCCATGCAAGGTCTCCTTGAAGATGATGTTATTGTTTTAGTGAAAGAGACAATAGTGAAACAGAATGTGGACAAAACAGTGAATGCTTGTTAGAAAACAAAAATACAGTGGGGGAAAAGTGTTTTCAAAATGCATTTACTAATTCAGTCAAGTTAGACATTACTTGAAGTTGAAGCGTAGCACGATTCTTTGCAGAGAGGTAATTGTTTTTCTGTCAACAGTGTCTCACAAGATGATTTTGCAATCATCTTGTAAATAAAATTGTGATGATTTCACAGTATTTGAGAAACAAGTCGGAGAAAGAGTTAGTTGGTTATCAAGTTTTTATAACTCTGGCCTGGCTTTCTTTAGCAAAGACCTCTTTTGAGTGCTGTACTTCAGTTTATTTTACAGTGAAGTATTTGTGATCCCAGGCATACTACATTTTTGTGATCCCCTTAACTACCTTTTTCCGATTTGCATTTATATATGTCTTGCCTATGTACAAATCCAGAGAAAAATAACCTGAGTTGGCAGTGTGTACACTTCCAAGAGATTCCCACTTTAAATATCTTCCCTCTGGGCCATATGGTTTAAAGATATCTCTGACTGTCCTCAGAGCTCATTTTCTTTAATCCTGGATTAGCCTTGTTGCCCTTCTTTACCTTTTCAAGTACTGCAAAGTCTCCCCCCCACCTCCCCCCAATGCAGTAAGGAGAAAAGAACATAATACTCAAAATGATTTAAATTTTGACCACAGTAATTCATAATCTCAGCATATCCTCCCTGGATTTCTAAACTTGCCTAACATTTCATTGACCTATGCAGGAGAATGCTTTTTCTACAACATCTTGGCATTTTTAGAAAGAAGATGCAAATTGCATCAAGGTCTTTATGGTGTGTCCGGCAATCTCATCTGTCTTGAATGTTCTTGCATAAAAACTAAGTTTATGTTCAATGGCCACATAGACAAACAATAACAGTTAAGTTGATAAAAGAGATGTTAACTAATTATAATCACTGGTCACCAGTACCAAGTTGTAGATGATACAGGTGTAACACTCAGAAGGCATCTGGGCATTTCCAAAGTTGATTCTGAAGCAAGGTCTCTGACAGCAGAGCAAGTGTTGCTTGTTTGAGATCACTAAAAAAATCCATAATTATGTGTAAACGGGCTTCAAATGGAGAAGCTGTATTATATAATTCTTTGTGAATGCCAGATATATTAAATGGAATTTCTTAATTTTTATACTCCTTTTTCTAATCTAGAATAGTAACGAGAGGATTAAAGATTGCTTCCATAAATCCTACTTCTTACACTGACTTGAAAAATACCATTTAAAAAAGCATTCATCTTCTCTCTGCAAATGCAGAATTGCTGAATGACGTTTAAATATTAACAAGCAACACTTTCAAATTATGTGGGTTCAGCTTAATAATGAAGACCCTCAGATCATGAAAAATCACTGGCAAAACAGAAATCACACTTTTTCAAAACTGTCAAAATAACTTTGAGTCAGTCTTCAGTGGTGGTTATGGCCTAAGCAATTATTTTTTAATGGAAGATTAAAAACACCTGCCAGAATCCTGCATATTGGTGATTTCTTAACAGTGAATACCCTCTCAGAAATAGCTATTATGCTTTAAAAAAAAATCTCAAAAAAACCCAAAGCAAAAATAACAACATTTAAACCAAACTGACCAGTCAGAAAGAGAAAAAACAAACCCATATGTAATACACAGAACATGTCTTCATGTCTGCTATTATCTGTGTATATGAAATTACATTCAGTGTTTATAAATGTTTTAATGTCTTGACATATTTACCCTGATTTTGGTAAATATTCCTTCATAAGGTGGATGGTCTCCTTGTTAATTCTCCCCTCTGTGTATTGGAGTTTTCTGGAAATGATTCTGTGATGTTAAAGAGGAGAACAGGGCTCCAAGGTGTACGTAAGGGAGCAAGAGAGAGATGTGGAAAAGAATCTGGGTGAGATTTTGCACTCTTGCCACCAAGCCAGCAGCCGGCGTAGATGAGACAGTGTTACAAGTTTAGAACAGCTGCCAACTAATGTTTGATCAGGGATAAAATATGCCGAGGTGACAACATCTTGCTCCCCTGCATTTCAGGGACTATCATTAAAAATGCAGCAAGGCTCGTACAGGCCCAGAAGGTCCTATGTTCTCTCAAGATACAAGAGAGAGAGACAAGTTCACAAGATGTCAAGAACAATATCCATTTGTGTTTACTATGCAAACCCGCTGAGTAACCTTTCCATGCATGTTTGTACTAAGGACCATTGAGAATTTAGGGGGAAAAAAGGGCTGCTTAGAATGAGAGGGGAGAGGCAGCCAGGGAGGAACAAATAGGCAGAGAGATGTGTATTTGGGAAATGGAAAGATGCCACTGCATGGGTAACTGGCTTCTCTGGGTGGGAGGAAAAGAAGGAAGAAGTGCAAGATTAGAAGATGTATGCATTGATACACAAACACAGATAGAAAAGCTGCAGCATGGCTACAAGTTAGTGTCCGCAGCCCCTTCCCTCCTCCCCTTTTAATAATGTATTGATGTAAGCAGCTTGCGCATGCCAAACAAATTCCCTGCATAAAAAGTCAACTGTCGGAAGGAGGCTCATCAATCTGGCAAAGTGCACTCAGGTAGAACGCCTCTCGGGGAGTCCACCCTGGCAGCCATGCTGCTCGAGGGAAAGGGATTGCTCCAGCTGACGGGCTCATAAATGTTCATTAAAGAGTCTTTCCACCAGTTTACAGAAAAAGCAGCTGTTTTGCAGGAATGCTGGTAATTTATTTCTCAGTGATATTATGGAAAGCTGTTGCGGGTAATTGAACTGTAGGAAGTTTTGCTGTTAAAATGGCAGAGACAGCTAGCTGAATTCACTCAATCAGCACCTCTTTACTAGTACAGCAACCGCTGCAAATCTGGAGATGTTCAGTTTGGGATTCTTTGCGAAGTTCTCTAGGAGGCATGTCATGTATTGCTTCCCACATTTCTCACATTGTCTCGTCATTTCTTCTTCTCCAAAGTGGAGGGAGAGGAGGAAATGTATTTATTTTTCTGCTGCAGCTATGATTTCCCCATGGATGACAAAGTGATATGCAGCTTTAAGAGTGCTATGCAATGTTGTCAAGCAATTACAAAAGGCACCACTAACACAGCTGAATTAGGAAAAACATATTTTGTAGCTTTAACTATGATCAAAAATCACTTGCCTTATTACCTGCAGGACTGGTGTCCGTTCTCCTGAGGCTAGTGTTTAAAGCCCTATCTATTTCCTGCATAGAAGATGTCAATGAATTAACTAGATGTTTTTCCTCATTGTTTAATGTTTTAGAAATTGAGGCCTGTGCTTTTTTTTTAACATTGCAGAGGTTGTAGTAGTGATTTATAGTAAGATGGGGTTGGTGTGTGTGGTAGGAGAACAACCTCTTAGAGTAAGAACTAAAATAGTGGAATGACAGACTGGTTAAAAAAAACTTACTTTAAGCATTTTCATAGATTAAAAATAGAGTGGTTAGCTTAGTAAACCAGTTAGATAAAGATTGCAGGCTTGCCTGAATGGTTTACCATACACATTTTAGGAAAAGAATCAAAACCCACATTTACATCTGGTTTTTAAAAATGAATAGTGTCAATGAAAGTGTTACTATTTTAAGATGATCACTGTAAGAAGTGTGGTAAACCACCATGAGTGCTAATAATTCCCAGGGAACTAAAAAAATCTTTAAGTTAATTTTGGTAGAGTTGCACTGGTTTGTGCTAGGGAGGATGATGGTCAAAGGATAAGAGTCTTGAGAAGACTATCTCAGAAGATTAAATTTTCAAAACAATAAAGAATCTGCCATGACAAAGGTCAGCTATTTTGCTATGTCATAGCAATTTTCTGCTCTGAAATCGGAGAGGAGATCCCTTTGACATCTTTCTTTACTAGTGCAGAGTGACTGTATAAATAGGAGTCTTCTAAGACTCCATTCACAAAGTGTGATTTTACATATAGGTGCATGACTAATAGAAAGACAGTACCAATGTTTTACTGTGTTTAAATTAGTTGTGGGGTTTTTTTTAGTTTTGATATAGTTGTTTAAGAAGTGACTTGAAACCAAGTATGTCTGATTTAAAATGAGTGATGAGAAAATCCATGAGGTCTTTTGGGTTGATATAGCTGAATCACCTTTAGACCAGCAAAACTCCTACCTGTCAACCAAACTTAAATAAAACATCTTACTGCCTGGATACAAAACTCTGAAGAGCTTAATACAGAAGGCATTTTTCACAACCTGGTGACATTATTACACTCAGAAAATAAAGAATCTGTGAAAGATATAAGGCAACTGTAGTACATGAAAGAAACATTCTGGATATTGTGATGTCACATACCACTTCCACTGTGAACGAATGTTTTATAAAGAAAATTATCTTGATAGTGGTATCAATAGAAATCATGCCTTAAATACTCTCAGCAAGGCACTAGTCCCATTTTCTGACTTATTTAGAATAAAGGAAACAGTACTGTGTTTTAAAGTAACCTTAAAGAGGGCAGTGTAGACTGATACAGAGCTCTGCTTCCTTGGCTTCCTTTGTCTGAGGAGAAGGGGACAGAGATCAGCCAGTCAGACAGGGGGGTCAGTCATCCAAATTTAGTCTTTGCAGCTCCCATTTCCTGTGGGCTGGTTCCAGGGTCTCAAGACGAATGAATAACAAGAAATACCAGATAGATACATGTAGGTGGAGTGCAGACCTAAGATCATCCACTGAATGAACTGTGTCTGCCAGTTCCCTAACATGAGAATAACAATCCCAACAACAGGAATCAGCCTTTTAATGGGGGTTTAGCACTATGTAGCAAGTACTTACACTGATGTAAGACTGTGAAAATCTCTCTCCTAGGTTTTTTTTTTTTTTGCTAGTTTTCTGTGCATTTTGACTACAAGTGTACTTTTTACTTTTTTCTTCTTATTGGCTACTTTGTTTAATGCATACTGATCCATAGAACATAGTCTTTAGGAACATACTATTTACTGATTTCCATCCAAACTGGATATTTTGATGCATCAAATTACCAAAGTGTGTGCTATGAATACCCAGATGGAACAAACATTTATACAGTGTGCATTTGCATTTCTTATAATGGTGTTTCGTATACTGGCCAAACCTCTGAAACTACTTTGTGAGAGTGGTAGCCCCACAGTGTGGGAAGTCAACTGACTTGACTAGTAATGTTGAGAGGAAAGGGAATTTCATCATCTTACCCTTATATGAATACCTAAACTCCAACTATAGCCAGGTTGTTAAAGTTGCTGGATGTCAAAACAAAAGAAAAAACTTCCTAGAGATCTTATTCCTTTACTATAAGCATGTCTATAAAGAACTTTAGTATTAATATATGCAGTGTGAAAAGTATTAATCTACATCTAAAATATATATATATATCTGAAAATACTCCTTTACTTTATTGCAGTCTTATGCTAACTTGAAAGAGAGAGTGTGCTACTCTGAAAAAAAAGTTTAAACTTTTTATGCTATAGTGGCACTAGCATTCTTATTCCTACAGGAATCAAGAAGAAGTCAAGTAAACCTGTAAGGTGTTTAACTTCTCATGAGGAAGGTTGCTGAGAATTTTTGCCAGGGCCTCACTTTAACTTTCTTCAAAAACACCACATCAGATATGGAGATCATATGAAGATATAACTAAATTTCAATCAAAAGCAGGGGGGGGGGGGGGGGGAAAGAAAAAAAAAAAAAATTTAGAAAATTACCATTACAAACCTTTCCGAGTGTTAAGACTTTGAAAGACCAACCAGGTATTGTGTGAAATTGTAAAAAACTTCTGTTATTTGTTGATCTTTTTCTGTCATCCTTTCATCAAGCTTTCAGGTAAAGAAACTGTGTTGCAAATAGCTATCTTTTTTCTGCTACACATATTCTTTCAATTATTTGAATGAATTCATGGTCCAAGATTTGAAGTTTGACTGTTACCTCTGTGATGAAGGATTTCAATGATGCTGACAACAGTGTGACATCACTGAAAATAATTAACATGAGTGGAAAGCAATTATAAGAAGCAGCCTGTATTTCCACATGGACACCCCAGTAACTAACTAATACTTTGCTTATGAAGTTTAGAGCATACTTCCAAACTTGCATGTGGAAATATAAGCATTGATCACATCATAGTGTGAATGCAAAAATAAATATTCTCTCACAACTGAGAGAACAAATCAATGTTTTGGTTTTCCTTGGGTTGGGGTTTTTTTCTTTACCTCCTACGTGCTTTTGTTTCATGGTATGTTCCTCATAATTCTGCCTTGCTTTTACTACATTCTCTTTCTCCTTCTGTCTTATGACATGTGTTGGTAGTTTGCTAAACTGGGCCAAAAGTTTGGATGTATGCAAAGAACAATCCTAGGTCTGGTATTTTTCTTGGATTAGATGGGGGAGTTAAAACACAAACATTGCTTCGTGTGACTGAGAACATTAGAAGCCACTAAAGCATTAAAAATGTCTAAGGAATGTGAAATAGTAACAAGTTAGGTAAAAATTAAAGTTGTGTTTTGTGTGTAAAGGCTGTCAATTCTTGTTAGATTTTCACAAGTATTTGCTAAAAGTTGCATCTCCTAGTCTCTGTTGATAGTGTCAGAATCTCAATATCTATTCATAAAAATGCAAACATTAAAAGATTTGTTCTCATGGAGGAAAAAAATGCACCTGAACATGTCATATGAAGGCATCAAAGAGTTTCAAACAAATACAGGAAGGCAAATGGAAGAATGGTGTGATATAAACATATATTTTTAAACCTCATATTAACTAACCTTAGAATTTAGGATATCTTGAGTTTTAGCCTCTGTAAGTTGGATGGGCTGGCACAATATTGTCCACCGTCACTTATCTCAGGATCCCTCATTGCTATTGCTACCTCTTGCTTCCTTTCCTTATTGTTCATATTCAGAGCAGTCATTTTATTTTGCCTTTTTAACACCATCTTGACCTCCTCTTGCACCACTTATACTGATTCAACATTGTTGAGAAAGTCTTCCTTCAGTCATGTAACAGATGAGCATTTTAGCCATCAGCGTCAATGCTGGAATGTCTTCATTTCAAGATGAACAGGTCTTTAACCCTTGGCTTTGACTTCCCTCACTAAAGAATGCCACGTGCTGTTGGTGTCAGTGGTGTTATACGTGGTTATGGCATCCACACGCACAGAAGTGAAGAGGTTATGTAGTGCAGGTTTGGTCTACAGGTCTGTAACATGTCAACAGTCGTGCTGCTTTTAGCAGGTGGATGTGTTCCTGGCCTCCAATCTTCTTCCTTGTTGAAATCAGTTCAACATTCAGATGGGTCCAGTCCAGCCATGTGCTGCAGCTGACAGCAAAGACAAATTCCACCGAGGTCGGCAGGAGTAAGGGTAAGACCCAAACTTTTTCCAGATCCTTTGCAATACATCAGAAATATCTGGACTTCTCTAAGCTCAGGCTAAAATCAGAGAACAAGTTACCTCACAGTTTTATGTCTATCGTTTGTCACTGGTTTATCCTTATCCCCAACTTTCAAATGGGCTGTGATTTTTAATTAGCTTGTGCTAGAGCAGTATGTTCCTGACAAACTTGGACAACTTGGAGATTTTTGAAGGGGAACTTCCTCATCATGTGGGGTTTTCAACGTTTGCGTGTCTATATTAATTAGAAGTGCTTATAAATTAATTATAAGCCTGCTTTATAAACCAGTAGGAGAAATACTGTGTGCTGTGCTGGATATGATTAAGATATAAGAGCAAAGAATTTGAAAGCAAACACAGAAAGAATTTTTATTGACTGGGCTGTCTTTTAGCCTTTTTCTTGCGAAAATTATTTTCTTTTATAAGAAGACTTCCTGTTCTTTGTTGAAAAAAGATGTAGGTTTCATTTGCAAGTGAAGCTATGATTATTTTAAAGCCACATTACAATGAAAGCCTAAAATAAATAAAATTTTTTATAAAAGGTACATTATAATATGCAAATACATACATCTTTTACTCTCAACCCAGAGAAAAAGCAAATAAAATCAGAGTCAGTATATAGCCTCAGGAAGGGTTTATCTCTGCCTGGAAACCATTCCTGGTTTACTCTAGTGGGACAGAAGGAGTTATATACTGTTATACAGGAATTGACACCTTTCCATCTCCACCTCAGTACTGTCTCTCCACCAATCTGCCGTAGAGCTGGAATTGTGACACCAACCAGTTCGTAAATTCATCTTCATTTACCTACTTGACGAGCCGAGCATCTAATACACACTTGAAATTCTTCCTTCTATCCCCTGCTTATAGTAACAGGTGCTTAGAAGTCCTATCTCAGTTGTAAATAAAACCATAGGAAAGGCATGAACAGAAGACAAATATTAGAATAGTTTAAGGAAAAAAAAAAAATCGGAGGCCTATTATGTGTGTAACCTTACTGCTTTATTGTGATTGTCTCTCATAAAGTCAGGAGTGTGGGACCAGAAAATGCAAATAAAAAATAGCTTGTCATGGTAAGATGAATGGTCAATATGTTGTCATCTCTTTTTGTTTGTTTGTTTTGTTTTTTATTGTTGTTTAAGAATGTTCAGAAGAAGGTAAAAATCAAAGAACTTACAGTAAAAGGGAAAAATCAGTGGGTTTCTCTTCATTACGGCACTACCCTTTATTTATAAGACTGATTGCTCAATATGTTGTTAAAGCATCATCATCATCTCTGAACTAGACTGAAAAAATGTTAAGACTCCCTTCTGCACACCTTTTCTTTCCATGTGACGTTTTCAGTGGCTTCTCCATCTGATTCTTATCTTGTCACCTAATCTTTCCAGTTTACTGGCGCTGCCTAAACCTGTTCTGCCTGCGCCTGAACAGAAAATAACACAGCCCGGTGAAGTAAGCCAGGGTACAGCACCTCAGCTGTATTGCTGTCCTGCTTGGTGAAAAGCATCTCTCTTTGACTGCTCAGCTATCCTGTATTCTGAGAATGTCAACAAAAACACACATTCCCGTTCTCTACTCTCCTTTTTCTCTTTTGGGACTTTGTGTATTTTGTCACATTTAGAACTGAATGACAGAAATAACCTTTTCCTCACACTAAGAAGGATAGCTTGACACAGAAAATTGACCTGAAGTCTTCTGTCTGAAGAAGAGACTTTTTGATGAAAAAGGGACAGCTGGAAAACACTTTGTGATTTTTAAAAAAAAAAAAAAATTCTTTTTCCTGTTCTCTGCATTTCCAAACTTTGGCATGAATTTTGACACATTTGACATGGTACTGATGAGCTAAGGTCTCTAAACTTTAAAACTTGAAGTGTTTAAGTTTGTTGATGTACACTAACAGGTTGCATCATACACCTCTGACTCTCTGGTCCTATCACTCACTGAAATGAAAGAAAACCACAAAAACTCTTAGTTTTTGCTCACCAAGATGATGTGAGGCACAGTCATGACACAATGCACGCTTCTGCCACAACCTTTCCTTCTACACAGAAACACTGCAATCTGCAAAAGAGTGGAGAAAGCAAGGCTGTAAGAGATGATCACCGTTTCAAAAGTCACCTTCTGGGGAACTGAGCAGATGTACACGATTTCATGGACCGATGTGGGTTGTGTCTGGCAATATTTCTTAGGAAGCTTGGTACCAGAGTGCTCATTCAGGGCATTATTGAAACATGGAAGATTATTTTTTTTAAATTAACATTTTTAGCAAGAGTTGTATATTGATGGAAATGTCTATCTATCACTGAATGTGCTCCTCATGGGGCCTTGGCCGGTGTTTCCTGAGAATCTGTAGTAATTAGCATTGCTTTAACCTGTATTTTCTACACTGTCTCCAATCTCTGTTCACAAGCTGATATCTCTGTCACACACGCATTCACTGAACAAGTAATGCTTAGGGTAGAGTGGTGGCTTTTTATTACAGTTTTTAGATCTTCTGGATTCTTAAGAAAGCTATTTTTCTGTTTTCCACCTCCAGGTGCCATGTAAAGTCTCAAAAGGATTTCACGATGTCTTTTTGACTTTTTGGATTTAGGAAGAAAATTTTTGTTACCTGGACAAAAATTATGGCTACAAAGTGAAAGCTTTTTTCCTAAGTGGACTAAAATTTTTGCTAATATCACACTATTGCTGGCAATATTCAAGTGTTGTATACTTTGTATTTTGACTGAGAGTGGTGTTGCATTTTCCTGAATGTAGTATGTATGGAAGAACACACTGTAATGAAGGCTTCACATGCCAGTTTCAACTAAGCTGCTATTGAGTGCTGTTAGAAATTTTCATTAGTTTCCTAAGATTTTTTGTATATTTTACTGTGGGAATACTGTCTCTTACCCTTTAAAATGATTGTCCTATTCTGCTTTGGTTTTCTTCAAATTTTTTTTCATTGCTTCACATCTACTATTTTTTTCTGTGTTTGTAGGTTGTATATCTTCTTCTAGTTCCTCTTCAAAGACCTAGGTTACTTTCTTGTTTTGTTTAAAGGGTTTCCTTTTCTTGTATGCTATAATAGTTTTATTTTCATTTCTTTTCAGAGACTGCAGTGGTGTTTTGTCCTAATTCCTTCATGACTGTTTTAAGTTATTCCTGCATATTCCCTACTTCCTCATTGTCTTTACCATTTTTCATTTTAGCAATGAACTTGAGCTGACTTAATCTGTCTCTTAGGGAAAGAATCTTCTTTGAATTTTCTTCATGCATGAACACTGCTAACATTTTCAGAGTTGATTAGAAAAGAAAGTGGTGACTTAAACTCCTGTCACTTTACAGACCTTTTCTGTGTCAGCTGACACTAATTATCATTTTGCCATAAGTATCTATAGAATTAGGAACCGATTGAAATCTAATATGGACTGTGTGAATTTAATATAGCCTACTGTTTAGGGAACATTAATCTACCCTATTAGTTGTTATTATGATGATGTTTTGAGCAATTTCTTCCAACACTGACTTTTCTTCAGGAATGTCATGCAAAGGCGTTGTTTTTGTCTTGAGAATTGACATTTGCCTTTTGTTTTATGCATTTTTTCAAGAAGATTTTTATTTAGAATTTTTTTCTTGCTATTGCTGTCATCTGAGGCAGAATATATAGTTCCTATACTTTGTTCAAGTGCTTAACTTTTAATTTCTTCTGTTTCTGAGTAATTCATAGCATGTGTGTACAGGGATACAGTACTTGAACATATGTGTCCAACAGATATATGCATCATCTCTTATCTATTAGTTTTACACAATAAGTATTGATAAATATTATTAACTTTTTTCTTTGGAATCTTACTTTTAAAACATGGTTCTGTTTTCACATATTTACCTCAGCAAAATCACAACAATGTAAAGGCCACATGAGAAATTAAAAGATCCCAAGTATATTATAGTTTCCATTTCAATGTTTCACTTACAGACATGATAGGGATGGGAGACTTGATAATTCTGAGTATTTAACTTTTGCAATATTAAATGTGGCAATTATCAGTACTAGTTGTGCTTAATGTTCATGTACATATCTACAAATATATATTCACTCTTATAATGCCTCTACTTGGGCATCAGACTCTTTTATACATGAATTTTAAGTACAACATTCTTTCTGCACTCTTTTCTAATTATGAGGTTCAACAGAAATGAGCAATCTTGTAATTCTACTCATGATTTATAATTTCAGAAAACCCTAGGTGGAAACCTACATTCCAGATATCCTCATTTAAAAATGGACTGCTGTAATTATATGATCATTTCATTTTAAATCTGCAGGGGCCAGTAACTCAATATAAAGCATGAAAACATTAATGAGAAGCTTAATTATAATAATATCTTTAAACCCTAAAAAGAGAAAAAGTCTAACTTCACTTTATTTTAGCTTGGACACCTAATATAATTTTATTACACTAGAGTAGTGATATTTTCTGAATTTTTAGGGAAACTAATAATGTAATGGCAAAGGCTGGGTAATTTTAATTTTCCTTTCCCCTTTTTTCTTTTAAGTATAAGTAAAGAGGAAAAAAAGAAAACTTCTCAGTGTATAGGTATGTGGACAAGATCTAATATCATTTAACTAATATCAGCCATAGATTTCCCATCAGTATTTAGCACTTCACTTTACCAGAAAATTTTAGGAGCCATTGCATAATTTTTCACAAAAACATAATTGTTCTTTCACAATTCAGTGGCTAAATACCTTCATTCATAGTGGCTCAAGACAGGATTTTTGAGGTGCATTACCTTCCACTTTAAAGAGCAAATGATAACAGCCAAACTTCAGTTACCATGGCTACAGAATGGAGGTTGTATTCATAGTTTATTAATATTTAACAGGTATCAGAATTTCCCTATTTTTTCACATTTACAATCCAGACACTTTACAGAAGTTATTTATAAAGAGCACAACATTCCTGAACACACAGCCCTGCTGGTGACAAATGTTTAAATGTGGAGTGCATTAGTGTGGCATCAGACATTGTCAATAATGCATGCTCACCACCATTTAATTATTTTGAAAACATCTGTTGAAGTAAAATATGTTCCAGAGGGGAATAAGGAAGTCAAGTGCATTAGTGACTGTGTTAACCATGTTTCACTCTGTAACATAGAAAACCCTAAAGGGAAGACCAGGATTCAAGAACATCAGGAGAATGTTAAAATTCACCTTTTCTTTTGGTCTTGTAGCTAAGGAAGTAGTTTAGCTAAATCTTTTGTGCAGGTTGGTTCTCCAAGAATTTTTAAAACAGGGATAAAATAATGTATCAGAACATGTATCAGAAATCCTTTATTTTTTCCATAGTACACCTGAATATATGTAATTTGTCTTCTGAGAGATCCTAAACAATTACTGATAAAACATGATGCCATTTTACAAGTGAAGATTACTTTACTCTTGGCTCTGAGTGAGGGAGAGCTGGTAAGCTTCCTGTCCTTAGCCCTTTTACTTTCCTCTCATATACTCTAGAAGTAAACTGTTTATTTCCTCTTCAGCTTCACTTTTCCTAGCTTACTCCAACTGCTAAAAATAACTTTTTTAAAAAAAATTGAAAATCCTTCCATGGTTGGTTTCAGAGTCTGATGTAAATAAGTTTATGTATGACTATTTAAAATGTATCTAACTATTAACATTTCATCATACCATCTTTCATAGATTGTTTAAGGGAAAATGCAGGATGCTTACTGAGACATTATCTGACATATTCTACTCAAATAATTCTCTTGTAGCAACCTGTTTATGAACAACATTGACCATCATTGTCAAGTTAACTTAGTGGGTCATAATTAACGGTACAAGGAGCTAATAGACTTCTACTCAGGGTGTGTCAATTCAGATATGCCAAAGACAGTATAAGGCAGCAGTCTTAAATTACGTGGTCATGAATTTAGAAATGGACAGCATGTTCCTCTAACCACTGCACAGAGAGGAAGGGAACCAAATAATGAATACAACAGCACATCATGTCACACACAGCAATTAAACTTCCCTGGAAGTCCTCAAACGTAGTCAGTGAAGATAGCCAGGAGCCTCCAAAGAACAATGTAGGAATCACAGAATCACAGAATCATCTAGGCTGGAAAAGACCTTGAAGATCATCTAGTCCAGCCATTAACCTAACACTGACAGTTCCTAACTACACCATATCCCTAAGCGCTATGTCAACCGTACTCTTAAACACCTCCAGGGATGGGGACTCCACCACCTCCCTGGGCAGCCCATTCCAACACCTAACAACCCGTTCTGTAAAGAAATACTTCCTAATATCCAGTCTAAACCTTCCCTGGTGCAACTTGAGGCCATTCCCTCTTGTCCTGTCACTTGTTACTTGGACAAAGAGATTCATCCCCAGTTCTCTGCAACCTCCTTTCAGGTAGCTGTAGAGGGCGATGAGGTCTCCCCTCAGCCTCCTCTTCTCCAGACTAAACAACCCCTGTTCCCTCAGCCGCTCCTCGTACGACATGTGCTCCAGACCCTTCACCAGCTTCGTTGCCCTTCTCTGGACACGCTCAAGTAATTCAATGTCCTTTTTGTAGTGAGGGGCCCAAAGCTGAACACAGTAATCGAGGTGCGGCCTCACCAGTGCCGCGTACAGGGGTAAGATCACTTCCTTGTCCCTGCTGGCCACACTATTTCTGATGCAAGCCAGGATGCCATTGGCCTTCTTGGTCCCCTGGGCACACTGCTGGCTCCTGTTCAGCCGGCTGTCAATCAACACCCCCAGGTCCCTCTCTGACTGGCAGCTCTCCAGCCACTCCTCCCCAAGCCTGTAGCGCTGCTGGGGGTTGTTGTGGCCAAAGTGCAGAACCTGGTATTTAGCCTTGTTGAAACTCATACAGTTGGCCTTAGCCCATTGATCCATCCTCTCAAGATCTCTCTGTAGAGCCTCCCTACCGTTGAGCAGATCAACATTTCCACCCAACTTGGTGTCATCTGCAAACCTACTGAGGGTGCACTCGATCCCGTCCTCTAGATCATTAATAAAGATGTTAAACAGGAGTGGCCCCAAAACCGAGCCCTGGGGGACACCACTCGTGACCGGCCGCCAACTGGATTTAACTCCATTCACCACAACTCTTTGGGCCCGGCCATCCAGCCATTTTTTTTACCCAGCGAAGTATATGCCCATCCAAACCATGAGCAGCCAGTTTAACCAGGAGAATGCTGTGGGAAATGGTGTCAAAAGCCTTACTGAAGTCAAGGTAGACAACATGCACAGCCTTTCCCTCATCCAATAAGTAGGTTGTCCTGTCGTAGTAGGAGATCAGGTTTGTCAAGCAGGACCTGCCTTTCACAAACCCATGCTGACTGGGCCTGATCATCTGGTTGTCCCGCACGTGTTGTGTGATGGTACTCAGGATGAGCTGCTCCATCAGTTTCCCGGGCACCAAAGTCAAGTTGACAGGCCTGTAACTTCCCAGATCATCCTTCTGACCCTTCTTATATATGGGTGTCACATTGACCAATTTCCAGTCTGTCAGGACCTCCCCAGTCAGCCAGGACTGCTCGTAAAGGATGAAAAGCAGCTTGGCGAGCACCCCAGCCAGCTCCTTCAGCACCCTCAGGTGTATCCCATCAGGTCCCATAGACTTGTGTGTGTCTATGTGATGCAGTAGGTCACTGACTATCTCCTCCTGGATTGTGGGGGGGTCGTTCTCCCAGTCTCTGTCTTCTGGCTGAGGAGGCTGGGTTCCCTCAGTTCAACTAGTCTTGTTATTAAAGACTGAGTCAAAGAAGGCATTAAGCACCTCAGCCTTTTCCTTATCACTCATTGCCTTGTTTTCTCCTGTTCTAGCAGGGGATGGTGACTGTCCCTGGTCTTTCTTTTGTTGTTGACGTACTTATAGAAACATTTCTTGTTATCCTTGACTGCTGAAGCCAGATTAATTTCCAGCTGGGCTTTAGACCTCCTGATTTCCACCCTTCATAGCCTCACAGTATTTTTGTAATCATTGTGAGTGGCTAGCCCCTTCTTCCAAAGGCCGTAAACTCTCCTTTTCTCCCTGAGTTGCAGCCAAAGCTCCCTGTTTAGCCAGGGTGGTCTTCTCTGTCGCCGGCTTCTCTTACAGCACCTGGGGACTGCCTGCTCCTGAGCTATTAAGACTTCCTTCTTAAAGAGCGCCCAGCCTTCCTGGCACCCTGTGCCCTTCAGGACCATTTCCCAAGGAATTCTGTCAAGCAGGTGCCTAAACAAGTCAAAGTTGGCCCTTTGGAAGGCCAGGATGGCAGTTTTGCTGCTGCCTCTCCTGGCCTCTCTAAGAATAGAGAACTCTATTATTTCATGATCGCTGTGCCCTAGTTGGCCTCCAACTGCCACATCATCCACCAGTCCTTCTCTGTTCACAAAGAGGAGGTCCAGCAGGGCACCTTCTCTGGTCAGTTCACTCACCAGTTGTGTCAGAATGTTATCTTCCACACATTCCAGAAATCTCCAGAATCTCCAAGCAAGGTACTCACTGGGAAGCCAACAGCAGCACCCAGTAGCTGACCTGAAGGGATCTGCGTGTGGCTGAAAATGTTACTAAAGTGCAAAATAAAGCTGGACTAAAACAGCAATAAAGGGGAACTTTGTGAAGAACAGGTGATATTATGGTCATGGGGAGAAACTTCCAGTGCAGAAGAAAATATGTTTTCAGGGACGAGGAAATCTCAGGCTGAAGTCACCAAAGTAAAAGAATAGGAGGGCAGTACATTGCACCAGAGAGGTTGCAGTCTGATGTACCCCTGCAGTGGCAGGAGGAGTTAGGGTCCTGTCTTTAGGCAATCAGTAATGAACACATACTGGGGTTCTTGGCTCCCCCGGCTCAGGGAGAAGGGACTGATTCTTCCAGCAGTGTTTGAGCCTACTTAAGATGTGATTAATTTTCTGAAGGGTAAGCATGTCTATCTATTGACTGAGGGGAAACACAGTTGATGAGATTCCTAACTGAGGCCCCGTCATTAAACGTTCAAAGTTTGGCAAGATGAATCCAGGCTGGGAATATATGGGGTTAATGGTCCTATATCTTTATCTCAGCAGGCAGCCAGTACTAGTGTTAATAGCGGGAACTCTCTGAAAGCCATTAGAGGTATTCTGGGGAGCTCTACTGCTTCATGGTCCCTTTCATCAGCCTCTTTAGTATGACAAATAGCTTGAGGCTGCCTACCAGCCAGTTATTTTTAAAGGTGTGTGAAAGTGGCTAGAAACATCTGTTCAAAGCCACCATTTTGAACTGTCTTTTCAATGATGTAAAAAACCCACCAGCCTAGTTTAAGATGAATATGCATAACTACATTTTCACCAATACATTTTTTCCATTTCTTGATTTTTCACTTTTTATTTGTCCATATAAACTAGATCTCCAACCAAGAAAAGAACACTGAGAAGAAAACTAAGCTGTCTGTGTACATAAGTCTGGACTGCACAGGTGATAATCACCCTTTACTCTAAGTTACTAATGAAAAATATCACTTAGGTCTTTTACTAAATTTCTGAAAATATGAGAAGAAGCTTGTGGCTACAATTTTTACATATTCCCTAGTCTGCTCTGCAGATAGGTGAGGAGAGGATGGATTTTTCACCACAACCTTCTGACCATCATAAATGAGTCAATACTAGAGAGAATGTTTACACAGAGGAAAAAGAACTCCATAGAGAGATAGTGGCAGGGACTCTGATATGGCATGACCACAGAGTCAGTGCAGTGAACAAAGTCCCAGTTTGTGCTGAAGGAATGTTTCTAGGGAAAAAGTTTTGCAATATGCAATTTCGAAGCAGGTAAAGAAATTACTGTTTTATTTGCACAGCTGTGAAGATGATAAAATAGTGTTAGCGATACTGCAATTCTTGAGTTCCTGGACTTGGCACTTCACTTCTATTTTGTCTTTTTCCAAATCTCAGCACATTGTTTTCAGAAATTAAATCAATTATATTTTTTTGTCATACATACTATAAATGTTGTAGTTGCATACATATATGATGCAGCTTTTTGTTTTCAGCTGTTTATTGGGCCTTCCTTATGTTATTCCAACTTCTGAGGTTTTTTGGTGTCATTTGAAATATGACAGTTTAGGAATAGTTGCAACAGAGAACTGGCTGCATATAGTGTTTTTTCCTACTGCTTCATATTGAAAGCATACTGTGTGTTATTTAGTTCCAGCTCTGAGTTCTTTAAAACAGAACACTCAGAGAATGCACAAAAGTTTCTCCCAGTGAGTTATTTCCATACACAGTTAGTTAAAAAAAAAAAAAAAAGTAAGTCTGCATATTTAACATAATTTAACATCTCTACAGCCTGAGCAATTATCCTAATAGCAGGGAACCAAGGCCTACTGGTAAGTTCTATCCTCCCTTTGTCAGGCTTGTTTCTTTGATATTAGTATCTAGATGCATACCACAGGGCAAAACTAGGCTCTATTAAAGGAGGGTCAGCATTCTCTTAATCTAATTTAAAAGCATTAAGGGGAGTAGAGGAGCATTAATTGATTTGTTGGGAAAGTTCTGACTCCAGCCAACCTGATCTTGCTGTTTACACTCTCTCTTCACTTAGACTACATTAAAATTAACCTACTTGAGCAGTAGTGCAATATGTATTGTATTGTGTCTTTAATTTTTAAAAAATCCTATAACAGATGTTGACACATATATATTACATAGCTACATGTCTTTATCAATGAAGTGGCTAAAGTGAAGTGATTTAAAGCATCAAAACTTTCAGTAATCAGCAACAAGTCAGTTTTAACATAATGTAATAACTCTGGAAAAACTAGTCTTTAGCACTAAGAAATTAAACAGTTTCTGTAGCACGGAGTGGGCTGCTTGCAGAAAGGAGAACTATGTTCTATGGAAATATAGTGTTACCAGGACAATCTTGAAACTAATGAGAAAACATATTTCTGGAGTTGCCTGGATATTTTTTCGATGATGAATTAAAAATCACAAACTGTTAAAATTGTTGAAAACACCTATATTTACCAATGAAATTTTTGCAGCTCAGATTCTAATGTACCTTGGAGAACATGCTCTTTTGTTTCATAATTTGTTTTTCCCCATGACTCCTATCTCCTCTCACTCTTCTCTTTTATGTGCAATGAAAAAAGCTAAAAGAACAAAAGAAAATTTAGTAACAGCCTGGAAAAAAAAAAGTATGGAAGTAGCTCTCTTTGCATAAAAAGCATGGATGCTCATTTTTATGGATTCATAACAAAGATTGATGAAGCCGGCATTTAAGAAGGTGCAGTGTCTGATGGAAAATGTGATTGAAGTTCTCCCACAGTGGGAGCTTTTACTGGGTTCTCTTCTGTGTGGATTCTCTCCACGTGAGCCTTTTCTTCAGTGGGGAAGATAATAAATGTCTACCAATGTCTATTTTGACAAGCCTTGTAGGAGTTATTCTCTCCAACAAATCTATTCCTCTGACATATTTGGGTGACTCTGGCCAATGAATGAAAAATTACTGGAGGGATGTGTGATAGTAAGATTTTGTGGGGAGAAAAGTGAAATACCTAAATATTTCCAAAATTTAAAATTTGAAAAATAAATATACTTTAAAATTTTGTGAAAAAGAATTTTTCCTGGTAATTTTTGACTGTATTGTCAGGTCCTTCAAGCCAAGATCATAATAAATTATTTCAAAGACTTCTATGTGAGAACTTGCAAATACGTGTCTCTACCTACTGCAAGCAGTAAAAAAAAAGGCAAAATGATCAGTTCAGATTTCCTACACAATGTATTTTGTGTAATGACAGTAATTTGGGCATTCAGAGAACGTGCCTTAGATTTAGCGTTGCATAATACATCAGTTGAGAACATGTCCATGTTTCTGACAGAGATCCTAAAGGAAGAAAGTAATCCTGAAAGAACTAGAACCCTCCCTGAGAACACTCCAAGACTGTTAAGATGAGGGACAGATGTCTGTGTCAAAGCTAAGGGAACAGGTCCTATGTACCATGTAAAATCCCCTCATTTACATTGCAGTGGGTCACCAAATCTCTGAGGCACCTAAACTTCCATACATATAGCTATAGTGCAGGGGCCCACACCCATAAGGACTGAGAAGGAAAAGACTTACTTGTGTCACTTTAGGTACATGGAATACTGACAAGAATTTTCCTGGTGCTTGAGGTTCACTTTGTGGAATTTTTTATTTCATATATCCCTAGCTCAAGAAATTCAGGGTATAGAACACTAGGTACTTGTGAGACATGATCATAGTCGCACCCAGACTGTGTCCTGGCATGGCAAGAGCGCCCATCTTTTATAAAGCTTTCCAGCAGTCAGAGAGCTCGAGAACCCAAATCTCAGGCCTGGGCTTTAGGCAACACCCTTCTAAGGGTGTCCTGAGGAGCTGTTGTTGCTCTTCAGGTGACTTGGGAAACAGTGGAGAGGAGGTTAGCAAATATTTGTCTGGGAACCACAAACAGTCTAAGGAAAAGGTCAGATGCCACAGCATTTTTGGCCCAGCAGCAACTAGGCTGCTTCTTCTTGCCCATACACTCTTAAGGGCACAGTGGTCCGCCCTTGTTGAGGGTGAGCTGGGAGCATCTATTGAAAACACTGTTAACCTCTGGGGTTAGTGCATCCCCTTACCGCATGTCTGCTCTGGGTCTCAGCTCTTTGAAGTCATCTCCCACTGCGTGACAAAGAGAATGTCCAACTAGAAATGCTGCCCCTTCATGAGAGACATTCATCTGCTTCTCTTACTGTGGGGTAAGAAGAAGTTGCTTTACTGCTTTTCCAGTCCTCCGTTACAAAATCACTTGATCTGGAATTTTGATGTCTCCAACTGGTCTCAATAATAGCTATAATTAAATATTGAAAATCTAAGATGGAAAGAAGACATTTTGGGAATAAATGTGATGATCTACTCAGGTAGATGTCTCTTGAGAAAGTAAAGTTATTTACCTGCAACTCATACCCTACAAAGATCAATTTTGATTTAATTATCAGTTTCCCAATTCTAATTCATGTAAGAGAGTTCTGGTAATTTCTGTTTCTTCATCTGATTTCTGAGTAATTTGGGAAAAATATAAAATATAGCTTGATGACTACTAAAACACAACACTTGCAAGCACCTGTTTAAATTATGTCAGTTTTTCAACTTCAATCAGGTCAATTTTTATTTAAATGATAAATCTTTTTAAGTCTGCCTTAATATACAGCAGCATTTGTTTTTCATGTTTATGTAATGAGAATGTCACTGCCAAATAAACTGGTCAAAAAAATCATACTTTTTGATTTTGCAACCTTGAAATAGTTTTTGTTTCTGTTTTCTTAAACTGTTTTCATAAGTAAAGAAAGCAAAAAGAAGGCAAAACTCACAGCTGAAAACCTGCTTTCCTGCAGTAAAAGACAGAGTTTGTTATCCTAAAGACATTTCAAAGTATCTGAAGGCTCAGGCCTGCAGATACTCCTTGGAATGGGGGTACCCCAGTTAACTAGTGGAGTTTAAATTCTTACATCTTTTGTACAGGCCTGCTACTACATTACTCTAAATGAAATCTGTAGAAGCCAGAAGAGAACACTTAAAAAACCAGAATTCATCCCCCCCAAAAAGCAGTGTATTTTGAAGATCCCTCCACACTTATTTTTTTTTCTCTAGAAGCCATGCCTCTTCAATAATTCAGGAGGAGCAAGAACCAGCAGATCTTACAGCCTATTTGATGTGCCAGCAAACAGACTGGAGATTGTTTCATTTCAATTAGCCTCTTTGTTGCCAACAAAAGACTGACAAACACACTGAGAGAGGGACAGGCATATGGCACTTTTGCTTTCCACTTTGCTTTTTATTTGATGATAGTCCTCTTATCACAGCCTCTCGCTGATTCCCCTGCCTCATACCCACTTCCTCCTTTGCCATACTTTATCTACTATTGTTCTCCTTGTATCATCTTACTTGGGATCAAGTGATTCTCTCCAGCACAAAAATAAGAAGACGTATTCTTTTTCAGCCTCTTCTGATCTCCCAGGCTAATTGGCTCAGGTGTAAACCAAGCCAGCAGGGCTGCGACTTTGATGTGACACTTTAGAGCGGCGCACCTGGTAACATCCCTGTTTGTGTGTCAAATACCAGCCGGCCTTGCCTGCTGCTCAAACCCAGCTAATAAAAACGCTAGTAATCACGTTGTATTACAAGGCTCAAATTCATGCTGTTACTTTATTGCAAGGTTGTCATTAATTTTGCAGGGTGAACCTGGAATCTGATCTGACCTGTTTTTAATAAGTGTGAGTCTGTGTGCAAGTGTGTAAGTGAGTGACAGAAAGGTGACTGCCAGCTGTTTCTTCTTTACATATGGTGTTACCCTTTGCTTTGATCAATAATGCTGTTTCACTTTAAAAAGAAACTCATTTTGTAGGGATGCAGAAGAGGGGCCTTCCTAACTCCCTTGTCCCTGTGGTTTATTTGTAAAGCATACACAATTAGGGGAAGGTCTGTCAACAGTAAGTAATATTTTATTGCTTTGCTAGAGACTTTTTGCCTCTTTTGCTCTGTAGAGCTGGACTCATCATTGAACAGTTGTCTTATTACTGTTGCTTGTAATGGTATTTGATAGAAATACAAACCTAGGTAAAGCCTGGGAAAAATACTACTAATTTTAAAAAAAATATAAAACAAGGTAATGTCTAAAATGAGTAAGTCAAAATTCTTCTGAGTCACAAGCACTCTTTTTAACTCCAGTCCAGTACAAATGTAATTATACTTGCATATAATATATATAAAAATATACATATATATGTGCATAGGCATCTTTGACTTTTAAAATACTAGTTTCATTTTTATTGTGGGGAAAATGATAAATCTTCCAAAACTGTGTGTAACTATAACCATGAACACCTTCAATATTTAACAAAGATATTATTACCAACAATGAATTTATTGTCTGATCAGCCAGGAGTTGCTGGAATTTGTATTGGTGAGTTAGGAATGTGGGATAACAATAAGATTATACTTTTGGATATAGAATTTCCATCAAATGACTTTTGAACATTGCTGTTACTCCTTTCGGTCACAGTGGAGAAATAGTTTTGAAAGCTGAGAGATAGAGACACATTGCACAGAAGCTGAAATGCATGAGAACTTGGAATAAGGTAAGCACCTAAGTAATTAACAAAACAGAATAATGGCCTTCTTGAAATTTAATGAAAATGATAACTAATTTCTGGACATACAGGGGAAAAAACCCTAAAATCCCTAAATTGAAAATGAAAGGGAAAAGATCATTAAAGGTGGAGAAAATATGCATCAAAGGTTCCTTTTCTGTTTTTTTTCCTCTTCTTTCTTTTTTTTCCCCTAAATCCATGGAATACAGAGTTTAAGCTTTCAGTGTTCCAGCATGGCCAGGAGTCCTTAGAAGAATACTGGAAATCAGCAGCTCAAACTGAACTCAGCATCACAAAGTGAGCCATTTAGTGCTCTATCTGCACTACAGGCACTCTGTTGTCTGTAATGACTAATAAAACCCGGTCAGATCTTTCTATAACAGAGGTGCTTTGTACTGCTGTAAATAAGTTCCTGAAAGTTAAAATTCACTATGCTTATAGAGAAGAGCTGTAAATTCACAATGCTCAAACCTGAGTTATTGAAACATGAAAATAATAGTGGCTCACATAAAGAATTTTTCTGGTAGATTTTCCAGATTTTACAAAGAGTAATTTACTGTGCTGTCTTGAATTGTCAATGTAAAAGGGCTGAAAAGCACATTGACGGTACATATGGCAAATCAAACTGAAAAAACCCCTCACATATTGTCAGTAAAACCAGAGAGAAGGTGAGGTAAAAACACTTTACATCACCTTTACATCTTCAATACACTCATGATGTAAAAAGTGCAAGAAGAAAGCAATCCAGCTGATCAAAGTTATTCCAAAGTTTCTATAAATATATAGCTAGTAGAAAGCAGAAACCTGAAAAACATTCAATAAGGAGACAAAAATGGTTTAGCATGGTTTTGAATTGTATGCTTAGAGGCCTTTGTTTCTTGTCCATTTTAGGTGACTTAAACTGTAACATTATATCCTTGTCTGATCACTTCATTATTAGAAATAGATTAAGAAACTGGAGGTAGCTCAAACGAATGAAAAAAAAAAATCAACTGGTAGATAGAAGTGACTGATTTGCAGAGCAAATCTACATGTCAGAAGCTTCATGTCTTTATTGCAATAGAAGTTTTTAGGGTTTTGCATTTGTTTTCTGTATTGACTTCGGTGAGAACATTAATAGACTCTCACAGAAACAACTATGAGTTCCTGGCAGGCAAAGATCAGAAGAGCAAAGTCACAGCTGAGGGATATTTTGAGGAAGTGAGAGCAAAACTTTAAATATTATTGTAGAAAGTGAGATAAAAGTTGAATATAAGGAAAATATTTCCTTTCAGTCTGGCTTTCATACTAGTGAAAGTTATCTTCATCTACACTTTTAAACCTGCAGAGAGCCCAAAGCATCCCAGTGATGAAGAAGGGAAAGGGAGACACAGTTTTAGAGGGTCCCTGACTCTAAAGGTCTGGGACCACTGAAATCATCTTGCCCCTTTCTTTCCTCTTAGAAAAATTCAGTGCCCCATCTTTAAGGCCCATCCTGGAAATAGTTTAAGAAACCGTTTCTTACCTACCTCCAAATGTTGTCATTAAATACCAAGTAGTATTGGGAATGGAAATCTGAGAAGAGATAGCTATTTAGACCACTAATAAAAGGCAATTGAAAATCACGTTACTGTTGGCTACTGCAACAAGTTATAGCGTATGTTTTGTTGTGTTTGTTATTGTTGCTGATTAATGGAAATGTAAAAACAAATCTTTGTTGTAGTCCTCTTCTGTGTCTCCTGGCACAAGGCCTTAAGAGACTCTTCTAATTTTTTTTGACCTATCCTTGTGGATCTGTAGGAGTATATTGTGCTTAAGGCAAGTTGTGAAGTGGGAATTAGCTCTCATGGGAAGCAGAATCAAATTCATCGGTAAGACACTTACATATTAGCTTTCTATAGTGAAACAATTGTACTCTGTTTAATAATGAGAAAAAATAATTTCTTAATATATTTCCATGTTTAAATTGATGGTAGAAGTTGAGGTAGAGGTAGAAATCATATAGTTGAACTGAAATGTTTTTGTTCATCTGATTAGTTTCCGTTACTGCTTGAAGGAAAAAATATCTAAAATATGACAATTCTGCCTGCATTTTGCACCTTCTCCTTGACTTGACTTTTTTTTTTTTTTTTTTTACTGTTTGGTTATTTTTTTGAAAGCATAGATACTTAAAAGTTCTAGTTTTCTCTTGGATTTGCAAGTAGACATGGTGGTTATTTGAATAAATAAGTAATTTAGATTCTTATTGACATGGTCCTGAGCCTGCATTTTTTCTGATGGTCTTTGAAGAACTACCCTTCTTCACCCTTGACATTTCCAGGGTGGCAATGCAATAGTGTGTTTGGAAGAGTTTCAAAACCTCGTCTTTGGATTTTAATTATTACTGAGGGTAGGAAAGCCTGCAAAGGAAGAAACTATTTTAACTGTCCACCCTTATTCCTGAAAACAGTTCTAATTAATGAAATGAAATTAAATTAAATCAGTGTTTGTCTTGTACAAAAAGAACAGGCTAAAAGAATATGTGAGACATTATAATATATGTGTGTTTTATTAAAATAATTATGGGCCAGAATCTATCCATTAGTTAGGTACTTTATTCTGTAATGAGGCTCAGTAACTCAAGCAAGGACCAGATACCTGTTTGAGGAAGGTTTAGTATCTGGCACTGGAGAATCCATACTTCTGTACAGCCGTCCCTCTTCCCTCTTCTTTCTGTGGTCTTCTATGATGGAGTAGTTCTTCATTACCAGTATCTGTCTCTTTTGCATGCAACATTTATGCATGTGTTCCCTTCTAGGGGACACTTTCTCACACTATGAGGCAATGCATAATCTGCATTGCTAATAATGAGGATGCCAGTTTATCATTCTGCACACTGTGAACTTCCTTAAGTGGTACATTTATATGTATGTAAAGATTATTGTAACAAGAACCACCATGGTTACTATTCTAGTCGCTAACGTCCAAGAGAGGTGGGAATCCAAGCACTTATCCCAAGCTGGAGACCCTCTCCCCAGAACCCCCAGCAAAGAATGTTTTGAAGAGTGTAGCTGAAGATTACTAGGGTATTGTCTGTGAAATATTTTCTAAAAGCTTTTTTTCATGGAGGGTGGAAAGAATTTCCGTCCTGTGTCTCTCTTCCTCACTCTAGCTAAGTGTAGAACATTTCTAGAGAAACAATCAACATAGATTTTTGTGATGGGCATGAAATCTGATCAGCAAATTTGCAACAATCATAATAGTATAGAGTAATTATTTAATTTTTAAAAATCTATTACATTAATTTTTTTTAGACTCTATTTATTTCTTTCCCAACACATGACTGAGAAAACAGTGTTCTCATACAACTTTCAGCCTATTTCAGTATATACCTTTGTTTCACACTTCAATTTTCTATCTTTGTCAGAAGAGTTGTGGTATATGTGTCAGTGAGAAAATCCCACAGCAACCAACTACAGAAGATGGCATAGTATGAGTTCAGTGACACAACACTTATCTTTCTAGAGGAAGTTTCTGAGAAGAGTGTAGAAAACTTTTAAGGTGGTGGTTAATATACATGTAAGTGTCTACTGAAATAAATTTTTAAAAAATTTTCGGGAGTAAATGTATTTTAATAATAGCTATTCTGCTCCTCCAACAAAAGTCCAGCCCTACCCATTCTTTAAAAGTATGCTTTATTATACTATTTGCATTAATCCATTCTTTATTTGTTTGTTTGTTTGTGTTAATGAAAAACCTTCATCACTGTTCTCTCTGGAATAAGGACCATAAACAAAAGAAGCCATCTCTGCCTAGTTTTTCTTGTTAACTTAAAACTGCAAGGAGAAGCTCCTTTCACTAGTACAGAAACTCCCTATGCAAGTCAGAAATGTAAATATTTCAGAGCCAAATTTTTTGTGTAAGATTTTCTGTTCTCTTTTGCTTTTCTTTCTTGTTTTCTATTTCTTTTTTCCTAAAGATGAGAAACTTTATTCTGGTCTACCTTCCACCATTGACCTGGTAGCACATTATCGTATTTTTTTATCTGTTTGATTTTCATCACTTTCTCTTATCTATTTTACAAAATATATGCACAATCCTTTTACCCTTAAGGCTGACACAGCAGTGCTCTATCCAGTCTCCACAAATATTGTTTATTTTTGATTTCTTGGTTCTGAATGCCAGCCAGACCACTAAGCAGTTAGACTGGTGATCAAGACTATGGATGTTGAAGTAACCACAGGAAGGTTTTACCATCACTCTGTGATGATCAGTCTTTCTGCAGATTTTATTTCCCATTTCTGTTATGCTCCTTTAAATGACTGGGTCAAGTGCAACCCCGGGAGGGAGGGAGAGACTGCCTCTTCCCTTAGAAAGCAAATGAGCATGTTGGGGCAGAAAGGTTTGGAGACCTCAGGGTGTGGTGGAAATAACATAAACCTGGGAGTGTACAGCTCCTGCAGAGAGTTTGAGAGACCACAGGAAAGAGCAAGGATCAAACAGGCAGGCTTCTGGGGGGATGAAAATAATGCATCAGGGCCCAGAGGGGACAAAGGCAGAGCTTGCTGCAACTCAGAAAGCCTCTGGATTGCTTGCCTAGGAGAAAGACAGACACAGTGGGCAGGCAAACAGCTGATGGTAGAAATCATTTTTGTTTCCATTCTGTCTTCCCTGCTTGCTTTAAGTTCACTCAAAGAACGCTTCTTACAATTGTTATTAATATTATTATTAGCAGTGTCACTAATAGAAGCTTTGGAAGACTTTTGGTCTCTTTTTGGAGCTCCTTTCCAGAGTTGATGTAGGTAGATCCACCTCAAGGTTTCAGTCAATACTGCCCCACAAACATATCAGACTACATATGGGTGGTAGAGAAAAATGTGTATCCTACCTAAGCTAAAAACATTGTTACAGTTTGATCCGTTTTGTCTTGTGCAGCTCTTGAATATTCAGAGGAAATGTGAGTTAGGTTTCTGATCTCCCAAAATTTATGAAGAATCCAAAGAAATCTAGAGAAAGAGGGAGGCAACCTTACATGGGGACAAGAAGAGTACCTACTGTTAGTTTACCTGCTAAATGACTTCTGATTTGAGTGTAATCACAGTGTACTCTACATCCAACAGTATGTCTTTTAAGACAAAATAGGTAGTTCTAGTCAATTTATTAGATACTTGTTTCCTATTTATATGGCCTGATGACCAATATGGCTGTGCTTGGCATTTTTCTTAAGAACACAGTGGTTTTTTTGTAACAGAATATTTCTATCTTTCTCTTGCTTATGGAACCATCTTGTGGGGTCTTTGAAGCCTTTAATGATTGTGAAAATCTGTGCATTAGCTAACTCATCCCATCATTGTTTTATTATTGTTTTGGTTTTCAGGGCATAATTCTGCCTTTGACCCTATGAACTTCATGATATTTTTATAACTTGTTTATAATTATCAGCTGTAATACTAAGTGCATTGAATAAAGATGATGATGTTTCTTTACAGTATAACATGTGATTAAAAACCAGGTTTCTTTTCTGTATTTTTCATATTACTGTCATTCTTGTATAGCATCCCATGCATCCTAACCCTCAGGCTTTAGTATTTGATGCCCAACTAATCTGAAATTATTTTCCTCCTTGTTTTCCCTCACCTCCATTATTATTCATCCTGAATTTGAAACAATCTTTAATTTTGTATTCTTTGCATTTACTGTTTTCCACAATATGTGGAAATTCACCCCATCCCTTTGAAAAAGAGATTGTTTAGCTTCTGTTTACCCAAATAGTGAGCTGGGTGAAGCTGTGACACAGTACGATGTTTGAGAAACTTCCCAGACCCGGAGTTTTCTTTAGCTTGGGTATTTTCTTTCTTTTCGGTCTTTTGATTTCATATTTTACATTCTGTTACTGTGTCTCAGTGACTCAGCTTGTACTTTGAATTAGTTTTCTGTGTGTCTTATTTTTCTGAGGATATTTGTCCTGTTTTGTTTCTTCTTTATATTTAAGAAGTCAGTTTGTATTTCCTGCTTTAAGAAAGTCCTTAATATCATCCATTTCCTTCTCTACCCTAAAGCAAGCTACAACAGATCATGAAACATTTGTCCCCGTCTGCTCTCCAAAGTAGTCTCGTAGTTGTTCTATTTGTAGAAAGGATTCAAAGGTTTATAGACATTAACACTTTAGGATCTGAGAGCATTTTTCTTTGTTTTTCATGATCATAGCCTCTATTTTCTCAGAATTCCCTGGTTGTATCCTTCTACCCTCACACCTTTAGTTTAAAACACAAATCTGCTGCTGTTTGCTTGGTTTTAGTCAGATTTTTCTCTGTGCTAAGTTCCTCTAAGTAGACTTAACTTTTATGAAATTTAATCTCTTTAGAGATTAATACAACTAAATTTCTCTTCTTCTCTGCAGTATATGCTGTTTCTCACTCTGATAGCTGGCTGTAGATGGCTCTGTATCCATTACAATGTTCAAGTGTATTCATTCCTTTCATACTTGATCAGATTATATATTTTTTTTAATGAAAGCTAAAATTTTTTTTAAAAATATATCTTTGTTAATAAAAGGTCCTGTTTCCTGTAAGTCAGACAAAGGCATTTCATGCTGTCCCTTCCTGGGCACTCAGTGTTTTTTCTGTCAATGCTTCACCTTTACTGGAGTTTTCATTCGGTGTCTGTTTTCTTTTTCAGAACATTTCTTTTTCCTGACACTATTCCTGCAGATTAAATACTACTATTCTTGTCTTGCAGATTAAGGCCTTGAAATTCACAATGGCCTTTTTTAATTCCAGTTCAAGCATACTACATCTGAAGAAACAGTATGAAGTTCTTTAACTCTCTAATTCTGCTACATCTTTACTTTCATGCATGATAAGGTTGAGCATATAGCTATTGGTGAAAGCTCTCTTAAGAATATAGCAATATATTCAGTATTTTCCAATTCCATTCACATGCATGCATTTTGTTGAGTAATTTAGCCATTACTTAACTCTGAGCTAAGATATTCTTGAGCTACTCAAACTAAAATGCATCTTTTCTTGTCCTGATACAATTAATTAAGAATACATTAACATAAGAGTAGTTACCTTTTTCTGTAATGTTTATTACATTGTACTCATTAAGGCTGATTTTCATTTTCTATTTCATTGTTCCTGATCACTTTACCAGATTAACTTGTTCCAAAGAGATCATTATGAGGATAAATCCAAAATAACTCTGTGGTATCATGCTTCTCTCCTTTTTGAGATCATTAGAATACAAATGAGCAGTGCTGATCTTCAGGCAGGACACTGAGGCATGGTTTCATTCTTTTCCCACTGTAAAACTTATTATTTATTCCTGCTCTTGTCAGTGGTGATACTTGCTGCAGCACTGTCTTTAGCAAGAAGACCTTTCCCAAAGACTTTGTGAAAGTTCTTACACACTGCTTTTGGTGGTTCTCCTTTATCCACTACTTCATTGATACTTGCAAGCAATCTTAATGCATTTTTGTACCCTTACTTGTACCTCTCCTCAAACACACATGTTCTATATTAAGTCATGCCTTACTTCGCTCAGCTACTTCCTAACCCTGGTTTCATGCAATTACCTTCACAAATAGACCGTTTCAACTCTCTTTATGAAGGGCTCCTCTTTTGTTTTCACCTGGCCTTCCCTGACCTGATCTCAGTGAGGTCAAGAGCTGTTCTGAAATCCCATTAATCCCAGCCAAGATTACACCACATCTGGCCATCAGTATTGGGCTAGCTGCTGTCTTCAAATACTGCATGATCGGCTGTTTCTGTAAAACGCACAGAAAATCTTGTATATTAAGGAGTCTGGAAAAGCTAAAGAACACATGGGCTAAGGTACAAGCATTTGCAAAGGCTCATGAATGTCAAACTTTTTTTTCCACAACTTGACTATTTTAAATTCCTTGCCTCACAAATACATTGAATAACATGATTTTTGAAAACACAGCTTGAAGTAAAATATTACTGTAATCAAGATTTTTTGACAACTTACAAAACCCATTATGAACACCCAAGGCTTAAAATATTTAAGGATAAACTTAAAGAGAATTAACAAAAATCTTCAAGAATATAAATATGAAGTTTGGACACTCAGACTATTGTAGGTCTGTCTTTTAATAAGGTCATAAAGTAGTTAAAGACATGCCATATTATTTTCCTTTTTTTTCCCACTTTTTTCATGGGTCCCTCACTGGAACAAAAGCAGGAGAGTCACTCAGAAAAATTCTTATTATTTCCAGTGGGAGTTAAACAAATTTGCCTTGCAATATCAGAAACAGAAAGGTCATATTGAATATGTTTCTAAGAATTAAGAGAAAAAGGACATTATGTTTCAGAATCTTTCACTAATAGGAAAAATGCATTAAATATACTGAAAACATTAAGTCAATATTTACCGCAACTGATTTTTTTTGAGACTCTAGTATTACAAGAGTTCATTTGGATCAGCTCAGTTGTCCATTAGTGTCATTAGCTCCCATCCGATATTATCTGGGAGCAGCACTTAAGAGAGTAAAAGAGAATAAAGCGTGCAGTAACTGTTGCCTATTTCTACTTCCAACCTCCAGAAGAAAGCTGAGCTGCTGCCTTTAATAGCCCTTGATGAACCTCTTTTTCCCATGAAGTTGTCTAATTGCATTTTAACTCACATAGACTTTTGAAATGTAAAACGTCCTGTAGCAGTAAGCTTCAGGTTTGTAGGGGAGAGGTGATTTCTTTTTTTAAGCTATATATAACCTTGAAAAATATACTTGGAGGAAATGGACAAGATATGTTTCTGAATGGAGAGGCTTTTATTCTCACAGAGAAAGGCAAAGATAAACTTATCTTCAAAAGTTAAAAAGAAACTTAAAGTCACCTTTTAGAACCCACAGATCTGAGAGGAAAGGGAGGTAGTCACCAGGTAGACCAGGAAGTTGAGAGGAGCTGCGCAAAAACACATCTTGATTCCTTTTTTTTCCCACTTTTGTTACTTCATCAGAAAAACTGTGATAAAAGCAAAGTCTTTTTATGCTTTTATTTACCATTTGTTTCACTGTGGTCGGGACAACTTTTTTTTCCCAGATTCACATAACTGCATATGGGGAGAAAGCAATCATATGGGGAGAAAACAATCAACTCTCTTCTGCTTTAGCTTGTTTATCATTATGGAAGTGTCATGATCACAGAACAATTCCCTGAGTAGCCTGTTTATAATTTCTTTCTCATCTGGCCTGACTCTAGTTTTAGTATGGAAGTCTTTGGATCAGTGGGTATGATGTGTTTGGGGTAGTTTGTGTGGATCCTAAAAGGACCGCTTTCCTAGCACCTTTCCCAAAACTTTTCTCATAATCAGTAGAAGTTATAGTTTGCAAAAATGCCTACCTAGCTCTGTTGCTGAAATAAGTATATTTCAGAAAGGCTTGTTTCTTAACCAGTTAGGGGCACCAATTAATTATTTTTCTATCTGCTCACTGACGTTTTACTTGCCTGTCATGCACAACCCATCCTGATGAGGAATCTCCCACTGAATTACTTTTATACTCAGTGAAATACTAAAGCATTTGTACTTTGCAATGGGAAGGAATGACAGGCCTAGATTAAAAAATAGTCATGGACCATGTACTGTTTTGAAAAATAGGTCCTTAAATAAATGAGTTATTTGCTGACAGTGAGAAACTGCTAACTTTTAGCCAAATTCTCTGTTTGTTTCTAAGAAAAAACAACAATGAAGTGTCCTTCCTCACTCCCCATAGAAGAAGGAAGAGGTGGAAAGGTCAAGCAGGGCATATTTACCAGAGAAAGTGCCCATGGCTAGCACATACTGGCAAGAGTTACTTCCAGGTGGAACCAGTGACACAGAGGTGGAAGGGACCTTGGCTGTGTGTGACAACACAGCAATGGAGTTAACAATTTGTACAGATAACTAACTGACAAGCACTGACATCGTTATACTTCATAGAAGGCGAAAGTTGATCAGATGGACCAAGAAACATGAGTCCAAAACCTGTCCTGTAGACCAACCCACCAGTTTAGGAACTTCTTCCTCTTTTCTCCAGCTGGACATGAGAAAACTGCAGTGTCCTGTCTCTCCATCTCATGCTGCAGTCTCTGCTGCTGATCTTTCGGCAAGGACTGAAAGGCTTCTACAGCTTTCCACTCCAGATGGGTAGATGCTCACTGACTTTGTCAGTCAATGGGATCACGTTATTTCCAAACCTACCCCCTTTGCTATATCAGAAGATGTTGACTAAGAATGGAACAATAAAACCAATTTTTTTCTCCATTTGTCCAGTGGGGCATTGCAGCAAATTGAGGCTTACCATCTATCATGCTAGCAATTAGAATGCTGGCCTGTGGCACCAGGAAACTGTTGAAGTCTAAAGACAAGATTAAAATAAGAGTTCCAATTCAAAACTCTCTAGTTGTCAGGCTCAAATATTTGTTCTTGCAGTGTTGCAGAGAATTTCTGATATTCTAATATTTTTGTCCCATAAAACTTGTAATATAATTTGACTTTATTTTAAGCGGAGAACATGCTGAAAATTTGAAAAGAGAATGTTCTGAAGGAAAGCATGTATCAGCCTGGGAAAAAAGTCAGTCTGGCTTTTCAGCCAGCTTTAGCCTTCCTTGCTCTGTTTGTCAGGCCTTTGCTGTGTCACTGGGTGATAGATACTCAGTTACTCCCATCTTGGCTGTATCTTGGCGCTCTGACACCTAAACCATATTGCTCAATGCTGAGATTCCTAAGCCACTCTCAAGTGATACATCAGAACTAGTGTGGCAGTATCAGCAAGGCAGGACAGTGGATCTAGTCTGGGTCTAGCACCACATTAGTGTGGTTGTTCTGATTCCAGAACCTGAGCCTACAAAACTGGTGATGCTGCTTCTTTTCTTCCTTTATCTCTGTTAACAAAGAATCCTTGATCATACTCTTATATTTCTCAATTGGCTCATGTCTATTCTAACATTTCTGGGGAATTGTGGCAGTCTTCTGGTCTCTGATTTACTAAAATACATTCATTTTGTATTTTTATTTATGCTTTTAAATACTTGCCTTTATAATTAAGTCCTCACCATCCTAGATTTCTTGCTAAAAGTAACATGCTGTTGTCTGGTCTTCTACTCTTAGTACATGTTTATATCTATGTCTCATGAAAATGTCTGCAGGTTTTAGAAATAGCTTGTTCACTAAACCTGGTAATCTGGTAGGTTGATTTTTCCTGTCTTTACTATGAGGGACTGTCGTAATCAACTGGGATTGTAGTAATGGCATCTGCATCACAGAAATAATTTGGACAGGTGCAATGTGCCAATTAAATCATAAACAAACACAAAATGCTTAGATTCACTCCAGCAGCTTAATTTTTTTCTTCAATCCTAAAGTCAATTTGCAATTAATTTAATACTAAAGCAGAAATGACAGATGATCTAATTGTTAACGTGGTACAAGTTTAGAAAGACATTAGAGTACCATTCTGGAGAACTGTTGCACATAATTGCTCAGGTGTTCAGAACACATTTCATTCCCCCTGCTGTGCAAGGACTTCTGTTCCTGGATTTTCTTTCAATGGTTCCCCCAGAAGTGGGATTAAAAGTAGAAACTTAATGATAATGAATTGAATTGTTCACATCTAAAGGGGGCTGATTGGCAGGATGCCGGAGACAAAGAGATCCCTGACGATGGTTAAAAAAACAAAAGTAATTGGATTACACAAAGAAAATAAGATAAACATTCATTAAAATTACAGTAACAGACTGTGATTAATGAGCATATACAAGTGCAAGCAGCGCATATTCTTTAGGCCCTGCAAGGCCTACATCCAGTGGTATAATTAATAATTTTTAATTGTTTAGTAAGTAATTGTTATGCACTTTCCAGTTCAAAAGACGTGAACTTGTTTTCCCTAACCTGATTTTATCTGTGACTACTATGGAGTCATCAAAGGTATTGTAATTGGTAATGAAGTTCAGCCTGCCCTTTTTTTAACTGTGAAATTTGAGTTTATGTGGTTCTGCTTGGGAAAGTCTTCACGGAACTTGAAGAACTCACTATGGAGGAAAGTTCCATGTATCTGTTCTTCCTTAACATAGCAAAAAAAGTTTCATGTTTGGATGTCAGAATGTTTAAAGCTGGTGAAAACAGCTATTTTTGTACATTAGGTGGAAATTTTATCTCTGCTGGCTACATGAGCTTGTTCAGCAAGATTCGAATTGGGTCAAAATACTCTGGGACTGGAGATAAAATCAACTAAAAGTGTAGTTCTGAGTTTTGCTTAAGGACTGAGAGGACCTGTTGTAGTTTGGAAGTTCTCAAAATGCTTTAATTGCTATTGCAGCTGTAGATCCAGGCCTAAACCATAAACTGCATGTGAGAAGCAAGCTGACAATTCTCTTTCTGTCCTTTGGTTTCAAAATCCATAACAACATGGTTCAAGAGCTCCCAGTTGAGAGCAAGAGAGCAGGTGCTGTCTATATATCTGCAACACTCAGAAACAGTGACATGTTTAAAGATCTTAAGTTCTGTGTCCCTCATAAGCCTTCTGCCTGAATGTCTGCTTATCAGGGTGTCTACAGGATGCCATACTGCTGTGTTTGGGTACAAAAGAGCCCCACAGACTTTTGGAAGTATTTCTGAATAGACAGGAAGTGCCGGTAGGGAAGAGCAGTGAGTTTGGGGAGAATAACAAAAAATGATGCTTGAAAATTTGGAGTTCCACAGGGGAAGCTCTGGGGACAAGTATATCCATCTCCTGGAGTCCTTGGAAACTTGCCAAATGTATTAGGTCGTGCTGATTACCAATGCGCTTCTCACTGTCCACAGTGATCTCTCTCAGCAACCGCAGCAAAAGACTGTGAAGCCCTCTAGCTGCTGGGGGCACTAGCTGTGTTTCAGTGACTGCATTTTAGTATACGCATTAAAGCAGTGGGATCTTTGCAAGCCCTCTTCCTAAATATTGTACTCCTGGCTGACAAAAATCAGTGATGAGCATCAATGTCAACACTGTCATCACTCAATGTCATCAATATTATTGTTCCTTAAGGTTGCCTTTCATAGGGTTTTCATCCCTATTGCCAATGCAGAACTACTCTACTGACATTGTTACCTAGCATGTATGCCTGATGGGGATTTTGAAAACCTGTTTAAAAACATTTGCCTTTTTAACATTCCCTTATGAACACAACTATATTGGCAGAAAGCAATGGGTGATTCATAGGATGGTTATGGATTTTGAGCAGGGTTGGTGATAAAGGACTGCACACCTGCTTGTTTGTTGCTGAAATACCTTTTCTTCCTGAATGATACGGCCAACCTGAGTATTTCAGGCCACAGAAACATTCTTGCCAGAAGCTATCACGACCCTTTATTATAAAACAGCTCTTCTGATATCCAGTGTTGTGACTCAAGAAGAAAATTTGTGATGCTTCTTTTTTTTAGTCTTTGCCTTAAAAGATTGTTGTCTGTGGTATCAGTGGCACCTGCTCAGGACTGTATTTGTTCAGTGCTCCCAGAGTAAGCTGTAAACTTCAGTGTTCACAGTAGTACAAAATTACTACTAAGATAGGCAAATTCTGTATTGCCTTTTTTTTTTTTTTTTCTGAAACTTGACAAACTGTGGAAAATCCCCCAAAACTTAACCACTTTAAAATGCTGTCTTCTCACTTCTGCAGATACTTTTTACCATATTTGAAAAAACTGGCTTTTGTGCATAAGTTATGTAATGAAGAGACTGATGTCCTTCCATCTTCTTTCTTCCGTAACTGAAAATGGCAAGAATCAAGCAAAGATATTTCAGTCCCTGTCAGTATGGTCAGGAGGAATGAGAGTAGTCCCATGAAGCTGGAAGAAGAAACATAGATCTTGAGGGGTTTGAAAGGAAAAGATATATCTTTAGGTTACTGGAGCTGAAGAATCAGCTCAGGTTTTAGAACAAAAAACACATACATCAAGGTTGTAGGTGGCTTTTAGTAGAAATTTCTTAATGTCTTGAATTTGGAAAAGTACATATAGATTTCTTTTATGTATTATTTACATCTTTCTGTATATGCTAGAGTGTGTGAAGCTCACATTCCTGTCTTATGCACCAGAGTACTTCTTGAGAACACAGAGTATCTAATGTGTCAGAAACAGATTTGTATTCTCTTTTTTCCTATTTTGCAAACCATAAGCATGGCAGAGTCCCTCTCCAGAGGTTCTGCCCTACAACGCTCTTTGGGGCACAGAGGTTCTTGCAACTTCTCCCTGCTGTGTGGGTTAAGAGGTGGAGAGGAGCATGGTAAAGCAGGGAAGACAAGTATGGCACAGGTTTCTCTGTAGTCCGGACATGCACAAGAGTAGTGGTGGGTTAGAAAGTCTTCCCGCAAGTGTTGTAAACATCCACTACTGTCTGCCAGAAAGCTAGGCATGAAGAGTGGCCCGAGGTCTGTGGAAACACAAATGTATTGTTGAGAGTTTTCTCTTGTTTGATCTCATGTTCCTCAGCTATAGTCTGGGCGCTGACTTCTTAATATCTTCAGTGTTTCTATGTCAATGTTTTTCTTTCCATCCACAGTGGACTTTACATGCTTCCTGATGTACATAAAGGTCGTATTGTAGCCACGGTAATCCCACAGGGATACTAAGAACAAGCAACTAACATTATCATGAGTGGTTTCTCCAATAGGATTATTTTTAATTAGTTAAGTGGATCAAAGTATTTTTGAAAACTCTTAAAAATATAAGAGATATTTGTCTATAACGGCTACAGGCATTATGATCCTAGTCTTGCTGCTTTAGGAAGAAGGTTTTTTTAAAAAAATAAATTGAAAATGTAATTTTAAGAAATTATATCAAGCCACACCCACAAAATTTATTCCATAGAGGGACGGAATTACTTAAATTATAAAATTGAAAGATGGATTGATCAGAAGACTTTTGTGTAAATGCTATATTTCTAGTACAGAGGACTGAGGAAATGACCTGGTTTGGAGATCCAAACCAGCTTCCATTATGGTAGTGTAAAGATTCTCTGTGTTTATTAACACTCTCTCTATGCCTTATGTGCTTTGTCAGTGTATGGGCTGAGGTTTGAAACCTTGTTGTGATGAGTTAAGCTTTAATGACTAAATGGAACAAGTGATGTTAGGGTTTTTTGAGGCAATACTACTAGGGAGCCTTTATAGTCCCACGCAGATAGATCAAACTCCCATCTCAGGCTAACAACATATGGGATATAATGTACACTGCACATATGCAGTAAACCCAATGCGTTGTGTAGATTAACTGAGTGACATCAGTTGTAGTGGGCATGGGGGAAATTTATATAAGAATTTACTTAACTATTTTTCCAGATGTCCAAAGCGTTGAGTGTTTGGAAAAGCAGCTGTTTGCCATGAAAACCATGTTACTGACTGATTGATGGAGTTTGGGGGCCCTTGAAACCGGGGTCCTGAGCCCCGAGCTATATCCTTATCCTGAAATGGCTTTAGGATGCTCAATGTAAATGAACTGAAACCAGACCCTGTGCAGCCTGAGCACAATGCTCTTTCTCCACTTCTAATACAATTGTATGGTCCTTCTTGCTTCCCTGGGGGAAATGGACTGTAGAAGGAGGCTCCTGAATCATCAGCCAAGAGGTATTTCACACTGGCAAGATCCTTGGTTTCCCATGTGGGGTAACTCTCTGACTAGTGGACCCTGCCTCATTAGTTCACAACAATCAGAATGGAACCTGCATGGTCACACAGGGGTGCAGCAGAGACCTAATATTAAATACCGAGGTGTTGATTTACCAAGTGGGTTTTCAGCAGGAATAGTAAGACCCTCTCGTGCTGTTAAAACTGAGTGGAAAATGGTGACTGTGAAATTGGAGAATGAAAACTAGTGGGGATTGCTCTTTGGCTTAAACAGAACAACTGGTTTAGTCACACCTTAGCCTTTTAGACAACTAAGTTTTCCTGTGTTGTGCTATTGACATTAGTTTTAATACTATTGAAAGCAATGGATTAAAAACCAACTAAAATTCACTTTTTCCTACAAACTTATTTTTTTCACTTAAATGATGCATCTTATTTAAAGTTCCTATCTTAAATATTCATCAGTTATAAATCAAAATAAGTCTACTAAAGCTCATCTGACAGTACTGATTTCTACCCAGAAAGGCTGGGCCCAGAGTTTTAATTTTCCAGTGATTTTCAATTTGTCTGCTTATGTATTTGTTTGAAAACTACATCTAAATTACTACATGCTATCAGGATAAGTGAGCTAAAAATTCTGATATTCAGGCATTTTATGTCTATTTTGTATGCAGTAAAATGTAGTGAAAAATTGAGGTAAAAAGCAGAGAAAATATAAGACACTCTTTTCTGGAAGTCACTACAGTGATTGGACTTTTTTATGGCTCTCTACTTGCTTCTTGCAGACACACCACCATACTGTTCTCTCATACTGATAAGAGAGAGTAAAAATGTTTTTTAAATAAACATTTATGTAAATTATTACGTTTAACACTATTTTTCATGTATAAAACAAAAGTAAAAATTTGCTTTTGCTAATCTTCCTGGCTTCATCTCAAACAGATGAGCCACTCCCTCTGCTGGGGATATTTCTACAAACTGCTCTGTAAATGAAAAGGATGTTAAGTTTTTTCAGGGCAATGCTAGAAACACTTCTAAACTCATATGAAAACTTAGCAGTGTTATAATGTACAAACATTTCTCAAGAGTATGTGTCTTTATGTTATTCTATACTCTTAAAATATCTACTTAATTCAAGGAAAAAAAAGAAGAAACAGAAACACCAAAATGTAAAGATTTCTTAGACTATTGGGTTTAGGTACTTCTTAATTTTCACATATTTATAACTTCATTTGCAGCTTAGCAAAGATAAGTGATGGAAAATCTATCAGAGAGAAGTTTTCCTTTTAGCTACAGGTTAGGTTTAGACTGGACAAGAGCTGTAGGACATGAGCAGCAGGTTTTTTACCTTCTTCTATTAACACTCCACAAAACACCTGGAGAGTAATGATTCTCAGGAAAAAAGTTCAGCTCATTCCCAGCTTTTGTTCAGTTACTGGCCTTTTGGATGAAGCTGTAGTGGATTCCAAAGAATGTCTCTGATGGGATGCCAGGAAGTGTTCCAACATATATTTATATATGTATCGGTTTCTCAGTCAAGCTGAAAAAGTGTGAAAACATCTGTATTTAAAAAATAAATGTATTTTAAAAGATACAGAAACAAAGGATAGAAGATCAGGTTATCTGTCCTCTGTATTTCTGTTCTTGCCTACCTACTATGGCAATAATTAATTTCCCTATATCAAGCAGGATACATGCCTATATCAAGAAGGATACATGTTTCAGAAACAAGGAAGCTCCTACAAGCTCTCTGAAAACTGCTATCCAGGTAGAGGAAGGAGACCTAAACTAAGGATACTACTGAAGACAAGGGAACAGATGTCACCCATTATATATTTTGTTTGGTAGCCAGGACTCATGTGCCACATGTGTGAGAAATTCAAAGCGTACATGTATGACTGCAGGCTAGTCACAGCATTGCTGTTGTCTTTGCCGGTAAGAGTGGCAAAAGAAACGAAGGCAAGATGACACTAGAGGGTATAGGGAACAAAGTACACAACTATTGGAAATCATGTCACTAGTTCTGGTTTTCATGGAACACTTTATGTTTTAATTTAAATCAATGTCAAAATAAATTATGTTTATAGAAAAAAAGTGGAAAGAATTTGTTCTGAAAAGACAAAATGGAAATTTCATCCTTCCCAAAGCTTTCCCCCAGTTTGTTTGTAGAATTTTACATTGTTTCTGAAGAGTTTGGGGTCAAGCAAACTCCTAAATTGGTATTTTTTCTTTGAATTTTAAAGAATTAAGTGCCCAGCCCAGTAGTTAGTGTCTTTGTGGTGTTTTTGTTGTTTTAGTGGCAACTTGTTCAACAGGACAAAATAAAAGTACTAAACGAAGGTTGAATTCTAACAGCCTTATATTGAAAAGTGCTAATTTCAATGAGACTATTTGAATAGAGTGTAGTCTTTGAACATGCCTGAATAGGGCAAAAACTGGACTGGTAATTGCACTGGGAATAGACTACATGACTGGCACTTATCTACTTTTAAATTTCTACAGGCTCATTTTCCTTCTCACATCCATTGGTATAGAGAGGGAATCCTAATGGCCGTGGGTGTCAGTGGAGAAGATGATCATACATAATGATTCACTCAATATTACTTAGCTATGACTGACTCAGATTTTTTCCTATGCTCAGGGCCTCTTTCTTTTGTATAATGTACACAAACACAAAGGATGAAACATTTGGGAACCTAGAAACAGGTTTGTTTCTCGAGAGCTGAAGGATCCAGCACAACTCAGAAATATGTGAGTGGTTCCTAGGAAAGAAGGAAAAGAGATGAGAAAAGTGATTATATACTAGTTACGAAAAAGTATGCATACCAATATGCAACCTTTTAAAAGCAAGCATAAAAAAAAAAAAAAAAAAAATTGCAAAACCAGAGATCACTAAATGAAGAAATTTCAAGGTGAAATTGTGGGACTGTGTCACTGTAAAAAGGTTTAACAAATAAACCATGTGATTTTAGGAAAACTCTTGTAGACAGAATCTTTGAGAAAATTGTATAAGACCTGTGGGACTCCACAAAAGCCAAGGAATTAACTTCAGATTTACATAGACCTTGTATATTTAAGACTTTATTTGAATTGAAATTACCAAAGGGGAAAAAATGAAGCAAAATTGTATCTTTACTTTTGAGACTTGTTATACTTAGCCTCTCTAAAGTATCTATTTAGCATGTTTCAGTGCATTAAAAACCTTCCTATTTAAGACTAAACCCTTTTAATATGGCAGAAGCAATAGTTGAACACAGGCTTGTTGTGTAATGTACATAAAACATAAGAGAATGGCACTGGATCATGAAATCCAATCTCTTGTTGTTATTGGTACCACATATTTATTCAATTTAATGAAAACGTCACAAAATGTTTTAAATTGTTGCTGTTATATGCCATGAATGTATGTACCTCTAATTCAAGGCCCTTTACTAGTGTTGTCGTGTATAACATAGCTCTTTTCAACTAAGTTGTGATGGAATACGGTTGTGCTACTCTTCCCACATCCCCAGATGAAACTGGAGGTTAACAGAAGCATAGAGTTGAGGCAAGAGAAAGTGTGAACCTAGCAAAGGAGTTAGGTCCACACCTGAAGTCAGATAAGCACTAAATAGAGCACTAAAAGCTACAAATGTGGTTTCACAGTATTTTACCTTGAGGGATGGAAGAACCACTATGATTTTTTCCATGGGAAATGAAACACGCCAGTAGCTATATGACGGGCTATGTTAAGGGTTTAATAAATTCAGAAAGCATGGAACTGATAGGTGCTGAAGGTAGGGCAATGTGTTCTGCCTGCTGAACATACAGCTGCTACTTTAGCAAATGCAGCGGTCATTCTTGCTTCTCTCCTGTGGCTCTTCCAGGTGTTTCAGTGAACGCAACATCTGGAGGATAGCGCACAGTTTTACTCAGGTCATCTATTGTTCTGTGGATTACAAATGAAGTGCTGTCAATTTAACTGTGTGCTTGTTGGAAAAGTAACATTAAAAATTACAAAAAGAAGTGGTCAAGAGTTTCTCTAGCTAAAACAGGCAGATTAAATTTAAAAATTTAATAACATCCTTCACCTCAGAATTTTTGTGTCTCCTACGTGACCACAACCACTGCTAGTATCTTTGAGCTTGGGAGATTATGCAGTACTGTGGAACGGTTGTTCTGCATAAAAACTGAGCCCAGAGTCTGTGCCAGCTCACAGCAGGTCACAACTTTGCTTCCATTATTTTCCCTTTTGCCTGTCTTCTCACAGTGGCTTTTTCAAATGTATAAGCTGGTACTGTGGTTGTTTTAGCCATACAAAATGGGGCAAAAAATAGTCTAGAAATATGTGGATTTTGTTCAGATTGTAGGAGTATCCTGGATGTATTTAGATGCATTGTGCCTGCTTTTTACTGAAAGGATTAGTATCCTAACAGAAACGTGATTTCTGGTCAATATTCTGCAATTTGTGTTTCTGTAGTAACAGAAATGTGATTTCTGTTTAAAAGTGTGTAGAGTTGAACATGTACATGCCATATAATCTGGTTATTTTATTTGATCCTCACGTTTCATGAGTCAAAAATTCCTTGGATTTCTTATGCACACCTCTTTAAAATGAATAAATCTCAGAATCAGAATTTTTATTTCCCTTGTATATTAAGCATTGTGCACATGGGAATTCCAACCAGGAGTGTTAATGGAATGTTAAAAAAGTTTACAATTAACTGTTAAATCTTTGTACTGAAATCTTTCCACCTTGGCCAGATATAAATGAGATGATATGTCTGTATTGTTGGAATGCCCCAGCCCTATATACCATATTGCTGTCTCAAAGTAACAATATCCATGAATATAACATGTATGTCAGTGTGAGTGTGCATGCGAGTGCATGTATGTCACAATCTACCCCTTAGAAAAGTTTGAACCTGGTTGTTCAAAGTTTTTAAAATTATTTTCACTCTGAAAAAAAGCATATAGAAACTACAGCCTAAGTTACAATTAAGGGAAAATACATTTCAGAATGAGAATATTTAGGTGTCTTTTACCAGAGTTTCACTGATATATAAAACCTCAGTTATTCCTATTCTTTTAGCAAATTGAAGACTCATAATTTCTGCCAACCCTCAGGTTGTGTAGCATAGAAAAGATGGAAAACCTTCTTTTCTTCTCTGCACATATAAACCATTTTATCCTAAAGGAGAAGTTTTCTGGAAACTAAATGAGTATCCTCTTGTGCAATTTTCCTTCTCCTCTGGCCCAGTTTTTCAATCTTTCATGGGACAGCAGTGTATAGTCCTAATAATGTCACTCACCTTTCAGATTATTTTAATCATGAAATTACCTGCAAATAAAGTGGGTTCAGTCTGGAATAGTTTTAAAGGTCTTGCAGTTAAGAGTCTAAATCTCAAATGAATGTGTCTTAATGTACTTGAGTGCATTGCTTGCAGAGCCGGCCTTAGATATTTACATTCACTATGGTTTACATTTTAGTAACACAACCTTTTTAGGTATCTGTCCTAAAGTGACAGAGCAGGTCAGACACAGAGCTAGAAAGATAACCCAGATGTTCCACTTTATAGTGTAGATTTGTAGCCACTTTTAATGTACTGTTGTTTCAGTGAACCAACATAGGTTGAACCTCCATGCTTTCTTTCACTCAGAGAATGAATTATCATGTTTTTGTTGTTAAACTGATGACATATATGATCTACACAATGTATGCCTTCTATAAGTGTCAGTAATTTTTTTTTAAAGTATGTTACAAAAGCAGGTGCACGTTTTGGTTTTTTTTTTTTCATTTTGAAATGTAATAAAGTCAGTTTTTGGCCTCAAGCAATACTAGGATTTAAAATAGGAACTACTTTGAAGCAACATGAAGTTGCACCCAGCCTCTAGGTTATTAAATGTGTTTTCTCTCTCTGGCTTCCTAAATGCACCTCATTGTTTAATGGAATTCTAACTGTAAGATTTAGTTGTAGGTATTTCAGCTGGACTTCCTTTAGAAATACATAATGATGCACCCACGACTTCAAAACACACCAAGTGGATTACGGAGAGGGGTGGGGGAAACAAAATATTTTTTTACTTCCAGATCACAAGGACAAATAAGCAAATTAACAGTATTTCAAGAGAAGCTATAATATGCCTGGTGGATGGGTCATCTCAGCGATCTGGGCAGGTAGAACTGGGTGTCAGCCTTCAAGGGCTTTATTTCAAGCACAGCCTAGTTTCTGCAACTCATGATCAACAATAGCCTGATCTTTAAAAACACATTGGTAAATAAACATTCCATTCCAGCAAGCCTTCCTTTCCAGTCAGTGTAAGATATTCTTATAACTAGGATTGACTGATGAACTTTGGCACTTTCAAAACTGACCATCTGGAAATGAAGGCAAAACGATCCTCTGAATTACAGATATCCCAAGTATTACCCAGAATTTACAATGTTACTGTTCAATTTGCATGAGCTTAAATCATATTCCCCAGGAGATATGTAGTGTACCTAGAAGACTGTGGTGTCTGTAGTTACATTAAATAAATTATTTTGCAAAAGCAGTCATGTACTATGGAGGCAGTAGCTGTAAATTCACAATAAGGCCAACTCATATGTTGCACGTAAGTGCTGTAGGTACTGCTATAACCATATCCTCTTGCAAAAAAATGGAGTCCAAGTGTCTAATCCAAAGAATTTTATTATTTTACTTTGATGAGGGGTAAAGACAGCTCAGCTAGAACAGTTGCAGGCACACTGAGGGGACAACAAGGAGGAAGACGAAGATGCATAGCCATTCTTTGCTTTACATTAATTCCACAGACAGAAGGTTTCAATTTCCAGAACTGTCAGCTTACCCTTTGTTTTTTTAACTTCTTTTGTATTCAATTTAAAAGACTTTTTAAAGGTACATTTAATTATTTCAATCTTTTCTTTTTAAGAAATGTTTTAGCTTTTTTTGTTCTTGTAGGCTTGCTCGAGAATGCTAATATCTTCTCCCTCAGCTACACTCCAACCCCAAGCAAAATCATGTTAGAGCAAGTAATGCTTTCCGAATGAAAGTTTTATTTTCACACACAGCCAAAATGAATTATATTGCACCTGCATGAATGATGTTTCCCTTATTTTATGAAACTGGAAGACAGCCAAGTTGTGCAGCATTTCTGTAGGTGCAGAGTTTTTTTCACACGCCTCTTCCCAGCACCACCTGCTTCAATGATTTGGGTGTTCCCCTCAGGTAGGTCACAATTTAAAACATGTTACTACTCAGATTGGCCACACCCAGAGATAATAAACTCTTTTTTTTGACAACGGCTGTGTTAGCCAAATATGACATAGTGATCTATGTTAGTTATTTTTTGAACTTTGAATAAATGTGTGCGTTACTGGATGTCAGGGGTAGCTGATCCTATTATACAGACATTTCCAGAACCATAACATGAGATCCAGTTCAATGGTAAAAAATCCCATTTGGGTTTGGAAAGCTGAAATGAGCCCAGTAGTCCAGCTAGTTCATTATCTTGTCTCTAGCACTGGATGGTAAGAGTCATTGAAAAGGAAAGTGCAAGAAATGCTGCAGAGGACTGTAATTTTATTATCATCTTGTGCTGAAGTTCACAGGCAGAGTGGATGTAGGAATCTAGTTTGCAGTAACCATGCTCCAACTCCTCAAACAATGAACTTTATTTCCCAGTGGTCTCAACCCAACACCTATTGCAACAGCTTATTTACACAAAAATAAAATAAATCCAGCTCCACAGTAGGAGGGTCTGTCTATCTGGGGTGTAAAACAATTCAATTCTAGTAAATTTTCTGTCTATTTTTCTGCTTTAAACAGCTTTTGTTTGGTTAATTGGTGCCGTAGGCAGATAACCAATTTTCTCCTGTGGAGGGATTAGCTGAATTCCATTGTTGAGATGTTCTAATTGTTAATTTGCATGCTTGAGAAAGATTATAGTTTTGATTGTGAAACCTACCAGGGTTGATTTTTTTTTGCCTGAACAAAGTGGAGGAAATAGTTTTTTGTACTTAATTAATATCTACATGGTATCAAGCATTGGACAACGTCAAACACAATTATGAAGCATATTTAAGGAACAAATGTCCCTAATTCTCCTCTTTGGGAACAGTTCATGGGCCAGCTACATCTCCAGAGGAAGTTAGATAAACCCTAAGGCTGAAAAGTCCTCTAAAAGCTGTTAAAAGCACAAAGGATTGTGGGAGCCCAGCAAACCTCACTCCTGCCACTGTTCTCAATTCATATACTCTAGGAGTTCCTCTTTATCTTTGCCTTTCTCTTCACAGTGAAAAATAAAATCAGGTTGAGTTATTAACTTGAGCTGGATAATTGGAGGTAAAGTCCTACAGAAGATAAGGCACTTTCGTATGAATTAATAGATCATGATAAACCTATGTGTGTGAGGGGGGATGGGAACTTCATTCTTCATATATGCCTGGCAGCTCATCAGAAAGTTACTATCTTATCAGGTCTGGGAATTTTATCCCATTTAGCTAACTTGGCTAAAACCTCTTGCAGCATTAGGCACTGTTTCTGGAAAATGCAAGAGAAATTTCAGTTTCTTTTTTAGGAGAACATTGACACGTTTCTGTTGCTGCTGCTTTGCAAAGAGATGTGGCACCAACATTGTCCTCAGATGGTATCAGTCACTGTTAATTTTAATCCCTTCTTTATTCCACTGCTTGTGCTCTGTTAGTTTATGAGTAGTGACAGGAGAAGATCTGGTATTTTGAATTTCTGATGCAAAAAGTCCTGCTCCCCTGAGGTCTGTTGGAGACTTTTACAGCTGTGATGAATGATTGCAAAGTCACTGCAAAATGTCCTCACATGAAAAAGTTTCTCACTAGAGTAGTGGAACTCCTTACATGAGACAATGGAAATTCAAGACTATCTCCAGCTTATGGATAAGTAAAACTTTTTGAGTGTTACAGTCAAGTTCTGCAGATGGGTGGGGAACACCAAGACAAGACAGATTAAAACAGTGAAGGAAAGATGGATCAAGTGCATGGATCAACAGCTACTGTGAAAAAACGTTGCTCGGAAGTCAGAAACTAACAAATGTCTGAGTGGTGGCAGAATAGAAGGCAGCCACTGCTTTCCTCTGAGCACCAGTAATAAGAAATAAAAAATGGTGTCTGGGAGGGTTGTTTTGTTTTTTCCTCTCTCTCTGTTCTTTGGGAGTCTAAAATGAGAAAACAGACCTTCTGCAGAGCTGTCTTCCTGTGATCAAAGGAAGGATGTGAAGAATCAAAATATGCCTTTGTTTGAGTGAGGAGATCCTAAAATCCATATACAAAGTAATGTTTGGATAATTATATACTGGTGAGCACTACACAACAAAAGTAATTTTTTTTTTGGCTGACTGAAAGGGAAAAAATGAGAGGATTAAAGCAAACCAAATGAAATAAAAAGTTTTATGGACAGATAACACAAGACAAATGTCTCTGTGAGCATTATAAATTTTGCTGATGATCTCATTAAGACTTTTGGGGGAGTCATCCATTTTATTTTATGTGTACTAGCTTAGTTCCCTTCCATCAAAAATATCTGATTCTTCATGGTGATTCCAGCTAGCCCTTGTTCCAATAGGACAGTCACTAAAAGGCTAATCTTGGGTTCATCTCTAATTAGCATGTTAAATAGTGTCTGTATGTTAAATATCAGCACAAGAGATTTTTTGTCAACAGTAAGCAATATAGAAAGGTTACACAGGAAAAGTACCTTGTGGATGCCTGACATGATGCCTGACACAACTGTGGATATCATAGATGTTTTGAGAGCACAATGAATGTGTAGATGGACAGTTACCAAATTACAGGGGCCTCTTTTCTCAGGTGTTGGGCAACATTATGTTGGGCTGAGAAGGGGCATTGCTTGGATTCATTATGACAAAAGTCAATAGTATTATCCATGCAAAAAACGAATTATCAGTTGCTGTGTTATGGTTTGTGCTATTTTAGCAGCCCAACATTTTGTACTGATATTGAGACTGTTCACAGGTCACCATTCATGAGATCACGCCCATAAACTGGGAATTTTTCCTAAAGATAAAACAAATATAGACCTCAGTATCCTCCTTCCATTAGGTAGAGGGGCTATAATAATAGACTATTTAGATAATCCAAATCTGAAATGATAATAAATAACACAGGGCAAATAAAACCCCAACCTGAATGACTGCCTTAGCCATTGGGACATGACTGAACTGGTATGGCCCTGATCAGACAATGTTCTCTTGCAGTTTCCAGGTCTGCATGCTTTGATATAGGAAAGGCTGGATAAAACTTCAGGTTTCTGGATAGTTATGTCAGTGAAGGTCTTGGAGGACTGTACATCTTCTTCTGTGCCATGGCTCTGGTCTCAGTCCCACAAGAACCAATATTAAAGACTGATGTTACAGATTTTCAAGGTATTTTAGCTAAGAAAATGCAAAGCTCTAGGTTTTGAGTAGTATATATGGGAGAAAGATGTCATTTTGAAATTCAGCTTTGATTGCCTACTGACCATGATTAGTCGGGCACAGGTAATTTTAATTGACTGTCTGTAGATCAGAAATACCACTGGGCTGCAGAAGTCAAATTAGAGTGGTCCCAGACTGCACTATATGCAGTTTACTGGGTCACACCAAAAAACTTCATTAGTAGTATAACATGTCAAAATTAGTCACTTAAGAGTGTAAACAGCTCCAGAAACAGGAATGAGCAGGCCTCCAGCCATCTGCTTTGTGTGTTAGTCCCGCTTTTTCACTGTAGGCACTGATTTTTGTTCACTCAGCCAGATGATCGTCGTCTTAGATTCAGCTGAGTGTCCCGAAGTAGCAGAGAGCTGGAGATGTCAACAGATTGCGATGCCTTCCGGTAGGGGCACAAGGCTCTGGGCTCAGCAGGGAGGACCAACATCAACAGCTGGTACATCCCAGGACCTCTTTTCTATCTTCGCTGCTCATTTTTTGCTACAGATGTGAGAAGCAAACGATCTTGTCATTATTAGCAAAGGCACCCTGGAGTAACCCTACACTCCTTTTTAACTGAAGCCAGCAACAAAACTTCCTCCCCCATCCTCCCTCCCCCTCTCTTTCCCTCCCTCTCACCTCTCTCCTCACTCTGTTCTCTGCTATTCTGACATTCTGAATTTGAATGTGATTTAGAGCATATTATTTTCATCAGAATTTATAATTTCTACCTAGTATATTTTTTTGCTTCCTGTCTGCAGCAACCAATTTCTATGGACCTGATCCCTCATTCTATGAAACTAGATTTATTTGGGTTAAATTCTATTGAGATAGATTTATAAAGTTCTATAAAATAACCCAGAGATCTTGAAGTAACATTTTTTTAGGGCACCAAAATTATGTAAAATGTACACCAGCCATGCAACCAGAAAACAAATCCTAAAATGCATGATCAAAAGAAAACATTAGCAAGCCTCTGAACAGCAGTAGCAGCATCAATTGCTAGTTCATATAAAAGAGTCAGTAGGGGATTAAGCAATTGCTGTGCAAAGAATAAACCAATGATTTCTTGAAAATTAGTGTTCAGCTGATAGCCATTTAATTAAACTGTTTGCTTTAGTATTTGTGGTTTTTAATGGAATTTCAGGAGAGGTTAAAGGGAGGAGTTGAAGGATAAAATTTAATACAGATACAGAAAGCTTTCATTTCTCTGGTAAATGCATAGTGTTTTGATAAGTTGTCTCCCATCAATAGACTGATAGACGAAATATATGAACATAGCAACAGCTTGTGGAAAAATCATCCTAAATTTAACTGAAAAGTAAATATTGGTTAATAGTGGCTTTACTGTACAGCCATGCTTCAGAGCTATTAAGGACTAAAGTGAGAGGAAATGTCATACACCAGAGATGCAAAACTCACTTTCAGAGTTAATGAGCTGCTCCAGTGATCTGTGTGGAGAAAAATATGGCATTGAGATATGGCCTAGTGAAAAAAAGTCATTTCAATTGATCATGAAAAAATGCAAAATGATAGATCAAAATCATGATGAAGTTAAAGACTAGTATTTCAGTGTATCTACTAATCAGTGGGAGTAAGAAAGAACTATTTCCTAAGAATGAGCAGAGGGGGGCTGTTTTGGTGAACTTTTGCTACCTTCAAGGTTCTGGTAAGTACTGGTGAAAGGATATTAAACTTAGCAGGGCCCTGATATGATCAGCTGCAGCTATTTTATTCTGTGTGGATCACATCACCTTTATTTCTGAACTTAAATGCTGTGCCGGTTATTTGGACAAAAATTAAGTGTATTATAAAATAGGAAAGACATGCATTAGGAACTGTGAGTCAGGAAAACTTTACTCTCAGTTATATACCCCAACTATGATAACAAAGTAGCCTCTCTGTCATTAGCACAGAACCTGATTATGTGGCAAACTTTGGATGAGATTCATTTTGCCATTGCCCTTTAACAAATATATGGAAAGAGAAGGGGCAGACTGGTCAGTGAAGTCCTTCAGCCCTCTGAGGGTCCTGATCCTGGGGTCAGGTTGAGAGAACATCTAACCTACATCAGTTGGGTTAATCATAAATGTCATGAACATTTTAATTAAACAGTCACAGTGATATGATGAGCATTTTGTATAAAACAGCTTGTCCTCCTCTCACCCCCTCCATACTCATGTTAAAGATCAACTTACGGTACACAAAGGAATGAAAGATTCATGAGCTCGAAAGACAGCAAGGGAAGAGGAACATGGCTCTGTAATAGTGATGGGCAGCATACTTGGTAAGACAGCAGTGTATCTAAATTACTCTGGCATCAGTCTATACCCATGTCTTCACAGGCTCATATTGCCCCTCATCTCTTCTTGCCAGCTGAGCTTCTACTTAAAGGTTGCCTTTGGACTTTGCCAAACCCTTTGCAGTCAGCAAGAATGTACTAAAACCAGAAGTTACACAATACTCCAACCTCCCTGCTATCCACCTATTAGCCTATCATAATATTTAACTCAATAGTACCATTAACTTAATAGTACCATGGTGGTACCATGATATGTTTTTGTTATGATGAAAAATTTAGATGGCATTGTTTATTCCTATCATGTTATTTAGTGGTTAGGCTGCTCAGGATATATAAGAGCAGAGCCTTTAATTCCTACTGTTCCTCTACCTAATTCCATAAAGAACTTGCCTGGGTAGGGTCAACACCAAGTGAGTTTTAGTACCTCTTGATATTTAAGTAGTCTTAGGGAAAAAAAGGCAGTTGGCATACCTGGTCTGAAAAATGTTTCATTATCACAGTGGCAAATATTTAAATCACAATTGTATTGGTCTTATAATGAAATAGACTGGAAACTTCCTGCAATATAGTGTGTTGTGTTTATTACCCAAGAAAAAGCAAATCAGTCTAACTTGGCCATTAATTTACCCTAAAGTTTTTGTGTATAAAAGCATTACAGATGTTGTGATGAAAAGATCATGTTGTCCATGTACAAAAATGTCAACAAATCTAGTCAGGTATAATCACAACAGGTCCTGCACGCTTGCTGTCCAGCCAGTTTAACCCCTATATCATCTATCAAAGTCCTGTCTATCTCTCAGTCTACTTCTCCAGGGAGAAGCAGTAAGGATAGGAGAGAGGTGTGTTTTGACTCAGATAACAGGAAAACAAGGGTAATAAAAAACACACATAAATTAGGCTGTGAATTTAGTATATTCACCTTTGAAAACATTTGTGAGTAGATTTCTGTGGAGGGTGGGAAAACAAGAATCCTTGAGGTATTCTCCTGGCAGCACAGAAGTCTATGGGTCTTCATTAACATGGCATGGTCATCAGTGATATAGGCACAAATTAAACAGACTTATTATTTAATAATGTCATTCATTTGCATTGGTTTCTTTTCTACTCATAAATTTATGCTAAGAAAACAAGGTAGTACTTTAAAGTGGTCATTGGGGGTGTGGAAAGGAATATGATAGATCTTTAAGTTCAGACTTACTTAAAAGACAAGAAAGCTCAGTTCTTTAGAAAATAAAAGATGCCTTGCAAAATAACACCTTCATTTTATTTATATAGAATTATGCGTCATAAGTGCTAGTTAGCAGATATTCAGTTAATGTAAAATATCAGCATATTTTTTACAAATGTAAATTATTATAATTTATATTTTGTCTACTTTCTTCTTCCAGTTTAGTTTCCCTCAGTGTCATGCGTCCTCTTCTCTGTAGTTCCAACCTAGACAGAAAGAACCATACAGTCATCCTGAAAATAAATATGCAGCAGCACTAGGTGCAAGAAGATTTCTGCAATCTTCAACAGAAAAAAATAATGCAGCAAATATACCAGAATGGATCAGAATAAATTGCTGAAATCAAGTAGAAGCATGATTCTGTCCAAAACAAAGATGTCTTTTGACAGCTCCATTATATTAAAAAGCAAAAAGTGGGAGTTTCATGTAGTATGATGCAAATCATTGTTCTGTTTAAGGAAGACTTTGGAGTAGTAAATTATGATCTTGTTTAAACTGTGATTTATCTTGTAAGACAGAAATGATCTGGAGCACTTCAGAGGCTTAGGTTAAAGCTTTCTTCTTGTTTGAAAATTTTAAGTTTTGTTTCTTTTTCTTTGAATAGCATAATGCTCTTATCTTAATTATAATGTGCCACTGTGACAGTGCATGTGGCTAGGAATTAAGCTTAACCCTTTGAAGAGAGGAGCCAGATGCTGCTTATTTGTGTGGGTTATCTAAAAATACAGAAACATGCAGCAACCAATGTACTTGGTGTAAAGTGGAGTACTCAATAATAACTGCTACACATTATGCAGAAAATATGGAGGGGTCAATTTTGGCCCTCACAGCAAACATTAAATTTCCTTGCATAGTAGAAAACTCTGCTGGTGAGGGAAGCCTGGTACTGTAAGCCCAAAGAGTCTTTTACTATGTCATCTATTACTGTTATAAATTATTAACTACTTAGTCTAAAAAAGAAATGACATAAGATGTTCACACTAGGCAAGAGAGAATTGTGTGGACAAGTTGCTGTATGGGACACAAACTGCCCCACTCCTTATCCCTCACCTTGAGCAGAGGGAGAAGCCAGGACCCGGACTCCCTGTAGGTACCTCCCGACCCATCACCTCCCTCTGCTTCCACCACCTCTGGGCTCTGCACCTGCTCAAGTTGCAGTTCTCTTTTCCCCTCAGTGAACAGTACTTGCTTTCACTTAGGGTTAAAAATGCTTCCCAGGACCTTCGTCAGTATTAATGTAACGTATTAATATGGCAATTGTACTCAAAGGTCAGCAGAGAAATCAGAAACCCAGATGACTTTTCTGCTTTGGCATCACTGTTGCACATGAGCTGTATTTATAACCTGCACTTTCTGCACAGATATCCATTCATCCCACAGCTTCTACAAAATGAAAAGCCCCTTGGAGCCACAATTTAAAAAACTATATTAGAAATATAGTTCATTTTTTTTGCATTTGATTTAAGAGGCGGAAGCGAGAAGGCTGTTACTGATAATTTTTAGCTTGTTCCTTAGTATGATCAGCCTGTATTACAGTTTTAAAGCCTCAGTATTGTGCAAGTGATGACTTCACTTCACTGTGGTAAAATTGACCAATTTAGTCAATTAGTAAAACTAATTGTAATAATATCTCAGGTGAGTGATCCAAGAGAAGCTTAAATTCCTTGAAGAAATAGGATATATTCATAAGCTTTGTTTTTCATGGCAAAATGTATAATTCTTTCTTGTTCTGGGTTCATGGCTTCCTTTTGATAAAGAGGAGGCCCTTCTCTTGATGCTTAAATTCACTTCTTTCTCTTATCCGGTAAATGCCTTATAGCTTTAGGAAGGCAATCTCCATTCAGAGAGAGAACGGGAATGATAAGGGTCAATTAGGTTCGGTCTTCTAATTTCTCTTCCAGAACGGCACAGGCAACTGTTAGAAAGAGATACGCAGAGGGGTGTTCAGCCCAGCAGGGCTTTCTTGCAAACCTTGCCTGGGTTCCTTACTCAGCTTTGCATTTTATTTTAGTTTCAATAGAAAAGGATGGTTCTCCTCATATTTTGATCTTTGTTGATATATGAGGATTTGCAGTGTTACCTTCAGGCTGATGCAGGCACCCTTTTGACAGGCCTGGGAAAGCACACGAAAGTGCTACCTTCTGCTTATCTGGCTTTTTCACCTCAAACAGTCTTCAGGTTGTTTCAGACTTGTATTTGCAGGAATTTCTTCAAAAAGGAAGACAAGTGAAAAAATGTGACAAAGGTTCCAGTAAATAAGTATGAAAATAGATTTTTCTCTTCTTTAGGATACACTTTTTCAAGAGAAGGAAGGCTTAGAGAAAATAAGATACTTTTTTTATAATTTTGGTGATATTAAGAAGAAATTGTGCCTGGGAAGAAAAAACACTTGCAAGGAGTACTAAATAACTCATCTCTCCTTTGCTTTTTAATGAGAACATTACTCTGCCATTCTCTTTTTCTTATTACTAATCTTCACCACATCCTCATATTTTTTGTGTCCTGCCTCTTCCTTTTTTGTCTAAAAACACCTTTCACAATTTGCAAAAACAAGTCTATGTTTACACATTTAAAAGACATTAAACTTATAGAAATTTCATTATCCAGTGTTTTGAATTCAAGAAGCTAGGCAGCTTTTAAATTTGTATGAGCAGCATATGGGTGGACCTTCTCCCCAAGGTTTGCTTTTTTTTAATTCATTCTGTACATAATCAGTATTTAGAATTACTGCTTTGATACTGAACACTCTATGAACTCACTGAAAAATTAAATAACCACATCTATAAAACAATTGTAAATACTTCTAGTTGTAAAAAAAAAAAAAGTCTGCATGCTTCATTTTTATGAGAAACAAATATCACTGTAAAAATATTCAGTCCTGTAATCAATAAACATAACCTTCCAGGGTGTTATTACAGACCTTCATTTGCCTTCAAGTTTTACTTGCAAACATTATTGGCTGCATGGCATGAAGGTCATTTTATGCAAAGCACACATATGAGATGTGGCAAAGGTAACATGCTACCAGAATATCTGTGTTTCCAGAAAAATTCTAGAACAAACTACTGCAGAATAAAAATAATAATTCTGAACTGCATCAGCTTTTACAAAGGTCAATTTTATGAAGATATTGACTGAAAAGCATGCATTATTCCTAACTTTTGTTCTATATACTCTTAATTTTGTTAAACCTGGTATTTGGCATTTCAAATACAAAATGAGAATTTTCTCTGTGCTTTCAGCTTCATAGCAAGAACATAAACTTCCCAAGGGGAGCTGTTTGTTCCAGATTTATCCATCCATCTCATATTTATCCAACATCAAGGACAACATTTTCTTGGGAGAGGAGTTTAGGGGTTTTTTTAACATGGTAGTTCCTTTAAACATTTCAGCATTTGGAAGCTAAGCAGTTTCACTAGAAATCTGGTCACAGTATCTCAACTGAGTGCAGTCATTTTAGTATCAGATTCTGAAGAACACTCTATTCAGGCCAGATGCTTGCAACATCTCTAAAGGTTCTCTGATTAATTGAGGTGAAACCACCCTGTATAACAGGGTCAGCACACACAAGCTTTCATTATTTTCTTCATTTACATCAATTAGAATTATGGAGGGCCTGGGGCTACTCCTGACTTCTAAAAACATGATCTACTCCTAGGTGATGTTTAAATAGAGCACCAGAAAGACTACATCATATTTCATTAACAAATAAAACTTTTATTTCTTTCATCAACGACAGCAAGATTTATATTAGGTGTTTTGCTAAAGCAAGTCATTACCATATATCACTCAGGGTGGTCAGACTCGGAAGAACTGTAGCTTGGTGTATATCACAACAATCAATCTAAAGATAGTGAATTTCATTTTTTGCACAGACTGCAGTCAAGAAAGAACGAACATCAACTCCATCAAACTTTGTGGATTCCAGTTTTCTTTTTATGACAGCTTATTTAAGTGCTGTGCAAACCACTGTTTTGTATTGTGGCTCAACAAGAAAATGCCTTTACCAGACTGAAAAAAAAGAAATTAATTTCAGGTCCTCTATCTTGAAAGCTAGATGAAAGGAGTAAGTCTACCACACATGGAGGTGACATAGTATATCACATGTCAGAATTAGAGAGGTATTCCAGAAATGAACCAAAAAGAAACATGGTATTGATAATACTGTAATTTTCTACAGTCTAGTGTATAACAGCAGACATCTCTCCTGCGGATGCTGTGTTCAAGGTGAAATCAAAGCCACATTTTCCTTTTTTCAGTGTAAGTTATTGTTAAGTCACTGTAGCCTTGTCCAACAAAGCAAAATTTGACTCACTAAGTGTTTTATCAACATGTGCAAGTTAATTATCTACAGCAACATTATTGCTGCAAGTATAGTGAATATTTCTGCAAATTTTAATAAAATTATTCTGAATGGTGGAATAACATGTTTTGTTAAATAACATTGGGTCCACGCTGTGACTGTAAATCCAACCATATAGGACTGTGAACATAAATATCTCTTCTTTTGTGTGGAAGGGCTTCTACTTACTCCACATTATTTTTCCCATTTCCTTTCCATGCCTCTGTAACACCCTCTAGCCTGTAAGGCTAGTGACTGTATTCATCCTGTGGATAGAGACTGGTAATAGTAGAAATGGAGCTGGGGAATATACATTTTCCATCACTTTTACCTGAAGTAAGTAGTGAAGACAGTGACTGGTGTTATTAATTCAGATGCCAGACAAGAGTGGAACAGTCTTATTCTGGCATCAGGAAAAGAGTACAGGCACAAACTCCTAATGGAGTCCAAGTGGGCCATCAAACCATCAAGCTAGGATTGACCCAAACACTTTATAGTTACTTTGTGTTCTGAGGTCTTTGGAGATCTTCCAGGTTTAGAAGAGGGAAGGGCTAAGAGAGTCTCACAGAAGTCACAGCATGTTTTATCTTTTTTTCCTTCATTTTTTTTCAACATTCTTCCATCACTTCACCTTCCAGAGTATGAGCAGGGAAAGCAATTTTGCAACAACTGATAAACCGTCAGAGAATTTCAAAAATCTGTCCTGCCTGTGTCTATAAAAATCACACATAAATATGCTTTTTCAACATTGACTCTAACATTCAAACAGTTTAAAACCCAGCACTACTTTTCAAAACTACCTGTCTCATCTAGTTGGAAGCAAGAGGTACTCAGCATTTCAGCTTGCTAATAGTGTAACTATAATATGTTAAAGCACAGGCTAGACCACAATTCAGGGAAGAAAGCAATATTCTAGGCCTACTCTTAATTTTTAGAATGTATCAAACATTAGGAATTAGCTGTTAACATGAAACCTGGACATCTGGTTGTCTAGACATGGTTGTTAGAGCCAACTTCAGGCCTAGAGACTGAAGGAAAAAGAAAGAAGGAATGTTTTTTTAACGTAATACAGAGAACACAGTTGTATTTGCTACAGTAGAAAATCTGATTTTAAAAGATCAGAGACAACAGTTAGCTTGTAAGTAACAAGAAGCATTGGAAAGGTAGTCAAAGGTGATGATCTGTTTGATATGGTTTTATCAATTGTTGTTCAGGACTGTTGGTGATGAGTCCTTATCAGAGAAATCAGAAGCCCCAGTCTGACTAGCTTTGAAATTCTGCACAATATCTTGTTTGTTTTGGGTACTTCTTACTGTTTTCACATTGCATAGTTCACCTGTATGAGACAACTTGAGAACTTGGGGAGCTCATGGTCTACTGGTCTCAGAAGAAGCACTTAACAGGAACCTACTCAAATATTGCTGATCAGAAATCTTATGATAAGCACATCTGATGCCATACTGAACACACAGCTCAGGACTCTACCAAACTGAGTCATGTCTAATAGTGTTCACCAGCAGAAATGTGCATTGCTGCTCTGCCTGAGCACCTTGCAGATTACTCCGACTAAAACACTTAGTTCTAGCAGCTGTAATTAGTAAGTGTTAAGCCTAAAAAAGGAGAGGCTATAAACTGCCTGGAAACTCTGTGGCTGGTAAATCCCAGGTGTTTTGTTTTTCTTAATTTCCTTTGAGTTTGAGGTGAAATGAATGTGGAAAATACATGTTACAATTGGTGGTTAAATGCTGCATGCCACCTAGATGGGTAGGTTTCTCATTCCACCTGTTGCCATAAAAAGGCTGCTTTCAGAAAACAAAAGATTTTTCCGTGTGATGAGTTAATGTATGAACAGTACATAGTACATTAAACAAATATGGATAACATAGCAGTTAAGTACTGAGGCAGTAACAACTATCACAGAGTACATTTTTCTCAATTCATTTACAAAAGTTCACAAACCATGTCAGCAATTCCCAGAACTTGGTGTATTTTACCTGGCTTTTTATTCCATCCTGACACTTTCTAACAGCTTAAATCAAATAATATTTAAATTTACAGATAGATCTAAATACCTTGTAGCAGGATTGTACTAGAGACAATAGCACTTAAACACCTAATTCCTGGCTGGTAATGAACACCACAGCAGTACTTGCAAGCTAGGCATGGATAATGAAGGCAGAGAGTTCATTACACATATTAGATATTACAGTTGTGACCGTATGAAGTCTGGAGGGATGGGAGAAGGAAGTGAAATTTCTGCCATATGATCCACTAGTAAATGAAATTATGACAGGATCTTTGCTTCATCACATACTCTGTGTTCAGCTCCTTTTCATGAAGCTGGAAAGGATTTATTTTCACACAGAACTTTGCCCTGAATTGATATTATAATGATTCTTGTAATTTTGGTCTTTCTCTCTATCTGATCTGATATGTTAGATGTTGACAGTAACTTTGAACACATGTTTCTTCTGTAGATTTTGACAGAGTGCTGTTATTTCCTGTATAATAACAGTTTCAATTTCCTGTCCACCATTTTAGTTTTTCATACAGTGACCACAGAATAAAATCTTCAGGGAAGACTGAATATAGTTTGATCTATAAAGATGGCTGATTAATGAAATGATTAAACCCATTCTTCGCTCCTATCAGATAACGTTGAAATGATTACATATTCCTCTTCCTTTTATAGAGTTGGTTTCATGACAATCAAAAATAAGAGAATCTGGTTAAGAAGCTTCTGAGTTTTTAAAAAATTGCAAATGCTAATTTAATAGGGGACTGTAGTTAAACAACACTACAAAAAATTCAACAAATCTTTGCCCATTATGTGACTTTGGAAATAATAGAAAGTTGATTTTTTATGAGTGAAATATTTCTGTAAAGCTTTATTTTACAGTACATTTATCTTTAATTAAAAAGACCCTTCTGCCAACAGTTTAGACTATAGAAACAGAATAGTTCAGATTACCATCTATTATTACCTAGAACAGATCCACTGATAGATCTGAAGTGCTTTAGACATGCTGAAATATATCTAAACTAAGAAATAGTGCTGTACACTAGCAGTGGGTCTATCAGGTGCCAATATGAACTCTATGCGTGGGGGACTCCTATGAACTAGGTCTAATGTGGTCCTGTGAACTGAACACCCATTAGTAGCTAAAGCACAGTCAGGTTCCCTTTTGAAGCATTCCTTCTCGTTGAGTTTGATCTGAAAGTAATACTGTTTGTGCTTCTCACACTCTTCAGTGTGAACCAAAGCACCATAAAAGATACAATTAGAGGGATTCATTTCAAAAACCGTTCCTGATCCAACTACACTGACAGTGTAGATGCATCTTGTACAGTTCTAGAGAATGTCTCCCACATGATTCTGAAAAATAATTCTGTATAACTTTGGAGGTTGGGATGTCTGTTAAACCAGCCTTGAGTTACCTTTTATAAATTCCCTGCTAGCTTACATCCATAGCTCAGAGGTAAGTTTTACACAGTTCTTTGGACAGCCACCAGTAATGTCTCAATTGTATATCTGCCTTGCAACCATGATGAGGCAACTCAGAGCAACTTCAAGGCAAACCTTGAAGTCCTACAGAAGACCCATTTTCCTCATCTGTGGGATGTGACATGTGATGATTCAGATATCCTCAGAGATGCACAGGGAGATAAACAGTTGGACAGCTATGGCAGTGAATGTTAATGATGTATAACTAAGAAAAAAAGAAAGAATTACACACAGTGAAACTTAAAGAAAAAAGAACAACCTTCCTTCAGGACCTTATTACTGCTTCTGTAGAAATGAAGGGCAGAATTTCCACTGTGTGCATTTAGAAGTCCCCTGTTTCCAGTACAAAATACCTAGGAAGATTCTGAATTTTAAATGTGTAATCCCTTGTCTTTGGTCAGGCCAGTCACATTCTTTAAGTTAATCACGTGCCTGAGAGTTCACTTGTTTGTGGCAGACATGCTGCTTTGTAGAATTTAATAACTTTGTATTAATAACCTATTCAACAAATGTAATCTGTTTTACTGTTTGCAGAACATCAATGAGCTAGTCATGATTTCTCTGAATTTATTCATTATTTCAACTGACTTGCTGGATGTTCTTTAACTTAGTGGACCAACTGTGAGCAGTTCCCTTTATGAGTATTAGTAATTTGATATTTTAAAATAAGTTGAGTCTCCCAGTAATGATTTTGTATCCTATGATTGCAAGTGGGTATGAATACAGCCATTTATATTTCTATGAACATTTACAATTTTACAGGAACAGTACTTATCTCTCTTTATTTTCATGGCTTTCCTGCTCTTGTTACCAGGAGAAACAGGATGATAATCTGTTGCAGAACACCCATGATAGTGCTAAAGTGCTGCCATTATGAAAAAGATGCTTTTATATGTGCGGATACAATGTGCAATCTGCTCTACACAAAGACCAAACTTCTCACTGATCAAACTCCACTAAAATCAATGGTGATACAGCAAGGAGGAATTTCATCCCCAGCACTTATGCATCATGCCAGGGATCACAGATAAGCCACCAACTACATTGAGGCTCATCTGCCCTTTCTTTCCTTACTATATATTTTAAAATAAGTAGGGCAAAAATGAGATAATATAGTTTTGATTTCCTATGACTTAAATACCTATGTACTCGAACAGTTCAATTCCTTTTAACAGTTGTTCTTCAATATGTTTCTCTAACCTCCTGATGTAACTCCAATCATCCTGGTAATATTACACCTAAGCTTTTTTTTTTTTTAACCCGCAAGTTGAAAATTCTTTTTTTTCAGTCTCCTGACTGCCTACTTGCTTTGCCCTGAGGTCTTTTTCATGGAGTACCCTTCTTTAAGACCCTTTAAGGTTATGGTTAAATGGTTACAAGGTAGCCTTCTTAATAACAGTAGATGCTGTCTATGCCTTTGAAAAGGCATGTCATGCCTCTAGCCAAAAACAGGGACCCATTTCCTTCAGGTTGGCCCAATATCATCACAGAAAAGTTTTCTAAAAGCAGGATTAAAAGGCAACATTGCTTCAAACTTCCTTCACATTTTGAAGGAAAGCATACATTTTCTGTTTAAATTCTTGCCAATTGGAGCTTTTTATGAAGCAGGGGTTTTTATTCTATTACTAAGCACTTTTAGGGGTCTTCTGTGCTTTAGAGTCATTACACAATCTGAATAAGCAATGGCAAGTAGACCTTGAAAAAACACACACAAGTATACCTTGCTTCTGCTGAGCACAGGAATTAGCCAGCTATTTGCCTCCAGGACCAGGATACAGCCATACCTGGAAGTGGTGAGGGGATAGCAGAGCTGAACTTCACTGCAACTTGTGATGACATTGAGGCCTCTTATTGCATGAGATCTGGTCTTCAAGCCTCTGTTTATAAATTCCCTTGTTGCAAAGCTACCCTCTGATATGAACTCATGTTTATTTTTTATCTATCATTATAATGTTACAAAGAACTACTGAAATTTTAACTCACTGTTGTCTTTTCTCTATGCCAGGAAAATGGAAAGGTCCAGCTCACTCTGTTTTCATGGTTAGTGTACATACAGGCCAAGGTATAGTAATTATTATTTGTTTTCATAAGTTTGCAGGTAACAGCGTCAGCAATACAGAAGTTTCCTTGGTGTACCCTGTAACGTTGGGCAGTAATAAGAACTATCTAAAACTCCTTTTATGGAGGTAAACACTGAAATTGCTGCTATGTGCTTTATGATACATTTCAAGAACACCATCATCCTCTGGCTTCTGCTGAACATACCTCTGCCATGCTGCAAATTTTGGGTGTTTTTTCTTTTTTTTTAATGTTACCTACCAGGATTTTTAAAAAAACCTTCCAGGATTTCTGTAAGCTGGAAAGTTGGCTGTACATCATTGTGACTGAATATTGAACTAATCACTTCAGTTAACTGTTGGCTATCACTGACAAGAGGGGAACTCAATAAACCATGAATTAGTTCAGAGCTCTATTCAGCTCAATTTGTTGCTGTAAGTTACCTTTTGTGAGTTACAATATCCACTTCCCAACTGAAAAGCTCTTACTAAATCACAGCAGCAGCCAATTTCAGTCATGACCCATGCAGGGCTGCCCTTTTCTTTGTGGTATTCAGCTGTCATTCAAGTCAACCCTTTTCATTAAATACACTGTACCCCATCCTATGAAGGCTAGTTCAAGACAAAACATTGCAACTGCATACTACTATTTAAAAAAAGTATAGATGCACTTTAATCCTCTGTATATTTACTCTCACTGATAAACAGCCAGGGTGCTTATCCTTTTGAAAGATAAAAAAACAGGAAATATACTTTGTCCTGGTGCATATCAGAACACCTCAAAAACCATGACTTCATTCAAAAGCAAGGTGTGCAGCATGAACTTCAGTATTCTGAGATCTTACACAGTCTTGATTTTTTTTACTGACAAGATTCATGAAGTTTTATTTATAAATATTTCCCTGTTTGGGAAAAAAAACCTCTGTTATTAGATTTTTATATGTATTTTTTATTCTGGTTCATAGTGTTTGGAATTGTAGTGCAATAAAATAACTGAGGAGATGTCATTTGTGCTTGCAGTGTGACACACCTCATGAGATTTTTCTCTGTCTAATACTTTGTATCTAATGTGGGATATATGTCTGTATGTAACTATTCTGTCAGCCTACACAAGTTCAAAATTTGGTAATAGTTTGTTCTCATTTTTGAAAAGTTATGTGAAAAATAATCTAGGTTATTGCTAAAATCAACAACTGCAATTCTCTATGATTCTCTTCATATGTTATGTGGAAATGTTCCCGTAACACACGTTTTCAGAATAGCACACATGACATGATTCACTAACTTTTCACACTATGAATGGTCCTGCACCATGTTTAGGGAATTCATTCAAATATTCCTGATGATGTTTTGTGTCCTCTACTCGAAGAGTGAAGATCAGACAACCAAAATAGTCCTTGTGGGACTAATGAATTACGAATCCAGGAAAGTCCTGAAAGGGGACAGATCTCTGACAATGACCTGAAACACACACACAAGATGTTCTTTTCAGTTAAGTAAAAGAATGTTTTACAACAGAAAATAAGATAAACACAGCATAAGCAAGAGTGTAACTAGCATAACCAAAGCAAGCTGAGATGCAAGAAATCTATACCAAGTAGTTCAGAATGAATTTATTAAATTTTCTTCTTTATTTTGACTTAATCTGTTAATCTGGTTTCCTGATCATTTTATGCATCTTTCTTTTTTTATGCTCCAACAATGAAAATGATAGTGTGGAGCAATCATAGGCATCCATGTTTTGTAGTTTTCAGTGAAGTATATTAATACAAATGCATCCAAAACTCCTTTATTACAGGAAATGGTGTGCAGGAGGTTCTTTTTCCAGTGCACATTGAATGAATTTCTTCTGAAAATTAGTTTCTTGTATTTCTTTTTTTTCAATAGATACTTTTCTGTACTTATATTCACTTTGTGGTAAAACCTCTATTTGTAAGTATAATACTTTATTATTCTTAATTCCACCATTGAAGTGCAGAATTAAGCACCCTTTGTATCACTGCATCTTCTTTGATTTTTCATCTGTAAACTAAAATACCTTATATATAATATTTCAAAAAGTGAATATTCTTAACATCTGATAGATAAATACAAACCTGGATTTTTTATAGGTATAAAAGCAATCATATTCAGACTGCTACATGTACAGGAGTTTTTACCAATGCTCTGTGAAGCCTCCAGTCTCAGACTGCCCACCACTGTGAAAAGCACAACTTTGTGCACTTTTAGTCAGCTGGAGAACTAGAGTCTGTGCATACTAATCATGTTGTAGGCTACATGAGCTTTCTAGACTTGAGAAACCTACCTGTACACCCATGTTAGCAAAGCTGTGCAAAAATTATTCTAGGCAAGCCAACTCCTGAATGACAGTTCTGCTGATGAAGCCATAGCCTCCCTTCCATATACTATTTTGTCCATAATTATGTTTTCTTCACACTCATGTTTAAACTGAAACTGCTTGCAGAAGTAGTTAAAGGATCTTGCAGTACTTAAAGTCCTTGCGTGGCAGCAGCCACCACTGCACAGTCACCAGCCTGCAAATGTTTCCACACAGCCAACCTGCAGCTGTCAGGATAGTTTAGGAGCTAGCAAATAACTCTTGCAATGTCCAACCCAAAATCTTACTGTGTACTTTATACCAAGGCAGCTAACAGGACAACACAAAACAGTACAAATAACTTATTTCACAATACCTAAAAAGGGGAAGAGGTGTGCTAGATCTCCATTAACCTTCACCTAGTGCTGCAATTCATCATGGAGCTGTTTCAAAGCAGAAAATGCCTCCTTAGGTGAGACGTTTTCACCTGATGCACTTTCATTTTCCACAGATGCAATTCCTCACCTTCCAGATATGAGGTTCAGGTAGACAGTGAACAATTGTCCAGGCAATTTTTGTTTTGAATGAAGAGGATGACCAGGAAAAGAAAATACTGTACCCTAGAAAAAAACTCCTGGGTCATGCTACTGGCACTCTTATTCAGTGCAAATTACCAGCTCTCTGTTTTGAGCATTTAGATCCAAAGAGAGCAATAAAGCACCCAGGAAAGGAAAGCACAAATCTTTCCTTCAGAGTGACCAAAAGAAAAAAGACTCAACGTAAAGCAGTTGGTGCAACTACAGACTAGTTTACTCTTTGAATAGTGCTGTGAATAGTGCTACAGGTCAGCAGAGCTGTCTGGAATCTCACTGAGCTTGACTTGCCCTGACTGGCACTGTCATCCTTAGCACCAAGGGACTTAAAAACCAATGATGCTGGCAGATTGCAACCTCATTGATTTCATGCTCAGGGAGCATTACTGAAAATCTGTCTGTATGACACATTCTTACTCAGTAAAGTTCAAGTGGTTGTCTCAGAAGCCCAGGCAGATTATTAGTAAGAAAGATGTATGTTATAATACAGAGGGACAAACACATTCCCATGCCCTGTGACATGGGCTTGTTGTCTTCTCATAGCCTTCTCTTTCATAACATTGATTAACCCAACACTGAGGTAGCTGAAGTACTTGTATGCTTATTTAAAGGTACTAGCATTTATGTTTTACTGTGTGCTCCTTTCTATCAGTTCTGCTAATTAGTTGTTTAGGTCTTCACAGCGCTACCTTACTTTCCGTAAAGAATTCTTTTGCTACTTTTTTTTTTTCTTATATTTTTTTTAAGTTTAGTTTCAGCAATGGTAGCAAGGGTTTGACTGCTAGTACACAAGCACTCCCCTGACAATGTAATAGGCACCCGATCCTTTCTGGAAAGATCATTGTTCTGAATCAAATATGACTAGTTGAATATATAAATCATGTTTTCTGTTCAAAATCAGTACAAACAACCCCCCCTGATATGTGAAAACTCTAGAAATATAAAGTTTAAACTGTAGTTATCCGGATAAATAAATACATGAAATCCACCATAAAACCTCAACTCAACATGTGCACTCTAACCATCCCACTGCATTCACCTTCTGATCTATTCTTGATGCTGGAAGTGCAGACATTCTTGAAAGTTAAGAGAGCTCATTTAAAACTCCTGTCCAAATAGTTGTGTCTTTGCTGTTACAAAGGTCTTGCCTAAAACCCATGAGGAAGTCCTTTAGCAGAACCTGAAGGCCAGGTCTTTCCTACTTTTTCCCTGCTTTCTTGAGTGAAAGTACAAGGCTAGTGAATTGCTTTCAAACCCAGCCTCCTTCCAATCAATGTATTTTTAAATGTATTATACACAGTAGACATTTCAGTGTGAGAAAAGATGTTTTCCTTTTCCTGCCTAGCAGTGTTTGAAGAGTGCTTTAAGAGAGGAAAGACATGGTTTTGAACTGCTTCCAGCCAAGAACTGTGTCTAGCCATACCGTTTTCTCTAGTCACTGACTAATTACATAAAGCTTTTCTTGCTTTATAGGGGCCTCTACTTTTGCCACAGTTTGGAAGGGAGCCTTTGTACAGAGGCTGACCAATTATGTGAGAATGTCTACCACATTAAGTTCTTCAGGAGACAGGCAGCAGGACAAATTCTGACTTGCTCCTCCCAAATGGGAATCTGCATGACGAGAAGGGAGGTGCTGGGCAGGCTGCAGACTGAAGAGCGTATGACAGGAGCAGAAGTTCAGGCACAGCAAACACCAGCACACAGGGAGATTAAGTGCCATCTCTGCTTTATCCAAGGAGGAAACAGGTGCAAAGGATTTCTTTGGTCCAGCCACAGGGACTCTGCCTCAGACTTTGTAAATGGAGAATAATAATTCTGTGGTTGGTTGGTTTGTTTGATTTATTGCTCTATTGTTGGACACTATAAAGCAAAAATGTATTTCATGATTATGAGCTCTCAGAGAAGACCGCTGGGCCTTATGATTTGTTTATTTCTCCTTCCATTTTTCCACTATTTTAAACAAAGTAAAAAACCTTGGAAAAGGGTAAGACTTTGTAGGAGTCATAAGATGTAGTAGCTAGAAAGAATTTTAGCAGCAAGTAGTGCTCCTCAGGACTGCACCTGCCATCAATTTAGAGGAGCAAATGGAGGTTCTGAAGTTTACACAAGCTTTTTAGTGGGCTTCACCAGGTTATCTCCCAGCTGTACATATAACCTTCTTCCTTTACATATTCTCAGGCAAAGGAATTGTGTCAGATTTTCATCCTTCTGGCTGTGCATGACTTCTTTTAGTTTGTACTACATCAGATAAGGCTTGAAGGAGACAGAGAGATCTACTGTGTCACACAAAATATATTCCCTCTGTATTCACTTTGCTTTGTTTCACTGCAGGCTTTCTCTGAGTAACACCTTTCTTCTCTCTATGCAGCTGACAAATTAGTGAGAGCACAGTGCCTATCATGATGAAATGAAAAAGAAATATTGAGGACCAAACATCCTGGAGAATTTAAAAACAAAGCAAGTTAACAAAACCTCAAAAATAGAAATCTACCTGAATTTTTGCTTACATGCACCTGGAGAGTGTTCTGTCGGATAAGCACAGGATTTACAGGGAAATAACTCACTCTGGCAAAAATTTCAAGTAGATTGTTTCTATTTTAGTGGCAATTGGAGATGGAGCAATGCAGGATTTAAAAAAAGAAAATTATGCTGAGCATTGGGACTGAAGTTTCCTTATTCAAATATGTAAAAGACTGATGAGAGCAAAGGGCAGTTGTTCTATTCTTTGGAATGCATGTACAATTTCAAATAAATAAAGATGCTTAACAAATGGAAAGATTAGTATTTCTCCACATTTTGAATGAGTCATGCATGACGGTACCCTAATTCTTTTCATACAATCCAAATTCACACAAAACATGCATTAAACATGAGAAATGCATGGATATTTTTACATATTCAAGATTTTTTAATAGATCATCAAAGCCAGAAAATGTTCACAAATATATGACCCTCTGGGAATATACTATTATGTTTTTCATAAGAATAAATAATCCACATTTAACATCATACATTTTTCTTTCATGGTGCACTATCTAAATTATTATTTTGGTCTAGACACAACAGGAAATTGAGCGTGTTGGATAGCTGTTGCTAGAAGAATTGGAGAAACTTACCTCTTTAGTCTTAGATCACATATTCCTTCATTGGGTGTGTGCTCTTAAAAAATTTAATCTCAGAATAATCTTATCAATATAAAAGATACAGGAGTTATAATGGCTTGCACTAAGCTTCTTTCTACTGTATGTTCAAACTGTAATGACAGATTATGTAGTAAAGTTTTCTCTATGTCTTCCAAAGTAAGAGCATTTAATTGGCTAAACCAATTTTATCTGTGATAATTACATGGAAATTCCAAAAGGCAGTCTGAGACCCTCCTGTGGTTTCTTCTCAGGCTGGCACTCCCAGTATTGTGCGATCGATATATGCAATTGGTCCCCCAGACCAAGAATTCCAATACTCCCTCTGTCTTTACACCTGAAATAGTTTCCCAGTAAAGTCATACCTGTGCTTCGTTTTAATATTTTCCAGCAATGGGTTGAAAAGACTGAGACAGCTGTAGAGCACAGATGTTGATGTTTGAAATGATTTATCTCCCCCTTAGTGCCTCTAGCTAAGTGGCTGACTTTTTATGCTGTTTTTACTGTAAGTGAATGTTGGTGGGTATTTAGTTAATCTGGGGTTAGCCTTCTTGCAGATGTCATTCTGTGACTGCTGAAAAAATGTTTTTTAATATGACTTTTGTAGCCAATATGGTTTAAGGTTTTCTCTCTATGAGAGGAACTCATGTTTAAATTAAGTAAATTCTAATGATAGGGATGCAGAATTCTTTTTGTCAAGTTTTTCTTGAACTGGATTTGGAAAAGCCTGTTTCTGGGACCTGGCTTCCTACATGATAATATTCCTCAGAATCATGAGCAAATTTACTCTCTCAATTGCACAAACAGGCGTACTCATAAAAAGAGGTTCACCAGTTCTCTGTAAATATGTCCCATTGTGTCCCTATACCTAATGGCACGTTGTATCTTGAGCTTTGTTAAATCTTTTAATTAAAACATGTTAACAAAGCCTAAGAAAAATAAATGAAACTACTCACAAGGAAATTAAATTGAGAAGCTAAGCTCATTTATAATTATTGTATTTCAATTAGGCTTTACTAGGGCTGGGTGAAGGGAGAGATAAAAAGAAACTACTTTGATGTCTGAGTTTCATAAATATTTCTAGTGTCCTGTTTGTGAAGTCCACGATATTAATGATAACAGTTTACAGCATGCTAGCTGTTTCATGCCAATTACTCTACTGAAGAATTCAGTCATAGTATTACACCAAAACATGTCAAGGCTCGGCCCCTAGGTTTTGTAAAGCAGGTTTGTTACATTGCACTCAGTGGAAGTACAACTATTCACTCCTCTGATTCAGAGTCAATAGACTTCATAGTTTGTCAGAATTTCTGATTCACTTGGATTATAGAATTTTATCAGGTGATTTCTACATTAGGTCCAAATCTCTTAGCTGGATTAGAACATATTTATCAGATAGCAAAAGCGTACCTTATTTATCACTAATATTAATCAAACTTTAGTTTCCAGTTTTTCCATTCTATCATATTCTGTTTCTAAATTATGGAGTTATGAAATATCAGGAAACTTCTACTGATGCAGATACTTATTGCCAGGAACTTAGTCACCTCTTCATATTCTCCTACCACCATACAATGTTTTTTCCCAAGCTTTAAAGTGTAGAAGTTTTAAAAAGTTTTTTTCACAAGTCAGTCTTAATCTTTCACTATTTTGATTGGTTCATGAATTAAAATGTATTAAATCTGAAAGACCTAATAATGCTAGCTAGCTCATTACGCACTATCTTCTGTTTGTAAAAGCTATGCTTTCCTAAATTATAATAATTTTTAAAATAATTAACAACAAATTGCCATAGAAAGGAAGTCATGCCAGACATTTTAAAACTGCATTTATTTTTCCATCCAAAGTTTCTGACTGTAAAGATCAAATAAGTTCCAACAATTGTTGCTGATTTTTTCCTGAATTTCTTAGATCTTCTAAGGTAGTGCTTGCTACAAGTGTGATTCTTTCTTAAAGCATTTGAAAATACACATTTTCATAGGGATGACCCTAGATGAGAGAAGTTAATGATGCACATATGTTCTTACTGGAAACAGATTAGAAAGCTGATAGATACTACCGTGCATTTTTCATCATACTATTATGATCATTAAAAAAACATTCCTTTGTTTAAAAAAATCTTTAATTTTATCATCAAGTCATTGATTTCTTTCCCCAGTGAGGGAACAGCATTGAGTGATTCACTCAAGTTGTTTGGGTGAATTAGTTCTAATGGATTTCTGTATATTTGTTTTGTTAGCTCCTGTCACCACCAGGAAATGAGCTCATCACTTAATCTGAAAACCCAAAAGCAACTTTCAGGCATGCTTCATGTAGGCAAGCTATTATACAACTCATCTGATCACAATAATCTGGGAAAGAAAACAATGGCATAAAAATAGATTTTAAAGCTGAGGCCTTGGTTAATTTTTGACTTTAAAAAGCCACACCACCAGACCTAAGTTAAAGTGTGAATTTATCACTGACTTCTTCCTATTGCTCTCCATTCCACAGGAATGGAGTGGAATCCCAGCATCATTTTTCAGAAGAAATTGTTAGACGGTTTTAACACTTGCTAAAAATACTATTTGACTGTTTGCCAGTGGTTTCTTGGCCTTCATGGCAACCATGACACTATCCCGGGCTGCTTCTCCCTCCAGCTGCACAAAATAATCGGTTATATTCAGATATGCTCTCTGTGTCACAGTGAGTCAAGCATTCACACCAAGTCAACATCAATCAAGGTCTCTTGTCTCCCACTATGTTTTGATGTGTTAAAGATAAAACAGTTCTAGAAGACTATTGAAAAGCTAAGAGCATTTCTGTGAAATGACTGAAAAGTCATTTTTGTAAAATGACTGAATATTACAATTGTTGTTGACATATTATAAATACTACATATTCTGTTGATATGACTTTCTTATTTTACTTTCATGGGTCAAGAGGAAGTTACACAAATGTAAAGCAGACATTTTTTGGTTTGTTCTTTTTAACAGCTCCTTTTGAAAAACCCAAACTAGAATCACAATGTAGAATTATCAGGTTGGAAGAGACCTCCAGATGTCTCCAGTTCAAATGCCTGTTCAAATAGCGTCAGCTATGAAATCAGACCAGATTGCCCAGGGTTTTATCCAGTCTTCTAAACCTCCAAGAAGGAAGACTGCACAGTCTCTCAGGGTAACCTCTAGGCAACCTCTTCCAGTGCTTGAATGTCCTCTGGTTGAAAATATTTTGCCTTAAGTCAGAACTCCCCTGTTTCAATTTATGGCCATTGTAATTTTTTCTCCCACTATGCAACTCGGTCAAAAGCCTGGCTCCCTCTTCTCAATAGCCTTATTTTGGGCATTGAAAAGCTGCTCTTTAGTTACCCACCAAGTCCTCCCTCAGTCTTTTCACACAGGTCAAGTGATCCAGAGACCTAGGCATCTTGGTAGACATCTGCTGAACTTATTCCAGTCTATCAATAACTTTCTTATGTAGGGAGGACAGATGCAGTCTAACAGGTGCCATGCAAAAGGAAATAATCACTTTTCTGGATCTACTAAATCAACAATAGCTCTTGGTGAGTGAAGCAGCATTGACTTAAATGTTTTGTTGTCACAACTACGCTGTCAGAGCACTTTCATAACATGGAATGCTTTGATCAGTGCTACACAAATATGTGATACAAATGAACATAAGCTACATTATGATTTTCTTCATTGTTGGGGGCAGTTATGGGTGTTGGGAATAGCTTTTCAGTCCAAAATAAGGACATTGGTAATGTTTACGGAACCAGTTACCTTCGAGAACTGCACTTGGACAGTTTAGCAATGATTGTCTTTACCTGGCTATTAAAACAGTAAATTTCAAGTGACATTTTAAATCCCTCTACTTAAGTTTGTATTGAAATAGTTGATGACCAATCATACTAGTGGTTTCTGAATCTCAACTGATAAGCAGAAACTCCTTAAACTTGCCAAAACTGATCAGCAATGCCATCAGACTGCTCAATCCAGTTCAGTGTACCAGTTGTAACCCCTTCTTTACAGAAGAATTGAAATCACCGCATCCAGAGGGGAAAAAGAGTGTGAGGATGTAAAGCAGGATTTAGTGGGGGTTTTTTTATGCATTTCCAGAAATTATGTCAGAATCTGACTCATTGTATTTATTGTTCCAGTATTCATTTTGCATTAACATACAATATTTTTATTTAAACGTCTATTATGTAATCAGCTGTAGGAATCAGTTGCACAAGCAATAATGATACATGGTGATAGAAAACTGATAAAAGAATCTGGGCTGTTCAATACTGAATGTATTCACTGATGACTAATAAATATATTCTTATACAAGAATAATAACAAGCATGCCTGCTCTTTAGTCATATCATTGTTCACTTTAACATGTTTTTTTTTCCAAGTTGTATTAAATATAACAATAACTATTACTGATGCCATATCATACTTTACTTCTCCAAAGTGCAAAGTAGATTAAATAATTTCAAACTGTCTTATTGTTCTACAGGATTAGTTATCTTTATTCCCACATTATTTCTTACTTATTTATTCAGTAAGTGGAACAAACACTGATCCTTCAAGTGTTTAAATGCCATTTAAGCTGATGCCTCAGCACACAACAGTTGCTGTTACAGACACACTTATTACAAAAGAATGGGTGAAGAAAGCTCTGCTCAGACCACATGCAGCTGATACCACATCACTGTCCACTGGAGAAAAGAAATACAGAGAAGTGCTGGTTTAACATACCAGCCACCAAGCTAGGCCCAGTTTAAATTCCCCCTCCCCCAGCTCGCCCTCCTTGTCTCTCTCTCCCTTTGTTAGATTCACACACTCTGCTTTTCCAATTGCCTTAGCCTGAAGCAGTTGACATTTACCCTAGCTAGATAATCGAGGAATAACATTTGCGTTACAGTTTAACATGACCTCTGCCTCTACAGCTCTTTTTAGATTACCTTCCCCCCCCAAAATGGTTGCTGACACCATAGTGAGGCAGGAGGTGGGAAAAAAAGAAAAGAGAAGCTTATTATTGCGGTGGCACAGTCAATGTCATGAGAAGCTGCTCTGCCCTTTTCAGTTGTGGGTGAGCAACTATTAAGGAAAAGGTATTAAAAGGAGGAACAACCGTGATGCGGGGGACACACAGGTTAAGCTCAAAGCAAAGGTTAATGGATTGACTGTTACCTGTGTATGAGGCTTAATGTTGGCCTATACACAAGAGAATTGCTCCTAGGTTGTATTTTTTTCATGAAACTAAATTAAAGGGCTAATTTATTCCAGCATAAAAGAGTGAGATGCTGCTGTTGTTGTTTTAATACACAAGGACACATTTTCAATTCAAAATGTTTGCTGTTTATTTCCAACACGGAGTGCTATAAGGTGATAATGCTTGTGAAATGCAGAGCAGAAAATGACATATTTGGCTGAAGATACTCACTGAAATCTTAAATGGAAGAATTTTAATGTTGGTCAAGGAAACTAGACAAAGTTTAGAGTAATAGTTTAATAATTATGTCACATTTTAAAAGCAGAAAATTTGTTTTAAAGAGAGTGCACCTCATAGAAACAAAGAGTGAAAATTTCTGAAGAGCATAAGAGAAAAATTATTCCGTATTTCCTCCAGATCTGTTTTTCCTATTTAAAATTCCTTTCTGTATTATTTATAAAATAGGTGTTAGACCTCAGTGTCTGAAAATTCTTAGAAGAATTTCAAGAGAGCAGATCAGCCTATAAAGAGACAATAGAGAGTTAACATAAGGTCGGAAAGGAGTTCTTCATTTGTAAATTACCCAGTGGAGCTGATATCTATACAGTAAGAGCAGATTATCTCTACTAATTCCAGGAGAAAAACAAAACAGTCTGATATATTCAATGTTATTTTTTTCAGTTATGCCACCCTGAAAAAATATTTGGTAGTTATAATGTTTGCATTACTGTCACCAATACAGGCAAAATGTTATGGAACAGAACTATAGCACTGACTTCTCCTTTTGAGCAAATCTAAGTAAAATCTTCTTGTCCATAGAAGAAACTGTGACAGAAGACAAATGCATTTAAAATGAAAGTAAAACAACAAATATCAGGTTTAGGCCATCTGTGGATTTTGAACTTTGTAGAGCCTGTTTCATCATGATCAATTTCGTTATCTAGACTTTTACTTAAATGCCACCTTCCACTTGATTAAATCATGTTTTCAGGGAAAAACTAAACACATAATATCAGCATGAAAGCTAGAAGCAGAGAAAGAAGTAAATTGGCCAAATATTCAGAAACCATCACCTAAAACTTACATCTTTTACTTGTTTGCTTGTAATTTTGTGAGGGAGGATCACCAAAAGAAATAGATCACAGAATTCATAATCGTAATTATGACATTACCAAGAGTAATCATCAGTATGTTCACATAATGGAATATCAGCTTTCAAACAACTGACATTTTAAAAATGGCTTATTAACACCTTCCTGAAAATACGACCTGTCATTCTCCTTCCTTGCCAATGTTGAATGATTCCCTGCATTCATTTTTGGTTTTTTGCCCAATTTTATTTTAAATTTCTCAGGTGACTTCCAGCATTTCTCATGGGAGACTATTCTGAAGCTTAATGTATTCTACTGTACAGAACTTCTTTCCCAGTACTCATCCTTATACCCTGACTATTATTTCAAATTATTTTTCAGCACAAAGATGGGGTTGTATCCTCAAACATTTATACCAGCTGCAGCTGGTAAGATTGCATTATGAGCAATTGTTCCCACCAGAAGACTTTAATCCCTATTTATACTCAATATGGGTCTTAATTATCAATTTGTCAGACTACTTTTTAATATTTATAAATGTATTTATTTCTTAAATATTTGCTTATTAAGCACAGAAAACTACCATATATTCTTAGATAATACTCACACTGAAATTAATGACCAAACTCTGTTTTTTTTAATTCAAGCCCATAGCATTTGGCTCAGACACAGATTGTTGGATGAGACTCAAATAATGCAATATAAAAAGCTGGGCAACTATTTCCTTACTGTAAGAGGATAATGTGATATAGTTCATAAAAAATGAATGCCTCAATGTTCAAGTTTCTTTGTATTTTTGGAACTTGTTTATGCAACCTGTGACTCTTCTCATGGCCTTCAGGACTCCAGTGAAGGGACTTTTCCCAAAGGGATCTTTTGGTCACAGAGCAGCACAGTTTTGGATGCTTCAAACACCAAATGACATTTTGAAGATAATGCATGATTTCTGAAATACAGCACTTCATATGGGCACACAACCTGCCTGACGATCTTGATGTCAGGGCCAGTCATGATGAGGGTGTTTCCATACAAGTGAAATACATGGTTGACAGGTCATAGAATCATAGAATGGTAAAATGGTTTGGGTTGGAAGGCATCTTTAAAGATCATCTAGTTCCAACCCCCCTGCCATGGGCAGGGACATCTTCCACTAGGTCACATTGCTCAAAGCCCCGTCCAACCTGGCCTTGAACACTTCCAGGGACGGGGCAGCCACAACCTCTCTGGGCAACCTGTTCCAGTGTCTCACCACCCTCACAGGAAATAATTTCTTGCGTAGATCTCATCTAAATCTACCCTCTTTCTGTTTAAAACTGTTACCCCTCACCCTATCACTACACTCCCTGATAAAGAGTCCCTCCCCATCTTTCCAGTAAGCCCCCTTTAAGTACTGGTAGACCACTATAAGGTCTCCCTAGAGCCTTCTCTTCTCCAGGCTCAACAACCCCAACTCTCTCAGCCTGTCCTCACAGGGGAGGTGCTCCAAACCCCTGATCATCTTCGTGGCCCTCCTCTGTACCCGCCTAAGCAGGTCCACGTCCTTCTTACTCTGGGGCCCCCAGAGTTGGACACAGTACTGCAGGTGGGGTCTCACAAGAGCAGAGTAGAGGGGGAGAATCACCTTCCTCAAACCTACTGGACGCACTTGATGCAGCCCAGGATACAGTTGCCTTTCTGGGCTGCAAGCACACATTGCTGGCTCATATTCAGTTTTCCATCCACTAGTACCTGCAAGTCCTTCTCAGGGTGGCTCCAATCCACTCATCTCCCAGCTTGTATTTGTGCTTGGGATTGCCTCAACCCATGTGCAGGACCTTGCACTTGGTGTTGTTGAACTTCATGAGGATTGCATGGGCCCACCTCTCAAGCCTGTCAGAGCCCTCCCGAATGGTATCCCTTCCCTTCAGTGTGTCAGCTGCACCACACAGCTTGGTGTCATTGGCAAACATGCTGAGGATGCCCTCAGTCCCACTGCCCATGTCACCAACAAAGATGTGAAACAGCGCTGGTCCCAGTACCAACTCCTGAGGAACACCATTCGTCACTCTCTCCATTCATTCCCAATACTGTTTCCACCCAGTAGATGCAATTCCTTCCCTCTAACAAAGGAACAGAGCATGAGGAGGAGGGGATACTGCTCTGTATTTATGACCAGGTACAAACAGTGGTCTTTCACTGTGATATGGATAGATGTGATAATGTCCAGGCATCCATTTTTGAAAGGTACTACCAGATGATTTTGCATTCAACTTTTTTCTAAAGGGTGACATCATTCAGAATAATGTTAAAAGATAAGCAGGAGAAGAGGAACAAAAGTCTTAGCTGATGCACCAGAAGAGTTTCTGCCTGAACAAGATTTGACAAAAGTTTGTTTACATTACCTGCTAGGAAGCCTGCAACTGTTGAAGACTGTTAAATGGTCTTCTCTGTAGCCCTGCTACTCCAAGGTACAAGGGAATTGCTGGAATCAAGCAACAATGACCAGTGGACTATGGCTGAAAGCCAAAAGACAGAGTTGCAGCTCCACACACTCCTGGCTCAGCCCTGACTGGGCCAAGATAAGACAGCCATGGGAAGGAGACTTCCAAGACTGGTTCTTCACAAGTCCTCCTCCTCCAGCACCTCCTCCACCCCCTCCACCTCCATCCCTGCCTCATCCTGCTTCTTGTCCTGCCACTCCTCTCTTTCTTCTTCTCTCTCCTCTGCCTCCTTCCTCTCACCTCACCTGAACCATGCTCCCACCAACCAGCATCCCTTAGCCTCCCCCAGCCCCACATCCCCCCAGAGCCACCCTTCCATCCTGGCCCATCTCCCCACCACCCATGTGGTGCCAGAGAGAAGCAGAGGCAGCTGGAGACCTCTCTCGGCCACCTCTGCCTGCGGTGTCGATCCTGGATCCAAAACGTCCCCAGCAGAGCTATGAGCAGGGAGGGGAGGAAAGATCAATTACTTTTAAACATTTCATTTTCCAAAGCCGTTCTTTGGTGTGTTTATGAGATAAAATTAATGACTGCAATTCCCACCGAGAACAACTACAAATGCCATTTCTATGCACACAGACAAATTGGACCCATCCCAAAGATGCAATGTAGTTCCGAGATGGTCCATAGCACTTTACCTGTAGCACAGCTGTGCCTATAAACAGTGACAGAATACAGTTTCCCAAAGGCAGGCTCAGAAAAACATTGAGATGGTCAATCCTATGGCAAGTGTGAACCTGCATCAGGACACCCTTCCAGTCACTTCTGATGTTAGGTACAGGAGCAACAGTTGATCTCTGGGGAATATGGACCATGATGTGGCAAACTAATTCCCAGAGATCAAAGGTAGAGAAAATCTGGTGGAAAGCTACAGGGAGCTCTCCCATGCTTCCGTGCCAGCAAAACCATCATGTCGCTCCCCTGCAGGATTTCTCAGAAGATGGATGGGGTGCTGGGGTGAGGAGCCATGGGTGGAGGTGAGGTGAGCACAGTGAGATGACGTGTTAGCAATACCTCATGGTTCATATTCTGCAGGGGTAGTGCTGTGTGTCCAGAGCTCAGCAGCAAAGAGGACACTGACTGGCACTAAACAATGATTAGAAAACTTTACCCTAGGCATACTGTTTGAAGTTGATTATAATCAGACCACTTCAAAGACTCCTTGTGTTACATCTCTAACAGGATAAGCCCTGCCTCACTTTACAGCATTAATATCACACCAAACTTTGTAGCACTTAGAAGAACCAAGTCCTGTGTTAACATAGGGACTCTAGAAAGGTTTCTGTTAAAAGTGAGAGATCTGGCCTTCCCACGGTTATCTGAGTAACCCTGTGAATTGAAGTTCACATATGGGCAACACATAAGGATGAATGGCAGGTTAAACACCCTGCCCTCAGTTCACACATGTCAAATATGGATGCTCACCCACAAAGAACTGCCTCCTCTAAGTCTCCTCAGGCATCCTTTCCACACAGGAAGGCCTTGCACTGCCATATCCTGAGCAGGTGCCTAAACTGTAAGAACAGTAAAGTTTTAAATACTAAAAGAATATAAAAAAATGTGCAAGTTATAAAGCATTTTAAATTACATTTGCTTATAAGTTGCTTCATTCACTTAACACTTTTTTTCATCTTCAAACTTACTTTATTTATTTGTGACCACAATTAATCTAAAAATTATAAATGGGGAAAAAAGTTGAGCTAGCTGCTAAGAAACCAAAAGGAAAATATACTGGGGAATTTGCTATTTTGTTGACCACTGTTTGTATTTGAATTGCTGCCACACAGAATGATGATGGAAATATTTTTTTTTCCCTTCTGTATGCAGGCGAATATTGTAATGGTTGGTTTAGGCTTTAGTTTAACAGCACATGGAGTCTGTATCTTTCAGCTGGATACATTTATTTCAAGGTACTTAGAAGCTGACTTTTATGAGATTATTTAGGCAGTGATTATTTTTGTTGAGAAATGTGTCCTTTATCCCTCTCATTCATCCACTGCTAAGATATTTCTGTTTGTCAGAATGCCTCCATTTCTGATAAATGACTGAAGACTGACTGCTACACTTTATTAAAAAGTAATAACAATTTTTGTACGCACCCTTCACATTGTAAAGGGGGGACCATGAATCAAAGGACACTGCCTGTCTGGGCCTGATAAATGCATCGTTTACCAGCTGAGGAGTTATTTAGGACTGGCTATTAATTTAAATCACATTTATCTTCCCTGAATGGGGGGAGGTTGCTGTGATAGGACTGCGAATGACCAATAGTGCAGCTAAGTGCACATTATTTATTACTACCGCCTGCAAAGCACTGCACAATATGTTAAAAAAACCAGTGCCAATTACCATGGTTAATCTAGTCAGGGCAGTAACAAATTTCTTCCTAACACAAGCCAATTTCTACACTTGTACTTTTTAGTCTCTAGAAAGTCAGTGTTTGCTCAAAATTCCTGATCATTAAAACCAGGTTATTTATCCTCTCCTAAAACATGATAGGCAATACTAGCACCCTTAAGTATTTCTTCATTGTGAAAAAAAGCACCTTCCTTGGACATTTAAGAACAGAAATTTCCTGAGTGCAATAAAATCATGCAAACCATGTTTTCTAGGAGATTTTCAAGTTTTGTTCCAAGTTGTCTGAGCAAAGAGAAGCTTTGCTGAGGCTTAGGGAACAGCTATGCAGAGCTCCTCTGGGCCACTGCCATCTAACCTTTTCAGGATATTGCACACATAAAATTAAGGTAATTCTGATAAAAACCATCATACATAGGACTTTGTAAAAGTCAGTGTATGAAGTCAGACTACTGCATGTGCTTATGAGATATAGTCATCCATCCCTTGTTGCTATGGGTTTAGGTAGTGGTTGTCAAGGCAGGAGACTCTGAAATTTATAAGTGTAACTAAAATAAATGTTTTCTGAAGAACAGCTACTGATTGCACTAAATACATCTGCAGCGGTGGATGGTCACCCCCTGAGAACTTACTGAGGACAAGAAGTTCCTGAGATGGACAATGTGGTCTCTATTGTGGCTCACATCCCAAGTAAGTGGCAGAGAACGGGCACAGTGAGGCAGACAGAGACACATGGAGAAGAGAAGGAACTGCAGACATTGAAACCACAATTCTCCTCCTTCTTGCCTGCAGGAGAATATCGATGACAAAGATAAGAATAAAGAATTACTTTATTTATCTGCAATCATTTACATTCACACTCACTATTCTTGTTCCACACCTATGACAACACTAGAGTCCCTTCTGGCATTCAGCAGGAAAGTTGTTTTTTCTTAATGCTGGCTTGTCATTCATCTCCGACAAACAAAACCTATTTTTTTTTCCACTGGTTATGAAAATCTTAGTAATAAGCAGGTTTCTATGGAATTGCACTCAACAAGCAGCAGTGATTGGTAGTTGCTACATCTACAGAGTTTTAACCGTACCTCATACTCTGACAAGTTTATCGCTACTGTTGCCTTGCATGTCAACAATCCTATAACTGGAAGAACAGCTAAGTAATGATTACCAATATCTAATACCATCCAGTGTTATATATGAGTAACGCTGTTCTTGCACACTTGTTGCATTAACTCCCAGTAGCAATTAAGCCTTCATCATTAAAATAAAAGAACGAATACTGAACAACATGTTTGGAGAAAGTGTTGGGTTTTCCATCCTTTTAGCCTGAGAAATAAGCAGGATGTTTTTGTGCAGTTAATCCTAAAATAAATAAACAGAAGCGTGAATAAAAACATATAGACACATTATAAGAGAGGAGACATTCTAGGAAATTGTTGTAAATACAGGTCCCTGGAAGTCTGAAGCATTTGAATTAGACATAAGGTCTTTACAAAGTTTTTTAAAGAGTGACAGCAATTAACTAACTGAATAACTAAACAGAGGTCACACTGATTTTTCTATCAAGAGAATGTTTTAAGGCAAGACGGTGTTCATTTTTTGCCCTTGAGGTATATCTGATATTCTTATTCAGCCACATAACGGGAACTAATCCAGGATATTTTATCACACAGAAGATTTTCATAATTGTCTACTCACTCCTAAAAGTCTAAACAACTCTGGGAATCTGTCTTTCTTACTGGTATAAACCTCCTGTTTATAGCTCTGAGGATTTGTGGCATACGTTTGGAATCTAGGGCTGGAAGGGAATGTGGGGACTAAGTCCAATTCCATGCTGTTGCAAGCAACGATATCATATAATCTTTTTACACTTATCAAACTCCACCTTAAAAGCAATTAGTTTTTTGTTCCTCATCCTCTACACCCTTACCATGCTTGGGAAGCTCTTCCAGGGAATGATTGTTGTGCTAGATAAGATCCTTTTTTCTAATTTTCAGCATAAGTATACTTACTTATTTCTTTTCATGCCAAAACTGGCATTCAGCTTAAATAATTCCCCTCTCTCCCTTGTGTTTATCTCTATATGTATTTACAGACAACAATCAAATCTCCTTTAGGCTCTGGTTTGTTAGGCTAAACATGCCAAATTACTTTGGTGTCTTTTTGATATTCATGTACCAAATCATCTTACTAGTGCTTCTCTGTGTTGTTTCCAGTAACAGTTCATCTTTCTTTTAATATGTACATCGTCCTCAAGATTAGGTTTTATTAGGGTGTTGCACGGTGCTTTCCTATCCTTTCTGGAAATACCTCCATACTGTACCTCAGGAACACATTTGCCTTTTTTCATAGCTACAGCGTATTGGCAGCTCAAGGTCACACTGTGATCAACTAGAGAGTTTAGGTCACTCTCCTCTTGGTGATTTCTGACAGATGAGCTCTCAGCTTATAGCAGAGTATTTGTGTTATTAGTCCCTGAGTGACTGACCTTGTACTTTGTGCTATTGAATTTCATCTTCTATTCCTGTCGATCTCAAGGCTATCTGATTCTTTCATTGAGATATCCGGATCCTCCTCCATACTGATGATGCATCCTAGAACTGATGTTATCAATACTTCTGTGTACTAGTAAGATCCCTAATAAAAATACAATCACTGCCTTACTTAAATGTCTCAAAACTGGACCAGGAGAAACTACTGCCATACTCCAGACTGATAGTCCCCTTTTTATATACTCTACTCACCACTGTCTTCAATCAGCCTTTTACCCACATTACATATCTCCTCTGACAATCTTCAGCTTCTCCAGCTTTACCAGTTTTACTGGTCTTCTTATTTGCACCATGGTTTTGATGTTTGATATCTGAATATCTTCTATTTGTATGCTGCTAGGGATGCAAGGGTGGATTCTTGTGTTCTTTTGTAGCTGTTCCTTCACAACTGATTTCCAAATCACTGTCTTACAAAAGTGTCTCAGATAGGTCTTTCTAAGAATATGGATCTGGACCTTTTTGAAACTCTACTGGAAGGAGGGAACAGGAATGGGACAGACTGCCTGATGGGACTGCAGCTTTGTATCATCTGAGACACAGGAGTGAAAGAAAACACAGGCACTGAAGTGAAGTTGAACAGAAATCCATGAGTCAAAGATGTGGAAAAAAAGAGTGTATTGCTCTCAAATTTTAAGCTATCAGGCATACCGATATGTCAACCTCCTGTCAAAAACACAGAATAGAATGAATATTTTTAGGTCAAAAGCTGCTATCACTTCATATAGTTTTTCATAACCTAGAGTTGTACAGACTGAATATTCAGGGCAGGAAGATTTGCCCTGAAGAGTTTACATGTCAATCATTTGTAGTGCAAAGAATGGGTCATATCCACATTGGGTCACATTTTACTTCACTTACTACAAATTCCCCAACCTAATATTTAAGCTGTGTTATACTAAAATATATTTTTCATCATGTTTGTGCCATGTTATGACTCTAAGCGTTTTGTTTTCTACATAGACTATAGAAAAATCCTTGACCCGGTTAATCCTCAGGCTCTGGTCTTTCTCTGAGTAAAAGATACACAGACACCTCCAAAGCTAAACACAGAAGATCACACTACTTGTCTATTGCTTCAATTCTTTCTTTTTTACCAAGCAACATTTGCAGGAGCTCAGTCTGTGTTACTTCCTCTGCTTACACTGCAGGTATTCAAAAGACAGTCAGTCCTAATTATCCCATCCCCCTTCACACATCCCCACACCCAATTAATAATGTTCAGTGATGTATGAAGCTGAGTTTACATTAATGTAATTTTTTAATACATTAAAGTGGTGCATGTCTCAGGCATTTTATAAATAAATGCCACTAATTTATAAATACTTGTGCTACCCTGGGGAGCACAGACTGTGAAGGGGAAAGGGCAACAGGGGTGCAATCCTCTCTCTTCCCACTCCCATTTGTAGCTCCTGGGGATGCTCAAAGAGATTAAAACTTGCTCTTGCCAAATCCCAGGACATGCAGCTATTACTTATTGTGCACAGTACAATACAGTCTAGGCTCAGAGAAGAGCAGCTCTGGAACTTACTCTTTGCTGCCACTGTTATAAAAATTGAGGTTTTCTCTAAATAAGGGAAGCAAAAAAGTTCAGGTACATCAGAATCAAAATTTCTCTGTCAAACCATATTCCTGATATCTTTGCAAAGCCTGGAGCTCTGTAATACAGACAATAAATATGTGTTTCTTCATGTGGGGAGCTGCAGGACAGGAAGGTTTTTAATTCAGAGTCACAGTTATCAGATCAGTGAAATGAAGATTATCTGTCACTTAAATCACAGTTAATTGGAGTTAATGCATTAATTTAATTCCACATTGCAACTTGGGGCAAAAGGGTAAAATGGCACATAAATGCCTAAAAAGAGAAAGTATCGCCAGATGAAATTTCAAAAGTAGCCACTGATGTCTGTGTTGGTCTTGAGCCTTACTTGTGGATGTATGGGGAAAGTCAACAAGATGCAGCACTATGCATATATTTTTTGGAGCTTCATATGTTTTGCGGTCGTTGCCACACATTCTAAGAATTCTGACTCATTTTTATTTCATTTATTATTGTAAGACTGTACATTTCTGAAGCAGGAAATTGTCACATATTTGTACAGTGACTAGCACATGTATATAGCAATAACAATAAATACTTCTCTAAATCAGGACCTAAGTATATGATATAATTAAAAAAAAAGAAAAAAAATTAAAATATAATACACTGAAGTACAAAGAGAAAGAAAGTTATGGTTCTGTCCCCAAATATTTGCATAAAAATAAATATTCATCAATAGTACAGATTTTTTAACTTTTTACAAAATGAGGCAAAAGATTAAATTCATCGTTTTTGCTGTCTTGTAGTTGACCTCTCCCATCTTTGTTTTTTAACAAGTAAAAGAGAGCCTTTTCTTTTTAATTCAAGCTCAAGGTGAAGATACTATACAGGTAATTGTATGAAAATTTGAGGAGTTTTGGTTTTAGTCAGTGTCTACAGCCCTCTTCTCCCACTGCCTTTCCTGTGAGATGGTCTCAGAATATGCAGCTGCATTGTTCTTTTTTGGGTTATGTTTGCAGACTATTTCTAGCCCACATCAATGCAATCCAAATAATCCTCAGAAGTTGCTTCATTATTTATTAGAAAAAGCAATCTGGCATGCGGTGTGTTATCGACAGCTGAAATCCAATACTCAAAGGTCACCAAAACAAATACCAGAAAGAAAAGGTGTTAAGGCAAATAAAAATACACCTTTTTAATTTTGACTGAATTGATTAAATAACAATTGAGTGGTGTCACAGGTCATAAGGCTTTGAGACATAAGGTCAGCTTAATAGAAAAGAGCCTGGGGCCATGTCACAGGGTATGCTCTGAGGCCTAGCACCAAGGCCACACCATTGTGCTTGCTTCTGCCCTTACCCCATGTAGTCTGAAATGAAGAAATGCCTAAACAGAATAAAGAACAGTCTAAATAGACTAGTGCTTATCACTGAGGGCTACCCCCTGAGTCAATGCTGTTTAGAACTGATTGCTTTATTTGAAGTGAGAGTACTGGGCAACTCTCAGTAAACATTTTATAAAATTCAGTAGGCCGAGGAAAAAAAATTAAAAAAACCCAAACCCAAACAAAACAAAACCAACAAAAAACCTTTCTAAACCATCAGTACTCTATAATATATGTACATCTCATTATAGTCCCACAGTTCAGCTCAGATATTTCAGGACTGACATGAAATGAGTGAAGTGGAAAGTGAAACACTTAAATACACTGAAATCAAAAGAACTTTCTATGGGATTTTGAGAAGGATGAACTATACAGTGGCTTATACACACTAATACATTCATGCTAACAATTAATGTTACACCATTTGTGTAGCAGTGTTGGTTTTTTGTGTGCTAAACTATTTTGTTCCTAAAAATAGCTAGCCCAGAGAACCTACTGCCACAGAAAGGCATACCTTTAGATGCTGTGATTGATCTTTTTAAAAGGGCTTGATAATTTTACATTTAACAATACAAATGAAAAATCTTGGTCTATATCTAGTTCAGACAGCTACTTAAACCTGTACCCCATCAAAGCACATGAGAAAGTAAATATATTGACTTCAGCAGGATAGCTGCAACATATGTGCAACAATTGTATTTAGAAGTCTACTCCTAGAAACCAGCATATAGGATATTCAGTATACGAAAGTAAAAAGATATCCAGATTGTTGAACACTTTCATGATTAACTTCTGGGTCCAGGGTTGATTAAGGCATATCTCCTTATTCTGTGGCTGCCTCTTCTTCTAGCACTCTTGTCTCCAACTTTGTTATTCCCACCTTGCACTGGTAAGGCAAACGTCTGCCACTGAAGTGTAAAACAAAATTTCTCTACTGAAGAGAGCTGATCTGGAAATAGATTGCCTTTGTCTTGCATGGACATGTATAGTCTATTTTGGTTCACTGATGCTCCAGCATCCATTTGAAAATCAGGTCCTGTAATTTCCTGTTAGTTCTCAGACTTCCTATGGCAATGCTGTTGCTAAATTTTTCTCTAGTTTTTCTCCTGACCATGCTCCCACTTAATGAATGGCTAAACTTCTGCTGGTTCTCAGGACAGTTTCTGATTTTCATTTATTATTTAAATTATAATTTTGAAGACTCCCTACATAACTCAAGTACTGAGAAGTTCTAGAGTCTATCTACTCGTCATTTTTCAAAATCGGTCATTATGTAACATGTAAGATGGTGCACAAAAAAAATATTTTAATCTAGTTATACAATTATTAACAAATTATAATTTTCACTGCAAAAAGTATTTAAGGAAGTAAGGTATGGGATCAATTAGATGACATCAGTGTCTCAAATGACTTTATTGTGGAAAAAATATTTTTTACCACTGAGAATCTGACACTCCTTTTAATGTATATCTTACTTAAAGACAAGTTATTAAAGCAATTTTAATTGTTTGGAGTTGGAAAAAAATACCTTTTGTTTTAAGATTGGTAGTAGATCTATTTTCTATACTTCTTGTCCTGGAAGAGTTTGTTTCCTTTTTGATCAGTTTATTTTTAGAAATAAACCATGGTTTCAAAAGATAATGATTTAAAATGTAATTACATAAACAGTGAAGTTCAGGACCTACTCTGTCTACAAACATCAAAAGAAAGAATTTTAAATCACAAACATCTTTATCAACAGTCATAAAGCCTATACATCACTCAACGATACAGAAAACATCTAGTACTCTTAAGAAAGGAGTCTGAACAGTATCAATTATAGAGACTGTAGAAATATAAAGATGCATTTTCATAAAAGGGCCTCTTTTTGTGCATGCAGAAACATCTGTGCATGCAGTTTTCAAGTACGTGGACATAGACAGAATGAATTCTAGGACCTATGCTTGCAGGAAATAAAATGTTATTTATCAAAACTAATTTGGAGAGATTGTTTCTTTCTCTGGAAATTACTTCTCAGTTCTGTATACTCTTGCCCTGTAGTTAGTGCTGTGGTTTATGTATGCATAGAAGAAGGTTGAACTGAAGCCCTTTAAAAACTTTCAGACTGATGACATATTATCTACTACAGTGCTTGGAAAATGGCAATAGAAAAAAAAGGTATGTTAATGTGCAGAAATAATGCACAAGTACTTGATGGCTGGGATGTTCTTTCCTGGGCAGCCTGGGCAAAGTCCTCCCAGGCAGCTGTGGTGCTCTCAGGTAAGGCAAGACTCTCCTCTTCACCAAAGCCCATAGTCAGGGAAGAGGCAAGGAGGAACTGTGAAGAAGTGCTGGCTCAGGAACAGCCTGAAGGTCTCTGATCGTTCACACAATAGGGCTAACGCAAACAATACTAGTTCACAATAATGCCAGATTTTTAATTCCTGGTGCTTTCCGGGTTTGTATAATGACCTTCTCATCTTCATAAGTCTTAGCAGGACTTTTGTTGGCAATCTAGACAGAGAACCAGACAAGCTAATGACCGATCTAATATTTATACTTTCAAATCTTTAAGGGAAGAACTGAAACATATGAACACAAAGGCCATGCACTATATGCCCCCTGCCCTACATTTATTTTCCAGGCTGGAAAGCACTGCTCTAGGCAGACTATAACAGTTGCAGTTTTTCTGGATTCAGGCAGAACATTTATTTTCTGATCTACTTTCTCCCTCTCATGGTAGTCTCAGTCCCTTGTGAAGAATGGGGAGACGCAAGCGTTGTACATCATTCATGACAATCCTGCAACATTTCTTGTGTGCCAGCAGTCTTGGATTAGATTCTTGTATTAAATACCTGAGTTTTAAAGGATCTGAGCACCTAATAGCTTAGGTCTACTGTAAGGGTGGGCAACAGGTTCTTGTACTTCTGACATTGACCTGTTTGTTTAGGCATTTGATATTAAAAGTTTTAAGTGGTTTTGATAGATTGAGATGATCAGCTTCAAAGAAATGGTCATGAGTACAATGTGTCCCTATTAGGCATCTTTGAAAGTATTGGCTTAAATCAGGATTCATGAACTGAACTTCAGTCTCCTTGGTTTGCTTATTTACATTTATTAACTGCACTGTTTAACCTCTCACCTCTTCCTTAGTAATGTATTTCAAATTACACCTTTTATCTGATTTTACATTGGTCTAGAAAGTCTGCGTAATGGTAAGTAGTTATGCTGAAATACTGGCATAAATATTCTTAACTTTGCCCTTTCTGGGTCATATTCCTCATTCCTATTTTAAAATCTATATTAGTTCATGTTCTTACTTGTATCTTATCTAGCATTCTTCAATTCTACTTCATAGATTAAATAAAATTGGGTAAATTCTCTGAGGTTTCATTCAGTCTTTTCTCCTCAGCAAATTAATCCAGGACACAATGTCCTGTGAGTGGATAGAGGGTTAATCAGCGTTTGCATAACCTTTTCCTGAACTTTCTTAAGTTTTCCAATTAACAGAGGTAACTGAAAAAAACCCACACATTTTGTGGTGTACAGTGTTTCCTTTCCCTGTTAGCAAAGTTGCTTTAAGCAGCCATGCATATTTCTGAAGACACAAACTAAAATGTGAAATACATTGCTCGCTGTATATGTGAAACACCAGCTCAGATGGATTACAGTGGCAACTCTTACCTGGCTGCTTACAATTCACTTTCCTATTAGCTTGTGATCCATAAAAAGAAACAGATTTCTTCTCCATAGAGGAAAAGACCTTGTTATGCAGAAGTGTTTTATAAAAACTCTCTTTCCATGCTCTGTGCATTGATGGACAGTGCCCTATGGCCTGAGAAACTGTCCTTAGAAGAACTGTTGAATTGTACCAGTGAAAAGCCTACATACTCCTGATGTAGCTGACATAATACCTGCAAGCTAGGCAGTGAGAAAGTGGAAGCTGTGATGGAATGGCCCAGAAGCACAGTCCGTCTGAACGGGTACACTGACATAAATGTGTTGGTTAGGGAAAGGTATAGCTGTCCTGGACTGAACTGGTGGTTTAGCCCATCTCCTCAATACTCGAATAAGAAAGGTGAAAACTGACTGATATCTGCAAGGTAGAGATGAAGCTGATACTTAAGGATTGCCAGATTACTCTCAGAATCTGTGAGGAAAACAAGTCTGTCATACTTAAGAGCAATACACTTTATCCAAAATCCTCTGATTCCAAACCAATGTCATTAAGCATTCTGAGTCTGACTACTGGGGAAATGAACCAACCCTCCAGGAATAATGGTTGAAAACCATCTTTATCACAGAGAAGTATGTGAAAGGTGCAAAATGAGGCCTAAAAAATGCAGTGCCTTGGATTCTATTACCATATGAGTAAAATAACAATCCTATAAAAATTCAAACAAGCATCTAAAAAATGCTAGTTACATTGCTTTGGCAGTGACAGAGATTCTCTCATTTGTCTAGCACCATTCACATTCTCACATAGCTGCTGTGATGCTGTGTCATTTCTTCTCTGTATTTTTTGATTTAATGCTTTTTCTTTCTTATATTTGAAAATAATAAACTAAAACCTAAATGAACTTAGAAACATGACATAGTCATGGATGGGGTTGGATAGTTTTAGCTACACCTGATAATATGCTCAGATAGCTCTGTCCTGCAGAAATGGTACTGGTTTCTTCTTGCCTTCAAGTTTGTTCCTAATTATGAGGAAACTTCTGACTTCCCCAGTCACAAATTTAACAATGTTTCATTGTGTTGCAAACTGCCAAAGTGTGCTAAGTAACTGAGAGGCCCAACTAGGTATGTTTGTAATGTGAATAATTAGAGACATTCCTGTCCTTATATACATTCACAAAATTAAAAAAAAGAAAAAAAAAAAAAAAAAGTCCTCTCTCTAACAGGCCTAGTGGAAAGCTAGAACGTGTTTGAATGAAATATTCACTATGACTCCTTTATTTGACAAAAATTCCCAGACCATGACTTCCTTTCGTAGTTCAAATGTCAAGCATCCCTTCCACTGTGGTCAGGGTGGCATGCAGGAACAGAGGGAGACCCTAAACAGAAGTCTTTAATGATGACAAGCCTGGTTAACTCAATGACCCACAGCATCTTTTGTCTCCCTTTCTCCCCATGTTGGCTCCTGCTGATTCAGATGGGGGAAGCCAACTCGCAGAGCAGTTGCTCATGCATAGTCTAGGGAAAATGCTTTCTTCACCCTTGTGCATAGAGTGCAAAAGGCCCTTCAATTTCCTCTGTACTGTTTTTCGGTTTTTGTCTTTTTCTCTGATTGACTAGCTTTATATTGATTGAAAAGTCATTTCCTTTGCCCAGTCTTCTGAAAAACAAAATAAATGTTTTCTGTGACCCTAACTCAGATTTTTCTTTCCACAGAGCTGAAGAAAAAGTTTCCTGTCAATTATATTGAAGGAAAAATTATATTGTTGTTTTGTAGCACTTTTTTCTCCTTATGTGTCAAAAGGAAGTAAATGATGCATTAAAAGCCTAAAAGCTGAAATAAAGATTAGGTGTAAAGTGCTATTGATCCCTTTACGAGAAGAAGCTAAGACAGATTCCACTCCACTGTCAGGTTACATTTTCAGTAAGTTACCCAGATGCAAGATTTGAAATTTCTACAAAGGAGTCTTTAAAGTGTTGCTGAAAGTATCAAATAAGATTAGACCAGACAGTAAAAACAACCATTAAAAAATGTCAGTGATACAGCTGAGGTACTGTCAGGCTATATTGTCCCAGTGTTTAATGTAGCCCAATGCCTGAATGTTTAAGATGCCCATATGAAGATCTAAAACTTTACATTCTCTGTGTGTATATATGTATATATACGTATCGTTCACGTTCAGAATCTACAAGGTCTTAGGCACATGATGTAGTTTTCATTGGACTGAGAAGAAGAAAGCTCTGGTTGTCAGTTCCCTAACTCACTATTCATCCAAAGCATAGTCTGAACATTTTGGAGATTATTACAAGATATACCAGTTCTAATGAGAGAACAAACTATTACTGTAAGTCAGTCCAGTAGATTTTCTTCTAATTACTCTACCTTCTTGTTCCTGACAAACCTTTCTGCCATTCCTTTGCTCCAACCAGAAAGCTGGACAGCAGCTGAAAAATTATGTGACTTGTTAGCAGAGAATAAATATATGGTCAAATGCTATCCTTCCCTGTACTGCTTTGAGGTACCAAAGTTGCTTAGAAACCAGCTACTCGTGGCATTTAAGTTACTTTCTGCATCAACTGATAACCAAGTTTAGCAATTGAGTGTACAAAGTGTAGACAAGATTGACTATGAAACTTTTGCTTGTTAGTTGCACAAGCTGGAAACAACAGAGATAGATAAATCCAACGAAGGATTAGGCAGCTGCTGATTAAATTCTATAAATTAAAAAGAATTCTACAAAGCTAAGGCAATGCAATGAGTTTCCTGATTCTCAGTAGGGTATCTTTAGAAAATATCCAGAGGTTAATTTGGGGGAAAAACAAACAAACAAACAAACAAACAAACAAAAACCCCCAAAAAACCCAAACAAACAAACAAAAAAACAGAGAAGCAAATGCCAAATTAAGCCACATGATGAATCTTCATTGTAATCTATCACATCTGGAAATACACCAGTGATGGAGAAAGTAAACTTCGCTATTCAGAAAACACTAACAGTAAGCAATTTTTGTAGAGCATGGGTTAAAACCTTTGAAATCCTGAAACACTCATGATAGGGGCATTAATTCAACAGAAGGGGTCAAGCCTAAGGGTGACATTATTTGGGGTGACTGCTCTAAACTAATACTGGAAGAGACAGAAAAACTCAGAGATTAGGTTTAAATTCAAAGTTATCGGAATGTAAAAGGAATTTCTAAATGGCCTGTATGCCTGTGTTAGAAACCTGAGGAATAAAAAATACTAATTTCTATTAAAAAAGCTATTCGGTGAGTTTGTGAAACTAGTGAACCCTGACTTCACACAGACTTGAAATGTTCCCATTCCCTTTCTATTTGGAACCATTGTCCTTATGTGCCCTCTTATAACACAATGGACCCAGGTCATTCAGGGCCACCTATATTGTACCCTAAATAAACATATGATACTTTCAGATTATCCCATGTCTCCTAGCTACTTTTTGGCTTCTGGCTAACCAAAAGTCAGAACTCTGTCTTTAGCTAGCTCTTGGACTAGCTCTGTCTAGTCCAGAAATCTTCCATATTTGTAACATGGCTGAACAACATGTGCCTGGTCTAGACTGAGGATTCAGAGACCCAGCTGCAACAGAAGTAGAGGCAAGCAGCTTGGACAAGAACTTCATAGGGTTGACTGAAGAATACCCTTTCCATGTTTAGTATAGCCTTAAATGGTGAACAGGAGCAGAACCAATGTTGTGTCAATGTTCTAAAGGGGTAAAAATAGCCCAAATAATTACAGACCAGAGAGTCTGACACAATGCCTTGGAAGAAATATTAGAACAGCTGATGTGCAATGTTATCAATAAAATTTTCAAGGATAGAAATTCAATTTATTCTTATTAAAATGAACCTGAAATACCTCCATTAAGCAGTCCTGTGGTGCAAAAGGAGTAGAACTTTCAAGCAAACAGCTGGAGCTAGGATTGAAAATCCACACTCCATGCATTTTAAGCTCTTACTTTGGGCTAGTTCTAGTTCAATTTAATGCAATAAATGCCCTTTATCAGCTGGAAAATACTAGGTGAGTTCCTGCAGTGTGTTTCCCAGTCTAATTTCAGTGAAAAGGAATCTAGTTTATGTACTTTAAGGCTGCTCCATGATGCAAACTGGAGCATTGTACGTTAGAATGATTAAGAGATTTACTTATTATGAATTAATAAATCATGAACAACTCAATTCAGTTAGATCATATCTGCAATGATGTATCGTTTAGTGGTTGCTTACAGCAAACCCTTTAGCCAGTGCTCGATTGTATTCTATAATCAGTGGAGGAGAGAGAGCAAGAGAATAAGCTGGAGCTTGGTTTTCACTTTGGAATGAGTTGGCACCTTGCCTACTTTGCTTGTAGAACTCAGACTATTTTGCCTGGCAGCTGAAAATCCTCCCAAGCATCCAACAACAAATTCCTGCACTGTATTTTCCTGTCTGAGACTTTCCTTCTGAATTGATTTAGACCATGTGACACCAACCTTCAGGTACAGGCTATGAAGTGAGACCAGCCAGACATACATCCTGGCAAAACAGCATATTTAATGGATAATCAAGAGATGAAAAAGGAGAAAATTCAGTGAATTTGTGAGTAACCTTCTAGTTTTCAGATCTAACAATGGTCTTGCTGCCAGGTGCTCTTTTCATTCATCTTCAAAACCATCTGCATTAATAGCAATTGTTCCATTCAGATATTACTTTTAAAAAATATTTTCCTCATACCAATATCACTGACAGCAGCTTTGTGTGAGACCAGGGAGAGAAACTTGTGAATCCATCCATTTTAACACACTGAAAGGAACCCATAGATAGTCTAGTGAAGGACAGCTGTGGATGAAGTTACTTTGACTGATTACAAGAATGACTCTCCAATTCTTTTAGGCTAGCTATGATTAACTATGTGATGAAGATATATCACTGTTGATGTGTAACAGACTGGCAGCTGATGTAGAAAACAACACTGGTAAACAGTAGCACAAACTTCAGCATGCATTAGCATTAATGATACAGACCATGGATCACTACAAGACTTTACAGAAGATTCAGTAACTACTAAAACTTGTATATGTGTCTTTATTCCTTAGAGTTAGTAGGAACATGCCATGTCATGACATCAACACATCTCCATTGTGCTTCACAGACATACCCTTGTAAAGAATAATCTGAGTAGCACACGCAAGCAATTGATGTTTTAACAGTGCCGTTGGTCTAGGAACAAAAATTTCCATTCATATATAGAGGAAAGAAGGCAGTTAATATGAAAAAAATATGGAAATCGTGGGAAACAACAGTTATACACTGAATTTTCAGATATGGCCTCACTTGCTCTTACTACTGTTATCTACATGAGAAAGGACTGTAGTCACTACTCAGTTAATATACAGAACCAAATGAACACCATATACACCAAAGGCTGAGTTCTTTTAGGAACTGTAATGTGAGAGCTTTTGTGGCATATCTCATGTCATGCTTGTGTCTTCTGCATCAGATTTTTAGATTTTATTCTTGCCTTCTGAATTTTACAGAACTGCATCTCAGCAGCTCCCTATCATTTTAGAATTTGCCCCTTTTATCATACCTGTGATTTCTTCCACAGGTTTTTACATTGAAACACTGCCCTTTAAAATATTTAACATTGGCAGTATATGAAGAACATGCATAGCTTGATAGTTTTTATTTCTAAATATATCCATAACATAGTTTATACTGTTCACAATGTCCTATACTAATTACAGTGCTGTATACCCCTTTGATTGATATTCTTAATATAGTCTGTGTATGTTATGCCTGGGAACATGCAACATCCACTTTGTGTGGTATTACATATGATAATCTTGAGGCTTAATTCTGAATCCTATCCAAAATGTCCTGAAAAGAGCAAACTCTGACCTCTACTTCAGAAAAGAGCCAAGCAGAAGTACGGGGGAAAAAACAAACAAACAAACAAACAAACAAACAAAAACGACAAAAAAAACCAGATTTTACAGTTACAATTAATATTCTTTCTACTACCTTACCTAAACGCATCTCTAATGAAAGGCAGAACTGTTTGGCTTATGTTTACTCTGCAAATATATTTTGTTAAATACACTGTCTCTGGGCAGCAAGAAGTTGACTTTCTGGCACTGGCTATAGTGCCCTGTGGCAGGAGGTACTCTCTGGAGGGAGAGGCAGATTGCCTCTTCCTTGGGAAAAACTGAGTGTGCCCATGCAGAAGGAGTTTCTGGGTGGAGGAAGCAAGGTGGAAAGGCACAGCCTGGTACAGGGTCTGCCACACTGTTGGAGCTGTAAGATTTGAAAGAAAAAGTCAGGAAGAAGCAGGCAGCAGAGGTAAATCTGGGAGAGATAAAACAGGAGATTGTGGAGTTGGTTGAACCTGGGAAAGCACCGAAGCTGCTGTACAGAAGCAAGAGTGGAGGAAGGAGTTATGCACTATGAGAGCAGACTCCAGACAGCACGACTATACCATAATAAAACCTAGCTGGAGAGAAACAGGACTTTGTTTTTTCTGATGCACTTGTTTTAAAGACAAAGGCAGGGCACTTCCAATTCCAGGCTCTGGACCCCTTCACAGCAACCACGCACACATGCTGAACGGGAATGTACAGAGGTTTGCATTTTGGTATTTAAGGTTTTCTGCTTGTCGGGCTTTATATTTTGTCTGTCAAGGAGGATAAACAATGTTGTGTGATTTAGATACCCATCAACTTTGTCCTGTGAGTTACAATTAGTTGAAACAAAATAGTAGCAAAAAGCTTCCTTGTGTCTAAGGGAGAATACAAACAGTGAAAAATAATTCCAGGATAATGCAAGTAATTTATTAGAAATATTTTAACCATTTGAAGCAGTAAGGAATATTCATGGGCTCAAGAAAAAATAAAAACTATTTAAAATATTTCTTCCCTTCTTCTAAACTTTTTATCCTTTTCTATTTAAGCTATTCCTGAAACCTTGTTTCTCTGTTAGTACTCAAGAAACAAATGGCAAGGCAGATCATGTGGAAAGTGATCACCATGTGTTGCATACTATATTTTAAAGCTATTTCCCAACTAATAATTAATGTACTTAGTATTATTATAAGTCACGTATGAAGAAGAGCATCTGTTTGATTAATTTATTCTTAGTGTGCATGTTACATCTCCTTAAAAAAGGAAACAGCTGGGTCAGATGGCTGGCATTTGATGGCAGGGATTGATCCTGCTTATCCTTGGAGCAATTTATACTCCTGGAAAAGGCTGAGTCATGAGAAGCTTAGAGTGTTCAGCACAGGGAAAGACTGAAAAACCTCTGAGAGGAAAAGGGAGCAAACACATTCCCAAGAGTGACAGAAAAAGAGCCTTCCTAGGGACAGAAGGAATTATGAAGAATTTGCCACAGCTCAGAAAGCCACTGAGTTGAGTGAAAGCAGACCTGGAAGCAAGAACCTGCCCTCAAAGGACACAGGGGGCAGAGCAAGATTTCTCTGCAAACCTTTTGTTTTCTGCTGAGTTTTCTCAATTTTTAAAATGGGCCTGGTGTCATTCTTCTTCATATAAGCTTGCTTTTAGACTTCAAATGCTTTTATTAAGAATCCTTTTATTCCGCTGAAAATTCCATGAGAGAGCAACTTGTTCTTACAGTGTCTTCAGACGATCAGTGGTGTTGGTGGACCACTGCTACTACTCTGCAGCGAGATGACTGAACATAAGGGGAAAGGTATTCTGCTCTTGGCTGAAGGAAATTAAATAGAGTCAGAAAAAGGTACAAGAAAAATCAAAAGACAAGAAGGATCAACTTTCTGAAAAATATTGATTGTATTGAGGAAAAAAAAAAAAACCTGAAAGCATTCTCTCCAAGACTTTTCACAAATGTGAATGAAGGGAAGGGGAGCATAAGAAGAAACAGAGACTGCAGGAGTGTAAAAGGAAACCAACCATCCATAGGAAATCACTATTTTTAGATTTAAAACAACACTGTCTTTATCAGTGTCTTCTGTGGAAAACAAGAAAACTATTAGCCATCTTTTTAAAACTGGGGAAGAGTAAGACTATAAACAAAAATTGAACTGAAGACATTTGCAGCTTTCCCATATTAAGACATTCTTCTTCAGAGAAATGTGTCAGAGGGTTCACTCTCTGTAACACCCAGCATTTGTTTGTCCACACTGACCTAATTTCCAGGAGGTTTTAAGCTTTCATGTGTAAGCAATTTATCATGAATACATACACTGGAGTTTGTCTTGCATGTGCAGAACACAGTTGTCAAGGAAAAAGTTGTACATGGAAAAGATGTATCATTCAACCATTAAAGCTTTCTCTCACACAGTTCCCTGTAAACCAGACCAAAACTATTTAAATACTAATCTGTGCTAATGATGTTACATGTAAAATAAGTAAGCCTGTTTCTATTCCATATTAGACAGCCAATCCTTCTTTCTTGTCTGTATTTACATTTTTCTCTTGCATTAAGAACATATAGTTTAACACATTTAGATGGTGATTCTTCAGCTGGGGAATCAAATGTTACATCAAAGCAGATACAATATTTTCATCATATATTTAATGACAACATTTTGCAAGTGCATTAGAAGTAATAATTGCTCATCAAACAAAATAAAGTGAAACTTGGAAAAAATGTAGAGCAGCTTTAATAAAGAATTTAAGCTGCAAGGAAAAATATTTAAATTTGTAATCAAGACATACAAACAAATCACTCGCCAAATTTCCTAATATTGTGGTGTTAAGTAAGCTAATTATCCATATTAAATAGTATTAAAATAACATTTTTTCCTTTGAAGTTAACACATTAGTATTAATATAACTATCAGACATGAGAAATATGAACAAACGCAAACAACAAAAACATATGCGCAATATAAAGTACTTATTCTTTCATATGTTTGGACTTTGTGCTGAAGACTATCAGGATGCTACTGTTTGCAGTACAAAACATTAGAAATAGAGAGGACAGACAGAGATCTGACTTCCTTCTGTAATGCACTGAATGAATTTCAAAGATTTAAATTCTGGAATCAACACATGACAAAATGAATTTTTTTCACATCTTTGGAACCAAAATATCTCTATCCTATGTTCACTGGGTCTACACTGATATAAAACTGAAGACAGATATGGAGGATTTTTTTCTGAAAGCAAACATATTGGCATAGACACACAGAAGTGAAAAATGAAACTATCAAATTCATATCAAGAGTGAAAAGGGTAGATTTTTATAGTTATTCATTATAAAAGTTGCAGCTGAAATCCATTCCAACATTCAAAATACGTAGTTAGTCAAAGTACCTTACCTTTGCTAATCCACCAGAAGAAGAAAAATATGACTCAACCGGATTTGTCTTAGAAAAAAATGTACACTCAGAGAAAAAGAAGCATTATTATGACTAACCATAATTCTGTGAAGTATGTCACTAAAAGTTAACTTTAATTAATTCCTTAAATTAATCTTGTTTCTTCAAATGGAAAACACAGCATAACATTTCATATGTATTATACATATTTCATGAGAAATATGAAAAGCTAGCATTCTCCTGTCTCCTTATTTGGGACAAAGAGGAACAGGAGGGAAGCATGGCATTTGAAGAAGTTAACACAGGACATTTTCTCTTCAAAACAAACAAAGAACATTTACATTTTTTTTTCAGCACTACCTGATGATTCGTGCATATAATCAGTATAGGTGTTCATCTGCCCAGTTGTAGCTTTATGAAAATTAGAAATGGCCTTCATTGTAGTTAATCCAACTAAAAGGCATCTACAAGTTAAGTTTCAGACATTCCACCTCTTTTGGTATGATTTCACCTCTAGAGATATATCTCTCTTCCTTCCTTATTACAGAGACTAGAAAACTTGATTAGATCAAATATTTAAACTTTATTGGGTTAAACTAGACTCCATGATCAAATCGAGGGCTGTTGTCAGTACAGGACAGAAACTCTTTGGAAAAGACGTGAGATTTCAATCAATGGGAAAGAATGAGTTCAAGAAGTCTGATGAACTATATTGTCTACAACCCCCCATTTACACCCCATTTGGTAACCCATCTTCTGACTTCACTTCTGAAATAGGTAAACCTAGCATATTCCTTCTCTAACTGATTACACTGAACTATCTTGATGAAGGGCTAACAAAGAAAATGAGCTGAACCTGGCTGTCCTTTTCTCCTGTGAGCCTTTCACATGAACCAGTGACTCCTATCTATTTTTTGTCATTATAATGACAATTCTGCCCTTGTTTACTTCTTCACCTCTTCTTACAAGAGTTTTAAAAAATTTAGATGTAATACAATAATTCTTTCCTAAATTGTTGGTGAGAAGGAGCAAAATTTAAAAGTTTCAGACATAAAATGTGCATAAAAGGGAATTAATGGGCAAAGTAATAAAATTCTTAAGACCTCATGCCCAGGCTTAAGTTTACAAACTGTGTTTCACTTAAAAAGAGGGAATAACCTGAGTTTAAAAAAACAAAAGAGAAAAAACCCTCATGAGTGCTAAAGTCTCTTTAGGATCTTGTAAAAGAAATTGGCTTTTGGACCTCCTCCAGTTTACCCATATTCCCACCCAAAATTGAACAGTTGCCCTTTACCACATATACTTGTTCCTGAGGATATTATGCCTGGTTTTTGGAAGTGTTTCATCTCAAGCATGAAGAAAAATGCTGTGTAAATATAAAATATAGTGAACAAATATCACAGCATTTCTGATTTGAATTTTCTCACAGCCTTTTAATCTGTCAAAAGGCTTGATTTTTTTTTCCCTCAGTTTTCTATTTTATTTTGTGAGAAACATTATTAAAAATGTTCAGTTACTGGAATTTCCATTGGACAGTAAAGCTGTCTTTCAAGCTGTCTCTCAATGACAAGATGGAATGCATCCTGCTAAAGTTAAAATAGCTATATGTTAAAATATATTAAATATTTGTTAAAGGTATCTTGTCTTTTAACATGTTTCCACAGCATCAGTTTTTGAAATCTGTATGTCTCCACTGAAGTCAGTTGAGCAATACCAGTTTATACCAAGTAAGGATATTCTCTGCTGTTTGAGAGAATAAACAATCTTTGCCCAGTTAAGTTAATTCATTTCAGCATTTATACAATTATATTAAACTTCCTAATACTTTATTTTCATATAAATCTGTGATAAATTTATACAAATGTGATCAATAAATATGAGGGGTTTTTATACATGTGACTTCACAATACTTCCTGTAAGAATTTAACTGGGTAAATGAGAAATAATCTTTTTTGTAACTGCTTTGCAACTTTTACTATTCTAGTGCTTTGTTGGCAAGCACTTAAACATAATTGTGTTGAAAATTAAGCATATAAATTAAATAAAAAATAAATTTGCATTGAAATTTCTTTTTTTTTTTTTTACTGTCTAGTTGACACTACTCAGAACAGAATGTGTATCCTATAGATGCAGCATACAGAAAATTCATTATCATTCAAGGATTTGGCATAATCTGGGTTGGGTCTTCAAATTTAACTCTTTAATTGGACTGATGTGAGGACTTCAGACTCTTGGAGGAGTACTACATATCTCTGGGTTTTGAGGCATATAATAAGCATACAAGAACTCTCAAAACAGTATATTTAGTGAATGCATCTTCTAAGGCATGAAGTGTAAACATATGCAGGTAATACATTCGACTCCTAATAGCCAGAGAGGTAATAAAATTATATCATCATTAAAAACTGTATTTACATGTTTCTGTAACCTCTACATCATAGTTAAGATACAGTTACAGCTGAGGGCTGCCACCACCACTGACCTTTTATGACATTCTGCAGAGCTTACTCTCAACACTACAAGCTGCAAAGTAACAGAAACAAAACCCAGAACAATTCCCAAACCCAGATCAGTTTCTAACTACATATAAGATCAGCCATGTTATGTGATAGAGTGATCCAGCATGTGTTTTGCATCTATAATTATTTCCCAGCATTCCCCACACAGCCTTTCTAACATGGAAACTAGTCATACCTATATTTAAGAGGATGTTTCTTCCTTTTCACTTTAGAATTGATACCTTATTGATACAAAGAGACAGAGGCAATTGAATAGTCTCTCAGAACTATTTTCACACTCAGGCTAGATGATTGCTCGTTAAGACAACATTCCCTCATTTTCACTTAAATCACCTGTGTTATAAAAGTGTAGGTCACAAATGCGGATTTGTGCAATCCATTTAAGTCACACTTAGTTGAATATAACAGTAAATGAATAAACCTTTTTTGGAATAAGCATAGTTGAAATATTTTTAATGCATCTACACTCAAGATTTAACTTTCTAAACACTGTAAAAACAACTATGCTGACTTTAAATTCATTTAAATATAACTATATGGAAAATGTAGAAAATATTTTCAGATTTGACTTGTTTTTAAAAACACATTCTGAATCTCTGAAAGAAAAGTGGATTGTAAAGAGCCAAATAGACACAGATGCATCTATAAAATATTTGAACTGAAATTTTTAAATTTCAAAGTGATCAGTTACACAAGGTTTACTTTTTCTCCACAGAAGACAATGTTGTATATTGCAGAAAAAGGAAGAGTCACAAGAGAAAGACTAAAAGACTAGCCAACCTACTCTTGTAGCATGTAGTAAGAAAGTGATATTAACTTAGTTTTGACTTCTGTGGTGACTCAACAGGCTCTACCTTGTATGAATAACACCTTTAAATACACTGATTGATTCAGGTGAGCTGGGGCTGAATTTCAGGGGGAGGGGGAAGTTCATGAGGAGCAAGGTTAGATTTATTAATATACTGAATTTCTCTCAACTACACTTTGATCACTGACTTAAACTGATGTTCTTGGAGTGAAGAAACATATGCTAAAGAAGAACTTGTCACACAGGACATCTATAATTAAAGATCTTCAATGAAAGCATTTCACAACACCTCCATTAAGCTTTGTCATACTGCAAAAAGAACATGAGCCTCTGTGTAAAGAAAAGTTAAACAATTGTCAGCTGAAAGCAGATGAGGGTTTTATTGAATACCTGTATTACTAATGCATGAAGAGGTACCCATGCAGAGCACAGCAGATACAATCCTTGCTTTTAATCGTTGTGCAATTTTTATTACCAATAGAACTGCTAAACAAAAAGAGGGGGATACATTTCCTTTACTGGTAGACATAGTTTTATTTCAGAAGAAATCAGTGACCTAGGTCACTGAGTTGTCACTGATACTAGTACCAGGATCACATCCCCATGAAGAGACAGGTAGGATTACTGTCTTGAAGACAGCACAGATCGGGACATTCAAACCCCACTAGCTGGGGTCATATAAAGATTAAAGTATGGATAACTATTTCCAAGTCTTCCCACTGTGAAGGAATAAAATTATGTGACAAGGCAGTTACAAGATAAAAGATAACATGCATTTATATAATTTATAAAGGAAAGTATAAGAACAAAGAAAGCAATGCACATTACTTTAATTGGCCTACGGTACCAATTATCAAAAAGCATTATTGTCCTTTCTAAACTCATTGTTTACTTTTGCACTAAGGCCACAGTGATTGTAACTTGAGTCATAGTCCAAATATACGTATTACAGGAAAGTATTTTTTTGACGTTTGTGTTTGGCGTAGGCTAGGGAAGAGACACTGCTGGTTATTTTTGATCAGGAGACTAGTATCAGTTCTTGAATTTTTGAATAAAAAAAGAAATCTGAATTTTGAAAGCTTACAAAGATACTTTGTTGTTTTCACCTAATAATAATTTCCATTCATAATAATAGCTATTTTAATTTATAAGTGTGTGTGACTGGAGGTCTCCAGGCATTTCATAAAATGATTCCAAAGTGTGTGTATGTGTGAAAATAGTTCTTTTAGGAGTCCCTAAGTTTAAAACACTTAATAAAAATCCTCTCATCGGCAGAATTTTAAAGAAAAATACAGAATTGTCCCTGCTCCTGAAAGATAACCTTGATTATTCAGTCTGTATGAAATGAGGATCATTAACTCTTCCAGGTAATGACATTTTTCTGCTTTTCTCAAAATTGTTACATGGAATACTTAAATGGTTCAGCTTCATGGATTTTTTTAACTATCTAGCAGAACATACTACCACAAATCATGCTTCAGCTGTAAATTTTATTTTTTTGAATGATGGTGTTAAGATAGTGAAAGGTAGCTGACAGATAGAAGCCAGTATCAATAGAAAATTTATTTAATGTCCAGTGTAAAATTGTTTTCTTTTTTTTGAGGTCAGGGTCCACACTGTTACAAGTACCGCTGAAACCATTACCTGCAAGGGTAGCCACAGCCAAAGGAGGAATCTACTGACTCTGGGTACTGGAGATTCCCACTTTGAGAACTTTACTTTTCAGACCTTTATTTGATTCTTTCACTAGTTTAATAAGTTTATAAAATAACTTTTAAAATATTAGACTTGAATGCAGTCCAGAACCTGATTCTGCACATGCTGACTAGTTGGAGGGTCTTTCACAAAAATGTAAAGAGATCACAGCTCTTTGCTTGCAGGTACTGTTGAAACAATATCCCTTGAGAGTAAGAAGGCAGAACTGAATGTTTTGTCTCCTTTATACTTGCACCTGGAAAACTGAGGTCAGAATATAGAGAACAGGTAAAGATCAAGATATATTTATTTGTTCATTCATTTGTCTCTCTGAGATAACAACATTGCAAAGGACAGGAAACATACTTTTATTTGTTGCTGATTTTAATCTCTTCTATGGTTTTCTTATTGGCACTTTGTCTGTTGCTGTTTCATTTACAGGTTTTCTCAAGTACCCTCATTTTCAAAGGGAAATCCACCTGGTTTCCATTTGATATCCTCAAGTCCTGTGGTGTCAATAGAAATCCTCTACTCCTATCCATACTACTTTGTATTTATACATTAAGCATAGCAGAACTCAGGCATGTCTCATTTTTCAGTGACTAAATGGAAAAATCTTTTATTTTAAAAGGCAGTATCACATATTTGAGTAAAAACTGTGAAAAATTAAAATGAAGAAAATCACAGAGAAGTTAAGTATTTCAGCTTTCTCAGGGAACAGGAATATGTCTATTAGAAACGTACATTTCTCTCCGTTTTTCAAATATCTTCAAAAAGAAACCATTCAAAAGGCCAATGATCAACCATAAACAAAGAAACAGGTAAGACATAGAATTCATTCAAAACACGAAGGGAGCAAAAACATGAAGGATTTTTCTTCACATATGGGGATTTGTAAAACCAGACATGGGTGCCACAAGACTTAAAAGCTGTCCTGAATCAATTCAGAAGTTTGCCAATTTGAGCTTAAGCCAAATGACTATCCAATGAAGAGTAACAGATGCACCTGATGACAGAGCATTCCAGTTCAAGGACATAGCAGAAATATCACTCTAGTTCTCCCCAGTGAGAGACAAAACTATTGATTGCACATTTACAGCTCAAATGCTTTTTATTTTTTTTTACCTCCTTTCTAGAATAACTACAGAATTTGAAGTGTATGAAGAACTTGTGGGTTTGGCTTCAATTCAAGGCCAAACACAGGGCTCTGACTTTCACCACAGTCTGCAGAGCATTTACAAGCTCTGTATTTTGATTTGTGCAAACTTGTTGATCTTTCAAACTATCAAGCATTTTCAACAGCTTGAGCACAGAATAGCACAATATTTCCTTTTTTTTTCTGATGGAAAACATTACAGGTACCAAAATCCATCTGAGAAAAGATTAGCTGATAACTTGAATCCAGTTAAATCTTGTGCACTATGCACTGAGAACCTGAATCACTGATAACTGATTGACTGAACCCAGTCACCAAAGAGAGCCAATTAATTTGGATTACCTGAACGCATGTATTGCTTTTCTAGGCAGGAAAAAGAGAGACAAAAAGATAAAAAATACCCAGCAGTTAACATTTCTTTCAATTTCATTTTGTTCACAGAATTTTGTCTTTGTTGAACATGGGAAGAGAACACATTATTTTTGTTTATATTTAAATTAAAATAAAAACCTAAAAGACCCAGAAGTTAATTATTTTGAAATTACTTCTTTTTTTTTTTTTTCCTTAGTTTTCAGGTCTTTATCCAAACATTAATATGTCTTTCCTACTTTTAGGTAAACTTTAAGAGAAAAAATATATTTTGAACCACTTTCTTTTTTGTAATATTTCTTTTTATTTTAGTAGGAGAAAAACTATCTACACATACATGAATACTGAAAGTGCTTTTCCTGCCCATGTTATTTCCTTTTTTTTCTCTTTCTTCCACTTCAATTCTCCCAAAGGAGGGGAGAAATAAGGAGGAACTACTAAAACTAGAGTGAGTGCAGGACTTTTTCTTATTTTCAAAGTCATCATTATTAATTTCTTATTTATGTTTTCAGTTTGTGTGACTGATATTAATACAAAGGTTAGGTAGATTTTTAAAGTAAAAATCACAAGAGAGGCAAACATCTGTCAACCAGTTTCACTCAGATATGAGAAACTGAGCAGAGAGAACATCCCATGGAGAAGCTGTTTTTTAACACGGGAACTGAGGAGATGAAAACAGTATGCTAGAGAAGACAAGTTGGAAAGAGTTGGACATGGGTGTCACTTCATTGCCTAGGACTGTAGCTGGAGCTCATGTAAGAGAGAGAGGGAGACTGTGGAGTAGTACACCACAACAGGATCAGGTCCGTTGAGCTCCTGAAGAGCCAGTGTCCACACCATGCACATTTTTGGGGGATTCACTTCAGAGGAGCTTTAGTTTTTTGTCCCTTGTTGACTGAACTCCCATCAGTATCTGGAGTGTATTTGCGGTGTTCACAGGGTAAATTTTCCTGGTTTATTTCATCTAAAAGCCAACCAGGTTGTATACTCTGAGACAGCTATGAGATCTGAATCAGCACATGTTAATTGGGAAACTCCTCAAAAGCACTTTGCTGATTCAAACTAAAATGTTAATGCGTACTCAGGGAGCTCCTACTTGAAGACAAGGAACTTAAGTGGATTGAGTGATTATCTTCAATCCAGAATATAGTACTGATACTAAAATTATGTTCACTTTAAATTTTCTTTTCCCTTTTTCTTCCCAAAGAAGTTTGACTGTTAGAGTTTGCCTTCAGAGATGAACAAACTTGCAGTTAGAGATTTATGCAGTTCGGAGAACTGTGTAAATGGTGATACTTCAAAAGGCAGATTAAAAGACCTGCTTAATTTTTTCAATGATTTGTACCCTTCTGTGATCTCAGTGCATCAGTATGTGATATGACATTAACTTTGAATTTTCTTTCTCCTTAAAATGTTACAGTTTGTGCAAATATTTTAATGTCTGTCATGCTGCAGCTGAAATTCCTTCCTCTTCTGTGCACTGCAATGTTGATGAAAACCCACAACAAAAGTGTGTGAAGGAAGATAACAAATTTAGAGTCCCCTTAAGATTTGATCCTATATTCAAAGAAGTCAAACAAGAGCGAAAGCTACAGTTCTTCAGACTGTTGAAGCTGCCTGTGCACAGAATACACTTCTGATGAGCAGAGACCATTTTATGGGGGTTCTTCTAGAATGGAAAGAAAGCATGACACGTTATGGATAAAACCTCCATTCAAAATTACTGTTTGCAGCTTTGGTACAGCAGTTACATAAACACTGGAAATACAATAGCAAGTAGACAAACAGGTCAGTTATAGAATGTTTATAAGGTATTGAAGATGGGTAAATTTTTTTCTAAACTCATGACTAAAATTATAAGTGACAAATTATGTTTGTTGGGTTTTTGTTCCTTTTTGTTCATTTTTTGTCAAATTATATTACATCATCAATTCTCTCCTGGTTATTCTTTACAGTATTGCTCAAGTTCTGTGGGAGAACAGATTCACCTGGCCAGCTCAGAAAGAATGAGGTTATTTAATGCACTAAAATAGCTAGCAAATGGTAGGATATAGTGGTTTATCTATGTTCCTGGGGTTTCTGTATATTTTCTTTTCTAGTAAAATATCGTGATGAGATTTCTTTCATTATTAATTTCTGAATTTAGAATTTGAAAAAAGGTATTTTTTTGTAAATAATCCTTCAGGAGTTGTTTTTTTTTAAGTTCTAACTTATGTACATGTGCTACAAAAAATGTATTTTAAAAATGAATGGGAAAATTATTTTTAATTTTTACACACGAAAATATTATTACTCATGACAAATTTTTTCTTGTAAAACTATCTAGTTGAATCTAGGATTCATGAATGAACCTTGCTTTGTTATATGTGGACATTCTGGTTTTTGACTTTGTAATCTCAATGCTTAAACTTAGATCATTGAACTATCTGGGAACTAGGATTGCTGTTCATTTATTCTTATATGAAATACATATTTTAGTTTTTCTGTGTTTGTTTTCAACTAAAATAAGGTTCAGTTGCTGGAGTAAATCAATCACATTTCTGTTTCCAGTACTTGTGAGAAATCTATTAAATAATTTTTCCTTTTTTTTTTTTTTTTACTGTAATGCACAGATGTTCTCCATTGTTTCCTTCCTCTCTTTTTTCCTCCTTCTCTTCCCTCTATTGCCTTTTATTTAATATTGCAAGGGCAAAGACAGTGATTAACAACCAGCATCTCATCTGAGCTCCCATTTTCAAACACAGCAGGTCAGAAAAGCTGTTTTAACTGGACTGAGATATACAAAATTCTGGTCCCAGGTGAGGCTCTCCAGGCCACAGAAAGTGAAGCCAGAGGGTGAACAGTATTTCTTAGGTGTATTTTGTGTGCCACTGATTTCCATGACCCTTTCAAGCTTACTTTTGTACATTCAATAATATTTTCTCCTTATCCTAACTTCCTCCATTTCCATTCCCACCTTAAAAAACTGTGGCTTAAAAGTCTGAATTAAAACAAAAAATCAGACTATATCTAACACATACTTTCTGTGTCTAATATTGAACAGCCTTCTTAGGAACAAAGAAAAAGTCAATATTTTACATTTTTATTTATGCATTGTTTATCTCATTCTTTGCAACACTTATTTCAGAATAATTTTATGGGAAAACAAAAAAAAACAGTGCATGAGAAAAAAAATGGAGGAAAACAAAGAGTAAGTTCACAAAGTTTTAAATACCTATTAGCTTCTACACAAACCCATTATATTCTTATTGATTATCTCACAACAGTAATAATACTCATGATGATAGTAACAATTTTTATTTTCATATCCTAAGAATTCTTTTGATTTAAAAAATCCCAATTAAGCTTCCCATTGTTTCTCACATAGTAATACTTCTCCTTTTACACCTGACTGGTTACACCTGACTGGTGCTTCCAAAGCCTTAAGATTCTTCTAAGGTGAGGGACTGCTAGCCCACAAGTGTCTGTAGAAACATTTGCTGCCATGGATGTTTTGCAAACCTCAAATATACTAAAAAAAAAAACCAACTCTAGCAGAGATAAAATATGCTTTAAAATTTTGGTCATATTCTTCCTTTGGCAAATATTAATTCAGAGCTGAAAAAAATAATTTATTTACAATACATGCCTCTGAAAAAATATATCCTCACCAATATATAGCAAGTATGAAATGTAATGATTAATACACAAAACAATTCTAGGTATGCACATAAGGAGCTAAATAAATGTAGACATCTTCTGTTTTCTTTTACTGAAATTGCTTGATCATAAATTCCATAAGTGACTGGTCTTAACTGTTTTGCAATGCTCATCTCACTTCCTGGATGAGTATACATCTGAGCACAAAATATTGGAGCAAAAAAGTTATGCTTCTTTATAGAGGAACAGACAACTGACTTCAAGGCATTCAAATTTTAAGTCACCAAGAATCATTATTGCCTTCTGAAGCAGGACCTTAAAAAACAGCTCTTATTTCTCCCTCAGTACATGCACACACAAGTACTCTAATACATTTCATTCACTATTTCAAAGATACTCAGATTTGCCACCACTACAATTAAAATAAAAAGGACATGAAGATTTATGTGCTATTATATGAATCTGATATCTCTGCAGATAAATATTTTCACTTCATTCCTAGAAGCATCCTAAGCTGAAATACAAGGTCTACAGAGATCTCCAACATGGTCTTAAATATATCTACACAGCCTGCCTGTGTCTTTCCCTGAAGTCACAAAAATGTCACAGAATATTCTGCATAAATTGGGGACAGAGAATTTCTACAGGTACATTGAGTTTTATGATGAAATCAAGAATATGCTTTGAGGAATGAGAGCATGAGTTCACAAGATCCTGTGAAGATTGTAATTGCAACTAGGAAGTCTTTCTCATTCTGCTTTGAAGAACCCTTTGGGGTCTGCTGAGGCAATTTGACGTGACATCAGCTCTGTCACCATAGTAAGGTCTAATGTGTCCTGGCATAAACCTAATTTTGGTTTGAAAAATAAGTAGTACATTAGGAAAGTAATTTGCCTTAGGAGTTTTCAATGTAAATGCTTTCCTAAATACTCCTTCATTTTACCTGTTTAAAAAACCTATATATTCTTCCTTTCAGGCTCTTCAGGTGTTTTGTCTGCTTTCAAGTAAATAAACAAAAAAATCCTATATTATTATGTGATATTCAAAAACAGCATCAATGCCCAGGCATTGCATGCATCTGTGCTTACACTGAGCTCTTTTCATCGGTGTCTGGGCCCAGCACAAGTGATGATGGCTCAGTTTGACAACAGAATTTATTGAATTCTAGTTGTTGGTACTACCATAGTTATTTTTCTCCTGACTTCTATGGGTTGCTGTGGAGTATGCATCCATAGAAAAATAATAAAGTTTAGGAAGCTTCTTAACTGTTGCTTAATGCAACACCTCTGGTGGATTCCATGGTTTCTCTTTATAGAGGATTGCTATTCTTCATGTTTGCACAGACATGCGATTCTGATTTGAGAACTGCTGTTTCTGATACCCATCATGTATTCTTGTGTTGCTGACAGTTCATCTCATTTTTTGTAAAAAAAAATGTTCTGCCAATGCACAATAAAGACATCATTTACATAAGGAATGATTATTGCAACTGCGATTTGTCTTTAGAAATGGGCAAAGAATGAGTGCAGGTGAGTGCAAAAGCACTAGGAATTCATAGTTCTACTTGAAATTATTTTACGCTGAAATGCCAGTCTCTGTCTAAAGTTAGAACTAAATGGAAACAGATGAGTAGCATTATGGTCTCCAAAGTCCCACCAGTTTCTCTGTTTAGATGTATCTCTTATTGGCTCCTTTCCTGGAGCCAATGCTGATATAGCTGATGACTGAGAAGAGTCAGGAGTTCCAGTAAAGTTAGCCAGCTGTGATTGAGATAGATGGGCTTTAATAATATTCTCATCCATGAAAACTACTGATAATGCTCACTTTGACTGCAGATTCCAGATAGAGTTTTACATGGCCATGAACCTAAATATATCAAAAATGTTTGCACCTTCATGAGAAACTTTATATCTGATGTGAGTTTAGTGATGAATACTTGTTGTTAGCGTAGAGATGGGCATGATCTTCAGCCATTCCTATTCCCAGAAAGCAGCACCAATATCATCAGAATTTCCAAAATGGAAGAAACAGTGAATGGATACTGTCAGATAAGAAAATGCAATAAACCTGTAACAGTAGCTTTTAAAATTATTCTTATTATTCATTGACCATAGTGCTGGGAGTTTTCATTTCTTGACGGTTGTAAGCAAGTGTTTGTTTCTTTGTTGTTGGCTGTTGGTATTCAGGGGGAGAGGGGTGTTGGTTTTTTAAAAAATATTTATTTATTTATTGGTTGAATACAGGGAGATTTGGAATAAATCTGTGACCACAGCGGGTATCTTTCACGTTTTTGGGGAAGACGTGGAATGAGACATGAACAAAACATGTAGCTGCTTGTTCAAAGTATTCATAACTGAATGTGAAATAACATGAGTGAAGATATCTTTTGGCATGTCAGTTAATAGTTCAGACTCCACTAATATGACAATGTAATATATTGTCTTTGTACAATGTAAATCTTTTAATGTGCAGCTTCTGGTAATTGGAATATCAACACGTAGAAACATGAATGGATTTCACTCAGCCTAGCAGATCTCAAAGCAAAACAAGTCTTTAAGAATAAATAGTAAAATTATCAACATAAAATTAAATTTTCATACTATTATGATGTTATTATGATATATACAATGGCAGCATGCCTATCGATAAGCAACATAAATTTCTGTCTCTGAATTGGACCATGAATTTCATATGCACTGATTTCTTGGGAAAAGTATATCTTACAGTCTGTAACCTTTTTGTATGTTATGCTTTACATAAAAGAAATAAATTTTCTTATATCATCCCATCCACATCACAAGGCAAAGATATACCTACGCTAGGCTGTGTTACCATGTTTCCCAGCGCTATGCACTACTCGCTGTATAAAGGATTATTTGCAAATGGTCACAGGATTAATCATGACCCAATTATGGTTGGATCACTTAAGTGTCTGCCACATACTGTCCAAACTTAGCTATTCCAACTGCAAGTTGAAGAACTGTTGTTAAAACGTCACTGCAACTTAGATACAGTTGCTAAGACGTTGGGAGGTGATTTATTTCTCTCTCTTAACTTGATCATTGTTCACCACATGTGTATACTCTAAACTGTGCAGCCTCCACCAATAGTAAGAAAACCAATTTCTTCCTTCTGTCTTCAATAGTCTTTTTTGGCAAAATACCTACTAAGTATTTTAAGTACATGCTGCAATAGTTTCTATTCTCTATGCAATAGAATATGTTAGTATTTGTTAATACTAATGTTAATTTGAACTATATTTTTCCAGAATTCCAACTTTTGCTTTCAAAAATAAATCAAACAAGAATAGAAGGTGAGGTTTATGATAGTATATAGACCGTGTCTCCTTTGTAATAGCTTGTTTTCAAAACTGTACTTGCCCTTGCCAGGAATCAGGTATTTTAGCAGGATGAGAAAAACAAAGCTAAAACATAGTCATACAGGTTTCATAGCTATGTACACCATCTATTTTCTCTAGATAACTAATACCAAGTGCTGGTAAATTAATGTCTTTGAAGGGTTCCAGGGGAGAGAGGTTACTTCTCTTTTTGGTCTTTAATGGCACCACTTAAGCAAGCTGCTGAAAACCCAGTACAGATAATGGATTCTAATGTCACACAAGCTGAGAGGAAAGGAGTGTGCAATTTACACATTTTGCTCTAGTGGTAGTATTGATTCTGTTCTATAAACCGGCTTGACCCCACAGAAGACAAACAAAAAATATTTGAACTGAAATGCACCAACCTGTCCAAAGCATCTGTTTACTGGAGGAAAAGAAGAGAGACATAGAGAGAAAACATAACCTAGAAAAGCAAGGAGGGACATAGCTTTTTTTTTGTTCTGGTAGAGGTCCCATCTGTGAAATTAAAGGGTGTGAAAATCATCAAAAGCATTCAAGACCTTTTGCAAGGTGGTCAGAAAAATATGCTTTCATTCTGATAACCTTGAACTTTCAGAAAGACAGAGAAGAAACTAGATAGTGGGAAATATGAAAATAGTGAGAAGGCATTGGATGGTGTCGTGGTTTAACCCCAGACAATAACTAAGCACCAGACAGCCGCTCGCTCACTCCCTTCACAGCAGGATGGAGGAGAGAATCAGAAGGGTAAAAATGAGAAAATTCGTGGGTTGAGATAAAGACAGTTTAATAGGGAAAGCAAAAGCTATGCATGCAAGCAAATCCAAACAAGGGATTCATTCACCACTTCCCATGGGCAGGTAGGTGCTCAGCCATCTCCAGGACAGCAGGGCTCCATCACGCGTAATGGTTACTTGGGAAGACAAATGCCATCACTCCGAACATCCCCCCTTCCTTCTTCTTCCCCCAGATTTATATGCTGAGTGTGACATCATATGGTCTGAGATATCCCTTTGGTCAGTTGGGGTCAGCTGTCCTGGCTCTGTCCCCTCCCAACTTCTTGTGCACCCCCATCCTACTTGCTGCTGGGGTGGGGTGAGAAGCAGAAAAGTCCTTGACTGTGTGAGCACTGCTCAGCAATAAAAAAAATCCCTGTATTATCAACACCATTTTCAGCACAAATCCAAAAAATAGTCGCATAAAAGCTACTATGAAGAAAATTAACTGTACCCTAGTCAAAACCAGCAGAGATGAATTTACAACTACAGAGGCATATATATGAGAAATCTCTTCTGGATAAAAGTCTTATTTCTATTTTGAGTAACACTAGAGAAAGGCAAGCATTATTCTCAGCCATATTGACATAGGTAAGCCTTATTCTTAGCCATATTAACATAAACTTTGTCAGCAAACTTGTCAAAATTAAATAAATAAAGGTGATGTAAAATTCTGATTTCTGGAAAAGAGCAAGAAGAAATAATAAAACATTTCTAAGTGCCTTAAAAATAAGATGAGAAGCAGCCTACACAGATTCATTAAGAACAAATCATGTCAAACCAATCTAATTTCTTTGTATGAAACGTTAACAGGACTTGTGGATGAGGGGAAGTATGTCACACGTGCTGACTTTAGTAAGGTTTTTGACATTGTTGTACATGACATTTTCATAAGTAAGCCATGGAAATATAAACTAGATTATACTGCTGTTTGGTGAGCATAACTGGTTGGAAAACCACACAGAGAACAATTATCAGTGGCTCACTGTCAAACTGGGGAGATTTATCAAATTGGGCTCTTCAGGAGCCTGTCTTTAATTTAATATGATTCAATATTTTCATTACAATGTTGGATGATAGCACAGAGAGTAAGCGTATTAAATCTACAGATGACACCAAACTGGGACGGATGCAAAGACATTAGAGGACAGGATTAGAATTTGAAATGCTTTTGTCAAATTTGAGAAAAAAAGCCACATGTAAACAATAAGAGCAAATGCAAAACTCTATACTTAGAACAATAAACTCAATAAATCCATAATGGGGAATATCTGGGTGAACAGCAGTATTATCTCTGCCAGACCTGTTTCTGTTTAAACAGGAAAACTGTCTTTGTACTGCTGCTCTTTCCCACTTTAGTATCTATCCATCTTGCCCCAAAAATCCACTGTTCATTTCCTTCTCTTTGTCACAAAGTGCTTTGGAACAAGTTTCATGACCCAGACATTTTTCTCACTTCTCTTCTTCTGTCTCATGTGCTATACTCCTTATCAAACAAGACTGCCTCTGAATATTCACAGAATATTCCCTTGTTCCTACAGTCTTCAACTCTCTTCTCCATTCAGTACACTGATATTCTCATCTTCCACCTCCTAGTTCTCACCAAGTTCTGAGATATAAACAATAGCCTTTCTGCAAAGTATGTATTCTTCTTTTTCATCTTTTCTTTTCCCAATCATCTCCCACTTGTCTCTGGTTTCTCCATCTACCTTGGTGAGCATATACATGAATTAGTTGTGCATCATGTAGATCTTTCTTGCTTCTGATCTTGCAATATAGTAACATTAGTCAAAGATTATTCACTGGCTTTCTAAAAACAAAAAGGAAAGCCCCAAACTCCTACCTAGAAATTTTCAGTTGAAAGACTGGTATTTGTATTAAATAACTGGAATCTAGTATTCATCTTGATAAGTAGGCTGTTTCCCAACCAGAAATCCAAACTCTAGGAGATTCATGTGGTCTTCAATACTTCAGAGCAAGCACTCAGTTCTTCAGATGTTTGTTGAAGGCATATAATTGGAGCAGCTGTGTGTTTTGATAGCAAGATCCTGAGGAAGGTGGGAAGTGATTTTAAAGATGCATATCTCTTAAATTCCAAATAACCCACAAGCACAATCTGGATTTCCCATTAGTCACTCATTTCCAACCCATCTCTTCCGCTACATGGAACACTTATCTTCTACTCAGTTACATTGACCAGTATAAGTAGTGACTTAAATCCCAGATTTGGCAAGAAAAAGCTTATCCATTCATCACTTTTCCATCAGCTAACCATCATAGATCCACAGACCATTCTGGTCTCAGTTAATCCTGTCCCCAGAAACATTCGGATCAGCCATTAGTCATCAGGCTGCTGAGTCTGGATGTGGGTCTTCAGCAGCAGAGAAGATGAATTGTAGAAACACAGGAGAAGGGTTGACTGCCAAAGTTGTAGTTAAGCACCAATGATGTAAGATTGAAAAGCTGAAAATCAGCCACCAGTTTGATTTTGTAACAAAAAAAATGTGAAAAACCTTTAGTGAGATGTAAAAATAGCAGTCTTTCTCAATAAAATATGCACAAAATCCTAAAGAAGTTGTAGATTGAGAGGAGGGAGTCCAAAGTGAAGCAAAGGGAATGATCAGAATGTTAGGAAATATCTAGGATGATACAAGAGTGAAGTTGTTCTTTCTAAAGAAGTGAAGACTGAGGAAGAATTTTTCTCTTTTATTTTGTGACTTATTGCCAATATCAGCATTTTCTCATGAATTAGTTCCTGAACCTTCACAACCAACACATACCAAGAGAAATCCACTCCAAAAGGCAAGTCTTTGTGCATTTGTAAGCCTTACTGTATTGCAAGATCACTGTAGAACTTGGGTCCTATAGAGCAAGCTTCCTATCATGAAATGCTTTTACTGTTTCTTCTTAGTCCAGATCATTCTAAATATTTGTTATGTAGATTTCTGAGGTTAAAAAATTCTCAGTTTTGACCGAGAAATATATAAACATCTCTCCCTCCTCACCAGCAGACTCATCTGACACAGTTTTGAAGCACTGTGCAATAACTTTAAAATAAGTAGAAGTTATACAACCATATTTCAAACAAACTCTATTTGATTATCCACTGGTAAATGGTAAATTTAGATGCCTCTGTGACTCATTTCAGGATATTTTTTAAGAGCACCTGAGGCCAAATATGATTGCGAAACAGCAATTTTAATCTTACAAATAGGTTTTAGTCTTATTTTTTCACAACCGAAAATAAAATATCATTCCCTTTCCCTTTTCATTGTATATATTTTCTCTCTGACAGGAAAAAAAGAGAGAAAATCACCTATGTATCCTGCAATATTCATCATAAAGGTGAGAGCATAAATCTCACTTAATACTGTAGTAGGGGAATGAATATGTGACCCCTTCAATTAAAAGAGAGTGTCACATTAAGAAATCTATAAACAATTTGTCACAAAGTTAAGACAGTGCTAATGCTAGCACAGGGCATAACAGTCCCTGAGTCTGATCTTATTCCCTACCTTTTGTTTTTACACTGAAGATAAATTTCATGTATGAGTCCAATCACAAGGACTTAGCTGAGGTAAGTTAAATAAAATTGAAAATACAATACAAAAATATAAAAATGCACACAACACACAAGACTTGATCAAGTAAAGGCTGCAGCATTAGTGATTTTAATTACATTTACAAATACTGGCATTTTATAGGTCATAAATAAGAAGTGATTAACATTTCTTCTATTAATATTTTTGCTCCACTGCAAACTAATAAAGAGAACTGATATTTTTACCTGTCAGTAGTTTCTACTGGATAGTATAGATTCATACTTAACAATAATTACCTGAGATTTTTAGTTCCAAAGTAATTTATAAGGTTAATTCTTGATATTTTTATTATTTTTTCATCAGACACACATGTATCTAATTTGTATGTAAAGTTGCTAAAGGGAAAACCTCCCACATCAACATCTTTAGGAAAAGTATTCTCACTCAGATAACTCAGCTGGAAAGACTGAAATCTAACTGAATACTTCAACTAGCATGAACATGTTCATTTAAATCAGATACGAATTAATATCTGTGTGTTCCTTCTATAAAATCAAAAGTGAAGTAGGATTATTACATTGCATAGGTGGAAACAAATTTGTTAAACATGAGGAGTTTTTAATGTTGAGGATAAAAAAAAAGTATAGGACTACAAAACGTATTTGTGCCAATTCTTAGTTAAATGAGGTTCACTTCAGCTAGAATCTACAACTCACTCTTTTGGATATATATCCATTCATATTCTGTGAAACTGGTAGATATTGGCTACTAATCATGTGTTAAAATCTTTACTTAGACATAGTCACTTGACACATTTTGAACTTCTAAGTTTTGCTTCCTGATCATTTTAGAAATGGAATTAAAATTAATGTACAAGCTATGTCTCTGCAAAGATGTAGTATGCATGTTAAAAAATCAAAAACATTGACAATACAGGTGAAAACATGTTTTAAAAAATGTGTCTTCAAAACTGGTAAATGGTGAGAGGTCTTGCCAAATATTGAAGGTTTTCAGGGCAGCTTTTTAAAACATACAAGCCAAATCAACCAGCCATGCATGTTTCATATAGACCTGGCTTTTACCATAAAAAAAATTTCAGAGTTTAGGATGTTTGGTGCTGACAGATCATTTTGATAATAAGTGATATATTCCTAAAGAAAATAATGCATTTGAATGTTGCTGGCTTCTTAGGCTCAAAAGTAAAAAATAAAGCCAGATGAGTACTGTGATGTTATGAATCATAGACAGCAGAAATAACCTTTCTATGGTGCTATCTACCTTGGATTCTCAAGATTATAATGAACAACATTAATTGATAACATTGTATATGTTTTGTTATTTCTTTTTGTATTACAGAGAGCAGAGAGTAAGTACCGTGAAGACATTCTAGAATTTTGCTAGGAAAACAATGAAAATAGTGTACATTGAAATTAAGCATGTTTTCTCTTTTTCTAGCTAGGGTCAAAACTATGCTTTAGAGTCAATGTCCCTACTGCCACTCCTTACCGCACAGAGTAGGCTCAGAGCACACAAACTAGACTTATTTCAAATGAAACTAATTTGGAATACTCATTCCAAGAATGCTCCCAGTATCTTCCAGCTGCCAGTAGGTGTCCAGTCCAGGAGTCTGAAGTAACCCTCCCCCCACCAAAAAATCTATATAACATGGACCTTGGGTTCTTCGAACTAGTTTTTTCCTACCACAGGTCCATTTCCATTGTCATTCACTGCTTGGTAATATAGTCTTAGAGTCATCTATCATAATTGGCAAAACTGCTTCAGGCTATGGGATTTTGAGATCTAGCTACTGAGTTCAAGACAGCACAGACATCCTTAGTGTAACTCCCCTGTGCAACTGAAGCCTTTGAGACTCATATTGCTGGTGACTTTGTTCCCAGAGGTGGATATATGCAAACCCACCACATACTGATGCCATGTTCATCGTAAAACAGCTTTAGCAGAAGAGAACTTAATCTCCAATAGCCACCTTTTTGCTGAGTACTACTTGTACAAGAAAAACCTTGGCTTAGGTTTCTACTTCAAATCAGGGAGAGGAATGGTTAAAAAGTAGGTCTTCCAGTACCTAGATTTATCTTTTAGGACACCCACCCCACAAGCAATATCATCAGTATCAACTGTTATATTTGCTCTAGTCCAGTTAAAAACAGAGGTGAAAATGCCATGAGGCAGCTCAGCTGTAAATGGAAACTGAGCCAGGACAAAATGGTGTTGTCTACTTCAAGAAGCCAGAATATGTTGACTAAGGTTACTTCAACAAAATAAAATATCCTACTTAGAATTTGTAATCAGATAAGTCATATGGTTGTTTCAATATTTGTATTATTTGCAATATTCATTGCCTAACAACATTTTTGTCATTATTCTTCATCAGCTCTAATTAGGCAGACAGAAAAAGATATGTTTTAAAAAGCAAACACTCTCCAGTGAAAGACAGGGAGAAAAGCTGCTGTGATCTTCCCTGGCTTACTCAATGACACAGCAAATCAGTTGTGCAAGTGAGAATAGAGGCCATGTTTTCTGAGCCGTAAGCCTGTAAATTTAATCAAAAAGTTATTTTTATTCTCTATTTAAGTATAATTATCATTGGCTATGAAAAAACACTTTACCAAAATAGTTTGGGGAGTAATCAGTAAGGAAGAAAAGAAACTTGTAGTTAGTTTCTGAATTAATAAAAGGAAAAGTTTAATATATATGCTTGGAAAATATCTAGCACAGTTAAACAAGAGCCATGTGAAATATATCCAACCGTCAAAAAATGAAGGCAATTAGCAGCAATTATAGAGCTTCTTTCCCAAAACTATGTACTGTAAATCCTTTTAATCAGGGAAAGCACCAATAACATCAAGCCATTGTGTGTCTGAACAGGAAGCCTAGTATGTAAGAACACTTTGCTCTTAATTAACTTTTGGATACCACTTTCTGCAGATTACTATCAGCAGAGGTGCTGCATAGAGGAAACTATGTATTTTAGATTCCTATTAAAGGATTAATTGTATTTTTAAGTGCAATATGGTAATGAGAAGTAATGGTTGTTTGCTGGAGGTATACTGTACTTAGTAGGTTGGTGGATTAAACAGTCCCTGCATTAAAAGGAATTATTGTATTTGTCATAAATACCTTTGAGGATAAATTTGCTTTCAACTGCTGGAGGAATTCTTTGATACAAAACATGAAGGATTACATGAAGGTGACAGGAGAGGTAGTCTGCATCTGTCAGGTGTGCTCCTGATCACAGGCCAAGAAAACTTACAAAGTAACCTGGGGCACATTACATTTAGAAACCAAGCCCTGTTATCAAAAATCAAAGAATCCGGTGCAGTTGAATGTTTTGTATTTGGAAAGGAGAAGGGAAGAAGTAATGCGTTTGGAATTCATTGTGTTTCTGTACTAGCTACACTTTTTCTACTGGGCTCACTAACCCCTCAGTTAGAGGGCAACTGCGCTTATAACAATATCTGCTACCGTAATGTAAAAATGAAGCTGCAAAAGTTAAGTTCTCAGTTTTTTAACACAAGCCCCAAGCCATGACCACAAAGGGCAATTTAAGAAGAAAAAAAAAAAAAAAAAAAAAAAAAAACCAAAAAACAAACCAAGAAAAAAACCTGAAGGACCTATCCAGAGTGAATACTTTTCATCTGTTGCTTCAAGACTGGGTAGTTTCATATGAATTATTTTTCATGGGAATTTTGCAATAATCTCTTCTAACCCCACCCACCCTTTCATGTTGGATATGGTTGGTAATTGTGCAAGGGCATGGGTGGGGGGAAAATTGCTACTGCGATTTTGGAGTAATTTAGTTTCTAGAGACTGAAGACTTTCATTTTTAGCAAGTGTATAATCTAGAGTAAGCCTTTTCCTATAAAAAATGTAGACTTGCTGTACTTCCTTTCAACTACACTGCATACTGGGAGTTGACATTGTTGTAGAGTCAAGGAGGGAGACAGTAGGGTTAAAGGGGGGGTTAGATGTGATGATTTGGCTGAGTGGGAGGACTGTACAAGCAGGCAACCATGTTATGTGGCAAGTGTGCACACAAACCAGTGTAATGCCAAGGAGAGGGAAAAGGGGATATAAAACCTTTAAAAGATCCCATAAGAAGGAAGAAAAACAACATCTTTTTGTCATAAACCTTAATTACAGTTGAAGGAAGGAAACGTAAAAGATCATAATGCAAGAGAAAAGATGTTTAGATACTAGTAGAAGAATAAAAAAATGTTATTCACAGTTATATAAAACATGCAAACAGACTTGTGAACAAAATTATTTAACTTAATTTAGGTTTGAATACCAGTGTGCCACTTGTTGCAGTGTCAGTTTTCAAAGTAACTTTTCAGTGGTCCTCTAGATGTTGAAAGTAGCCTCTGTCTCTTAAAGTGTTAAAGGATGAAGAGAAATTAAGGACGAATGATCTGGAGAGAGTGAAGATTTAAAGAGTGAGAGTGATCACACAACCTTCTCCCTGAAAGAAATCTCTCCTCCGTAGACCTGAGACACTTCATTTCCTGTTTCAAGAGATCCTCCAGCCCTCACACTTCTGACAGATGTCTTTTTCAGTAAAAAAATGCTTAAGCTTCCCTGAAGTATGATTAGACTTGAAAAACATCAAGAAAACTACAGTTCTCTTTATTTCTTTATTTATTCGATGAGGCCTTAAGGTCCTTTTCACATTGAAATTAGCTTGTCAAAGAAAACAGACCGTGAAGCTCAAACAAAATGTTTAATAGTGCTTGATGAATGAAATTATTTAATTTTTTTCAAAAGTTCTAGATCTCTGTTAGATGGAAGGATACAAGATCATGCAAGTATTTTTTTACTTGTCAGCTTCTCCCAGGATTTTTCCTATGAAGTTGGAAAAAAAAAGTGTAAAAATTCTATTTTGTTACAATACTGAGTTAAAAGTCCAACAGTTGTTTCTTTTCAAAATATACACTTAAGGTGTTACCATGCTCCAAGATGTAATTTATGTATTATTGTTATCTTGCATGGAAATTACTAGAATTATGGTTTCATAAGTTATGATATTAACTAAAACTTAGTGTTAAGTATATGAAGGGTACCAGAACCAAACTCTTAAAAATTCTAATGGAAAAGAAGCTAGAGTGATAACAAGTCAGTCCAATATACACTAAGTGTGAATCAGTAGAATGTTGATACTGAAAGATCTAAGAAATAGAATTTGTTTCCTGAACAGTTTAGAAATAAACCATGTGCCATGATAAGTATTAAGTCTGTTCCTTAGTCTGATTATCATCTGTCATCTGAAAGTGTTAGCAAAGGAAAGAAAGTCTCAGGTAGTCAAAAGAAAAGGCCGAAACGATTTCTATTGACAGTCAAGGTCAGCCTGCCAGGGCAAGTCAGTTTTTCCGACTCTTAAGCCAGTGAGTCAAATAAAGAGAAGTGAGTCTGCTAAGATGGTTATTCCTGAACCCAATTAAAGACAATTCTGAGGTTCTTTCAACTTATCCCATTATAACCTTCATTAAACCACCACCTAATTTTTTTATTATAATTATTTGTGTAAATGCTAGCTCATAGACAATTAGTGTTCTCTGTAGGAACTCACATGAAATACTGGAATGTCTTTGTAGAAAAGCATTGCATAAAAGTTAAATGGCTCTAGGAATAAAAGAACTTTAAACAGTATGGTTTTCTGAATCAATTCAGCAAGCCATAAAATCCCAACTAGCTAGTTTTGAAAAGAGCATGTCTGGCTTGTGATTTTTAGTGGCTTGAGAGTGGAGCTAGTGGTAAATCTGATTATACTGAAAACTTATTTGCAGTCTTTGACATTAAATAATTGCATTGGTCTGCAAAATTGGGGGTGCTTTGTTACAGTTTCGGCACTAAAATATATCTATCTGTTTCAGATTCTTTGTGTTTTCCCTAGTAATCACAATTCCTTCTATGCATCAGCTGGATAGACTCACAGTTCTAAGTTTTAGGACACTGGTTTTCTCCTTTGTATTCACATGCTCTGTGGGAGGTTTCTCAGGATTTTTTAAAGGTTTTGCACTATCAGCAGAGAACACTTTCCCTCAGCCCATCTATACATTCACACCTCTTCTTCATTAGACATCAAACATTGTTAATTATTCATCTTCATTAGGATGGCTGACCAGTTTGGAAAGAATCCCCAGAACAAGTCATAGTTCAGTATAGAAAATTATTTACCTTTTCATCTCAGTTGATCTAAAGCTTCATAGAGACAAACTGGTTCTGATATCAGAGATACAGAGGAATGACCTCCCAAAGGAGATATGGACCTTGACTCGTTTTGCCCTGTATCCTGTCTCTGACAATGATAAAACAGATAACAGAGATATTTGACTTGGTTCACCCATCCAGCATTGCATAATCTGTGGTTTAGGGACGTTTTTGCTCATTGCCAGTTTGCCTGTATGGAAATTGGATGCCCATACTTATCCTCTGCAGAATGATCAGAAGATCCCTGCATTCTCTGATGGAGTTATTTTTCAAGGACTGGCCTCAACTTTGCCATCTTCTTTTCTTGTAATAGTCAGTTCAGTCTAAGAAATAGCTCACATCAGTAGCTTTTATGTTTAAAATCCAAGGTCCTTTTGAAATCCTTGATTAATTCCACTTACCCTAGCAATGTTTTATTATTCATATAACCAGTTTGCTCTAAAAACTCTTTCACCAGCTCTTCATTCTGAGATTTTTCCAGTTCCTCTCCTGGAAAAAAAAAAAAAAAAAAAAAAGACACGCATGAAGGAAATTCCCAGAACTCCATTTAGTGCATGTCAATGTAAATGACTTAACTTTTATACTGCAGTATTATTGTCCTAAAGTCGAAGCTCAGTCCAGGTGATTCTCTGCCTCTTCAGTTCAGCGGGCCTTAAGGACAGTAAAGTGAAGTCAATACTGATACAAGTATAATCCTTGGAATTCTTCTCTGTATTACTGGATTCCAGACCAGTGGAAACATATTTTTCCCATTAGTCCTTCCATATCATTACAGAGGATCAACTGTTCTCGTGCATATCCTAGAACTGTAGGAAATAACATGAATCTGATTCAGACTATAGCATGTAGCCTACATTCAGTTTAAAATGTAAATATTTAGAATTGTGAAATTAATTTCACCTCGAGTGAGCTCTATGCGGACAAGCACTTCCAAAGAAAGTAACAGTTAGAACTTGCAGTTTAACTGTGACTCTTCAAGATGTGAAGACTGCACAGATTACACAACACACTGATACTAACTAGGAGTCTGCCTCTGGCATTGGAGGAGGGAGGAGGCTGATGCAGGTAGAGAGTGGACATTGAGTAGCCCTGACTATGGGAATAACAGGAGTGGTAACTTGGTAGACTTAAAGATCAAAGTGCAGCCATACAGATTCTGCTACTCCAAGTGAATGCAATTTCTTGTTGCGAGGATTCTTGTGTATCAAGAATGCCAAGAGCAGAGGTGCTTAACTTAGTCTTTTTCACAGCTCTTCATCTCCAGTTGATGAGTTAAACCTGATCTATGTCTATAAATACCAGAGCTCTAATTTACCAATGAGGTAGAGAATAACATCAAGAGGTAGTTCTCAAGAAAAGATACATGTATTGAAGTAATTATTTATATCTGGCAATCCCTTTACAACTAAGACTGAAGGAGAATATCCAAACAAGCTACTAATTTGTCTGCAATGAATGGTGACAGTACTGGCAAAAAATGAACACACATACACACGCTTGTAAGAACAGCTTATGTTTACGCATTTTACATGTAGTGACATGTAGTACCAGTTCAATAAGGTTGTTATAGAAGTCCTTAAAATATGTCCCCTTTCCTCCAGTGGAGAACTTCATACTGAGGCCACTATTTTTCCTACTATTAGAAAAAAATTCTTATACCAAAAAGCAGAGAAGCTGAAAGTCTGTGATGCTGGCACATAATTTGAAAGGAACTAAAAAGACCCAAAAAAAGTTCTAACAACCAGTCATGGAAAAAGCCATAATAGGACATAGAAGAATTTTTTGAAACAGGTGTATTTTCTGAGTTCTTGCACCCTGTTGCCTGTGCTGCTTTATTTCATCTCCCTGATATGCATTCTGATAGTATATCTTACATAGTCATTGGCAAAAATTTAAAATAATGCTTATTTAATAGCTGGTATTCAGTGGGGTTTTTTGCCCACCAGTATGTTTAAGGCATACTTCTCATCATATTTACAGTATTTAATTGAAACTAGAGACTTTCACTGGTGAGAGAGGGCAACATCAACCTGGGGTTGAACTTTGCCAGACTGAAGATACCCTGAGTTCTTTTTCTTGTCCACACTGATAAATGGATGTGATATAGAGGACATACAGAAAGTGCATGCATCATCTAGAAGTGTGTGACACACCAAATTCTCACTGACAGAGTTATTGGTTGACCAGCAACCTCACAGGGTAGTACACAAGAATGTTTGCAGGGTTGGATAGTGCAATTGCTGTGTGCCAGCAACTAAGAGTTTTGGTGTAATTTATAATATATAGAATTACTTTACTATCATGGTACTGGGAACTTATCACAACACTGGCACCTGTCACTAAGGGCCATTGAAATATTTATACTGAAGTGACAGATGCCCTGATCAGACATGATTCAGAAGGAGAACATGCAACTACCTAAACTTAGACATTGAAATAGACTGTGAAAAGATGAAGTGTGAATATTCAAAATGGTGAAGGTTAAAGCAGAAGATGCTAAAGTACTGGTGGTGCTGTGTCTGCAGAAAAGGTGATGTTTGTGCTTAAGCCAGTACAGCCATCTGCATGCTCACTATCCCTGATTCATCATGGTTATGATCCAGACTCCAGTTTATCCATACTTTTTCACCCAACTGAATTTCACCAATGGGGGGGGGGGGGGGGGGGAGGAGTGGGCTTAAAACAAACAAACAAACCAACCAACCCCAACACCTGTTACTCTATTTTCAAAATAAACTGTCCAATAGTTAAACTTGAAGGTATGATTTCCTTAACAATATCTACATATAATTTGTTAAAAAGATATTAATAATTAAGATGACAATGAAATATTTCACTTTTAGACAAATTAAATGTTTTGTTTGAGCCAAAACGTATATATTACTTCCCATCTTTATGTTCCCGTGAGAAAAATGAGAGAAAATCATTTCAGGTTGGTCCAAAATTGATTTTTTCCACAATTTTTCAGGTCAGCCAATGAAGTGAAAAATCAATTCTTCACACAGCTTTAACACAAGCTCTTCTTGAATATAGAATTATTACTTTCCTCATGAGCATTTTCCATGGCATTCCTCACCACATAAATTAATTTATCTCAATTTGGCATAGATTAATTAATTTATCTTCACAATACTTTTGTAAAATAACTGGGATTACTGTTTTGATTACACAAAAGAGAAGTTGAGATATAGTTAGATTACAGAGCAAAAATTGCACTTTTGGGTGTTCCCCACAACTGCAGTCTAATTTAGCAGAGTAGTTAGCTGTTGCATAAAATACAGAGCCCAGAGTATAGACTGTCTAAATGGTCAAAGCACACTTCCTACAGACATCAGCTTCCTCCATGTTTCCATAGTGCCTTTGTGAGCAAGACTGCAGGGTTTCATACTGGACACCAGACAGGAACACAGTTAGTTGTTAGCTGTGAAAATTTTACTTTAAAGACCATCACCCAGGAACAAGTTCAGAAGCACAAGAGAGTTAGAAAGACTTAATATTAATAAAATAAAAGAACATATTTCACTCTAACCGTAAAATGTTCATACAGTGTTGGATTCTGCCATATTCCCATAGAAGTGAGGCTACAGTACTCTACTACAGTACTCTGCTACAAGCCATCAAAAGCTGCTGACAGAAGTAAAAGACTACACAATGGGGAATATAGAATGAGACCATGCACCTTTATATCTTGAAGACTACAATGATAAGGATCAATAACATGTTTGAAAACCCATCTGCACCCAGATACAACCGTGACATTCCAATGACAGTAATGCAGGTTCAATGAAATGCCAAAAATGGCCTACATTGTTCATCTCCATTCACACATTTTAAATAATGCCATGGCATATTACTTGAGATACGAAACAGCAACCCACTTAAAATCATATGGGCAAAAATCCTGTATCTTTCTATCACACTATTAAAGTGAAACTAAACTTTGTGATTTGTCTGTCTGAACATCTTCCTTAAGTCTCATTACAGGGAAAAGTAAAGTGATTTTCATTTCTGAGATGTGATTAAACTCACATTTATGTGCTGATTGAGGTTTAGAATCTTTTATTGGGAAAAAATATAGACTTCAGAGCTAGCAGTCTAGTGCTAGAGTACGACACTCTGTGAGACCATTAAATTTAATCCTTCCTTCAGACTCACTCCAGGGGTGATTTCAATTAAATTTGTTCAAAATTTATCAGTTTTCTGCATGTAGGCATAAATGATTCAAAGGCACTTACATATTCACTGAGCAGAATGTATTGAAGGGTACATATTATTGTTATAACTTTTCTTTTTTTTCATAAATTTACCTAATGGGAGTTTCTATTATTCAAAACTCTTGTCCTCTGCATTAAATGTTCTTGGTGTTCATTTGGAAAGAAAATCTATTTTTCTATGCAAATTTTCAAAATATTCCTTAGCCATCAAAACTGGCCTTTTCTTTTGCATGCTGGTACAGCTGTTTCCTAGAGGAAACATAATGACATTTAGCTTATTAATGACTTGGAAAGCTGTTTTCTGTCTGCTGTTATGGAACATGACGTTGATTCTGACGTAGTTTTCAGGACACATGATGGAGCGTGTGCATGGAATTCATCATAATTTCTTTATTTTCTCAATTATCATCATGAGAGGTGTGCTTTTATGTTAAACAAATACATCAGTGGTGAGAATACAAACAAATAAAAAGGCACAAGCATCTCAGAGATAACATTAGATAAGAGGGTAAGCACTTAGTTCACAATAAATATGTTTGCTCTTATCTATCTATAAGAACCTATTAGACACCTTTGTGCCCTGAAGAATTTATCTGCAGGAACCCATGGGGCAGGGGTTTTGCTTCTAAATGTGTATATACCTGAAAGTACTGCTTGTGAACTTACCTATATGCCTGTTTAGGGATGACAGCTTCATGTATTTCATGCTTACAGATCTTTAAAAAGGTGTGTTAAATCTACCTTTAGTTTGGTAGCTTCTCATGGCTGCCAAATGGAAAAAGCAGAAAGGAAACTAGGTAACCACTATCTGCAGTTTTTTGAGTAAATAGCTTCTGGAGACTATTTAAGTTAACTGTTCTAGCAGGAAGGGGAAAAAGACCTTCAAGTTGGTAGAAAATACATATTCCTTCCAAAATATATTTGAGCATCTTTGGATGTAGCTGAAGGCTCAGTTCTTAGCAAGCTGTAAGGATTAAACATTACATTGTACTCATCACATGCTGGATTCTGCAAATCTTCCTCCTACAGAATAACACTTACTCAATGTCTAACCAACCCACTTCAATAAGACTGCTTATTAAATAAACTATCATTCAGACTGAGAAGGAGTGGCAGACTGGATTAGCATAGTAAGCATTTTGTTTGAATTACCTGCTATAATTCAATCTTTTTATGCTTTTGTTCTGATTTCTTTTCATCATTATAAACTCAGGGAGAACACAGAGCCTTTCTTAAGTTGTGCTGTATATTTTTCTTTCGCATAAACTTAAACTGTATTTTAAAGATGACATCAGATGTCATCTTCTGCTTCATCACAAAATGAAGCCGTAAACCACTACGCATGATCTGACTAGCTAAAGCTGTCTTCTTGGGGACACCTTCTCTACTCCCTCCACCAGGGAGCAGGGCAGGATAGTGGCTTCAGATACTAAAGTGGTTCTTCCCTTATGCTGCCAGAACAGTCACAGAAAAATTAGCCTGCATTCATCTATCAACCTACCCTGAAACTCACAGTAGCTCAAAAAAACCTGAAAGAACAGGATTTGTAGAAACAATAACATTCAAGGTAGCATATACCAAGGTTAAGAAGTAGAAATCACCACTTTGCTCTGTTGTCTAGAAACTAGAGCATCTACACTACTCAGTTCACTGTATCATTTTACTTATTTCATGCAGTAATTCCTGCAGAAGACTAATGATGTTAGTACTCTAGCTTTTAGTCCACAGCAGATAGTGCTACAGTTGTTTATTTTCATTAATTTGGTCTTGGCTGGCATTATAGAAAAAACACAGCTATACATAACTTGTTTGTACTGCGACTAGCACCAGGGAATATTGGCCCGTGACTTGAGCTTCTAAGAATGACAGTAATGAAGATCATTCCCAAAGGAAGGTCTGCTTGGCAACTTTAAGATCTAAGACATTAATTTTTCTACCTTCTTTGGAGATAGAAACCATAGGGAAAATGGGTGGTGCAATGGCTGCACATTTTTTATATATAGACGAGAAGTTTCCTGGAATAAATCCAGAGAAATACTTTATGGCCTGATCATTACTTATACAAAATAAGATAGTGCATTAAATAAATGCTTTTTGGTCTTAAATCACATTCAAAACTATCTGAAAACTAAACCTCATTATTTTTTTATCTTTGTATTTTTTAAGTTTGGATTAAAAGAGCCTTTAATATTTTTAACCCCTAATTATTTCAACTATACACCCAAAATAAGGTATCTGAGGTAGCTATTAATTTGCTCATCTAGACTCTATCTATTCATTATAGCCCTAGTTTCACAATTTATGACAAAAATAGCTTGAGAAAAAACAAGTCTTCAGAACAAAAGTATTTAACCTGAAATTGGGAGGAAGCTTTGCCTGTGTAAAGTGTGAAAATTCTGCCATCTTAACTTTTTAATAAAGTAAATTAAAATTTGAACATTAACATTAAAAAGTAGTTTAAATATTTTACATTCAAAAGCGATTTTTAAGAGCCTTTGGGCCAGTGTTTTTCACTAACATTGAAATAAAATTCTAGCCATTTTTAACTTACAAATTTCAAAGAAATTGAGTGTTTAAATCTATAAGAAACAGAATTTTGTTTTCAGGTCATATTTGCAAAATGCATGAGGTTTAAAGCCCCACAGTGTATTAACATCCAAGAGGTGCTTCGTGTTGTCACAAGATGTAAAACTTATATAACAGCCCTGTGTTAACTCTCCTGTGCTTCTGTGCACTGAAGCTAAACAAATTAGGTATTTCACAGGGTAGATTAGTAGAGCCCTTGATTTTAATACCTTAGTGTATAAATGCTAATACTGGAACTCTTAAATAAGGTAAGCAGGAGGAAAAATAAATCTTAAAGGGAAAAACAGTTGTCTCTGCAACCCCGCAGGCAAACCCCTCTACAATTTCAATATGTTGATGTACCCTTTTTTTCTGATAAGTGAGAAAAGTAGTTCAAATGTTTTAACAATAAAATCATTTAAGCTAATCAATCCAAGCTGAAAAGTGTAGAGAAAAACAACCAACCAACCCTATTTTATCCTGATGCATTTATATGGTTCCATAGATGTATGTGGGCCTTCATAAGCATTGAGAATAGGTCCTTGCACCAGAGAGTTCACAGTTAATGATAACAGTTTACATATCCACTTACTATTGGACAGGCTGAAACACATCCTGCCATAATATAACTCCATCTGTATCACTTCTCCTTCCTAACAGCCCATTTTAAAGGATCACATTTTAAGACTGGTTTAATGTATGGTGTTAGGAGAACTTGCACATTTCACTGCAGAGTGGTTACACAAATGGTATTGAATATCCAGCATAAAATTAATATAATGTGCTGAAGTACTGAAATCACATCAATAATAATTTAATATGTATTTTATACAACTTTTTTCTTTCCCTATCTGCTATTTTTGTTAAAATTTTAAAAAGCAAATTTGAACTGAAAAAATTGAGAGCATATTCCAGTCAGCACTGTACTTCCTACAAAAGCCTGTACTGTAAAACCTGTCATAAGTGGCACTGAAAATTTCTTTCCAAATGCAAACAATTATACTACTTCCTTTAACTGTTGGGGTTTTTTTCCAAGGGGAAAATAAGAATTGCGATTAAATAAAATCTACTGAAATTTACTGAAACTTAGTTTACTTACCTCATTTACTTATTTTCAAATATCTAAATGTCACTATTTTTCCTTGAAGCGAGAGAAAGCATGTAACTTCCACTCTTAAGTTACCTCCATCTTAACTCTTCTCAAGGGCTCTTGACACATAACAGACACTTGTACTGCCCCCCACTATTAAAAATCACAGGATACTGAAGAGGACCCTTATTGCATGCAGCCTCACAAAATAATTGCAACAAAGGTGGATGCAATAAAACAGTGTTTGATGCTGACACCAGAGCACAGACCTTCAGCGTCTAGTTAGAAAAGAGAGAGGGAGACTCCCTTCCAAAGGTGAACAGAGAGCCCAATATGGAGTCTGGACCCACTTCTTAGGAAGTCTGCTGCCTCCCTGGCACCTGGGTTAAAGATGAGAAAGGAAAGTTTCCTACCCTGGTACAACCCTCAGATTACTATCCATTATAGATTTTTCAGATAGGCAGCGATGAAGTTGGAACAAAGTCCGAGGGCAATCAAGAGAGACTTCAGGGCCTTGGGATGACTGGTTAAGGGATCAGGAGCACAAGCAATGTTCTGCTCTACCCTTCCAGTTGCAGGGAACGGTAAGGGAGGAAATACCTACAGCTGTAAGCCAATATGCAGCAGGAAAACTGTGACATAGTTGCCATCACAGAAACATGGTGGGATGACTCACACAACTGGAGTGCTGCAATGGATGGCTAAAAAATTCTTCAGAAGGGATAAGCAAGGAAGGAGAGGCAGTGGGGTAGCCCTGTATGTTAGGGAGTGTTTTGATTGTCTAGAGCTTAACAATGGTGATGATAGGGTTGAGTGTTTATGGGTAAGAATCACGGGGAAGGACAAGGCAGATATCATGGTGGAAGTCTGTTATAGACCACCCAACCAGGATGAAGAAGCAGACAAAATATTCTATAAGCAGCTGGGAGAAGTCTCACAATTGCTAGCCCTTATTCTTATGGGGGACTTCAACTTACCAGATGTCTGCTGGAAATACAATACAGCAGAGAAGAAACAGTCCAGTAGGTTCCTGGAGTGTGTGGAAGATAACTTCCTGATGCAGCTGGCGAGTGAGCCAACTAGGGAAGGCACCCTGCTGGACCTGTTGTTTGTGAAGAGAGAAGGACTTGTCTTGGGCACAGTGATCATGAAATAATAGTTTTCAATCCTTGGAGAAGTAAGGAGGGGAGTCATCAGAACTGCCACCTTGGACATCCAGAGGGCAGACTTTGGAGCCTGGTTGACAGAGTCCCTTGGGAGGCAGTCCTGAAGGGCAAAAGAGTCCAGAAATGCTGGACATTCTTCAAGAAGGAAATTTCAAAGGTGAAGAAACAGGCCATCCTCATGTGCCAAAAGACAAGCCAGCGGGAAAGAAGACCAGCCTGACTGAACAGAGAGGTTTGTCTGGACCTCAGGAAAAAAAGGAGAGTATATGGCCTTTGGAAGCAGGGGTAGACAACTCAGAAGGACTACAAGGATGTTGTCAGGTTATGCAGGGAGGAAATTAGAAGCACCAAAGCCCAGCTAAATCTTAATCTGGCTACTGCCACAAAAGACAATAAAAAATGTTTCTATAAATACATTAGCAACAAAAGGAGAGCTAAGGAAATTCTCCATCCTTTGTTGCATATGGAAAGAAACATAGTGACAAAGGATGAGGAAAAGGCTGAGGTACATAATGTCTTCTTTGCCTCAGTGTTTAACAGTAAGACCAGTTGCTGTCCAGGTACCCAGGCTCCTGAGCTGAAAGACAGGGATAGAGAGCAGAATGAACCCCCCATAATGAACGGGGAAATGGTTAGCAACCTGCTACACCACTTAGACACACACAAGTCTGTGGATCCAGAGGAGATCCACCCAAGGGTACTGAGGGATCTGGCAAAAGTACTCACCAGGCCGTTTTTAATCATTTATCATCAGTCTTGGTTAGCTAGGGAGGTCCAAATTGACTGGAAGTTAGCAAATGTGACGCGCATCTACAAGAAGGGTCAGAAGGAGGATCTGGGGAACTACAGTCCTGTCAGTCTGACGTCAGTGTCAGGGAAGGTTATGGAGCAGATCATCCTGAGTGTCATCATGTGGCATATACAGGACAACCAGGTGATCAGGCCCAGTCAGTATGGGTATACGATAGGCAGATCTTGCTTGACTAACCTGATCTCCTTCTATGACAGGGCGACCTGCTTATTGGATGAGGAAAAGGCTGTGGATGTTGTCTACCTAGACTTTACTAAAGCTTTTGACACCATTTCCCACAGCATTCTCCTGGAGAAAGTGGCTGTTCATGGCTTAGAAAGGTACATTGTTCACTGGGTGAAAAACTGGCTGGATGTCCAGGCCCAAAGAGTGGTGGTGAATGGAGTTAAATCCAGTTGATGGCCAGTCACAAGTGATGTTTCCCAGGGCTCAGTATTGGGGACAGTTCTATTTAATAATTTTATCAATGATCTGGACAAGGGGGTCAAGTGCACCCTCAGTAAGTTTGCAGTTAGGCAGGAGTCTTGGTCTGCTTGAGGATAGGAAGAGTCTACAAAGGGATCTAGACAAGCTGGATCAATGGACCAAGGCCGATTGTTTGAGGTTTAACAAGGCTAAGTGCCAGGTCCTGCACTTGGGTCACACCTACCCCATGCAATGCTACAGGCTTGGGAAAGAGTGGCTGGAAATCTGCCCAGCAGAAAAGGACATTGGAGTGTTGGTCAACAGCCAGCTGAACATGAGCCAGCAGTGTGCCCAGGTGGCCAAGAAGGCCAATAGCATCCTGCCTTGTGTCAGAAATAGTGTGGCCAGCAGGACTAGGGAAATGATCATCTTCCTGTACTCAGCACTGGTGAAGCTACACCTCGAATACTGTGTTCAGTTTTGGGCCCCTCACTACAAGAAAGACATTGAGGTGTTGAAGCATGTCTGAAGAAGGACAACGAAGGTGGTGAAAGGTCTAGAGAACAAGTCTTATGAAGAGTGGCTGAGGGAACTAACGTTGTTTAGCTTGGAGAAAAGGAAACTCAGGGGAGATGTTATCACTCTCTGTAACTACTTGAAAGGAGGTTGTAGCAAGGTGGATGTCTGTCTCTTCTCCCAAGTAACAAACAATAGGACAAGAGGAAACTGCCTCAAGTTGCACTAGGGGAAGTTAGTTTGGATATTAGGAAAAGTTTCTTCACCAGAAGGGTTGTCAAGCATTGGAACCGGCTTCTCAGGAAAGTGGTTGACTCACCATCCCTGGAGGTATTTAAAAGATGCGTAGATGTGACATTTAGGGACATGGTTTAGTGGTGGACTTGGCAATGCTAGGTTAACAGTTGGACTCGATGATCTTAAAGGTCTTTTCCAACCTAAACCATTCTATGAAAACTGTAAAATGTGACAAGCAAATTAAATAACATATCTTTGTTACTGTACTCATTTTCCTCTTGGAAAGAAAAAGAATTTGCCTCATGCATTTGCAGTCAGTCAACAAAATAACTTTAAACCACTTCCCTTTATCTCAGGTCTTCATAATAGGATTTAAATAAGAATTTAGTTAAATATGCAATTTTCTGCAATATCAGAAATTATTAAGTAACTACAGAAGTTGAGAGATGGTAAAATAGGTTAAAAGCTGTAAGGTAGATAGGAGTACATTTTACTGACAGGGAAATTACTGGATTGAATGGTGACAAACCAAAGGCTAGACTTCTGGTTGAGCTGCTTGGATGTTCTATAAATTATTTTAGTAAAAAATATTGGTTTGTTACTGAAACAGCTGTTGATACAAATTGACAAAACATTGTCTACACAGAGGATGATTTGTCTGTTAGTCTAGCACTTGCATAGATTGGTTCCCCTGACTGGCAAATCCAGAAGATTGAAGAGTAATGGAAAAAGGATGACATTCAAATGTTCATAGGGCACAAACCTCACCCTTAGGGCCTAATAAGAATATGCGCTACAGACAAAGGAGTTATCAAATTCTAAGCGAGGAAGACCAGTGCTTGTTTACCCATCACAACATGAGTGATCTACCAAAGTACCATGGGTGAAAAAAAAAAAAGGAAAAAAAGGAGACATATTTCAGGACAGGTGAACGTTAATGTCTTTGTACACAGCACTACAGAGAATTAATCCAAAAAGCTGCTATCTATTCATGCCATGCACATTCAGGAGAGCTAGATTCAAGCCTGAACACATAAGGCACAATGATGAGGAGAATCAAACCCTACATTGTAGCAGGAAACCAAGAGAGCTGGGACCATTGTCCTAAGAAAGGAAAGACTGAGAAAATGAAGTAGCTCAGAGGACTACTACCAAGTAGTAGAAATTTAGGCAAGGAAAGACTGACAAGAAAAAAGATGACCAAAGTTAATAACTGCTATGAAAAAAGTGTGGGCTGAAATTATCAGACGGTGCTTTGCAGTCAGAGAAGTGAAGTTCTGAAAAAGTCTTCTGATGGTGAAGAAGACATAAACAAACCCTGGCCAGCTGTAAGACCTGCAGACTATAACTCCCTACACTACTGTTTTAACCATGTTAGAAGAAAGCTTTCTCCTTCCCTCTGTGACACTGGGGATTGAAAGGCAAATTTTTCTGCCTCAAAGTTTTAACTTTTATGACAAAAGCTATTAAAACTACCTGTATGAAAGATTAATGTCCTGCTTTTGCAAAACTGCTACTAATATGGGTGTTTTCTACAGGAAATCGAGCTCCATAACTGTATCACGGCATGGCAAACTTGACCAAAGTTATGGGAGCATGTCATTACTCATATATGATGCTACAAGATAAGATATTCAATCCCCATTCCAAAAAAATTAGACATGTCTTTTTCTTGTTTCATCTAAACCTTCTGTGGCAGTAGGTCTCAGAAATTTTATCTACCTTCAGTACTGAGAAGGCTGAAAGTTTGATGACCCTGCTGAAATCTGAATGTGGAGATTTCAGGCATTTAAATTACAGTTCTGCAGAAGCACAGAGTTTTATAAAGAACAATATACTTTTCCATTGCCTTTGGCACACAAAATACAACAGCAACTCTTAAAAAAACCAAAAGCAATGTAAGTGAAATCCATATAAAGGCTCAACGGTTTCATTACAAGAACAATTTTAGACTATGGGAGGTCAAAAAGCAGACATATGTTGAGTCCAAAAATTTTTTCAGTCTCACAGGTGATCAGTGAGAGTTGAGAAGTCTTCATACTCCATTGAAGATGCAACTGACATTATTATGTTATTGGTGATGTCAAACATAGGCTCCTCCAGTTTGTTTTTCCTGTCAGTTCATGCACGGGAGCCAGAAAATTTAACCACTCAGGGGACAAGCTTGGCAGATGAAGAACGCAGATGCCAGTTTATAGATTTTATTTTTCCAGCAGTGGCATCTGAGTCTGGATGGCCTTTGATTTTTACTGCAGACTTTGTCAAGGTGCTCTGTAGCTAGTACAAGGGTACCTTGTCCTTCTGGAACAAGTTCCTTCAAAACTATTTGTAATTGTGAAGAACTCATATAATTTTTAAATACGATTAATGTTATGCAATGTGTAGCTACTGTTGTGTTCATAAGTAGAAGATGGAAATCATTTCATACAAACTAGATATCATAAAATACAATCATTAAAAGAACAGATGATTAATGCTCAAGTGGAAATAACACATATTTGATGCCTTATATGACATCAACTTCTGCCTGTCCAATTTAATTGATTGGTTTTGGTGTTCACTTAATAGATTTGAGGTAAAAAAACAAAAGCCAAATGCATTCATGAATTAGTGAACTTTCTTTCCATGATTCACTCCTATGTCTCCTCTCTGTCTGATGTAAGGCAGTAAGTTCTGTGCCTCTGTTATTGTTCCACTCACGCAGCCACCATCTTGATGTAATATTTCTGCAAGTGGAAAACAAATTTCTCCAGGTCTCCAATTCATGAATAAGACTTTATTACTACTTGAGCCAACAGGAGGAATAAAGACATTTGAAGGCAAGGCCTGAATACAGACTTTATACGACTGCATAAAATTCCCAGGTAAGTGTAAGCATGACTAGGACTCAGTTTCAGGATAGACCATTGGTCCCCCTCAGACTGAATGCTACTGGTGAACCCAAAGAGGATGCTGAACCATTGCTGGCACTGTCTGAGTGACGAAGACTGATCAAAACAGGTAACTACGTGTCTGGTATTACATGTGCGATGCTTCCTAACATGTGCTAGAGGAGGGGCTCACAAAATGTCCAGGCTTGAATCAATGGTATGGCTACATCCAACTGTGCATTATTAAAGAGGGCCTGGAATGCTTTCACCAGCTTACAGTTACTACACAGAGCTGGTTTTGTGGGGTTTCTTTTACAAAGTAAATGCTCTGATATACCTAAAGCTGGTATAAATATACATACATTTGTCTACATTACCAGGATGAGGTTTTATTCTAGAGCTCTGTTTTTGTTTAATTGAAGTAGTATTTCTTTGAATTATTGCCTAAACATGTACTAGTAACTCCATTTATAGTTCTTATACTTTTAAAAGTACAAAAATCAAACATCTTTTGTTCTTTCTACCTCAAGATACTCTGAGGTATATGTTTAATAGGAAAATTAATTCTCTACATCTTCAGACACCCATAAAACAGATCTTGGCACATGATTTCTATCAGTTACAGCAGCAAGACTGAGATGAGCAAAGGTCTCTTTCCATATAGAAATTGCAATCATGTCATACAGACTTTAAAATAAATTTACTTTAAAACATTTCTCCTATGTATTTAAATATGAATATAAATCAATAATCCTTTCTTCCTTTCTGAATTATAAGTATCTCTTAAAATATTTGGTTTTATTAAAATAGAACTTTCTAAATCACTTTCCTTTTTTCTGTTCTTATGATGTTTACTTAGGCTGATGCTTTCATTGTAACCTAATCTGTCATATTTCAGCTGTTTTTTCTGGTCATTCAGACTTCTCCATTGTCCTGCCAACATTTAGAACAACAGAAAACACCGTTGTTAATATTTTTCATGCTAAAGTGTTCATTTTAAATATGTGACAGTATCACACATTAATTCTATGTATAATTGTCATGCAGATTATAAAATTGTTTCAGTAAACCAAAGATTATATTGTCTATATTGACCATTACATCCAAGTATATGAGAACTCAGCTAAACCATTCTTAGTTTTGAAATGAAGGAGAATGCAATTGTTTTCTTATTCATTTGTTTGGTCTAAAACATATAACTGTGTGTTTTTAAATATATTGGGAAGTAACAAGGTGAGCAGCTCTACCAGCCCAACAATTCTAGGTCATTCTATCACTGTTGGAAATGCTGTTTTAACTCTCCATGACCTTTATACCTTAAGTTTTTTTCAGGCATTAGCAATTTAAACTTTGCAATGCATCAAGGATATAACTATTTTACAAAAGAGGAAAATGAAGCACAGCTAAGTTAAACAACTTATTTGAGTTCAAGCAACTTGCCATCAGGATCCAGAATATGGCTTCACACCAGTACTGTGCTTTGACTAGAAGACATTTTTCCTCAGAGTGATGAATGAAAGTGAACAGTGAGGAATATGGATGACAAATGCTTGCTTCATAGTTTAAAGAGTATACAACTAGAAATTATCTGTTCTGAACAGAAATATTCAAATAATATACCACCTCAAATATGAATCATTCAGTTACACACTCTAAGAGCTGGTGAGCACTTAAGCATAGTGTAGGTTTTCCCAACTGTTTTGGATACCAGGCATCCTGCATTACTTGGCACCTTGCAGCATAATACAGAGTAACATCAGATGAGCTGGATGAAACAATTCGATTTTAAATTCTCTTATCTACCCAAACTGCCATAGAAAGATCAATCCATTGTAAATTGTCTTATAACAACCAATGAGACAAATACTCAAATGCAATAAATATATTTCTTGGTACTTTTCCATGGAGAAAGTACCATACACATTACAAATTCCCATTTCCTAATTGTATGTGGTTGATAGGAGACAAAATCAAAAGTGGTGGAAGACACTGGTGTTGTCCACACAGGTGAATTTTAGTCATGTGTAAGCCCAGTTCAGCTGGCTGGAAAGAGACTCAAGGACACAACACAGCATAGTGCCTGCACATGTAAGGCCACTGTGGTAACTGTGAAGATGGGATTACTTATTTGTGCAAAAAGTGGTGCTCATGCTATGTATTCTCTAGGTTTCCCTAAAATTGTGCTTTGATCATCAAGTGCAGCTCTTGGATAGCTTGCTGAGACACCGCCACTTCACAATGACATGTTCAGTCCTCCACCTCAGACAGCTTCTCAAAGAAATACAAAGCCAAATTTACGTTATTGCAAGTAGCTTGTTTTTGCTAGTGGTTTGAGATGGGGGTGGGGGGTGTGGGGGGGGTGTTCAGTCTAAAACCTCATCTACTGCTTTGAAAATGTACTCACAAAAAGTGTTTCTCATGGTCAGCCTGATATTATTCTCCTGAAGCCTGTGGAGTGCTGCTATGCACTAGGACTGTGTCACACAGAATTGCAATGAAGCAGTTGCACATGTGGCTTGGTCACACATGAGAAGTCTACCTGTGTGAGTGATTCCTGAAGACTGTCACCAGGGTTTTGCACTTGCCACAACACAGAGAGGTTCCTTGACCAAACTTTCCTCACAGATGTATTTTTTTCCTCTGTCTAGCTTTGTCTTTCCTTCTTTCTCCTTCCTCTATGTTTGGTTCTGATGGGCAGAAGAAAAAACATATTTCCAAGCAACTTGCTATGTTTACAATCAAGTGACATGGCAGCCAGACCATTAGTTATCAACTCCATTAAACTTTAATAGATTAATCATCAATTATTGAGGAATTAATGTTCAGATCCAGCTGTGCTGTCCCAGTTCAGTTCACAAGTGCCAACAAAGATACTTTATGGCCTATGATGTTGAGCATTCAGATTCTCAGTCACCTCTTACTCTCACATCTCAGCTTTCTGAAGCAGAAAAAAGAGATGTTTTTTTAAAGTGAGTATGCAGACAGAATGAGAGAGAAGCAGAAATCTGAGCTGAAGAATAATTTTCCAGTGCATGGGAATATTCTGATACTTGAGTTTTGTGAATAAACATCTTCACTTAAAAACTAAAAAAACTCACCACTTGAAGAGCAGCTTTTTAAACGTGGTATATAATGATAATCTGAAACATATTATCCTCAGATCCCATAACATGAACAAATGCATATCTGTCACACAGTGGCAACAAAAAGTGACAGTGACTTATTAGTATACCATAAAAGTAAAACCAGCATTCTAAAGATAGCTCAGCTTTGGATCTAAACCCAAACCAACTGTTATAATAGCTGATACACATTTTTAAAATCCCTGAAACACAAGGAAGGGTGCTAATAAGAGCAGCAGATGATTTGGTAGTGGACTGATACTTTCCCCATTAGGAATGAAAACTGAAATTCTACACTGTATATTTATTTTGTCAGCTATAAGTACTGAAGCACAGGTCAAGAGATAATGAGACTTAAACTAAAGGAAATGGTACTTACGCATACCTTACTTTCAAGATCACTGTGCACATGCCATAATGACAGGCTCTGTCAAATCTTTCCCTTCCCCTACCCCTGCCAATATCAGTCTACCTGTCAATCCACCTACCTATTAGTATGCTGTTCAAGGTTGAAAAGAAATACCAAAGCAGTGTTTCTCAGTCAGTCTTCATTGCCACAAGGAATAAACAATGAACAGAGAAACTTCATCACTAGTTCATTATAGTCACCTGTAAACAATTTAAAAGCATAAGCAGACTTTGGGAGTAGGCAGGTAATTACTGAGATAAAAATTATATAAATCAGGGTACTGAAACTGTCATCTGCAAATCCTACAGGGGAAAGTGAAAACATATATTGATATATAAGGAAGGGAGCCAATGTGAAATGATAAGTGTATTACCAAGTCATTTTGTTAGCTGATTGCTTTCTTTGATGAGGACAGCCTGGGAGATATCAGACAGAAATAATTTTGACATTGACTTTTACAGAAGATTCAAGTACATGGAAGAGGAGATTGGAAAATAAAAATTCAGTGCTGCAAATATAGGCCCCATATGCATTGACTGTGACTGGGTGTGAGGTTTTAAGCATGATTTATATTCATTTCATTATTGTTAAGAAAACACCAGCCATGTAAATAAAATCTATTTACTCAATAGTCCTCTAAAATCATCATTGTTGCTATATCTGACAGTTTGCTTCAGTCTGTTGTGGTAACCATCACAGCCACATGAGAGGTTATTTACCAAAAATCTGCTGTCTCCCTGAAATTACAGGTTACCCATGTGTTGCTCTCACAGATACACCTGCACAGAGTACATGTGCCAATATATTCCTGTTAGGAGAAGAGTCTGACATGCTGAAGCTGCACACTGAAGGCCAAGGTCTACCTCCCTGGGCACAGGGGAATATTTTATCAAAGTGAGTTAATAATTGGTACATGATTACTTAATTATGGGTGGGATTGTTAGTTCATTCTGTTTACCATTTGGACAGAAGATGGCTCCACCAAGGCCATTAACAAAAACATTGGGGTGGTGTCAGGGGATGGTGAATAATTCGCTAGCACTGCAAATAACATTCTGATAAATAATGGATCGCTGGATTCCTTGGAGGCCAAGAGAGGATGTGGAGCCAAGGGCTTAAATCTGAGAGGAGTCTGGTACCTATGTCTTTAGGACTTGGACTGTAGTAAACAAACTCTTCCTTTCCTCTTACCTCAGAACTTGCCTTGTGACAAGGGTGAGTTCAAGTATCTGGCTGACATTAGGGCATACCTCTCCTTTAGTTACAATGGCATGTAAAATTCGGGTATTGCGCAACTCGTGTTCTGCTCCCAACTACAACTCCCAGAAGACACAAGATTTTGGGGTGCTCTTACTCTAAGCTTCACACGCTATCTTACTAGTGATGAATACAACGCACTAGTGTGAAGGACTGGTCAGCATACCAGTGACTACCACTAGCCAGTGTGGCTTGGGCACGTTCACTGGCTGTGCATGTAGCAAATCATGCGTGCATTTGTTATAATGTGCTCAACCTCACCGGTCTCTTTAAGCTAAAAGACCCTGGAAGAGCATGGGTGGACTCTGTGTACAAGAACAACCCTCTGATGGATATTATGAGGAAGTTGAGTAAAGTTTCCTTCTGTTCATTTCATATATTAGTATATTAGAAGATTAGTATATTTCGTATATCAGTATATTAGAAGACTAATACTATCTGTATTAATTCTAGCAGGAAACAAATTAATAAAAGGACATACATTAAGGTTGCCAAGCTGGTTTGTATTTCTGACTGTCCTGATGCTTTGAACAGTTATTTTAAAGTGAGTAGAAAAGCATACCGGTCAAGAGAAACTTCGTGTGTGTATTAAAATAATTTAACATTTAATAGCGATGGTGTCTCTTCCTATTTTCTCACTTCCGACAGAAACAGAGAATAGAGCTGAACAGTCTTTTAGGGTGAAGAAGATAAAGGGAAGTTTTGTGACTGTTGCAAATATTATTTATTTTTTTTTAGTTTTAGAATTCTTTTTTTTCTCTATTTCATATGTTCACACACACACAACAACAATGCATCTGACTAGAAATCATTTGATACATGTATTTGACATAAATTTGCTAGCAAGCCAAATACACAAGACAGTATAAGTCTGTAACTATACCACCTTGGGCTTTGATCTTGTCAGATCTCATAAACTAAGCAAGATTGGGCCTGCTGTGTAATTGGGATGGAAGACCTCCAAGGAAAACCCAGCTGTTGTAGGAAGTGGTGTTGGTCACTCAGTAGGTGGTATTCATTCTGGCTCCGTACTGAATCAATGCTGTACTAAGATGCTGCTGGAGGTATTATCTGTGCACGATACATAAATCTAAGATGCTGACCAAGTGGGTTAATTAGATATCCCCTGGCACATTTCATAAGAGCTAAAATTGTTAACTGCAGCATCCTGGACAAAGTCCAAACTGAGTAAATACATTATGCCAACTTAAATATTCTCTACAGTTGCAACTGAATAAAGTATTTAAATACTTTTAATTCACTGTATATTGTTTTGCATCATTTATGTACACTGTTAAATGACTGCCACGTTACTCTAGAGGTGATGACATTTCGCTGTTGGTTGAACTAATTTCTGCATGGCCTACAGTGAAAAACATCTTGTACAAGCAAATATTTATACAGAGCATTTTTACTGCTATACTGCTTGTTTCTCAGAATATATCATATACCTTAGTTAGGCCAAGCTCTTTTTGTGAATAAAAATTAAAAGGATTGTCTTGAAATTTTATCTCCTTACTAATTCATCACTTAGGTAAAATTTATTATCGCTGTGTAAATTTAGGCAGATGGAGAATACTTTCCTTTACAGTGAACTAAAATTAAAAATAAAACAAAACAAAGATTTCTAGGTCCTCAGAGCTGCAAATATCTTACGATCAGACAGAACTGTGCAAAAGTTTGTGCTGGGTGTTCTTCAGCATATATGACTCTATTCCACACTGGTACAGAATTCACTGAACCGTTAAATAAATTGCATTATTAAAATCTCAATGTTATGTGACATAATTATGATGAAGTTTGGAATACCATCCTGAATTTTTATTGCTCTAAGATTTGCAAAGTTAGAATTAAAACTCCATACTCAGCTTTGGATTTTAGAACTCTGATAGCACTGTAGGTAAAACATCAGCAAGAAGCGAGATTAATGGCAATGTAATTTTCTCAGAAGAAAGAACCTCTGCTGTTAACATTCCAATTTAATTATTTAACTGTCATTTTAAAAAATTAACACATGATATAAAAAGCTATACATTGGATTACATTTGTATAATTTTGCCAAGACTGAAACCATGCAATTCAACACTATTTTATTTGGCAGTACTCATGAGAAAGGAAGAGTGTATTTAAATGTTCATTTTAATGACATCTTGTTTGAACATGTCATAATAATTAAAGATATAATAACTTTATCAACAAAATTAGCTGTCAGATCACTATTTTATTGTTGATCCTAGAATATGATGAAATAACTCTGTAGAATATTTTTTGAGGGAGGGGAGAGTGCTGAAAAAATGTCAGTGATTCTTAATCATGTTGAGATCACAGATATTTTGGAGAGATGCGAACCATCAGAAGAAAAGTAGCAATTTGTGTGCTATTCTATAAATGATATATTCTGGACATTCTTGAAGGAAATATTGTTCACTTGGGTGGACAGCCTCAAGATTCACACACAAAAAGGAATCTTTCACACAGTAAATGGGGGTTTTGATTACAAAGTAATTTGGCAACTGCATATTCTTAAAATGAGTTTTATTAACTAAAATTCTGGAATAAAATCTCTAAGTGGCAATAATATTTTAGTGATAACACTTCATATCACTCAAGGTTTCAGGGAGATGCTTTAACTCATTTTTAAGCCAAGTCCTGGAAACTTTTCTCTTAGCTAAGCAGCTGAGCAGCTGAGCTTTTTCTTTTTGAACACGTACTTCAGTGTGTTCTGGCACATTTTATACAGAAAAGAGTGTACAGAAAGAGTATACAAAAAATGTACCAGGAGAAATAACTGGAAGTGAAGTCTCTCGACCCACAGCAAATGTTTTAAACATTAAAATGCAGAGTCTAATGTTGCTGGATTTATTCTTTTTCTTTCATACAGTTACTTTCAGTAGAAAAAAAAAATCCATGTATTTCTTTCTTTACTGTGGAGAGCTTTAAATAGGTTGGAAGTAAGCTACAGCCTCCATGTACATATACATACAAAAACTAACTTACACATTGGTCTTTCTTCCCACTCTCACCCCTCTGGGCTGCTGTCTAGAAGAATGGAAGTAAGTATTTAACTCATTTCAAAATATAAGATTGAATTGAACTTAAATACTTCAGCAACCAAGGGAAAGTTTCAAATACAAAAGTTGAACAAAAGATGAAGTGAATACCCCTTTCCATCTATTTCCTACAAAAACAATAAATAAATAGTCTCCATCCTTTCTGTCATTACTTTTACCGAGCCTCAATTCTTCTTTTAAAAGTCAGAGGAAACAATATTTAGTCCCAGAAACAGAATTTAGATAAAAGTGGATATTAACATTAATTTGCCTATTATTTGTTAATTCATGTACTATTTAAAAATGGGCTGAGGTAGGTGGATTGAAATATTAAACACAGTTGTGGGAGATGGGGAAGAAAAGGGGAAACCCAAAGCTGAGAAATTTAAATTCAGACCTCAAATAAGCATGAATTACTCCTCCTGATGTCAGCGGATGTTTTAAAATAGATGTGGCCACAGATTTCAGATGCCTAAAGGTAGAGTTCTAAATCCACCATTAAGTACCTAAGTAATACTGGCTTGATTTCAAAATATATGTACAACTGTAGCTCCCACTGTTTTTGAAATAATGTTTCTGTCAGGTTATTTTTAAGTTATCTCAATGCAGATTTGGAAGCTTGGATATATGAGCCTGAAAGTTATGGACATTATTATTGTTGTGGTTTAAACCCAGCTGGCAGCCAAACACCACACAGCTGTTTGCTCACCCTCACCCACTCCGGGGAATGGGGAAGAGAATTGGAGGGGTAAAGGTAAGGAGGCTCATAGGTTGAGATAAAAACAATTTAATAATTGAAGTAAAATAAAATAAAAATAATAATGATAATAATATTTGTAATATCAGAAAATACAAATGAGTAATGCACAATGCGATTGCTCACCACCCACTGACCAATGCCCAGCCCATTCCAGGCTAGCAATCCCAGAGAAGTGAGAATCCCAAAACCACAATCCCAGAAGCAAGAGCAAGCTTCCCAATCAACCCTCATCTATATACTTGAGCATGATGTTGTATGTGGGAACATTCCATTGGCCAGTTTGTGTCCGTTGCTCTGGCTCTGTCCCCCCCAACTTCTTGAGTACATGCACACTGGCAGGACATGGGAAGTTGAAAAGTCCTTGATTTCTTAGCAACAACTAAAAACATCAGTACATTATCAACATCCTTCTCCTACCAAATTCCATACTGAATCCAAGTCACAGCACTGTTTTAGCTACTAAGAAAAAAAAAAATAGTTCTGTCCCAGCCAAAACCAGGACAATTATTTAATTTGGCTTTTGCCAAAAGTATAGTGATACATTTGAATGTGTGGCCAGAAATTGTATTTAAGGTCCTTTTCTAATTATGATGTACACATGGTGAAGACAGACACAAGAGAGAGATTTCTCTTGCCAGTAGTAAAACCAAATAAAGGGTTTGGTAGAAGCCAAATGTTGATGAAGTCTCAGGGACATAGGTGCCTCATCCTTTTGAAAGAGAAATAATTCAGGTGCTTAAATAAGGGTTTCAGAGAGCAAATGTGGGCACTTAAAATCAAGAATTTGTTTCTTGTTTAGACAGTAAGGGCACATCTTACCTTCTTCTTATTGACCTGAGTGGCACATTCATTGAGAAAGTAAAAAAAGCAAAATAAAGGAGACAGCAATGCTCCTACTCATTTCCCCAAAATTCAGGGTTTGTAGTAATGTTCCAGAAATTTTCAATGGAAAGAAACAAATGCACTTCAGGAGATGATATGGTGGGAGCATTTGAGGATTTGGTTATAAAATTGTGTCTAATAGATTAAAAAGAGTAATGGATTAAAATATCTTATTTCCTCTCTCTACAGATGTTATATTGAACTACTTAAATATAAAAACTTGTCTTTTCCACAATTCACATAATTTTTCTTCATGCTAAAATTTTAAAAGTTCAGACTAGCATGTTAATGAAAAATATTGATTTTAGTGGAGCAAAGATATGGCCCTTATACAATTATTTCAGTAACCACTTCTTGCTTTCATGAATCTCTTCAATTGTACTTTAAGTATGACTTTGTACTACAGCCATCGAAACAGGTGCTGAAAACAATGGGACATATGTTTAGACGCTGCAACTCTGCATTATTAGGTGAATCTGTAGTGAAAGGGAGTTACAGAGATTTACATCAGTTTAAAATCTGATCTTTTTCCTGATTTGATATATATATACACATGAACATCCATCCTTATGAATAAGACAGAACCTAAATTTATCAACAAAATTACATAAAATGGGAAAGGAGGAAAGAGATGATACAGTATAGCAGACTTTAAACAACTGTGTTAAATTTTCAGGACACTGAAAAAAAAAAAGTCTATAAATGAAAATTGAACTTCTTTTTAAAGGCAATTCATGTGCCCTCAGGTCCACACTATCCTAAGGTGGATTAGAAGCATGAGCAGACTCATGTTTCTTCATTTTAAATAACTATGAAGTAAAGAGTTTAAGGGTTAACCCAAAGACATTTGTTCCACATGATACAGAGGAGGAAGTACGGAGAACAAAGCCTTAAATTCAATGTTGTGTTTAGAAGACAAATAATAGCAACACAAAATAGTAGCAGGAAAGGAGTGCTTATACTACTTAAACCAAAGATTTAAAGGACAGCTGCCACAGTTGCAGTAAGCTCTTGTACAAAACTATACCTTTGCAGGTTGGTTCCAGAATGATTTTGTTTTAAAGATCGCCAAGATGTTCAGTGGCTAATGTAGACATCCTTTACAAATCTAGCAGTATTCAACTTTCATGTATATAGGAAAAAAAAAAAAGTCATGCACACTCCATTTGCAAAACTCTGATGAGGGACCAAATGGATGTTTTTCCTAAGTCTGGGTATGTTTTCTGTGCTTACTTTTGTAATTATTTGATTTTTAGCATTTTATATGAACTGTTAACTAAGCTTAGGACAAAACTATTTTAATATAAACTGGAAATACTTACATAGGATGAATCTTAAAAATAATTAATTCAACAGCTACATATTCATTTTAATTGACTGAGGTCGCAGATTGCTTGAGATGGAAATGTACCTCTGTGGGTTTATTCTTGTTTCCTCATGCATGACATCCAAGATATTGCACACAGTCTAACGCTGGTATTTCCCTAAGATACTGCTGTTGAAGACTTAACCTCAAATTACTTGCAGTAAATTGTCAGTAAACAGAACAAAAATGTTTTGATGTTTATGAAAAGCTATCCTGAACTCTCTGAAGTTATGGGTTTTTTCCAGATTGGTTTGGAAGTGCTTCAAATAGAGCCTTTCTTGTGGGATTTGACTCTTCAAATTCCATCTCCAGACACAAACCAGAAGCCGAGAAGATGTTTTAGAGGTTTAACAATCATATAACTCAGAGGCTGTTCTAGAAATTAATGCTACCAGAGAGAATGGAGTCATGTTTTCCAAACTGATTTTTTTCACTCTAGTTTCATTCTGTCTTCCAACCTTAATACCAACACCCAGGCAGTAATTTTTCCCCTTTCATACAAAGTTCTGAAAGAAACTGATTTCAGCATTTTAGGACTGACCCAACTATTGGGGCACAGTCATTGACTGAGTTTTCTCAGCTGGAGGACTGGCAGTTATATACAGTTAAACACTGGTTCATTTCCTTATTTTGTTGGGTTTGTGTATGTTGTGAGGTCCCCCTCTAAATTATATACTGCCTGTTTGTTGTGTATTGATTTTTTTGTTAAAGTGCTCGGGAGGTTGTATGACTTCATTTCTACAGAAAAATGCTTCATGAAATCTTAATCTACATCAAAGTAGATGCTATGTTGTCAAAAAAAGAACTCACATTTCAATTCTCACTATTCCAATTGAAATTACATTTTAGTTTATTTTTCCAATTTTTTTAATGTTCATTTTTTTCTTTGATTCTTATGTTTTCAAATTTATTAGTAAAGAGCAAGCTCACTGAGAATTCATTCAGTATTTTAACATAGACTACGAGCTCCTTGAAAATGTTCTGCCATTGTAAGTACTCCATTCTTGAACTGGAGGAAGAGTTTACAAAGACATTGCGTTTCACTAAAGTTGTTCATTCATTCAACACAGATTCCATCCAGCATGAAACATAAGTCTGTCTACTAGCAGCAATTAATTAGTCTTCCCACTCACTCTTTTGACGCTCACATTTCAGCAATTATTTTTTATTTAAATATCAGACAGCGCTTAAAAGCCATCTGTACAGAGCAGAATATTGTTCTTTCCTACAGTCTTCTACAATGATGAAAACTATTCTTTATGCAAGTCATGAAGGTAACCTCCAGTGGTGGATGCATTACTGAAAAGCGTACAATATTTATTTTTGTTTTCCTCTTCAAAGCTTTTAAAAAAACAGTCAACATAGAATGGTGGTGATGGGAGGGACTGGTAGCCTCTCTATTCCCTTACTGTAGTCTGTAGTGAGAGATAAACTTAGATATACTCTTTCTGGGGGTTCAAGTCTCCCATGAGAAAAATGGATTCTGAGTCTGGATCTCCTACAACTCCTTTCACAAAAAGATTGAACAATAGGAACTTCCTCTTCTTTCTGAGAAAGAGATGTTTAGGCACCTAATTGGTGATAATCGCTCTTCTCTGCAAGCACCAGCAAAAGAGAGAAACCTCACTCTATGCTGCAGTTAGATACTTGACACTAGAGAGGACAACTTAAATGATACTGCTCACACTGACCCTGAATCAAGGAGACGCTAATGTCTTTGGAGGAGGTTCTATACATGGCAGCAGCTGAGTGGGACAAAACTCTAGAGCTAATATTCCTCAGTATACAGAAATCGCTACCTTGCCCGCTTTGGCCTCCTCAAGAGCCCCTGGATCAAAGAGCCTCTTGGCCACAGGTTAAGTGGGCACTCTTTCTTACCCTACAGGACACAGGCACAGACCATGCATGATATGAAGGAAGTGCAGCCTATGTTGTGCTGGGGATGAGGCAGGAGGAAGCAAAGGGGATGGTGGAAATGAAGAACAACAAATACGGTCTGAAAAGATATTCAGATAGATGAAGTTATGTGGCAGGTTTGGCAGTAGGACAAGGGATGTCCTACCAGTGATAGAAACAGCAGAGCAGGGCACAGAGCCATGACATTCTTTTCCTTCCCCTGATCCCCAAGTCAACTCTCAGGTACATTTTGCAGAGGGGTCTCTAGCTGACAGTCAGACTTCTCTAATGTTTCAGTCCCTGTTTATCTCTTTGAAGTTAAGAGTGACTGACTGACTAGGGCAGCCCTAACAACTCCAGTTTGTAGAAGTAACATTTAAAAAAAAAAAAAAAAAAAAAATTTGCAGAATTTCAATTAAGTTTAGAACAAAACCAAAGTTCCAGGTGTCAGGAATCCCCCATTGAACGAAACCTCCGTTTTCCAATCCGATTCAGTGAATTAATATGTTCCTATAGCTTATTAAGTACATAAAGAAAATAAGCTTTTCAGAAGTGTGATGTTTATTTTATTTCACTAACAATCTTAATTCTACCTCACATTCATGTTAAACTCCACCTACTAATTTAGAAATCCTCAAGCACTGTCGCATGTGTTTCTAATGTGAAAGAACAGACTTCTGCTCCAGACTTTCTGGTTTTCTGTTTTAAAACAAAATTAAAAACCAGATTTTTTGCACTTTTTAGTCTTTGATTGCATACATGTGTTTAATCTTGGAAGAGTAGATGAACATCTCCTTTCTTGGGGACCAGAGTTGATGTTTCTAGTACCTTGATCTGCAATGTACTGGTGGATTCTGATTGCCAAAATGTGATATATTATTAAATATATACACAGACAGCAGTCTTATTGTTCAATGTTTGAGATACTGACGGATTCATGGAATTAGAACTTTCCCTTTGGAGTTATGTATAATATTGCAGCCATGACCTAACCTGTTTTGTAAAGAGAAAAAAAAAAAATTAGATTCAAGTTAAATAGCAATTTAAATGTGTATAAATGAAACAGTAATAAGTCATCAAAAAAGAAACAGAGTAGTTTTAGAAGTATATTGTTCACCAATCTGTCAAGACATTAGAGGAAAAAGGAAAACTGCAGATGTGAGGGAATGAGAAGTTACATAACTGGGAAGGAGAGAGGAAAAATGGTAATATCATGCAATCTGAATATATATAACAAAATATTAAACTGCTAGTAGCACTTTAAATGGAGGGCCTTAAATGTTGATTTATATATATAATTACTGAGCTTCCATAAGATCTTTTTTATGTTAATTGAATTTCCATTGATTACTAGAAGACTGTTTATGTGAGGTGAGCAACTACATAAATGTTCTACTTCTATTACATAGTTGTTAAACCTCAGTAAATACATTTTTAAGAATGATTTGGTGTTTAATTAGCATACAATAGCTCTCCTCTTAAAACTAAATTAAATCCCTATTTGAGGCACTTAATTTAAAGTGTTAACCAAACGTGCATACCTGCAAGGTGGTAATTTCAGATTCATGGTAGCAGTCAAGGTCTAGTAATTCTGCAATGCTGAAGGTTAGAAAGTCTGAACTCAATTCTCGGCTAGGTGATTTTTAACCTAATTTGCCATATATCCACACACAAACACAAGACAAAAACTGATCATGCCATGGTTATTTTTCATTCTTTAATTAATTTTGAAATATAATCACTGAAAAAATCAGTAAAATAACTCAAAAATAGTTAGGCATTATTGGTTTTGTTGTTGTTATAATTTTAATGTGTTTGTGAATATTTAGCCAAAACTAGTATCAGCCAAGGTTTCATTTACTATTTGGACAACATTTTCATCTCAAGATAATGAAAACTTCTTCAGTATGCCCAATGGGATTTTCCTCATATACTAACCTTTTTCACTTTACAATATGCACAAAGAGTGAATCAGGTCTGTTGCTATTTTGCAGACTATCTAGTGTTAGAAGTAGGAGCTAGAGAAGATCAGCACGACACCACTATGTACTAGAACTCAGAGCATATCTAGTTTTACTTTATCATTAAACTTACTCCGTAAGATTTGATCAAGCCAGGTATTCAGGTGCAGATCTAGCGTTAAAAAGAAAAGTCTGAAGCCTCAAGGAAGTAGGGCTGAGAGAAACCCAAGACCACCCCACGGTGCTATTACAGATTACTGGGTGTCTATGCATGACATCCTATGCAGTCAGCAGCCTGCCTGCCAAAAGGGACAAAATCCACCAGAATGGCATACCTAGACCTAACCAGTAAGCAACCATGTCAGGAAAAGAGTCCCTACCCAGGCTTGCAAGAGGTGACCCTGTAACCCCTGGATCCCTCTCCTGTGGGAAAGGGTCTTTCACAACCAAAGGAGCAGGTGGCAGTGGCACTATCACACCCTTAGCAGCTCCTCCCAGACCTCTACATGGAGTTATTGTCACAGAGAACTGTGTTTTTTTGGAAGTTTTGTTTTCCTTCTAATGCAAAAGAGTGAGAAAACGTTGAGATTTTCAGAAGACAGAATTTTCTAGTAAGGTCCATTAAGGTATGTGACAAAATATGCCCTACTGTGTTGAACAAACACATTAGATAGATAGTCAGTCAACAAAAAAACCCCAAACAATATCATCTAGAGCTTTCACATAACATAAATTCAACCTCTTGTGCATAATCATTCAGTCCTTTTAATCTGATCATCCTCCTTTGCCACTCCCACATCCTTCGCTGGCTCAGGAGAGCAGCACTCAGGAGGGCAGGATGCCTGGCAGGAGCCCGCCAGAGCAGGTACTATTGAGCACCAAGTGCTCCCAGGACTCCCAAGTTCACTAGTAGCTCCTACAGCAGGCACCTAATGTGCTGGGGATTTCCCACCACCCCCTAAATCCACAAGAGCTTTAGGAAGCCCCTTGGTCAGGCTCCTAAGTGTAGTTATCCCCCTTTCTATTGCAAAGCACAACTAGGGGCATTTTCAGCTTGAGCTGCTTGATTCATGCAGTGCTGGACGCTAAAGACCAGGTGAGACTTTCCCTCCTGGTAATCCACCTGCTTAGCGCTGGGGGCACAGGCCAAACCACTCAAGTGCTGATGGTCTTCTGAAGACTTAATTTACATGAGCAATGCCTTCTGGCATCTGTAATTAAAAGAGGAAAATCTATTTTTGCTATTACTTTTAAAATGACATGAAAGTAAGGTTGTGTCCTTGACTGATGATATACTAATGAATTGCATGTGGGCAAGGATATTTCAGAAGTGAAACGGAGCTTGTTGTAAAGATAAAACAGCGTGAAGACTGTGCTTGACTTCGGCATTATCTAACGTGGGGCATTGTTCATAATATAGTGAGAAAAATCTTTAGTAGGGAGGGAATCCTGCCTTTTGCAAGATTAAAATACATGTTGTACATCTGCTTCTTTTAAAACATTCCAAGTAATTTTTTTCTAATAATGCATCAGTTTTACTCTGATTTGAGACATGGTACTAGCCAAGGTTGTGATACTGAAAAAAAAAATCAGATGAATTTTGAAAAGTCCAGCACTGTGAGAACCTGAACAAGGCAACAAAAAGTATCACTCATTAATTTATGAATTTTATTTCAAGTTGCAGTGACATAAGTAACAAGATCTTTCCTAAGCAGCAAAAGAAATATGTTTAATTATTGATCCTTAACCTGTGATTATCATGATTTTTTAGGTGCTTGAAATCCCAAAACATCACATGATTGATTTTGAAAAGCTCACAAGTTGTGTCTTATGCACATAACAAATCTTTCTGGATGATGTTTTGCAGAGCACACAAGTAGATCTTAATCCAGGATTTGTTTATAAAATAGTTCTGGGATCTGGGTTCTCCAAACTAATTTTCTCAGTTACTTTACTTGGTTACTAAATAAATAAATAAAATAACCCAAACATTTTACTATATATATGGTTAGCAAAAGGAGTTTAAATAGATTTTAAACTGTTACATGCTTGGTATAAATAGAGGTATCTTTTTGTCACACTGCAGTTTGCTTTTTTGCTTGAGGCAGCTACATGAAAATATGAAGAATAAATGAGTTATTTCCTAATAATTTGTGTGTATTTTTAAAATCAGTGGCAATTATCTGGATTGGAAAATAATTCCTATAACTGTATAGACTAAGCAAAAGTTTTCTTTTAAAATGGAGACTGGCATTGGCTCTTCAATCATCAATCTGTATTTCATAAAGATGGGCATAACATCTGCAGTGATGCTGAGACTGGAAACTTTGGACTACCACCAGTATGTACCTTCTCCTCCCCATTCAGGATACAACAGACAACATAGTGAAGGACAAGCTGAAGTTATAGTGGGGAGTAGAAGACACAAATAAAGATGTGTCTGTAGGATCTATCTATAGACTTCATTAGACCTTTCACGTATGTCGTCCTCTTTACATACATCAGTTGTCTGAACATGCAAATGTTATTAGAAAAAGAAAGAAAACTGTTTGTAATTAGCTTCTTTGCCTGAGCAGTATAGAACTGAAACAGAAACTTACAAGTACTGTCGATTTTTATGTCCCATTATTCCTGTAACTTTGTTATGACTTCCACTCAAAAAATAAGAAAAAGGAGTTTCTGTACTGAGAAGTAATATTAGGGATAAAATTAAAATTCTTTTTTTTTTCTTCTTTTTTTGTTTTTAAATCTTGGCCAGCATTAAATCTGGTGGAAAATTTTTATTTTATCCCAATGGATTACTTAGAACTAGATCGTGCAAAGACTGGAACAAATGAATGTTGTTAGTCCACAGGGAAAAAATGATTTGCCCTGGCCAACAGTTTGATTCTTATGAGTTGTGAAAACCTCTATTCCGTACTTCCATATGTGTTTATGGCAGTACTAAAAGCCCATAGTTTCAATAAGAAGCCATAGTAAAGTTTTCAAGGCATTTCATTTAGAACCAGTTCTTACAGAACTATCCACAGTAGAAAGCTTAGTTATTCAGTGGTACAAGGGCAGAGGACTATGTGTTTAGCTCCATGCTGCAGTGGAGCCAAAGCTGCATAGGCTGAGAGCCTAGGCAGAAGAGGAGATCTGGCAGCAAGGACCAGAGCCCTAGCCCATGCATGACAAATGCTGAGGTAGTCAAGTACTGCAAGCATGATGGTGGGGCTTACAGGAGCAAAAGACATAGCAGGGCATGGAGGACAGAGTGAGAGGACAGCCAACAGATGACCCATACAGAAATCTACCCTTGACATCTGTTAGCAGACCATTATGTTTTCAAGTTAAGCTAGGGAACAAAAGTGCAGATCAGCTCCTTACATACAAGGGTGCAGCAAAGTTCACGAAAACATTCAACCTTTCCAAACTAACAGGTCTACAGCCTGGTTTGAATATGGCAAAGTAGGGAGCTGGGCTATAAAATAGGAGGCCAAAACCAAGTCCCAGCATTGCAGAACATGTCATTGAAAATGAAAGAAGAGAAGATAGGCTTTCAGGCTCTTGGAGCTGACAGAGGGTGTGGAGGAGTTCACGAGCACAAGAGGCTTGAATCCTGAAAATGTGCTGAGCAGAACAAGGAAAGAGAGAGGGACTTCGAAAACAACACCATCTGATCTAACCAGATGTCAAACTTTACTAAACAAAACTGATGTTCCTGTCCTTCCTTCAGTCCTGAATTTTTTGTGTCTTCATTTACTTCTTCTCTTTGATTTTTTTCCAGAAGGTTGCTCTTCTGTTTGTTTAAGAAAAGCATTTTAGTGTAGTGGCATTTTTTTTTCTCTCAGTGAGTAAAAAAGCAAAAAGAGATGTCTCAAAGAGATCACCAGATTTTGGAGTGGCTGCTAAGATCCCATGCTCTTCCTTTCTCCAGGAACAAAGGTGTGAGAAAGTACCAGAGTCAGAATTTAAACCCTTTGCTATCATTTCCACAGTTTTTGTGTGAATTTTTTTGTTGCGTCTTAAAGGAAAAGGAAATAAGACCTTCTAAGCCATCTCAGTTAATAATTTTCCCTTCAACTCTTGCTCCTTTCCTCCAAAAGGTACCATCTTTTAATACAATCTAAGAAGCTATTAGAAGAAAAAAAATGTCTTTATAAAGACTCGGCAGTTTATAGGAATGGGAATAAAGATTGATAAGAAAATGGAGGACTCAGTAATTTTATGTTGTTAGCATTTTAACTAATTTACTTTTTTTCCCTTCTGTATGTTTAGTGAAAGGCCCAAGAAATTTTTAAGAGTCAGTATTTGTAATGAAAATTAACTATGTTAGTTCTAGAACTTTGAAGCCCTCACAGCTCCATTTAACTCTTTAGTATAACACAATCATGTTAATACCTTTAACCTTCTGAGACAATTTGTTCTACCAAAATTAAAAAACTTAACTATTAAACCTAACAAACAAATGACTGCATGTGAGAGGAACTAGGAAGACAAGAGCACGTTTCTGTGTTTATAACTGTGGTTCACTGCTTACTAAGAAGTTGCTCTGTAAGGAGAATACCTGAGTAAAGGTGTCACCAGATTTTAACTTTAGAGACATTTTACAGAAGCTTTAATGCAGAGTAGATACACAGTGACCACTGCATGTATTAATAAAGACATCGCTGAATAAGCAAACTAAAGCCACACAAGTAGGTTTTACAAACAGGGTCATCTCATATTATTTTTTTTTACTGAGTGAAATAGCTATCATTCCACTTTGCAGAGTTTATTCTGAGTTCTGGAAACACCTATATGTTATTAACATTGGCATATTGATTACAAAATACTTCACTTGTTATTATCACTCTGGAACAGATACGGAACAAGATAAGCCCTAATGAAAGCTACATGCTCTTATTTTAAAACTAATTATAACATTTAAAAGGAAAAATTACTATTCTTGTGACTATAGATAAAATTTCATCTCAATTACAACCAAAATGTCATTATTAATTCAAGATACTTGAGTTAATCTGCTTTTTCTGCCATGACCTATCTGACACTGTATATGTTTAATGCTACTTGCCCATTTGTCTCTGAAAAGTAGCTTGGCATAAAAACAGCCTTTCTTGACTAACGGAATGAAACACAGTTGAAATCCTGTGTTTCTGAGCCAAAGGGAGAAAAGATTTTCTTACAGCATGTTTTAATTTGGTCTCAATCAATCAAACTAAATCTTCAATGGCACAGGTAAATGTATTTCTTTCCTTCAAAAATTGCCACTAATTTAAGATTTAATCAGAAACTTGAAAGCAAAGTTTATGCAATATATTAGCAGAATTGTAAATATCATACTGCCTGTCTCAAGAAAAAAAAAAGAAGCCTCTTATGTTAAAGGTTTTGTAAATTAATCAGGTCACCGTGGGCCTAGTTAATCTATAACATTGCTAGTAAGGATGACAGAGAAATTGGTCATTTTACTTCTATAACTCAATTCAAAATAACTAGCAATGAAGTTTATAATGATAAAGCCAACTCCAACTCATAAACCAGGCAAATTTAGCTTATGTAACCTCACATCCAAGAAATGTTTTTAGGATAAAAGTAAACACTTACAGAATTCATTCTGTATTCTCAAGCCAAGTATTCTCAAACAAAATAGGTTCAACAAAATACCATCATATTGTCAGATCTTTTGATAGCCATTTTTTATTTCCAGATAGCTATGGATCCACCACACAAAACTCTCCAGACAGCTTTAACGGGGGAAATATGGTTATATTATTGTATTCTGAATTAGATAACAAACCATTGGTTTGTATTTTATTATATTTTCTCACTTTTCTCTTAGAGTCCAATTGAGCATAGAGAACTTGTAAATTTCTGAAATGCCGTTAAGTACCTTGCATTTACTCCATCACAGCAGATGCTTAAATTAGCCACCTTCCCTGGATTTTGTTTTGCTTCCTTTCTTCTGATACTGTGAAAGCTGCATGAACCCAAATGTTTGATCAAAGTTTCTGCAAACACTTAGGAAAAATAAGATTGTGGACATTTTTTACAATAGAATCCAAAGTTAGCTGCCATATAATTTGCTTCACACTGTTTTCTTCTGGTAGTTATTTTTCTGGTAATGAATCCTACAGTTTAGAATGGCCCATCATTGTTCATTGTAAAGTGTTCTTCTGTTGTTTTTAAGATGTCAAACTTCAGCTGTTTGGATTGCATTTTCTATGGTAAGTATCTGACTTCAGATACTTTTTTAGAAAAACTCATCTCTTTCAAGAAAAAATTTAACAGTAGTGTTCTGCTGATGTAAGAAAATGCCAACATTCATTTTATTCAGAGACTTTCAGCATATTATAGCTTAGTTTCAGACCTGTACACATTAGGTAGAGCATCACTTTTTGTGTCAAGGCTATCTTCAGAAGTTCACTTCAGTCAAATTAAAAGTATGCAAGCCAATGTACATCCTTTCTTCAAACTAGGGAAGATCCTGAGCATGCCCCATCCATGATGTAGAGCATCTCAGGGCTTTTCCTGCATACTAAACTTGGTAATTGGTGAATGAAGCAACAAAACAAATAGAGTTTAACAGAGAGGCAGAAATCAACTTGCCACTTGAATAACCAGGGCAAGACTAGAGTGATTTGTAGTCATTACAAAAGCAGTAGCTTTTAAGGAGGAATTTAAATGAGGAGAAAATTGTGGGTGTTAGCACACAGCACCAGTGTGCTTGAAGGAAAAATGGATAAGCGGGTGATCAAGGCACTTGGTCACAGGAAAATTACCACTGATGAGACTACTTGAGTAAGTGCTCACGGTCATGAACAAAGGATTGCAAAATTTAGCCTGAAGTTTGTAAACACACACCAAATAAAAATTACCAGCTTAATCCCTGCCAAAAGAAACATGAGGAAGATAAAAATATTAATTTAAATGTTGCATTAAAACAATTAATTAATGATGATATTAAAAGATAAATGTTAAAATGCAAGATAGAATAATATTTTGTTAATTACTTACTAAGTGTAGTCATTACTCAACTTTAAAAGGGCTGTAATGCACAATGCTCTATTACAATGAGACTATTATATATAACATATTTATGTTATTACTCAACTTCATTAAGTGAGGAAGAATTAAGTCCTATATAAATCATGTATATAAAGAAAGTATATATAAGCCTAAAGATAACATTATTGACATACAATGTATCTATTACGATTTAATGGAAAATTGCATATTAGGAAAAAAAGAAATCAAAACAAAACTCCTGAAAGTACATTAAATTTGCTGTAATGAATTTTTTGACTGTGGCTTATGATCTTCAAAGCTAAATGCAAATAATAGAGTTAGCTTTTAAGATGATTGTACTTTACAGTCACACATGTGGGCACAGAGTCTGTTAGTAAATTGTTGCTTCAGAGACAGTAAAGTGTAAAAAAGTTGTCAGTGTTTTTTGATTCAAGGACAGAAGTGTTTTTATCTAAACACTTCAGTTTATATAATTTAATGAAGTCTTTTGGCATGTATAAATGTCAAATGGGAGCATTTTCTTTTGGATGAAGACTTGGCTTTCCTTCTGTCAGGACACAGAAAGTAAATCACCAGTGATATACAACTTAAGAAAAACAGTTTCAGTGGGATGGCTGTGCAGGTCTTGCATTGATCTTACATTGTTGCCCAAATCCAAAATTTAAATCTTCAAAACTTTGTGGAGATGCCACCATCTCCAGAAGTGTTTCCATCAACATTCTTTAGGTGTCTGTTATTATGAATGCTCCAAAGTCATTACAAGACCCGAGTCTTGGCTTCACAAACCAGAATTTATGACTTGCATTGTACCCATCAAGACAAATCAGGTCTGCATTCTCAATACATCTTCCTTGGGTTAAGTTTGCTATTAAAGAAAGATGTAGCAGGAGTTCTCTGCATTTCAGTCACAAACTAATGAACTCATTCAAGAAGCAGAAGATCAAAAATCTCTGAGGGCACATGAACCTAAATTTACCCCTTTTATTCACTTCAAGGCATTATATTCCAAGAGTTAGCATTTAAATATGTGGGTAGCAGAGGATTTTTAAACATTCTCCACCATTTGATGCTCTTCTCTTTTGCATGGGATGCCTCAGTACTCATCAGACTTACTAGTAGGCATGACTCTGCAAGAATTAGTGTATTGGGAGTTGCAAAGCCTAGAATCCCCTGTGCTAATGAATCCTTAGCACTAAATACTGAAAAGCTCACTTACACGAGGATGGAAACATAGTACTGCAGGCTCTGGTCCTAATATCCTCTCATGAAATAGTTTCTTTCTGTATAACTGAAGCTTCCTGTAAAACTCAGCAAGCTAATATTACATCAGCAAGCAAAACCACCTTGTCTCAACAAAATTTCTCTACTTTTTTCTTTCCCCACTGAAAAACACCTGGTGAGATTTCCTGTGTTTCAGTATTAATCCAAACCTTAAATGGATATTCATTTTTGCCACCGAGGCACAGAGCACCTCAACTGAGCTAATGCTATTATCTACAAGAAATTCTTTTAAGTATTTAAGGAACTGGCCAGATATGAAACACTAGGATGATATGTTTCAAATATTCGTGCTCACAGCACCAGTTAATGTGCAGGAGGGTACTGACAACAACTAAGAATAGACAATCATTATGTCAGCTATTTTACATTAATAAATATGAAGAAAAATGTACAATACATAATAAACAAAATCTACTGCTGTACTCAGATTCATTTTGTGTCTTCTCTATAATTTCCAACATGTTAGGAAATACAGCAAAGGATTTGATTAGCTTTGAGGTGTTAAAAATCATCTTCACACTAGAGTTATTTTTGCAGTTTGACCAAGTGGAAAAAACAGTGTAGAATCGGTATGAGTTGTTACTAAACAATTCTTTCAGAAAAACTGTAACATAAAAGATTATTCATAGTCCTAATCTAAATAAATTAAATACTTTAAAAAAAAAAAATTAAAACATAGGATGAGAGTACCGGAATTTCTTCCAACTATTTTATAACTGAAATGGCTAGACAAGAATGAGTTCAGGAGCAAAATACTTTGTGACTTCAATGCAAGTCATCATTTATTCATCTCACATGTGGAACAATGTGTAATATTATCTCTCTCTCATCTTTCCAGAATTGGGTCTGTAGCAGCAGGGCTTATGCAGTCTTAATCTAATGGCCCATGATTGTAACATGATGCAGAGCACATGCCATGCTAGACTTGACTATTGGAGAGATTAAAATCCTCTTAATCAATTTGTTAAACTGGTGTCAAGGTGGAGTATGGATTTTAGTTTCCAACTAATCTCTGAGCATCTTGAAATGCAGGGTTCCCCTAGAATGTCTGTGAATAAAGAGATTAATTCAAGAAAGAATGAGCTTTAACTGGGTTTACAGTTTAAAGGGTCATTAAAAGTCAAGAGCCACCATGTGGAAGGCTAAATTATACTTTATAAAAACAAAGTTTCTCTTGAGAATTTCTGGGGGGACATTCATGGGTTGCAATGTCAGCGCAGAACTTTTAGGAGAACTTTTTAGCAGAAAATGTAACCCAAATATTCACTCGCTCCTAGATTACATACAGATGTATGACACCTCAGCTAACTTCTGAGCCAGTCCCCTACTTTCTTCTTAATGCAGATAAGATTTAATCTAGTCATAAAGGATGCTACGTTACTCAATGAAAATAAAGTGAAAAAATGTAAAATGAGGAATATTGAACTACTTCAGAGGTTCCAGAGAGAAGCTGAAATGAGCTGACAGAGTCAGAACAACAGTATGAAAACCTTCTTCAAAAGTGTCCTGCCTGAGGGATAAACAAACTGTCTTCAGAAATATGTGGTAAATCTCTAATTCTCAAACTCATTTGCAAAATATTGGTGATTTGAAGATATCTTGCCAAGGTTCATATATATTGGTATATATGTAAAGGTCTGTATATACCAAGATACCAAGGACCTTGATATCTTGTCAAGTTTCTCCATTTTCTGAGGATAAGAGTCTTTTGAATGGAAGCACATTTCTCTGAAAATGAATTACTTTATCCAAGTATTATCTCATATTTAAACCATAGCTTTCAAGATACAAGGCATCATAATCACAAAGTGGATTTTTTTTTTTTTGATGTGAGGTCTGTGAATGAACAGTTTTGTTTTGTTCCAGGCATCCAAAAAGAGCCTTTTAAGGAAATTTAAATTGATAATAAATACCTCCCTTGTTTCAAACAAAAGTCAAAACTGCCATGTGATATCCTTCAAACTTGCAAAATATCCATTCCACAAGGGAAAGAAATCTCATCTGGGAGAAAAACAAAATATTGAAATGATGGAATCTTTTTTTAGGGTATGTCTTGGATATACCAAATTTTACTAAGATCTATATTTAATTGCTATTTTATTAGTAAAAATTAGTACTTAACTGAAAAAAAAAAAAACTTCATTCTGTTTTCAAGATTTTCATCTTGCTATTTGCCTTCATCATTGCTCTTTACTCATTGTAAAGGTGCTGAAGAATTGTTTATGGCAAAACTATTCCAATGATAGTTCCACAATTTTTCTTCTTTTTGGCTAAGCTGTAAATTGTTTGGAGTAACAACATGTTTGGAAGGAGCAGGACTTAATCATAACATGCTTTCTTCTATTTTAAGTAGCAGAGATTACAGATTTTACAGAGGAAAGAACTACCCAATGATTTGATTTTCAAAGAACAAGGGCTCCAGTAAACAATTACTTCTAGTAAACATCCAGTCCCAATTTCAAAATGAGATGGAGAGTATGTACCTACCTATGAGCATGTCAAATCTGAGCAATGTATGATTACTAAGAGAATACATCAAGGCACTTAGAGATATTTTCATGTTAAAAGTCTTATATGTTGTGGATATTAGGACATGTAGAATTCACTGCTAGATAACAAGGGTTTAAAACAAAAAATTACATTTTATTCCTATATTTTTTGTTTTATATCATGCTTGTGGCCTTACATTGCTTTGTAGGCTGAATTCAGATTTTATACTGGTATCTAGTAACTCTTAACATGCTAAACAGTTTAAAATCTGTCCTTATAAATCAATTTTATAAACAGTTTAAAATCTTTCCTTATAAAGTTTTCTTTAACAGTGATGGGGTTTTTTTTATTTATTTTCAAGGGTCTCTAATCCTTCAGCCTCCTATAGAAATATGGATTCCATCTATATTTTCTGGTGATTCACTATCAATATCATGAGTACCTTACCTAGAGGAGTCACTATTTCCTATTATTACTACTCTGCCTGGGTATCTAAACACCACCTCACCCTCTTTTGACACAGCAACACACTGATGTTGTTCACAATAGGATGTTTTTCTGTTATGGACTCTAAATCTTTTTTAACCTGTTCTCCTGGATGAAAACCTGTGTTCTGACAGCAAATTCTTTTTATAGTTATAGATGTTTGACCCTATTTTTGGCTGTGTTAAAATACTTTTTTTTTTTTTAATGGACCAGTGAGCTAATATGTCCATTTATCGTCCAGTAAACTGAATCTCTTTGATTGACTGCCTATGATGTACAATCTACCTGTTCATGTCATACGTAAGGTTTGTCCATATTTTTAATTCATATTTAATTGCAGATGTTAAAATAAACTTCTGGTGAGAATTATTCCCTGAGAAGACATTGAAAAATCCCACTTTGACTTCACTGTTGACAAGTAATTTTTGGAATCCTTTATTCCATCATGTTACACTATTTTATGTTTGCTGTACTGGAGTTATATCATGCTATTTTTTTCCAGAATATCAAGTGGTACTAATTCAAAAACTGTTTCTAATTCCACATATATTCCATCTAAGCAGTCACCTTCTATCAACCAAAATTGTTATTCCTGTTGAAATTACAACAAACCTACCTGAAATCATACATTCATAAGACCTCTTCACAGGCCATAGGTTGCTCCAGTTCTCACAATATCACAGTTGTCCACTTCATTAATAGTATGAAAAACTAAATAATTCAATTGTGTTTTCACAGTAGACTTATATTTTAACAGTATAGAGCATTTGCCAGTGCCCAATAAAAGGTAGAAGTACAGAACAGAGTGTAACATTAAGCACTCTGCAGTATTGGAACAGAGTGAGGTAGTTCTTAAGCAGTCTATTCCCTTGCATTTGAACTGAGCAGACATTTCACCTTTGTTGATGGTTTTTCTCTGCTATGGTTCTGCCACAAATTTACAGTTCTTTTAATATGTACTTCTGATGCAATATAACAAATAAATAGTATGTTATAGTTTATTGATGAGTTTGGTGTCCTAAAGTAATATTTCTATGGGAGGTTTTTTACTTGTCCATTCTCAATAATAATGTATGAACTAACACAAATATATACTCTAGGTGATATACCAACTCATTACAAAGCCAGATTTTTCTTAAATTTATCAATGTGGTTGTGCTGGTTATGGCTGGGATAGAGTTAATTTTTTTTCATAGTAGCTTGTATGGGACTGTGTTTTGGATTTGTGCTCAAAACCGTGTTGACAATGCAGGGATGTTTTAGTTACTGCTGAGCAGAGCTTACACAGCGTCAAGGCCCCTTTTCCGCTCCTCACCCCACCCCACCAGTGAGTAGGCTGGGGGTGCACAAGAAGATGGGCGGGGACACAGCCAGGACAGCTGACCCCAACTGACCAAAGGGATATCCCAGACCATGTGATGTCATGCTTAGTATATAAAGCTGGGGGAAGAAGAAGAAGAAAGGGGCGACATTCGGAGTGAAGGCGTTTGTCTTACCAAGTCACTGTTATGTGTGACGGAGCCCTGCTGTCCTGCAGAGAGCTGAGCACCTGCCTGCCGATGGAAAGTGGTGAATGAATCCCTTGTTTGGATTTGCTTGCGCGTGTGGCTTTTGCTTTCCCTATTAAACTGTCTTTATCTCAACCCACAAGTTTTCTCACTTTTGCCCTTCCAATTCTCTCCCTCATCCCACCAGGGGGGAGTGAGTGAGCGGCTGTGTGGGGCTTAGTTGCCAGCTGGGGTTAAACCACGACACTAGTAATGCTGCCAAGCCATAACACTAAACCATGTGACAGTATAAATCAAAGTCCCTTTATCTTCCAATCCATCAGTACATTTCTTTGCTTAAATTTATTGCTCTGACAGTTGCAAATATGTGGGGAAAACCAGCTACTGTAAAGATTTACATCACAAACACTTTTTTCAGGATAAACAATACAAAAATAAATACCGTTTGTGTGTGTGAGAGAGAGAGAGAGAAATCCACCAAAATTTTTACTTTTAAATATGAGTTTATATTTTATTCTGTTATTTCATTTTCATTTTACATATTACTTTGACTTTTTTTGCTGTAGCACTAATACTGAATATCAATTTAAACCAACCTTTATTTCATATTTAAAAGGACTGTTCCAGCCATAACTACCCTTGTCAATTTCAGAAGAAACTCAGCAAGATACTAGCCTGGGGATCTAAGGAAGGATGGGAAAACAGGACTAGGGATTGAAGGAAGATGTATTTGCATAGCCTATGGCTATAGTCTAGGTCTTTGTTATAATAAATCAAAATAAGTACAGAAGTTCTCAATACTGGGTGAGCAACAAGACAATTCTTGTATGCTAAACCTGACAGTGACCTTGCTCTTCATATCTTCCTTGGGAAAGAAATTATTTCCTGCTCTTGGTGGATAAGGTTCATTGTTAGATGATTCCCATCAGCTTGTATGAGAAAAAACCAAACCTTTAGTCTCTATTCAATTAGTTGAGTCTGAATTATTTCTACTGTAGAAGAAAATGCAGGCTTATGATTTTGCAATGTATGATTAGTATCTATAGAGGTAGTATTCAGGCACTGATTTTTAAGACTAATTAGGTGTTGCCACAACCATAATTTCAAGGCTAAGGTAATTTAGGACTTAAAGTTGGACAAGAAAGTTTTCATGCTCTGCTAAAGTTTTCAGGACTGCAAAATAATTCAGTTCAACAAATTGAGGTCATGACCTTTGCGTTTTTGTGGGGGGAAAAAAACCAAAACAAAACAAAACAAAAAAACCCAAAACAAACAAAAAAAAACACACAAAGAAGAAACCCAAGGTCTTATCTTCATCCCACCATACAGACAACGTCTCATCCATATCCAAAGATTCAAGCACTGCTTTCCTTGAATAAGTCTAGAGCTGTGAAATTAATCTTCTTTTAATAACAGGTACCCTAAATACTAGAGTTCATCATTCTGGAGTTAGGTTGACTCTGTAGGTAATAATTCATGTTTGTTTTAAACAAATCAACACTGCTCTAGTAAATGTGATCCTCTCTTTCACCTGAATCTATGGATGCCTACCATATCAGTTGCCTCTGCCACCACAAAAAGGAGCATGATCTCAGAGTGGCTTAAGCCAGCAATGGCACTTTGATTTTAGCACGCAAACATTCCCCACCCCCAAAATTCACCTCAGCATGAGGAAACTTTTTTTGACAGAACAAGTCTGTTCTCACAGAGATTCGCACTGCTTTGCAAGAGATAACCAACCAAATCTATTTGGTAGCCAGAGTCTAGATGAACTTGTCAGCAAACAACAGGAGTGGGATTGCCCCACAAGGGAGTAAGCCAGAAGCTGGAGTGACACTAGTGCAGGCAGGGCAGTGGCCGCACCTGCAGGGTGCAGTGCCCCAAGATCTGAGCACAGCAGGTAGAGCAAGGTGTTGGTAAAAGGGTCCGTAAACTGACAGCACTGAGTTTATTTCAACAGTGGTAGAAGGAGTGGTGATACTCACGTTTTCATAAAAAAGTAGTGATTATAGCTGTGAGCAGATCATGAGAAATACATTTTCTATATGTTTGGAATTACAGTAACTTGTCATCTTTTAGCCATCTGCCCAAAACTCAAGTCACTTTTAGAGGTTTGTCACACTGTGTAGACAAGTGTGTACATGTTCAGAATTTGTAATATGTTTCTGCTTGACCTTCCACTTAGTCCTTTTGCAGATGACAGTTTATCCAGTGATGTTTATTTATCTTCAATTTAATTTGGACTACAGTCTGTAGTTTTCAACTATGATCTGTAGAAAAAGAAAATCCACGGGACCAGCAAGTCGGACAACTGTGCAGGAACTACCTTCAAAAGCTTGGCTATCATAACCCTGATAACTTAGTGTGGTCACTGGTGGAGTGAGCTATACCACATGTCTACCATAATGTAATCATCCATTATTATGAATTCTACCATCGGGATGCTGTCTACAGAGATATATGCCAAGCAACTGTAAAAACACATCTTGAAAGATGGACTTCACATCTTCTAGCATATAGTAGAAGAGTTAGCTCACGGAATAAAGACATGTTTAAATGCATACACTTTCTGAATCTGGTTCCAGCTCAGAGAAATCTAAGTTTAACAAACCACTCTTCCACCTCACTCCTTGTCTGAAAAGTTCCGTTAATTTTACTTTCAGAAAATGTCTGCAATTAACAGGATTATTTCTACAATGATTCTGTTTTGTGTATATTTTCTTTCTCTGGCTATGATTTAAGGTAGCTTCATAATAGTAGAAAAGTACTTATTGTCTTCAGGGGGATTGATCTGGACTACCATGGTAACTTTTTTTTATTTTATTGTATTTTACTTCCTCAGTATGTTAAAAACTCATTTTTCAAACCTCTTTGCTGACCATTGCTTTGCCTAGGAAGTTTTGTTGTTCATTAAAATTATCCTCATATTTACGCATCTCTGAATATTTTCACATGCAGTTTTTTGCCCTTTCTAGAGTAAAATCCAGTGGCATTTCAAGTCCTTTTGTGCAGTATGCAAAATAAATTCTTGAAAAGAAGACTGATTATATACTTTAATACTTCATCAGAGAACGTTGACTGCTTCTGAGTCAAAGCTTAAAGTGGCACTGGTTTTAACTATAACATGCTTTACAGTTAAGCAGACCACATCTTAAAACAGCTTTTTAATCCCTGTGTTTATGCCTTTTTACTAGAAAGAACTGCCATTAAACTAACTTCTGTTCATACACGTTTCACACTGCACAAGCGACAGCATAGCTTTTATATAAAACAAACTGAAGACTAAAATAAAACCTCTAAAACACAGAATTTCATAGATATGTTGAACTGTTTCACAGACATATCAGAAAGTACATATTAAAAATTACACTACAGTAGGTGGCAAACACTTTGTATAGGGTTCTTGTGATCCCTGCCACAGAAATGAAAGGAATAACATTAATCAAATGGCAGCATTCATCCCAGCAACGTGTTTTGTATTATCCAGAGTATTCTCTCCTTGACAATTATATCCAGGTTATCTTTTGCAATTTTGTACCTCAAGGTGGTGAATGTTTAAAAGGAATAATAATAAGTCTCCATATCTTTTTTCCCCCCCTTAAGGCCTTGATTTATTAAAAACACAAAACGCAATACAAATGTACATATAAAGGGTCTACCAAAACCATAGAACCTTTGCAATAGTACCCCAAAATTGCCTAGATTGCTCTGAGGATAGTTCATCAAGGTCATAATCAAATGTAAGGTATAACCTGCTCAGAAAAAAATAGAGGCAATGGATACATGTGTCAAAAGGCTAAAACTGCAGAAGCCTGAAAGAGACAAGCTTATCAGAAAGTAGGTGTTCAAGACCTTCACAACTCAGCCACTTTACAGTCAGGTGCAATTTCATTGGCAAGGGAAAAAGAGGACAATGACAAATACGGCCAGGTGGTTGCTTTGTGGCACAGCTGTGTTTGAAGCTGTACTGTGCTGAACTGAGCACCCAATGTTCAGGGCCATGCAAAGCCATTAGTGAGTTTGGAAAAATTTACCAGCTGTGGGCCTCGGCTTATAGCCATCTTGCACTGGAAGAGACGGGGGACTTCCAAAAGAGCTGACTCACCCTTAGCTATCCTTATAGCTATTCTGTAGCCATATTAGCTATATTTTGAAACATATTCACTTGAAAAATGTCATCTTCAATCTTTGTTACAGTTTGTCTATATACTTCTGAAAACAATTGTTTTAGGAGTATACCCCCAGTCTGGCACTTGATATCTGGATCCTGTAGGATGCAAAAAGCTGAAGTGAAAGGTCTCCAAACTTGATAAGAAATACAGTTAATCACTCCTTTTGGGCATCTTCAGTAGAGAAACAGTCTTCTGTCTTGTTTCACTAAGTATTAACTCATGCAATTTGATGCAAACATGTGTCATATATTTTTTGTATTTCAGCTTATGTGTGGTAAATAAGTTCTGAAACATTGGTCGCTGAAAATATCAGTCATTCAAGTACTAGGATGTACTAGGATCTTCTGCTGCAAGTACCAAAATTTGAACACCCCCAACTTGTCTCTCAAAATTATCTACTATCATGATGACACATCAAAATCTTATCAGCAGAATGTGTAAGACAGTCCTCTTCTCTATGCTATGAAAAATACTCATACTCCTGCACTACAAGGTACATTTACCCCACATGAGAGAGCAAACTAGAAATGCCAAGGTGTTATTTACCTAAATCTTTGACTCTTTTTAGTGTTGCCCTGTTTCACTTTTTGCATCCCTACCATAGAACTTATGTAGGCAACATATTATAGCAAGATGGCAAGTTGAATCTTCAAGCCTCTGAATGCTCTGTGTTTTTTTAGCAGAACATCATAGTCCCAAAGCCATTTTGAGGATTCCCTGTGCAGGAACATTCTTACGAAGCGTTGCACAAATGACAGACTCTTTCCAGTTGCATGCAGGCTTTCAAAGCAGGAAGAAAGGGAATTGGCCTAAACATGCTGATCTCTGGATGATAGAAATCTCTGAATAGCAGATAGCTTGAAAGAGCATTACATTGTTTACAAAAGTAATACAAAGCAATAATACACCATATGTCTCTGTATAAGACAGGTTCTTTTCTGATGAAATATATAATGCAATAGGAAAAACTAAATTACTCTCAGGTTGATAATAAAAATGAGGATGATGCACTACAATGAATGTTATTTGTTGTAAGAGAACCCCATACACTTCATATTTGGACAAATTCTGTGGTTTAGTTCCTTCTCAAAGAAGGAGTTAACCTGTCTTCAAATTGTTTAAGATATTTCTTTTCTTACAGTAATGTTTTATGTTGTTACTCAAATGAAACTCCTCAACTCTGAGAAGCAAGCCTTTTATTTATAAGAAGTGGCCAATATCTTTTTCATCAGAATGTTTGATTCAGTTTGTTCACATGTTCTTTGCAAAACTGGGAGTTCTGACAACATACTGTTCAAATCACATTCAGCAACATCAGAAAAGGAGTGTAGTGCTCCTCTGCTCATAATGGGACATACAGCCTGTGGTGTAGGAGGCCATATCCTCCTATATCACAGGAAAATATTCCTACATAACAGAGACTTCCCACTGTCTGCATTCTTGTCCTTGTATACTTGACACAGAGCAATAGCTTTCTTAATTCTTGCTAGGTCCCAGTGAGGGTTCAGTTCATAGACTGTTGAGCTGGAATAGTCTGGGAGAGAACTGTAACTGGGTATCTGAAAGCTGGTGATTAGAGCACTCTCCTGGAATAACTGAGACTCTTCCGCAAAGCAGATAAGGGAGCCTAAATGTGGGTGTTCTCCACGTCAAAGGGCTCACTGGTTGACTTTGTGACTGGGTTTACAGATAGACATACAGTCTTGAAATTTAACTGGTCATTCTGAAATTCATTGTATATGTAATTTTGCTAACTGAATTAGATTAATATTCTGTGGAAAGATAGGTTCCGTGCTTACTTCAGAATTATGTATGTATGCTTGTTTGTTTCAGTTTTCTGATTTTATTGACAAAGTCATGGTGAGGGAAAATTAAAAGGATTTCAGGAATTGGTTCTTGCTTACCTTTAGCTGTCAGCTGAAAACTCAGACTTAAGTCCATGTGCTTAATTTTTTAATTCTGAGTTGGTACACCTTAGCATCACTTGTAAATTTTAATCCTACAGAGTTCAAACTATTTTGAACCACAACTGTATAAATGGAAATATGCTATAAAATATGGAATTTTAGTGTCAGAGCTGTTTGCTGTTTAGAAATTAGATGTCTCATGCTTTCTGTAGTACAGTTTTCAAAGTTCAACTTGATCGGATAGCTAGTACTAGAGATAATTCCGGGGGAAGGTGTTCTTTGTCTGTTACATTTCTTTTTCTCACCCATTAGCTTTGCAAAAGATGCAAAATATGCCATAATGAGTTATCTATCAAAAAAGGAATGAAGGAATGCAGCGGGCTTTTAATAAAAAATAAATAAATAAATAAATTAAAAAAAAAAAACAAAAACAAAAACAAAAACAAAACGCAAAACCCTTCTGTGTTTCCTCACAGAATTCCAGTTTCAAATGTAACGATTAGTACTTTCTTTAGATTCTGATTAAAAGAGGGAATTGAGCACTACATTGTTTCGTTTTAGAGAGCATGGAACAACAAAAGTGCTGGCAAATTTTTCCCTATTCTGTGCCTCCTCACTTCCCCAAGCTTTCTGATGTCTTTCCAGTTTGGAGCTCCTGCTTAGATAAAACAGATGACTTTCTGGGCCTGCTTCTGCTAACAGCAGGCAGGAGCAACGGTGACTGATTGGTTGAAACATGAGGATTAATGGGTATTTATATTTCATTAAATTTTATGCTCACTGGAGAATAATGTATCACTCGGAGATATTGAAACATATGTCAACCCTATCCACTTACATATAATTCAATTTGACTTAAATGCATTGATCAAATTTTATTAAAGTCCAATATATCTTCCAAAAAGGCCCGCTAACACAATATTGCTGCTTCACATTCATCAGATAAAAGGAGGCAATTGTGTTGTAATTCCATTTATACTATTTTTCGGGAAAAAGGAGATTATTGTGAAGCAAATACTCATTACAAGGTGACTGGCTCTGGCTGAAGGACTTGAGACTGAGATTATTAAGTGAATTCTCAAGTGGTGCCCTTTAGTTAAAATTACCCGAGGGTGAGTCATGCCTGTTTTCATCCCCAGTGGAAAAGAAAGATCAGCATTGTTAAAAATATTATCCAGGAAAGTTTGCCATGTGAGATTTTGGAGTATGTTAACAATTTATTAATTTTTTCTCTTTTTTTTTCTTAAAGCCCAGTTTATGAATCATGCATAACTGTCTGAAAAACTACTTTTCCGTATTTATTCCTCTTTTTTTTCCTCTCCTTTTTATTTAACTTTTGCAATTACTCTTATGGTTATGATTAAGAAAAATACAAAATGTTTATTTCTTCAATTCTGCACAGAAAGGGAGGATTTTTTATACAAAGCCCCTCTCTCAAAACAACTACAGCAGTAATGGAATGTTTCTCAAGTGTTTGGGTTTCAACTCTTGCTTGCAGTTTGTACTGCGCAGAATAGAATTTAAAAGATGAGGTTTTAGACTTCCTAATGAAAAGAAATAAAGACTATTTAAAGCCATGATCCAGCAGGGTCATTTATTCCTCACTCTCAGACTATAAGGGTTTGGAGCTGTGGGGTTGATGTAATGTCTTAACAAGTTCTTTATTTCTAGCTCATGTGTTATTAGGGGCTAAACGGCCTGAACCCCAATATACAAGTGAGCATCTCAGCACAGGCCTTTCAAAGAAAAAGTCTGCTTCTAGACAGGAAAAGAAAGGGTATTGGCCAGGAAGGATGTTCAAGAGTCAAAATAAAGGAGCACGAAAGTCTAGTTACTCTCAGGAAACTTAAAAACACATGGTTACATCATGTGGGATCTAAGCACATCACCTGTACTAGTGTCCTATCTCACAAGGGTGGAAATCACTTTAAAGTCACTGGGAACCTTATGTCAATAAAAGTATAATTTTTTCTAATGTTAGTTATCCTGGAAAGCTTCCCCCAAATAAGGGGAGTCTTATCCCCAGCTAATGTTTCTTTCTCTTGCCATACATTTTATTTCCCATAGGTTCAATACCAATGGTTCTGCACTATCAGCCTTCTCTTGTGAACACAGTAGAGATTGCTGGACAGGTTGATTACAGTTTTTGTCCAAAATAATAAACAATTTCAAAATCAGTACTTTCACTCATTTTAGATCAGAACATTTATCTACATAAAGAAATACAATATTAAATGAATTAAAACTTTCATGAATATTTCCCCAAAATATTTGTTTTCTGATCAGATCTAATAAAATTACTGTCCTGGTTTCTATACATGAAGCAGAACTTGAAGATAGTTTTTCTTCATTCTTGGGAAAAAAGTGCATTTGTACAAACACAGGATTTCATGTTAATAATACACTGAGATGCATTAAGCACATTCTTCAACAGAAATTTTAGATAACATCAAAATACTGATGGTATCTTCCTGTTATAGAAACCCTTGCAAATCCATTAAAAATACTTTATGCAAATCACCAGCCACTCTCTTTTCCTGATGCTTATGCTTCTCTCAAGACACTTGGTCCTATTCTTCTGAATACATGTATTTACCTTCTCCCCAGACAGACCTAAGGTCTTTTGATCACTTGTGGAGGAAAGTGATTGCTCCTTTCTTCACTATATGGGATATACTGGTCAGGCCCACTCCAGACTTGAAAATAATTTTCCCCCTTTTAGACAGTGAATGAGATAATTTCTTGAGAATTATTCAGTTTCTTCATTTGTATACCTTCAGGTTGTTTATCATTCACCTCAAGCGTTAGGACTTTCACAGCCACACAGGCAATGTTTCCAAGATTAACTCTTTTTACCCTGGCTAAATTAGCTGAACTCTTTTCAAAAACATCTCCTAGGACTTTACACAGACAATGGGTTTATGCAGGTTGTATAAACTCACATATTTGTGAGCATACACATTATCCTTACCACACCAATTTTTTACATGGACTTCAGGAATAAAGCGGTTTTACAAAAACAAGAGGAAAGGACAAGTAAAATAATTTTAAGAGATCCTGAAGGGAATTACCAACAAGGAATGCAATTCACTTGTTTATGCAATTAGATTGGTAGAGACGTAGTCCATACTTAGATTTTTTTTATAGTCCGGAAACTATCTGACAGTGCAGCTTATCAGATACTGCCAGATCAACATACTCTTATACATAAACGTGCTTCAAAATATGTTTGCATTATTATTTATATGGGCTCCCAAAGAATCTCCTGCAACTGCTTCTGCACTATTGCTTTTGCCAGACCACAGCTAGAAGCTGAAGCACAAGTTAACCTTAAAATCATTCTCAGAGCATGGAGTCATGAAACAGCTGAGGTGCGAAGGGTCTGTGGGAGGTCATATTGCCAATCTCTTGCTCAAAGCAGAGTCAGCTGTGAGGACAGATCTGGTTTCTCAGGGCTTTATCTAGTCTGATCTTGATAATCCCCAAGAATGGAGATTCCACAGCCTCTTTGGGCAACCTGCTTTCCACAGACTGCTGCAAGCAAACAAGCATACAGGTATACATTGATAAGATGATGTACCCTGTTACAGTCAGATGTTGAAACAGAGGCTTAAGTGCAACATCCAAGGCATACTGTTGCTATTTAACCTTGTGTGCTTAATAGGAAAACCACTCTGACAGCCCTGCTCCTCTGAAAGGGTCAGCATCACATCATATTGTGATTTAGATAAAAGATGTGTGAGAAATACACATAAATGTAAGATGCCTCTTCCCTTATTGCTGATAATTTAGAGCTAAACTATTTAAATAAAGAGCAGCCCCAGACACTTATTATATAGACATCCCTTTAAACAAGGATAGTCATCTCTTCTGAGATTCCTTTGTACCACAGAGTCTGTGCTGTTACTGCATACAGGATGAGGTGCCCTTTTGGCAGAAAAAATTACATTTGCCCCTCTTTACTTTCACCCCTCCTTGCTGCACCTCCCCAACTTTTTCTCCTGTCCCAATCCTCTCTCCCCAGTGCAAATTGACCAAAGCAGTAAGTCTGACACAACTTCTGGAGAAAGGAATTTGTTCTTCTAGTTCCTATGCTCCTTTCTGCTTGGTTTCTCGTCAAGACATACACATATAACTGTTTGCAAGAAGTGAAGGTTACAGTTATGTGTTCTCATAGCCATATTACATAAGATTCAAACTCATACTAGCATTTCTGTTAGACGTGCTTTTCACTCAGTAAATTGGGAAGCAGAAACAGCAACATGTGGTGCATCTATGAGACTCTATCGTGTGACATGCAAAAATACCATTTAACCAATCACAGTCCCCCTTCACTCCCAGAGAATGAATATGGAACGTTAAGCAGGCATAAAGAATTACCTGCATTCATCCCATAAATTAGAAGTTTCATCACTATTTTTAAATAGCATATAATCATCCAAGGAAGCTGATCTTCTCATAGGTACTTCACAAAGAAGAGGGAGCAAAAAATAAAAAATAAAATGCTGATTTTTTTAAAAAAAATATTTCTTGTAAATTATTCACTCAACTCTAATAATATTACAATATTAAGATGTCAATTGAGCTTTACCTGTCTATTAATTTTGGAAAGATTATCACTATTACATTTATTTATTGCCTTTTTTTTTCTTTATTCATTTACTGTTATGACTCATGGAAAAAATCACTCCCCTATCTCACCAAAATGATTGTAAACTTCTCCATGACTGCAGGGCTTTCTTCAGTGACTAGCACAATGTAAAACAACTGCTTTCATGCTTTAGGGCATTTTTTCCCACATTTGGGGGGAAATTAGACAGATACCAGAAGCATCACTGTTGCAGACTCAATAAAGGAAGAAAACAGCCATCAACATCTAAACCAGAGTAGAAACCTATGAAAGGCAAGAGGCCAGGTGGTACTCTTTCACACTGCAGATCAGTGAGCAGATCAACGAAGAGAGGAGAGGAAGAAGGAATTTCTCACAACTCCAGGTATCCAGTGTTTATCAGAAATAATTATAAATCATCTCAGATTATCCTTGCGATACTTTGTTTTGTTTGCTCTGTTTCCTGTGGAAAACCAAAAAACAACAAAAACATGAAAACTTATTCACTCTACAAATAAGAACTATTGTGAATCAGCTGCCAAACTCATGCAATCTATCTTATAGGGAAGTTAATTACCTGTATGAAGATACAGAAATCCTGGAGCAGCATCACTGCTAGTGCCACTATACACAGAACAAAAAAGGTATAATGTATGATTTTGTGTTGCTCTATAGGACTTAAATAACATGAGTTTGGGACGAATGCAGCACTCATCAAACATGAAGCTATGAAGGCGTTAAGCAGATCATGTCATGACTACTGAAGGACAAACTTTCCTATTTGCTTTTCTTTATAAATAAAGAAAAAGCAATATTTCATGCATCTTTAACTCATGCAGACCCTTTCTACAGGGAAAACAAGGCCATTCTATGCAAAATATATCTTTACACATAAGGCAGGAATATTTTAAATGTAAAATTGTCATTTGTACTAGAATCTTGTAATAAATGAATCATGGCCACTCTAACAGATTTTCAGATATCTTAATTTTAATACTATCTTATACATTTCTTGTTCGCTTGCATCCCTGAATCATATGCTGCAAGATTAACATAATATGGACTTTAAGCAAGAAAGCTCAGTTATCTTATAAATGTACATTATTTTTATAAAAAATATTCTATTTTATAAAAAATGAATTATTCTTAAAAATCTATTTCATATAAATTTGTATTCATCTAAATCTGTAGTCCCAGACTGCTCTAATTATAGTAGCTTTTCCTTGGAAGATGTGTGATGAAGACTGACAAAAATGGTGAAAGCTTTGTCTTCCAAAAGGCATTAGCAGAGTCACCAGCTGTGCATCGTTAAAGTTAAGTGGAACTTCCAAAGATCTGCTAGATGCAGTGAAGCAGGAGGATATTGTTCTGCTAGCTGTTGTAAAAAATACAGTTGCTAGATTCAGGGAATGTATCTTTCCTGTTAGTAATTTCCTCTATGAGCATGAGAAGAAAGATACCCCATTTCTCCCCTGAAGCCTTTCCAGGGTCACCTTTGTTACCTTGAGTAATCTGCTCATTCTTTCCATCTTGTCTGGCTGCTCCTCCAGCTGAAAACATTGTTGTCACTAAAGGCAATAATATTTGCCAAGAGAACTAGGTGGTTTCTCTCGATTAGTGCCCATTTTTTATGGTCATTACCCCAACAATCATTTAGACTAAGATGTTACACTATGTGGTGCTGTTTACAATAAAACCATCAGACTTTCATGGTATTTCAAGGTAATTCATCAGGCAAATTATGTATTTACATGAACCTTTGTGCCCTGTCTTAATTTGTTCCAGCTGAGAAATAGGGCTCATTTTTCTCAAAATCTTTCTACAGAGCACGTTTACCAAAATAAATTTTAGATGTAACCAGGTTACTGAAAATCTTAAGAGCAACTGTCGGTGAATGTTGCCTTTAGATGCAGATCCCAGGCAATACTCACCACTCTCCCTTGAATTATCCTCTGGTTTTCTCTGACTTGGCTAATCCACTCACAGTGTCCTGTTTCCTACATATGCTTCTGTCAGTGGGCAGTCATCTTCTTGTGTCCACATCCCTGTTCTTCATAGACATCTATTTCTCCAGCTTCTGTCTTAATGCTGGAAACTTCTGCTGTTCTATTGCTTACCTTCTTGTTGTTTAAATCACTTTTCTTTTGTTAAGAAGGACACTTACAGCACTACATGCTCCAAATTTCACTCAGAATATAGTTGGCCTCAAAATCAGAAGGCCATATCAGTGTCAGTCCTTAGTTTTTCTCCTTTTTTAAAAAAAAAAAAAGTTATTTAATAAGGCTGTTGAATAATTTTTGGTGTCTTGCTGACCTATAGTGAGGACAGAAAAGAGAAAATATTTGTTCAGACACACACATGCATGCACACCTCTCTGCAGCAAAGAACCACTGACAGGCTATGTGCCTTTGTGTTGGTTCGGTAGCAGCACAATTCCAACCTAATGGGCTATCTCTTGCCAGCAAAAAGTCCCAGAACCCTCTCCAGTGTCACTGAACTCATCAAATCACTTAGTGCAGTCTCAAACTGCTTCCAGGAGTTCGAGAATGATGAAGTCTACCTCTGCTGATATGCATAGAGATTGCTTACTCAGATACAGAAATGATCATCCAGTTGTGACCTAGAGACGGGATGTCTACCCACCTCTGCTTACTTCTCTTTCAGCAACCTATATATTTACAAGTGGAAGGTTTTTTTTTCTTGACAGGAGGGGTTTGTTTCTAAGTTAGTGCTCTCAAAGGCTGATCTGTAAGGAAGAATTCCAGTAGCCTAAGAAGAACTGGCAGACAGCAACAAAGGAGGGAAAACAGAGCTGACTCTTAGGCTGGTGCCAGACACATCTTGTCTGCTTTCCATTCCCAGGTTTTTACCTTTGCTGATAGACTATGCAAATGTTTCACAGTATTGCTTCTCAAGCTGTTACAGGTACAAACTATCTGGATATTTAGATACTACGGTATCTAATAGGATGCTATCAATCTTTCATAGTAAGAGAATATATAAATTATAAACAAATATGTCCTTTGGTCTAGTGGAACAGCATAATGATCAAAGACACACAATAGAAATGTATTTGCTTCTACGGTAAGCTTTATTCCCCCAGTGCTCAGTCTGTAGTGATGGACAGGCAGTGAGCTGTCAGTTTTTGTTCTGTCTGTCACACTACACTTACGTCCTGTTGTTTTAAGTAATCAATATGGGGGCTGAAATCACCTACCACTACCTCTGCTACCTACTATTTTGTCCACTCATAAATTATGAATCCCTGCACAACATCAAGTCTACAATTTCGATTGCATTTGCTAATCATTGATCAATAATTCAAAAGCCTCTTCTTCTTCAAGGGTCCCTAGTTTCCTGGAACATATGGCATAAGCCTGACAGTGTTCACAAAACTATTCCCTTCACAAAAAGGAGCCAGGGAAAACAAGTTGTTTAAAGTTGTTTCTTTCTTTTTTCTTTTTTTTTTTTTCCAAGGGAGTGACTTTGTACATTTTTATTATTATTTCCTCAGCTTGCTACAGTTAATGACTGCACAAGCACTTGTATGCGGTAGATTCCAGGTTTATTTTCAGCTTCATACCTTGGGAAGACATGGCACTTATCAGCCAATCTGGGTAGTTCAGTTTTACAATTATAATGATTGCTATGGTTACTTTAACTGGGGTTGGACTATATTTCCCTTTTCCAGAAGTTTTATTTTTCGTATTTATGTTATGCTGTTTATTTTCTATAAAAGATCATGAAAATGAGATAAAAAACAATCTTTATTATGTGTTTCTGTAAATACATATACATGAACACAATGAGCAACAGAGTCTTTCACAAGTGAATCTGAAGTCCTTAGCTGTTACAAGAGAGCCACAGAATGCTTGCTGCGGTGTTTCTTTCTCTAAGATTGTTTTATTAGCTATTTTACTGCTAGAGTAAGACCATGAATAATAAATATCATCATACAGAACAGTTCTGATTACTTCTCCATGGAAACCTTTTAAATGGCCAGATCCTGAAAACACCTACAAAAATTCACTTCATGAATAATCTCCGTGGTTTAAAGAAGAGACAAATTCAGGTGTGCTAATATATTTGACTGTTTTCATGACTAGCCTAAAAAATCCCTTACACTTCTCAAACTTTTTTCATTTAATTTTAGAAGAGATACAAAAGACGTATTTAGACAGTGTTGTATAAAAACCTCCTCTAGTAAAATAAATTTTTTTATTTTCTTTCATTGGTTAAGAAGTGAAATACAAGTATATAAATGAAACCAGTGTGATAATGCCATCTGATATTTTTTAGAAAAGTTGTATTACATTATCTCTAACAGTATATTTATCTATATATCTATTCCCTATGACTGAATGTACCAATTAAGTAACTAAAAATAAAGCAACCCAGAACCTGGGGTTTTAAATTCTTGCTTAAAATATTATAACTCATAATAAAGCTCCTAACACAATTATTATGTTTTTCTAGGAGACAAGACAGTGTATGCTTATGTTCAGATTAACTGATGTACTTCTATGGTTTGTACTTCCTTACATCAGTCCTTTCAGGTGGAATATAACTGTGAACAGCAGTCACAGATATAGTTAGTATCAGACTGTCCACCAGTTTTATTCTGATTATGTCAGATGTTTACTGGACATTTGAAGGCAGTACCTTGTAAGTTGGTTTACAAGAAACTTCAATCATCAAAAAATTGTCCCTTTCCTGCCTAGTAAATCTTGTATTAAAATAATATTAACAGTAGCCCTTTCTGTTAGAAGAAAATAAAAATCCTACTTTCTTCAAAGTTTTATCCTAATTTCGAATGTTATAACCAGCTTTTGAGATGAATATACCTGATATCCTGGTTTAGGAATTATTTTTTCTTTTCAAGTTTGATTTAAATGTCCAAATTCTTCACTGATTTTTCATACACAAATAGGATCAGAATAAGGATCAGTTTTATCTATAACTGTTATATATCATACTCAGGATGCACAGAAATCTTGTTGCATCATCTTAAATGATGCATCTCACTAAGTTAAGAAGTTAAAATAGAAGTGTCTTCTAGATGGCAATACATTTTTGTTTCTGCATTTGGTGTCTTTTGGCCTGTCTGAAAAATAATAAGAAAGAATTTCTGTCCTAGATAGTATACACATGAAGTTTTATCATGAATGAGCACATGAGTTTAGCAGTCAGAAGAACAGAGGGGAAGAGAACAAGAAGAATGATAATGAGGTGATGTAGGTGCATAGGATGAGGATTTTCCTAATCCAATAACTTTGAAAGTGAACATGTGTCTTGACTAGATCAAATTATTGGAGAGGAAAAGAACCTTTAACAGACATCTTGTTATGATCACTCCAGATTTTTCTGTATTTTTTCTATCCTTTTGTACATGAGAAATAAATTGTTCCCAATTACAATTCATTTTTGCATTGCTTTCCTCCTAGAATTTTGGCCAAAAAAGCCCCTAGCTTTCAAAGAACAGAGCACATGATGATATACGTGTGTAGAGCCAATTGATGGAAACTGCAATTCTGTATGTTATGAGATTCTATGCCATCTCATTTGAAAGCAACATTAAGATTTTCGAAACTACAAATAACTACTTTAGATAATGGAGATTTGGAAATAATGCTCGTTTTGAAAATAATTCTCAAAATCACCAGAGATCTAGTAACATAAGGAGTCTTCTTTTTATACTTGTCAGTTAGGATTTTGACATTTTAGAAGAAATAAAAGGTTAGGGGTTTTTTTCACAGTGAAACTAAATTATGTTGAAATCAAAATACTCAATAAAAACAAAAATCAAAATATGTCAGCAATATCTTAACAAAGATTTTCTAAGCCATCTAAAATTATTTTCTGAAAATAGAGAATTAATAACACTCAAGTTATAATTCAGACTTTGTATATAGATAAAGTTTGAAATCTCTTATGGGTAGTTCTACTTTCAAGTGCAAATGTTAATCTTTGCCATATTTCACCTCCTACAGGCCCTCTTCTCAGCAGTTGTTCCTCTGCCAACTCTTTTATTTGGATCAATCATGCCAAAATCTAGTGGAAGGTGTCCCTGCCCATGCAGGGGGGTTGGAACTATATGATCTTTAAGGTCCTTTCCGACTCAAACCATTTTATGATTCTATCAAAATCAGTTTTGCGTAATACCCATTTTGTATTTCTGGTAGTAAACTTTATCCTTTTCTAACGTATTTGAGAGTCTTTGTATTGGTGGTGGAATGGGCCTGACAGAGAGCACAGCTGGAAGATTGGCCAGCATGTAGGAAAGATACTGTTGCTTGTCAGAATTAAGTACAAAAACCTGTTCTCTTCTGTCCTGTTTGTTCCTTAACTCAAGGAAAAAGTTTTTTACAGTGAGAAGGACCAAGCACTGCACAGGTTGCCCAGGAAGGTTGTGGAGTGTCCATCCTTAGAGATGTTCAAAAGCTGTCTGGACATGGTCCTGGGAAACCGGCTGTAGGTGGCCCTGCTTGAGAAAGGAAGATGGACCAGATGATCTCCAGAGGTCCCTTTCCACCCAAGACGTTCCATGATTCTAAATCTGTGCTCTTTCTCTCTCCTCAAAGATAATAAAATGCTATTAGTGCAGCCATCTATTAAAGCTGTTTCAGAACCAAATTTCTGATGCTTTTTTGATAACAACAAACATTTTTATGAAATCCTGATTTGTTCACATCTGTGATCATAAATTCCAAAAGCTGCAACTGATTTTTTGACAGTAAGTGCATCATCTAGTAAAGTCACACTTTTTTTTTAATTATAAGCTGCCATTTCCTGGGGTGATTACAAGACATATTGCAGTTGAATAACACTTCTGATATAACTGGTGTCAGAGATTATACTGATCATAACAAGTGGGATAACTTCCCTAGGTGAAATGAGCAGGAACTCACCTAACAAGCATTCTGATTTCTTTTTCTTCTCTCTCATAGAGAAAAATGTTGTAACAGCTACCATGTGGAAGAACAGATAGGAAAGCTAAGCATGAAATACAAGTTGAAATTGCATTACAGAAAGGAAGAGTCCCATGTACTAATTTAAGCCAGTGTTCAGTTGATGGGAGCTAATGAACTACAAAAGCTCTGACATCTTTTGCAGCAGACAACCCAGTGTAAACTAATCAACATTAAGTCAATATAATCTAACCCTTCGTTGTTCATTGATCCTCTTTACAGGCTACACTCTGCCTGGCCATGTGAACGGGTCAAAAATATATATCAGGAGGAGGATAAAGCTGTTACCACAAAGGAGGACTAAATTAAAAGTGGCCAGTGTGAAAGCAAAATGAAAATTACCTGCTGCATCTTTTCATTCTGTTTTTATAAAATACCTATATTTTTCATCAATGCCTGGTAAAAAGAACCTGACCAGTTCATCCATGCCTGTCTAACTTACACACATTCCAGCTGGAGCTATGCAATGAAATCACTAAAAACTTGAAATGAGCAAAGGCTGTTTTCTCTTAAAAGGAGCTTCACACCAAGACTACAAGCTCAATATTTTTCTCACTAGGTTTGAAAGGGGCTTATGAAGATTTTATTTTAGTCTATGAATCTCTTGACTCTTTTGAACCAACATTGGAGAGATCCAGCATTTCCCACAGAAGCACTGCCTTTTCTCCTATCTGTAGATATGTGTGGGGGGATGTCATTAGACAGATGAAGATGTTGCATCTCTTTTAAAACTGTTAAGGCCTTTGTAGAAGAGTATAAAAGCCATATTTTCTCCTAAGTGTGTGGCAGACAGAAAACTTTCATTGTGGACATGTGAACTAGATATTCTACCTGATGGTGTGTATTCATTTTACTAAGCAAGAGAAATTCCTCGGGCAATAAAATGATGTAATTTTACTCAGAACCTAGACCAAATGTCTCTTTATGTTTGTAGAAATAAACTACAGAATAAAGAATAAAATATTGCTTTAAAATATAAACAGCATTTGGAACCATTGGTAAGGATGTTTATTAAAATTTGCTTTTGAAAACATTACTTCTGTACTTGTAGACGTACTTTGCAAAAATTTGAAAATGTAGAAGTAATAATTTACTTGCAAAGCTTTTCTATAATTTTCTGTACTACTACATCTTTCTCCTATCACATTTGTTCTTTCAGTCTGGAGATTTTAAAGGATCCTAAAGGTGCTAGACATCTGACCTAAGTGGATTTTGACAACCAATACCCTTATGATTATTCCAGCTCCCAGCAAGAAGATTTCTGAAACTAAAAGACTTACCAAAACATATGCAGGATTGAATCCTGGTTGCTTTGCTCACAGGGGTTGTCTCAGTGCAGCTAATGGGACACCTTGTCAGAGTATGACAAGAAAGTCTTGGCCTGCAGAGAAGAAAAATTTCATATTTCTGTGCTAGAAAACAAATAAAAATAATTTTTATGTCTATTGGAAGAGGTAGTTTACTAGCCCTCTTACATAAACATAAACAATATATTTCAGTGTATTCCAGCTCTTGATTGTCTCTTTTTTCATTAGGCTATTCACAATACTTTTTAGGTCCTTTCAGGATCACATTATGTTCGAATTTGTATTTAAAATTTTTTTGTTGCAGAATTTGAAATTGTATCTCTGCTTGCTATGACAAAATTGGAAGGGGATAGCTGAGGAGGAGTGGGATCACGTTAAGGAAATCTCCCAAATGTCCACATAAGGCAATGTTATTGAGTCATGAAACCACTAGACCACAAGGAGAAAAAAACATGGTGTAACTTCAATCCCAGCTTTTTAGTTTATTCAAATGAAGGACCCTCAAATGGTTTAGTTAGGAATTAAGTTAATTGGGTTTGGTGTAAGGTTGGTGTACTTCCTGCTGGAAAGTTTCCCATATTTCCTCAGTATAAGTAGCGGCTGGACTCCCATGTCACCCTGTTAGCCCAGACTTTAATTAGTTCTGGCATTCGCCTCATAATGATAAATGCTGAGATGATGAATGGAAATGCAAATGAGTGTGAAGTGGCTCAGCCATCAGTGCTGAATATCATTAATACCTTCCTACTGTTAAATCGATCAATGTCATCCCAAGATCCCTCTGTTCAGCGGGTGCAGATGGCTGTCCGCCAGAATGCCTTCCATTATATTGGCAGTGAAAACTTTGTGGGTTTTTCCTCCCCATATGCTTTTATTCATCTTTTGCTGAATATTTGTTTGGCAACTAGAACTCTAATATATTTCCAGCTGAGATGATAACTATTTAGGGTCAATAAGCGAGTAGCTAATTTAGAGCAAAATAAATATGAATATGGATCTCTTCTCACATCAGGAGAGGAGTAGCAAGTGCACTTTCAATAAATTGGAGAGGAATAGAATTTTTCACAATACAAATTTCATGTGGTATCAATGAAAGATAAAAAATAGGATGCAAAGTTGTTTATTCATTTCTCAGGCATGTTACATCTTTGTATTTTACAAGTTTCTGGGTTTGGCATCGTGTCGACAGAATTCAGTTTCGTAAGAATCAAAGGGTTGGATAATGTTCAACATGAAGTGTTAATATCTGAAACATTTTTTTTGTGAATATGAAGAACAAACCTTGAAAGCATTGGGAATAATTGTTTCATGAGTTAGGTTGCACTTTTGTGCAGCGAGTTTCAGCATCATCCACAAGGATGTGCATTAGCCTAGTGGGGTTAGTCTTCATAGGGAAGCTTTCCAGTCTATGCATACACACATGTTTTTTGAGGAAGTTTTTCTGCACATCTAAACTTAGGACCTAACTCTCAAGCTTCCTTCATGGATGCTTCTCTGCTTAGCACAGAGGGAGTATGGGGATTAGCCTTCGTGAATATTCACTTCTCCATATAGTTCACAACTTTCTAACATCCTCAGACAGTAGAGTCAAGAGTGCTTTATTATGTTAAATCAGGAAATAATGTTTCATCCATAGAAAGTGCAAATAACCACCTTTCATGAAGGTGTCAGGAGGCTACTGAGAGGCTAAATTCACTACAGTGTATCAGCCTGGACTCTATTCTCTTATAGCTCGTGTTTAGCCATATGTGATAACAGCCAAACCATATCATTTTCACACAGTAATCTGTGTAATCAAATCTCCAATTGTCTATGAATCCACTCATCTGTGGCTTTGGAAAGACTGAGGAAAAACATTCTGTGGTGTGTACACCCTGTACACTGTAATGCCTAGGTGAAAAGTGTACTGGTCCTTCCATCCCCTCTTCTTCTCATAAATAACACATTACATCTTTCATTTCCCTTCCTAAACCCTCTCATTCTGTCCTCTCAGTAGGTTGGACACTCTCCAGTGGATTGAGAACTTACTGGAACTGGTCCAAGCATAAATCACTCATTATCAGGTTCTATTCTTTATATAAATGAAACTGCCTCTTTTTTTTTCTAGATGACTATATTCCACAAAGTAATTTCTATAAATCACCTTTGCATTTACCCACTGAATTTGTTTAGTAATGGGGTTATTCTCTCATCTTAAGTTAAATATTTTCTTATATTAGTCTAATAAAACTGAAAAATAAAATCGGACAAAATATTTTGTTCCTTTGGAGTCTATTACAGCTTTGGCATCTATGTTAGAGTAGCACTGGCCAATTTCAGTAACATCAGGAACATAAGGAAATAAATTAGACATTTTAATTATGAGATTATATCACTTTGATAGGATGGCTAGGGAAAAACCAGAACAAATTCTAATAACAAAACAACAATTTAAACAGAACATATCGCGTTATTTCTGTTTTATTTTTTCTATGTTTTAATGTTTAAAAAATTATAATAATACCACATGCAATGAAGCTGCTACACTGACTTATGAAATGAATATGAACTTTAATGATCCTTTTCCTTACAGTCAACATTTTCATAATCTGAGATTGAAAGTTAAACATACTGCTCACTTTGTTTTGAAAAAGAATAGAACAATTCTGTGAAAAAAGTGCTAATGCTTCATATCCATACAATATACAACCACAAGCAGATTCCAGGAATTATGTCAATCAAAAGATAGAGAGTTAGCTACACTTCTTTTAGTAGTGCAGACATAAATTTTTATGTCATTGAGTTCTTGCTTATACTGTTAGGAAAACCATTTTATAATAGCAATTCCCTTCTTTTTCTGAATTATTTCTATTCTTGTTACATATTAATTTTCTATAATACCAGATGTGTATATAGTACTTTAAAGAACAGTGGGGACAAAAAAGGGGCAGGGGGAGGATTGTGCCCAAAAGAGACTCAATGTGAAGTGAAATTAAATGAGGTCTGAAGCACAGAGATTAATGTGAGAAGTATGTGACAGAGATTTCATCAGAAGGCCATCAGCAAAGGCTGTGTCAGTAATGTGACTTCAGAAGGGTTTTGGATTCCAAGGCACCCTCAGAGCACCACAGTCACATACCATCCTCCAGGCTTCTTGTTTTACCCATCCAAAAACACTTACCAAATGTTCCTTAAAGTAGCTCTCATACAGTTTGAGCTGAAGGTCGTCCACACACAGCCCAACTGTGCTGGCTTTGCTTGCTCTACTGCCTCTTCTCACACTGATGTCCTCATAAACTCTGCTTGCCATCTCACGTCTCATATGATGAGAATCTATGATTAGTCAGAGCTTGTTGTTTTGAACAGACTTCCTCTCTCTATTTCTTGGATTCTCCATTTCAACTGACAGCTCATCTTGAAATGCATCTTTCAGACCCAATTAGATGTTTTCAATTATCTGTTCCTGTGTTATTGCACAACTACTAATGGATTTCTGTAATCATATTATACTATTTAATACACATGTCTTAATTATCTATCTTTCTACGTGGTAACAAATTTTTACAGAGCATGTCCCAACCCAGTCAAATCAGGTGGAGATTTTGACATTAGCTTCACTGGAAACAAAATTAGTTTCTGCAATTTTCTTTTTAATTACCATCCATACTGCAAGGCCACTATGTTGGTCATACCCATTGGTTTGCCCTTTATACTCAGTGGAGGTATGTGCAAAGGGAGATATGCAGAATGCATAAAGGTAGAAGATCATGTCCCTGAGAAAATACATGTCTACTATACATCAAGCTGATAGTATTATCCTAGGCTGCACTACTTTTCATTATAAAAGGCTGCTTTCAGCTATCTACTCATTTAAGAAATCTGAACCATTGGGTGCATGTCTACAGCTGCACAGGCACATGTGCACTTTTTCATGCACACGTGTGGGTAAAGCTTCACATATAAATGTTTTCTCTCTATAGCTAAAAAAAGCCATCAGGGTGTCTGAAAATAGGGACAGACACTAGGAGACTGATCAAAGAGAAAGACTGGGGATGAATAAAAACGAAGTACTAAAAACAGGATTAGTTCTGCAGTGAAGGACAGTGAAGTAAAGCATAAAGCTTGCTAAAGTCTGAGAAAGTTAGAAACAGAAGAGCTCTTTCTGGCCAGGGTAGAGGAGAAGAAATATTCCCATCAGATGCTGGGTCCCAGGGCATCAGCCATGTCTTGAAGGTCAAAAACAGTTCTGCGAAAGCCCTTGGCAAACTACAGGCCTCATTTACTTCTGAGAACATCTCTGCAAAAGACAAAGCCTTGCTACTGCTGTCACAGTCAGTGGTCATATGAGATATGACAGAGATTTGTGCAGTGGTCTAAAAGGTTTTAGTTCAGCTAATGACAGACATAAGATCTAAGTCTTAATTCACTGTAAAGATCCAGGAAGTCCAAAATATGTGAAACCCAGAAAAGCCAGGCAAAAGCAGAACCTATGTAAAGTCAAGGTCTCCATGCATGAACAACCTTATCTGAACCCCAGTTTGTGTGATACAGAGTAGTTGGTGGATCAGAGAAGATTATAGGAAGTTTTGTGGTTACAGCAGTCTTGGAGAACTGGATTAAACCTTGCCTCTTGTCATACCTGTCCTTAATGAGGCTGGTCTAGTCATTTCAAACAAACTTTTTGTAGGTGGTTACTAATTATATACTGTTCATTTTATGGGTCTCTGATTTGCAAAAATGCTGGATATTCCCATTTACATTGGTAAGACCTGTTCTCTGAGTTAGTAGGGAGCTAGAGAACAGCAAGCACATACATAGAAACTAGGCCATATGTATACAAACAGACAAACAAACCTGGAATTAGTCCAGGTGAACTATCAAGCTCCTGAAGCTGCCATGAACATAAAAAGGGATGATTTTTTCACAGCTTCCTGCTGTTGTCTTTTGCTGACCAGTCTGAATATCCACTCTGAAGTTCCACTAACTGGGAAAAAGCTACAAACCTCAGACTGCAGATCCCAAAGCGAAGTTCAAATTCATGCCCCTACATCAATGTTTGGGTGGCCTTCCAACATGTCTCTGAGAATGAGGAGTCAATCTATGCTTCTATCATTAATGTTTCTACATCTCAGCTTTTTCTGTTAAAGAAAACAAACAAACAAACAAAAACCAACAGAAAAAGCTACACTATGTTACTCTGCACTGCTTTTTTGATACTGTTTGCTATATACTTTCATATTACAATGATGACCAGAATATATCATCACAAAATTACCATTTCTCTCATGTGGGCAAGGTTTAGACAACACTCAGTAAACATGTCATGAGCCTTCATTAAGTAACAAGCATGAAAAGAAACACTGAGGAGCTCCTGCTTTTGGTAATGTCCATCCATCCCGTGAGTTGAATCACAGAAAAACAGAATGTGATCATGTAAGTAAAGACTGCATCACATCCTGCAAAACAGACAACCACATCTCCAGATTTTTAATATCTAAAAGATTGGCAACCAACTTGGTGTTCTTCTCATTGTGACTTTCTATACATTATGGATGCTGGAGGGAAGAGACAGTGAGCAGTATTCTGTTTTCAAGCACTATTGATAATATGAAAGATTTAATGTTCAGATACAAAAGCTACTCTACAGGGATCAATTTGTTAATGTCAGATTTACAGATTTATACTAGTATAAATACAGCATGGTTGCACTGAGATCAAAATGCTCTTAATTTACATAGGTGTCATTTGTAGTTCAGTTTTGTCCTTAATCTTGTGTTTTTCTTTAGTCATTGTAATTTTACAGAAGTGTGTCATAACTCAGAGGGAAATTTTCAGGAATAGAACATCATGCACTGGAATGGCGTTTGCATATACACTGGGAGATTTTAAATACATATGAAGAATTAATTAATTTGAAACTGACTGAGAATTCTGACAGCATAATTAAAATAAAACACAATTGTGAAGGAAGCCTAAAGGAAAGCAGGACAAGGAGAAGGCACAGAAAGGTGGAGGCAGTTGAATTAACAAAGAAATAAAAAAACCTCTAATCACAAACAAAGTGAAGAATACCTCTTGCGTTCTCATTGTTACAGACAGATGTCTAAGCTGACTGTTTTCCTGAATCAACTTTACTCAACACCTGTGAGCATGTGATTAATTTAACCGGAGTACACAGTGTACTTTTCTTTCAGTCAAAAAAAAAAATGTTGACCTCTGGTATTGTGAAAGAAAGACAATCAGCTAACCTAATAGGCCTTTATTTGCTAATCAAACCTCTCATTAACAATTAATTGGATCAAAAGTTCGCTGGCCATTATTGCTGTGTCAGTTCGACTCTGAGGGCCTCAGAGGATGAAACTAAATGAGCTGGTCAGGTTATAAATAATTTCCAGTGGCTACTCCTCTTACCTCGGGCTGTTCAGGTAGAGGTCAATGTCCTGCCTACTGCAGGCAGAAAAGACTGTTGCTGCGACAAGCAAGAGGCATTCTTCCTTTTCTGAGACATTCATTTAGGCTTAGTAATTTAAACCTTTGTAAAAAGCCACAGTATAAAAAGCATCTCTGTACTGCAGTGTTTCTGCATGTACTTGCTTATCATGACTGAATCAAAGCAACATTTCAGATTGCTTAAAGCCTTTCAGAAATGAAAGAAGCCAGGAGTTGCTTTAATCAGAAAATCTGCTTCTTAAAGAAACCCTGCAGAGACACCTTTATGGCAATATAATTATTTGTTTCTATTCTTAACCTAATAATACAGGTAGTGACTGACAGAGTTCAAATACTGCTCATCAAATAACATGAAAGGACCTGTCAGAAATGAATGAAGATACAGATGAGAATAAAGTGAACAGGATTTGGTCCAAAATATGTGCAATGCCACATTTAAGAGCTGGTTTCTCTTTTTCCAGTTAAAAAAAAATAAATAAATTTCATCTTTCTGGCTTCCCTTTAGACAAAAAGTGACAACCAGGTACATCAACTCTTAACATACACATATTACAAGTCAATTTTAGGAAGGAGGGCAATGTGGTCTGGGGCAGGCCAAGTTACAAAGGTCCTGTGTGGTGAACTCCAATATGATGACAAGACTATTTGTTCATTATAATTTGAATTAAAAGAGCAAAGTAGAAGGAGGGGGAATCCATCCAGGGCCATTCCAAGGATCAGACAATAAAAAAGAGTGACATAAAATATGCGCATATGGTGGTGGGAGGGAGGAAGGAATCTGGAAAAATAATGATGTTGAAATGAAGTGCAATGCAAGAATTTATGGGTTTCCACATAGGATGGGAAAGTTGCAGAAATGTAGGGCTTCTTACATTGGTTAATCAAAAGGAAGAGCTATACTATTAAAAAAAAAAAAAAGTGAGCTATTTAAAGGAAGAGTCTTAAGACGTGATAAGTGATTTTAATGTGATCTTATGTATACAGTAAGGTTATCCAGACCAAATAAGGGAGCTGAATATATAGAGAAGCTGAACAGTTGCTTGCAAAAGCAATACCTAATGGCTGAAGCTGTCGCCTAGAATAGACGCAAAATCTGAAAAGAGAGTGGGACAGGAAAGGACAACAGAAGAGAGATGGTCACTCACTGATTATATGTAACAGTAACTCCAGATGCTGCACAAAGGCATGTGTACATGGGTTTTTTTCAGGCAAATGAAATGATCTAACAGGCCAGAAGGCATGTAGATGTGGTTAGGTCAGCATGACATTAACATATATATACAGCTTTGGCGGGGCTTGGGAACAAAAGCCGAGCTCTCGTCTGCTTGAAGCATGGACAGAGGGAGGTCAAAAAAGATTGATAGCTCTGAGTAGCTGAGACTTGGAAACTTTGAGTGCATAATAATGTTCTTAGGGACCTCTAGAAACTGGAGATTGTAGTTCCGGATACAACTACTGCTATGACACACTCCCACTGCTGCAACAGGCTATGTCCACAGTAAACCTCTGATTCACAACCCCTGTGTGGGGGGAAAAAACAAATGAACAAACTTCTCTGTGCCTTCAGACACAGAAATGCTCAGTTGCTCGCTGAGCTACATACCACCACTTGCAACTGGCTTTAACAAAAGCAAAAAGGTATGGGGAGAAGAGGTTGACTCAGTACCTTGAGAATGGGATCCCAGGTCTGGAGAAGAGCCAGGAGAAGGAAACATTGACCCCAGAGTCACCCTTCCTTATGAATTTTGCAGTTTAGTGAAAGATGCACTGGTCAGGCAGGATTTGGCTAACTCTGACAGGATTAAATATACATAATTCCATTTCAGTGACAGGCTGCTTGTTGTCAGGCATATGTATCAAATATGACGTAGCTGTATTTGGAGATACTTTATCCATTTAGTAATGCATATTATGATATATATACATATTTCCTTCCTGATTATTTATTTTCAATACATTAGCAAAGATGTTTCCCAAAGGGCTGAAAAGGGGGCCTGGGAACCGGATAAAACCATTCTCTGGGCTTAAATTTTTAATATTAAAATGCATTGAGATTTGCTATACACTTGCTCAAGATGTATTGCCCCAAGCAAAACAGTGTTTTATAGATGGACATGCAATTTTACTGCTTTCAGCTGAGGGTCACATTTGTTTTAGTGGCTTTGGGATGTGCAAAATAATGAATGACAAGTATAAATAAGCATTCTATATTTGCAAAAAAACCCCCAGTATTGAAGTCTTTTTTATATGTATACATATACGCTCATAAACACATATCACACCCCTTTATGTTGAAACAGATCTTGAAGAAGCACAATTCATGTAAAAAAAAAAAACCTATATTGTTATTTTTATTATACAAGACTGCATCTTAGATACTCTGGGTGAATCCAGCCACATTCTTTCCACTGACAAAATGCAATATTCTTAATCTAAATCATGCCAAGACTAAGCCCTAACCTTCCTACTCTCCTACAAAGAAGAGACATCTGTTTCAGTTGGAGCATAGCTGAAATGAGTGTAAGAGGAAGTTACATTAGATCACTTCTGTCTTCCTAATTTTAAATGACAACAGTATTTGAACCATACTTCATTAAATATTCCTGAACACGTTCTAGCTCTACAACCCACTTTCATCAAGACGTGCAGTGAGACTCATGTGAAAATCTTTTTCTTTGAATACATAATGTAAGATTACTAATCATGCATTAATATCATGTATTGATTTTAAATTATTCCTAAGGGGGAAAGAAAAGTGATTCTAACAATTCCATTGGTTTTATAAACATTTTAGCTAAGGTTATGTTATAAAACTAACTTAATTCACATTAAACCCGCATTTTATCTCATGCAACTGTGTATAAAAAAAAAAAAATCTGTTTCAGTGATGTGACAGTACATTTGCTTCAATATGAAAATTACTTCTTCGTGGTTTGTAGGAAGACCCTTTTCCAGACTTGAGTGACTAGGGGTTTTTGGAGTTATGTACATGAAAACAATGTTGAGAGGAGGTGGTGGTAAAATCATGAGAATTTAGCCAAGGTAAGCATCCTAACTGCAGATAAAATTAAGATTATGTAACATTATCCTTAAATTCATCTTGGTTGTGTTAATAGGGAAGCAGGGGAAATACAGGTATGTACAGATAAGTAGGGCAACCATTTGTCTAATATTGAGTTTTCTGCTCAGAAGCATTGGGGAAAATTACAAGAAGGAAAAATAAGACAATAGATAGAAAATTAAAGGTTGTTTTTCTTCTGAGAGCTGAAATAAAACAAGCACTTCTTAATATCATGAAATTAAATGAAAATTTGAATTAATGGTTCAAAACTGTGGATTACTTTTTCTGATCTATTCACTAAAAATAAAAAGAAAATTAACATTAAGAAGTTTTTAAATCTACCTAGAAAAAGAAATAATTTCTTCTCAATGATAGGGAGCTAGCCTATTGTATACATTAATATGTTAAAGAAAATTTTCCTGTTTATGAGTTGTTGCCTTGAGCTGGGTTTAGGTAGATAGTGTGATTACTGGGAAGGTATGAATGAAAACATGCATCTGTAGGTGAGTTTGTTTCAGAAATAATTTGGAGCAAGACAGGGAAAGTGCAGTTGCATTGTCTGACCTTTTTCTAATGTCTCTTCTGGCGAAGACAGAATTTGGAAATTTTGTTCACTTGCCCCCTTTTTCTTGGTCATAGTCATTGCTCTGGTGATCAGGTGGGATGATACAGGTTTTGCTACAGTAGCCCTACATTGCCTGAGGACATTTTCAACCCAAGTTATCGAGCTTTAAAACAGCACTGCATTACTGGTGCGGAAAAAAGAAGCAGCGCCATAGGGCTAGAATGTTATCTGTGTGGTTTGTTGTCACTTCTACAGTAACAGACTGTAGAACTTGGCTTTATATATTGAGCGATACTTCCTCAAATCATGTATATCAGTGAAGCTTTAGCAAAGACAAGTGATCCATACTCAAGTGATGCCATTCAGAGGGACCTTGACAGGCTTGAGAAGTGGGCCCATGAAAACCTCATGAAATTCAACAAGTGCAAGGTCTTACACATGGATTGAGGCAATCCCAAGCACAAACATAGTTTGGGTGTTGAGTGGATCGAGAGCAGCCCTGTGGAGAAGGACTTGGGGGTATTAGTGGATCATAAACTGAATATGACACAACAATGTGCACTTGCAGCCCAGAAAGCCAACCGCACTCTGAGCTGCATCAACAGACGTGTGGCCAGCAGGTCGAGGGAGGTGATTCTGTCCCTCTACTCCACTCTTGTGAAACTCCACCTGGATTACTGTGTCCAACTCTGGGCCCCCCAAACGTAAGAAGGACACGAACCTGTTCTAGTGGGTCCAGAGAAGGGCCAGAAAGATGATCAGGAGGATGGAGCACCTCCGTTATGAGGACAGGCTGAGAGAGTTAGGGTTGTTCAGCCTGGAGAAGAGAAGGCTCTGGGGAGACCTTATAGCGGCCTTCCAGTACTTAAAGGGGGCCTACAGGAAAGGTGGGGAGGGACTCTTTATCAGGGAGTGTAGGGATAGGGCAAAACAGAAAGAGGGTAGATTTAGATCAGATCTAAGGAAGAAATTATTTCCTGTAGGGGTGGTGAGACCCTGGAACAGGTTGCCCAGAGAAGTTTTGGATGCCCCATCCCTGGAAGTGTTTAAGGACAGGTTGGACGGAGCTTTAAGCAACATGATCTAGTGGAAGGTCTCCCTGCCAGTGGCAGGGAGGTTGGAACTAGATGATCTTTAAAGATCCCTTCCAACCCAAACTATTCTATGATTCAATGCTTTAGAACCTCTAAAGATCCAGATATCAACTTGCAAAGTTAATAACAGGCTTCTCTTTTCCTAAACTGTAGACAGGCAAACATTTTCCAATGTAGATTATAATTTTGGCTATCTTAAATATTGAGAAGTTATAATGTGATGCTTTTCCCCAGATTTTCTATGGTAAGTAGAACCTCTAACTAGCTGAAATACTTGTTACAACCTTGTTGATATCATTAACATTGATGTAAATGTTATTAATTGAAGTATTCCCAAATCAAAAAAGATAATTAGAACTTGAAAAATAGTTTTAGTAAGTTTTTGTGGTTTTGTTTTCATTTATGTTTTTATTTCATTCAGTCTTGCCAAGGACACCTAGCAGGAAAATACTGGTGTTTATGTAAAAGTGCATCGTCATTTCCTCTGGAACACAGAGATTTCACATGGTATGCTCCAATTTCCATGAATTTCAGCACGTACTGGTTATACAGGTAGTTATATTCAATATGAGGCTCCTCCCTCAATCACCATAAACATATTTCAACTTAGCTATATGTCTTTCTATCTGTCCTGTTAATAGTAATGTGACAGTTGCTTGCTCTAAGGAAATATTTACACTGTAGAAGTAATGTACTAATTTACAAGGTCCTTATTAAAAACAAATAAGAAATCCTTCCAACTGCATAATGAGAGGTGAAATGGGACAAACTTTTCTGCCCTGTTTGGCCCTGTCATTCTAGAAACCTGCAACATCTCCTGATTAGTCATTCACTAGCTGCAGAAGGGAGAGGTGAGGCAGAACTGTAATTTAAGAGGAGTGCTTTGTAATTAATTCATATCTATTTTTCACTCTGCTGTGTTTTTTCTTCTTCAAACAGCAACAGAATAAAGTGTTAGAAATATAAACAAGTCTGAAGACAAGGGATGTGGCTCTCGTTTCAATTTGAGGGTCACTTCAAGATATCTTTTCATCTGTCTTCTGCCTTAGAACTGATCTTTTTGTTAGTGTCTTCTCTTGTACAGGAGTTACAGAAGGAGAGGAAGACAGACCAGGATTTCCCAGCATTTTTCAGTGCACATCAAGTAAAATTTCCTTGATATCATCAGACAGCTAAAGCATAAGGAAACCCTGTTCAAAAGGGAAAAACTGAACACATTTACAAAATTCAGGATCACATCAATGGTAAATGTTTTGGAACTCTTTTCTAAGCAGAAACATTTGGGGTACTCATGCCTGGAGGCTTCCTTAAGACATATACAACGAGAAGTCTTGGATACCTGCCCAGGCATTCTGTGCCAAAGTCATGTCTGGCAGTCCTTACAGTGGAGATTACAGTTAAATGTGAACTGATTCACATTACTTTCTATTTTACAGTTCTGACAGATGGAAACAGATACCAAAGAAGAGTCCAAATCTCTCCACATGTTGATCCATCTCACTCATCATGCTCTGTATATTGCATTCAAATTGGAGACCTATTCTACAGACATGAATTGGGAAATCTTTTATGCTAGGAAGGAAACAAAATCAAACACACACAAGAAGATACTGTCAGTGATATCTGTGCTCTGTTCTTGATCTAGTGAAAAGGACAAGATGTAGATTTGCAGTTCTTAACAAGACAGTTTATTCAGAACAAGTTGAAGGAAAGTTAGGTTAGTGCTACAGGTGCATTGGCTGGACATGGCCTTTGGGAGGTTTCTATAAGAAAAAAAACGAATGTAACTATCTCTACTGGGGGTGTTGAAATGCAGTGCTAATGTGGAGGCTATGTTGCCTGAATGTTGCTTCTGCATTTTTGACACACAGACTGTTTCAGAAGCATGGTTCAGAGACCTGCCATGAGGAAACATATGTAGTCAGAATTCCACTACTGATGGATGCTACAGGATGAAGTAGGATGAATGGAGCCTGAAATTCATGACACTTTCCAGTGTGTTACTTGGATTCATGACAATGCTTTCTGGATTTCTTATTTCATTCTGACCTTAAATGAAGAATTACTGGGCCTTGTCAGAGTCTAGAAGATAAAGCAAGAAAAGCAGCATCAGCATGACAAAGATTTTTTTTCTGGAGGAGTTCTGTTAAAAAACAACAAACAAACACAAGGTCTCTGAAAATACAGAAAACAGAAATAACTCATGTAGAAAAAGAGGAATGAAGATTAAAAAGAAGGGACTTTTCATGTTGGTTTCTTAAGAAGATAAAGTTTATGTTTGTTATGAACTGCCTGCCTTCCCCCGTTATCTGTTTCACCCACTGAGAGACAGAAAGATATCTCAGAGATAGTGTTTGGACAAGTTTCATGAAAATCTGTCACTAAACATGGGGGAAAGACTCAAGGGAATAGCCTGCAGAAGGAAAGACTGAATCCTGAGCTCAGCGTTACTTGTTCTTCTTTGGCCAGCAGGCAGACAGGGTGCACACAGAGGCTGGGCAGCCAGCGCACCCACAGTTTGGTACTAGCCAGGGCATATGCTGCCCCTTTTTCAGCTGGTGGTTATAAACAGGGAGACCTGGGGTTTCAGTGCAGGGTTTGGTAGGAGGGAAATAAGAGACATCTCAGGAAATCATGAGAGGCAGCATGGGATACAAATCTTTGAAAGTGGGGTTTTGCTACCTCTGTTGCTGGGGGAATGACTTACTAAAACATGTATGCAAAAGCTGTAGAGGGAATTTCATGGCAACACTACTGATGATGACCAATAAAGAGCCTGCACTATTTTTCCGCTATGATGGGGGAAAAGGCTCTTTCCACTCTAAGAATCACATTTCTCTCAATAACTAGATGCAATAGATTAGAAAAGACTGTTTGAAATACTTAAAAGTAGTGTGCACTCTTTAAAAGCATATTATGTAAATGTTGTTAATTTCACTTTAAAAATCAAAAGGAAGGTAGAAGTATATTTGAATGTGAGGGTGGTGCTATCCATGATCTGAATTTTAATAACACTCTCTTGAAGCTCTCAGGAATTGTTTTCCATTAAGGGTGAGAAATTCAGAAATAAGGGAGTGGCTGACAAATATTTTGTTCACAAACAATGCTCTCTAATAGTGGCAGTAGTAATCATGTTAAGTGTTTCAAATCCAGAGACTCAAGAGAACTAACACGAGAGAGCTTTGCAGTCTGTGAATCAGGCAGAGGATGGAGCAAACAAGAAAGATTAAAATCAGTATATTAAAGAGGGCAAAACCTGGCTGGAGAGATCTGGGTTGTTTAATCAACTGGCATCAAATTTTCAAAACCAGCCTAAATGATAGTAATGGAGATAAGAGAGGACACGGAGTTTGTGGTTGTTCTCTAATCTGAGTGCTTCACCAGCTGTGTGGATATGAACAGTACCACAGTATATTCATGCATAAGACTTCCATTGTTGCAAAGAGTGTGCTCAGAAATGACAATCAAAATTAAGCTTTTAAAAAATGAAAACTAAAATTGAAGACCTCAGTTGGAGAACTGTGGATTTTTATTTTGCTTGTTTGTTTTCAAATATTTGTTTTGAAGAATTGTAAGAATGAAAAAGAAATAATTTCATATCAGGATGGAATTTATACTTCAGAGATTTTTAAGGTCAGCTGAGCCTTCCCAAACAAACTAGAAAATTATTTTTAATTCTTCACCTTTTTAGATGTGTCTTTTCCTTGGTATGAAAATTTAAAAAAATAAAATGTCCTGAAGTAGAAAAAAGAAAACCACATTCCATTAAAAGAAGTCAAAATTAAGTATCTCAGATATTTTGCCTTCTCTGTTATTTTCTTAACTACTCAGTATTTTGACTGCAAATCATGAACATTTCAATTTCTGCCAAACTGCATTTTTAACAGTTAATCCACTTAGAGATATTCAGACACTTTTGTATATCATAACAGAGTTGCCCCGTCAGATTAACCTATTACTCTTAGGTTATGATGATGTTTCTAAAATTTTGTCTATCCATAACCAGATGTCTTATGATTTATATCTCTCCACAAGAATATTTGCAGTAGGAGATAAATGGAACACTAATGTTCCGTCTGTGGCTAATATAAAAATAAATAATGCAGCTAAGGGAACAGAAAGTTATGCAGATTGTGTTATACAAGTAATTACTGAAGAAATGCACGGTTTAATGTAAAAAAAGTTCAAAAATTTGAATTATGAGAAACTCATGTCATACTGAAAGATTGGCATCAAGGGGAGATAAAGATTTTTGGAATCATGCATAAGATACAAGGCTGGATATTTGATGCTATCATTAACTACAACAGAAGGAAATGATCCTTTACTAATAGACATACGTTGATTTAACAAGGTACTGCTGAAGATGGAGCACAGTATACCATGTGTTAGAACTATTGGCTACACTAAAAAACACCAAGAATAATCCTGGCAGAAAAAACTCTTAAGAGGGTCTTTTTCTATGCTAAAATCTCCTAGAATTCATTATAGAAGAACAGTGGGAGAACACTGTAATTTCTCCAGTAGAAGCAAAACCATGCACTGCACCAGTTGTGTGAGTGATGATTACTGACAGATATAAGGCCCCTGATCTTTCAGTTTGAAACACATAATTACTCAATGCTGGGAACTTCGTACATATCCTCTAAATTGGTAGGAATGTAAAAATTTTTAAAATTGCCTTCTTATCATGAACCAGTATTCAAAACAGATTGCAAAGTATTTTTTATGGCAAGGGTACATATACATGTAGTGGAGTCTGAAAGACAATATGAAAAAGGAAACTAGTGACCCTGCTGTACTTCAAGGAAAAATGGGTCTGTTTTTTCAAATATGTTTGACAGCAGCTGTTCAGATCTTACAGTTAACCTTTATTTTGAGATTTTAAAAACATGATTTTGAACAGAAGAAGTAATACAGTGTTACTAGTAAAAGGGAAAACGTACTTTAACTTTCATATACCCACTGTGTAATTGATTAAATAAAGGCTTGAAGATATAACCCATAAACTGAACTTTGAAAAACTTTGAACCTAAAGTAATTTTTCTTTTTGCCATATTGTAAGGATGTATGCATGATTTAGTGAGGAACTTTGTTTTTTATACTGAATTTTTTTATATGGTTCTTGATCAAGAGTTTCAAAATTGTTTCAAAATATTGACTTAAAATATCAAATTTGATTTTTTTAATTAGTCTTTTCACACAATTCAGACCATCCAAAACTAACTCATATAAAACATAAACCAGAATTAAGCTATGCAAATTACACACACTAAATAATGAGTTATATAAAAAAAATCATTAGTCTCATCCTCTTTATTTGAGAGAAAATGAAAAAATGGTACTTCTTCTGAAGTCAATTATAGAGGTCATAATCAGACAACAAGGAGGAAAGAGCAAAAGAAATCATGAGTAGAAGACAGTGTGAGCCAGGAAGTCCAACTTTTCAAGTGGAGAAGATCCCATATCTCTCAAGAAGAAGCTTGAGAATTATCTGCCACTTTCTGATTTGAGTGGCCAAGCATCTATCCCATGTCCAGCATTGACTCAGCTCCATGTCCTATGAGAGAAGAGACTCTGTGTGTGAGTCTGATCTTACATCTGGAGGTACAGCTACTCTTCCCTGAGTTGCAAGACCTAGGGGCATATGCCCATATTGCTGAGACTTGATAGGGGAGTTGTTGATGGGAAAGAAAGGATCAGGCTACGGGCCCAGAATACTTCTGTCAGGCCCACAGGTCACCGACAGGCCAGCCCTGTTCTAAACCACTGAAAATAGGAATATTGTCTATCGTACGTTCTCAACAGGTGAGCAGTATAGAGGAAGGTCAACCAGCCACAACTGACCCTCCAACTCTCTTTAGAATAGCAGATATGGAAAGCAACTGTTAGGCAGGTAAAGGTCAACACTGACAAACCCATATCTTCAAGTTTATCCCAAGGTGTTCCCAAATCATCAGTTAAACCTTGCTTTGATATCACTTCATTTATACCGATCTTGTTCTTGATCAGTTATTGCATGTTGGGAGATCAAATTCAATCATGTAGAGAACTGCAATGATGAGTTCAGGTTTCAAAGAGTTGATATCCTCCCCTGTCTGTTGTTCAAAGAACTTCACCAGCTTCATTGCCCTTCTTTGGACACGCTTGAGTAAAATCAAGAATTACTCGAGCGTGTCCAGAGAAGGGCAACGAAGCTGGTTAAGGGTCTGGAGCACATGTCGTACGAGGAGCAGCTGAGGGAACTGGGATTGTTTAGTCTGGAGAAGAGGAGGCTGAGGGGAGACCTCATCGCCCTCTACAACTACCTGAAAGGAGGTTGCAGAGAGATGGGGATGAGTCTCTTTAACCAAGTAATAAGCGATAGGACAAGAGTGAATGGCCTCAAGTTGCACCAGGGAAGGTTTAGTCTAGATATTAGGAAGCATTTCTTTACAGAACGGGTTGTTAGGCGTTGAAATGGGCTGCCCAGGGAGGTGGAGGAGTCCCCATCCCTGGAAGTGTTTAAGAGTAGGGTCGACATAGCGCTTAGGGATATGTTGTAGTTGGGATCTGTCAGTGCTAGGTTAATGGTTGGACTGGATGATCTTCAAGGTCTTTTCTAACCTAGACGATTCTGTGATTCTGTGATCATTTTTTATTGTGACCAAATTTTAACAATACTTGTGGGTATCTATTTGTTGGTATTTTGCAGTGAAATAATTAAGACTTGTCCAGTACAAGGGAAGAGGTTGGACTATCTTCAGGATTCTGAGAATTTGTTTGCTGAGTTGCCTTACATAAATCTGGCAAGTGGCTGAAAGACTGCCCTTGACATGATTCTGTCATAGTTACCTTCTGATACATGTGAGAGTGATACCTGCTCTGAACACACTTTCTGAAGCAGACTTAATTATTGTGTGTTATATCCAGAAATGGTCTAACTCTTGAGGAATTCTCTGGCCAGAAAACTGAGAAAATACACAAGGCAGTCAAATCATCTGACATTGTTATCAAGTGCTTGCTTTTTCAATATCCAGTCCACTGCAGAAGTCTGCAAAGGGAAGACCCACTACTTCTCAGAAGTGGATTTAAGTTTCTTCATTCTGATGTAGGATGTTTTCTAAGCATTTATGCAGTAGTTTAGTCACAAGGAAGAATATGTGTGGCTGGTCTTGCTGTTGATGAAGGGTATAGTGACAAACTGGCCTAATCAGAGGTTCATACACGTCTGAGACCAGATGTACATTTCACCTTCACAGCTATCTCCCAGTGTCTTGGTCACTCCAACAAACAGCTCTGGCACTGCCTTTTGGCAAAGAGGAACTAAATCAGCATCATTCACCTTGGAACAGCCGCAAACTCCTTGAATCTCATGCGTTTTTTTCTCTGAAATGAAGGGAGCAGGTCCCCTGGCAGTAGGACACAGACTATGATCAATAACAGTATGCCTTTCATCTCTGTGCTTTCAGGTGCGATACAGTTGGTTTCGTGAGCAGGGTGACCTTGCAAACCATCAATTTGTTCCTCATCCCACTGCAGTCATGACACAGTATTGTGATAGTTGTCTTACACAAGCTTCTTCAAACCCAGTATTTCTAAGGTTGCTGTTTCAGTTGATTTAACAGCTCACCACTGCTGAAAGGGGTAATTCGCATTCCTCCTTCTCATCTCCCTTGCTCCCAAATACAAGCTTCAGCATCATAGCTTATGTCAGTGCTTGTCAGATTTATTTGTTAACCAATTTAATACATTAAATTCCAGAAAACAACCTCAAAAAATTATGGTTTTTTGCCATTTTAGTGGACTGAGTAAGCACACAGACATGTACAGTGAGCACAAAGTAGAAGTTAGGTCCACACAGGTAACCAGAGGATAGATAGTGAGAAGAGGATGGAGAGAAAGGACAAGGGAAGGAAAGCACAGGAAAGGAGAAAGGGTGAAGAAATACTTTGCCTGTTGAAATGGCAGGAGGCAATTAAAAACACCCAGCTGCCCCTTACCTAGGTGTGCAGGTCATAACCAAAGATAATCTGAACTCCAGTATTGCCACCAGTCCTTTCAGGTGGCAGCAAACCCAGATACACTGGTTCAGCACTGCTGAACTAGAGCAGTAGTGGGGCAGATAGAAGTCAGACAGAATCTTCACCTCCAGTGAAATCCAGTGTCTCAGAGCAGTCTTCATCCTGGCTTAGGGGGGGAAAAAACAGTTTTTGTCATGCATCTGGCAGAGACAAGGCCCTTCCTCCTGCATGTCCTCACATTGGTACTTGAATTGCTAGTACAGCTGTCTGTCATCCCTCTCCCACCCATATGGAGTACAAGATCAGAGGCAGGATATGGATGGGACCATCACTCCAAACTAAGTGAAGGTCAGGAATGGTTACACTAGAAATGATACTGTCACAGGGAGCAAGGAAGAAGGCACTGTGGCACAGGTCAACCTCAAATCACTGGGTGTGCATGTTGGGGAAGTGCTGTTGTATCTTCTACTGTCTTTATCGCCTTCCATGGAAACATGCTGGCATTTCCAAAGCAGTTTGGAAGCACAATATGGGGTGGAAAGTCATGGGAAAGACTCCACATCATGGCCTTGTGGAACAGGACCTGTGGGACTCATGGATAGCCTCTATGAGCCGCAACAGCCTGGACCCTGGTGGCAAAGCTGAATACTCTTGTGACAGAATGCTTGGGAGGGTCTTAAGAGTGCTCCTAGATAAATAAATGTCTATTGAACCTGTCAGCCAGGGCATCACAGGAAAACACTACAACTGGTTGCATATCCTGTGCAGACCCAGTGAGGTAAGTCACATAGATCTTGCCTTTCTTTCCATGTATCTTTCTCTAAATGTTTGTAGTTTTCCCGTTGTCTATTAACAGTCAATTTCATTGTACAAAAATATTTAAAGAGTTAATAACCACATAAACACTATGTGATACTAGTACTGGGTGGTATTACAGAGAAAATGTCTTGAAATTGATAAACCAGGGAAAAGAGGGGAAATAGACTGAGAATCTAAAGACTGTTGAAGAAGTCCATGTCTCTAGAAAGATATGTAAACAGTTAGGATGCAAGAATTTAATTTCTTCAAGAAAGCAAGTGAAGCCATAAAAAAAAAAAAAAAAAGTGATGTGTACATGTTAAGTATATCTTCTTCTGATCCTGTTGAATTTTAGTTTCAGGTAGCATAAAAGCAGATTAGCTACCAGACTATGCCACTGAATTCAGAAGAAATTAAATCCCAGCAATACGTGTCTTACAAGAAAGAGTAACAAGGCAAAGAGACTTTTGAAGGATATATACAGCTACCGAGTTAAGTACACAACTGTAAATAGATTATTTCCATTAAATCCCTAATTTGAGACCAGACCTTAGAAGACTTCAAAGACTCAAAAATGAGAAGCAGACCACAAGGGGAATTCAATTTACATTTCGAAGAACTGGAAGAACAGATAAAACTAGCAAAGTCTAAAGACCAGGAAACAAGTTTTGGTGAAAGCATGGTGAAGGCAAAGAACACATGGAGTGGGCTTTCAAGATGCATACAGAGACAAAATGTTTGTTACAATGGATTTTCAAAATACAAGTAGAATGACTTTGCAAAAACATGAAAATACGCACAGCACATAAACACATGCTTTTGGACATGATCACTGTACTTGCGAGAAATAAATTATTTTTTTAAAACATTCCAACAATGATAAAATGTACCTATTGAGAAATTAAACATATGTATTCTTAACAAAGGCCATAACACTATTAATGTTACCCACAGAAAATCAATTGTCCAGAATTAAGAGGATTTCAGCAGAAGTTATTTCACCTACTGTAAAAAAAGAAGCAGCAACATTAATGAAGAGGACTTGTTTATGGGAGCTATTCAAAAAAACCCTATGTCCATTGACTGGAATACTATGTTAAGCAGAAATGCAACATGTATTAAATATAAATTGGACATGAGAGCACAAATGAATTTGAGACCTGAAACTATAGCAAATGGTTTGAAGAGAAAAATCTAATGAAACAGAACACAGGCAGCAAATCTTATCTCTCATTCTGGGAAGATAATTCCTAATAGGGGTATACATGAAATATATATAAAGATAAAACAAAAAATCCTGACAGGTTAATTATTGGAATTATGTCAGAAACACATCTACATTGAAATGAAAACATAACAGATTCCAAGTTCCAGTGAAAGAATTGATATTGTAGAAGAACAACGAAACATGAAAATGGAAATGGAAAGAAAAAGCATACAAAAAGAAAGCAGATGTGTAGAAGTGGCACAGGAACATCCAAATAATAATAAGCATCCAAATGACATAAAGAAAATTATAAATTAAATTATATGCATACTGTTAATAATGTGGGCATTTTAAAGTAAATAGGTAACAGAAAGAAATATGTTACAACATAGCAAATGAAAATAGGATTCACACAGAATTCTAGTGACATGCATATAAATATGCATAAATTATTTTCTCATACAGGGAAAATGTATACACTGATTACTGAAATGATTCAGAAAGGGCACTATTAGAAATTATGACTGCAAAGTCTGTAAGCAGACAATGCAAAACTGATATTTACTAGACATTGTACCATGACAGTGACAGACAATGAACCACAATGTAATTACCACAAGTTAAAAGTTATATTATGGAAAACAATGGTACAATTGTGAAAATAAAAGTTACAATGTCACTGACCAGATGAAGAGAAAACATCCACATGAGTAATAAAAAAAAATGAAGTCTGATGCAGTGGAAATTTCAGGAATTATTCAACCCTAATCTGAAGGTGTATAAAAAGCCAAAAGCCTCCAATTAACCTGCCAGAGCTATGTTAATCCACAGTGTCAGTTCTGGGGTGCTAACCACCTGCCAAAGAACCCGGCACTAAACACTATGCAGAGTCACCCTGAGTCAACCTTCTTCACAGACACTGGACACATTTAAGATGACTTCTCAGATAATGCAGATCTCTTTCACCTGTACCAGTCAAGTAATAATGTAGTAATATTTCCAAAGTTTAAAGGTCCCACCTCAGGTGACATCTGTAATTGACTTTAGACTGTGAATCCAACTTCTGCCCTCTCTGGTTCATGAAACATAGTCCTGAACAACCATAGACACTCATGTCCAAAACAGCCAGCACTTAATTCAGAGAACAAAAGGTTTCTCCTTCACACATGTTGCAAGGAATACATGAGAGATGTACCCACTGTTTTTCATCAACCATTCAATTCCTGACTAAATTTATAGAGGAGCTAGGAAAAAACATGTGCAAGGTCACTTGGGTGACGCAGAGACTATATATTTGAGACTACACAAACTTAGGTCATCTCACTGAGTAGAAGCAGCTTTAGTGTTAGATGATTGCCGCCTGTCAGTGCGTAGGTGCAAGATATCCACTCTCATCATCTGGAGTGCTCAGCTTCACCAGCAGGATGTAACAGGGGCTTTCCTCGCAGAGGTGCTGGAGGCAAGCTGAATGAATTAGAAGGATTTACATCCTTCCTGGCAGGACATACTCTAAATAGTTATGGGAAAACACTCTTCAGTCCCTCATTTATCAATCCCACATTCTTTCTCCACATTCTATTTGGCATCTGCTTGCAGCAGCAAGAAATGCTCAGAAAACACAGGTCCCAGAGGAGGTAGTACTTACATAATGGAAACTTTGCCTTCCTCTTCAATGCCTAGGGTGGCCTAGGGTTTGGAGAAAATCAGCTCATGAATGAAGAACAGCTTATTGAAGCTGAACCTAAATGAAATACAAATAATGTTGATGGTCAGGGAAAAATCACTTTGAGAACTGGCATTTATCACACAATTTCCTTTAGCTGAACATACACAATTTACTGTTTCTCAGTTTGGTCTGTAACTTTGTCCATACTGAGCTCCATGTTACCATAACCCTACTGGTAGTTTCGAAAAAAAATTATGTACCTGTATATAATATTTTTTGTAGTCAACAGAATGACTTCCATAGAAGTACACACCAGCATAAATGCCACCATCTTTCATGCTTGATGCAAGGTGTAATTCCCTTTAAATTATATTGGAGATTACAAGTACCAAAGCATGGGTATGTTTCCAAAACAAACAGAAACAAACAAAAATCCAGTCAAACAAAAACATTACACACCATATGTGACAGAAGGAACAAACCAGACATGATAGATGTTAGTCATACACTAGAAAGTACTCAGTATAACAACAGCAGTTGAATAGAATCATACACTTGAAAGTCACTGCAAACTACAAAATACATTTGTTTTCATGTAAATAAAATACCTTCTTTCTGCCTCCAATTCAATCCTTCAACAGAAGGAATAATGGAGATCATTACGTATATCCCAATACAATAAAGAATCAGGCCTCTAGCCCTACTCCTCATAACAGTAGGTATTGGGCTTTTCTGTACATATCTCAAGACTGCAAAAAGGTGCAAGTATAGAAGAGAAGTACGTATTTCTTTCTCTGCATACATAAAAATTGATTTTATTTCTATGTGACTTAATAAATTCGTATAGTAAAAAGTTTATGTGCTTTTTTATTGCTTAATGTTTTACCATCCAGATTATTTTGTCAGTGTTTGATTAGTACAATTATATACAGAGCTACTAAATCAGCTGTTTAGTAAATTTTAAGAAGTTTATTAGTCTCCTCAGTATTAAAGCATTTACCTAAATATAAAGGTATGATGACTTCCAACATTTAAGCAGCAAGTAAGGTATTCAGTCTTTCTAGACAAGCAATATAGTAGCTCAGTAATCCACCGAAATATATATATCATTGCTAACAAACAATATGGAAAAGAAAAAGTAACAAATAAGCTTTTTGCATTCAGGAGTAAATACTTAATTGTCTTAAATTAAGTTATCTTTGCTGAAAGAAAATTAGCAAACAACATAGAAAAATGTAGTAAGAATTTGCTGATATATGTAATTGTTTAATAGTCACCTTATTCTTCTTCTCTAACACAGAACAGTAGCTAACCATATTTTAGCTTTGGCATATATTATTGCTATTAATGTAATAAAAATAGCTATAATGTTTTGTTCTCTTTTTCATGTATTCCCTACAATGCACCACTGGTGGGCAGCAGCCAAGTGCAGTGTGGATGAGAGGGACTGCAAGATCAAAATGAAACTTTATCAATCAGTACAAAAACTTAGTAAACCACAGAGCTCCTGTTGCAGGGTAAGGGAGTTCTTGCTCTCAGATATTCTGCTTCAAAAAATCATCATACTGCCTTCTAAAAGTCAGGCTGGACACTGGAATAATTCAGAAATTGATATCACAAATGTCAGAAAAAGACACTGAAGAAACAAAATTCAGAGTAAAATAGCAGTGATTTTAGTCACCCCAGATGGCACAGTGCCTTCCATTTTTAGTTATTTTCACAAAAAATGTTAACTGTCATGCATTGGCAACAAATTATTGCAGCAGTGGTCTGAACTTGTTGTCAAGTCAAAAACTTAGAGGTGCAGGAGAAGTCAGAAAAGGAAAAATATTCTGAAGTAATATGAATTCAAGAAAAAATTGGTAAGAGACAAAACACTCTGGCATACCAGGCATTGCTCTCAAGAAAGGTGAGGAACTTGTGCTGCTGAAGTGATGTGTGATGTATGATGTCAGGGAAGCATTTTCCCTGTATATTTAAACTGAAAGCTCCCTGGAACCCTGAGAGCTTTTACTTGCTCAGCACAAAGAGGTCCTGTACTTGAAAGGCACTGTTAGGCACTACAGCAATGTCCAAAGCCAACAGTAACAACTACATTATCTACTTCATATTATAAGTAATTATTGCTTATTATGCTAGATAATTATTTTTAACTCAGTTAATGGTTTTGTTGTTGCTATAGACTTGGATAGAATTGTACTTGGAGGAAAGACTCCTCCCATTCTCTTGCATTCTTGCTCTTTAGTCACTGAAGCTGATGTTCACACACTATATTTGTCAGCTTCTCCTACTACAGCCTATTTTAGTAAAAATGTATGTTTCTTGAACCACAGCCAGTAGAATGTAACAGAGACGTTATATACCATATGACTACCTTATAAACTTAAGCAACTCTTGCTGTGGGTATGCTGACTGTGACCATTTTTTCTTTAAAAGAGGAAAAATCCACCTCTACAATCTATCAGTACCATTAGCACAAGTCAATGCTTTTAAAATTCACTAATTTCTCAAATTTAAGCAAAAATTCTCTTATAGCTGTGTGATAATAGTCCCTTTTACAGTTATTTCATTCTCAATCTTCCACTTGATCACGTGCAATGGGGACAGCCCTCTCCACTGCATTTTACAGATGAAGCTATTCCTGATGTCCCTCTCTCCTGTTGCAGTAGTTGTGAATGGAACTTCCTCCTTTTGTCTAACACATGTGAAGGTACATTCTCAAGTGTCAGTAAGTTTGTTTGGAGTGATGCAGGACTTATGAAAACTGTCTGCTTAGGATTGAGCTTGGTTGATTGACATTAGTATCTGCAAGGTGGTTAGCTTTAGCTGAAGCTTTGAGGTCATTCATCAAGTCTCTCTACTGTGTCTCTGGACTAGCGTGAATTAATGCATTAGTCCCTCTCCCTCTCTGGATATTTAATGGTGTCTCTGTCTTCTGAAGATCTCATGAAGCTTAGAGGAAGTCAGTCACATTTGGTTAAAATCAGCAGAAGCATTCAAAATTTTGGGAAATGAAGACATAAATAGGCAGACAGGCACACATCAAATCAATTAAAAAACTTGTAAATCTTGAAAACACGTATGTACCAAAAAAATTTCATAGAAGAGAGATGAATGCTTTCATTGTGGAGACTCCAGAGATAGGAAGGCCCTGCTAAATGCACTTTCTGGAGTTTATTCCTTCTTCTCTCTCTCTCTCCCTGGTTCCCACAAAGCTAGATCCAATTCCAGGTCCAGTTCTTGTACTCATACAGGAAGGTTTTCTGGTTTCTGAGAATGGTAGAAAGAACCCAAAACATCTCTTGTTCCACTGGGAGAGATTAGATCTCTTATGCAGTCAGGGAGCTTTGGCACAAGTGTATTTGCATCTTCTGGGTTCTTCAAGATGGAGCAATTCTATGTCACTTTTTACAAAAGCATAATGGTACAGCTGACGTGCATGTGTGTTCCCTTGTTCCCCCTATTTGTCTTAACAATGACAGTATGGGTTATGGCCTGTTTATGAGTAATGGATAGCTATACCACTCTAGCCCTCCATATTAACATATTCCTGTCTAGTATAAGTTGTGTCTGACTCTGGTCTGTCACTGGAAATCACTATAAGATACAGACAAAGAAAGAAACTAAAAAAAATCTATTTAAAACCAAGTTGGTCAATAGCTGGCTGGATATGAGCCAGCAGTGTGCCTAGGTGGCCAAGAGGGCCAATAGCATCCTGCCCTGTGTCAGAAATAGTGTAACCAGCAGGTCTAGGGAAGTGATTTTCCCCCTGTACTCAGCACTGGTGAGGCCGCACCTCAAATACTGTGTTCAGTTTGGGGCCCCTCACTACAAGACATTAAGGTGCTGGAGTACATCCAGAGCAGAGCAATGAAGCTGATGAAGGGTCTAGAGAACAAGTCTTATGAGGAGTGGCTGAGGGAACTAATGTTGTTTAGCCTAGAGAAAATGAGGTTAAGGGGAGACCTTATTGCTCTCTACAACTACTTGAAAGGAGGTTGTAGCAAGGTGAGTGTCAGTAATAAGCAACAGAACAAGAGGAAATGGCCTCAAGTTGCACCAGGGGAGGTTTAGATTGGATATTTGGAAAAATTTCTTCACTGAAAGTGTTGTCAAGCATTGGAACGGGCTGCCTAGAGAAGTGGTTGAGTCACCATCCCTGGAGGTATTTAATAGACATGTAGAAGTGGCATTTAGGGGCATGGTTTAGTGGTGGACTTGGCAGTGTTAGGTTTGCGGGTGGACTCGATGACCTTAAAGGTCTTTTCCAACCTAAACGGTTCTATGATTTTACGAAAAACCCAAAGAAAAAAAAACAACACCTAAACTGGAATACATGCAAGAAATAAGGAGTGTTATAAAACAAAACTGAACAACCAAACAATGCACACAGAGGAAAAGAAAAACCCAAGCCAGTGTCCATTTGTCCTGACTAGAAGCTTCCACACTACCAGGTTTTCTCTGCATTGGTAGCTGACACATCATTTAGCCCTGAGGTCACCTCTGCACACTCAACTCGGAGTGCCTGAGTTTCTCCAGGAAACACAATGTGCCCACCTGAGTCTGACAGTGTGCAGTGGCATGGCCTGTGGGGCTTCTGCCATCCTCTCCACATCATCACAATAGAGAATCTGGGTACCAGCTTCATTCACTTTTTTACCTACGCTGGGGCAGAAAGAGGGACCTGCTGACTCATGTACATAAGTCCAAACACTACCCAAATCTGAAACAAACTCATTAAAGAGGGGGTTATAGCTCTTCCAGATGTGCTACCCTAGCTCGTCCCTGCTATATATCTGAGATGGTCTTTCCTCAGTTTATAATCAACATAATTCCTGTGTTAAGGTATTCAATGTCTGCCTAACAATTTCACAAATTCTTGCTAACTTTTGATTACATCCACTTTTGATTATATCCACTAACTTTTGATTATATCCACTACAAATAAACTACCGGACTTTCACATTATTTTTTTGCCTTGCATTAGATACAATCGATGCATTAAATGTGATTTCCCACAAACAAGGATAAAGATTACAATAGTTGATGTTGATCTATAGTGGGCCAAAATTTAACCACCAGTGACTGTGCCAAAATTGAGAGTATGTTAGGTATTACTACAGAGTAACAATGATTTCTTAAGTAATCCTTTTTACTTAAATAGAATGATTAAAATCACCTCCGTATTGCAGGGATAAATTCACACTACAATTACTAATGCTCCATTAAAATAATTCTGTACCCTTCACTTTGCATGGAAAAAGACAGCTACCTCCATTTCATTATCACAAAACACAGACAAACTACAACTGAAATAGCTACATGGGGTGAAGTTTCCTCTTTTATACATCATAATGCATGTTTGTCATTTCAGTTTTCAGGAACAGTTGTAGTATAGGAGCCAAATCAAAGCAAATAACATGATTTATTCCTTTGACTGAGTAGAAAGAAATATGTCAATAAAATGCTTGCCATCATAGACTTATAGGATATAAAATAATAATTTTTTAAAAACCCTACAGGAATAATAGTAGTTTATAGTTGTACAGTGGTATGGTATTCTTCATTCTAAAGATACCAAAACCACCCTTACAAACAACATGTTTGTAAGTGGTGAAACTAAGCTACTTTTAGATTTCAGGATGGCGTTTCAGGATATACACCAGTATTTGCAATAAACTTGCAATGAAAAGAATAGAAGGAAAGAAAGGAAAGGTTTGAGATAAAAAGCAGCAAGTGGGGAAAAAAAACACACAGTAAAGATAAATGTACAGACGTAATTAAGAAAAGTTAATCACCAAGTAATAACCCTCCTCATATCCCCCTAAAAAACCTCCAAGAGTCTGATAAGAACAATAAATTGAAGAGTAATAATAGATTAATGCAAAGGGTTGGGTTAAAATGAGAAAGCTTTATGTTTAGCAATGTGCATATACAACCCCAAAGAATTTTCACTGTAAACAGACAAGACAAATGTTGGATGCAATTGATACAAGTGTAATTTAAAAAAAGATGATATCCAGTTGCAGTTTTGCAAAACCCGGAAGTTAGTTCTTCCTGTATGCCAGTTTAATCCTTCATCATGTTGACAGCACCTTGTGTCATAAGCATATTTTATCATTTTAACATATTTTGTTTCATAATAAAAGCATTCAATAAGATCTGTGCTTAAAGAAACTCCCTCTAGCTTCAAAGGTTCTTCTCTTTGTATTGTCTGGATCTACAGTAGTGAATTAATTCCTCTCAAGTCTTCTGAAAGACTTACTTCTTCTCAGTGTCAGTATAAAGCTCTGGTAATTCTTTCATTTTGCCATCTTTTTGTCCCTTAAATAAGTGATTTTACCTTGACAGTCCTTCAGGAAGCCTCCTTTAACTTCAGGGCTTCAAATTGTCCTACCTGTATTCAGTCAGTGACCTAATAATATTTTTAAGGTTGCCATATTTCTCTCCACAATTTCTATTTAAATTTGTTGAAAGAATCAGCCACCGGCCCTGATGGTTGTGAAGGAAAAATGAACTGAATGCAGAGGTATCTGTCTGAGTCTGAAATCTTGAAACAAAAGCTTTGGGACCTTAAGTTACCTTCTCCTTTGAGTCTAGCAGTACAATTTCGAGCATCTTGGTATGATGATTAACATATCAACATCGTTACAATCATAAAATTACCTCTGCTGAAAGTACAAAGAAGGAAGAAAACAGATTGTGTTGAGAAGGGTTCATATTATTTGTGTTGCTCAGCCTGGTGCCACTTATGGATGATGTTCAGAATTTCAGCACCTGTTCCACCTCCTGATCCCTAGGAAAAAGCTAGAGGAAGGAAAAGCCCCAGGGAATACTTTGCAGAACTCACTGCTGTATATATGCACGTACAATTTTTCCCCAGATCAGCATTTTACAAGTGACATTCAGACTCAGAAAGCAATCATTACTGAATCATTTTTTATCACTTTTCTTTGCAGTGAGCTTGGAAATAGTCTCCTTTGCAAATTTCACAGGACTCTGAGCTCAGACACCTTAAGCATCTGTGTACTGTACCCATACCCTGAAACGTATTTGCTGGGTGGGAGCCAGCCTCAGGAGCCTAGCAAAGTACATACCATTATATTTCTATCAGTGACTAGCAACATCTCAAATAGCTAGAATTTAGTTTGTGGACAAAACCCACAGAGCAAGATGATACCACTGCTTTCATCATCTCATCGCAGGCTCCAGCCCTCATGAGCATATGGCCTGGAGAACAGCTTTTGCTTTCTCTCCCAGAATAGCATTATGAGTCAGAACTACTTTTCCTATAGGAAAGATAGATACATTGTGCTTTGAGCAGAAAAAAAACCTTTACTTTTTCCTCTTCCTTGTTTTGGGGGGTTTTGTTGTTGGGGTTTTTTAAATGAAAAAAAGATGAGGTGAAGTACTCACATACCTACCTAACTCTCTAAGTTATGCTTTGCATCAACATTTCACTGTGGATGAAATATCGAGATTAAGAAATTGTGTATGTAGTTAAATTTGGCATCAGCTGATAAAATCCCACTTAGCTGTGAATGTATGCTTTTTGCATTCCATTTGGTCAATGAATGACAGCTGTATAGAGCATAGTGGACCAAACTGAGATTATGACATCATGAGTACAAAATCTAGAATTACTAATTTCTATACCATATATATGTTTATTTAGGTAAAGTGCATTTTCTAGCAACTGAACTTTGATATATACAATTTTTTCAAGTAAAATAAACTGAAATTTTCTCATATTTAATGCAAATATTCTTTCATGGTGTAAAATTTTATAGTAAACCACTTCCAGCCCAATTATCCCTTTGTCTCTAAAGATACCATTTTTAATTCACTTAACACCTAATTAAATACTACTGCCCAGCTTGACAGAAGACTAATACCAAGAATATTTTGCAAGAGATTTCTTATGAGATCTGGAAGAGATTAATTTAGAGACATATATAAACATTGCCAGTCTATCATATTACTGTATACAGATTAAGAAAATTCTATCGAAATTGCATTACAAGTGCAATCATGTTTATTGTAGCTATTACCTGTCTAGTTTTGATGGGGTGTGAGGGAGAGATACTACAAATTTTGCTTGCCAATATCTAGCTAGACATTTATCTATACTCCTAGTAACACTTTTGTTACACTGTTAAACGAAATCTTTAAACATCTGAACTGGAATAATTCAACTTCTTCATGAAGTCAGATTTCCACATTAATACAGAAAGAAAAGATATATCTGCCCTTTTTCAGAGATTATATTTTGATTGCATATTATAAGTCTACTTTGTACACAAATAGCAATGATGCATAAAATCTTGAACAGTCTAATGAATCACAAAGTTTAAAAGGCAGTTGCAACATGAACACTGTGTACTTTTTACATCTCGGTACTATTATTTTCAAGCTGCATACAAAGGAAACACCTCAGTTTGGAAATTAATTTATTCTCTAGTTTTCATCTCAGCTAGAGACTTATATGTCCTAATTATCTAAGGCTCATCTACACTAACAAAGAGTGCAACATCATAGGTGCAGACCTGCTGAACTAAAGAATCTGTGCTGAAGACAAGACCTACATGCTGTCTCCTACAGACATTTTGGGGTCATTTCTTTAGATAAGCTCTATGACTATTGAATGGCTCACTGAGTAGTAGTGATTGCAGATTGTGAGGTATAGTCCTGGAGTGGACCTTCTGGTTTAGTTTCATCCCACATCTAGGCCATGTGCTTTGAGATACATGCCAAAGCATGGTAAGTGATTATGGTGCCAAGATTTGCTTCAGATCCATAGTAAAACTTTAGTTTGACATAACTTAAGTCATAAAAAGCCTTAAGGAAAAGCAAAGATGAGTATAAAACACCTATTCATAAAAGGATACCTATAGTTTTCTCATTATATCACAAGTAAGCTAAGACTTTTTTTGCATGAAATCAAGAATAAAATATTGTTGATATACTTAACAGATACATATAACATATATATCATTCAAATAGTTGCAATGATCACATGATAAACTATTTGTTACTGAAACACCTGAGATTTGTGTTCTTCAAAAATACTTTGTAGGACTCAAATATTTGCTCCTTAGAAAGAAAAATCGAGTTAATTTTTAGACATTTCATTAAGTATTCTAAGCTTAAATATATATATGTATATATATTTACTTCTGAAAAATAACCAGATGTTAGGAAAATTCAATCAGCTGAATCCTTATTTCTGCTCAGTACTGCTAGAAGTCTACACTAAGGAAGAAATAGACTGTTAAGAATTGTTAACCGAATATTTAAACCTGGCAGTGATGACCAGTTAAGCTGTAGCTTTAATATACATGTGTTAAAGTAAATCTTACAGCAGATGTCTGCTGAAGAATTAAGATATAAAAAATCACAAATTCTCCTATCTAAACTAGGAGTGCGTGTGTCTGCATTTCCCCTCCCTGAGGAGCACAAGGTCTCAAACTAGGATTCCATAAGCTTTCTCGCAACTTGTGCTAACAGTGAAACAGTTAGCAATGTGACAAGGAAAATATTGCTAGAAGCATCTAACAGCCTAGTAAGTGAGGAATATCATTCTGAAGATCTTAAGATGTTATGACATTTTCAGAGTCCCCACTACCCCTCTGGTTCCACTGGTACAGTTTGAATCACAGAATAACAGAGCCACAGAGACCTCAGTGGGGAGAGGCGTCTGTGAGTTCCCAGCACTGCTTCCCACTTGAAACGTGACTAACAACCAACAACAGAGCAGATCAGCCACAGCTTTGTACAACTAAGTCTTGCAAACTTCTTGGGAGGGAGCCTCAACAGTTTCTCAGCATGCCCTGTCCCAATACTGCACTAGTCTCCCAGTGCATAAGGACTGCCATTTTATCTGTGCCCCCCTTCATGCCATCCTGATAGCATCCTGTGGGTGGTGTGACACCACCTTTGTCCATGCTCTGCAGGGCTTGCTGTGACTGCTTTTGCCTATCTGTACAATATCTTCAACTGTATTGATTACACCTTCATCCTCTACCTCCCTCTCTTCATTCCTCATGTTGCATTGCCTACTGCATTGTTGCGTCCCTAAAGCTACTGTTCTGTCTCTCACCTGAAAGGTGGTGAGGAAAACCCATTTAATCTCCACACCTTTTATTAGATCATGAGCTTTTATGCAGTTGGATCTACTACTGCAATTACTGAATTGTGGCCAGGGTTCCGGAAGCATGCTTTAGAGACTTTAAGCAATTGAGTACTACTACAGATTGAGGAGAGCTCCTCAAGAAGTTAATTACCTTTACTATTAAAAAAAAAAAAAAAAAAAGCTTCAGTTTGTCTTGTTTCAACTTCTCATGACTGACTTGTCACACATTTTTTACACAGGTTAAAAAACTGAAAAACTTTCCTGCATGCATGTCCTAAGGTTACTTCCCATCTCCATCTTCAGAAAAACACAATAGATTGAGACTTTACTACTCCCTTCATTTAAGGCAATATACCCAGGTCTTGAGTCACACTCCTTCAGGTATAGGGGCTGTCCCTTGCAAGGCAACTACAGTTCCTATTATTCCTCTCACTATTCTCTTGTTGAAAGCAAAATGTTAGTGGTGGCCAACACCCAAAAGGCATTAGATTAACAAAAAGTCTTTGTAAAGACTTTAAAGAATGATTTATAAAATACATTCCTGTTCAGAAAACAAAGGTGGGTTCTCCTTACTTCAGCAATACAGGCATGTTTTCTATCAGGTGACAGGCAGAGGGATTTAAGCAGAGCTATCCAAGTATTGGTTTCTGGCCTGAATGGTGTACTAGTAAGATTTGGAAGAGTCTTGAGAGAGGCTTGGCTACAGAACATTTAGGAATCACAGGGGCCTTTTGGCTTTACATCTATGAATTACAAAAGTACATACAATCAACTGTGAAAGACATTCCATTTCTGTGATATAAATGAAATAGCAAGAAGAAAAATAATATAACTTCTTCCTTTCCCACAAAAACTATAATGCTTGATGCCAAAAGGCTGTAAGGCTTTTTATTGCTTAAATAATAACTGGCTGCAAGGATCTGGACTCTGCAACATGTTTATTCTGATGTAAAGCCAACAACTTTTTTCTGAAAAGCTAGGAGAAACTCATCTTTCTCCTGACAAAGCAGTTAACTGCCCTCTGCCTAGAATGGTCATAAAATGGTAATTTACACAAGGTCATGAGAAAGCAGAAGAGCAGAGCCCTGTAGGCTTCCTTGTCACATCAATGAGGACAATCCAGTCTCTTCCCTAAACCAAGCAGTCTCCTCCTTAAATGTCACTTCGGTTTGATTTGTTCCAACACAGGCCTGAGGTTTGCAGGTTTCTTCCTGACTGTAGATCTGCTAACATGTTTGCAGTCTCAAGAAAATGGTTTCATTTCCATCCTTAACATCAAAGTATGAGGTTTAAAAACAATTTTTAAAATGAAAACTTAAACATTGTCCAATATTCTGGAGGTAGTGTCTTGGGTATGAGTTTTTGCCTTAACCTAGCCAAACTCCAGAGTAAAACCAAATACTTCCATAAAGAATGATGCCAATCAAGCAGTTACCACTGGCATCTTGTGAAGGATGTCTGGTCATATTTTAAGCAGCCACACAGTCTCACTCACAAATCCTGTTCTGTATGTCAGGTCACTTCAGCTTTTCAAGCAAGTGGACCTCAGTTTGTAGATGGAATATGGCACAATGCCCTTACCCATTTTCTTTCAATAGAAATCACATGGGGAGGAAAATCTGATTCAGGAGAAAACAGGCATAGAAGGACCTTATTACTAATTCATTTTTCTGACTAGAATTCCACATTAACCAGGCCAGCAATATTCAAAGTTAAGCACACACCCTTTCAAGTCAGGTTGTGTTTGGCTTCTTCTGGCTTTGGATGCTAGTCACAATCATCCTTTAACTTCTGTTTGTGCAGGGAATGTCTTTTAGCCCACAACGTACTCATCAAAGTGAGTGACCTGAAGATCTCTACAGACTGAAGTGGTTCTACTGGTTGAAACTTACAGCCACTGCCTAGTCATATTGTTGTTTCTGAAAGTGATTTCTCTGTCCTAAAGTGCTCATGCCATGAAAGACCAAGTCTTTGAAGTCATAGCTCAGATATTTCCACTATCTTGTGCTGTTATCTACGTACCTATCCATTTGTTTCCTGGGTTATAGTAACAGGACTATAGTCAGTAGGCCAAGGGAAGTTATTTTTCCTCCTCACTCAGCACATTTGCACCATCTAGAATACTAAGAAGAAAATAATAATGTTGATTGAATGAAGCAGGTACAGCATGGGGACCACCAAGATGGTCAGAGGCTAGAGCACTTGCCCTTTAAGGAGAGGCTGAGGAAATAGGGTTTGTTCAGTTTGGGGAAGAGACAGCTTTGAGGGGCCCCAATAGCAGCTCCAGCACCTAGAGGAGGTCTTTGAGGAGATAAAGCCAGACTCTTCTCAGTGGTGCATGGTGGGAGGATGAGAGCCAAAGGCATAAATTGAAACAGGAGAGGTTCAGTCAAGCAAAGCCTAATTCTTGAGCATTTCAAGGATTTCAAGGCCAGATAAAGCCCTGAGCAACCCACTCTGACCTCATAGATGACCCTGCTTTGGGTGGAAGGTTGAAATAGAGCCCTCCTGGTGTCCCTTCCTATCTGCATTATCCTGTGAGCCTACCATCCTGTGTTGTGACTCAGATGTAGCTTTTCACAGCTTCATCTTAATACCTCTTATCTGGACACAAATTGAATAATTACACATGAAACTGTAGTCCAATCCCTAATGGTTACAGCTATGTTCTTCACAGAGGGTTTCTTCATCAGACTAAACCTCGTTTCTGAAAAAAAAAAAAAAAAAAGTATCAGCTGTTAAAGATGGGAGATGCTATATTCTATTTATTATTCAGATTTAATTCCATCTTTGACCAACTTTTTTATTACCAGACATAACTGAATTCCTGGTTTATATGTCAAATGTTGCATAGAAAACTCAAACATCACCACAGATGGTGGGTATGTTTTTGTGACTATTTGTAATATGATAGTTTGTGGGTCACTCCACAATAAATGGGCATCTGGAATGGCCATTAAGGTTTGTCAAAATTATTACACATCTTCAAATGATGTTGGGGGTGGGTGGGTTAGAACTTAACCTCAGTAATAAGATCCATTCATAATTGGCAGAGACTGTAAAAATACCCCAACTGTGCCAAACCAAGAATGAGGATCATCCACAGTGCCAAAAGAAAACAAGCTTGCTGAAGATCTGCTCTCAGAGGAGGAAGCCCTGAATCAGGCAGGATATGAAGGAAACTGAGCAGCCTTAGCAGAATAAAGAAAGTAGGAATATATGGTCAGTTTTCAACATGGAGAGAAGTAATTTGGGGAGTTCAAAAGGGTCAGCACTGGGGCTATGCTGATAAATCTCTTCAGAATTGGCCTAGATCAGAGGATAAGCCCTGAAGTGACTGGTGGTTTGCTGATGCCTGCTGTCTCATGGGAAGGTGGCACTGGCCCTTCTCCCCATCCTGGCCACTGCCAGAAGACTGGCTCTTTTAATATACCACATAAAGGTACAAACTGTAGGAGACAAAAACAATCTCAAACTCATGCAGACGCAGACCAGAAGAGCAATAAATGGAAAAGATGGTCAGGTAGGTACGCTTCTGCACAGTAGTATTTTAATGCATGTTTCTTTGTAGTATTGACAACCTTTTTACTTCAGCTATGCAAAATGGCTTCTGCTGGCAGTAAGTATGAAATAATAGAATCCAAGAACACAGCGACCATTAAAAAACACATTTAAAAAAAAAAAAAAGTCATCAAAGAACCAGAACTGTAAGTCAAACTCCATCAAGCTAACAGACAGAGACTGCAGAAGATAGTTGCTTACTGTGAAGACTAGACAACTGTCTCCATCTTCTACTAGGCTTGGGACAACAAAGAAAGAAAATAGGTAGAGTTGGTAGCAGTAGCAAAGGAAGTTGCAAATAGCATGCAAAGGGGTGACAAGTACCATCAAATTGGTGCTGAGACACAAGAAAATAATTTCTATCAGCATTGCTATGCCATTTTCTTAAATGTCTTAAGTGAAGTCGTCCAAACTTCCCTTTAAGCAATACTGTGTCCTTACAGTGCTGGGTTTTAGTGTTTTCCAGCATAGTGAGGTCAGCAAGAAGGTGTGAATTTTTCAGACTCTGAACAAACACAGCTATGCCAGAAGAACTTAGTGCAAACCTGACTCCAGAGATTTCATAGGCAATGGATGTTTGTCTCAGCAGCCACTCTAGTTTCATTATTCTTTTTCTACACATGTGGGAAAAAATAAGGTCATCAGCTTATTACATGTTATTAATGTTAAATAACAACAATAAAAAGGCAACATCTCATTTGTTAATATATCTTTTGTACACCTGTCACAATACTGGGAAACTGAAGGGCTTAATCTTTGATATTACATATTTACAAGCCTTGCAGATCAAACTCAAATGGTATTTCAACTGTACTTTACCTAGAGCAAGAAATGTCTAGGCAGATAGCCCAGAGCATATTTAGAGCTGCCCTGCAGTCAGTGAGACACATGAAGTGAGTATACAATGTCAAAGTACTGTAAAAATAAGTCAGCTAGAATATAATTGGCTTAGATCACAGGTCTACAGGGCTAAGGCACCCGAGCCATTGGTAAATTACACAGCCATTTTTACTTGATTTCCTGTTTCTTCAACTCTGAAGTGATAATTCTGTTGAAGATGATAAAGACTGTTGAGGAGATTTTATTTAATACAGATGGACATGTTAATGCAGAGTGATCTACCCATCCCTCCAATTAGCCTACTAGGTGCAGCTTGATATAAAGCAGAGACTGGAGCCCTGAGGACATAAAGCAAGACAGGGAGAGCAACATAGCTCAGCATGTTTTCAGGAAATCCAATTATTTGTCTGAAGCTTTGAATTCAAAAGTGGATTCAGAAAGTCCTAAAGCAATTATGATTTGCACTGAAAGAGACTGGCTAAAGCCAGCAGCTAAACGTTTGTATTGTTTTTGGCTTGTGTGCTCCATTTATACAGTAAGACCCTTTAGCACAATCACTTCAGCATGTAACTGAAATGAGTTCAGTTTTCAATAGGATTCTCCTTTCAAATAAGTTGATAAGAAACACACCAGCTTTCTTATTTTTAGTACAGTCAGAAGGGCTTAGAAACAATTCTGAATTCCAAAAAATATTTCAAAACTTTTATAAGCTTTAAAGACAGTGTTGTGTTAAATATCTTACACAAGATGATAATGCTAGAACATTTGCCTAGGTGTGTACCCTTCAGCTGGTCTCCTATCTCTCTTTATATACTAGCATGTATGTGCTATGCCATCATGATCTGAGGCAGAAAAGATATAAACAAGATATGTAAATACTTTTTGTTATGTTTGCTAGTTCCTTTGGTGAAAAAAAACAAAATATTTGTAATGGCGTTCTCTGCATATTTTACTATTGTTATCAACACGAAGTGCTCTGTATTTCTGAAAATCGACGTAGTAATTTGGATACTTAAATATACATATTTATGTATGTTATATACATAGTCCATATATATTACAACCTTAAACCACTTTACTAATGGTAGCAAGAGATACCTGAAATCATTCTAAAGGAATTGAAATATGCAAAATTATGTTTTGAGACTTTAGACATTTATCTATGGAATAGACACTGACCCTGAACATATTTAAGTAAAATTACTTTACTCATATTTTACATGTGCATGAATTTATTTTTTCACTTTATGTTTTGGTAATGAACACTATGTCTGTAATTTGTTTTCAGAAGTCACCAAATATAGCAAATTAAGTGCTGTCAGGTATCTGTATCACAAGGAACTTTATTTATATATCTATATCTCTATATATTTAATGCATATATTCCTAAAAAGTCAGTTGTGGGCTAATTTGTTTCAATTTCAGAGCCTCTTTAGAGATTATTGTGGAAGAACAATGTGTGTTTTTAATCACATTCTTCTAGTTTTAAATAGTTTATGTGGCTCTTCTTGAAGATAAAAATCTATTCTATAAAAAAAACACCCTCCTGAGCTGTGGCTGCTAGATACAAAGTTTTCTTTTTTAAACAGCAGTAAAAATACCTCATAGACGAAGCTGGCCCAAAACTGGGATTCCAAGTTCACTGGAGGTTTCTTTTTAATTTCATTTTGATCTGACCTGTAGTGGCTGTTTTCAATGTCCGTAGCCCAGGCAGACTCTGCAGGAATCCAGGCAGGGTTCTCTTTGAACTATGCCTTGAGTTTGCTAAAACCTCATTGAACCCAAGATGTTTTAAATGAAAGACTTCAGACTGGATGAAGTAGCATTTTTTGACAAAACTTTGTATCCTTTGATAATTTCTGAACACTTCTATTTACAACATGCTTTGATTGGAGACAGACTGTTATGGTGAAATGACAGACGTTTCATAATTATTCCCCTCCAAAGTCTTTTGGATGCCAGCCTCATCATAATTCATAAATGGGTCAGTCTACTTCTCTTTGACTCAGTGTTTTCAGTCACTTAATAGGAACCAATGCCTACCCAAGTAATCAGCTCAACATATTTTAATACACATCTAAAACAAAATGACAAGGATAACCTTGTGACTAATTTCCAGGATTAGTTATTAGAAAAACTGAATTCTGCTCAGTTTTGCTTCAAATACCACATCATGATTTTTGTCCCGACACATAAAACCTCTGAGAATGTCTATATTAGCTTTTGTGATGCATCCTGAGGCTGCTGTCTGCATTAGATTTCCAGTCCAAAGCAATAATAATCCTTTTCTAGCATTCCATCAATTTTCTTGTCTTTTTTGATTATTACTTAGGCCTGTTGTTCATTGATATGAAGTTTGGTTTTTGTCAACATTGAATATCTGACATGTAGCCATCCCATAGTGCCAGGATGGTTACCCAGCCCTGTCCCAAGTTGTTTTGATTGTCACTGGGAAAAAACAATGCTGTTAATCCTCCCTTGTATGTGAGTATCTAACAACCAATGAAACAGAAACTGTGTTGGAAAGTGCTCCAGGCACACCACCCCTCTGATTTAGCATCTCTGGGCAGCTGACCAGAATGGCTGAAGGATGGGATGATCCTGTTGTTAGTTAATTGTGCATATGTAAAAGTTAGAATCAGACCGTCAAGCTGTATAACTACAGTTAAGAACCCAGTCTCCATATTCAGCAGTACTCATGTGAGTTTTCTGACTTACTAAACACTCTTGCTAGTTGCTTTACTTTCTGAAGTGTTTGCAGGAGGCAAACACATAAGTCAAGAGCTATACTTTCATGTAGATATACCCATATAGATGTACACAGGCATAAGTGTAAATGTTTGTACATAAAGGATACATAAAACTTTTGTGATGTTTTTAAAGTGTATAGAAAAACAATAATTCCAATAGAAGTAGAAGCACATTAATGCTTCTACAATTGTTTAAATGTTTGAGAAATTCTTCACTTGCTCTGCATTTTTGCTGTCTATGAGTTGTGCCAGCCAGTTCTTACAGTAAATCTCTTTGTCTCCCTCTGGTGAGTACCTACAGAAAATTGAGTCTGAACCTCCCTTGTTAGGGAGGGGCCACATCCTTAACTCAAGCAGAACTCATGTACAAAAAAAAGTCCAGGTTCAGCTCTTATGGATAATCCTGGTATCACAAGCAAGAGCAATTTTTTTGCCATATCATCCTCAGTTAAAGAAACTTTTAAGAGAGTAAGGAAAAAACATATTTCAAAAATAATAATAAAGAATAAGTAATAAACATACAGAATACACAATACAGAATGCATTATGTTAGCTTAGCTTGTACCAAAAAATGGATTTTGTTCATAAAACATAATACATCTTACTCTGCTTCTGTCTTTTTAAACTTTAAATGTATTCATACACACACACATACATGTATACAAACAAGACTTTTTTTGGAAAACAATTTCAAAAATTAAAAATATTCCCCAAATTCGCTACAAATATTTACACATCTGAAAGATACTTCATATCTGCTTTAAAAATTAAATGCTTCCAGCACTCCAGAAAAGTAAAGTTTTGATTGTCAGACTGCGACATCAGAGGAGCAGAAGAGTCACTGGTGTAGAAATCAATTTTCCCCAGTTGGGACCACAAGTAAACCTTGTTTTGGAGAAACCTATGATCAATATCCCTACTTTGATTGAATTTTCTTATAAGGTTGCACCTTAATAATATTCAACATGGTGAAACTGCTGCTCTTTCTTTCTAAAAAGAAGATGCAAACAGTGAGTATAGTGCATAAATCTGTACCAGTTGTTGCTTAATTCCTTGGTGGAATTTAAGACAAAGCTGACCTATGAAGTCCTAAGTGCCTTCTTTCGGGCTATTTAAGTGTCTCTCTATGTACGTCACATTACATTAAATTTGTTCTTTGAAGGTATTAGAGATAGAATTCTCTTTGGAAACAAGACAAAGCAGCATGACGAGGGTGTTCATCATGAATAGTCTTCATGATCTGCAGGTTTGCTTCATTATGTATTACTGTAGCTTTGTATTATGGTCTTTGTGGATCTCTGGAGAACACTGCAAAGCTGCTTTTTTTTTCATATACCTTCCTGAGAGAGTCATACTCTTAATGATAAGAAATGTTTTAGGGTTTATGATACACCAGTGCTTTGGCAACACCAGTCTGTGGTGGAAAGCAATTTTCGACCTCTGTTATTAAGCAATAAAGGCATGAGAGGAACTTTTAGAAACCAAACAATCCCTCAGCATTTTAAGAATTAGAATAAACTTTATCTTGAATACATTTTATTGCTCTTTTTGTTATTATGAATAAGTGCACTTTCTGGGCAAAAGTGTTGTAATTTTTTTATGAATTACTGTGAACAAATCTCTTGTGGAAGTTTTGTTCAAGTGAGGCTGATGTTGGACTGACTCATTTTTGACCATATGGATAAAACAGAACAGGTGTATATTCACAAGTATGCATAACTCCACTGTTTACATTGAAATGAAGTTAAACCATTACAAACCATGGTTTAATGTTTGCCTCACATTAGTTTTAAAATACTAGTAAAACCTATATTTCATGCACTTCCGTCATCTGCACATATAGAAATGGTGTCAAGATCTTTACCCTTTTGAACATTTAAAGGGCAAGACATAGAAAAGCACTCATGGTTTTATATCGCTGAGGAGGGCTGCTGGGGAGGGGGCAGGCCAACACCTGCTTTGCAGAGCATTATGGAGAAGCTTGTGTGGAAGTCTGTGCCCTGTGATTCCTTTTGGTTTCCCTTCTTCAATCACTGCCATTGCTCAATGCTTCCCCTCCTTCCACCTCCACCTCCGAGCACCTTGAAGCTCACCTTGAGTTTTAATTTCCCTGTGTCATTTATATCTTCATGTATTCAATTTTAAAAGTTGTTTGTTCTTTCTTTTCCTTGAATGCTCCCTTTGTCAGTGTAAGGAATATTGTCAAATAAGGTTACACTACAGGAAAATACCCCAAGAAAGCATCTGTGCATAAAAAAGACTATTTCATTAAAAGGCTATTGCATTTCTCCCAGCTTCCTGATTAGAAGTTATTTATGTCTGCTGGATGTGGCTCTGAAAGGGAGCTATTCCAAGCTCCACCACCTTGCAAATTGCTCAGAGAGACACATTGGGCTAGAACAATAAGAAGTCTACATATCATGACACCAGGGATGCCCAACAACTAGCTACCAGGCAGGCTTGTGAATTCAGCTCTCTGAGTTCCTGATCTGGTTAAAGATGGAGAAATAGGTGCCTAAGAACAATGTCCCAAGTGCTAGCATGTTATCTGAGGAGCTACTAAAACTAGCTACTTACAGACACCAAGTCAAGAGAGAAGTCTGGAGCACTCAGTTAAGTTACAACTGAACATGTTTGGAAAGAAAAATGCAGGATATGCTCTGGGGACAAGATCAGTCTCGGGGCCTGAGTAGATTTATAATGGCTTTTATCTGCTTTACCTGTGGGGCCAGGGAACAATTTGTCTCCTTAATAGAATTTGGTTTCTGAGGAGGAGAGTTATTCATGGGAGTATCTTTCCACCTTCCCTTGCATCAGAAGGTGGTTATACTAGATACTGAATAGAGAACCTGTAATGCAGGACATGAGACTATAAATAACTGAGGGATAACCCACCCTTCTCTGGGGTTTGATATATCAGAAATCACTGCCCAGAATCTGCTTATACACTTAGGCATATAAGAGAATTCATTCACACAAGGTTTTACAGGTGTAGAAATGGTAGTCATCTCCTGCTATGCAGCAGAACAACAGTCATCTCATTGGCATGTTTTTACTGCCCAAGCACTGCTCAGGTCACAATGCAGATTTCTCAAATGCAAGCCATAATTACTCACTTATAGGGTTTGCTGGAGTAACTGTTCTGTCATCATGCTAGTGGAAGATATGTTTGCAGAGGCAAATCAACATTAGTTGGGCTGGAGGGAAAAAATTAATGACACTAACCTACTGGGCAAAGCACTTACCCAGAAAGAAGACACCTCAGTTCTCATTCCTGATCCAATGAATCTTGAAATATACTGTGCCCTGGAGCTTGAAGTTAACCAGCCCCAGGGGCGGTTAAATGTGACTCACACTGTGAAGTTGGCAGATGTCCTGCATTGCCCTCTGGACAAAGAGCAGTGTACCTGTCGTGCTGGTCCTTAGAGTTGTACTGTCTGCCCTGTTCCTTGTGGCAGAATGTGTGGCAAGGAGGAACAACCCGGGTAGGGTTCTGCTTTCCCTCTTTCTAGGGGAACTGTACCTAAAAGAGCAAGTAGTGAAAATGGGTAGACTTAATGAAAGAGATTGCCAACTTTCATAATAGTTTGAATCAAAATGCATAGAACACTGGTTAAACTGAATTCCCTCTTGGTTTGCGTTCCTCTATTTTCTTTCTTTTCTTTTTTTCCCCAAAGAAAGATGCATTCTCGTTTGATGATTTGTCCTTCAAAACATGTTGCTTCTTCACCAAATATAGTCTTCATACAAAATGAAACATTTCTTTATGGTTAACTGTGTCAATTAATTTTTGTTCATGTGGTTATATAGCTTAAAATATATTTTGATTCTTAATTTTTGAATTATTGTATTAAAGATGAAGAATGGCCCATTTTTTAGTGATTAGATGATTGTTTCTTCTTCTCCCTCCCCTCCAGGATTTATACTAAGCAACTTCTAGATGAAAACCAGCACTGAATTCAAAGTGCACAAATATAGCACTACTGCATTGTTTTGTTAGCTAAGCTTCCTCTATTGTATGTGCTGGGGGAAGAAAAGACAAATAATAATTTTGTTAAAACATTGGTGTATTTTAAAAATGGAATGATTTACTGCAGTTTGTAAACAATTTCTTTACATGTTTCTGGTTTTCATGGATAAAAATTCAAAAAAACAGACAAGTGCCTTATGGGAATTTCAGAAGCACTTATTCCTCCTTTCCTTCTTCATGGTATAAGTTGGCATTGGGAGACAAGCTCTTTAAGTACCTCTGCAATCCTACCTCATTTTTCACCCTTAGAAAATGCAAACAAGCTACTGTAGCTACAGTAGGCATAGATACACTGGTGATCGTCTCTTCTAGCACAGCTGCAGTGGCAACATGCCCCAGGGATTCTGGCTTGGGCTGTGATTCTCCAAGAACCTCCCCTGAGCAGATACGGCTCAAGTGTTCATTGCCTACTCTAAAGAGATGTCACAACTGCCTGACAACAAACCTCACTGTTAGAATAATGGTATACCCAAATCCTAAGTCTTCTAATATTTTTAAATGTCCTCGAGAGGACATGGTGACCAGTGTGAAAAAGTGCTCTTTTCTATAGCCTGATGTGCTATATGAACACACATTAATACTTATCTCTCAATCCTTAGAGTAACACCAATAACAAGGGAATTCAGAGCCAGGCTTTGCCTGTCCTATACCTTTTTTTTTTATTTCAGAGTGTTAATGAGGAGTGAGAAGGACTTTTTTTATTCATCAAGAGAGTGAGTTCCAAACCACAAGTCACAAGAGTCCAAAGTAAGGTGCCCAGATCAATTGTTCTGCTGCTGCTAAGTTATAACTTGACTTTCCCATTGGCAGTCTGAGGCACTCTGCCTCTACATATTCAATACATGCTTGCATTCTTGCTTTGTTGAACTCACCAGAGATGCTTAACTCCTCTTTCATATAGCAAAGATAAACTTTGAGAAACCCAAGCTGCTTTCCATATTGCAGTTTTGCAAGTTTAGGGGGGAAACACCCTCTAGACCATGCCCTTCTAAGTATACCAGAGCCCTGTAAGCCCAAGGATGGTTGGTGTGTCAGCCACATACACCTGGCAGGCTCACACAGACACTCCACACAGCAATAAAGTGCATAAAAATTAAATGAGAAGAGGAAAAAAATGTTCTTTCTTTCAGTAGGGTGAAATCTCAAAACTGTTACTCAAGGCTGTGTATTCCATTCATTGGCCAGACTTGCTCTGGGACAAAATTATTTTTCTGGATCTGGACCTCATTCCCAGATAATATTTGTTTGTTACTAATTTAAATAGCTGATTGTATGAAATCTCTTTCTTCAGTTTTTGGCTTTTATTGCTGAGAAATAGGCATTTTACTTAAAGATCACTGAAATAAAATGTAAAGTGCATTAAAAACACCAGTCATTTCAACATGTGACTCCATCATCAGAACACTATTGCATTGCTGTCTCCATGTATTTATTTTCTTATACAACATCTGATATTGAGATACTTAGTAACACAATGGCGCCTAGTTTTGCTTCATGTCTTGCACGTCTAAATGAGATTTCAAATTTATAGAGGAGAATTATTCAGCTCTACATCATCTGAACAAAGTTTATAACCTTAACAGTTAAAAACAATGCTATTTGATCTGGTAAAAGCATAGTATGTCTTGTGTTTGTGATCAGTGGTTTACATCATCTTAGAAAAGCCATGCTTGGACTATGTGGTCTAATAGATCTTTCCTATGGCTACATCTTGAGATTCTGAGCTCCCCTTAATTCTGGCAGAAATTAAACTATTGAAGATTTTTTTATATCCTGGTATAAATGACAGGAAACCATGAGTTCTATATACCTCTTATTTAAAACAAAATGTGGCCCAACCATGGTGAGATACTACCCAGTGTAAATACAGATTGTCCAATTTAGTTGCACATAAAGACTGTACGCTTTGCAATGTACAATTCTTGTTATTGGATGGCTTTAGAAGGTCAGCTGCTTACTCATTACAAGGAAATGCTAGCTTACAGGTTATTTGTAAGAAGTATCAAGCTAAAATTGTGGTTTCTGGTAGAAATGCTGGCAATGGCAAAAATAAACCCTCAGAATTTGACCTACCCATGTTACATGCTAAAGGACCATCAAGACTGAACAATATGAACAGCCAGGGTATATTAAACTAAGCAGACTTTTAAATCTGCTTCCAATTTAGTCTTGTTTAATTTATCTTTTAATAAAATGCATTTCTGTTAACCATCACTTCACCTGATTGTCTGTACAGCTTCAAATGACTGCCTTTTAGAGCTATGAATAGCCAAAGTAAAAATCTATAGTTACATTAGTTGCAGGTTATTGGTCAATAAGTGTTCATTAAACACTACACTTATTCTTTTCAATTTACAGTGTTATTTGTTTTCTTATTTCATTGGCTTTGATAGGCCTTTTAAGACTTATTTTTATAAAAGTATCAGTGCCTCTGATAGTAGAGAATAGCCAAGCTGTGCTCCATGCAGTTATAACTCTTAATCCCTACTCACTCTCCTGAAACATTATGGTGATTGTTTGCTCGAAGTATATGCAGTTAAAAATGAATTCGAAGCTGAGAAGAGTTTTGGTGCCTGATTTATTTTAACCAGGACCATTGAGGCTTTTTTTTTTCTATTTCAATGGCTCACAGAAAAGCCAAATGAGAGCATATAAGCATTTATGGTGGAAACGTTATTACATGCAATTGTTAAGCTTAAATGTAATATTTTGATCTTTTCAACTTTGATTCATCGTTTCTGTGTCTTCTTTTTTTAAAAAACTCAGCAATCTAAACCAGTATCTAATTGAATTCACAGCAGCTGTTTTGAAGTTTATAGTCATTTACAATATGACAAGTATAGAAGTCTAGTTTTGGTAAATGCCACCCAAGACACTTCCCAAAAACAGTAACTTTACAAAAATTGCAGTAGTTTTAGTTTTAATTGTGGTTAAAACAAATGGAGAAAGTGTGAAATGAAGAAAAACAAAAATCTACAGCAAAATTTAAGCCTGAGGGCATGTTAAGGTATGAGGAACTAACTTATCTTCAAAGTGAAAGGTTTTTAATCTGACGTTAGAAAATAGAAGTGTTTTTTTCAGAGCTACACATATCTAATTCTTATTCTGTTTATGTGAGGAAACTTGCTGGTTTCCTTAAACTAAACATAATTAGATATATATTTTGGAGGTTTTCTTCTGTTGCTGACAACAAATGCATCTTAGTGTATTCAAATACTGATGATAACAACAAAATGTATGTATAAAAACCAAAGATTTGTGATTTTCTGCCTGGGAAACTGGACTGTCATCCTACCAAGTAAAAAAAAGCATAGGTGTCGAGTAGCTAAGTAGACATGGAAATACAGGAGAAACAAAAAACCAAATCTGCTTGAAATTGCAAATGGATCATCAGGACAATATAATGAAAAGCTGTCAAGCATTTTAACTGTGAGGGTAGCAGTCTTGATCTGTCAAAGCAAGGTGCTCCTCAGTTAAAGCAAACATTTCCATATTAAACCAGCTCTGTACTCATGGCTGAGAAGATCTACTGTTATATTTTACCTAGAACATATCGGGGTTTTATGGCTGCTGAAACAAAATTTTGTACTGCATTGTGCCTTTCCAAGTGGGGTCCTGGTCCAAGGACTGATATTCTTAACAAAAACAAGGAAATAAATTGATGAAGTAGTCTTGTGGTACTCTTGAAATATTATCCCTATTCTGATAATCTTACTGAAAGTGAATACAAAGATCAAGAAAATCTGTGCAGAAAAAAATGCTGTGAGCAAGTAAACATATCAGCTGATGACTTAAAATCTACTCTGATTAATAGATTTTTACACTTTTGTTTGATTTTGAATCACTCTTCGCATGCCTTGATTTTAGTTTTTTACTGATTCAATGCAACTGCAGGAATAAAAATGGAATGTGCCAGATTCAACAGGTTAACTCATGAGTATATGACAACTAATTTTTGTTTCATAAGTGCTATGCAGGATCACCTCTATTCCAAATGTTTTTTTCCAGATCTGCATAAGATCAGTTATTTATAATAGTAAAAATACATTCCCCTTCTAGCCTCATTCTGTCCATCCTACTCATTCCTTCCTGACAGTATGCATGCTCTGTCCTTGTGGATTTAACCACAGTGCTTCCCAAGTCAGACTGAGCTGTTTGTTTTCTGCCTTTTCTTCTCTGCCATTTCTTCCAGTACCAGCTTTAACAGACCAATTAACAAGAGGTTAACTTTCTTAAAGTATAAGTAGTTCAGTTCAGTGAATAAAGAAGATTTTTTCAACCCACTAAATGTTATGTTCAAAGAGGATGTTCTATGGTAAATCTATTAGTTGTTAAAGCTATCTGATAAAAATCACGGTCTTGCCACACCTGTGTGGCTATGTGGTAGGAATGTAGCCTAGGAAAGGTCAGGAAGGAGTTTGTTCTTCCAGGAGCTGTCCACGGTCCATGACTGATCATACTGCCAGAAGAATATGATTAGCCAAAGGATGTTTGTAATTAATGTGAACTCTCCCCAGACCATTATGGCGAACTAGTAGAGTCTCATGAGTCTTTCTTTGCTGAGCAATAGTCACATTCTGTGAATATAAAATCTCATAAGCACCAGGGAAAACCCAGTAAAGTCTTCATTCATTTTCATTTATTTTGTAACTGCTATAGTGAGTAATAGTTCATCTGGGTCAACCTATAACTGTGTAAGAAAAGTATCTTACACTCTTCTCAGCCATTCTGTTAGGAAAGTCTTCTCATTCTGTTTGAAATGCCATGTATTTTCATTCTGTAAAATATTTTTTCATTTTTTCAAATATCCTTGATTCTACTTTCAACAACTTTGTGAATTTTTTCAACAGTGTAATTCAATCTGTTCTCAAAATTGTTGTTATCAAATATTTCCAAGCTATCAAGTGGTCCCTGTGTCCATGCCAGCTAACAGGTGATGGCTCAAGCTACTACTGAAGATGGTTAGTTCTTAGGGACACTTCAGTCCTAGAACACAAAAAAGGTGTTAGTTGATTACCCAAGCACAAAACTAAAGGCTCTCAAAAAAGGCCAAACATAAGATACAAAGGCTTCATTAAGTCATAATTTAAATCTTTCAACATGGTAGAATGTCTGCCCTACAATGCTACTAAGTAATTAAATTCATCAGAAAATGTGTTTTTAACATTATTCATTTCTGCTAGTAAGAAAGTAGAACATGTGATATAGAAAAATAGAAAAAGATGTAAAGTTACAGAAAAAAACACTTCTCAGGATAAGATTATTTAAAACTTGATTTTGTTATGACAGAGTGTGAAGGGAAGAGGAAAGTCTCTAAAAGCACCCTTCACCCTGGTCGTTTTCTTCTGCTTCAGCCTGTCATTTACAAAGACTGACAATGGTAGATTTTACCTTTTCTTTTTTTTTTTCCCTCAAGACCTATTTGTCTACCATGTGAGGCCTGGATCTAAAAAAAGAAAGCCAATTTTACTTATGTGTATAACAATGGCTTGCAGTCCTTCCAGTAAGCCAGATTTTATAAACCAGAATAGGACCAAAATATTTGCTGTAAATTTCCCTTTAGCATCCAGGCAATTAGCTCACTTTTCTTTTATCTTCCACAAGCTCAGTACTCTTTGATGTTTTCAAAACTGTCAGGGAAGTGGCCTTTGATGTCTTCAAATCAAAACTAGATATCCATCTGGAAGATATGCTTTAGTCAAATACACATTATTCAGTTCAGTGCAGGGATAACCAGGTAAAATTCTACAGCCCATGTTTCAGAGGTAGTCAACCAGATTAGCTAATGGGTTTTTTGCCATTACATTTTATGAAGCCATAAAAATGAACCACTATGTATCTTTATGCAAACCCTCAAAAGGAGATCGTAAAAAGAAGTATGTGGGAAAGCAGACATGGCTACAGAATTATTAATTTAGACCATGATAGTATGTGGAAGAGCAAGGAAAAATCAGAAAGATCAGAGATGGACAAGTTTTTATGCAAAAATGTCCACTGCAGAGAGAACTGCATAGCTTCCATTATGCAGTTACTCTTTACTGAGAGTAGCAATATAAAGGTGGAATAAAAGATGCCCTAAAGAAACATTGCTATCCAACAATCAATACCTGACCATGACAGAGTTAAGTCTACCTTTACTGCAGCCTATATTCTTGTCTGGGCAAGCTAATGAATTCCATAATCACTCTTCTAAGATGTCTTCAGCAACACTTTAACAGATCTGAAAATATCAGCATAAAGCTTGCATCAGGTACAGTAGATCTATCTCATTGATTGGAACATTATTTTTAAATTTGTTTTCAGAGCTCCATTTTATAAAACCTGTGCAATGTCAATAATCTCATTTTTAGATGGAAAACCCTCCAACACCTAAAGGCTACTCTCCATTTATACACCCAAGAGTCAACATCAGCCCACTCTGTCACATCATGTCACAAATGTTTACACTAAATATTTGTCCATTGTTGCTCCTAAATCTTGAAAGTCATTTCCCATCCATGCCTTTTTTTTGATATGCCTTTTCCCAAAGGTAGACGAGTTGCATTTGAAAAAGTGTGTTATTTAAATAGGTCCATGTAATCTAGTGATTCACATTGCTTAGTGAGACTCCTTCTATTCCTTGACCAAGGTGCAAGTTCTCAGAACACATTGATATTTCATCTTATCTTCCACATTGTTTTTCTTCCTTTTTTTTTTTTGTCATTAAATTGTTCTATCAGATTTTATTGGTTTTCTGCTTTGTTTCTTTCTGAGTTCTTTTCCTACACTATAGCATATTCTATGTAAATACGCAAACTTGGTTTTCTGTGCATTACTCTGCTGAGAGACTGCTTCCCCCGGTTTGCCTAGACTAGATTGTTTCCTAAAGGGTGAATTAAAGAAGAAACATAGTTCATAAACAAGGATCTATTGACTGTACTAGCTCAGTTTCATTTTGTACTTGTTTATTGTTCTCATTGTTCTTTTGAGCCAAAAAAAAGGACTGAAGTTATATTAAACAGCTTCATTTTCTGCCTGGGCTATTCTTAGCAAGAATCCTATCTAAGAATGGGTTGTACATACTTGGAGAAAAGCTTAATTTGCAAACTGACCCTCTCTTCCCATTATATAGGCAAACCATTTATTTCCCACACAGATGCTCAGGCATGCAGACATTTAGAAGACCTTTCCTGGTGTCTTCCAGTACATCTGCTAATTCTGGTACAGTCTTACAGAAAAGAGAAAAGAGACTTCTAAATGTGTATGCATTGGCATATATGTGTCCTTGTGCCAATGTATATGTCCCACCACTTATCTCATGTGAAAAATGTGACCAAATGGCTGGTCTAAAACATACTTGTCTGGCAACGGGACTCAATTACTTTCTTATATGTATGTTCATTCACTTGGCACTATTCTGGAATTAAAGAATTGTAACTAAGAAGAATTTAGTGGTCTTCACATTGGGAATAAACACCGGACACCGCATTAAAATTTCAGAGAAAAGTTAGAATATTATCATAAGTGCAAATATTTAAAATTTTGTGCACAAAAACATATGCAAAACACTTGGCAACTGCACACCAGCTGCAAATGCATACAAATGCAAAAACATATTTTTTGAATAATGTTTTTAAATGTGGTGCCCAACACACACAGAATGCCTCTTTTTAAATCTTCAAATCTTCAAACTACTAAATACAAACTAAAATACATCTCTAGGAATGAAAAAGAGAGAACCCCACTGGCATTTTGATGTCTTCTAGCACAACTATACCTGTAACTGTGAAGCCCTGTCTCTATATAACTTCATTCTAATTCTGACTTTCAGCCATATAATCAGAGAAGAAACTGTTATTTTTAGGGGGATCCTTATGTAATCCACTGAACCAAAATAATGTCCAGCAAAGTAGCTTTTATTAACGCTGAGATATGAAAAGCCCCTTTGTGAGAAGCATTCTGGCAGTCACAAGCCTCTCTGAAAGAGGCTGCTGAGTACATCCCTTTTGAAACTTTACTCTTAAATTTTTCCCTGTTTCCCCTGAGTTAAGCCACCATATCTCAGGTCATAGCAAAGGCAGCAGCAGGCCAGAGTGAAGGCTGCTCATGCTGTTGCACATTGAAGAGAGAGTGTTGACCGCTGTGAGAATCATAAACCTCTCAGTTTGATGATCAACTGAGCAGTAAATTAATTAATCATCATTTTATGCCTCATCAAGCACTTTGCTGAGACTCTCAACAGGGGCCAGCTCAATTAGCCAATGGGAAGCAGACTGTTTTGTTTAGCTGGGTGAGTCTTCCATAAACAGAGGAAGCTTTGACAAGCTAATAAATATGTCATCTGTCTGTGTCACTAGCTGCAATGTGGCTCCACCTGTAAAGTTGTGGGATTTTGCTCGGTATGGTGGATAGCAACTTGAAAGAATGAGAGTGAGGTATCCTAACTCCTTCTCAAACAAAGCACTTCTCGTAGCTTATCGGAATCCTTAGCCAGTGAATTTGGGCTTGATTATTAGGAATCAGATAATTATTTTTAATTACTGAATCAGATATTTATATCCTTTTAGAACATATTCCTGTGTTAGGCATAGTAAAACCAGTCAGGTGTATTTATAATTTTAAAATACTCCTTTCCTTCTTTTTTCTTCCCTAGAGGAAAAAAAATGCCCAATCCTCACAATAAATGCTTGTGGTAACAAGCTTTTTAAGGTAAAAGCTTTTGATTAAGTAGCAATAATGCTTCTGTCAAAACAGACAGGTTTGAAAAGTCCTTGTATCAAATCCTGCAGTTCCACTGAAATTACCGGAGTCGCATCAATCTAACTGCAACCAGGATTCAGCTCCTGTCACATTAGATATTTCACCATTCAGAATAGAAAACAGAAATCTGCATTTAGAAGTTTCAGCCTTGAACCAAATCACTGACTCTTGCAAATTTGTGCCATTGACTTTCATGTACCTTTATAGCCATAAGGGACCATTATGAGTTTCTAACCTGATTTTCTGCTTAACACTGCCCATAACCTCTGGCTGAACAAGAGATAATCACTAACATATCCAATCTTTGCTGAAAGATTTCAGGTGGTGGAAAATCTAACACATCTTTTGATAAGCAGCTCCTATAATTAATTATCATCACCAGTAAAAATGTGCATCTTATTTCAGACTTTATTTTATCTGGCTTCAAATTCCAAATACTTAATTTTCCTAAATCTTGTTTTAGGTGAAGGTGCCCCAAATTTCTTGTAACACAAATCTCAACAGAAACAGTTTCTCCCAAATTTCTACACTCTCTCCTCTCTTGAGAAAATAAACAGTGTTCTTGGGAGACTGAATGGCATTTTTGTTCACTCAGCATCCCTTAGCCTTGTGCGTAACACTGATGTGTTGCCAGAGCTGGAAGGAATCACCTTCTACCTCCTTGTTCCTGCCATATGTACTCAAGCTCTAAAGAGATGCATGTTATTTTTCTACAATTTTGTGAGTTTTATGCCACCCTCCTGGATTTGGATAGCTGAGACTGACCACAGTGCTAAAATGATAACTCTTTGGTATAATGGTTTTGAGGAGCAGAAGGGATAAAAGGATGACTTGTTCAGAAACGTGTCTACAGAGCCCTCATATGACTAAAGTGTCAGGGCACAGCATAACTCTTAGTCCAATGTAGAAAGCGCTTTGTTTTCCCAAAAGGAAGGTGGAGAATCAGCAACATTTAGAATTAGTGACTCCAAGGTCTTCTCAAGTGTCCCTACAGGCTAGATTGACAATTCACTATGCCTGCCACTCTAGCTGGTAGGAATGATAACAGCTCAACTAGCAACAACAGCTCAGATGTTGGAAACTGATTTCTAAATCACAGCCAGCCTTAAAACTTCCTCCTAGAGTTAGATCATCACGTGAAGGAGTGCAGAAGATACCCACATGTGACTCAATTTAGTCACCAAGAGGATTCTGTCAGTCCCGTGCTCCCACCTTAAAATACCTATTTTTTTCTGGTATGCAGTTTACCAAAATGTCTGGACTGCTACCTGTATGAGCACTTCATATGTATAGCTCCATCAGTCTTTGTACCATGTAAAATTTTATTAGCAAAGGTTTTCTATAGCCCTTCCAAGCCATTGTAAATGATAGAGTGTAACGGAAATCTCTGTGTTCCCTTGTAAATTACTGCCCACCATGACGACTCATTTTAGCTGTTCTATTTTAAAATGTTGCTCTAGTTTTAATTAATTTACTTTTCTGCAGTGATTTCACACAGGACTAATTTTTGGCTATGTGAAGTAACATGGGCTATAGCCTTCCCACTGTTAAAAAAACAAAACCAAAACAATTAAATCTATGAGCCCAAATGAGCTCTTCCCCTCAGAAGAGGTTATTACATTGACATCCTGAATGATGCCCTTTCCCAGACAAAGGGAAAAGAAACAACAAAGAAAATTGGGGAATGGTGGAAAGAAGAAAATAAGAAACTGTCATTTATGCAGCTTCAAGGATGGTGAGGGACTTGTGGGATAGAGGAAGCAGTAACAGAATTAATGGGAGCATCTGAGGAACGTGAGACAGGAAAGTGGCATACAGTGACTTTCCACAGAAGAACTGGTGGTGTAACACATCTGACCTAAAGAAGCAAGAGTTGATCCTACCCCTTATCAGGAGGGTGAGCCCTACATACACCTGTACAGATACACCTGCAGAGGCCTCTCTGTAAGCAAATTTCTAATTCCACTGAAAAGTAGTACCAGTTTTACTTGATCAGCATACTTCCAACAGATCAGACAGATCATCATTGAGTTTCCAATCTCTGAAAATCTGATTTCATGTTTAGTTTTGAAAAAAGTTTCTCATGGAGTTCATGCATGGCAATTAATTGTTTTGTTACTATATATGTGCATGAGAAAGAATACTTGTATTCCTTCATACTTGTTGTTATACTCCTGTGACCAAATGAAAGTATACAGGCACTCTTCAGAATTTTGCTCCTGTTACCTAGGAAAATGGGTATCAGTCTATTACTTTATTCCTCACAAAGCATTTTACAATATGTAATTATTTCAAGGGATGGGAGGGTGCCAAACAATGCGGCAATAAATTTCATAAACTAAAAATAACAAGTTTGGTTTCCTGATACTCATGAAACTACTTTTTTTCCTGACTATTCAGATGAATGGCTGATATTTCTTCCAAATTCAGTAATTTTGCCTTGCAAGGGTTGGTGTGAACACTGGTTTCTGCTTCAGGTCATGTGGGTTCAAAGCTCTAGAGTTTCACTTTGAATTTGATGATTGCTTACTGAGAACCATTTGTCTTCACTCGCATAAATCAACCTACATTCAACAAGAATAGACCATGGTTTCCTCAATGCTTAAAAAAGGAGGGAGTGAGCTTCTAGCATGCTTTTAATGGTTATAGATTTCATAGTGAAAACTTTGCAGAGTGGTACTCAAAACAATTCTTTGGAAAATACATATGTTTCTAGTCCACATATCTTTCACACTTGTGTTTCTATGTCTTTTGAAAACAGGAGAGACTTTTTTCAAGCCTGTGATTTAAAAAGAAACCCAACCTGAAATGGGCTTCTAGTGCACTCACATGGCCCTGATCCGGTTCTCATTAGAGTCTGATCAGAGGCTTTTAGTGACCTCAGGAAACACTGGACTGTGGGGCATTAGTAGCAATATGTTATTATGAAACCAAGTAGAGACAAAGAACATAAAGGAAGAACTTTTCCCTCTTTTACCTTTACTTTCCTCTTCTAGAAATCTTTGTATGGCACTAGTCTTAAACCAGGAGCAAATCTGAATTACTTCAACTCATTTTTACACTTTGCTTCTGTGGATAATTTTTGGTGATAATTTTTCTTTGTTCACAATATGAAATTCGCTCTGCGTTGTTCTATTTTACAATAACCATTCTTAAAGATACTTTGAAGTGAACAACTTGGAATAATCATAAATCTCACTGTCATACAGACATATGTGAACTTTCTTTTGAAAGCTTCATTGTTAGTCATCTATTTCGTCTGGGATTACCCCAACCCCATATTTTTCATCCTTTATCCCTTTTATGAAGGATAGAAACTTTAAATATTTGACAAACTCTAATCTCAACCTAATTACAATTTGACTAATTACGTCACATTAATTTTACTCCCTTTTTTTTTTTGTCCAAGACTAATACTGTAACGTCTCAAATGAGTTTATAGACAGTCCCTTTATGCATCCAAAGAGTAACACTGAAATGAGGAAATACATAGCACAAAGAAACTTCACTTAAGAGCATTGGAAATATGATTATGCTGGTGATTAAACAACAAGATCTAATCTGGTTTCAGGCCTACAGCTGAAAATCATCTTTTGTAGAAGTGTGCCTTCCAAGGTTATTGTAAAATTATCCCAGGCACCAAAGTGATGAATGGTCCCAGCATTTGCTGTGATATGGATGCCATCCCTGTGGGGCTTCACCAAGCGGGATTTTTCATGTGGACAGACTCACATGGAGGACAGATGGGAAAGAAAACAAAATTAGTTGATCTGCGCTAGAGCAAAAATCCATCTTTCCTTTGCTACCCAGATTGTGCACTTGCTTTTTTTCAGACACGGAAATGTGTTCTTAAATTATACGACTCTTCCCTTTTTTCCTTTGTGGAGTGATCTGAATGTTTTATGATGACCTTGGGTTTAGTGCTGATTTGCATTCTTGAACTTTCATGCCAGCCTAATTTTAGAAATGTTAAGTAGCAAGCCTAATACCTAAGTTAGCACAAAAAAATACTGTGTCTCCAGTTGCATTAATAACAGCTTTAGTCTGATTTTGAAGACAGGCAGTTCTTAACTGTAAAAAAAGTTTCAGATGGAAATGATCACTCAAATTTAGCTTTGTCAAAGTCCAACTAATGAACCAGACAAAGAGTAACAGTTTAATTTAGCAGACAGGCAAGGCTTCCTAGGTCCCAGTCCTGGGATGATACCAGCAGTCCCACTGACAAAGATACTGTAACTGGTGCCTTGAAGAATCAGGGCCAGTAATGGTTCAGGCAGCACATCTGAGAAAAATCAGCTCTTAGACATTTTAAATGCTTGATGTCAAAAAGAAGTCTCTTTGATACTTACATCATTACGTGCTTAAGACAGAGAAGGAGAGGAGTTAAACTATCCTTCTGTTGCATCTGTAAGAGGTGCAGTTTGATTCTGAGATAACAGAAAAGTTGCAAATTTCATAATGTATTTGCCTAAAAAGCAGAGTTAGGATAAGTCACTATTAGACTGCTTTAAATTATTGACAGCATTTTAAATGTATCTGTTAACTACACATCATTGCATTTTGAATGTAGGAAGTATTATACCAACTAACTGTTCCAGAGGGGAGAGAAATGCAACAAATGCTTGGTGTATTTTTCCATCTACGTTTATCTCTTAATCAGATTTCCCAGAGTGAGAGGTTAAGCTTAGAAAGCCAGCAGAGATGTTAGGATTGTTTAACTGAAATATAACTAACACCTTAAGAACTGATTTGTGAGAATGAATTGCAGTCCAGAATGCTCTGAGTTTTCAAACTAAATTTGTTCTTAAGATAAAAGGCACTTTTTAAAGAATCACAGTTCTTGTTCTAACCATTCCCCCACCCTTGCCTCCAAGGCATTTCTTATAACTCTGATAAAATCACAGACCAGGTGCTCCAAGACTTTCAAAATAATAAATTCCAATCTGTCACTAAAAAATAAAAGGTTAAACAAGTTTATAGAGGGAGTTCTGTTCCAGGTGTTATTTTGAAAGTGTATGCCTAATTTATCATTTTTCAGTAATAGTTACAAGTGATAAAGATCATGTAAATACTCTGTATTAGAAATAAGCTTTCATTTTGTCATGCAGATAGTACTAATGACTAAATAGACTTTAATCAGGAGATCTCCACCTACTAATGTTAGGACTTCTTAAGAGTAATGTTATAATCAGATTTTCTCTAAAATAAAACACTCACGCTGTAGAAACAAAACCAAAATGAAACTCAAACATTGATTATGTACCAGTTTTTATAAGAACCAGAAACTTTTCACAAGTCACCTACTTTGGAATGGACCTTGTATAGGTTCAGTGGGTACGTCTACCAAGTGGAACAAGGCAATGGAAACTGCTAATATCTTCCATATGTGACAGCCTTTAAATTATTATGCCATTTTGGATACAGTGAATGGACTATTCTAAACCAGCAGTATGTCAGATGAGTGGCTGGGTTTCCTTGTAGTTCTTCTTCCACTGTTCTCTGTCATCTTACACTGTTCTAATTCTGCTATCTTGTCCATTATTTATTAAAACATATAGATAAAAAAATACAACAAGTTTTGCCCAAGAGGTCTGAAACATGTGCTTTGGCCCAACATGAATCAAAGGGAAGGCTATAATTCTCAGCTTTTTTGAAGCCAGGAGGAAAATCCAGGCCTCAGTTAAACAAAGTGCATGAGTATGTTCTAGAGTCCCATTCAATTCACTGTTTTTTTCTGTCTGCAGTGTGGGTTTCTTCATCTCTGTCAGTGGTTTCTAAATCAGGTACAGCAGCATTTGGGGTGGCATTATGCTGCAAGCAGGTAGTAAAGACTTATGGATAGGCTTCCACATCTCTCTCTATATATAATTCCACAGGCTCCATAAATGAAGAGAGGCCACCTCACTCAACAAGGGACAAAATTTCTCTCACTTTACTTCCCTCTATGCTACTCTAAAATATCTCTGTTGTTTCCCCAGCTTTCAATTTTTTTTTTAATTGTTCTTTCTTTTTAGCCCCTTCCCTCCCTGATCCCATATGAATACAGTGGCAGAAGTTAACTGCCCTGAAGCTCTCCTGTTGAACTAATTTTCAGAAAAGATATAAACAGAGTTCACTCTAAGCTTAGCTTGTATAGATGGCAGAGGCGAACTTACAAACTCTTCAGATACAATTAACATATCAACTCAGGGCACTTTCCTGTATAAAACTTGAAAAGAGAAAACTGCAGATGGAACAGACCTGAAAACTGAGTTTTCTCATACATGATTAAAGACTGTTCTTCAAAATGAAAAGAAGCTCTAACAAAATCTTCTCTTACGTTTTGAAACTCTAGGGAAGATTTATACCAGCTTCCCTCAAGGAGCAAAAAAGAGAATGAACAACTATAGCTATACTACATAGTCATATCAAGGTTTCTCAGTGTGGAAGTTAGCTTCTACTGTTAATACACAAGTAAGCTGAAGTTTCCATTGCTTACTCATAAGACGCAATGCAAGTTTCACAATGCATACAATGGTGAAGTTTTGCAGTGTTGTGGCTGATTCTGTGTGTTTAACTCTGTTGGGTTTTAATATGCAGCGATTACGCTTAAATGTGGAGTCTTTTAGCAAGGCAAGTAAATTACTCTAAATTAATACTTTCAATTTTTTAAGACAGTAAAAGAATCATTCTCCAAGTAATTTGTGGTAGTAAATTCAGTAGTAAACTCAGTAAATAGCAATTTAGTATGAATTGAACCGAGATAAATGAACTGGTAATTTCTTGAAACTAAAAGCAATTATTTAATTTAGGATGTAAAAATAACACTTAGAAAAGTTACTACTAATTAATATAGTTAGTTCTTACTTAGATGTCGTAACCAGCTGTGCTCTATTATGTACTCCTGTAGTGTGTAAAACACTTGCAAAATGGACGTGTCTTTTACCCCTTCAAGGTAGGTGAGTTTTGAGCATTCTGTATTCGTACTGCATTTCTTTCTTTTAGGCAGGTATTTAAACTTCTTTTTTTTTTTTTTTGAAGATGATAAATATTTGGGCACACTAAAGTTATTTTATCATAGTACATTACTCCTGATACATAATAAAAAGAATTAAAAATTAAGAGTTTCACAAAACCTTTCTTTTACAGCTAGAGAGACCTGTGAGGAAATGGTGGTACTGAGCTTCAGCACCAGAGAGCAGCACCATCCAAGAATTGTGATTCAAAGTTCACCTGAACCCCAATCCTGTTCTGTTTGAAACAGATATGCCCTCATTTCTTTGGGGGTATAGAGTACGTAATCATCCTTTTGGATAACTTTCCCAACTGACATATTTAAAGAAGGACCTATAGCAATGGTCAGGTTTTTTTACCACTTTGATACGTACCCAACACATTCACTTATGGAATAGAACCAGTAAGTAGCCCAAGTTTTCACACCACAGCGCATGATTAGTCTAGATCTAACATGATCAGGAAAAGGACTGTCAACCATAAGACTGGCTCCGTACCCCAAACAGATGGATTTGGGTTAGCAATATCTAGCTCTTTATTTTCTTTTGTTTAGGATTTATAAATAACAATGTCAAAGTGACTAGTAGACATTACTGTTCTCCTTGGGAACAGTTCAGCAATGCCCTCTGGCAGTTTTTGCGCTGAGCATGGGAGCGCAAAAGAAAGTCTAAAAAGCATGCAATTACCCCCAGGAAATAATTACAATGCAAAAAGCACTGGATGGTACAAGTGACATTCCAGTAAACGAGGTGAACTTGTATCATCGCCCTGCTTTGCCTCAGGGATATTCCTGCCAAAGGAGTATCATCCAGTTCCAAGAACAGCCAAGGATGGAGGTGGGGCTGTGCATCAGCCCTTCCAGGTTGGAGCCTGAGGGAGCCAGAAGTTGTGGGCAAAGGAAACTCCTGCTAAGCCAAGCACTGACATTGCAACTCCCAAAAGCCAGGGCAGCAAAGCTTGCTGGAGGTGATTTTTAACCACCAGGTTGGAAACCAAACCACACCCAGAGCAGCCTTGCTTATATATGAGACTTTCTTATTCCAAAATTAATGATTAAGAGAAATATGGGAAACAAAGTATTTTTTATGCCTAGATCTGTTCACACTCACTCTCATGGGAGCAGAATTAAACTCTTCTCTCTTCTTGGACTATGTTAAACTTCAAAGTTTAACCAAATGCTGGATTCCTTTCAATTCTAACCTTCTTTCCATCTCTGCTGAAGAAGTCTCTCTTTGTCTGCAATAGGTAGAAGCTATACCCAAACCACACTGCAGAAACAATGGCTGGAAGAACAAGCAATTAAGGTGAGTGTGGCCAGGTTTTATCCAGCAACTTTTCCCACTCACAGCAACCTTTTAAACCAACTCAACTAGCCTCACATATATATGCAGAAAACCCGTATTTACCTAGTTAGATTTTCTTATGTAGCTACTGTTTACAGAGGCACACAGAACAGCAGCATTTAGTACATGGTACTATTGCTCTCCTAAACTATTTTCAAAACATCTTCAAAAATTGCATATTGACCATTTCAGAATTGGAATCAGCTGTTCCACATTTTCTAGATGCCTTCTGGGAATATACAAAATAATGCTGATAGGACAAGAAATTAATGCACTTGCATACCTCTTTTCTGTCTCTGGATTACCATTATCATAAAAATGGAATTTAACTTGAAAGTCTGCGGTGTCTGTATACACTTTCAGCACCCTCAGGTGATCCCTACTATGCAGCTCTGTGTTACAGTGCTGGGTTCTAGACACTTGGTCAAACCAAATCCCTCTTCTGAGCCTTCCAAGGTATGCTCAGAGATGGGCCTGCCAAAACCGTCAGATTATCTGCTCTCCAAATAAAACAAGTAAATATATAAAAATGCTTAAGTTGAAGTTGCCTCAAGCACTTTTACCTCACATAACCAGCACTTTTGGAAAGGTCCCATTGACCTTGGCAGCATATTTGAACATGGCTGAACAGTTCTTGAGCAATTTTTCCAATGAATTAGGCACAAATAGGCATGCGTCATTGGGCACACATGCAGCCTTTTCTATCTCCTCTTTCCCCTTAAAAATTAATAATTTCTCAAAACTGCCATGCAGAGAAAGTCACAGAAAGCAGTATGTCCTAGTGTATTACTGGCTCATGTTTAGTATTTGAAATTACTTAGCTTTGTAAACACCACAGTGTTGGGTTCTGACCAGAGACCATTTAGCCAAATGCATTTATCTTTTCTGACGTTCATCTTAATCACAGAATTATCATAAACTGGACATGTGAATTGACTGTGCATAGTTTTGTTACCCAAGAGGGAAAACTGATTAATTTGGAAGCACTGACACCATGTATTAAACTCAGTCATCAACTTTTCACAAATGTAAAAGTTACACCAGTGAAAGCAGAGAATTGTGACTAATGTATTACATGCTGTGAATGAAGTCTATCTATTCGCTAGTTTTAAAACGCTTTAGGAAAGTGTACAAAAAATATCCCACTGCTACAATTGCAATCTCACACAAGCCTTCAGCTCTTATATTATTGCCAGGTGATTCTACAGATCTGCTCTTTTTCTTGCCAATTGGTTGTCAGACATCATTACCCCAGCACTATCAGTGCTTTGACCTGGGCAGGGAATCAGTGTTACATTGATGCTGCTGCATTGATGAGTATCCCCTACTTGGCTACCTTTCTCCATTTCCTCACCTGTCCTGTCAAGTGCCATTCTTCATTCATTTTCATTCTGCCCATCAATCATTCTTTTCTGCACCCGTACCTTAACTCACAAGTTGACCTGCCTTCTTTCATGAACTTTGTAACTCCACTACCTTTCTTTCCTCCTCTCACACTTCTATCTCTTCCTTTACCCTGTAGGTCATATGAAAAAAAAATTCCAAAAACTTGGGAGGAGAGAAAGTGAAAATGAAATATCTTGTGTTATAAGACAGCACCTCAACTAGAAAAATTATGACTCATCTGTAGCTTTCAGCACACATCTTTCCGTACAGTACTCTGACTGGCACCAAACATAAACATCTGTTATCATAAGAGTCCGTACTTGCCATTCTACGTTGTTCCTTCACACTTTCTCACATTGATAACATGTTCCAAAAGCTTTCTTGCTTTAACATCACATATTATGGAAACAGCTTTGGGCTGCCATGAAACACTCATCCCAACTCAATCAAAACGTAACACAAGCCTTAGCTCTATATTTTCATCTGTGGATGTCAGGACACAGTACAAAGTTCAATGTTGTTATCCCACTTCACAAAGTGAAAGACCAAAAAAGAGAACATGATTAACCCAACAAACCAGTAGCATAGCCACAAATGGAGGCTATGTCTTTCAAATCTTTTACCTGTCCCCTGGTCAGTGTCACACAAAGAAAGTAAGAAAGCCATCTACATCCTGAGTAGAAGTTCACTCCCTTCGTTACTACAGCTTCTTCTGGATCTTCAGTTACACAAAGACTGTGGGGCTGGATTAATAATGGGCATTTAATTATGTTTTTTTACTTTCTTATAATGTTTAAAATTGAAATGCCTATATAGAGCTGTTTTCTTACAGTTTAGAAAACATCCAACAAAACTTAAGAGTAATTATATATCAATATTACTTTTAAAGAGTAGCTAGATACATAGAAGATTTTATGAAATTATTAAAATGGAATTATGCCTCAGTGTCATGTTAAGCCAATTGATACGATTCTATAGTTTCTTTTATATTTGCAATATATATTTGCAACATATATTTGCTTTAATTTATAATGGGGCAGTAAATTAGTAAACTGCACTCTTCCAAAATCTGCTGTTCATTAGCACAAGTACAGACAATCTTGGAACTTTTATTTAGAATTAAGAGAGGAGGGAAACGTGAGAGCAGTTGAAAGCAAGATTTCTCAGGAAAAAAAAAAAAAAAACACAAAGCTATTTAATGTCCATTTCAGTTTGGTTTGATGTTTATTTGTTTTTTCAGTTTGCAGTAAGTGCCTTGTTATGATCACGTGAAAAACTATTAGAGAAAAGTAGAAAGCTTTGTAGGGTTTATTTGTTCCAACAAAAGCTAGGGGAATTACATAAAAGCAAACTGAACATAAAATATGTAAAGATAGTACATGTTGCAAATTAATAGCTTATTTTTAAAAAGGAAATTTAATAAAGCAATGTTGTTAGCTATTTGAAAACTGGAAAAATTAAACACGCCGGGAATGTTGGCAAGTTTTCCTACCTGAGCTGGATTGTGAATAACTAGTTATTATACTTCTTGTATTTGCAATCAGAATGAACTAGATGATAATATTATTCAAATATGCAACTGGAAATATCATTGTCTTTCCAAAATATCACATGGCATAAATAATATAGATTTTCACTATAGGATTTTTAAATCAAGGTGTTCTCTCAAGTTCACTGTGTCTGTAATTTTATAATATAAACCTAAACTATTACAGTTCACTGTCAGTGAACTCTGATACAATTTTGAATCCGGAAATTAATTTTGCTGCTGTAATATACTGAAGGAATTAAAATCAAAATGATACTGCAAAGACAAATGTTCCTCACAATATGTAATCATGATTAAAAAGAATGCAAAATCAACCTATAGCCACAATCTCAATGTAAGTAGTATTAATGACAGCACAGATGCTTGATTTTTAAGTGTCTGCACTGAAAAGATATATTTGATGTGACAGTTACCATGGCAACTACTCACTTTCAGTGCATACTAGAGTATATAGTTGTGTAAAAGCTGTTGATGCATGACACCTCACTGTGACAACCTTACCATATATATTTATATATAATTGTTTTATTTCTTTCTTAAATAGAAAAAATTTCAAGCGAGAAACATTTAGCTGTCCTGCAACTTAGTATTGGTTTATGAGTGGTGGTAGGATCTTTTAATAGCACTGTAGAAAGAACAGTCACACAGAGAACCAATGACGGAGAAAAAGTTTTCACTTCATGGTATTTTCACACAGCATTTCTCTAGATTCTTGGCTGTCCAGGCAAATTTGTGGTTTGAAATTGTTGTGCATTTCTTGCTTATTACCACTTACAGATTTATTTTTTTTTTTGCTGAGGCAAACTTTTGCTTTGGACTCTCCAATCTAAGTATATGTATAAATCAAATATTTCTAGAAAAAAATAACTTTTATAAATATAAAAAATACTGGTCATTTGATCTGTCTTGTATATATCATACAAAGCCTATGATAACTTTGCATATAGGAAGAGAGTTGTGCTCTACAGATAAGAAAAAAAAAAAAAAAAGGTGAGATTAATTAAAAAGAAAAAGAGGCCAGGGAATATCAAAAAATACCCAGAAATTTATAAAGGTCTAGCATGGGTGCATCTGAAGCATGAATTAGTTCTGCAAAATAAACCCTTTGTTTTGGAAAGGAAACTATCAAGAAGGAGCTTGGTGCAAGGTGTGGTAGGAAGTGGTAGCTGGACCTCATGAATATTCTTCCTAAGAACCTAAGTGATAAATTTCAAAATCTCAAAACCTTGTTTCCTGTAAAGTATTAAAACACATCAGGGGAGCATTGAGGCTACACCAGAGAGGATGCACCTAAACTTTCTTGTCTTGCTGTTAAAAAGTGGTGTTTACTATGTCAGCTTAGAAGATGTTGGCAGCTCAACAGCTGACATCCCATGCCATGGGATGCAGAGAGGCTTACAGAACTTGGTAGACTCAACAACAGAGTCCTGAAGTTTGGGTGTTCACTGTAGAAGTGTGTGAGACAAGTTTTCCAAGATGAAGGAGGGTCAGAAGAGCCTTCTCCTCTACTTGTCTAAAGAGCTCCCCCATAGTCAGACTGAGCAGTGGAGCCCAACCAGAATGAATACAGTCTTCTTTCTCCTGGCTGATATGCCTCTGTATCTTTCCTACCAAGGTTTTTGGGAAGAGCAGGGAGGGGCAGGAGGACAGTAACAGAAGGAAGGGGAAATTTCACCCCTATCTGCTCTTACACAGATATAGCCTGGGAACACACCCACATCAGATAGCTCTGAATTAGTCTAGGCATAGCCAGCCATTCAGGTCACATTCCCTCCAGCTCTCCTACCTTGCTGCCTGAAGACAGCTCTCTTCACGGTTATGTGGTCTACCTCAGGTTTAGTTCACCCCAGCTGTGTGTACCTGCCACAAAGCACCAGAGCTGTGGAAAGAGGGAAGCACTGGTGGAGGTCTGGAGAGCATGGAGACAACCCCAAGTTATGTTCCAGGGAAAGTAGAAGTCTCAGGAGCTGCCCCAAGGCAAAGACGGCTGTCTACTGCCCCCGGCTGCCTCTCCCAAGGGGAGTGTTGTGGAGCAGGGATGGTTTAACAGGTTTCAAAATGTGTGGTGATGAGGGGAATACAGAGAACATAATGTAGGCCTGCAAGAAAAGCATTTCAGATCTTTTAGTCCTTATTGTTGCTCCTTCGTTAATCTCTGAAGCTCATAAACTTCCCAGAGGGATGTGCCGCGTTTGAATGCTTTGACATATTAGATATCTGTGCGTGGGTTCAGTTCCAAGATCTTCAAATTTTTATGATTTTATAAATTTAAGATTATAATAATTTATTTTCACAGATGCCTGAAACTTTTTGTGTTGGACATAATATTCTTATTAATTTCTTCACTCATATATGTCTAGAAAAGGAAACCTCATATCGAAATCTGTGCCAGACATAGGTCCTTGCTTAGGCAGGGCTCTGTCCTTTCCTCTACTGGTAGCCATGGCACCATTTTTCTGTGGTAGAAGCAAGGGAAACCCTTCATGATGACTTCAGATGTATCTGTGTTGTCCCTTCCACCTGAATGCTGGAGGCAAAAGGGAACCCGGCAGAAAGCAGACCTAGGCTTCATGAGTCCTGACAGAGAGCCCAGAAGATATTTATGTTCCTAAAGTGGGAGGGACACTTCTATGATGGTCTGGAGATAGCCATTGGGATGCTCATCTTTTCCATTGTGCTACCTTGTTACTTTTCAGTAAAGTCAGACTGGAGCAGTGACAAAGGTCACCCATGCACATAGGCTGAAAAGAGTACTTTTTTCAAGGAATAACTATTATAACTCCTTCCTCATTATGGATATAGGGGAAAAACTTCTCCCACTTCAGACAGTGGAAAAATAGACTCCGTGACTACTTGGTTGTGTTTCAGCCATTTACTCAAAGCTAACAGGGATTGCCATCAGAACTGCATGGACATTATAGTGGTTATCCTAATGCATACACTCACATGCCCACAATATACGAACAAGGTAAGAGATAGAGTTACCAGACAAGAGACCTACAGATAACATAACATTCCTTTTACAGGGTGTCCAAAGGCTCCTCTGCAGGCTGATGCAAAACAGCTTGTGGGGAAATCTGTTTCTCTTCCCTCTTCTTTTTCCCTCTGCCCCAGAATACCCAGACTGAATATCCAGAATATTCATCTGTTGTTCCAGATTCACTCTTCAGTACTGTTTACCAAATGTCTTTCTTTAGTGATTATTAATGCCTTTTACTGTTAATGATTCTCCACAGTTATAAGGTCTGAATATGTTTTCTCATGAAGGACCAATAACAATCACTATCACTACCATGCAGACCACATGGATGTATGACCCATGGCCACCAAGCTGTGAAAACTGTATAGATAGTCTGAGAAAAATCAGAGGGGCTTGACCTCCAGAGATGCTCCTGAGAGCACCCAAGAGGCATAATGTTTAGCCCTCTTGTAACAAAAGAGTTTGAACTTTCCATGTAACACTCAAGGCTGAGCCTCCCCATACCTGGGAAGACTGGCTGCCAGAAGGGCCACACCGGACTTTCCACCACCTTTGCGGTGAGCTCCCATTTTGACCAACCAGGCAAGGGCCTCTGGGAGGTTTTGTGAACACTTGGTAGTGCTGTGGGATTGATAGCCTTTAGATCTCTGTTATTTTTCTTTTCGTTTGCGCCATTCTAAGGGTAAAATATTCTTTCTGTCAGTCCTGGATTGGATACAGCTATAATTTGCAATGACCTACAGGGCACAGAGTTATAGGCCTCATGGACACACAACTCAACTTGAGGGTGAGGTTATGATTAAGAGAAAAGTTTGAAGTTTCTTCACAGAACTTACTTCAACTTTCAATATTTCAGGTTTTTTTGATTGAATAATCTATGAAAATTATGTTACCAATGATGTTGCTTGTCTCTTACTAGGAGAACTATTAGTAAAAATTTATTATTATTGTGAAGAAAAATTTGCTACAATAAGAAGTGAGCAATCCAACTGAGAAACCAATTTGAGAAAATCACATATCTTTTCCCATTTTCTGAAAGCGAATAATAGCTGGCAATGAAATAGTACAATGAGAGGCATAGTTACTATCCAATACACCCACACCTGAGGACCTAGGCTTGAAACTATGAAAGAAGGGTGTAACAGAAAGGTGTACCAGTCACTGTTAAGACTGTTACATTTAAGCACACTGCAGAACAAAACTGCTTAGGTGGTCATATGAATAAATTAAGTCCCTGTCGAAACTTTTCTGCTCGCTACTCTTGAGTTTGACTGCAAATGTGTTGGGACACAGAAAAAAATGTGATGGTTTTGTGACTGTGGAGTTTGTTTTGTCATGCCCCTAAATCAATGAACTGTAGTCAAAAATTGCAGTGCACTTTTTACACAAAGTTTTGTAGCCACAACTATGTGAATGACTGTACTTTAGTGACATTCAGATGTAGCACTAACTCAGTGTATGGAAGCAATTGCTTTATCCAGCATAAACCATGGCAAGTTACTGAAAAATTCCTTAAAAGTGTCAGGTTGGGCAAGTTCCCAAGGAAACATAAAATGCTTTAAAGACTTAAAAGACTTCCAATCTAGTACTCCACAAAGTTACTGCATTGGTACTTTCATGAATAAAACCAAGGCAAAACAGTCCAGTGGTTTATCTCAAGTGAGTATACTTCAGTGCAGCTTCTTTCAACATCCAGATCCCCACTCACTGATAAACTTTAATGCTGTTCTTTTCTCATGGGCAAGAGGTCTGTGAAGAGTTGACCGGGTCAGCAGAAGAAGTGTGCATCTGGATATACTCATACAGTAGCCAGCTCAAGAGAACAGTGAAATTGTTTTGCAAGTAGCAAAGATACAACCAATAAAACCTCCCATTATAGAGTAGATGTCCTCCTGTTAATATAAGTGTCAGTCATGTAGGCATCCTTCCCTTCTCTCCTCTGCTCTCATTTTATAAACTAGTATAACTGTAACTAACACTTAGCAAAAAACCGGACCAGTATGTCCAGTGGTTGATTCTGAATACAGTACATACATGTCTTCAAACTTGACTGTGCAGCCTGTATAGTTGTATCTTATCTCCTATACTACTTCTCCTTCCCACCAAGTTCCACAGTCCTAGATTCCTGGAAACTCACTTCCTCTTACTCTAAGCAGTAGAATACAAAGTACTAACTAGGAAGAAAATAAGATACTTGACTTCTGAACATCCATATTAGCCACTAGATCATGTATTTTTTCTCTGCTGGCAATAGAATATAAACACCCCAGATGACATTTTATTGCTGATCCTTATGGGTAGTGAAATGTTTAACATCCTCTTATGCAGCTGGGTCTGCATGAAGGTCAACAGTAACTCAATTGTTGGCATTGTGAAGCAGGGTACAGAAAGTTTACATTCTAATAGCAATGTCACTTGTGATACTTATGGCTGCTTACAATAGGATTGGAGGGTGTTTTTTTCTTCTTTTCAAGGTTTGTGACATTCATATGGTGCAAAACTCTCTTACAAGCTTTATAATGGAAAAGTCTCTACAATCTTCAAGCTATGGCCTGCCACAAAAGAAAACACAGTTGTTATATATTCTGAGAACTTAGAGTACACTGTGATTGTGTCATATTTTGGCAGACCTAAAAGTTCAAATATATAATTGCAAATTTTAAGAAAGAAGTCTGCCATTTCCCTGCGGCAGCCTGTAACTTGAATGTCATTGGAAAAATGAGAGTCAGTGGCCAGTCAGACTGCTACTGATGCTGCAACTGTCTGAACATATTTCCATTCTGCTGATTGGCTAAAATACCATTGTGAGTTACTGGAAATAGTGGCCATTTTGGTAAACAGTTATTGAAATAACATTGGGAAGAATACACAAAAGGCAGTAAATTTTATATCCACAATTTCATTTCTTGCAATGTATATTCAAAAGTTAACAAGACAGTAACTATCAGACTTTTGGAGAATCCAAAAGGTTGTATAGGAGCCACTTAGTAGAAGGGTTCCAAAAAGTTCAAATTATTTCTAAAATGAGATCTTCAAGAATTTTGCCTTCAAATTTGAACTCATAAAATTTGAGGATATGCACTAAATTACTCATATAAAACAGAAGCTACAAAGAGAATCAAATGGGAAATTAAATCAAACCTCAAGTCAGAAGCATCATAGTAATGAGATCATATTTTTGCCTTTATTCCCTCCCACTTCAGCTCCTTCCTGAAGTTCTCAAAGGAAGCAAATAAAAACCATGTTCTAGTGAACTTCTGTGTTTTTAGATACAAGGACATTCAGTTAGCTGAGCTCTTCTATGCATTCATGTCACAAATGTACTGTATTATTCCTCTTTCATGTTAGTTCAAAAGCACTTTTGTAAACCATCAGTACATAGAATATTATAACACCATCACACTGGGGCAGCAAATAGACCATAGCTTGGGTTGGCCTCAAGAATGAACTACCTTGCCTCTTTGTTCCTTCAAGTCAGGAATATAGCACAGTAGGGAGATCAGTATTCCTGTCTCCTTTGCACTGAAAAGAGACATTTCTCCTCCAGAATGACTTGTGTACCCATGTATAATAATCCAGTCCATTACAAACCAGAAATATAGACATACTGTCTCCACATAGTGATGTTCAGGCATGTAGTTCTTCCTAACACAAGCAGGATTTTTTGTTTCACTCACAGTATTTGCAGAGCTGAGGATGGCTCAGCAAACATTAGAAAAGCTAGTAAATTCTGGTCTACCTTTTATAATGAGAGCAATTTTTACTATAAACCTAAGTTCAAGTGTCTTCTGACGGTAAGCCAGATTTTCAGTTTCCTTAGTAGAATAAATTAAATAATACAACAAAGTCTAATACAGGAAGGGGACCCTTATTAAAACAAAATGGAACTTCATGTGTTTCTGACTGTTTGAGCCTGAGGCTTCTCCCAGGTGCTAGTAATATATTGGCAGCCAAAGTCAGGCAAAAGTTCAAGGAAACACTTCTCTGCTTTTAAAAATTTGACAAGCAAAACTTCCAGTTACTGTTTTGAATAAATGATTTATAGCCAACTTTCTTAGGAACAGTTATCTGTCAAGGATATTTTGCTGTGAGTCCACATCTTGAAAAATCTGTTAATTAACTGTTCTACCCAGGTAGTGAACTATTTAGTGAAATATAGCTCTCCCATTTGTGGCATAGAGCTTTTTGCATGATCCTAATCACAAAGAAAAAGTAGTCACTCAGCCTTGGGAAAAAACTTAATTTCTGCACTTTAATGCATCCATGATGCACTTTTTCTTGCTTTTGACTTTTACTGCAGTGATTTCTGTTATGCTGTGGTACAGCAGGAAGTCTAGCTGAGATACCATTCTCCAGCCTTCACCAGTAGTCGCGGCTTTGTCTGTGAGATTAATGTATTTTTCAGAATTGTTCTGTTCTCTCTTTAAGATTAAAAAAAAAAAAAAAAGGTATGCTTTAGTTTTTAATTTTTTTTAAATAAAAAAATGTAGAATGTATTGTTTCAAATTAGAAGTGCTTTCTTTTTTAGCAAAAGCTAGTAAGTTCAAGTAAGCTTATACTTAACTCATTTTAAGGCTACTTTACACTTCTAAAGTAACATGCAGAGGTCATAATTTAACTGAGACTATACATACTCATATTATTTAAGGATAAGATTGCTTTAATGCATAACACTGTGCCCAATCCAGTATGCTACAATCATCAGAGGACACACTGAGCTAGTAGAACAAAAAATTACACATAAAATAATGAACCCTTGGAAATCTATTTAGTTTACTGATACATGTAGCCTCTACTTTCAGAACTTAATAATTTCACTATTAAACCTATCTGATTTGCAGTTAGGTTTTCACTGAAACAACTATCTTAGTAAAAAGAGTAATTAAAAAGAAAATCAAAACACCTGTGAATTGTGTTTGTCATGCAGAGATAAAGTTGTGATCTAAATGTTTGCTATCTGAGAAACAGGTTCCCAGGTTCCCAAAGAAGTCTTTTGCACTTTGATAACACTTCAAAATGGAGAAAGAGACAATATACCCATTCACTCTGTTGAACTGAGTTCTGTGCACAAAGAACATGGGTATCCTTATAGAAAGAGACAGAATCCTTGAACTCTAAACAGCGAGCATATCTATGATATATTTTCCAGAAAAAGTCAATGCAGTTGTTGATCTTTAGCCATTCCTCTTCCTTAATCAGCTAATGCCATCTACACTTACGCTTTCTTCTTGTAATTCAGAAATGAAGATCCCAGCTGACAAAAGTCTTTAATGAGTTACCTCCGTTTTGCACTTAGAACCCCAAGATGAAGCGTCATAGATAAATTATATGTTCACACTGATGTATACACCTAGGCTACAGTATTTGCAATATTAAATCCTTCAACCATTTCTAATATTTGGCAAATGTAGAAATTCTTTATTCTCTTAATTAGGTTAAATTGGGATGGGGGCGGGGGGGGGGGGGGGGGGCGGGCAGGGGGAAGGCCCCATATAGCTCCTGTTAAGTGACAGAGGTTTACTGAAGATTTTAATTTTTTTGTTGAGTTTTTGTTTGCATTTTAAAGGGGGACATTGTTTTACAATCAATATACCATGACCCCACTCAAAAGATCTGCAGCACTGTACAAATTTCTGAGAAGTGATTTCTTAAATGACAGCATAACATTTGGCTTCTCTGGAATGGGAGACTTACCACTACAAAAGTAGAAGGGAGAAGGGAAATATGTAAAGGATAACAGATTAGAAAGGGAGAAAAATCTTGATTTAAGTAGAAAAGTACTAGAGAATATTTCACATTCTGCTTAAATGAAGACCAGAATTGAAGTATGATGATCTGATTTGCAACTAGCTTTCTTTTTTTTTCTTTGAAAAAGGAATGTTAGAGATCACAGTTACTGGAGAATGAGATACAATAATAAATACAATAGAGTGTAAAACCAGTTTGGTCTTTCATATTTGTGTATTACTGGATTGATGTACTCTCTGTGTGTTTTCACCCATTCTTCAATCCAGCATAAAACATATTTTTAGAAGAAATTACACAATGTAGAATATATCCCAGAAGAGCTGGATTACACTATGATAAAGTTCTAAGGAGATATTGCTAAGTATTACCATATTCATCACTGGGCACTGCTTTTGAGACTTCACAAAAGCAATCAACTTAAATGAAGAAAAGAACTTCCTTTCAAATAGTAGATCTATCCATAGACAAAATAAACGATTCAACTGAAACATGTTTCTCAATTCTTGGATTTATTCCCAGTTTAACTGGCAATTATTTAGCTTTTTCTTGGTGGGGATGATTTCCTTGGTCTGGATAAAGTATTGAAATGCATTTTCAGATGTACAAAGGTGTATATTGAATTTTCTTGGTACCACAGAGCTAGCAAATATTATTTCAGCAACTTACAAAACACTGTTTTTAATCAAGGCCTAATTCATATTTATGTATGGTTGATGAGCACCATACCAGCAGTATGAAGAAGTATTAAATGCATATAGTCCATTTAAAATGCTTATAGTCTGATAAAGTTTTTTGCAATAGAATTACTGTATTTGCAATTTTATTCCTTTATTTGATTACCAGAAAATTTGGAGGAAATTAATTTTTTTTAATTTCTTTTATCATTAAATAGATCGTCTTCTGACTACATGAATGAGAAATGGTGATCTAGTCAGTTAATTCTGGGTACAACTTTCTTTCCCTTACTTTCTGCAAAATTTGCTAAAGGAGAGGTTTGCCTGAATAACCACAGACACGTTAAACTACACTCTTACTATTATGTTGAATGAGAAAACCACAAAAAGGGATTCTAGTGCTCAAAATTCCTTCCGTACATGATTCAAGAGATGCCTGGCTGAGCCAACTTTCCTTGACTTGACTCCACTGACAACCCAATCAATGGACAGGGATCTCTTTTGTCCCAGAAAAATCCTGGAAGACGTCATCTCCTTGTGCAGAGTAACTGAATTCCACTGTTAATACATTCTCATACATTATCGTTGAGATCCACTTCATTAGGTCCACAACAAGTAGATAAACTTAGAAAAACTCCACTGTTTCTATTTTGAGGTAACTTTATCACTACTTATTAAAACTTACCATAAACACTGTGCTTTCCTGACATGTGTTAACCATCTTCTTGGACAGATATGAAAAACCTCTGCCTCAGAGAGGGGGGAACATGGAAGAGTGAATGACGTCTCTCCATGTGGAATCATAGATAAAGACCTCTGAAATAACTTGGGAAAGATCACTTTAAAATCTAGTCAGACAAACAGAACTGGAGGATGTTTCAGAAATTTCCCTACTAATGAGCTTGGATTTAATCATCCCCTAATGAGTATTCTCACAAATTTAAAAAAAAAAAATATTTTTAAATACGAGATAAATATGTTTATGGAAATATTTAAAAATAGTAGGAGAATTTTTGAAATTGTTACACCATCCTTAATTTTGTTGTTGGTTTCTATTATAACCAGGTATTCAAACTGCTGACCTCCACAGTGTAAACACATATATAGATACTTTGGAACTAAGAACACAACCACTACCAGTGAAACACGAAAGGAAAATAAATAAATAACTTAAATAAATAGTTAAGAGCAAACCCAGATAAAATAGAAAAGAATAGTGGTCATGAAATAAAATATTAAACTTCTAAAAGAAACTTGAACAAAAAAATAAGAAAAAAAACCAAACCTTTTTCCCTGCTTTTTGTGTTGGGAAAGGGAGAAACTAAGATAATTTTTATGAAATCAATTGAATAAATCATTTCCTTTCTCTCTTCTCATGAGAAAGGAGATAAGATTTTAAATAAAAGTTTTTTTAATGAAAATAAGATTTCATTTAAAACAAGACAGTACTGATCAAATAATGATGAAAGTGCAAATCAGAAATAACAAATTTTTTTAAATGGTGAAAAAAATACATTTTAGCAATGTAACTATAAAAGTGAAAATATTTCCTTCGTATGCTGTAGGTCACCCCCAAATACATTAGCACCTGGAGGTGGGGGGTGGGAGGGATTATAACAGTCTGATTCTTTTTAGTTTGCTGTATATGATGATTCTTCAGAAAAGCTGTAACTAAGCAGCCAAGGCGTAGCCGCTGTGATTTGTCCTGGCTCCGCAAGCTGAGTCTGAGAGGAGTTTGTGGCTGGAGGGGGATTGCTCTTCTCCAGAGTCACATCAAACACACACTGCTGGGTGCTGATTTTGGAGCACCTGGTGAAACTGGCAATGGAGGAGAAACACAGCAAGCAGCAAACATGCAGCAAGGGTGCCGACTAAGAGACGTGCTGTGAGGAGCACAAGGAGCCAAGCATGAGGAGTGACAGAGAGAAGGTGACTTTCCAGCAGACCCCAGGGAATATTTGGAATTTTCCCAATCACATAAGCCAGAGGTTCTTGCTAGATGGGACCTATAGCACAGGGACAGTGTGGGCAGGACCTTTATTTGCACCTGACAGACTGCATTTGCACCTTCAAAAAGTTAACTCTAGGTAATTCTCCTCTGTTCTCATAAAACTCCACCTGAGACACTGGACACCTTCTGCTGCACTCACTCCAAAGGAAAGAAGACAAAGGATGAAGCACTGCAGTATTGAAGCATTTCTCAACAGTAGCCGTCTCACACCTGGAAAGCACAAATCTCATAACAGTGTAGAGAACAGTTATGATTACAGATTTTCTTTCTCTTTTGTTTTATTGAAGATCATGCCTTGAAACTTTCCTAGATCTTTGTAGGCAGCTTCTGTTACAAACACATGATGATTCATACCAACATTAACCCAATGTTTACTGTATATAAATACATATATCGTACCTATTTATTTATGCATATATAAAAATTATGCATTGTGTATAAACACATATACATTTATTTATTTATAGCTTTATATATATAAATTAATATTCAGCAATAAAACATGGATTCACTAGTCCCCAGATTTACCATATGTCCAGTTGTGATGTCTTTTGGCTCTGAGAATTTGTCTATTTGATAAATAAGGATTAAAAACTTTGCTGGAACAGAATCCTGTCTGATAAGTTTAAGAGGCTTCACAGGCTGTGGTTTGGAAACCACTGAAATGAATTCCATGAAGCAAGTCAGGCCAATTTATAAAAAAATGAAGAGCCTTGTCTATTTCATTTGCATTAGATATCTTTGTTGGTTCCAGTCATGAAGAGTGCCCTGGAAGAATTATGTTTTAACAAGAACCAGTGTTCAACATTCAGTTTTATCAGGATTTAAACTTTGGAAATATCCCTATAGTTAAAAAAGAAAGTCGGGACCTCACATCCTTCAAGCAGAGCCCTCAAGATAAGATTTAGGCCTTTGGCAGTCAGGCTTGTTCTGGTTAGTAAATGATATAAGTAGCTGAGCTTACTGCTTATTACTGATTTAGAAGTTGTTCTCTAGTTAAGCAGAGCTATTACAGTTTCTTTTTATGTTGTGCAAATATTTTAACCGCCTATGCAAGTATGACAGCTAGTTGCTTGAGCAGTACACAATCTCATAGAAATATGTTTGAAATCTTTTTTTCCCCTTCTTGATTCCAAAAGCTTTGAATTCAGAACTGCCAAATGGATTCTCTTTTTTTCTGCAAAGGAGAATTCAGAGCTCTTTATAATCATCCAGGCCCTCTTGACCTATGAGCCTACTCTGAAGAAAACAGCATTTTGAGAAGTAATATGTATTTTTTACTGACCACTCATGTACCTCCCTGTTGTTTTTTGCTGGTTACCCATCACAAACCTAAGCAGATAGTGTACATTTGAAACAAGCAGTCTAGCAATAGGTCAATTCACTGTTTCCAAAGTAACAGAGTATCCCTGTCCTTGTTAAAACATTTTGCCCTCAAATTTACTACTGACCAAGAACAAAGCCCAAGATGAAGTAATTTGTTCTGAAATGTCAAGGCAAAGTTGCAGAAATAAAATTTTTCAACAGATAAATTTTAGTAATGTTCACCACTGCTATTTAGGGCTTTCTCACCAATTTAGGACATCACCAATTCATTAAGACTGAGGAACTTCTAGCAAGTGTTTCCCCTATTAGTTTTTAACCTTGGAGAACTGACTATTGCCTTTGGTAACAGTCTGTTATTTCTACTGCTCCTTAAACCTTGGGATGCAAGTGCAGCTCTTTGGATCTGATTGCTCATGTTTCGTTGAAGTTTCCTTGAAGGAACTGAGGTTAGATGGATAGTTTTCCTTCTTTTTCTGAGGTACAAGTTCTACAGGTTACACTTATAAATAGCATAATAAATAGCTCCTAATTAAAACAAAAAATATATAAGAATGGTCCTATTACTATACTAAGGAGCTACAGTGTCTAGAGGAAATATTCTGGATTCAAAAGCCACAAAGACAGAGACAAGGTGAATTTAAGCAAGTGATTCAAGACTATTTTAAAATATAGATGAGGAAATTCAGTTTCATTAATCCATGTTTAGAGATTAATAACCCCATATTTGTTAATCCACATTTAAAGAGCTCAGTAATCTGATCAAACTCAATAGTTCTAATTAGCAGCTTCTCTCATTGCCATCCAGAATGGAAATAAATACAGATGATGCACTTAACCACCTCTTAAAATACTGGCATCGTTTTTTTCACTTCTGCAGAAAAGCGCTTTGAGCTTTGTCTTTTTAGGTACATCTTTATCTTCAGCAATACATAATTATCCACAACACTGTAGTATCTGAGCATAAATGCAAATGTTTTCCTACAGTAGAAATAGCTCAGGGGAGAAACAAAGAACTAAATATTTGCTGTGTGTAACTGTCTCATGTTAGCACACTCCTTTGTGATCTTAGAGATGTGCATTTGGATTCCTTTGAAGAGTGGTATGAAGCTTCATTTCCACACTGTAGATGACTATTCTTCTGTGTTTGCAGAATGAGTGGATCTGAACTCTGCAGCAGATCTGAACTATGCAGATCCACTGTCCACTGTGCCAAAGAGAAGCAGTCAGAAGGATTTGGACAGGATGTTGATGAGTGTTTACACTGATGCATATAATTTCTGTGGCTCAACCCATCTTCCTTGTGCCATTGGCATGAGATGTCCAAGTAGCAACAAATACATATGGACTTGGCAGCCATCCTCATTTCTAAATTGTCAGACATTTAGATTAATCCTGCCTTCACTATGTTGGATTATAAACAGCAGACAAGAAATTTATAACAAAGGCAGCTATGGTCTGCACCAGTAACTGACCAGTATATACTCTGTTCTTCTTCCCAGATCCTGAGAGCTGGGCTAATGGCAGTTTATGATTGATAATTACATCTGTTCTTTCTCTTCTGTCTGCCTGTTCAGCAGAAAGTGTCTTGGCTCTCTGCAAAGACAGGGAGAGCTTACTTTTTACATGCAGCCACACATGTTTTCAAAGGTATCATTTCTCCTACTGGAAGGGTATAACTTTCTGATGAAGTCATTGACATACAACTTGAAATATGATACCATATGGAATCTGTTCTTTAGATTTCACACACTTGTCACAAGAATGACTTGTGACTTTCTGTTAACTTCTGCTTTCAGACTTGTCAGTCTTAAAATAAAGTACCTTTTCATATATATAACATAGTGGTTTCACTACTCTTAACTGATTTAAAATGTCTCTATATTGCATCATTTGAATTATCTATTAGAAACAAAACATGATGTTGTTTGGTCAAGTATGTTCAGATCCTTCTGTTTTACAGTGTAACACTGCAGGCTGATAGGCATTTATCACTTCAAAAGAATCTCTTGTAAATCAGACTGAACACTGAGACCAGCCACCTAATTTATCATCAAGTACAATCAAAGATTACAGTTCATCAAATACCAAGAGCAAAGCTGTTTTCCTATAGGTTTTTTTCATAGCTCTCTTAAATTAAAAGAGGCTTCCTTCACTTTGATAATATGTAAATAATAAATAAAAGTCTCTGCTTATACTTTTCTTACTAGCTTCTGTAACAACCCTGTGGTGATGAAAACAACTATCATCTGCTAACTTGTATAACTGGCATGGTTTTAAGAACTCTGAAGCCCTGCTTCAAGGCATAACTAAATGTCAACAGAGAGGCATACTTCCCACCTACACAAGTAGGCCCGTAAGTTGTGATTGGTGGAATACTTGGAGTATATTTGTTCTCATTAACAAGAATTTCACAGCCTATTTCTATGAATAGATCAGGGGAAAAAAAAAAAAAAAAAAAAAAAAAAAACCAAAAAAAACAAAACCACAGTCTAAAAGGTTTAGATACCAAAAGCAGGACACTGTTATGTCTTCATCTGTGGATGAATTTGTTGCCACCTGAAGACTTCTTCTCAGGTGCCATTAAGACCATCCATTGTAATGGATGACCTTAAGGGTTGTAAGTTACCTAGTTATTCCATACATGTCTAGAAGTCTAATACCACTAATATGAGGTTGGCCACTGTTGAGGGACCTTGAGTAGGCTCAGCTACCCTTGATATGCCTGATCCTGTTTATTATTTGGAGCATGTGTTCTTGAAGCAAAACACAGCAGCCACTGCCGCTGTCTCTGCAGACAGAAAGACATGAACTAGTGGTACTGCTGCTTTGTTTTCCATAGAGTTATGGTTACCTGCAACATGCAAAGCAGGCTTCACCACTCCTCTTCAGAGGAATTCAAACCTGTATCTTTCAGACCCCAAAGAAGTACACTAACACTTAAACTTACAGGCAGTCAGGCTGGAGAAATGAAAATGGGACATGTTCTTTCTCCCTTGCCTTATGGAAGATACAGGATTGAGGAGAGAAAAACCCCAGGCTACATAAAGACATCACAAGAAGGAATATGAATCAGCAACTAAGATATCAACAGGCAAGAGGCAGGTTTAATGTTTTATTGATGACCACAAATTTTAAGCTACTAAACCCACCTTCCTTTAAAAGAGACTTCTGACCTCAGAACTCTAAAGGACAAAGGTTCTTTCCTCCATGCTGATGTGGGAATTTCATACAAGCTGAATTCACACTCACTGCAACCTTTTCTTGTTACCAAGCCTAGAAATCCAAATGTTCCATTTGACATGTGTGTGTTTCAGCTCCTAAATCAAGCCATACAAAAAACCCAAGAGCTAAAAAAACCCCTTCACTTAGGTATCTGAATTCTGCAGACTAACAGCCTAAAATATAGGCATCTAATCCTTATCACTTAACACTTTAATGAGTTAGACCATAAATGACTTGCTCAAGATCACACAGCAAGCCTATGCCAGTAACTGAAACCCTATCTTCCCATGCTTGGTCTACTGCTTTACCTGACACTGAGTTTACTTACTAAAAACAACAACAGAGCGTCCACTTATACCAATACATCTGTGCAAAATGGTGGTGTATCACGTTAGATTTATATACATAAGGAAGACTGCAACCATCCTTATTCTGTATCTCTAGTATATGTGACCATGAAGGATGACTTCTTGAAGGGAAAAGAATATCCACTAAATTCCCCATGAACCCTGCTGAGAATAACAATTATTGTGGAGTTTGTGATGAGAATTCCTGACTACAGAAACTGGAATGAAATCACCAAGCTAGTTTCATGAGACAACTAATGTTGTCTTCTTCATGCTCCCCACACGTGCCAGATTTCTCTGTTCTGGATCTTCAAATTTACTATTGTTAGCCAGTAAAGGTAATTTTTTCTGAAGTCTGAGTTCTTGAATAATGATCTAAGAATAAGTTGCTGGCAAGACTGACACAATGATAATGTTCCGGTAGCCAGAATAAACATAAATGAATGAAAGAGCCTCCACCTGAAATGCTCCGTGTCACATGAAACTAACAGTGTGAAAAGATTCTGCTTTTCATTTCAGCAAATTCCAAAACCCCATGACTTCCTCAGATGATTCAACAAAAAAGTACTAAAGAAGGCAAGGAGGAATACAAGATAAATGTTAGGAATCACGCCTAAAACTTCATCCTTTTCAACAAAGCACAGGCATATTTGAGGGAAACCTAAACTAAATGAATGGGGTTTTGCCTGTACTGCTTTAAAAGCACAGTGAACTTGCCTCTCTCTTCTCACTTAGTTTATAGGAAATCTAGGTTTGGGTTTTGCCTTTGCCAGCAGGTTTTCCTGAGAGAATGTTCTAAATAACAAGTTAAAAACTTCTCCACAGTGGCGGGGTGCAATGCAGTTTTCTTTACAACTGCTTTTGGAGTTTTTTCACTTTTTGTTCACTTTTATGTCACAATTAAACAGTGACTGAAACAGTCAAAGCCTCCACAGTTCAGGATTTGAACAGGGATTTCAGTTTGCTGCTCCATCAAATACATAAAGCTAAAGCTGTAGTATCTCCCTCCTTACAGGGATGATCTGAACACCACACCTGATACATTGTTTCTCTTTCCTTCCTGTCCTTCCCTGAACACCATTCCACATACATTCACCTGTTCATTCACACAAAATGGAAGAAATGCAGGTGGAAAGCTATGAAGTCTGTGAATTTTCTGTGTCCTGACTGTTAGGGTACTGCTTGACCACATACAGATTTAAGTCTTATGTAGAAGGGGGCTTTGGGGACTTTTCTCAAAATGACACTTATCATTTAGCCTAACTAGAAACTCCTGACTCATGCAAAACACTGGGAGTCTATGCCTTCCTTGAAAGTCCTAATGCTTAGCTACTGCAAAAGTCCTTCTTGAGGCACCTTGGTGAATCTAGCTCTGGATATATATTCTATCATGCATCAGTAATTGAAATTCGCAAATATTGCTCATCACCAGATAAGTGATGAACATTTTGACTAGCAAATTATAATTACTTTACATTTTAGCATAATACTTTTTTGTCCTTTAGAGTATGAAAACACTTGTTTCTCTTCTAATATCCATGTACAGAAAGCCTCAGATGGACATATCTCTTATTAAATTAGATGTTATTGCATAGGGTGTCAGATCAGCAAAGGATAAAGGAAAATTCTTAAGTAATTGCTCCAGTTGTTTTCCTTCCCTCTTGCCTAACTCCAGCCTCTTCTACCAAAATAAGTGATAAAACCTTGTTCATTAATCTTCAGACTAAGTGTTTGGCACAGAAGTGTTATGCCAGAAACGTTTGAGTTTGGAAGCCTTGTCTTTAGTCTTACCTGGGAGTTGCTCTGTGTGTTATTACTCACATATACATGCCCAAGAACACCACTTAATTTTAGCATGTAATAAGAAAATAAACCTCCTGTTTACTTTTGTTCACCACTAATTAGATATAATACTTTCCTCAACATTGGGCAAATCATAATTATATAAAATTAAGGAAATTGAGAGAATGTTCATAAGGAAGGCAAACACAGAATCCAGTGAGTCTTTCCTCTGTCAGGTAAAGAAATTCCATCCATCTACACACCCAAAGCAAATTCTCCTAAAATCGATGGAAAAGCTCCCATTGGTCTCAGTGGCTTCTGGATCAGACCCAGCCTATTCCCATTAAAGTCAGCTCAGGACTTGAGCTAGATCATGATGTAACTGAATTAATTAGCATTAAATTATGAGAAACTACTCTCCATTACTACAAATTACTTGTAAAATAGCCAAGATTTACTAGTTATAATGATTTCAACAGTGTTAGATGAGAGTTTCTTTCCATGAATATTACTAATTACGATAGACCAAGTTCAGGTTTCAGATTCCCATTTCCATCTTACAGTAACAGGTATAAAAAAACTTGGGTGCCACCCCATTGCGTTAGTTACCACCTGCTTGAGTTGGGTAAAATCAAATCAATCATCGTGACTCTTCTCCTGGACTATGAGCTTTATTGTGTTGGACCACCACAAAGATCTTATTCCTTAAGAATTTTACTCAGCCTGAAAGTCCTCTGCTGTGAACTTTTTGGCTGTTTGGATTCTGATTTAATATATATAAGAGAGCTTCAAGCTGTGAATTTGATGTTAGGTCTGTACTTCTGGCTCAAACCCAACTGTCTACGTTTGGAAATGTATTTGATTTTGGAACACACTTTTCTGGAATGGAATGTCAAGAAAATACATAATCAAGAGGGCATCATAGATAACGAGCTACAAAAACCTGTTTGTCACCCTCCTCCCACAATGGCAAAGAGCCTTCTACAGCTGCTAATTAGAAAATTAGAACACCACAAATGGATTATATTTTACTGGCAGCATAGCGTCTTCCCCCCAGTGTTTTAAAGTACTTTTTGAATTGTTTGCTGTCAGCAAAACAAGTGCACTACCTGCGATCCTATAGACAACAAAGCCCGGCAGCAGGATTTCAGTCAGGTGATGTCACCCAGGTAAAATTGTACTGACAAGCTTTTAATTAAAGTTTTCCCACACATCTTTCTGCTGGTCCCCAGGAGCTATTATTCATTATGTGCCGACTGTCAGCCAATTGTGAGTCGGGAGGGAAGTGTTTTATTTTCAAAGCCCTTGCTGACAGCTAGAGAACACTTTGTTATACAATCTGTTTACTTTTTTCACACACACAATCTTGCTAAAGGGGAAATGGTCATGCAGTAGTGTTTACAGTTTATGGCAATAATTAAATGCATCTGGCAGAGCAGTAGCTGAAAGGAGGTCGGTGTGGGTGTGGGTGAAAAGCCATAAAATTCCTCCTATAAACAGTTACTCTCACCTTGCAGAGCCCCTAGCATTTTAAGACAGAGTTTCTTTGGGAAAGGGCAGGTCCAAACAGGTGCACAGATTCTGAAATGGAAATAGTTGTATCTAGCCATGTGGTATTTGATGCTAAGAAACACTGTCCAGGAATAAGGGTAACACTCTGTTCTCATCAGTGACTAGAACAGTTTGAAGTGGTTACAAAACAGCTGCTTCTCCTTTGCATTGTTAAATCCCAAAGTACTTACCTCTATAAGAAGAAATGTAAAATTAAAAACAACTTGCCACCAGATGAAAGTAGAAGGCAGTGTGGTGTCCTGTTTCAGCAAAGGACCAGTATTTGATGCTTAATACTTATAGAGAAACAGTCCTCTTTAAATTTTTAATGGTTTAGAATAAAATCCTTTTTATCTGTTGACCAGTGATGATAAATATTTATTCAGAGTTATGAACAACTTTTAAATCATGGTAAAAAGTTGTAAGCAATAATCACTGCCTCACCTTAATTTCTGTTTATTAAGAATAGTAGAAAGTCAAGAAATATTCTCATAATGTTATTAGATTAATTAAAACCAGTACAATATTCACATACAGAGGTAAAAAAGAAATTGAATGCCACTTGCTGCCAGGTCATTGGTAATTCTGTGGAAATCACTTCCACTACAAAGCAAAGACACTGAAGGAGAAATTAACTGATGAATATTTAGAGACAATATTTTACTGATATTATTATTAATTACTACAGAAATTATAAAATGGATACACAGTTCCATTGTTAATCAACGAAAATCTTTCATTGCTTTGAAGTGCCTTTAAATAACTACATTCTTAGGAAATCGTTTTCTTAGAGGGAAAATAAGTTAAGGAAATCATGGAATGCATTCTTTAAAATGGGCTGTCTCTGCCAATAGTGAGCATTAATCAGTGGTCCTTAGCTGCATATGGACAGGGATGGGAGGCTGTTGCTGTAGACAACGCAGTGTGTCTGCCTTAAAAAGCTTTTTCTGTTTGGGTATCATAAAAATTCCTAGCTCACCAGCATATGAACACATCAGTGCAGGTTTCATTAATGGTAGGGAAAACATTAAAAACTAATTGCAAATTTCACTCATGGGTGTCACTTTGTAGACTGTTCTTTTCTACTATTACTGTATTTTTTTCTTCTCTAATGAAAGATTATTTTTTTAATTTTACTGAATGATAGGAGTAAGATGATATTTTAATATTTTTTTGTCTCAGTCACAAACAGCAAATAGATCTTAAAATACTATTCAACATAACATATCTGTGATCATACCATTTTCATCTTCCCAAGCTTAACAAAACCAATATACTATGAATAATGTAAGCAGTTTATGTTAATCTTTACTGTAAGACCAATGTTGTAAGGGAGTATTATTACTTTAGGATCAGCATTATAAAAACTAACAAGATTTATCAGAGATTTCAGAAATCAAAGTATAGAGATTAAGTAACTTGCCTGAGATTTATGGGGTAGAAAAAGTGAGGAAGCTCTTGCTTCAAAGTTCAAAGATGCTCATGCATTTTAGTCAATGACTATTGCATCCAAAATGCACAGAGCAATAAGTACAATCCCAGGCTCCTCACTGATAAGGAGAAAAGGACTCATCAGCTAGTCATGACCATTTCACCCTCTTCTCTCCCACATGCTTTCTATGCCAGAGAGGTTGGGAGAGCTGCAAGGCAAAAGAGCCAAGTATCCTCAAATAGAGCAGGTACTTGAATCCAGCAGGGATCATTCCTTCAGGCGCAGCACTGTGCTAATGTGATTGCACATCTTCCTGCTGAAGCTAGTCCACATCCAGCTGATCTGAAGTGATAGGAAGCAACTGTCTGCAACCGGCTTCCCAGCTTCCTCCCTAGGAATTCACCTTCCTTTGTGATCCTGGATGCAGGACTCTCATCTGACAAATGCAAGGGACAAGGAGTACCACTGGCTCAACTCCCATCAACTTTCACATGCAAAAAGAAACTGTCAGTCAAAAAAACCCTGTAGAAGTTGAGTTAGAGAGATGCTCACAAATTGATACATTCTGAAGTTACTAGGAAGTTGTAGAGAATTTATTTTATGAAAAACAGGATTTTTCAAATAAATGTGATTTTTCTTTAGAAAAATTCAGGTCTGTCTGCTAAGGTTTGATTGTATTATGTGTACATATGTGGCTGGACTTTTATCAGGCACTGAACAGTAGACAAGGCAAAACAACACAAGATAACACCCACCCGCTACCCAGCACACATGTACTGGTGAACCGATGTTGAAGCATGTACCACAGCCTCTTCATTGCTACTGATATGTGACTCAGTTAAAGCAGCGAGGGCTACTGGTGCTACAAAAATGCAATCATGCTGAGTAGCATATGAGAGAGATAATGAATTATCAGCAACATACCATATTAATGGAGAAAATATGAAATTCTGTATAAACAAGTTCAAATGGGCATTTGCCATCTAGCTTATTTTTAGCAGTGTGCTGAAAGGATCTATTTTTTGTACTACACAATTTGATATTATCCCCAAAGGAAAGGAACCTAAAATAGGAGGATAGCACAAAAAGAGATGTACTTAAGTAAATGATAAAGACTAGTGAGGTCTTTGCATTTCAGGTTAAGGAATGTAATAGCCATTTGCTCTTGAAACAAAATGATTGGTGTTCAATAATAACCAGGTAAACATGAACTGCCCTTCTTCTTCTGGATACGTGATTATTTATATATTATTTTATGCCCTGGCCTCCCAGTTGCCCACCATCGCTGATTACCTCCCATATTTGCTGCTTCTTTCAGATCCTGGTCCCTATTTTCTAAACTGTGCTTAAGTTGGGGGAAGAAAGTAAAAAAATCCAGACATATTTTATGGGGTATTTTTCACATATTACAAGCACTTTAAAAGGGTATCTCCTAGACTCCTGTCCAAAATGCTCTGTTTAGAGTGCAAAACAGGTCTGCATCTGAAAAAAAAAAAAAAGAAAAAAACTACACCAAAAAGCAACCAAACAACTTTGACAGTTTTACCTACCTTCCCTAGTTTCACCTCTCACCTTTCATTTCCAGATAAGATCTGAATAGCCACCAGAGAAACCAATCATGTTTCTTTTTCCAGTGTGATATCCCCTCTGGCTATGTAACATATCTCTGGCCTAATAAAGGAAGAACTATTTCTGTCTTGAGTATACCCACTTCAGACTTGAAATTTTTTAATCTTTAGCTGCTCAAAAATAATGGTTTTTATCAGAGTCAGTATATGATATGATTACTGCTATATCAAATAAAGTTGCTTAGCATGACAGAGATCATAGTTTGACAGTGGACTACAGCTTGTCTTTCTGTCATCCACTGGACCCCTATTTGTTGTCTAAGAAAACAAATAGTAATACCTATTTTCTTCTCTTTGTGTCTTCCTTAACAAAAAAAATATGCCTTTTAATACACTTCCCATTCAATTCTTGCCATTCATTTGGACTGGCACATCATCTTCCTCCTGCAATGTGTTTTAGCTGATTTGGAGTTACCAAGAAGAACTTTTTTAATTTTAGAATGAGATTTGCAAAAGAGTCCCTCTGGAAACTGACAGTGCCCTGCAGGGCTCTTGCCCCAGGCAGCTGAGAAAAGCACATGAAGGTACTGTAAAGGCTTCTGTTTGCACAGTACTTCTTTCCTCACCTTCAGTCAGGTTATTTCCCCTAGTAAACTGCAGGTTAGACTGACAGATATCTTGCCTGACTTTCTCTCCATTTTCTTTTTTTGTCTCTGTTTATATTTTCAGTGAACTGATGCATCTCCAAACATGCCCATTATAGTTCACATTAGTCAGTGCAGGAAATTACTCTAGTTGTGGTCTCTCTCTCTCATTTCTCTATTCAGGTGCTGCAATACGAATTTGTCTTAATTTCCAACTTGTTACAGTGCAATACCTGTTTTAGGGTGCTGTGTGTGGTGTTTTTTTTTAAAGCAGAGAAGAAGAAAATATATAGTAAGTATCTTTCAGTAACAGACCATTCTTGTCCCTCTTCCTTCACTATTTTGACAACGCCATGAATGAAGTAAGCATTAGGGATAGAAGGCAAACTGCATGAGGAAACCCACACAGAATTACGTTAACAGCCTGAAGATGTGCACTGTAACTCACTATTCATGACTGCCCACATGTGCTGGAGCTATGAGTTCACTCATAGTTCATGTCTCTGCAACGCAAACACAAACGGGAGTTAGCTCTGGAGATAGTATTTCTCTTCTTGCACTCATCAGTGTGGGTCTCCCTCTCATCAGCTCCCCATAAAACAGGCTCTCTGCTGGTCTAATTGAGTCTTCAGTCTTCCTGTACCTCCTCCTCGTCATGTTAACAGTGTGAACGGCAAGGAAAATGAGCACAAATATCAAACTCACTCTACAAGCAGCTGACACAGGCAAGCTTATGGCAAGTCTGCCTTCATGTGGCTCAACCTCTTCCTCTGAACACAGAGTAAGCGCAAACCTCACACCTGAGCTACTGCACCCATTTGTCTGGTATCAGTGAGTGATAGTGTCTTTTGGGGTATGGACTTCTGAGCAGCCAGTGTCTGGAAGGAAATGAACAGATGAAAACACTAGGACAGCAACACCTTGTCAGACCAAAGATCCCTGTAATCCTTTCTCCAACAATACCTGTCAGAAGATGCCTCTGGAACAGTTAAGAAACAGGACTAACTCGTGCTGATGTTTTTCCTGGGTAACCTGTCATCCCCAGGGGCAACTCAATCTTCCAAGCCAGAAATAGTATGTTTATGTATATAATTTTTTTCTTTCATTAATTTGTCCAATCACTTTTTATCTCAGGTAAATTTCTAACATTCAAAACGTCCTTTTGGCAGGGGATTCCACAACTAACCACACATTATAAGAAAAACTGCCTTCCTTGTTTGGGACCTGCCAATGACTTGTTTCACTTGATGACTTTAAAGTTATTGCAGTGGAAGAAACAGTGCTAACTATTCTTCTCACCTTCCGATCCTGAATACATAGACCTGTGTCACATCTCTCCTATGACATCTCCTTTACAAAAATTTCCAGTCATATGAGATATTTACTTGCATAGGAGTCATTCCATACCTCTGATTTTTCCTGCTGTCCTTTGACTTTCTCAGATCCTGTGCTCCTTTCAAAGTTGGGATGCTAGTTCTACATCCAATATGATGCAGCACATCAGTAACATCTTCTATTTTGAGGGGGATTTAATGTAGCACAATATTAACATCTTCTATTTTGAGCTCTATTTGTCGTCATACTTTTTTTTTTTTTTTTTTTTTTAACTAATATTGAGCATAGTTGTCAAGGAACTACAATGTTAGGAGTGTTCCCTGATACATATAAATTAAAATTTATCTACCCCAAATTTCATTTGCCATTTGGTCTGTCACTCATCACCATGAAGTCCTTGTGCAGTACTTTGCAGATGTCTCTCATTTTTATAACCTTGATTAACTTAGTAACACCTGTGAATGTTTTCACCTCACTGCTCACTTTCTTCTTAAATCATATATTACAATGGTGAACAGTACCTATATGACACAGACCCATGTAAGACTCCACTGGTGATCTCCTTCCACTGTGAAAATTTATTTCTACATGATTTTTCTCATACCAATTTTTTGTCAATGTGAGAAGATTTTCTTTTATCTCATGGCAAGTCTGTTCAAGAACTTCTGGAGAAGAAACTCCAAACAGAAATATTTTTGGAAAACCAAATGGCTACATCAATGGATCTTCATTACCCACATACTTGTTGACTTCTTAAACAAGTCATGACTCATTAATTGATTAGAATTCTTTTCACAATCACTTGGTGATTCTTACTGAATATATTATAGTCCTTATTATATTTATCCATGTTTTATCTAATTCTATCCTTTACTGTAGTTTCCACCAATTTTCTGGGTACATACATAACTTACAGACTTATATTAATCCCTGAATGATCTCCTAAAAACCTGCATCTTGAGTCTGTGATACAAGGGAAATTATATGCTACAGTTAATATTTCAACTGTTTCATTTAAGAGAACCTATAGAATCTGAGAGGCAGGTGAACATAAGTTGTTTTGACAAATTTTAGAGTTCAGTTTATTGATTTATTTCTCAGCTCCTTCTACTTATATTTTTTTTTCGAGACAGAACCTGTGAGTTTCACCCATAAATAGGAATTATTCTGTTTGAACCTCCCAAAATTTTTGTTACGAAAAAGCCTTTAAAAATTATTTTTTTTTTTTAACTGTAAAATTATCTTCTCTAAGCTCCCTTCAGATTTCCTGGCAAGCTGCCTACTTCTGATATATTTGAAAAATTATTAGTACTTTTATGCCTTTTGTAAATTGTTTCTCAGGTTATTTCTTGCCTTTTTTTATATGTTCAAATCAATAGTTATCCTAATGTTCTTCTTTGTTTTCTTTGTTTGGATAAGATATCAAGCTTTGGCTCTGCTGTACTGAGGAACAGCAGCCTGTGCAAACACAGAGAGATGTAAATTCTTGGATAGTCATAGGAGAGGTGAACTAAGAGATGAGAACTGTGTAGATTTCTTGACATGTCTTATGAGACCAGTGTCTTAAATGTGAAAAACACCAGTGAACGTGTGGCATGAAATCTCACTGTACTTCATGTGTCTGAAAAGTGGAAGCATATATAAGAAATAGTATAATATATAAGAAATAATATAGTATGAGCAGAGAAAAACATTATTAAAACCTCCAAATTTAAGCCAACTGATATATGTTGGCCTACTTACACAGCCTCTACCTCACCAAACATATAAATTAAACTGTGCTGACAGGTGTACAATCATATAGCAACAGATTTCAGCCACTGACAGAAAATGGGCTGCACCTTGTGGTCATAGGTTTCTTGCTTTCCAGACAATATTCATGCTTAAAACAAGTAGAGGTTCCACCATTTGCCCATGATACTTCAAAGCACTATTCCACAGAGTCAAAAGATAAATCAGATTCCTTCTAAAATACCAAGTTCCTGAGATTGTTCATGGTACTGGGCAAGAACCATGAACCTCAGTGGACACAGGAGTGACTTCTTTTTAAAAACTATTCTAAGAATGTTCTAAAAATAGATGTAGAAGCTAGTCATTTTATAGATGGTTGTATCTATCTTGGGAACTCCTTAGCTAAAGTAACCTGGATCTTAGCCTAGCAAAACAATCTTGGAGAACAAACTCATGAGGTATTTGAACTTTACTAAAAAAAACATCAAGAAAACAACAAGAAACCAAAAAACCTCCACTCATCAGAAAAAGAAATAAAAAATTGACATACAAAAAATATTTTTGTAGTCCCTAGAAACACACACCAACAAACAAGTGAACATAGAATCTCCTCCATCACAATTAGCAAAGGGAAAAAACATTTTTGTATTCAGAACCAAGAGTGGTTTGCTTTCACCATCTGTCCAGTAGAGCTATTGAGCAAAACCTGAAGTGTATGAGGGTGTTTCACATTAAAACATTCTTTGCCTTCTTGAGACTCAGCACTATGCCAGGAACACATTTTAAGTTCTCAGGAAAATTGTTTCTTCCAACTAACGCTTAGATTTACTACACATAATTAAGTCCATATTCAAATGTGTAAAAATAATCAAAATAAATGCTCATATGGTCTTTAATTCTGTAAAATCAGTTTGGTTAACTGTTCTGCGCCATACAGAATAACGCACTGAAATAACAAGTGCACTAGCCAGTGAAATGCTTTACAGAGAACAAAATATAGGTACTTTGTTTCATCGGAGATCTGCCATAATCATATGACAGTTATACTATAAGTTATGGGTAAGGAGACAGGACAGTGCATTAGATTAATACTTTGCCTTTTTAATCTATTAATCTACCACCTTTGGGACATGATTTTAAATCCACTACAGAGCAAAGTGACTGAAAATCATTCCATCCTGACAGCTTTAAAAGATCACAAGTGAAATGTGTTAAGAAGGTCTCAACCCAGTTGATACTGAACAGGAGCAGTCATCTCAGAAGATACCCAGCATTGGTCCTCTTTCAGCATTCTCACCAAAACAGATAGCTTTATTATAGCAAGGGGTACTTCATACTAGACTGGTGATTAAGTGATTGAAATACATGCTAAAGCAGCCCAAGATGAGTGGACTACAGTTTCACTGTCAAAGAATATTGTATGTCTGCTAGTCATGTATAAAAAGTTCAGAAAACGTTTTCCCTACTGATGCTGGTATGAAGAGGGCAAAAGCATATGGGTAAGAGAATGACAAAATCATCTGAAATGCAGAAAGAAGCTAGGTAAAGAATTCTGCAGCACTAATGTGCTACTTTAAATTATAACTACAGTAAGTTTGTTTTAAAAGCATTTTCTCAAAGATGCAAAATATTCCAGGAATTGCTGTGGTTTGTTTTCTCTCACTAATAAATGTGAGTAAAGACAAATAACAGCTTTAGTACTTTTCCTGCTGGTGAATTCCTAATTAAATAGTTTATTAGTAGATTATCTAACCTTCATTTAATGAGGCCCTCCAGATGTTGTGTCTTAAGTGGAGCAAAAAGAAAAACAGCTGAATGCTAAGCACAACATAATTGGTTATGGTCAGCTTGGAAAAGACTGCATTCTCACGTTACCATTACTGTAATAACATATGATTTTCTCTATAAATTGTCAATGAGCAATGACCTACATAAAATCCTTTAACTACCTCCAGTTATAATTTTAAATATACTCGACTGTATTTACTTCACTTCTATTCATCATTAGTCTTCTCCCCACTACTTGTGTGCAGCTGTCTTGAACATTTAGATTCCAGCTTGCACTTGTCTGCTCTCTTTATGACACTTCAATTATTATGAAGAAGTTTCTTCTATTTGTTCCTCCTAAAGAACTGTGTCCAGTACAAAATCATATTTAATTTCCTTAACAGTTAGACAGAAAAATAATCTCAAATAATTCTATACAGGATTTTTCATGGGATAATAATTGATCAGAAATAAAGCATTTAAGGTTTAAGTAGAACAAACAGAATTTTCATACGGGATAAGAAACAGCTTGTTAGTATAATTGACTATCAAAAAGTCTGAATTTAAGACACTGCCTACATAGGCATGAAAAGAAGAATTTAAAACACAATATAATAATTTTTTTCAGTAATCATACTGAATCTTATTGAAGAAGTCTCAAGTTTTCTTATGGAGAAACATGGAGATAATTCATTTATCTTTTCAGTGCTTACTAGCATTTTAAATTTAGTCATGTGACACTTCTTTGAAGAGTTCAACAATAGAATGTAGATATAGGATAAATACTGTACTACTGCGCTGGAAACAGAGGGTAGGAAGAGATGGTCAATTCCTATGATGAAAGGAGGTTTTTCAGTGGAAAGATCTGCCCTACAGTTCATGCTGTTCATGTCCCTGGAAGAAGGATAACCAGGTGACAAATTTTCTGATGGCACTGTCAAGGATAATAAAACAAGGACTGCAAACTCCTAAGAACTTCAGAAGAATCTCATGTGATTCAGGGTGTCAGCAATAAACCAACAGATGAAATTTAGTTTTGATAAACCTGGACTGATGCCTATGGTAAAATAAGTCCTACCTCTCCATATAAAAGGATGGTCCCTGAGCTTGACCACTGTCACCGAAGTATGAGATCTTGAGGTTATGATGGAAAATTCTGTGAAAACATCAGCTTGATGTACTCTGGCAGTCAAAAAGGTAAATCAACCATTAGGAATTAGAAGGAAAAAGTATATTATTATGTCACTCAGTAAACAGATGTCTGACCCACCTCTTGAATGGCACAAGCTCTGGTTGCTCCATCTCCAGGAGGAGATCACTGGATTGGGAAAGGTTCAGAGGAGGGCAAGAACAACCAAGAGTATGGATCACTAAAGAAGCACGTCAGTTTCTTCAAACTGGAAAATAAACAGTTATAGCAAGGTATGATAAAATCATCTTCAGGACAGAAAGGATGGGCAGGGGTGACCAGTTCACTGTCACTTGCAGTATAATAACTAAGAGGTGCTAAATGTTGCTAGAAAGAGGAAGGTTCAAAGGAAAGAAAAGAAGGTGATCTTTCCTAAAACAATGTAGTTAAAGTGGGATGCCCTGTCACAAAATTAGATAAATACTGAAAGCTTATATATGTTCAGCAGGAGCCTAGGCAACCCCTGTTAGAGAAATACAATGGAACTATTAGATACACAGGAATCACAGCTGGGTGAAGAACTCTCAGATCACTGGATGGTGGTGAAGCACTCTCTTTTTCTTTTAAAAAAGATTCTTTTCCTTTACAAGAGACAAAATAATAAAAAAAAAAACCTCCTTTGAGAGAATTTTTCTTCTTTCATATCTGTATTTCTCTTTTTCCTTCAAATTTCTTGAAGACATAGATAAGATTGTATTTTCATTATTTCCTTGCCTATCTGCTATTGTTCTGATCTTTAAAAAGGTCTAGAAAGTTTCACAGTGAAAAAGGGAATTAAAAAAAAATAGACAGTTGAAAATAAATATTTCCATGCTTTTCATTTTTTATATTTTTTATCAAAAAAGGACAATAATGAAGGAGAAATAAAAATGTGGATTTTCAGCAGTGCAATTTTCCAAAGAAACCTGCTAAAAATGGAAATTCTATATAAAGTAAGAAAATGTTAATTTCAAATTTCCCATAAAAATTTTCAAGTGCCATAAAAGTAATGTTTTCTCATAAAAGTTATTTCTAAATTAAGATTAATTTTCTAGCAGGATATGCTTGTATTTGATCTGTTAATAGTTGAATCTCAGGAAAACGTAATATTTTGCCATATATATGTATAACTATATATATACAGTTTTTAATGTATATATATAAAAAATGTTTATACATTTTTACCTATTTTTTAACTTATTTTACCTATTTTTTAAACACAGAGAGAATTGGGTCCACTACTATTTTTAAAGTTTATAGAACCTTATATACACACATTCTATTAATAAACATATTTTGCAAATATCATAATAAATTATAATGACATTCAAAATAATACTATTTTTGCTACATCATTTGTGAAACATTTAAAAAAGGCAATCCTGCAGTCATTTAAAACTGACATCATGCATAAATGCTATCGAGGGTCTGTTGGGTCACGGGGACATAAGGTGGGAACAATGAGGGAAATAGTTTGATGTCTGCATTGTTTACCAAAAACTGTGCTCAAAATGTAAGCAAGCAGACTACAAAGGCAAAACTTTAATTCCTTCTGACCTTTTGCATTATGGAGTTGCACTTGTTCCTTTGATCATCAGTGCTGCTGAACTCACACTAAACTAAAACTCCCTGGTTTTCATTCAGGTATTTCTTCTGAGAAAGCTACTAAACAGCATATTTTATTCCAAATGAGAATGATATGTTTAGCTGAGTATTGTAAAATCTAGTGTTAACATTTAAGACCTAACTGTCTCACATTATCTTCAGATAGTTTAATATAACGCTAGGTAAGACCAAGTAGAGCTTAAAGACCCCATTGGAAACTACTCAGAACAGTTCTCCATGGCAAAGGGCACCTGCACCTTGACACTTTCAGACCATTCTCTAAGAGTGAACCATCTGCAAGGAGATCATCATGACTGACTGGTTTTCTATCTGGCACTTTTCAGAGAAGAGTCATATTGATGTATTTGATCTATGAGTTGTGTTGAGATTGACTATTTGATGGAATGCTCATAACAACTATTTTTCTGTTTATTATTAAAGGTTAGTGACAGGTCACCCACACCACATGGTCTTGTTTCTATACCCTAATTGGATCATCTAATATCGCTAAATTCTTTCTACCTCCATCAAGATCAAAATGAGTTTTATTTCCTTAATAAATTAATCATGACTGCATGTCTCTAATTATTGTGAATGCTTACAGGAACAAAACTTAGCTCAAAGCGGTGTTTATGCAGCAGGAATATATAAGATGCAAGTGCCGTTTGAATGCAATTCAAACTGCCATTTGAAATTTTTGAAAAATATTTGTAAATATTGTTCTTAAATTGTCAGTTAATATCAGCATAGATGATTGTCATTGATAAATAATGGACTAGTCTGAACAGTGAGGACAGAGGAGTTAATATGCGGATGACATTTAACTAAGATTTTTACAAACTGATCTTGCAGTAATAAATGCACTTAAACTCCAGGACTCTTGGGAAACAGATAATTCAGACTGGGCTCTATTCTTAAAGGAAGTCTGTGAACTAAGGTGAAATTATTTGTAATTCAAACTGTGGTAAAAGTCTGAATCCACAATAATCTGCAGTGTGTGTTTGAAAACTACGTAGTAAAACTCAGTGTATATCAAGGAGGTTACTTGGTCTTGGCCAATGACTTAGAAACATGTCCTCCAGACATGTGCGAGTATCCCAGGACAAAGATTCTTTACAAAACCAGTGCTCAGCTTGTGGCCAGTTTCTTTTTCTCTAAGGATAATCACTTAAAATCACTTAAATAGTCTTTGAACTTAAAACCAAATAGTCTTTCCCTTGTGTATCATAGTTTGCAAAAATACATCATGCTTTCCTCATTTGACACTGCTATGAGTTATTTGAGAGAAGAGCTTGGTGAAATATGAAAAGGCAACAGCAAATTCCCATGCTAGGTGTCAGCAGTATAAATTAGATCTATTTGTACTTCCACAACTTACTTAGTTATGCCAATTTAAATGGTACACTTCTATTCTAAAGTATAAGTAAACACTAATGAAATGCTCCAAGGAATATGGATATTAGAAATCCTCCCTTGGTACAAAAATGTGGCAATGACCAACATTGAACTACAGCCAAATCTTGCACCACCCTAAAGAAAACCCTGTAGGAAAAGCTAAGTTCTTCGGCATAACTCAAATGCTGATATATCTGCATGTAGGCCACGCTAAAAAACAAATACAATGTGAAAAACCGTGGACAGAGACTGCTTTTCCACCTTGCATCTTTTAGACTCTTTAGGTCAAACCCAGAGCCTTACACTGAACCTTGCAGCAGGAGTGTGGCCGAGTGGGTGATGGAACACCATTCTATCAAACCATGTTTAATATGTGATTCAAAGACACCCACACAAAGCATCGCACAAATTCCTGTGAAGACTGTATCTCAATATGACAAAGGAATGAATTAGTGTAACAGGGTCCATATCTGAGAGAGGCAATCGCCATTTTCCAAGAAAGCACACAGGACCAAAAGAAGTCTGTGGAAATCAAATCAGCCTGTTTATTTGACCTGTGGAGGTGTGGGCCTTTTCTACATGATAAAACACACTCTAATTTAGTGGGAAATGTATTTATTTTAATTATGCTATTTGCAAATTTACTGCAGGATATACCATAAAAGTAATGAGGTTTTGTTATTACAACATATCTGTCATAACACTCTGCTATTAAAGCATTTTACTACTTTGTGTAGATTACAAAGCAATGAGTAGTGAAACATAGTTAAAATATTACAGTTCTCTTGTAGATTAAATACTGTACAAAGGGTACAGTAGCCTTTATTCCAGTAGCTTGATTACCCACAAGTATGATGTGCAAAAAATCACCAAGCAGGAGGGATTACTTGGAACAGAATGAACTACTATTTGATCAATCATTTATTTTAAAAACACAGAGTAGTGTATTCGAGACACATTTTATGAATATGTGTGTCAACTAAATTCCTGTTTAAAACATTGTATTTTTCTTTGACCTTAGTATTTGATGAGCACGTACAGTTCAGTTACTTGCAAAAACAAAATACCAGAAAATAATCCAAGAAGAAAATCTCTGTCAAACTCAGATCCATATGATTATTTTATCTTGTACCTATGAATAGTGTCAGTTGACTTATACTTTAACTCATTCTAAAAAAGGATACTAAGAACAAAGACTAAAAGAAAACAAGGATTAAGTTGAAAATCATACATTAACTAGATCCTAACTGTGAAAGACTCTAAGAGTAATAGTGAAAATTAAAAATTTTACTCATGAACCAAATATTTCACGTGTGAGAACAAAAAACAAATGTGGAGGTCATGAACTGGGAGGTTTCTTGCATTGGTTTACAAGCCACAGATTATACATAAAACCTAAGCAGGCATCAGAGGTTTTTAATGCCAACGTTTAATATTGAAAATAATGGCAGCTACTGCTAAGCACAGGTCCTATCAGGACTCTAAAATTAACTTCACAACCAGAAGCTATAGAAGCTTTGTGGTGAAACTGCAAATAACCTATATAACACCATGAGATCTTATAAATTTAGTTGTACTTACACAAATTTTGTATTCATTGTATTTAAACATAAATGACAGTTACATTTGGACAAATTAAAACCACCTATTTAGAACAGATAAAATTCAAAATGCCAAGGTAAGTCAAGACAGAATTAAAAGATCCTTATAAACCCCTATCTATGTGCACATCAGTCGTGACCTCCACTGTGGCTTCAGTACGCTGCCTTTTTAAATCTGCAGAAACGCTGATCTGAATCCTTCATTGGCCTTTCTTCACACCTCCTGCAAGACCTTGCTCCCTGTGTGCTCCCTGCTCTTCTCAGCAGTTGACAAATTCCTTGCTGTGCTCCAAACACTCATCCAGCAAGGCTGTCCTACTCGTGGCTCTCCTGGGTAAGGGCAGCCGCCCGCCCCACCCAGTTCCTCTGGAGGAAACATGACACAGTAGCATCCACAAGTAAAGCAAATACCATCAGTCATAACGAGCCCGGGGGGGGGGGGGAACAAAAAAAAACAACAACAACAATAAAACTCTATTCTTCTGGTAAGTTTCCCAAATGGTAAGAAATACACATTACTTCACTTCCCAGATGTTAAGTAACTTAGCTCACAGTGTTTCCCCTGAATTGAACATCATCCTTCTGCTTTGCCAAAAATAAAGCTACCCCATCTGAAGCATAGAAAACCTGTTCTCAGCTAAACAAAGCACTTAAGTAGCTGTGATAAATATATACATATATTTCCAAAAAAAGTGTGAGATGCCATGTTTTTTTCCGAAAAGAGGCCCTTCGACTATGTCAGTTGTTAAAGGCATAAACAGCCATGCTTTTCTGCTTCTTAATTTAAAAAAGTATGGTTCCTCTTAATCAGACAGAATAACATCAGACTTTCATGTACAGGTCATTAAAGATGAAATATTAATCTAGAATTTCAGTGCAGTTTTAGAATTTAAAAGAACTATTTTCAAATAAAGTAGATCTTAAAAAACCTCCTGACTCTGTATCTGTTAGGTCTGTTCAAAATCAGAATCAGTATTAACTTACGCTAAAAGAAATCAAATTGAAATAACTAGAGGTGATGATACCCTAGAATTATTCATTGCATTAAGCATAGGTGTCTTTAAATTTGTATTAAATTCCATTTAAATACTATCAAACCAAGATGAAGAAAGTAGTATACGATTAATATTTTCATTTAAATAGTAAGTTTTATTTTCCTACTGTGAGGTAAGGTGATGTGAACTTTTTTGTATGTTGCACAGAAATATTACATCCTGTGCAATTTTCATGGAAAGGTTTTATGTTACATAGAGTTCACTTTATATTTTCAAAGTTATTAAGGAAATCTCAGAACTTTGTTTGTATATGACTCAAATTCTTTCTCTGCTATTCATACCTTGCTGCTGTACAGCTCAATTGTATCATTATAATTTAGCTTTTTGTTACTTAATACATAGAAAATCCGAAGTCAAACACGAATACTTTGGGGTAATTCATTAGCTCCTTTGTATTCAAAAAAAAAAGCTACAGCTGAGACCCCCAGACTCCAAATAATATTTATTCAAAAATAATCAAACTCTCAAAATTCACTCAAATCAACCTACCAACATCCCTATGGTTTTCCCAAAATTAAAATCAATGTAGTAGCTGGCCTTATATCTCCATGTCTAGTTTAGAGTTTATGACATTCAGTTTGAGAATATTTTGATATGATTATTAAGTTTTCCACTAATTGAAACAAGAATGCCATCCCTTCAGACATGTATCCTTACAAATATCTCTATAAGCACACACAACAGCTTCCTATCACAATGTAGTAGCCCTCTGTAAAGTTAAATGCCTAAAGTTAGGTCCGTAAATCCACACTAAGGAAGCTACTGCTTTCTGGCTATGTCTGCAAATCACACTGCAATCAATGCAATCTCACCTTCTTACTTACAAATTTTTATCTTATCCATGTGCATGTGTATGGACTTAGAACTATTTCTTTAGGAGACATGGTTTGATCACTTTGGATTATTATTTTTGTTTGATCTTTCTTAATCCCAAGAACATGATTTCTACAATATGGAACAGTTTGATCAACATACTTTAAACTTCCTCCCATAGATTCATATTACAGTTTCAAATCATTTTTCGAGCACTTGAACATCTGCAAGGAATGCTTAAAAATTGTAAGAGAAAATGGAAAATATGTCTTTTGATTTTTTCCTTTCTTCAGTCACAAAGAACAAGACTATTGCAGAATTGAACGATTCTGAAATCAGACGGCTGTAGAAAGCAGTCATCTGCTTCCTCAAAGAAGGTCGTTATATGATGTTGCATGCTACACACTACACTTGCATGCTGTTAGTATCTGTATCTCCTTTGCAAATATTCCACATGGGAAAAAAATCTGATAACATTGTTTCATGTCTTAAATGGCCAAGTTGGCATTTTTTGATGAAAAAAGACAGAGAAGAAATGTCTCTTATTTTTAATTATCATTCTTAATTTGAGGTTTCTTTTCTTCATGTGACTTACAGTACTGAGACTTCTATCAGTGTTTTGTAATCCAAGAACAGGGTTGCTTCAAAAAAGACCCAGGAACTCCTGTTGGGAGATTATAATTACTTATTCCAAACCTTCAGTTAGATTCTTCATAACATGGTGTTATCTTGTCAATCGATTAAAACAAATGAGACCAAGCCAAATGTTTTGTGTTTATTGGTCATTAAGGCACTCTTGAATATTTTGCTGATAAGGCAATGCATGTGAAGAGTTATTACATCAGCTGTTCTTTGACATAGCCATAGTCTGAACTCTGCAGAACTTCAAGCAGTTCTTGAACTGCAGAGCTCTTTTACAAACTTGTGCTAATGGGGAAATAAAACCCCCAAGTTTTAAGCATACAAACCACAATTCATTTCTTCCTCCAGATTTGTTGATCCAATTCTATTAGGTACACAGACGTGAAGTTGAATTAACATGGGGATGAATCCGATGTTCGATTAATAAATATATCATGAAACATTGGCATCAAAGAGATTATAAAAGAGAGGCTTTGCACTGCAGTCTTTGGTGTTAAAGTGAATATATGGAACTGAGATCCTAATTTTAGGAAAAAATTCAGACTCGTATCTGTCACTTATTGCTCCACTGTTATACCAAGACATGATCCCTTTTATAAAAATCTTTTATGCACAGTGCTTAAACATTTCCTTTGGGAGAATATTTCTCAGAGGTTATTACCACTAGTACCTCCAAAACTGAAGTTCCCTTTAATTTCACTTAGATGTGTTTTGAGTGCAGTTTCTTGCTTACACAGTGCTTTGACTGTTGTGATGTAGTTTCACTCACTCCTTTGTTAAGGTCCATGATGACAGGCTTCTTTCTTTCATTTTTAATCTCAACATCCTCCCCCTTGTGTTTGTTGTCCATTTATACTACCCACATCCACCTCTCTCTGACTTAATTCTCCCCTTCTTTCCTTCCTCTTTCTTCTGCCTTCTATTTAGACTGCATGCTGTTCAGACCCTCCCTGATTGTCTCTTACTTTGGTTTTGTAAATCACTGTTTATGAAATGGAGTGTAATTCTCTGATGTCCTTGACTGAGAAAATGTTATTTTATTCCAAGGTGTTGGATAAAATGAATGCACCCTCAGCGTAAATATCAAGACTCACTATTGAGCTGCAGGAGGACCGCACACCAAGCCTAAGGTTGTCAAGAAGAGTACACAAAAACACTGGTATGCTCATCATTACACAGCAGTGGCTCATACCAGCCAAGATCTTCAGATCTTCTTAACAGACAAATATGTTACTTCCACAACAAGCAAAAAAACCCCAGACTAATCATAAATTTGAGAAAAACTGAGATGGTGCAGCAATCAACACAGAGAGGAACATGCTGTCCTTTCCATTAAACAGTGAGACTGAGCTGTTTATTGCACGTGAGTTCACTTACATTCAAATTATTTCAAATTACTGTGCCAGTGTTGATGGAGAGGTAATTTCCTGCATTTATAGAATTAGGGGAGTTTTCTGCCAGGTTTACTAAGCAAATATGGAATCAGTGTCAAATCGGACTGCAGGGCAAACTAAAATTGTACAAGGCTGTTGTACTGAACACACACAAGATTTTGACATAATATAGAAAGAACATTTGCCAGCTGGAGAAGTTCCACCAGAGGCACCTATGTGTCTTGCTCTGAGTCAGATGCTACACTAAGCTGACCAGTGATGAATTCCTGCAGTGTATCCACATGGAAAGCCCAGGTGTAATGGGCTGGACATATGGCTTGGATCAATGATGTACATATGTTCAAGTACCTCCTATGCAGGGAACTGGAGTGTGGAAAGAGGAAGCAATGGTGATCCAAGAAAGCACTTCTAGGACACCCTAAAGGCAGGATTGATTGAGTGCAACCTTCCGGCCAAATCTTTTGAGTTCTTTGCCAGAAAGAGACAGCAATGGAGCATCAAGGTGAGGGAAGACATGGGCTTCTTTGAACAAAACCAGATGCTGTTGGGCAGGAAAAGCATGTGGGGGAAAAAAAAAAAAAAATAAAAAGATCGTGTCAGCAACAGCAGCAGCAATAGATCATTCCATGCAGATAGTGAGTGGCATGGTGACAAGTGTGGTAAAAAGTAGTTATCCTGCACAGGCCTCTGCAAGATTTCTTTGCACCCACTGAGTTTGACTCACCGATCAGCTGAACAGGAACCACCTTCCTTCACTTGGAGGGACAAAATATGAGTGATTCAACAGTTCTGCACATATAAAAAATATCTGTGGTGGGATGTTTGGGGGATTTTTTTGCTTTCACTTTGTTACTGAAGCCAAATTCAAAGGAATATTAAAACTAAGTCAACTCAGAAAAGCGAAACTTTCTTTATTCTACTAAATTAATCATGAAAATGCAAGCATTTTAGCTCAATAATTTCTAGCTTTTTTCCTTCATTTTGGTAATATTGTCAAGAACTCTGATCTCTTTCTGTTATTCTGGTAGCCTTCTCATCATAAAATCTGTCATCTGCCAGCTTTTAAGCAGCCTGGGTATACCAACTAGTTGCTTATTTTAATGACGTCCATATCTTCTACCTTTGTTCCAGGTGGGAGTCTTATCAGAAGTTATGAGGAGAAAGAGAAGAAAAGCTGACCTACCTCAGAGACGCCTGCAGTTTAGGACAGAATTATTCTGAAGAGGATTACATAGCTTTGTCTGTGCTTGCAACTTCTGCACAGCTCTATAAAACAATGTATGTGACTTAAGTGCTTCTTCATGCATCTAGGTAACTGCATACACTTAAGTCTTCAGGTCTTTAGCTAAGACTCTAGGGACCCAGTTTGTCCCATTACTGACTGTAAAAGGAGCTCTGGTTGATTATCTCAGACTTCCATGTCTGCCAGTAAGATATCAAATGTAGGACAAAAAAAATCTGTGAAGATCTGAACTTTTTTAAAGGGGAGCTTCCTAGACTTTCACAGTCCCGCTGTGTATACCAAAAGCTGTCTCCTCCTTGACAGGACTCAGTGCTTAGTCAGAGGTCATAAATTTAGCAAAGAGTTACTGGAAGTTGCGCAGGTACTGTTTTCCTTCTCAGTCAGCATTTTAGAAAATAAGGAGTGGCATCTCTCTTCATCTGTTTTTGGAAAGAAGGACTTGGTTGATAATGTCAACCTGTGCTCTGCATTGCAAATCCTCATTTGTTGTTGATCATTACAGGCCTGACACAGCACTCAGCAGAGCACTTACCTGCACAAGTTAAAAGACTCTTTCTCTCTTATGTGCTCCAGGTCAGTTTTTGGATCTGCGTACTGACTGCGGTGAGGACCAATCTGAGGTGTCTAACCACCCCCCCACACTGTACAGAAAAATTCAACACCTGACTGAAGGCTGTTAAACCTCCTTCAATCCCTTCAGGGATCTAGCAGCAAAACTAGTTTTTTTCATAATCATTAACCATCCATGTCAGATGAGAAGTTCCCTTCAGAGAAGCTGAAAGATCCCAAAAGGAAAGACATACCCCAAACTTCTGCATTTTTATCTTTCCTGTTGGGAAAGTAGGGCAGTGTTCAGTTGTGAGAATAGCTAGTCTTTAGCAAACTGCAGGTGACAGTTTTGCAGTTTTCTGGCTCATGTATACAGTCAGAAAATCTCCTACACCACCTGATTCTTGTAAACCCATATATCTCTTCAGGGCATGAAAGCCCATTGAGATTAAGTTACTGATTAAATGAACAGCAGCAATAGGAAAAACTACAGCATTACAATGAGATTTGAAGGAGCAAAGAAACATTGAGCAAATACTACTTCACTTCCCTGTGATGCTCATCGTTACTTCAAACAGGTAAGCTCAGTAACCATGATAGAGAAACAAATGACTATGCAGTAGTGTCAAACTACCACCTACCTACTTTTCCTCTCTTTGTTATTCTTACTTACAAATTTCCATGAAAACATTGTGCTACAATTGCTGTCTCCACCATATAACAGAGAAAAACAAACAGAATTTGAATATTATTTGAATAATAGAAAACCTTTCTCAAAAACTCTATAGTCAAAAACAAAGCAACCCCAAGTATTATATACAGAATTATGTCCTGGTTTAGCTAGGATAGGGTTAAGTTTCCCCAGCAGTGGGGGGAAGCTCTAGCCGGGTTATTCAATACCATGCTGACGTCACCTCCGGGTGCCCAAGCGCAGGACCGCGGGAGAGTCGGTGAACACATGTGGTGTGCGATCTCTCTGCTCTCACTGCTGTATCGGCACATATCTTGCTCTGTTCATTGTTATTACTGTTATTGTTGTTGTTGTTGGTTGTTGTGTTGCTGTTGCACTGTTGTATTAAACCTCTCCTTATCTCAGCCTCGGGGCTTTGTATTTCACTCTCTTTGTGGGGGAGGGGCAGCGGCCGCGTGGTCTCGGACCCCGGCAGGGACTAAACCACCACATAATACAAAACCTTTCTCAAAAACTGTATAGTCAAAAGCAAAGCAACCCCAAGTATTATATACAGAAAACTAAAGAGCAGGTGAGACCACATAGTTTAGAAAGTGCATCAGGAGGATATCAGTACATTACTTTCCAAGATCCTTATTTAGAGCTGTAACTGGTCAAACTTACCAAACTGAGTAAAGCATCATTGTTTAAAGACAACATCTAAGCTTTATGCCTGACTTATAAGCACATGTTAAAGACCTCTTGAGGGCAAGTGTTTAGAGGAGCAAACCAATCAGAAACACAGCACCTGAGGTGAAGTTTAGGCCAATTTTGAGTCCAAAAACTTTTCCTTGGCTACTGCCTCGCCCTGAAGACAATGTGAACCTTATAGAGCTCAGATTTGCTCTAGTTTGAGCTGGGATGAGGAGCTGGGCACCTTGTTTACCAGCCTGCTGGGAATCCCAAACTAGGTCTGACTCCCTTGAGAGTCTCTGTCTAATAAGTGCTTGGTATTTCTTACCCCTTGAATGAGTCCCTACTGGCTGAGCTGCCTGACTCAGGTCACAACCTGCAGACTATGCCCAAGAAGCACTAATAAAATCAAGCTGCCAACAGCATCATGAGAAGCTGTGCCTTGATTTTAAAACCCCAGGGCAAGGGAAAATGAATGCACTTTATCCCATTAATTAACCTATGTAGTGGGAATAGGGTATACAGGTCCGTACACCCCACTCCCTTGGCTCAAGGGTTTAAAACACTGAACTGGGACAGGAACTACACAGAGGACTGAACAAAATTTGCAAAAATTTCGCTGGCTCCACAGCTGTTAGGCTCTTGGGCAGGTGATTCCCTTTATTGAAAAGACTCTGTCCTGTTCATTCTTCCAAAGAAAAGCAGCAGCAGCTTTATAGTAGAGAGAGGATATAAACCTGTGGTGCACAAGTGGGTGCAGATGCCTGGGCTCGGCTGTTTGCACCCCAGGGAGGGACAGGATTTCACACAGCCCTGCTCAGCATTTCCTGGGCTGGTGGACAGGGTTTCATCCCATCCTGACATACCTAATCTTCCCCATGGGCTGTACAGAACACAAAATTCTGTTTCCAGGGACAAGTACATCTTTCTCAAAGAGTTCTCCTGAATTATGACCAAATTGGGTAACTTTGCCATTTTTGCAGCACCCAATAGCCAGACCCAGCTGTATAAATAAGCACAGCTTAGTTGAAGTCCATATAACTTCACTGATTTATGTCTGCTTGGATTCTGGCCTTGGAATATTGATGTATGATTTGGTATCTTAGCACTTACTTTCACTGCCAACAGGCTTGCCAGTTCATACAATCAAATAGATATCTTTTAAAGTCATTCTTCAGTTGTAATCGGCATTTCTTTTTATCTTCAGTGCATAAATATTACTACCAGCTTTAAAAACACCATACTGTGGTTACCTTGATCTTTGACAAAGAGTTCTTAATTTTCCAGAATTTTGTATTTGAACCAGAACAGGAAACAGTTTTCCAGGAACAGAGCAAGTAACCAATCCATCATTTGTATATACAACTAGTATGTTAATTATACCTTCCTCTTCAATCCATTTGACTAATGTAATTTAAAATGCTTTAAATTAAAAAAAAAAAAAAAAAAGAAAGAAAGGAAGAGAAAGCACAGTTGACAAAACAAAGAATTAGTCTGAGAAGATTACTAAAATCTCGGGAAATTTTCATGTGTAAAGCATGAATTTAAACATGTCAGTATTTAAGCCCATAAGTCACAGAACCCACCTTGGATTCAGATTCTAGTTTAGGAATAAAATGATGAGAGTATAATTATGTGGCAGAATTACGTTGAACACAACTGAGAGTTACCAAGGATTGAATTGCTTGTCTTTCTCCACCTTGTCCTCAGCCAAGTGGCAGGAAACAGCTGGCCAGAATTTTTGAGTGCCTTTAATGAAGTGAATACTTAGTTGTTAGGATTTGGTGATTAAATGAAATAAGACTAATATTCCTGTGTGGATTTGCTGAAAGATGATTGTCCTGAAAGGAAGGCAACTCTCTAAGTGAGATTTAGCTAGGGAGTAAACTTATTCAATTTACAGAGAGAACTCTTAGGGCGTTCTATTTTTTATTATTATTATTACAACACTTCTTAAAGACACTAAATCAAGGCATGAATTAACTGATTTATTTTTGATGTCTCACCTCAATCAAATACATACAAATGGCTAAGCTAAATAAATAAGCTAAGTCAGAACCTTCTTAATGTTCCACTCTAATGAATATAAATCTCAAAGGGTTATTCCGGAGTGGTTGTAGGTTAAATAAAGTTCTTCAAAACAAAATCTTGAAGCTACACAATGTAGAATTCTCAGTATAAAGGAAACTCATTCTGATGTTGGAAGTTTAGATATAACAACAGGCATCAAAAATATGATGATGGATATTTTGCATCTGTTTATGTTTTACTAGAGGAGACTTAAGAAATTCCAGATTCACTTTCATCATGTTTAGTACTTGCAGTTGATCTATATTCCAGATTTGCTTAACAAGAAATATTAACTTTCTGGAAATTCACCCTCCCTCTTTAGCTACAGGTATAATCAATTCATAATGTAATCCATGAAGTAAATATTTTTTGCCAAATGATCAAACTAGACTTGTCATTATTTTGTAGGGAAAAAAAAAAAGAGAGGGGAGGCAACAACCAAACAAACAACTGAGAAACAACATAAAAACCTCAGGGTAAATGAGTTCAACTAAAACACAAAAAGCACTGTCAAGTCACTTTGATGTTCAGTCACATAGTTCTGACAGGAATTTAATTCTGTCAAACAATATACTGAATAATCACATTTGTGTTCAGTATATTGTTTAAAGACACTCATAAAACTATTTAACAAGCAATTTCAAAAAATGATAGCATGCATAAATATCTTTACCTATCATTGACAAGTTAAACAGATTAATTTGATTGAGTATATTGTCCATCCTGAATAGTTGAAATGATCAAGGCATTAACCACTTCACCTTCTAGAGCCAAAGAAAAGTCACAGCATAAATTCTTCTTATCAAACATTTTTAAACATGAAAAAATGCCTCCACTTACAACTTCATCCACATCTCAATTAATTAAAAGGGAGATTTTCTGACAATTTCAGTGAACTTTTGGTAAGGTCTGCAAACTGGCACAACTCACTTGACTTTAATCAATTGACAGAAGTCGAAAGAAGTGTCACATTTAGCTACTGCACATTATGCCCTGGGGTTTGGAAGGGGTTTATTGTTTAACCTGAAATAATGAACTCAGTTCTATCAGTAACAATGCAGACTGTAAAAAAATAACTCAGGAATATTAGTGTCAACAAATTACAGCAGGAAAGCACAAAATACTGTACCTAATTGATTCTATTTTTTTCCTTTTGTATTTCTCAAGGTTTCCAGGATTTTGGTGATATTTAAGACACTTTCTAACAGTATTATGTTTGGGGTTTTTTACGCGTTGCTCAGCTCCTGTTAATTTTCATTTTTGTCTATAAGAGGATATCATAACAATATAACCTAAATGTCCACAATACTCATTCTGACCCTTGAAAATCTGTTGTGTAAAACACTTAATGTCTGTAAAGAGGACCCTCTAAAAATCTAAAGATATTTAAGCAAAATATTATAGTGGAAGATTTTGAGACATTCTCTATCATTTTAATAATTTTCCTCTTTTTTTTTCAGGCTGGCTTATAGACAAAAGCAAAATAAACAGCTGCCTGGGGCAGGGGATTGCTAGAGGAATGCACTCGGGAGGGCGAAAGTGAAACTGAGCACAACACTACTGTAAACAGATGATGCAGTCACAACCATCCCATCCCTCTGGATGGAGCAGAATCCAGACGCCTGGCTCCCCAGAGCTGGCCCCCACTTCCTCACATCAGGCACAGACTCTTTAGTCTTGGGAAGACAAAACTGAATACCCCCTGGACTTCCATCAGCCCAAATGGATGTCCTCAGGCATCCTGAAGAAATCCTCTGAATTTCTAGTGTGAAGTCATACACAGTTTGGCTCTCTGTGCCCTTTTTCATTTGTTTTTAATGCTACCAAAAAAAATACTGCCTGCTTAGGGCCAAACCTGAGCACAAGTCTTTCATGGGCGTGAAAGATTTTCTCAGCCTAAGACTGCTCTTTCCCTGCGACTTCCATGGAAAGAAAGACATCCCCGGGGAAGCAGTAGCCAGTTCTACCCTCGGATGTTACATCCCCTGATGTAACATAGTGACAAACAGCAGGGCGCACCAGAACAGAGCTCCTTCAGCATACTGCAGTGCTTTGGTCCCTGTCTGAGACAAAGTCACAGAGGGCATAAGCAGTTGAGGTCACCATCCTGTGCAGCACAGTGAGTCAGTCTGTAGGGCAGAGGAACTATCCCTACATTCGTCTTGCTTATTTTCTCAATCCTTCCCATATCTAGACAACATTTTATCATTTTTAAAAACATATGAAAACTTATACAGTGTCAAAGAAGCACAACACATGGCTACTGGCAAGACAGGAGCGCATTAAAGTGAGAAATTTTTAATAGTAAAGCCACAGAATGTACCAGGCTCAGGCCTATCCAAGCAAGTTTGAATTGCCTTCATGAAAATGGCATTATTTTAAGGTAATGATGCTCTCCTAATCTGATACCTAAATTATCCTAGATTGACAGGTTTTATATGGCATAATACACTTTTTTTAGCACTATTGATTGACCACTGCAAAAATGTTTTGAAATAATTTTTCTGGTATCATAAATACTAATCAAAGATTACCAAATGTTCTGAAATAAAGCATCTGAGGTCAAACTTTCCTGCAGATGTGCATAAGTAACAATATCCATTATACAAGACAGAAGTGTAAAACATGTAAAATGCCAGGAGAAACGGGGGTAAATGTGTGCCTACATGGCAACCAGAGATCTGAATTCTTGCTGGTGCAATTATTAATCTGCATAACTGGGAACTGAGAGATCCTTAAAATTTTCCTTCATATGGTTTCTCATTGTTTTATTTTGTTACTTCTTGGGTGGCACTAAGGGTTAGATGTTTGTTACTTTATATGTGTTATATAATGTCTTATTGCTCTGGAGTAGCTGAAAGAAAGCAAGAGAAAAGTGTATTCTTTCTCTTATGTACCCTTTCTGCTGCTAAATCCTTAGGTTTGTTTTTCTTTCCAGGAGTAATTTTTGAGGGGAGAATCACTGACTGACTGACCAACTGGCTCAAGGAAAGCATTAGATACACTACAAATGCTTTGGCGGGACTAACACATCTGGCAGTTTAGCCCTGGCTTGTCCATATCCCTTTCCCATTTAAGAAGACAACAAAATAACCAGCCTCAAATACTGCAAATGTTAATGTAAACCAGTAACTTTAAACTTACAAATGGCTCGGTGCCTGCATTGACACTAGCTATCTGCATACATTTTTGGACAGATATGGGAGCTCTGTGTATATAAATTTAGCATGGAGCCTTGCTGCAATCAGTTAGTTACAGCATATTGCAGCACTAACACTGTTGGAAGAAACAGAAAGTCTCTAAATAACTACAGCCAATAGTTGCAATCCTAGAAACTCTCACATCTGAATAACATCAATGTCACAAATTCTCATGCTGGATTTGGCAGTCCTCACTCAAATAAGGTAAATTACTTCGCCAGAGTAACTGCTTATAGGATTATGTAACTCCCTGCTACTCTTTATTCCATCTTCAGCTCACAAAAAAACATATGAAAAGAGAGAACACATAACAAGATATATTCATATATATAAAGCATTTATATGTGTACATTCACACACACATATCTATATATATAAACAGTCATAGTATGGATGATGAGTGACAAGAAGCCCAGTTGTGTCATTTTCTTCTATCACTTGCTGCATTGAAGAATCAAGTTTAAACAAAGCATTGGGGCTACAAGGCCAAACATTGAAAAGTTAGAAAATCCACAAGTAGAGGCTAGTTTTTGAAACAGTGCCTCATTCTCAGAGATCTGTCTATCCAGCAGACAATCAAATGGGATGATGCAGGGCCTAGGAAATAAAAAAGATAATCACTTCTTTGTTTCTCAGTCTGACAAAAATGTTAATCATATGAAATCTTTACAATTCTCACATTGTGGACAACGGTGCTGGAATCTGAATTCCAGCAGAAGTTTATCACCTGAAACAAGGGAATAATCAACAGTGATTGCAGACCCACTGCTGTGAGGAATAAGAGATTTACACTGTCAGTGACATCGCAGTTATTTAATAAGTAGCAGAGGAACGTTGAAAAACAGAAATCCCAGGTCCTACCCCAGGTTCTGGAAGATATTTTAGTGGCTATAGACATTTTACAGTCTTTTATAACCTATCATATTCCGCCCTTATCTTTTACTCTGCACAAGCTGTTTTCACATCTCTTCCTATTTTCTTTTGTTTCTGTCACCTGACCTTGTCCATGACCTCTTCTAGAGCCTCTTGCCACCTCCTTCAGATCCTAAATTCTGCAGATACCTGCTCCCATCCCAGCTCTTCTCCCCACTTAGACCTTTATTCAAGGCTGATTAATCTGTCCTTCTTCAGGCTGCCCTGAAGTGATGTGGATGGCAATGAAGGAGGAATGAGAGCAGAAAAAATAGTCTTCTTACCCTCGCTTCTAGAGTTACTGAGGTACATAAGAGGAACAGTTATAGGGAATGACATGCTTAGCTCTGCTCTGAGATTGCCAGCCTTGAACATACACACTACAGATAAAATCTACAAAGAATTAAACGATAAGCTATTATATCAAGAATACCTAATGATAACTCTGCCAAATGGGTGTGTATTTTTATAGGAAAAGCAAAAAAATATACCTCTTTCTGGCTTCAAGATACCCTCCTTCTTAAATATACATCATTTACTGTAAAGCAGTTTATTCAGTAAGGTCACACAGATTTTTAACATTAGCAGACCAAATAATTTCTCCCTATCATTCCTGGAAACAGTTAAACTGTTGCTGAAGCTTTCTTTTTATGTAAAAGCAAGACACACAGTGTGAGGCAGACATCAGTCATAAAAATTCTTGTCTGAACGATTACATCTAACAATGAGAAACACACCAGAATCTTACATAAGAAAATGATATCTATCTTTAAATAGAGATCTCATTTCCAGCTCCATCTGTAGCATATATATACATATAAGTGTTCATTTTTTAGTGTTACCTACTTTTAACCATCTGCTAGCACTGTCATTTCTCATGCATTTCAAAGTTTTTCTGTTTACCTGCATTTGTATGTAAGTACATCAAACACATGATCTGTTTCTCATGTTAAATTCCCATTAAACTCACTGGGCCAAATTCCTCTTAGTAAATTCAACATCCTTTTTTGAGCAACATCAGTGACTATTTTCACCCAAGATATGCTTAAAACTCATGTAAAATGTAAATGCGCTTAGAGTTCTGAGATGAAAACGCCTTGAGCACCTTACAGTGCTCCAGGTTCTTCTTCAAGGTCATCTCTTGAATGCACTTGCTAAAATCCCGCTGCACATAGTTGTTTACCACTGCTTCTTTCCCACATGATTTATTGACAATTTAGGCAAAAAAATACCCAGCTCACTTAGAAGAACTTTTTTCTCAAATTACTGTGAAGTCTATCCCATTCTCTTTATATATGGCAAAAAAAAAATCTGAATAGTTGAATAGGAATATCTTCATTGTTTCATTTTAAGATTCTGGTTTCTTTTCAAGGGATTCATGTAGGATAATCTCACAGAGTATAACAGCAGTTGCATACATAAATCTTAAATGAATTAACAGAAAGTCTAACCTCATCATGGTTTATCTATTAGATCTCTAAATGTGTTTACATTTTTAGATAAAGGCAACTGTACTCCCTTAAAGTCAACTCATAGATCCCTATGTATTGATCCATGGATTATTAGCATATTTGAAGAGATTAATATGTTTAACATGTAATTCTGTAGAGCTACAGTAATGTGATGTCACACTTTCAAGGTAAAATATATTTTACAAATATATAGTTTTCCTTTAGCCTGGGCGTTGCCAACTTTGTATTACAAATTCATAGCTGTGTCTCAGGATGTAGGCAAATCCTTGGCTGAACATTACGAAGCTCTGATTTTGGTAGAAATGTGGTTTCTTCCTTCTCTCTCTGGTGTATAAACACACCACATTTCTCTTGAGACTATTTACTTTCCCAGCTTCAGTCTAGTTCACAAGAGTTGCCCTTCTTTACTCCCTACACCAGCTAATTGCTGTGACGGCTAAGTCTGTCTGACAAGAAATGAGAAGTCTTTCTTGACCATCAATAGATGCTGTTCCAGAAATATCTGATGGTTTCAGCAACTGAGGTGAAAATGTGGTTAGACTAGGCTCCCAGAGGCCAGCACAGGCGCAGCTCCTCCACCTCACCCTACCTAATACATTGGTTGTTCAGTTCAGTTGTTGAGGTGTGTACAAAAAATGCTAGATCCTTACTGCTGATGATAGATGGTAACAGGTAGTTACAGCACAACTTATTTTTATTTTCTTTAAAAATGTGGAAATAACATACATAAGGAAATATCAGATCTCACACATTTTGTACCATTTTATTCCCAAAACATCTTCCTTTTACTGTGTTTGTGCCTCGCACATTTGCAAGGCAGTGTTATTTTCTCTCTCTCCCCCCCACCTCCTTCTCTCTTACATATGGGTCTTACAAATGACCCCCACACATCAAATGCAATTGCCTGACCTGATCTGTGATCCACTAACCAGCTGCATCTGGAATTACAGACTGGGAGAGAAGCTATGGCACAGAGCTGGAGATGGAGGAGTGCCTCGCAGCAGATTTCTGCAAGGAAATGCCCGAACCACCCCAGCTCCAGCTCAGGACAATAGCCTTTCTTGTCATATTCCCAGTGTGCTTTGGAAGAATGATCATCACAGTCTTCAGCTCCAGAGGCACCTGGAGTTTGGTCCTTCCACTACATGAGTCAATTCAGGAAATCCTATGTATTACAGTATAAAAAAATACAGTTAAAAAAAAAAGAAAAAAAGCCTTTTACTTATTTAGCCTTTAAATTCAAACAGTTGAAGGTATGGATATCACATAAATAATGGCTGTGGGATCTTAATTTTGTCCTCTTATGTATATGTTTTACAATAAAGTAATTATTTATATGACCATACAGTTTTTTTCTACTGGACTTCTCTTCATTCTGTACAAAGGTAGATATCCATGGTAGCAATTTTCCACTAAAGATGACATTTCCCAAATAACAAGTCTTCTGTTTAATTAAATAGGCTTTCATTCAACCTGTGCATTTTAGATTTTGGATTTTAGAACCGGCATACTCTTTTATTCTCTTTAAATGCAAAAATAGCTAATTCACAATAGGAAAATGTTAGAAACTGTTTTCCCAGTTTTGCTGAATGATTTGACATATTTTAAAAGAGGCTGTTTCTCACAACTGTTTTTTTTTTACTGTATATTCATTATATATATTTTACCTTATAATATTCTAATGACTGTGTGATAATGGAAGCAAATGGAAGAAGATGACTGAAGCCATATTTCCCACTGACTCACACAGGCACCTAATGCATTCATGTTTAATATTCTCAGGCATTATAGAAGGGATTAGAATAAAATAAAAGGAAAAAAATACAGAGACAAAATGTACAGATTTATCTGCTGTCCAACCCTTTCATTAGCTTGGAAACAAGTTTACTATGGATTTACACTGTGACTTATTATCTTCAGAATCACAAATCTACTCCATTAATAAAAATAAGCTTATACACACACTACATTAAAATAACTTAAGGATGAATAATTCCACTTTACCACTTTTTTTAGGACTGGATTCAATAACAGAAATTGGACTCAGCTGTATGGATTTTTCAAGGATATTATGGACCATATTTCCACAGACATTTTTATTGTTTCTAGTCCTCTAAAACGTCCAAAAAGTTGTGCTTTTAACTGAGTAGTTTCTGCTGTTTATTAGTTTGTATAAATATTTTTTCCTCTTATGTCAATTGCAGGACTATAATTTCATTCTTGCTATTATAGATAAAAAAAAAGTTCATTTCAATGCTACTTCTTGAGTATTTAACTCTCACTGAAGTCAACTGAAGTAGAAATATGTGTGTTTGTAATTCAGAAGGGGCTTGCACAAAGGCGGTTTGGAGGATTCCACTATATAGTTTTTTGTAACTGTTGTAAAAAGATATAAACAATTTATTTGTAATAGCCAACTTTCCAAATGCAGCATAAGAAAGCTACATGATGTGTTCTTACATGTTCACCAATAATATTCCGCAATTCAAATGATTTACTATGAAAAAATCCAAAGGAGGTAGATTTTTATTCCTCCATAACCACATTTTGCAGCTCTAACAAGAATTTAAAAAAATGTATGTGGACCAATGAAGTAAGAAGATCTAGCTTACAGACATTAACTCTGACTAAACATGGAGAAATAGAAATGTAATTATGCAGTCACTTTGCTGACAATAATAATACTTTAAAGTCAAGTGAGATTTCAGTGGTTTACAGGAAATCTCATACTTGTTTGGTTGGGGTTTTTTTTACTTCAAAGCCCCAGATCCTGGAACTGAGTAATGAGGTATTTCATATTTCATTATTTTACAAATTAATCCCTCTCTCCGAGACTTACAGTGTAAAATTTAGTGTGAAAGAAGTTCAAATATCGGAAGACAAATGAAAACCCACCAAAAAAAAAAAAAGAAAATCTCATGATCTGTAGAAACAGATAGAGCTGAGCACAACACTGCAAGGTTTGCGTTTGTTTCTTTTTTTACCAGAAGAAACATGTGCTGAGAATAAGATTCTTCCCACGCAGCAGAAGAGCAAGCAGGGAGAGAGGAATTAAACCCTGTAGCTTCCTCCTCATAGTCCCTCTCAATGCCCCGTGACTGAGCCTCACCTGCATTTTGGCAGCTTCCCTCCAGCTCCCTGCCAGCAGGGGACTGCGTCCGAAGCAACCCTCTTCCTGGGCACGAAGTCACCTCACCTGTGTGCAGCTCTTCAATAGGAAATACAAAAAGTGGCAAAATGTGGCTTAAATCTGCTCCCTCCACAGGCGCACACGACTCAAGGCTCAGGGAAGATAATGTCTATATGCTGGAGCCCGCCTCTACGGAAAAGGCTCTGTGTCCCCTCTCTCACAGAGAGATGAAGGGGGAAGGGTTGGGGGGATCTCCCTCCCCTGATGGGACTGTGCAGAAAAAGGAGGCGAAGGACATGGCACCAGAGAGTGAGAAGCAGCACAGGGATGTGCCTGCATTGCCTAAAGGTTAAGTCACTCAGCAGGGAATAGGTTTCTGTCCATGCTCCAAAGGTTTCATGTTGGGTTTGTACTGTGCTGTCACCAGCAGGAACAACTCCATCTGAGGTGCATTGGAGAAGGCAAGGGTGACCACCTCCTGCGAGCGGCCGGGGTTTTAGGCCTACCTGAGGAAGGTGTACCAGCCTGAGTCCTTTAAGGATGTGGGGTGGGGGCATGCTGAGGTCAGCATCCCAAGCATGGTTGAGCATAATCTCCTAGCCTCTGGGAAGACTGAAGCCTTTCTAAACATAAGGAAAGACAGCGTGTGATTTCTTGGGTGAGTTTAAGGTCAAAAGGAGCATGATTCTGAAGCTGAGAAATTTCAAAGATACGAGACTTAATAAGACTTTTCTATTCCATTTATATCTTGTCCCCTTCTTGTCCTGATGCCTGGGGACCTGTACTTTCTGAAGACTTTTTTTTTCCCAAAGAGCAACATAAAAACAAGGTACCACACTGACGCCCAGATGGTTTACAAGGTGAATCAGGAACATATGGAAAGCCCACCACTCAGGGACCAGGTCCTGAAGTTCATCCGGACCTGTGGTAAACACCCACAATCCAGAGGCACGATAACAGCTTTGAGTATCTCTTGGTACCCATTTTAAAGCTTCTCTCTCTTTAAGCCACACTGTTTTAACTACCAGGTACATCCCTATAGGGAAGGGGAAAACTCATAGCAGAAATAGGAAATATGCCCACCTTAAAGGGTAGGAGAATCCCTTCCAGTTCCTCTAAAATGTGTGAGAGAAAGAAATGCTGCAAGACATTGTTCCCCCTTCTCTTGTGAAACCAGACCTGACCAATTTCTGCCAGAACGGCAACGGCGCAACACCATGCCATTGAGATGGGTGCAGAGCTCCTCACCAAAATCAATGGGGAGCTCTGCATCAGATCAATGCCACAATGCGGCTGACCACCGGCAGGAATCCATTTCCATGGGAGTCACCTACAAGACTGCAGGTGCTGGAGGCCTATGGAAAGTTGAATCCTAGCCACTAACAGCTAATGTAATCATGTTGCTTGCTCAGATCTCCTGCTGATAAACGCACCCAGTTACTCCTAACTGTCTCCCTTACAAAATAACACCTCCCAGGACACCTACCTCTTCAATAGTTTTTAACCACGCTGCAGCTGCACAAGAAAATCCATTCATCAATTATAAATCAATTGAGGAAGAGAAATCTGCAGCTCGCTTGATTGCCCTTGTTGTCCCTGCGACTCACTGATCTGTCTACAGAAACTTTGCAGCCTGCCAGGTCTGTTTATTTATTTATTTATCATATTATTATTATTTTTATTATCAATTATTCAGAGCCTGAATGGATCATTCCTTCCTTCGTAGAAAATAACTCTGCAGCAGTAATCCATTGGCAGAGCGATCTTCCCTCTGGTGGGAGAGGGGGAAGAGAGAAAGAGAGAAAGGGATAAAGAGAGAGAGGGAAAAAGATTGTTTGTATTCCACAAAAGGCGATGCAAGTATGGTGGGCCAGATGCAACCGCAGTCTCTAGCTACAGCCCTCCTGCTCTGATTGCAGGGGACTTCTTTAAATAGGTAGCTATTCCCCGAAAAAGAGCTCTGCTCCTCCTCTCCTGTTTACGCTGTCAATTCCCAGCCCTCTCCTTCCGAGCAAAGATTTGCATTATGCGAGGCTGCTTTTAACAAGTAAAGCGTTTGCAAAAGTTTACTTCAGAGAGAAGGATTAGGCGGGCTTGTCGCTCGACGGTGAAAAAATGCAACTGCCTGGCTAAGAAAGAGTGAAGGCAGGCTGGAAATGTTAGAAGGACTGGAAAGGACATCGGGAAATTTTATCCACTCTCTGGGAAACATAGCTGCATTTACGATCATTTGGAACGGGGGGGGGTGTGGGGTTACTATATCAAAGAAAGAATAATAATAAACAATAATAATTAATAATAATAATAATAATAATCTCCGTGGGGGAAGGGGATTTTTTTTACCCTCCCCTGCTGAATCAGTCTTGCAGAAACTTTTCTCCTTTATTAAACTAATCACTGTAAATATCACAGCATGCTAGTATTTCTGGAGCTAAACGAGTAGCAGGACAACTGGATATTTTACTCTTTTTTTGGTGTTGAGTGTTCCGAGGTGACTAAATTTGCCTTGTTGAGCCTTGTAAAATCCTGACTTAATCATGTAAACTTCTGTGTAAGCAAAATAGACGAAACTTCAAAGGGTCAAAAACCCTTTAGGGATTTGCGAGGAGACGCCAGCAATAGATCCTAATCTGCCTCCAGAATCCTGGCTGTATTTGTCCAAGGAACTGGTACCAGCAAACTCTCGAAGGTAGAGATAGTGGGTTGATTCAGCCTTTATCCCCTTAGAGAGTATTGGCTTTGTGAGGCTCTAGGCAGCGCTTCAACGCCAGGGGATCTTGCCCAAACCCTCTAAAAATGAAGTACAGGAGTAATTTGAGATAATGACTTTGTAACAGGCTTGGGCAGACCTTGGACAGAAGAAGTGAGAGATGTTATCACTCCAGCATTCCTCTTAAAATGCAGTTTTTCCCCCTGCTTATTCCCAGTTAGTCAAAGCTACATTAACATTCCATCCAGGGCTGCTAAACAGAATCTTAATTAGTCCTGATACTCTTGTGCAAGGGGTTTATTCATTGCACTCTTAACTAATGGTTGCTGTCAGAGTATTTTTTTTCTTCTTCGGGTTCTTTGGGGATATCGTGTTCTGCTGCAAAGCATGACAGAAATGTAATGTGCATGCAAAAAAAAAAAAAAAAAAAAAAAAAAAAAAAGAAAGAAAGAAAAGCTTGCAGATCTGAAATCTTGAGACTGAGGCTGACTCCAGCCTTGTCTAATGGTGAGACATTGTTAGGACTAATGAGAATAACTTCACCAACAGAAATATCCCTGCATCTTGTTTATCTTAAATTTTAATGGTACACGCTCTCTCGATCTTTTTTTCCCCTCCGTGACAGAAAACATTACAAACTTGTTAGCGTTTTGAAGCAGTTCGCCGAACTCCCACTAAATTTGCAGCCCTCTATTTTGCATTAACCACCCGTGGCTCAGTATTTATTGAGAGAGTCTGTAGGTGAAGAATTAGCGAGTTACTAAACGGCCGGTTGCTCCGGCAGGACCTTTCTCTGTGCATTATACCGTATTATAACCCCGCTTTGCGGTCATTCCCCCCTCTGCCCCTCGCTCTGACACCCCCACACACACCCGTGTCTGATTTACACGCACCACGGGTCTCTCTCCGCAAGTCGCCGATCCGGACTGGCTCCGGTGTGAGCACACGGAAGGGAACTCAGGCGCCCGTAAAGTTGGTGTGCACACACGTCATTTGATGGGAGCATCCCTCAAGGTTAGTTGTGGCTCGGGGCTGAATCGTGACAATGAACAGCCACGACACACACCACTAAAAGAAAAAAAAAAAAAAAAAAAAAAAAGGAAAAAAAAAAAGGAAGCGTAGCAGGGGAGCCTCGCCATCCGCGCTGAACTGAGGCGGCTGTTTCGTTTATCAAGCCGCGGCAGAAGTCGTTATTTGCCTGTAAATCTGCGTTCAGCTACACCGATCTCGGAAACAGATTTATAAGACTATAAATTACCGTTTCTTTCTTTCGGGTTGGGGAAAGGAAATGAAGAGGAGAGAAAAAAGGGGAAAAAATAAAAGGGAAAGGTGTTTTTTGGAAATAGGAGGTGCGTGTTACTTAGCTGCTGCTCACCCCTATTAAAGACTCCTTCCCATAAGCTTGCGTAACATTGATTACTCACAAAGAGTTCACAATAACTATCATGTAGCTAAACTAATTGAGACAATCATGCTAAGTTATAGTCAGTCTAAAAGGTACCATTGATGTGGTAATGCCTATAGAAAGTCAGACATGCGACTCACTACCATTTAATTGCTCCTTTAAACCTGTTATTACAATGTTAACTGGCTTAAGTATATATTGCTGCCTTTTATTGCCTTGATGTGACAAATTAAAACATACACTCTGGAAGCGGCATTCATTTGCGGACGGAGTTGCAGGAAAAAGAGAGCCGGGCGATGTCAAACCTGTCAGGATTAATTAATTTTAAAACTTGCATTTTGCACAGCAATTCCCACTGCAGTTTTGTTGCACGGGGGAAACATTTTATATATAAAACATATGACTATTATATATAATAGCACACGTATTCCACCTCACGCAGATCTGCCGTAAAACGAGCCCCATCACGCTAAAACGAAAAGTCCTTTTGGCTCTGAGACCTCGTCGGACGCTAAATTAAGTGGAGGTCTCGAGAAAAGAGGGGAGAGGGGCAACGATGGAGTTTCTACCTCGGCTCAGCGCCACACGCCCGTGGGGGAAGGTGGGGGCGGCCTTTTCAGTGGTTACCTTGCCTTCTGCTGCCAAGTCCCAGGCCCGGGGAGGAGGAGGTACCCCCGCCCCGAGACCCGGGAGCAAGGCGGCAGCCGCAGTCCCTGCGGGCTGCCCCCTTGCTGCTTCTCTTCATGATGAGGCTCTACTGAGCTCACGCAAGGAAGGGAAAAAAAGAAAGTAATAATAATTTCTTGCTTCCCCATTCCCAGGGCTGAGCCGAGTTCGGGATCGTTTAAACGCGCAAGACTGCGCCTCTTCCGCGCCGAGGAGCGGAGCCCAGCCCCGCCACCCCCGCGCATCCTACGCGGGCAATAAAGGGGGGGGGGGGCGCTTCGCAGGCTGCAGGTAAAGCACAAAGCACACACTCCCCTCCCCTGGGCGATCGTGAAGGCATTGAGGACTCCCGCAAACAAGAAATACTCTGCTCCCTCCTTCCCTCTTTTTTTTTTTTTTTTTTCCCCTCCCGCCTCCACTCGCGAAAAGATGTCGGGGGTTAAAATGTCCTGCTCGCCCTCTCCCTTGATCTCGGGGAGAGAGGTAAGAGTTGCTGGCACCTTTATGGGACTCAGACCTGCTGCGGCTGCGGGAAGCGTCGGCCCCCGCTAACTTTGATCGGCCTTATTCATCCCAGCTGCGCTCTATTTGTTTGTCATTTCGCCCTTTTCCTCCCAGAATCGTTATTTATGGCCTGAAAAGTGAAACGCGCCGCGATTTGCCTTTACATGGACTCTTCTGCAAACGAGGGGAGACACTTCCCTCCCCCACCCCCCCGCGAGGGGGGCTGCCAAAAGAGACGGAAAAAAACCTGTCTCAATCATTATCAAATCAGCTTTGAATTCATTACTCCAGAGCATTAACTAATTACCAGATCAGAGAGAAGAAAAAATAAATATTCCTTTAAATAACTAAAGGTAATTATAACCCTGTTGTTGACACTAACGATTAATAATTGATCAGAAGTTATACACAATAAATTGTCAATTTATCTCCCTATAAAAATGCACATACTTATTATTTTTTTTTTCCTCGGCGTTTTTTAAGAGCTCGAGCAGCGACAGTATCCACACAGCCGCTGTACGAGGAGCAGTAAGACTATGATTTTTTTTTTTTTTTTTCCATCGCAAATATTCGGGAGTACTTTGAAATCCCCCGTCACGGATGACACAAGCCCGGGTGAAGCAGAAGTGACTTTCGCTGCCAGCCTGCGCTCCGAGGAGGGCTGGGCCGAGATGACCGCCCCCCCCCCCCCCTTCCCTATCCTTTCAGTCCCCACATCCCTAAGGGAGCAAAGTTAACAGTGGCCGCCCCCGAGGCAGAGCGGCCGCGTCCCTCCGTCCCTTACTTTTGCTGAGGGAAAATGCAGCCGGCTCGGCCCGGATTGGATGTGAAATGGTGACATTCCCCCGTGAGTCACGGCTGGGGGAGGGGGGGGGTGGAACGGGGACGGGTCCAGATTGCGGGAGCCCGGCTGTCACCTCGGCCAAGGCGCTTACAGGTAAAAGGCTCCCCCAGAGCCTGCCTGCCTGCCTGCCTGCTGCCTCCAAATCGCTGCCTGCAGCTCCGAGCTGCCGATCCGCCAGCGTGTGCCCCGCCGATCGCGCTTTCCCTCTGTAGTTTTAATAAAGACTCTGCTTCAGAGCCGCCGAGTAATAATCAGGGATTAGATGCATGGGTGCTTTGAATATTCACCGTGGATCCCTTTGTTTCTTAACTTTTTTTTTTTTTTCCTCGCTTTTATTTCTTCAGAAGCCGGAAGCATACCTAAGTTATTAGTTACTGGATTAAAAACAAAGGGGTGAACATTATATTACTTAATGTGCAGTATTACTGCTAATAACAATATCTTTTACCATCATTATTCAGTTCCTACAATGGAAAGCCTCTTTTCGACCAATTGGATCGTGAGAAGCTTGCCCAAGCACCCGAGAAATGTCTCAATGCAGAAGGCAACGAATCGACCTATATGTAAATTCTGCCTCTCTCTTTTTTTTTTTTTTTCCAAAACTTAATAAGCAATAAAATCCTCTCGGTATTGATTACATCCCTGCCACGGTTCCTCAGCGGCGCGGTGAGTCTGAACCGCCTTTAAGTGAGATGTAACATGTGACGGAGGCAGAAACTTCCAGTGGTGAGAGGGTTTGGTTTGGGGTTGGGTTTTTTTGTGTTGGGTTGTTCTGTTGGTTTGGTTTTTTTTTTTTTTTTTCCCTTGAGGTTGGGCACGGAGCGAGCCCGGCCGGGCTGGGCTGGGCTGGGCTGCTCCGCTCCGCTCCGGGCTGCCCGGCCCCGGGCCGCTCCCGCTCCCGGCATGGGGCTGCCGGCCCCCCCTTGTCGGGAGATAACTGTTGGCCTGTTAGGGAGGTGGGTGCCTCCAGGTGAGACTAAATCAGACGGTGCACCTTGCAATTTGTTTCTTCACCTGAAAATGACCCTTCACCGCCAAAACTTGGACACTTCCTCCGCGTGTGGACGTTTGGGAACGCAGTCCTCTTTTTTGTAACTTTTTTTTTTTTTTTTTCCCCCGTGCAGTCTCCCTCTCTCTAAACACGTCTGTGGCTAAAATGCAGCTAAAATGCAACTGGAGCAGACGCCCATTGCGCTTTATATTAACTTTCCCCTTAGCCGGGCCGGTTCCCCTCCAGCCGCGAGCTGGTGTGCAGCAGCAATTCCCACGTCTGTCTGTCTGTCCGCTGCTGGCCTGGGCTGCGTGTTACCTCCGTCCCCATCCCTTCCCCCAGTCTCCAGCCAAACAAAGGTGGGCGACGCTTTTTTCCGCTCTCAAAGGCAGTTGGTGAGCAGCTTTCCTGAAACAGTAACTCTCTTATTGAGAACAAATGTTGACATTTGCAGGGAGCGAGGAAAAAAGCAGCCCAGGAAGTGCAAAGTGGAAAGCGACCCTCTTCCTATTTGACGACAGCGCCAATTCCTCCGGGATCCCACCTGAGATTAAAGCCTGAATTTCAATAAATCAGCTCTAATGAAACCTCTGGCCCCGAAGAGGGGAGGGTTTGTCTTTCCCGCTCCGAAACGAGCAGAGAAACGAGGGGAGGGGGTGGGGGGGGAGAGGGAGTAAATATAGAAAGGGGTGTGAGATTTGAATCCCAGCGGGCTGATTAGCATCGTTATGAAATAAACCGTACACAAAGTGATGTATTTTATCGTTCATTCCTCTGTCTTTCTATACTGAAATAATCGCATTGTTTGTGCCAACAATCTAGCAAGGCTACACTTTCCTCCTGCTTTCAATTTTGATTATTAAATCTCAAATGACGTTGAATATGCAGTTCTTGCCCATTAATCTCTGGTTTAAAAAATAAGTTTATCTGCCAAATCATTTGGGTGTCGCCCATCTGCATCCATGAACCATTCGTGAATTTCTCAGAGGATGAGAGAAGTCCATTGGGTTTTACATACATAGTGAATACTTAAAAGCGAGTTTTCCAAGTCTTTCTACTTTTCTTTCCAGAAAGAAATCCAGGTCTAAATACTAGCAAGGGTGGGTAAATTATGGAAATCTTTTATAAGTCTTTGGGCGTATAAACATCAAAGGAATGTCGTTAGCCTTTTTTAATCTCTGCCACAGCTTTTGGTTTTTACCAATTGAAATGTACACGTTGTGTCCAACGGAGACCTGGAACATAAAACGTGGGTGGTGGGGGTGGATAGAGTAGGAGCAAGAATGGGGAAAAGAAAGTTCAGGCGTCTTCCCCTGACATAAAAAGTCCCTCCGTAAAACCTTCCTTAAGTGCACGGTAAAGACGGTCGAGGATGATTATAGTAAATATTTGCATCTACATCATATGCTAAATTGGAGGGAAAAAACTGAATTACTTCTTAGCTGTTTGTCTAATTGTACTACACATGCACGCAGATGCAATTGCATTTTACCTCAATGAAAAACAGGATGTTACAAAGCAAAGAAGCATCATTCTACAAACAACATAAGATGAGTAGGCCTCCAGCTGCAAAGATCTTCAGTGTTTTATATTTAGCTAGATGGATCCCAGAGTTTTCCAGAATTACAATATTAATTTCTGCCCTATCAGCTGAGAAACACATGCATTTTCTCAATCAGTTAGGGGTAAAATATGAAGGGCGGGGGTGCAGGGGAAGATGGATCATGGGAATTGTGTATATGCATTTAAGAAAAACAGCTTCCTTTCCCCCTGTTTAATATAATCACAACATATTTCCTGACTGCAGACTAGCACGGCTCTTTATCCAGTTAACATTCCCAAGGCTGATGCCTGAAGTATCTAAGATCACTTTCAAATGCCCTTTCTAACAAGACCTGAGCAAGAGGCCACTAATTTTCACTGAACAAAAAGCCACTGGAGAGAGATCCGTTTGTCAATATCAACTGGTCCAGCAATTTCCCATCTTCAGACACATCGGCCTATCTGAGCTGGCAGATGTTTAGACAAGATTTTATAAATTGTTCAATATCAGACCATAATGAACCCCAACTGACCATTCCAAAGCAGCTAAAAGCATTCAGGATCTCCCCTGCTGGGATCTAATAATGCTCTCACGCTGGAACATTATTAATCATGGAATAAAATAGATGAGCCTCTTGAAAAATAAGTGTATGATTGATTAAAGGGCAATCTAAGAAGCTATTATTCTTGTTTTATAACCGTAAGTTATATTCACTCAATTTATCTTTTGGGGAAAATAAATGGTTGTTCGTTTCTTTTCTGAAATCATATTATATGAGGATTCCCATTATTTTACTAAAAATTAAAATTATTATTCAGCTGATTTTATGAGCCCAATCAAAGTGGATTTCCAATGTGACTGTACAGATATGGTTTACTGATATAAAGAAAAAGGGGGAATATCATAAAAACAGGGAATTGGACTTTTTATCTTTTTTTTTTTTTTTAATGCCTTTGCATAGTTTAGCCAGAAGAAGAAACAAAGAAATTAGAAATAAGCCGTAGCTGATTATATTTCTTTTTTTTTTTTTTTCCTAGAAATGGTCGATTTGAAGAATAACGATCTACTCAAATAAAGATCTACTTCACACCCAATATAAATAGTTTATAAGAAACATGCATGTATTCATACCACTTTACGCATATGCATGTATATATACAAATATGTATTTGCACACATGTGTGTATTTAAAGCTTAAGTATAACGGAACAACCCAGAAGGAATTAATTTATGCAAAGCATATCTTTGCAACATATTTAAATGGCTTACTTATTTTATGGTCTAAGCTCTACTAGTGAAATTACAACTTTCGTCATTTTCTAAAGAATAGATTATTATTTGGGGGGAAATGAACGAAAAACACCATATTGTTGCAGACTAGTCTGTTTTTATTTACAATTAGAGATATAAATTAGTAAAGAATTCTCGTTAAACAACCAAAGATTGTATAACCATCAACGTTTCAAATAAAAACCAGGCAAAATTTATTTACAAAAAGTTCAGATTCCATTGCAATACAACTTGCATAAATTACTAGAAGCTTTATATCGTTACAAAAATAAATATCAAATTTGTTTCCACTTTGTAAGGACTCAAGTTCTCCAATCACGTCTTTATTATCTCTACTGTATACATCTTTTACAAATAAATTTTACAATAAATCCTATCACACCTATCGAATATATACCGTGGCAATGAAGTGATCAATTCAAGATATCCTGAGAAAAACAGATCTGTTTTCAAAAGTCACACATACATTGGGGAAACTATACTATACCAGCAAACTCACATATGTCCAACAAAATTCTGGTTTAATAATTAGAGTCTGAAGATTTAATAGTGCTCTGTGGTCTTCTTTTATACAGTGGCACAAGATGTGATCCGGATTTAGAGATTTGTTATATATATTAGCTCGGGGAGAGATGATGGCTTGCTGACTTTTTTCAAAGCAATTGTGACACCTACCTGTGGACCAAGGAAAAAACCAGATCATCCAAAAATCCTTCAATTACACTCTAACACCCTCTAAACGGGGGGGTGGGGGGGGGTGGGGGGTGGGGGATATAAAATAAATAAATAAGGAAGTAAGGCAAAATTCTTACTCGTCTAATTTCTTCTCGCAAAAAAATTAGTTGAAAAAATATCGACAAGGCGATTTTTTTTTTTTGGTTGTTTATTTAGCCCTCCCTAAAATAGCGGAGGTATTAAGACTGCAATTGCTAGCTAGGCAAGAGGCAGTTCACAGATAACATACCCTGCTCAAGATGCATGTCGGTCTCTCTAGTAATTGTCTCCTTTTGTTTTAAATACACGGTCACTACTTGAAGCCTCACTCAGAATGTACGATTTTAGCACTGCCACGTGAGCACAAGCACTTTGTTTTTAAACAACAATACCTTCAAAGGTTTTTGTTTTGTTTTGTTTTGTTTTTTTCCTAAAGCTTCCTTTCCGTAATATTTAAATAGTCCTTACGGCTTTGCCTTACACAAGCGAAGAGTATGCAAGGTGAGGGAACTGTCTAACCTGACTTTGAAATTAAGAGAAACCCGAGAAAGAAAAGTCGTAATGAGAGTTCTAAAAATCCAGCAGAAAACAGTGTCTTACTTCGTAATCAGACTCTTAAGTAATGAAGCACGAAATTAACGTTAAGCAAGTCTAGAACTGTGCAGCGTGTCTTAGACCTGATGCCAAATGATCAGTGTAATAGAAAATGTTCTCACTTACTTGCATTGCTGTGTGATTGCACTTCTATAGGTATGGTTGTACTCCTACTGTGCAGACTTCAGTGGGATCTGTCAAAATATAACCGTCAGTTAGTCACAGGACACAGCCAGATAACTAGATTATACAGTGTGTGTAGGTCCCAACCCTCACTCGCTCAGAATTCATAGCCAGGGCGTTTAAAAGGCTGGCCAATATTTTATAATTGCCCGTAACTCGAGTATTTTGTTAGAATAAACTGACAATCATATTAGTGCAAAACTTTTTCGGGGGGGGGGGGGGGGGGGGGGAACCGAGGGTTAAAAATGTCACGTTCCACGTAATTTCACGTCCAAAGTCAACAATTATCTGAACCCAAAGCTGCAAAAACCCGTGAGAATACTGAAAACAAAGAGAGCGAAACAATTTGTCGGGAAAAAAAATAAAATTACAGGCAATGACACCAGAGCGCTCTGGATATCTTCGTGTGCAGTTTTTCTTTTGAAAATCACTTTTAGAAGCTGTGTCTGCAGCCTGTGAGACTGCTCTAAAAGTCGTCTTTCACATTTCCCCTCTCGGTGCTTAGAGGCAGGTATCGATGGGACGGTGACATGCCGATTTTAATCCCCGGATTATACCATTGCCCATCCTCGCTCGGCGGTGGTACTGGTGGCAGTGCGCTCTCCCTGTTTTCTCCAGAGAAGGATTCGGCATTTACAGTGTATAAAGGACTCGTATGGGTCGGGGAAGGAGGGCGAGGGAGAAGAGGGAAGAAAGCGGCAAAAACGAGTCACCTACCTTTCTTAGAGTCATAACTAGAGGGCCTGTAATGTTGTTCTAGCTGGTTAGTGATCGTTTTCAAAGAGTCACTGCTCTGCTTGTGGACAGAGCTGGCATTTAGGACAGTCTGACTTAGTCCCTCGTTTGAAGCCACTGCTGCGGAGTTGTATCTCAGGATTCCCTGGCTCTGGAGAGCGTTAAAGTTCCCATAGTTTGTATAATTGCTATAAAAAGGTGAGGTGTAATAAATATGCCTCCCCAGGAGGGTGGAGGGCGAGTAGGCAGCGCTGTGCGGGGCGGAGGCGGGGGTGGCGGAGGAGAGCGGCGCAGGCGGGCAGCCTTGGCCCAGGGTCTGGCTCTTGAGGTCCGAGGTGGCGATTTCGGCCAGCGACCAGAGTTTGGGCTTGCTGGCCGGCGTCGGGGGCCCGGGGGAGGCGCGGCCGCCCAGCGCCGCCTTGCTGGCGCTGCGGGCGGCGTCGGCGTGCGGGTGGCCGAGGAGCGGGGCCTCCACGGCCGCCAGCGGCGAGGAGGTGGCGGGCTTGGCCGGCGGGTCGCGCTCCCCGCCGCCGCCGCCGTCGTCCTCCTCGATGTCCTCCTCCTCCTCCTCCTCCTCCTCGTCCTCCTCCTCCTCCTCGATGTCCTCGTACTTGTCCTTGCACTCCGAGCCCGACTCGCAGAGGGGGTCGCCCGCTCGGCAGGGCAGCTTCTCGCCGTCCGACTCGGCGGAGCAGGAGTGGTCCGTCAGCGAGTCGACCTGCAGGCTGATCCCTGCAAGGGTCCGCCGGGCACAGAAAGGCAGAGTCAGCGCCGGGGGGCCGCCGAAAGCGGGCGGCCGGGAAGCGAGCACGGCCACCGCCACCGCCGCCGCGGCGGGCAGGGAGACGCTGGCCGTCCTGGCCTTTTCCCCGCAATCCCGCTTCGAGGAGCATCCATCCCCACGGGCCAGCTCCGCCGCGGCGCCCCGCACCGCCCCCCGCCTGCTGCCGCCCGCCGCGGCACCTCCGCCCGCAGGCCCCCGCCCGCCCCGGCCACCGGCACTGCGCGGCGACAAGCGCCCCGAGCAGCTGGAGGCGACAGGACGGGACACGTTTTGGGGTCGCTTTTGTGAAATGCCGCCGCTGCCCCCCGCCCCCCCCCCCCCGCCCCCCCCGTTCTGCCCCGCTCCCGGGGGACGCGACGGGGCGGGATGTGGGACCACCCCGCCGCGGCCGCGGTCACCCCGCGCCCACCTTCGTCCTCCGCGGAGGTTTCGTTGCTCTCGGGCATCTTCTCGGGACTCTCCTCTTTAGTCCTCGCACCGTCGCCCTCGTCGTCGTCCTCGTCCTCGCTCTTGTTCCGCGGGGCCCAGGTCATCTTGTTCTCCTTCTTGAGCCGCCGGCGGGCATTGGCGAACCAGGTGGAGACCTGGGTGAGGGTCATCTTGGTGATGATGGCCAGCATGATCTTCTCGCCCTTGGTGGGGTAGGGGTTCTTGCGGTGCTCCTGCAGCCAGGCCTTCAGCGTGGCCGTGGCGTCGCGGGTGGCGTTTTTCCTGTACGCGGGGTCGTTGAGCTGGTAGGGGTAGGCAGGGCTGCCGTACGGGTGGTAGCTGATGGCTCCGGTCATCCCCGTCGTATGGGCGTCGTAAGGGGAGCCCTGGACAGAACAAAACGGTGGGGTTGGCAATTTGTTATTGCCGATAGTCATTAGTAAGTTGTCAAGGCGAGATCGGCGGTTATATTTGTATTTCCCCGGGATGGTGTCTTGTATCCATATTCTATGAGGGGGAGAAACGGCACCCAAAGGCCATTAAGTTGCGATTCCCCCCCCCCCCCCCCCCCCTTCCTCCGCCCAGCACACAGACACAGGCACACGCGCTTAAAATCGGCGATGTTTTAATCTTTCTGACTAATTTCAGCTCCTTGTAATTGAATATTTCCCAATATAATTTTTGAACCGCGTAGACATTTTAAAGGCCCTACAGGTAGCGTCTTGATATCTACATTTCTCTCAAAGGTTCAAAAGATGTTTCCTTTTTTGCTATAGAAAATACAACAAAGCCGCCACTTAGCAATTCACTGCACTAATGCATTGCAAATCCAATTTGCAAATCAGAAGATATGCACCGTTTCGAATTGTTCAAATGCGATGTAATTAGCATTTTAATTCGCCCTTTAACGTTTAAATTGCGCTTATTTAAGTCTGCATAATGCAAGAAAAGTTAAAGATATCGCTAAGGAACTCGCTAACTTTCAGCACGTCTCTGAATCCCACAGATCGGCGAGTCGCAGGAGCAACATCACCCAATATCCCGCACAGTTCACAACCTCGCTGCAACTTCCAGCCACTCGCCTACTGCTTCTCAACAGGAAAAACAAGCAAGCGAGATCCTCAAATCTTTTACACCACCCCAAATAAAGACTGCACGACAATTTATGCACCGTATTTTACAGACAGAAAGCAACTAGTTTCCCTGTCACTTTGCAGGGAGAGCGAACTACCCCGCTGCCATTCCCTCCTAGGATCTCGACAGCGGCTCCAGCCTCAAATTCAGGGCACAGGTCTTTGTGTGTACGGACTAGATACGTGTCTGACTCTGTGTGTGTGTGTGTTTATAAAACTATATAACCATCTAGACGTGCAGTTTATTTACATAGTTTATGGTTTTATTTATATAGTTTACGCACAGAATACACACACACGCAATTGCAAATGCTCCTTTTAACTAATAAGAAGAAAGTGAAATCCGAAACTGCGGCCACCACAACCATCTTGGGCTTAAGCGGAGCTCACAGATCGCAAACAGATGCTCCTTTTCATTCCTAAAATCCAGTTAAACCATTAGCACAAAACACTCTGAAAGTAAATAAAACCACACGGGGATAAAGCCCGCAGCGCCTCTAAACACCGACTTAAAAAGAGAGGGGGGAAAAAGAGAAAAGAAGAAGGGGGGGAAAAAAAGAATAAAGAAACCCTCCCCTATCCTACCACAGAGAAAGAAAAAAAGAAAAAAAAAGAGAAAGCGGGGGGGGATGTGGGGGGTGAGAATGAAAGCATCCAAGCCAACTGACTGAGACGATCCGTATTTCTTTAACCGGGGCGCCCGCACGGCTCCGCGAACCGAGCCCGGGTCCCAGGCCCGCCGGCACCGCGCTCGGCTGGGGTGCGGAGCGGGGCTGAGCCCCGGCCCCGGCCCCGGCCCGCCGCTCCGCTCCGCTCCGCTCGCTCCGCGCGTCTCCGCCGGCCCCGGCCGGGCTGCCCGGCGGCGCGCAGTGCGGTGCGCGGCTGGCGGTGCGGGGCGCCCGGCTGCGCGGCGTGGTGTCGGGGGCTGATGGTCAGTGTGTGAGGAGAGAGGCTGAAGATGATGAGGATGAGAATGCGGATGCTAATGAAGAAGGAGAGGGTTTCTCTTCGGTAGTTACCATGTAGGAGGGGAATCCCGTGGCGGGGTCTGTGGAGTACTGGAGCGGGCTGGTGAAGCCTGTGGCCGCCGCCTGGGCGGTGAAAGCTGCCGATCCCGGGTAAGGGCTGAACGCCGATCCCGACGAAGACCTGGCCAGCTCCTCGCTCCTGGGGGCCGCCAGCGCCGACGCCCCATACGCCGGGCAGGAGTACAGAGCCAGCGAGCCGGGGGGCTGGTAGAGGTAACCCTGAGGATAGGACATGGCTTGCACTGGCGTGCACAGGAACAGGGAGGGGGCGAGGGTGACCGGCCCTGCTGCTGCCGCTGATCCTGGCGCTGCTTTCGTGCTCTCCCTCTCTCTCTCTCCCGCCCGCCCTCTCTCTCTCTCTCTCTCTCTCTCTCTCTCTCTCCCCCTCTCTCGCTCTCTCTCCCCCCCCGGTTGGCTCTGTGCAGTTATGTAGAGAATCAGAATTGTTATATGCTCCCCCCCATGCGCTCCCGGTCAGAATAAAAACAAACAGGAGGTGAAAAAAAAAAAAAAAAAAAGAACACCCCCCCCCCAAAAAAAAAAAAAAAAAGGGAAAATAAATCGCGCGGTCAGAAATCTAACCGGGAGGGGAAGGGCATCTGGGAGAAACGGAAGAGGAGAGGGTTAATAAAAAGAGAAGGAGAGAGAGAAAGGGAGAGAAACAGAAAGGGAGAGGGGGAGAGAGAGGGGGAGAGAGAGAAGCGAGCCCCCGAAATCAGAAAAGTGGCTGCTGCATATGGAGTTCTCCCAGCCAGCCAGCTCCCCCAGCGCCTGCGAGCCTGTATTTTGGGGGAAGTATAGAGTCTGAAGTGAAGAGTTGAGGGAAGGAGCACTCGAGTTTCTGAGGGACATTGGAAAACAGAGCTGTCCGTCACCGCCGCTCATCTGCATAGCGCGGCGGGCCCGCCCCCTCCCGCTCCGGCCCCGTCTCCTCCCGCGGCCGGCAGGCAGGCAGCGAAGGCAGGCAGCGAAGGCAGGCAGGCTTTGTAATGCAAGCCAGCCTCTCCGACTGCGAGCACACTGCTGAAGCCAAACGATGATACTGCTCATCAGCTCCTCTCCGGACTCGCGGAGCCATAAATACTCTTTCGCACACTCTCCATTACACCCCCCTCTCTCCCTCTTTCTGTATCCACGCGGGGAATGGAAAAGCATATGTATTATAAATATATGCATCCCTTCACACACGCAACTTGCCGAAGCGCTATAGGTACGCGCACGTATCTTACATATGTGCATTTACACGCGTGTGGGTACGCAGGGCCAGGCTGGAGGGAGCTGGGCAGGGTGGAAGGGAAGAGCACTCCGTAAAGTACTGCCCTATATGGTAGGAACGACGAGCAGCGGCTCAAATCAGCGCATCCAGGATCGTGCTGTTCCTGGCAACGAGAGCTTTATAGTTTTCTAAGTTGCCACAAACAGTCAAGATCTAGTCATGGAGCGCGTTTGCACATGAAGGGGAAAGAAAAAAAAAAAAAAATCCCCTCATCTTTCTTTCATTTCTATGCTTCCTGGTCTGGTGTGTGGAGAAGAGGCCTGGGTGACTCCTTCCGGGGGGCTAGCTGCCTTCCCCACGCCTTTCCTCCTTTTGCAGTTCAGATAAATCTTCTGGAACACGATCACGATGTAATTAATTTCCCAAATAACGTAATCCCTTCCTCTGCCCCCTCCCTTCGGCCCTGGCCACCATCAGCTTCTAGCCGTCGCCAGCTCTGCTCCGGGCCGGATACGGGAGGACGAGACGAAGGCACCACTCTTTTCCTCTCAGTGCAAACATAAGTAAATGCATATACGTACTCGTGATTTTTTTTTTTTTTTTTTTTTTAAATGATTGGTCTAGAGGGATCCTTCAGAAACCGGCGCTGAGCTGCCCGCACCCGAGCTCTGGCCTTCGCCTCCAGGACCAGGCGCGGTGCCTGCGCGCCGTCCTGCAGCCGCCGGCCGTCCCCTGGGTGTCCGTCCGTGACCTCCCCCCCGCGCCTCCCCAGCCCCGGGGCATGGCGTTGGGCCCTGCCCGCCCCGCCGAGGCGCGCTAGGCCGCTCCGCGCCTCCCGGCCCGCACCTGCGGCCCGCAACGCCGCCGCCGCCGCCCGGGCGGGGCAGGGTCAGGCCGGCAGGTAGGGCCGGGGCCGCCGGGGCGGGAGCCACCGCGCTCCCCCCGAACCCTTCACCCGCAACCTGCTCCGGTTTACCAGCCCGGGACGAGCTGGGGGAAAAAAAAAAAAAAAAAAAAAAAATCCAACTGTCTAGGCGCTCACAAAAAAAAAAAAAAAAGGAAAAAAAAAGTCCATCAACCCGCGTGTTTTATTTTTCGAACAACTGTGAACGAGCACTTATCCCGTGTTTAACCAAATGAAGTCACTCGACGTTAACGGCCGACTTCTTCACGGCATCCCTCAGGTAATTTCAGTCAGGTAGGATGGAGATGAGGAATGCTGGGGAATCGGCTCGCTAGCGACAGGAGGGGAGATGGCAATAGCTGAAGAATTGCGGGTTAGCAGGGCAGTCTATTGTTAATCAATTAAACATGCAGCTAATAAAAAAAATACACTTCGAGAAGCCGTTTCAATAGCCTCGCGGACACAGCGGGGAAAATGCCGTGTTGCAACTACGGTCAAGTATCGGGATGCGTATACTGTCTGAAGCAATCCGAGCTTTCCATTTTCTGTTTCTAGCCTTTTTTTTTTTTTTTTTTTTTTTTTATTTCTTTCCCTTCCTCTCCTGTGAAACCCACATACCAGTTTACCCCTGCCCCTGCACGCAGCAGTAGAGATCTGGCCACCAGACATACCGGATTAATTCCTACCCAGATCTATCAGCTGGCCTGTAGAAGAGGCAATCCTTAAAAAAAGCAGGTGAGGGGGAGGAGGTTAACACCAACAGGTATTTCTTGTCATTAACTCCCGACTTCCTGATAAGAGAGTGATAAACAACTGGTAAACTCAGTGCAACAGATTACAGAAAAGACATTTGCTTCCCTGCTTGGTGATTAATGCGCATATATTAAATAAAAATAGAAACTCTAAAAACAAGAGCTTTATATAAAACACATTCATATTTCAGTAGTTCTATGGAATAATCGATATCATGCGATTACATCTGAATAGTCAATTCTTGTGTTCCGCAGACCGATTCCTAAGTATATGTGCTCTGCTTCTGAACGGAGCAGCAGCTGGAGAGCTGAGAATGCAAAATTAATTATAACATTATAAAGTCATACATGAATCTCTCTAAGTCAACCTGCATGCCTTGCAAAATGTGCTATACTCCCTGCATTTTTATTTGGGAACCCAAGTCTGTTCTTTTCCAGCAGGAGTGGTGTAAGTAAGTGTTTATCTACGCGAATTGATTGCTTTTAGTTCCTCCTCTTTAATAATTAGTGGAACAATACAGATTGGGAATACAATGGCCGTTGTGTTTACATTATAACAAGGGATTAATGCTATTAAGTGAGTGTTACAGTTATGACCTGGGAAGAGTACTTAAATAAATACCGTGATCCCAGGAGAATTGATATAATTCAGTTCAGAGAGTGTGGAGATACGCACAGGCACACAGGCACACACGAGAGATACAAATCTCCATACATCCCTACACACAATATACATGTGTTATACACGCTAGGTATACGTGCCCGTCCGTGTAAGATGTAGGTGCTGGTTTTGCCTCCATCTGCATGTCTTTCCTCTACGAAAATACATTTTTGTGATTTCGGTTGGAGGAATGTTTAAATCAGGAACATTACTCCCCTTCCCCCAAACACAAAGAGCAACAGATTATCTTTCTGATGTTTCAATTTGTGCAGTCCAAAAATATTGTTTTATATACAGAAACGGCGTTAATTTCGCAATCAGAGATTAATGGAGTAAAATATTATCATTTCAAAAGACAAGTTCTTGCGTTGATATGATTTGCATAATTTTTGTATGGCTTCAGAAAGGAATGGATTTACCAACTGCAAGGAGACGGTATGCATTTTATTACAACAAGTACACCACTAATTTGACTCTGCACAATGTGGAGAACGAATAGCTAGTGGGGTCATTTAAATATAGGTGGCGAAGTCTTTGCGATAAACAAACCAGAAAACCGTGTCAATAACGTTTTTAAATATCGGCCAGTGTGCGTGGCTGTGTTTAACTTCTTCTCGGAGTTACCTCTGTTTGATCTGAATGCCTTTCGCAGGGAAGAGGTTTTTCGTCTGCCCGGCTCCACCGCCGAAATCTAATTTTCCCATAGTACTACCCGTTACTAATAAAAAGCCGTCTAACTTGCGCTGTTAAACAGTAGAATAGTATTACATGCACTTTTTATTGGTAATAACTGTGGCAAATTAACATGCCTACACAGAGACATTAAGACTTTACACACTGCGTATTTATTTGAATAATCTATTCATTAGTACAGCGTTTACCTTCCCAGATTTTAAGCGGTGCTCTCGCCTTGTCTTCTTTAATTCAGTTTGCTCCAGCACAGTCGAGAAGGTAGTCGAGGACCACCACCACCACCCCCCCCTCCCCCGCCACACCCCCCTTGCCCCTTTTCAGCTATCGCTCATGGCCGTCCTGGGAGACAGGTTTTGCGGTTTGTCATTTATTAGCTACATGTCCTTGCACTAGTGACAGAGGCTGAAGTTTTCGGGCGGGTGAAGTTGAAAGCCCCGTCTACGGGGATGGGCGCTCCTGCTGCCCCCGCCACGGGAGCGCCGGCGGCGAACCGCGGCCGCCTGCCTGCCCCCGGCCCGGCACCCACTCGGGGCGGCTGCTCCGTGGCTACCCACTCAGGACCCCGCTCCCTTCAGTTTTACTCAGGTAAAAGGAAAAAGGAAAAAAAAAAAAAAGAAAAAAGAAAAGGAAAGAAAAGAAATAAACCCTTCGTTGGCGTGAAGGAGAGATTTCCCCGCCTCGGGAGGGCTCCCTGCGGCCCGGAGCGGCGCACACGCCTATTACCCGGACAATGCCAGTTGCCCAATTGTCATGACACCGGTCACAGCAACTTTTTAGGCAGAGCGAAGTGGAACTTGGTGGGGTTTGGAGATGTAGCACAATGCGCAGCCCAAACGGCTTCCTGTGACATAACCACACAATGGTCTGGGAATGCTTTCTCCTTTCTCTCATGAAATGGGGGACCGCCACCATCTCCCGGAGACAACGACGTGAAATAATAGACTATTGTACTTAAAAATAACAAATGACACACGCATACTGTGCAAGCGGAGTTGTCCAGTTTTCTAGTAAAAGGCGCCCAGTTTCCGAGGCTCTTTCGGAGCGAGGTGCTTTGCAGGAGCGACCTGTGCGAGGGAGGGGAGCCGGGGCGAGCTGGGCGAGCCGTTGTGCCGCAGGTCTGCTCGCAGGGTTAAAGCAAGGAGTGGGGGAAACAGCGAGGGAGAAAGGAAAAGGAAGAACTTTTCTTTCCCCATCTTCAGGATAAAATCGTTAGTTCAAGCCGTGTGTGGGAGGGGGCGCTGTGGCAATGAATTCTCCAGTGCTCCCGAGCGCTGGCAGCGTAACTGTTTATGTAAGCGCCTTCCCTGAGGTTTCTTTTCATATTTCAGGCATTACTTTTATTAACAATCCTATCTAACTGTCACCCGGTGATACCTGCGCTAAAAGGTGGACTGTTCGCATGAGTTACGGTCACTTCTTTTCCCCTCATCCCATTTTCCCCCCCCGCCTTTTCAGTTCAGTAAGAGCGGAATAGTGTATTTCATTTTCAAAATACACCGCAAGAAGGGTCTGCCCAGGGGAGCGCTGAAGAATTTAGACGACTGTCTATAACACGCAAACGCGCACAACTAGATACATATGAAACGTACCCCTTGTTTGCAGCTTCCCCCCCCCCCCCCCTCCCGGACGTCTGCGGCTTCGACGGGCCATGTCTTTACGAGGATTTAGCTCCCCCCTTTTGGGACTTTACTGGGGGGAATGTTTTGGTTTTGTTGGTTTTTTTTTTTTTTTTTTTTTTTTTTTTGTAAATAGAAAAGAAAACTAAAGCGCAACTCTGAAAAGTAGGCTTAGAAAAGTTGCTTCCCGTGTGTCACACTTATTAAGAGTCTTAGTCATTTTTTGCTTAGAGAAATATAAGCAAATATGTATCCGTAAGTATAAGATAAAAGACCTCCAAAGCTTTCCTGAGCCTGCTATTTTCACCTGAAAGGCAGACACTGTTCCTCAGCGAGAGAACAAGTGTACGATCCACCGGTGGGATAGTTCCTCCTTCTTAAGGGGCAAAGGGAAAAAAAAAGAAAAAAAAAAAAAAGCAGCAAACAAGAAATTAAATCAGTGTATCTATTTTTTTGAAGGAGCCGCCGAGCAACCCGTGCCGTGGAGGCAGAGGCACGGCGGGCTCGGAGCGGCCGCCGCCCCCCGTCGCGCTCCCCCGCGGACCCGCGGCCGCTCCCCGCAGCCCCTCAGGCCGGTCTCGGTGAGAGCGGCACAGCGCAGCCCGTACCGGGCTCGGCCGGGGCGAACCCCCCTCACCCGCCCCCCCTCCACCGTCGGCAGCGGCGGCGGGCGGGGTCACCGGGAGGGGCCGGGCTGGCTCGGGGGGTCAGGCGGGGGCGAGGGGCACCCCCCACCCCCCCCCCGCATGCTGCCGGGGGAAGAAGCGCTCCCCAGCCCCAGCCCCGTCCCCGGCCCGGCGGGAGCCCGGCAGCCGCTCCCACCGCTGCGCCTCTGGATTTTGTACGCGGCCCGCGCGTCCCCGAGAGGCCGCTTCGGAGTCCGCGGGATCCCGGCTGAGTCCCTGCAGCGCCCCGTACACCTGCCAAGCGGGCGATGGACCGGGTGAGGGAGAAGTGGGACGATTTAGCTGAAGGGTTGCTCTATTTTAAAGGCTCGCGTTAAAAGGGATTCTTCCGACACAGGAACAGTCAACAAGTAGGTTGGGGCACTTGGGTGCCCAAGGAGCACTGGTAGGCAGGCTCTTGGGAGTGCTTCACCCACAGTAGATGGGTGTACATGGGGTTCTGCTGGTTCTTCCTCATACTTATGCCAGGGTTCAAGTTGTTTTAGGCAATTTTGAAGTCACTCTGCCAGACCCTTTCCCCTTCTTGTAATTGCCATCATCTGTTTGATCACTGCTTTTAACACTAGAGAGCACCTGCTCACCTGGTTTGTGCTTTTCTCTCATTCATTCATACATTCATTCGCTTCTGTGTGTGTATACGTGTATGTGTACCCTTCCTTTGTAGACCCAGAAACACATTTATAGATCAAGCCTACCCTCCATTCCCGAACCGGAAAGTCCTACTCTCTCCAACAAATAACCTTCCTCTTTGTATTCATTCTAAAACCTGGTAGTCCCCTTTCTCAGAACAATCAACTATCCCCATTGTATGTTAAAGAGTCATTCGAGGTTGTTGGTGTATTTCCAAAAGTAGACTGAAAAAGGGCAGAAAAACCGTAGTCATATTCAGGAAAACTAACACATATTCATGCGTTTAGTGATACCATGAGGTGTTTAAAAAAAAATCTATTTAAAATTGATGCACCATAGTTCGTAAACATTCAAGTAACTTTATAATAATTTTACATTGTCTTCTACTAATGGGCAGAGTCAATGGTAAGTGAAGTTCTTAGCTTCATATTTTCATTTAAATTGATATTTCCTCCCCGTCAATGTTGAACTTCCAGTGTTCCTTACATTTAGTTAAGGAATTACTACAGAATTCTTTTTTGTTGTGTTTTGTTTTTTCTTTATGCCTTACCTTCCAGCTTTACTCCAAGTTAGAATCTTTGATTTCTGGGGGGAAGATTTTTCATAATACTGGTCCTTCATATACAAATGGTAAACAAGAAAAACCCCGAATATTACTTTGAACATTGTTGCAAGCAAAAAACACATAACACTATTTCTAACTTGTTAAAAAATGCTATCTAAGTTTACTCATATGGTCTCACTGCTTTTCCTGGCTTTATAGCAATACTAGAGTAGACTGCCAGTTGAACTAAGTTTGCAGCCTTCCTTCACATCACATAAAGGAAGGGCAGACAGACCATCTGGTCCCTAGGTTTTCAACCAATAACTGTGCAGATTTTAAGACACTTTCGTCTGGGAAAGGCTGGTCGCCAATTTGCCAATGAGAAGTCTAAACACGTGCACGTTTCTTCTCATACATCTGACTCATTTCCATCGGCAGGAGCACAGAATGAAAACTAGCTGAAAAGAAGAGTTGTGCTTTGATTCCTTCTGATATCGACATGGTTTTAAGAATGACATGAACTGTTGACTTTGTTGTGTGCTTGGCTATGCTCAGCACAACAGTGGGATCCTGTCATGGCTAAAATACTGTGTATAGGCTGACTCTTCACTCTACGGAAGTTTTGGAGAGCTTGTATTTTGCTAGTTGTAAGACATTTGGGGGAAAAAAAAGCTTGACAGAGTTCTTCTAAAAGATCTACATAAAACTAAGGCCAACACAAACTAATCAACAGATTTTCTTCAGTTTTCAGAAATACATTTTATCTTTGAAGTGTAGATTCCAGAAGTTTAAAAGAATAACTCTCTTCATTCTTATCAAGAAACAATAAATTCTGCTTTATGCAGCTCAGCCTTAAAACACATGATCTTTTAATGTATCTCTGAAAGGCAAGCAGTGAAGTGATCCTTTTTTTCTTTTCTTGGATGTTCCCCAATTGCTAATTAGCGAAGTCCTTAGAAGGTCGTGACTCCTCTGCACTTTTGAACGTGGATTTTTGAAACTGTTGTTGAGAATTATGTGATGTCATTATCTCAAACACCAGAGGTACACAATGTTTAAATTTTATTTCTCATGCAAACACACCACCCGGGTTTTTCATCTGGGACCCATTTGGTAGAGTCCTTGTAGACGAAAGATAGGAAGTGATAAGGGTGGGAAGAAAAAACAACTGATTATCCAGCAGTTTTCGCTATGACATTTTGTTTCAAATAACTCTACCCTGGGATCATCAAAATTTCTATAGTGTTCTGGTCTTTTAGTTTTTTGAAGCCGTTTGATTTGCAACCCAAAAGTTCCTCCCTTTCTCTCACTCTTTCCCTCCCCTGCTGCTACTCCTTTACTTTCACTTAGATGAGATTTTCTAGAAAGTAATGGTGTGCCAGATGCATCATGACTTGGCAATGGTGGACTTGCCTTTGTGACCTTCAGAAGGGACTAATCTCACCAAAAGAACTTTATGAGCTGCTTCTTGTTTTTTGAACTTTGATTCAATAGACAGACACGTCATATATCCTTCACTATAGGTCTAGTGAGATTTCTTTATAAACTAACAAAACTTAATTCTGCAAATACACTGATATAAGAAATGGTTCAGCACTACTCTTGTAAGAATGTACAATAGGTTTTTGGTTTTGCACGAACACAGTTAATAGGATATATGCAGTTGCACATTAGTTAATTTTTTTTCAAGGATAGGTACTTAGCTTGTAACACCTCTTGTGTTTCAGTTTAATGTATGCACTTTATCGGATTTGTGAACACTATCTACTAAAAATATTTTCATGAACTTGACTAAAAATAATGTGTGAAGGGATAAAACATTAATTCTAACCCTTGTAAAAAAAAATATAAAGGAATATTTTCCCTGTAAATATGCTTGTTTCAAATATGCAATTGAAAGAAGAAACAGTACATTTAATGTGTTCTTTTTTTTGTTTTGTTTTGTTTTAATTGTTTGTTCTGTTTTTACCTGATTAATGGAACTGTCTCAGCTCCTTTAATTGACTTTTTTTAACAGATTTTGCTTAAAAAAAATTGTTGGTTCGCTAACACTAGAAACTAATCTGTGACTTTTACTTGGGACTAGTCTTTTATCTTTTGCTTCCTCCCTTTTCCACTTTACTTGGCCACATGCTGTCTATCAGATTTACTTTTCTTAAAGTCACTGCTCAGTATTTTGTCAATGAACCATGATTGCTGTTTAGTTTTCAGGCTCACCATATTGTTCATAGGAAAACTCAGTGAAGTTAAAAAAAATTAAATAATTATTTCATCAATATTCAAGATTACTCTTTAATATTATGTAGAAGATCAAGGCTGTAATACCAGGTGGAGCACAAACGCACAGCTAAAAGGACTGCTCCTAACCTACACAGTAAATAGGACACATATATACGAATACTAGTGGGGAGGTAGTAATGCTAACAGACCTTTACAGATCTGTTAGTAAGTTTAGAAATACAAATTATGTTTTTCAAGTTAAGACCTTCAGCATAAGTTAGGTTGTAAAAAAGATGACAAGCACAGAAGAATCAAAGAAAATATTAATAGGTGAAGGGCCATGGGGGAAATCGACTTTTCCAGCCAAGAGGCAGGACCAAGGGCACAGCAGGACTGGATGAGTATAAGTAACCACGGAACGTACACAGGAGGTGAAACTTTGCACAGGATGAGCCAAAAGACAGGGAGCAAATTAGAGATATCCACTTGTATTTGTAATAATGGAGCTTTAAACTAGTGACTAGATAATAAGGGAAGGATTCTGTGATGTTCCTTCCTGCTTCAACAAACAAAATGAGACCTTTGAACTTTAGTGTCTGGGGTTGGGCAAGAATGATGTCTTCATGGACTGACGATGTTTCTGTCTCTTCATATCTTAAAGCATATGAAAGCATCAGCAGTAAGACTGTTCTCTCCGCTACTTTTATTAAAACTGTATCATGAATTGTTTCCTTCACACAGCATTTGTATTCCACTATTTTAATTAATTTGTCATATCCCATTATTGATATTTACCGCAAAGCTCTTTTAAATTGGTTCTTTAGAGTACTTCAGAGCTGATCACCTGATCTTTCTTTGTTCTTTAAAACACACCTGGGGGTCAACAACAACATGAGAGGAAATTCAGCGAAAGGCCCAAAGGTTGGATTCCAGACCAAGAGAAGGTAGATTGTTTGGCTACAATACTTGAATATTCTGTACTTTTAAACATTATGTTTTTATCGAAGCTCACAATTAAAAATTAGTTTTCTTTTGTAAATGTTATTCTGCATCATATATAACTCTAGATTTCAGCAGAATAATATAAAGAAGTTCTATCAAATAAGATATATATGACAAAAATTAGTTTCAAGCATTAGAGCACACTTTCAACGTAGGAGTTGTATATAAAACATACACTTCACATTAACTTTTGGGATAAAGCTCAAGAACAATATACAAACTGAGTACTCTTCACAAATAAGCTATGCATGCTCTCTGGGTCAGCACAAGGGTTTTGAGGTGAGCATGTCAGGGCAAAACCTGTCTCAACTCACACCCCCTTCATTTCCATTTGAGAAAAATAATTTCTTGTGGGAGTATGAAGGAAACTGTGACGGTCACCAGCTACCTGGATGACCAGGCGTGCAAGCCTGTAGTATGCACTCTGGAGTGCACTTCCTCCACTGTGTAGACCCAACCTTGTGTAGTGTATAGTGCTACGGACACTTGGCCAATGGGCATACCACCCACAGACGTATATAGGAGATCACAGAACCGCCGTTTGAATAAGCTGGCTGGTCAAGCTGGTTTGATGACAGATCAGAATCAGAATACCACAGAGGGGTAAATTCCTGTGGTTAAGATCTCTCTGAAGAAGCTGTACCAGCATCTTGGCTTTGACTTTAGGGAGTATTTTGTCATTGCTTCAAGAAGATTTCTGGAACTAAATGACATTTTCAAGGACAGTGAAATAACTAGAAGCCTATACCTTGTTGGCCTTGGTGTGATTTGGGCTAATAAGTATCTGAACCCCCGCCACAGTTGATAAAAGAAAACTCTTCTGAAATGTTTGACTACCTAATGACCTGATTAAGAATTTGGTTCCTAGGCTTGTAACTATAAACAGCACACAGCCTGAAAGCCGGTAAAAAATGGGTCCCACGTCTTTGTCTACACCGGAACTGCTATTTTTTGAAGGAAACAGATGGCAAAAATTGATTTGTCTGAACCATGGGCAGAGTATGCTTGGTTTTTGTTTACTTGAATAAAAAGGCCTTGGTCAAGTCATATGTCCTGCTGCACTCTGCTAGACTGCTGAGGCACCGAGAGTCCTACATGTCTGTGACAGGTAGAGCTGAGCCATAAACCGGGTACTTAAAACTTATCCATCACCTACTGGAAATGTAAGACACCTGCTCTGCCATACTGTTACCTTTCCATAACTTGATTGCTGAGTTCTCTCTCAGCCTATCCATTGATCCTTTTTTACTCCATATGTGATACCCTTCTGTCTATGGACTCTTGTTGGGAGAATTTCTTTGGGTTTACGTTAAAACACAATTCCTTTCACGTGCTACAGGGGAAGTGGATGGAAAATAATCTCTGGGAGGTGAAGAATAATAGAAAAAAAAATAGCATGACGACTTTTGAAAACAAGAATTGAAAAATAAAATATTAGTCAAAAGTGTTCAAAAAGCACAAAGAAATCAGAATTAAATAGCTGCTGTTTCGGAGCACAGTTCTGTTGCAAATGGTATTTTACTGTAAAGGTTATTCTGGGAAATTCGGGGCTGAGAATTCTTACTTTAGCACCAAAAAAGTTGGTTGAAATGCTAATTAAAACCAGAATTATAAAAGACCCAGCTGAAAATAATATGATGGAGACAGATCACCATGGCTTCTGTAAAAGAAATCTGTGCCTCTGTAAGCTATTCACATTCTTTTAATTGTTGGGTGTGATAACAAAAGAGTGAATACAAGAAGATTGGCAGACATAATTTATTTGGACTTGCGCAAAATATGACAAAAATCATCCTGTAAATCTCATGGATTAGCTAGGTTCAGTAAATAAATGTGGACTTTCTTATCAACAGCTGCATCCACTCATGAGGTCTCGCTGTCCTCAGTGTATCAAGAGCTAAGAAACTTGAAATAATTTTCAAGACCCACTTCTCTTTTGTGATGGTACTTTAGCCAACAGAGCAAAGTATTTAACATAAAGGTGCAACACTGATTTACACAATGACATAGTAATTGTGCTAATATTATTTTTACCTAATTTTTATTGCTTTAATAAGTCTGGTTGTTATTCTGAACAAAAATGACCTAGTTTTTTCCCTAAAAAGTCCCTATCTCTTCAATCTGTCATCATACAAGCTTTTTAATGTCTAGAATAATTTTGTTCATCTGCCTCTGCTTTTGTTAGCAACTTCAGCAACTAATTACAATTTTGGGCAAAGAAAGTCTTTGTTCAAGATCCTCATTCTTTATACAACAGTGCCAGAACACCCAGAACACAAGACTTCCCAGAGCTGCTCCAGGAAAAAAAATGAAATGGCAAAGACCAAACTTGGTATTCCTATAATGTTAAAAAGCCTTCAAAAGATCAAACTGAGAAAGAGAAGGAGAGAAAGAGAAAGAAAGAGAGAGAATAAAGAAGAGAAAGAAAGAAAAAGAAGAAAATAAGGAAAGACAGTGAGAGAGCTTTCCAGTGAATTCTGCTTTTCAGATTTAAGGAAAAAAAAAAGAGGAAGATAATACTGATTTAACAAAAGGAAGATTTGTCCTCAAGAGAAACACTGAAAACAACAGAAGTCCCCCATATGAATTCATCAGCACCAGAGGACTCAGTCGATTAGGAACAGAGCAGATACTTTTTATCTCAGGGACATCAAACTGATTTTACCTGGTTTATTTTCCAGCATCCGGGTGCCTGCTGTGTTCCATATTCACCCAGCATTACTGAACAGGGACAGCATAAACCTAACCTGTATTGACACACTTAAAGAGTATTTTTCCCTGACACCTAGAATCGTGCATACCTGGTACTCTGGGAGCCTGCGTGGATTCAAAAAGCAAAGTAACTTTGTTCCTGAGGTGTGATACTAAAACTAATAAACTTGTCTGACAGTTGGAGATGGGGCATCTGTATGGCACAGCAGCAGGCCATATGGCTTAGCACTTCAGGTCAGCATTAGCTCAAGGCACTCTTCCTCCAGCACAGTTTGATGTGCTTGTAGATTTCTGGGAGGTCTGGGAACGTGTGAAAATACTCTGTAGGCTCAGTTTGTCCTAAAGGCCTCAAGTTTTCATTTTCTGCTTAACCTCTCAGATCTTCTTCTTATTCAGGAGAGTCCTTAGCCTGCAAAGGGAGTGTTGCATGTCCTTCAGCTCATCCTGAAAATAATTTCTTTTCTTAAATAATTGAAATCCACTAGTGATGCTGACTCTGGCTCTGTTTTCTCTCTAAATCCCAAATAGGAAACTTTTGTCGTGCCTATGAAAATCTACAGAATAAAACCTGCCAAAATATGTTGAGCCTTTTGGTAAAACAAGCTTTTAAAATCACTGTATCTGAAGTTACCAGGTGAGATTCCCAGCTAACAATTCAGTTTTTACTAGTAGGGAGACAATTTCTGCTAGCAGAGACTTTGACCCGTAATTGTTCTGGGGGAGATATTTGTGTGGAGATCACAAGATGTTCTGTCCTGGAATGTCTGGTACACAGGCATCTAAGAAGGACTGAGCAAAAGGAGGGGAGAAGGAATGTAAAAGAAAATGGAAAATAATAAAGAGCAACAAAAAACATTCATGGCATATCTGTTTTTAATTTTTATTCTTAACAGATCTGGGTTTCTGGTAGGCTATTCTGGTTATGACTAAACTAAGTCTTTGGGGGCACTTCTGGTCTGTATGGCCAGAAAAAGTTCAGTGCTTACATGCTTTTTAGCTCTTAATGTTTGCTTGTTTGTGAAGCTGAGTGAAATTTTTCAACCATTCTTTTTTTTTGGCAACAGAGGCAGAGATATACCAAAACATTTTGCAAAATGGTGTTAATTTTGTTGAGTGCTCCACTTTGAAAAGAAACTTATAATTTTTTGAAAGAATCAAATGCTTCCTTTTGACATTTTTGTAAGTGAATCATTTCAATTATTTCATTTGAAATGACATTTCTTTTTGAAATTTCCCTTTAATTTTTTGAGAAAAACAGTTTTAAAAGGTTTGAACTCACATAAAATATTTTGGGTTGCATCACTTTTGCAATGTTTCATGAAATTATAAAAAATAAAATAGTTTTCAATCTGATCCAAAACAAACCTTTTCTTTTTTTTCTGAAATACCAGTGAACCAAAATCCTTTTTTTCCCTATTTGACCTACTGAAACTAAATGAAGAATTATTAAGGAGATGATAACTAACATATTTTTCCCAATTTTTCATACACCTTCTAGAGGAAGTTTTATGCTACAGATGAAATTTAATTAACTGCTTCACACTATTTCTATCATTCACATATCTCTAGTGCTGAGGAGCAAAACTGGGGGTCCCTTCTGGTTCTGTACCTCATGAGAGGACAGACGGGGCCTTCATGATGATCTAGACTTTTTCCTTACTGAAAGCTCCCTGAAGAGACCAAAGGGTCTTTTAAAGTCAAAAAGCCAATTTGTATAGAATAGAAATGCGAACGTTTAACTTTATTTATAAAGAAACATTTTCTCTGTGAGGACAAAACCAAAAAAAGTTTATAAACAGCTTCACTCCTCTCCCCTGTTTGGTGTTAGGTGAGTACTTGCTTCCAGGTTCGGTTTCAGTCAACTCAGTGACTTTCTGGGTTGCAGCAAGCTCCGCGCAGGCCTCTCTGATCCCTAGGAAGTTTTCTTCCTGTCACCAAGGGAGCCTGGCTGTGCATATGTTCCCTGCTCCTTTCATGAGCCTCTCCATGAACAGCAGGCTCCCATCTTCTCGCTAGGGCTCCCATTCTCTTCTCCTCTCTCCGTTACACCCCGAAGCCCGGGAGCTCCTCCTCTCCTCCTCCTCCTTCCACCCAGTGTTCAAGCATACTCATCTGCTCTCCAGGGAAAGGAGGAATCTCTGCTCTCTCCAGGGGGTCCATCTGACCTAGTCACACCCTTTTTAAAGGAACATGACATACAACGGAGAACAAAAAAATAAAACAGATGCTGTCCAAAATAAACCTATTCACATGCCAGAAGAGAAAATCAGTGCATCTCCCAGGCTTGGTTCTCTCAAACCCCCATCACGTGGATGCTTAGGCCCTCCAGCTGTTTGTTCTCTGTGTATGGAGCAATGAGACCGTGTTCTGGTAACTTCTGCACAAACTGGCCAAGATCCATCGGATTTTTTGATCCAAAGCTTTTACCCATTTCCAGATTGCAACTTGTTCAGTGCATTTTACATGAGGCACATGAAAACAGAGGGAGTAAATCCAAGTTTGTTTCTCTCCCATGCTTATGAAAATAGCAAGGGCTGCATGGCCAACAATACCTAACACGGTGGGCCTACATGTCGCCTAAAAATCCTTACGCTACCATGTAGGGGCTTTGATAAGCACACTGGACGTCTTTGCGTATAACCATCTCTTCCTTATCTTCCCCCAAACTGTGCTAATTGCTACTGCAAAGGTAGCAAGCCCAAACCTAAGTCCTCTGCAGCACCCCAGTAAAGTCTGAGAGTGCCTCAGTGTCTCCATGAACAGTGCATGACTCGGGCTGGTAATTTATGGCAGAATTAGAGAGAGAGCAGGGTGAAGTTGAGAAACATTTTCAACATTTTTACTGCTGTATCTCACTGTCTTGCTATGTTCAGGTGTCTTATTTTCCTTCATGGAAGATTAATGGAATTGACTGATGATGGTTTCATGCGGTTTAAGGCCAGAAAGGATTATTAGATCATCTTAGCCTGACATCCTGTGCATTACAGGCCATAAAAGGTATATGCACATGACACGGTGCAGTGCCGTACAGAGATACCCATGCTACCTCTGAACAAATTAGCTCAGCTACAGGAAGCAATAAAGCTGCATTAGACTGGGAGCAGTGCTGAAAGCGGTACAGCTAACGTAGTCCAGGCACGGCAGCTCCCGGCTGCAGCTGTGCTGTCTCCAGTACCCAAACTGTCACTGTCAGAAGTGGCTCAGGTGCCTCTAATAAATTCCCTCTACCAACTGAACTATTTAGATTTAAACCTTTCTCAGTTTTTAGGGATGTTAAGCTGCATGTCACAGGAGAGATGAAGACCGCAGCATCACTGGCTGAGGGAGGATTTCTCCACCAATGCTCCTGGCGCTATTGTTACAAGGAAAGCAAAACCCCATTAAATTGCTGCCTTGTCAGAGGCTTGCATGGGATGACCCACACCAGTCAAACCTGGCTTCTTCTGCTGGGTGACCCCTGGCTCAGCCTGTCTCTACTCGCGGTCTGTGTGGAGAGACCTGGCAGTCCAGCTTTTTGGCTTAGAGTCCTGTTTAACTGGCCTCACAGCTAGGATTTGACATTTAAGGCGGTGTATGGAGGCAAGATCACCTCTTTGCTTCCACTTGATTTTTCTTGGTTTAGATGTCCATGGATCACGTCAAGTCTTTTTTATTTTTTGCCATAGGCTTGCACTGGTAGTTGAGGTGGTTAACCTGCAGTATCTTTAAACTGATCCTTTTGCCACAGTTTTCTAAAGCAGAACCTCTCAGCCCACAGGCACAATTTTCATTCTTTATTCCCACGTTTATTACTTGGTAATATATTCATTTTATTAATTATTTTTTTTGGGGGGGTGTTGGCATTTTAAGCAGATTATTTGGATCATTCTTGATGATCCTCTTCATTATCTACCCCACTAACCTTTGTGTTATCTGCAAAACTTACTAACAAAGATTTTTGTACCATCTTTAGATGACTGGCACATGTGTAAAATAATATGGATAAAAATAAATCCTCAAAAGGCTTCCTTAGAAACAGGACTACCTAGTCTGAGATCTTTAGTGAGCTGGTTTTAACCTGATCTGTGTAGTCTCTGTCAATTTTTGAAGTGTTCTGGGCTCTGGAGAAATCTGTTTATTATGCTAGCACACATTGATTAAACTTGTAATCTTGACAAAAATGGTTGTTTGGCAACAATTCTTTCACCCAAGTTTAACTGTAAATATAATCCTAAATTTAAAATATTTTAGTTAAACCTGGTTGGGTGAACCTTCTATCAGAATTGTACTGGTACAGGAAATTTTTCAATAACTTGAAAATTCCCCATTTTTCATTACAAAAACATAATAGTCGTTGTTCAAAAGTCTGTGATTAGATTCTATAAGGCTTTTGCATGTAAAGTATTATCATAAGATATGTTAATTTGAAACTACATCATTTTAGCACATGCTTCCTCATTTGCCATCCTTTGAAGGTGATAAACTCTCAGTCCCTGGCATTTTATTGAATGTGATTTGTATAGTCTTTTGTTAAAATGACAACCCCAAAAACATCTATGGAACATACATACCTAGTTACAGTTTGCCATCTAGAATAAGCATGCATAACCTAGGGTTTTTCTTAGTCCTCTACATTTAAATTCCTTTTGTTATTACGTATTGTTGTAGCCATGGTTATTGGAGGATATATTTAGTGCAAATTTTGCAGGGAGAGGGGATGTTTTTACTAAATTAACAGATGTAACTGGAAAAAACAGACAAGCTTTTGGACATACAGTCCTTTCTTCAGGCTGAGTATATTTTAACTTGTAGCTTATAGTACTTTGTTATTTACTTGGGTTTTGTATTAATATTTTATATTCTATTTTGGTTTTAATCTCCTTTTAACTAGGATAGCTTCTTGCTCAGTATAATTTGTTTTACTTGTGAACCATGCTTGTGGGTATCCAGAATTTTATTTTTTGACAATTCCCACATTTTTCCAATACTTACCACTTTAAATATGTGATATACCAATAACTGTTTCATTGTACAATATACCAAAAAGTAGCCTACACAAACTTCATATATATATATATACACACATATATATACACACACTATACATAGTTTGGTGATAGGTTCTGTCTGCACAAGGTAAATGTAATCAGATCATGATATTTATACCTAGGAAACCATTTGCTTTATGGCAGCAATTAGCTCTTAATTCATTTAAATAAGATAAAAAAAAGAGTTATCTTTTCTGAGTTCAGGATTTTTTGCATAAAGATATTACCATTTACTATTTTTAGAAATTCTGGAAAATTTTGTGATGCATGAGAGGATGAGCAAGCATCTTCCGGGATGAAGTCACCCCTATTAAAATTTTTAGCTTTGTTACACATTATGGACAGATGTTAAAGAACAGTACAGGCTGTTATCTACTGTGAGCAGGTTTTCTATTGTGGATTCTAGAAACAAGCCAGTAGATTTTTTTTTTTGTAGTTTTTTTTTTTTTGCTATGTAGATATTTCATCCATAACATTTGACTCCCATTCTGAGCTATCAGAGACAACTAACAGCGTCTTTGATGTGAAGTCCCTGTCTGTGTCTTTTTTCCCCATTTTATCCTTATGGAAGAAGCCGGAAGTATGAAAGGTTATTTTAGTCATAACAACCATCTTATCATATTTCCAGTACCAAATGCAGAATATTCCTTCTCAGGCAAGAGCATCTCCAGCTGTTATTTTTATTATCTAGGCTCCTCTCACTGATATACAAATGGTTAAATACGTGTTCCTTATCTGACCCCTTTTGCTTACATTATCGTGTGAAGGATACCATAAAACTGGTTTAAACACCTGAGTATATCTACTAGTATTAACCTGTTACCACCCTCTGCCTTCACGGATACGTTAACAGCAACCTAATACCTTACCTAGAGATTATTCCCTCTACTACTGAGATGATATCCGTTAGAATCAAGCAATCTGTCTCTTTCCATAGTATCTGTGAACTCCACTGAGTACATGCTATTTCTCGTTCAGACTACTGCTAAAATTATTTACAAAAAAAAGGAAGACGTACTGGTATAAAAAGACCTTAAACTTTAGGAAACATAATTTTCAAGTTGCTGGGAAAAGGAGACAGTTCTTAGAGAATTGCCCCAAACAGAGAAGAGGGAGAAACTTAATGATATTGACCAATAATCGCAATCATATTTTCCCATCAAAATACATTTCACAGAGTTAATAGAACTACAAGGGAATAATTAAGTAAAAAAAAAAAAAAGAACATTAATGTCAGGATTCATAATGGTGTAAAAACGTGTAATCACAAAGCAAAACAGCTTCATCATTACAGAAGCACATGTAAAAGCACACATTAAAGCAGTTTCAGCTTCATAAAGGTGCACATAAGTCTAGAAACAGGAAATAAGAAAGATTAGATTTTAGAAAGTAGATACAAAGTATGATCTTTTATTGATCTCCTTCCACACAGGAAATAAAAATAAAAAGATAAAATAGCAGGAGTAGGGTATGTGTTTCTTCTATTAGCTATGTAATGGCACAGACGTGTCTTAAAAGATCATGGGAGAAATGTCCGAGGGGAATTGTTGAAGTAGAAGCCCTGTAACAAATACACAGATTAAAAATTCAGACCTTATGGATAATTAGGTGGTGCTAAACAACTGAACTGTAGCCAAATCTAGCTGTCTGTGACATGTTAAGGGGGATGCGAAACAGTATATCTGTTGAGTACCAAAATTGGAATGGTGACACTCCTGAATAAGAAAAGAAATCCATGTTGGTCCTTACCTTCTTCCTTCATATTTGAAGTCTGTGTTTCTATTCAGTGCCAGTTGCAACCTCCTGCAGTTCCACTATACCGTGCTCTAATTTTATCTCCCATATCTGTGCCATCCACACAGGGGACAGTTATGGTCAGGATCTCACACTCAGTGAGCATAACAGCTGTGCGGACCTACCATTTCTTTTAGCATCTGCAAAAGGCAGGGCACAGGGAACAGGGCGGACTGCGTATGCTAGCAAACACCACTATCACCAGCCTCACCCTCTTTAAGAGCGGAGCAGCTGCCTCAGTTCTGAGCTTATTGTGAATCACGATGCCACTCTAAATTCCTGCATTGGCAGGGTAGTTTTTCTTCATCCCCCAATACTGAGTTGCAGTTGTAGGCCATGGTTTCACTCTAAACAAATAACCTTTACATTCCTTTTCTTCTGCAAACAATCAACAGAAATCTAAACATGTGCATAACAGAATATAGTAAGAACAGAGCTCTAAATTTAGAAGTCGTGCATTTGGGATTTCAAAGCTGCTTCAAGTGCTGTTAGTACTTTTGGCAGCCCAGATTTATGTTAATTACATGAGGGTTGCTGGAGATGTCTCTTAGTGTCTGGACATTTTTGCATGTACTCTGTCTGTCTTGGTTTCCTGCATGCCACAGTCTTCAACCGAATGTCAAATTTTAGTTGCAGCACTGAAATCGTAATTCCACAAAATTTCTAAAGGGCCAGAGAGAGTTGTATTTCATAGCTTAGGTTTCTGCAGCAATATGGACTCAGTATTACAAACCATGTAACATGTGACTACTGCTGAAGGAAGGAGGCACAGCTGGCAGCTGCGTGGATGAGCAAGCACATTGAATGAGGACATTTTTCAAGCACTGGTTGGGGAGAGAGAAAAATATGCAAATAATTTCTTTGGCAGTGTTTATTTATTTATTTTGGAGCTTACCCCATTGTTTATCATCATGATAGTTTTTGACAGATCATGTGTTGTGGTTACTTTGTATTTCAAAGGCGGATGTTCTGATATAAGGGATGCTGCCCACCCCACTTATTAATAGCAAGGGGTTGTAAACTTCCATAACTGCAGTTTATCATATCATATGTTATGACTTGTCTAGAATGAATATTTTCATCCCTGAAAAGATAGACAATAAATAGACAATAACATACCATAATTTGTGACAGCCAGAATGTCTTTGCCAGGAAATGTCATGACCAAGCTGGGCAGATTGTTTGGACTGTGCTGTCCAAAAGCCACCTGATTAGTGAATGCATGTGCTTGAATAAGGGTTTGTGAATGCCCAACCAGTGCAGTCGTTCTTCTCCTGTGCTAAATGTGGCAAATCAAAAGTCCGTGCCATTTCTCTGCAAACCTTCTCCTTCTTGTTCCAGGTGTTTTACCTCATTCAGTCATGTGCAGGATCAAGGACAACTGTTCAAAGAGAGGTAATAAAAAATCTGCTTCAGTTACATTAGCCTTGTAATGTCCAAGCCTTGTATCAAACCTTGCATATATTCACTGAAGCTTCTGCTTCCAGGAGAACTTAACAGGAGGCGGTGAGGCTCTGTGGACTCTGGTCTTTCTCACAGTACCATTCCCTTAAGGCCTGTGGTGACAGCAGTCAACCTCTGGCTACACAGCAAAATCAGCCCCAGGGCAGGGTGCAGGGTAGCAAAATGGCACTGCCATATTACAAGTCCAAACAGTGAGAGCATTAATTTCCAATTAGTAGAGCTTGGTTAGAAGAAAACATGAAAGCAGGATGGAAAACTCATCCTTGGCTAGAGCTGGCTCAGAGATTCTCAACAACTGTAGAGAAATATGGAGGTTTTTTGCCAGCAATGGGATGCCAGGACCAGGACAAGGGTGGGAACTCTTGCAGTAAAAGTGTGTGGGAGAGGGGGAAAGGGCAGAATTAAATAAAGAGTTGAGGGGAGAGCCCTGGAGAGTTGAGCTTTATTTTCCTCCTACCCAAAAAAGTTTTCTTCTTTAGGCAAACTGCTCCTACAGAAGGAGATGCCTTACTTGTATGGGGAACACTGGCCCTCAGCAATACAGGCTCCCCAGGAAAGGGGAAAGTAGAGAGCAGGCCCAGAACTATTTGCTGTCTCTAGGAACTGCCTGCTTCCCCATGCTTACAGCTGACCATGTTATGCTGTGGGGAGTTCATATCATCATATCAGTCATCATATCATATCATATCATATCATATCATATCATATCATACAAAGTGCTGCTTTCTACTGATGGCATACCTTCTTTAATTTAACCTGGCAAAACTAACTGTCTTAAAATTCTTCTGGCTGCAAAAACTACTGTCTGTGGCTGTCTGTGGCAGCTGATTGAAATATTCTCTTTACTCTTTAAGTACTACCCGGGGTATTGGAAGCAGATCTGAAAGAACTAGTTCTAGTAACCCCAGCAGATGCCTGAAGCACAGGGTATTCATAAGCTGAAGTTGCCCTTCCGCCGATTCATGTGCATACCTGGAAAGGGGCATATTTTCCAGCAGGGGAACTCCCCTCAGCCCTGCCCTTCAGGTCCCATTTCTTTAAGGCAGCTAAGGAAATCACTTCCGAGGAATAATACATTAGCATGTGTTTCTAACCTGGAACAGATCTAGATCTGCTAATAGGCATGTTATGAAACTCATGTGTGTGTGTAAGAGGTTCTCTGGATGTAATTTGTACAAGCAAAGCCATGGCTTGATTCTTCAGCTATCAGTCTTCAGTTCTTGGACTACAGCTTGCAAGAATGAATTTACAGAGGTAGCCAAGGGGACTAAACTCACCCTCCTTCATTCATGCTGCCCCTTGCAGTGAGTACTTCTGCCCTTATGGTTCCAGAGCTGGGCTGCACCCCATCCTTCTTCTAGCTTTCCTTATGATCAGGCCTCCGTTTGCTCCATGCTTGTTTGTACAAGGCCTCATTGTCCAGTGATTTCCAAAATACGGTCTGGAGGCTTGTGATAGTACCAGGTACATTTATTTATATACAAAAATCTTTACAAAATAGAGGATTAAGAGGATCCCTAGCTCCCATTAAAAGTGGAATCCAGCTGCCACCCAACAGTCAACATCATGTGTTTTTAAGAAACGTATTTCTCTACTTTTATAAAAAATTGGAATGTCTGGGAATTAACAGTTAAGTCTGCTCCCTCTTTGCACGTAACTCTTTATAACTCTATAACTCAGTCTCCCTACACCTGTCTCACAGGCCCCCTCCCATCTTCAGTCTGCAAAAATATGTACAAAGGTCAAAATAACAAATTGCTAGGAGATTGCTGGAAATAGAGAGTTTAAATAGGAAATGGGGGTTTATAATCTATGTTTGCCCTGCTCCCTGCAAGGGCAGAAGGGTTTATAATAGCAAAAGCAGGAGTCAGTAGAACCTTATCGTGTGGCCTGTCTCTAAACTGGAGACAAATGGTGTGAAAATAAAGCAGTCGCATAGAAATTGCAGTGCAGAAATTACATGAGAATTGTATTGCAGCTAAATAAATTGGGCAGCATTGCCACAGTATGTTCCTTACATTGAATCTCTCAGTCTGTGGTGCAGAGCAGGGTACCCATGTAGCTAAATTTTCCTGTCTAGCTGTGGTCAGACCTTAGCCTGCTCTCACAACAAATGGCTGAAAAACAAGCATGAGCACTGGCTGCTAGAGAGAGAGGGTGAAGTGTTTCCTGGTCAAGTCTTTTCCCTGAACAAACCTGATTGACAAACCTGATCTCCTTCTATGACAGGGCGACCTGCTTATTGGATGAGGGAAAGGCTGTGCATGTTGTCTACCTTGACTTCAGTAAGGCCTTTGACACCGTTTCCCACAGCATTCTCCTGGTGAAACTGGCTGCTCGAGGGTTAGATGGGCACACGCTTTGCTGGGTAAAAAACTGGCTGGATGGCCAGGCCCAAAGAGTTGTGGTGAATGGAGTTAAATACAGTTGGCAGCCGGTCACGAGTGGTGTCCCCCAGGGCTCGGTTTTGGAGCCACTCCTGTTTAACATCTTTATTGATGATCTAGACGAGGGGATCGAGTGCTCCCTCAGTAAGTTTGCAGATGACACCAAGTTGGGTGGGAGTGTTGATCAGCTCAGGGGTAGGGGGGGTCTGCAGAGAGATCTGGACAGGCTGGAGCGATGGGCTAAGGCCAACTGTAGGAGTTTCAATAAGGCCAAATGCCGGGTGCTGCACTTGGGCCACAACAACCCCCAGCAGCACTACAGGCTTGGGGAGGAGTGGCTGGAGAGCTGCCAGTCAGAGAGGGACCTGGGGGTGTTGATTGACAGCCGGCTGAACACGAGCCAGCAGTGTGCCCACGTGGCCAAGAAGGCCAGTGGTATTCTGGCTTGCATCAGAAATAGCGTGGCCAGCAGGGACAGGGAAGTGATCTTACCCCTGTACTCGGCACTGGTGAGGCCGCACCTCGATTACTGTGTTCAGTTTTGGGCCCCTCACTACAAAAAGGACATTGAATTACTCAAGCGTGTCCAAAGAAGGGCAACGAAGCTGGTGAAGGGTCTGGAGCACATGTCGTACGAGGAGCGGCTGAGGGAACTGGGGTTGTTTAGTCTGGAGGAGAGGAGGCTGAGGGGAGACCTCATCACCCTCTACAGCTACCTGAAAGGAGGTTGCAGAGAGCTGGGGATGAGTCTCTTTAACCAAGTAACAAGCGATAGGACAAGCGGTAATGGCCTCAAGTTGCGCCAGGGAAGGTTTAGACTGGATATTAGGAAGCATTTCTTTACAGAACGGGTTGTTAGGCGTTGGAATGGGCTGCCCAGGGAGGTGGTGGAGTCCCCATCCCTGGAGGTGTTTAAGAGTCGAGTTGATATAGCGCTTAGGGACATGGTGTAGTTGGGAATTGTCAATGTTAGGTTAATGGTTGGACTGGATGATCTTCAAGGTCTTTTCCAACCTAGACGATTCTGTGATTCTGTGAAACAGGTGAGAATAGCCAGGGGGACCTTTATTTGGTCCTTTGGTTCTTTTTCACCAGGAGTAAATTGTCAGAGATGTTTTGGTCTAGCTACAGATGCCATCTTGGGGCATCCCAACACTGTGCAGTGACAGACAAAACCAAAAGGATTGAAAGAGCTAGCAGGAAGGGAAGCTTCACTTGAAATACACATGGGAGTGAAAAGACTCCACAATATTTTTTTGGACACGGAAGACTTGATCTTGACAGGAAAAGATTAGTGAACTACATCTCTCATATTAGAAGCTGCTGGAGTTGGTATTTCAGGGGAAGTGACTAGAATAACCTCTGGAGGGAGGTTACAGACAAACAGAATTACAAAGTTTAACACCAGCAGTCTCTTGCACCTTTACTCCAACACTTGCTTCCTCCACTCATTCACTATGTACCTCATCCACTATTCTGTACCATGACAAAGATTGTCACATCTTTTTGGGTAGCAATTACAGCAAAGGATACTGAGCCTGAAAATACCTAATGAAGTCCAGTTATTGCCTCAGGCTATTTGAACAACATACTGAACTATGCTCCCTGCAAAAAAACACCCTTTATAATTGGTTAGGTGCATTCCTATGCAGCTTTATTCAACATGAACGAGGGATATCTCAAATACCTTCTTGGAAAAAAAAAGTAAATACTGAATAAATTTACTTCTAAAGGAATTTTTGTGTAGTTGTTATGTGTTCAATTATTTTAAAATAAAGAATATAATCAAAGAAAAAGCCTTTTAACTGTATGTTAATGTATTAATTACTTTATCATACAATAATTCTAATGCTCACAGTAAAACTACTTTGCAAACATTCTTGCAATGCCAGTACACAAAAATAAGCCTCCAAATGACTGCTAGCTAATTTATGAGAATGGAATAGCTTAGAATAATATTTTAGCTTCTTAAGGCCTTGTATTCACAAAATCTAATGTTACATATTTCAGCAGGTTTCATCCCTCTCTATGTCTAAGGATAAAGAGTAAGCCAAACGAAATCTATATCCCATAACCTTGTTGGATAAACTCTACTATTAATCTTCTAGTAAAGTATTAAATTTCTTTCTTTCTGGAGATATGGAAAGAAAAAAGGAAGAAGAAAGTAAAGGAGGGGGAAGTAAAGACAAGTTACACAGAAACAAATATGAATGTTTCAGCTGACATTCAGAAGCCACTAACTTCAAAACACATTATATTGTCTCAATTTTTAAGGATATTTTGCAGTCCTAGAATGAAGTGAGATATGTTTTGAACTGCTGTCTGTCAGTTTTTATGTTTCAATGTCCAGCCACAGAGAAATATATTTTTTCTCATTATATGACACATATTAATTACACTGGGGTTGCCATTAAAATGTATTTTTTTTTCTTACACCTCTGTTAAATGATATTTAAGTTCAGCCTTGACGATGGACTCAGAATATTCAGAGGAATTCTCTAATCTGACCCACCAAGAAACTATGCTGTCAAAACCCAACATTTAGATGCTACAGGTCTCCAGAATTCCAGCTTAACTGTTGCGCTAGCAGCTCTAGCAGAAAAAAGCTGTAAATTTATGTTTAGCTCTTCTAGCTGAACTGGTGAAAAAACCTGAATGCTGAAAGTATGTGGCAGAGTCCACGTCACAAAACACTTTCATGTGGGTGTCACTGTGTGCTTTGGTGTCATTTATGCATTAATTTCTAGTTGAAATTTCTTGCTAATGGCAACTATCCTGAAGATGATTTTTCACAAGATTGTGTAAAGTTTGAGGAAAGCTGTTCAGATCTATGTGTTTTAGAGATCAGAGAAAAATACTTTTCAACCCATTTTTTTGGTCAACAAATATGTGTATGAAATGTATGGGGTTGGAAGGTGTATTTTCATATGGAAATAGTTCACTAAAGTATAATGCAGACACTTGTTCTAGAGGTTTTTGATTTTGCCAAGTTAAGAGTGCTTAGAAATCTTGTACTGACCATGCACATTATTTTTTTAAGGGCTGTCACTTTTCTCTTTCAGGGTTCTGCAGATGCACATTTGTAGTTAGGTCTACGGTTGGGGAAAACTAACAAAGGTTGAGATTCTTCTCAATACGAACACATAACATCATCATTGTCATAATCTCTCTGGTACTGAACATCTAAACAAAGTGATAAATGTCCTGAGTCTAGTTCATTTATTGATTGGTCTTAGTGAGTTCAAATTTTCTTCAGTGAATCTTTTTAACCTCTCCAATAATAAATATTGTTCCCCTAAATGTCGGGTGACTGAGAGTCATTTAGGTCAACTTGACCAATCTTTTAGGATCAGGTGAAAAGACTTGCAATTCATAAAAAATCCTCTTTGGCTACAGAAAAATTGCAGAGGGTCATGTTCAGCTGCTTATGCAATGTTTGGTCTTTTCCAAGCTACTGCTTTGCTATCAAGGAAATTTTATCTATTTGCTCCTTTGCATTTTCATTTTAACATAACCATTTACACTTTATATTTGACCATATAGAAATGGGATTTTGCTCATGCCTGGTTTACCAAGGAAGCTATATTGCCTTCTCACCTACAGACATACAACCATGCCTTTTAGCCAAATATCCCTTCTTTGACAGCAGTCCTTAGCTTCTTGGAAAGGGTAACATGATGACCAGAAGGTGATTTTCCCAGGGAAAAGTTCATCAGATACATTTTGACCTGTAATTTCCTCAGATACAGCAAGCAGCTATATGTTTTGTGATACTGATGAACTGTATATGAGCTCTTCCCCAGTTTAGCGCAAAAGCCTAGTGGTAAAATCAACCCCAGTGGTAAATAATACATGCCTAAATTAAAATAGGAGAGTCCAGTAGCAGTACTTTCTATGAGTATTCTCCCAGTCCTCAACACTACATGGCATGGGAATTTCCTAAGTACTGTTCTGACAGTTAACTGCTATTGATGGATTTTTCTTCCATGAAATTGTCTGGTCTTTTTCTGCTTTTTTTTAATCCAAACACATATGTAGCATCTGGAGTTTGCCATTCTATCAGCAAATCTTTCAGTGCCATCTTTTCTATAGTTATCTTTACTATTCTGAATATCTTAGTATCATCATATCAAACTTATTGCCTAGATATTAATTCCTTTTCAGATGATTGATTAGCACAGATCCTTCTGAGAGTCCTTGGGTGATTTCCTTTTTTTTATGAATGCTGACCATTTACTCTTATCATCTGTTAAAAAAATGTTTATCCATTTAAGAACCTTCCCTTAAGAAGCCTTGAAAATGAGTTTTTCTGAACTTCTTTTGGATATTTGAGAAGGATAGATCAACTAAATCTTTGTCTACATAGTCTTTGAGTCCTTCAAAAAAGTTCTATATGTTTGTGAGGCGTGACCACCCTTCACAAAAAAATGTTTTTTTCCCCTATATTTCATGTTTATCCACATGCCCATTAATCAGAGACCCATCTTCTTTATAGATTACACTTTCCTTATCCTTTATCAATCACTGATTTTATCAAGAGTAACTGTTTTCAGATTACTGATAGAAATATTAAGTAAGAAAGGGCAAGAACTGATCAATAATGTTTCCTGTTTCATATTTTTATTGAACAGTTGAAAAGATTTTTCATTCATTTAATGAATATTACTTAGGCTTCAGTATTAGTGTGATTTCTTCATTAGAGTATGTGGTATCTAGTCAGCTACAAAAAAACCCTCTCTATACTGCTTTAAATTCCTTTTTTGTGTGTGTAAAAGATGTATTATGGAAAAATGTATTAAACAAGTTTCTGTAAGTCTGTGTTCAGTAGGATCAGTGATATTACTCTTCTTAATTCTTTTTTAATCACATGTCACACTAGGTACTTGATTAATCTGTGGTCAGTGTCTGGTTAGAAAGCCTGTAATTGCTATGGTCTTTCTTTTTATTTTTCTAAAATATGGACACAATAATATCTTTATTCTATTTTGGGGGACTTTCCTAAATTGCTAGAGTTGCTGAAAAACAGCCTCAATAATCTAAAACATTCTTTGGTTAGTTCTTTTAAAAAACTGCATATTTTCTAGAGTTAATGATTTAAAAATGACTAGCTTTAACAGATGCTGTGTGATATCCAAGTAATAAATTTTCCAGCAGAAAGTGTTTCATCATCTGTGTACCTATGTAATCTGGTTTTCTTCCAAACACATAAGTTCTGCCTTCTCATATTAATTCTTGGCGATTTTACCATTTCCATTTTTCAGGATTTCATTTATTTCCTAATATGCCAAACATCTTGTCTAATTGGCCATTGAGTAGTAGCACAATGGGACTGTGCTTTAATTTAAAGAATCATTCAGGTACAATGACTCCCATCAGATTATTCATTTATGTCTAGTGACAAAGTACTGAGGAGGGAAGCTAACATCTTCATCTCCTGAAAGACTCATGTGAACATGATTTTGGATATTGAGGAAAAAAACGACATTAAGAGATCAAAAATAAAATTGCTGAGGAAAGGAGGTGGTGGGGAATCCTGCTGCTGGAATGAATCAAGGTAACATAGCAAAGAAACATTTTGTCTGTTAGGAAAATCACCCCAAACACTGGAATTGGTGCTGTGACCAGAGCTGGAGGTTGCAAGTGGGAAAAAGACAGCTTAATGTTGTCCTGGAATATTCTCTGTGTCTTTGTCCTATAGTTTCTGGAAGTGACTCAGGTGCCTAAACACAGAGTCCAGATAATATATGGAAGCCCTACACAGGGATGTCAGTTATGGTGAGAGAGCCATGGAAGACCCCCACACTTCTGGGGCAGCAGCTGATGACTGGTCAGGATGATGGAAATCATTCAAAATGGGCTGTGTTTAGACACACTGGCATTGCTACCCTTTTGCCAGGTTGAGAAGATGACTTAAATTAATAGTGTCAATGGTATTCATTAATTGTGTTTTTCTCATCTTCTGGATTTGTACTTAACATACTGAGGTCTCTTAACTCAGAAGAGCGGACAAAAATTAGAACTGAAGTTATAAAAGTAGTGCATTATACTAAGTATCTACTGAAATCACGTCCCAAGTATCTTAAATAGGTGAAATGTTTGGAAACTTTTCATCCTAAATGCTATTTATAAAATATGTCACTAAAATGTTAAAACACATGCAGATCAAAGACTCTCAGAAAAGAACAGTAGACTCTCATTCTTCTACTGACTCATATTTAGTCTGTGACGTGGAGTAAATAATTTCACATACTTGCAGACCCATTGACCTACTTGCAAACTTAGACTAGTTGTATTTTCCACTTCTGCAGAAACCTTTTTGCTGCTTATGGTTTAAAGAGTTCTGTCCATAGCAAGTAGTATTTTTATGAAAAAGAATCTGAGGTAAAGAAACACTGAGTAACTTACTAGAGGTAGTAGTTACTGCCTCTAGAGGCAAAGAATTTGCTGTCAACCTGTTGAAAGATTACTAGTTGCATACTGATGGCTTGCTGCAAAACTGGCTGTCAGTAAAAGGAAAAAATGAATGCAGCAATGTTTTTGTTAGGTGGGCACATACAATATGAAACACAGTTTATTAATAGGCTTTATTTTACTAGGTGAAAGCCTGGATCATGTAATGGTATTTGGATAATTAATTTACAGACCTTTTACCAACTTATCAAAGTGATCCTCTTTCAGCCATGCTTTTCATCACAGTTGTCAAAAAAAAACCCCAGCCAAGTGAAGAAAAGTAGAGAGAAAGGTTTTATTTAAATAAGTATCCTGCTAGGCATGAACCTGATTTCTTGATTTTTTCACTTGTCTGCTCATCATGACCAACAAGACAGCAGTTTGTTCAAGAACTAGAGGCTCTGGCAGACCCAATAGCAGATCAAGACTCAGAATCTGTCATTTCTTCAGAAAAATGTGTAGTGTATATAAAATAAAGATCCTAGTTCACATACAATTATATGATTATAAGTCTAAGTGTAGCTTTATTTGAGCATTACATTCAAAAGCATTGAGTAAAACTTTTTGGCTGCAAGTTTGCCTTTTTTTTTTAAAGTGAAAAGCAAGAACATCTCCAAAACGACAAAGAAAAGCAGCTGTCCTGCTAAGCTACAAGCATAATTTTCACTTTTCCTGATAATCTAAGCTACTTTATACACTCACTAGCGCTAACAACAATCACTAACTCCTGTCATAAACTCACATAAGAAATCTCTGAATGTTTAAAAATCAGGAGAAATAATTTAGCAAAAGAGAAACATTTTCTTAAAAAGGTGGTTTTCCTCTCATTTAATGAAAATGTAATATGCCTTCTAAAACACTGCCCAAATTGATGATAGGAGTAGGGTTAAGAAAGTTTGGACTGGTCAGTCTGAATCTGAACTCTTTTAACTTGTGTTTGTGGAAAGCAAATTCCTCATGTGTAGCAAATTCTGCTGCTTCAAAAATTAACCAGGCATCCATTTAGTTGAGCAGTCTGTCTCTGCAAGCAGTAGTGAGGTTTCAGAAGAAGGTATATAAAATGCTGCACTATTCCATAGAATTTCTCCCTATCGCCAGGTCACTAGAAGCTGATCTATGACCTTAAGTGGATGTTTTTTATAAATTAAATTCCTGGGGGGTTTTATTTATTGTCTCCTTATAAAAAATATTAATCCTATACATTTAGAAGTCTTGGCCTTGATATCCTGTAGTTGTGAGTTTTGAAAGCTAACAATATGATGTATTCATTGTAGACTGTGCCTAATTAGTAAATGAGTGTAAAAATAAAAATTCAGTGATGTTTATCTCCCCAACAGTCAAAAAAGTAATGTATTTTTAAGTAATATGTCTAAGATATATGCTAACTGATGTAAGATAATCCAATGGAGATGTCAGTGCATACTGGAAACTCCAATTTCTTATATATTTAGAACTTTTTTTACCATGGTTATGACACACCTTCTGAAGGATTTGTGACCATTAGCAAGTGCACAATGCCATATGTCCTTATGCACATGGCTTTGATTTGAAAAAAGGAAATAAAAAAAGTCTGAAGGATTCTGAAATGAAACAGGCAATTCTCACAAGATGTCTGTCCACATTTTTCATATCCAAAGCATTTGTACAGTTCAGAAGACTTCACACTAGTATCCAGACTTGTAAACTGAGACATCAAGGTTTTTGAAATTTGGCTATCTTTACTCAGTAAGCTTCAACCAGGAACTTTTTAATATTGACTTCATGTTTCACTTGAATAGCAAAGTCATATGGTATTCTTCTCACATTGCCATTTAAGCCACCTGTTCACCAAGAAAGGACATACACAAGTAGAATTTGAACAAATCTGGGAGTGAAATATTTTTCCTTAGCATTGAGGATTTGCTTAAAAAATGTTCTGTTCTGTTCTGCAAAACCAAGATTCTCCTACAACGTGATGCTTTGGCATAAAGACTGACCTTGATCCTGGAGGTGTGCCTCAAGCAATATCTCCACTGTGTCAGGATTTTTATGCCTAATAGTTTTTAAAGAATCTTATTGAAATAGCTCCCTTCTATTATATTTCATGCATTGAGAGAATATTAGGATACAGATACTACCTTGTCTCTTTGGAAAGCACTCAAAACCACAGACTTCTAAAACATTCTGGCTTTCTTAGTTACCATAGTGTTTATCTCATTCGAATAACAAAGCTTGAAATCCTTTAATAATACCAAAAAAAAAAAAAGAGAAAAAAAAAGAACCTCCGATAAAAGGATTTTGAGTCTCCTATAATAGTACAATTCAAACCAAATTGTTTTAATTCAAGTATTTAGAATGCAGTAACACATTTCAAAACCATAATGTGTTTGTAGATAACCCAATTTCTTTGTGTATAGAAATCTCAAAAGAGAGATGTGAGTTTGTTACTTAGTTTTGATCATTTATTTTGTATAAGTAATGACTATAACCTAAAATACTGTGTGGTGGTTTTCTTTTTTAATTTCAGTAAAATATCTTCTATTCCATGTTTAGCACATGAAAAGATAAGCTTTTTTTGAAACAAATGCAGTAGCTGCAACTCCTCTAGAAGGGCTTACAATAAATGGATTTGATTTAGGTACAGCACAGTGACAGCAGCCTAGTTCTACAGCTGACTGCGTACTTCCCCACCCCTCCACTCCTTGATGAAGCCTAAATAGAATGATGAGATGTCTCTGGAATAGCAGCTCTGAGGATGAACTTTTGCCACAGGGGAGAACCCTGTCCCTGCTCCATGCCCCACCATCCAGAAGCCTTCATACTGGTCTCATATGGGAGAAATCTGTGAGGAACACCTTTCCTACCAGCCTTTTGGTTTTCAAAGGTGAAACCAACAATCTCTCCAACTTTCTCTCCTTTTAAAGCCCCACAGATTTGGATGGAATATTTTAAAAGGCTTTGTTTTTCCCAAAGTCAAATAAGTGAAAAGAGTAACAGTGGGGTTTTTTCTTATTTTTTCTTGAGGTGGAGACTTTTCTTCCCCACAAAATTTTCAGATGTGCTCTACACATCACTGTGTAGTGAAGGTGAGTCTGGGGGAGGCAAGGAGGCATATAAGCCAGGATGGTCTGTTAAATAAAAATAAAAGGTTGAGATACAGTGTAAGTCCTTGGCCATAGTATAATTAACAGTAGAAGACAGAAGCAAGTACATGTCTCTGTATTGGATCATGTATCTGGAAGGAAACTTTTTCCAAGGGTTTACACAGCCTAGCACAAGGGTCAGGGTGTCTGTCTCCTAGGCTTTGTCACACAGCTGGGAATGGGCAATGGCCTGAGAGGAGGAGAGTGGGAAAACTGCCTGTGCACCCCTCAAAAGTTAGAACGAAATAAAATACCAAAGATAGCATATGTGGTCATCCTACCCTAAAGAAATGTACTGTAAGGTTGTCCTGGTCCTAAAGACACTTTGGAGGTTGAATCTCTCCCAGGCCCAAGTCCTTAAGCACCCTGGTAATAGATGAGTGGAATTTCTTGCAGCTTCCCTGTGTCCTGCTCAAAGTCTGACTGAATGGACTTAGCAAGGGAGAAAAACAATGTGAAGTTGAAGGGGAGGGTGGAGAAGGGAATTGTTTCCCTGCAGCCCAAAGCTATGATGTGCAGAATTTATGCTGCTGTAACCAGCCACTACAGAGCTCCTCAGCATAGCGGCTCTACATGATGCAGAGACATGATAATAATCATATTCTCAACGTGCTCCTCCCAGCTTCCTCTTTGCACCCTTTTGGAAAGAGACAGAAATTGTGCAATAAAATTCAAGGACACATGGAATTAGAGGCTCTGTCTGCAATTTGCCTCATGGCACCCTTTTGGCCTCTGGATCCTTATGCTGTGAGATTTAGTATTTGGCATAAAAAGATTTAAGGTTTGGGGGGATTTACCTGAACTTGTTTAACAGACATTTGTGAAGCTTCAGGCAGTAAATACAGACTCATTTGAATTGTTTATATACCTGAAGTTTGAGAAAGAACTGTATCAACTGAAAAAAATACATTACAAACATTATTAAAATATGCATTTACATAAAGAACAAGTTTGTTCCTGTCTGGGTGCTTTGTTTCCTGAACATGGAAAAGACCACATCAAAATAAACAAATAAGTATTTTAGTTAAATGATCACACTCAGAAATGGAGAATAACTTGACAGCTAGGATATCCCCTGCAAGCTTGCTCATAGCATTGCTCCCGGCTGCTTACTCTGTCTTCTCCCACACTCTGCCTGTAGTAGAAGAAATTGTAGACTCCCAGACATGACTATCATAGACTTTTTTTTCCTTCATATTTCTCTAATGACTGCAATAGGCTGGGCCACAGTCTTGCACAAATAACTGCATTGCTACTCAAAAGTGTAATATATCAGAGGATAAAGAGGAAACCCCTATACAGTTAAGCTTCTAAATGCAAACTAAAACATCATTATTGCATTTTCTGCAGAGAAATAAGTGCCTCAGAACTAGTCAGTTGTGGGTTTCCACCTATTCCTGTGTGAGGCTGTCTCACAGCTCTGAACGGTGTTGAGATGGAACTGAATCATGAGCCCCTGGATGGAAGTGCTGGTGGGACACTCTGTGAAGCTGCCTTTATTTAGGAGTCTCCTCTTCTTCAAGCCACCAGTTCCTACTTCTGTTTACTTTCTTACCTACATTAAGATACAGCATAAGGTTCAGGTGGTGCATTTGTATGTACAACAGAGATAATTATATATGTTCTAGTCCTACAATTGAGCCTATTTGAATGGTTTGCACAGGGACAGCTATGTCAATTGATAATGTCAGGTCAATCATTATTGTAGGGCTGCAACTCTTTGTACTGAATAAAGTATCTTTAGTTCCTGGAACATGAAGAAATCATCTTTGCAGTCTAAAATTTGTCCTTAACATTCCCATATAGTAAGTAGCTTTATAGCTACTCTTGCTATTCTACCAGCCTCAACAGAATTATTCAAATTCCTGACGTTGCTTTGATGAGACTTGCACAATCAGGATCTAGAGAAAATGATTAAAATAAATAAGTTATCATGTAGCTCCACCATTCAGTTGCATATGGAAATCTTCCAGTGAAAAAGACTTTAAGTTTCCACAACTGACAGTCAACCCAAGGAGCTTTATCATCAGTCAAAGAAGCTTTCCCAACTGAAAGCAGTGCTCTCCCATCTGAGATGAGAATACCCATCATCGAGACTCTCACATTTACCCAGGATGGGGATCAGCTTGGAGAATCAGGGAAATTCAAGAATGAGCCATAGTGGCAAACTAGAGCAAAGGCACACTCTGTGTGAGTACCTTGCACTAGAGTACCCTCCTGGGCCAGAGCTAGGAAGTGGCATTGCCAGGAGGTAGGCATCTTCATCCTTGTGGACCCACTAAAACAGAACAGACCACTGGGAACTAACATCCTGTTCTTAATCCAGCTGTATCAGTGAATGGATAAATGCTCTAACTGGTTGTCACTGCTCTCTGCTGGTTACCTCTTTAGAACTTGGTCATCAGAATGGTCACCTTCAGTTCTGAGTTACTGGAAGAGCAGTTTCTGAGACATTCCTCAGCTGCTTCAAGCAGATTCAGGCCGGTTATGGCACACAACCATATTAATTGTTTAAATAATATGTCTGACTTTCCTTGAGATTCATTGGGGATCATCCACATGATTTGCTCCAGCATTTGACTGTTAATGTTCGTAACTTCCCGGTAGAAGGTATAGTTAGGGATGGCAGTGGTTTCCATTCTTACAGCTGAATGCAAAAGACAAAGAGAGAAATCAAAGAGTGATTTTGAGGATACGAGTAACAACTAAAGGGTGGCCAAAGCATGCATCTCCATACTGTGTAACGGAGAGTGGCAGAAAGGATCTCAATCTAACACTGACAGAACTGGTACATGCACACAGTACAGTGAGTTGTGAGCAATAACTCAAATTTGAGGCTTAGTACTTGCACAGGTACCATTTCAAAACTGAAAATGGAGACACAGAAAATGAATGCAACCCTATTGTACCATCACAGAGGTCTATCTTTCAGAAGTAGTTAAAAAATTGTAATAAGGATATCAGTTTTACTAAGAAAGTACATTCACACACTCAAGTGTACATTTTGTAAGCACAGATAAATTTTCAAATGCAGCATCTGCTTTTGGAGCAATGAAGAAAGTGATAAAATCATAACAGTAACAAGACAGAATAAAAAGCCTTTTTTTAAGGTTTGTACTTTTACCACAACACTACAGGTATATTTGTGTATTTGTTTTCTTTTTGTTTTGTTTTTTTTTTTTTTTTTATTGCATTAAATGTATAGTGCAACTTTTATTTACTGACCAGAAACATATTTTAATTAAATGATATTAGTAAAAGCAGATAAACTTCACAAGTACAGCATTCTTTGAATGCATTAGATTTGCCACTTCTCTACTACAGTCTAAGTAGAATACTGTTTGATCACTAATAAAATACAATAACCATTCTACTCATGAGATTAGCCTGAGAAATCACTTGCTCTTAAGGGCCGAGTTATTCTGTTAATCCATACTCATGGGATTCACAGCGATTATATCCTTTGGGAAATCATGCATCTTTCTAAATATATTTCTAGTTTTCTTCAGAAGTACTGGTAGGAAAACAAGAACTGAATGGAATATATAGAGTGATTTCCCATGGTCTTTGCAAAGCAATTCATTTAATTGTATTACATTTACATAACTCCTAGGCCTTTTGCTTAAAAAGTGGGCTTATTTTAATCTATCTGTTGTACTTTATTCTACTACAGGATAGAAATCACAACATGTTTCAGAGAGTTAATCATTAAAGACTATGAATTGCAGTTTTATGCACAAAAGGGCATAGGTACTGGCACAAATACACATTATATCAACTTATCACACTATCTGCTACACATTTAACTGCCTTTGATCTTATCTAATAAGAGATATATTGCTGAAATAATCACCATTTAAATATATTAGGTTGTTTGACATAGGTACTACACACAAGGAAAATCAATAATGATTATACAATCACTAGATACAATGTAAACTGCATACCGCAAATGTCTTTACGGGGTTAGATAACATCACAGAAATCCTAATGAAAGTCAATAGCCATTAGTTTTTAGAAGAAGCACTTGAACTTTTCGGATTTTTTACAGTAACTAGTCCAACCTTAGGTGCAAGATTTTAAAACAAATGAAGATCAAAGAAAGAATGACAAGTAGATTTAAAAAAATACGTCTCTGGGACTGGTCAATATTTGCTGCGCTCTTGAAAAACTAGTAAATATATATTCATCTTCCATAGTAAGTGGAATCTATGCTAGCAAGATTATCCAGAACCTTCAAGTGAAAGTATTATTTTGATGTCTTTTTGTGATGATAGCTGAGTTAGTAACAACCACCTGTTAGCTCTCACAAATTGAAGCCAGTGTGCCTACATAAGAGGTAAGGTCACTACGTGGAATTCTTTAGCAAAGCTTTATTCCACAGTCTTAAGTAGCACAAACAAACAAAATGACAACACAGTCTACAACCTCTATTAAGTTCAAAATCAGAATGTGGTTTGTGAATAATATCTTTCTTCAGTTCAGCCCCTCTGAAAGTGACACTCTGATATTCTTATTATACTTTCTAAAGCTACATTCTTGTATAATTTCAGGCTGTGCATATTTAGCAGGATTTTATATTGAACAGAAAGAATGGTATTTCAGTTTGAAAGGTGCAAAAATTAATCCTTTTGTAGAGATACTGTAGTGTTCATTAGAGAAATATATAAGGTTTTATCAGAAATTGAGAACTAAAACTGTTTCACATGTTTTGGCATAGCAAGAATGTAAGGACTTTCAGCAAAAGGTACAGCATTTACCTTTAATCGAAGATGAATGTAGTTTTATCTCTACACAAAATCAATTGGTAGTTCTTGGTACTTTCTAGATGTAAAAGAAAGTGCTCAATACAGTACACTGACATAAAGGTCCTGCTGCTATTGTCATCAATAAGATATAGAAAAGATTCTGTAGATAACAAGTCTTTGAAAATAGTTGCAGAGCTGTAAACCAATTTTGTCTCAATTAACTGATATTTTAAGCAACATTCAGAAGGCAATACAATATTTATTTTATATCTCTATGTTTTTGAGTCAGACAGTTTTCAAATCTCAATTTATAAGTAAACACCAAAAGAGGATAAAAAAAAGTTTCTCAAAAATATAATCATTAGTTCCTGTCTTCTTATAAAATTAAAAGATTTTAGAGGTGTAGAACCAACAGTTTATAACCCTTATCTTCTATCCACTCTAACATGGCTGTCAAATTTACTGTTTAAGCTTTTCTTTGTAATCACACTATTACGCACTTCATCACCTTCCCCACCCCCATCATTCGATCTAATGGTTTTAAAGGGAAAGGAAATTACTTGTCTTCACTGCCAGCACTTGACACTTTTATGGGTCATTTGTAATGAAGCTATTCTTCGGTTTTAATGGAGACCTTGATTTGGACCAGTGTGAATAATTGTCAAAAGGTGATTAATTAAATAATCACCACCACCCTGTAAAATGGATCAACATATTACATTACACTGATCCAAAAGTTATTTTATTCCTGCATTAGACTTCAAATTCTATGCATTTAAACAAGCCTTAAACTGGGCCATATAATTTACTACACATTAATTATACATATTGTGTGGCTAAAGTAAGGAAAAGTGTTTTACACCTTTTTTAACTCTGTAAAATATGCTGCCAAGGTTTATAACACTAAAAGATCCTTTGGGGGAATAATATTTCTGACTGACAATACACACACACACACACACACATATATAGAAAGTAAATGATATTATCTACATAAACTTAACATTTAGAAAGATGTCTATGTTTTAGAAACACACAGTTTTAGGTGAAACATATTTAAAAAAACCCCACACAACTCCACGTTTAGTTACATCTGAACAAGAGACAAGCATATGGTTAATAGCCTGTATAGAAGATGGATAGATATGTACTGTTAAATCATGAAATATTATTCTTTAGTTTAGACAGTCCTGTGCAGGTTCATGCACTGCTAACTCTTCCAAGTAATAAACTTTGTTAGAGCCATAGCTTTTGTTATAGCTTATTGCCTTCACTTCCTTTTAGACAGCTGAAATACTATTAGCAATACTATTTATAATTTGCTCACAGTCTATATAAATGAAATGTCAGGATTTTGAATCACAATTTTTGAGACTAAATACGATAATGCAGCATTTTGGTTGCTGAACCTTTCCAGAAGAAATTAAGTTTAAAAGTATTGCTGTTTAAGGTATAAAAAGACACCAAGCAAAGTGCATATATAAATAGTCATTGTGGGAAATTGGAGAGAGAGAATGTCTTTTTTTCGAGCACATTTCTGCACTTGTTCCAGTGTCTACAAAATACTTCAATAGACTGACAACAGAGTCACATTTCAGACAAACATTAAATAGCACCAACATGTTAAATGATGATAGAAAAGGCAATACTTCACAGAAATATGTAGGTGTCTGCTGTACACAAAAGGCAAATAGCTGTTTTGAACTGTGAAGACTATTTAAAGGTTTAGTGTACACCTTGGATTCCTGCTGCCTACATAAGTACAGAGACCTAAATCCACTGCATACTGGGACTAACTGATCAAAGCAGTAGTTAAATCTATCCATGGAAAATCTAAGTAGTCTTTGGAGGCAACTCTTTGAATGCAGATTAGTGATTTCATTGAAGTAGTCAATCAACTGCTTTTTTCTGGTTGTTAAAATGTCACTGAGTGAACACAGTAGATAAAAAAATGATGAGCAAAAAATAATATTTCAACTTGAACAAACTTGCTATTTGTAGACTGGATCACATGAATCTGCTTCAGTCAAGATCATTTCAGAGGTAGCTACAGGAATGAATCCCACAAAGGGACTAAGTTTAATCATCCAATCCCAGACTGTATTGATTTTGGAACTACTTGCAATGACTATATAAATAAGCCATTTCTTTGCAACTGTATCTGGAGTCGGTCATGAACCCAAAACCTTCACAACCTGGTCCAAAGTGAATTATGCCCTGCAGAAATAAATTAATAAAACTAACACAGCTAGGCTTCTCTACCAACTTATTTTCACGTTTCAAGAGCTTAAAAATATAAAATCAATAATCATTTAGTCATAAGGGTAAATGAAGCGACATAACATCAAAGTATACCCTTTAGCCATTCAAGTCATTCTAGGTAATTTATCTCATCAAAAGGCACTGGTAATAATCCTTTCCACTCTGAGACAAGCCGCCACACAGCTGCTGTATTATCCTAGAGTAAACAAGTTTGGAGAAAATATTAAAAATCAATATCTGTTTCCTTCTATCAGACCAGATGGCATCCATCATAAATCTGCCTTTGTAAAGAGTTCTTTAGGTTTAGCAGCTAGAGTGTGAAAGACAACTGAATTAACAATATAAAACTCAGGCCAGTTTAATAGGAATTGACAGCTGGATTTCCTTAAATTTACAATATTGAGGCAACTGAACAATTTGCTAAAATTAAACAGACATGGAAAACAATCCATTACATTAATATGCTATCTAAAGGAAGCTTTGACTAATCTTGGACACTCTGAATAGTAACATTAACTTCACAGAATCCGTAACAGCACAAACATGAAAGACTCCCAATTGTCATTTTTTGCATTCCTGTGGTTCTCATGCCACAAAACACAGCAATCACCTCTCCTTTGAGGGTCTGCCATGCAGTCCTAGTACTGTCAGGCAGTACTTACAAAAAGTTTTGAAAAAAGGAACCCAATTACAACATCCTGAACACAATAGCTGCAATTCTCAATCAGATTTTGTAGCGGCTGTTTAAATCACTGTTGCATTGAAAAACAAATCTGCAAGTTCATCTCGGTCCTTTACATACAACTTTAATGTTGAATCCTTGTGGGCTACTGATTGTGCCACCATGAAGGCAACAGCTCTCTTCAGCATAAACTAGGGCCTCAAAGTGAAAAAGACTGTTGTAAAGACTGTCATATTTCATGTTTTATATTCTGCCAAAGGATCTTTTCCTGAGTATTGTAGAAATGGTTTATCAGGTGTCCTTTTGTAAACCTGTGGAATGGGGTGCGTCATGCTGGAGAGGGCTCTTTAACACTTCTAGTTCAGACTGCACAAGCTCCTTTTTTCTGACATGTGGACTACTTTGCTCGGTCAGCCTCTTTCATCCACCCCTGCTGTTTTTACTTAAACAATCTTCTGTTCCTTGGGTGCATCCAGAATGTGGGACTTCCAACCCTAGACTTCAAATGTGAAAGACCCAAGAAAAACTCGCCCTGTCAGTATTCAAGGTGACATCACTGCATGTGGCTTTTGGATGGATTTGAGAATCTGTCTTCAAACAGAAACATTGCTGCAAGTTTACTCACAGTGTGGCTAATCACCGCGCCATGATACAGTTTGATGCCAGCTCAATTTCAAGGTTCGAAGCCATAGGAATCTAGGTCTCTTCTGGTTCACAGATGACACAGATATTTATGTGCTGAAGGGGCTTCAATTAGTCACTGACTGTAGTATAACTTACTTGTGACATTATATTTCAAATTTCATCAGAAACATATGCTTTTTAATCAATCCATCATTTATTCTCAGTCATCTGTATTTTCCCAAAGTAGATGCACATTCATTTCTCTGTGCTGGAGGATGACTCAGACTTCACTACAGTACTCTTCCTTATGCCTATATAGCCCCAGAGTGTAATAATTTACGGTCTTGCCAAATCTGTGGCCAGGAGCAGATGAATTATTTGTTGAGCTTTTTGTAGTTCCATATTTGGCATTAGCTAATAAGATAATTTGCATATTTTCAGTTCAGTTACACAAAATCGTAAACATCAGGTGATAAGACCACATATCTTCTCTCAAGAAAACCTGAGAAAAGGCATAACCAGTGCAACTCTTTTCAATCTTAGGGGGAATAAATGGGTGAATACTCAGGGTGCCGAGGGAAAGGCTTGCAAATGGAAAACTGGCACGTGCCTGGGACTGATGGCAGGCTCCGTTTCGTAAGAAAAGGGGAAAGCTGCTGGGATAGATACTGGCCTCCTCCTCTGTCTCTGGCAGTACTCCCCAGCTGCTGTTTCTTCTCTCAGGTACAGCAGATGCAATGGACACAAAGATCATTTGTCTGGTTGCCCAGAGGAGCCACTGGCTCTCCTAGAACAGCTTTGATAGGGCTGTGGTAAATTCTTTGTTTTAAGTCAAAAGTGCGAACTCTTCCAAATCTGAAACCTAGGGGTCCTGTGTCACACAAAGGACCATATCATACTAATGCCAATGGTCCCATCTGCTATAGAATTGGCTGGCTGGCAGAAGGAGCAACTGTCACCCATCCTTTAGTCTCAGCTGTGTATGCCATGGCTTAACTTATTTGCAGGAGCCCACGGCAGGGTATAAAATAAGCAAGCATCATTCCAGAGATATGACACTTGGAGGGCTTCCAGCTTTTGGGATTCTTCTCTCAATCCCTTCTTTCCTTCTCACAGAGATTCCCCCTTCCCTCTCCTCTCTGATCCTGTTACTGGGTTCAGAGTACAAGTGACTTTGTAGTGAAATTTGCTAGCATAATAAGTTTCAGTTAGTAGTTGAGCTGGAGGGCAAAGAGAGTCTTGTGACATGATAACATTTTCCTATGAAATTGCACCTACAAAGAGAGCTGGGACAGAGAAGCACAAAGCTGTGGGAGGAAGGAATAAGCTTAAAGAAGCACCCAAAGAAAGCAAAAGAAAAAAAACCCTGGTCCTCTGAAAAAGCCTGAGTAGAGATTGGCAAGATGAGTTAGATGTTTAGCACATATCTGGATATGTTTCTGGGAATAGGATCTGGATATCAGATGACTGGAAAGATACTCTGTGCGATCTAGCTGATTTGGGGCAGTGTTTCTTATGCATTTCCAGTCTCCCCTTTTCAAATCAGTATCAGTATTCTCATTCACATAAAAGGATACATAACGAAGGACTGATTGTGCCAGAAAAGTCATTAGATTTAAGTTATTTTCCCTTCCCGCAGATCTTCCATGAGATAAGATGGTTACATTGAAGGTAATTATATAATATATGATCATTTAAATAATAAAGATAGTGAGACAAACATGCTGGTTATTTCCCCCTAAAAACTATAATCATTATACCATACTATATTATGTCAATGCTAAAGGCAATGGGGCTAGTTTTTTATTAAGCAGAGTTCTATAATTAGTCTGGCTATTTTATTTTCTCCAAATAATGTTATTATTGATGTTATCATTCCTCTGAACTTAATGGTAGACAAATAAAGGTAATTATTTCAATAAGTACTGTTAGTATTAAACACTTTATTAGTGAAGTAGAAAGATTAGACAAAGTTTCTTCTAAAATACAATGGCTGAAATAATATTCTTTAGTATTTTTATTATTCTTATATATTTTGACTTTATTAATAGCACTGCTAACTCACGTGGTCATGGTAGGTATCCTCAGTTAAAACATATTTCCAGTGGTTCACTCTAGAGGGCCTGAAGTCTTGGCTTAAGATAGCAACTTACAAATGGCTATCAAGACTTCAAATACCTACGTTTCAAAAAACGTATTCTTTGCCTTTGATACTAAGTTCAAGTTGTGTGAACAGAGGCCGCAACATCCGGCACAAATTAAAGATCTTTTGAGCAGAGAATAAGAAATCCACTGCAAAGGGATAACAATCACCCCACCTTACACTTACAATTGAGAACCATTGACATTTCCTTCATTTTGATTGACATGGACTGAAGTACAGATACCAACTTCACCTGAACTTCAGAAAGTGAAGACATCATAATCATCCAGGTCTGGATAGGAAAAAAGATACACACACTGAGAATATCATGCAGCCTCTTTTACATGAGGGAGCAGATGACTTAAACAGAACTTTTCATAATCCTGCACAAAAATTGCTACAGGCAGATGATCAAATTCTCAGAAAGGAAAAACACTTCTACTTACCTAGGAACTGGAGACGATTTAACAGCATTCTGTGCCCAAGAACAAAAAGGCTGCTAATGGGCTCAAGACTCAGTACAACACAAGTTTACTTTCATCACTGAGAATGGATACCTCTGCTGTAACTTTGTCATTTATAAGTATGATGTGTAGTCCTGATTCAGTCATCCTATGTCTTCTCTGTGGTCACTGGAATAAAACAGGCTTGTCCCAAGATGCTAAGATAAGCATCTAAAATAGGACAGCCTAACTGTCCTTAAGAAGCACTTCTCACCATTGACTGTAAGGGTAGCTTAAAGTAAATAACTCAAATGTAGACATCAAATATTATTTGTCTAAAACTTCATCAGAATCTCACCATGGGGAACAGGTATTCAGCCTAGAGATCAGCTAAATGTCTTTGCTACATCTAAGCCTAATCACATCTAAACTGATTCAAGCTCAAATTTATCTCCATAGATAAAAAGACTCTGATAATGCTAAAATTCATAAGGAAGGCATTTTCTCCTGAGATGCCTTCTTACATAGAAGCCTATGAAAAGGGATCATTTTATAGAAAATAGCAATCTCTATAATCATAAATATTTAGTTATACAAGTTGACTGTATTGAGCATGAAAGTTGCTTGCACACTACAGATCACAATTTTACCAGAAATCTTTCTGTCTCAGTAGACAAAACTGACCAAAACTGCAGTCAACAGGATGTTGCCTTGTCAGCTTGAGACTTGAATGTCTGCCACAGCAGTGTTCAAATGATACAATTGCTACATTGAAGAAGGTATAGTCTGGAGCGGTTAGGTAGTAAATTGCACAGAAAGAGTCTTTGTCATGGCAGTCATGAAAGACCTCAGAATTTACCTCTTAAGAGAATGATTACATGTAAATAAACAATTGTGCTTCTGTGAAAAAACCCACAATCCTGAACTCCAGCCCTTAGTTGGACATTATTTGGACATTATTGTTCTCAAAAAGAGTTTATTCCCTGTAATTTCTTTCCTGCGTTTTCACTGTGTTGGAAAGTTAGTCATTCACTGCATGCTTATCTCTATTTGTTGAAATACAAACCTAGAATTGGTTTGTATAAACTGGACATGGTCAATTGTTAAAGATCAGAAGTGAGCACCCTAATTAAAAGTATGGTCTCTGCTCCTTCAGCGTTTGGACAAAAATATTTCCAAATTTAAGGACAGCCTTATATGTAGATACATAAATGATATAGATCTTAACCTCAAAGCAGCCCTGTTTATCATGCAACCATTTTAATTTCAATGGGAGTCTATCACGGGGAAGAGCATTGCCTGCTGTAATCTACCAGCATTAATCAGTCGGCCAGTGGATTAATCAAAAGCCCAAAAAAGCTAGGGTTAAAATCAGGCATCATATTTCTTGTTGCAAAGAAATCTGACATACCTATTCCTAGGTAATTCCAGACAATTTTATCACCAGTTCCCTTAATACAGGCACTTTCTACATCTCCTACAATCCAAGATTTCTCAATTTACTCACCTTAGAGCATACTAAAACCATGGTTAATAATTTAACAGAAAAGTTTAAATTCAATTCATGTATGCACAAAAAAGCATGTGTATGGCACAATCCTAATTTTGAAATGGAAAATAAAAAATTCATATGAACCCATAGGAGAAACTGAACCTTGTTATTTTTAGAACTTTTTTAATGAGCGTGAACTCTTTTGTTCTTTTGATAAGTATCATGAAAAATTGAACATTCCTAATTTCCACCTCTGGTGATTTTTTCATATTAGACATTTATTTACACAAATTACTGGTCTTAAATTGAATTATATTCCTACAACTCCTCTGCTCATTGAATACTTTTAATCTTTAATAGAAATAGAGCAGCTTTCCATTTACACAACAGACCTATATTATGAAATCAGGACAGTAAACCAATATTGTTTTCAGATAGCAGAAAAAATTAAATGACAGTTGTTTGATATACATACACATATATAATCTATACTATATATGAACAGATTAATATTCTTTATTCAAACATAATTTTAAATATTCACTTTTTAACTCATCAGATAGATAGGCTATACCTGCTCAAAAGGACGTGAAATTCCATCTCAGCATAGACATTTAGAAAAATCTTACAGTTGTTTATCCTATTGTTTTAGCTGAGATTTTTGTCACAATCCATTGTTTGTGTATAAGAACGGTGTCCTTTGCTATCTACAGCAAGACCAGATGTGTTAGGGCTGGTCTGACTGGACCTCTGCATCAAGAGAGCATTCAATAATCGGAAATAATCTGAACACTTTTGTATGTCATAACTGGACTAAATAAAAAGTGTTTATCCTCTCCTTAAAACACAGGATGGGAAGACATTAACAATAAATCTGATCACCAGTTACCCCACAACATGCTAAACCCTTAGCTAGGAATGACTAAATTATTCATCACAGTAAAGCTAGAAGTATCCTGGTTGAAAGAGCTGGTTGAACATCCAGAAATATAGTTGGTCCTCAAAGTGTTCTCAGTTTTTTTCAATTGACATGACAATCAACACATTAGCTAGGCTGAGCATGGCCCCCACAAATACAGTTGTATACTAGATGAAGTGTTTGGGCTGTAAGTGGAAGTTAGGTACTCCAGTGTCTCACTATCCTCACAGTAAAGAATTTGTTCCTCATATCTGATCTAAATCTACCCTCTTCCTGTTACCCCTTGTCCTATCCTCACACTCCTTGATAAAGAGTCCCTTCCTACCTTTCCTGTAGGCCCCCTTTAAGTACTGGAAGGCCGCTATAAGGTCTTCCCTGAACCTGTTCTCCAGGCTGAACAATCCCAACTCTCTCAGCCTGTCCTCACAGGGGGCATCCTCCAGCCCCCCCCGATCATCTTTGTGGCCTCCTCTGCACGTGCTCCAACAGGTCCATGTCCTTCTTGCACTGGGGGCCCCAGAGCTGAACACAGCACTCCAGAGGGAGTCTCATGAGAGCAGAGTAGAGGGGGAGAATCACCTCCCTCAAACCTGCTGGCCACACTTCTCTTGATACAGCCCAAGATATGGTTGGCTCTCTTGTCTTTTCTCCAGCTTTTACATCTGTAACTCATTTTGGTTTATCTGTAAGATCTGAAGTAGGTGCCAAGATAATGAGGGTAAAATAATTTCTGGCTGAAGCTGATTTACCTTGATTTGATGTGCATCTAGCAATAAAAAAAACTATATCTTTTTTACAGTAAATCACAGGCACCTGCATTCTGCAAGAAATATTTCCTGTTGTTGTATATGATTAGTTAGCTAATATTTTGGTAATGGGCATTTGAGCTTCGTAGAGCTCAAAAATATCATGACATGTTAATAGACTTTATAAACATCTTTCAGAGCTCTGCCACAGGACTTATGGCAACTGAAACATGTACAACTTTCATAGTGCTGGTCCAAAAATAATTATAAACTTCTCAGGTTTAAGAATTTAGTAACTCCATGGCTCATGGGACTAAGAAGCAAGTATCTTTTTGCAAGAGATCTCTCTTAAAAAACACACTTAGTATTGTTTTGAAGCTCCATACACTAAACAAGTTAGTTGAAGGAGTAACACATGCATATTTTACATAGTTTACAAAGCTCTTAAAATAAATAGTTCTGATTCCAGGAATCTAAAAGTTAGTTAGTAACTGTTTAAATATTTATAAACATGGTTGAATGTTTGATAAAATTAGTCAAAATCTTCTGGAAAGAAGTTGTTTTTAAAGTGACAAAACTCTGTTAATTCAGTTAAATATAGAAATGATTTTATAAATTAAAGACAAGAATATTCATGTTTGCATATTAATGTCTTGTATTTTATAAGTGTTGAACATAGCTAAGGAAAAGCACTATAAACTTTGCCACAATTATGTTGTTAGAGTCCTTGTTCATACTTCTTTAGGTAAACAAATCACTAACATATGTATTGGGTCACCAGCAGTCCTAATAAAACATCCACTAATGCCAGAACTGAGATACCTTCACCTCAGAGTTTTCAGAATACAGCTACAGTAATAATTCTTAGTCTAGAAAATTGCATTAAGGGACAGTTTAGAAGCACTCAATCTGTTTTGTTCATCTGAGAGAAAGTTGAGTGGTTACTTTCTTCTGTGTTGTTTGTGTAGCTGAAGAGAACATTTCTGATGGAAGGGTCCTACATCTAGCTTGAAGAGGTATGACAGGATCTTTCAGACGAAGGGTAAAGTGAAATAAATTCAGACAAAGTGTATACTTTTAGTGGTGAGGACTGTTGTCTATCAGCACAACTTGTTAATTGTGATAACTTCTGCATTACTTGAAGTATTTAAATAAAAGTTGGTGACTGTATAAAAGACGTTCTGATTAAATAGGGATATGTGGAATTCATATAGGAATATTTTGGTGAAAATCTCAGCCTTTTGTTATTCAGGGAAGTCAAAAGAGACTGCTGTAATGTCATACTCTGATCTTTAAATGCCCTTCCTCTTTTTTGGCTGAGATTCAGGTTTCACTTGGTGCAAAGGATGCTGAAGTCTCCAGCTCTAGAGGGGTATACAGGATCCTAGATGATCATACACAAACCCAAGAAATTTGAAGAATATGAACGTATTGTTTTCTGGAATGGATTCTAGCAAGAATATGAAGAAAGGTGAGTCTGATGGCTAAGGCAGTTTGTGGGAAAATTTTGTTGCAGATAGGGTTGCCAGTCTTTGGGCAGGAGTTCCTCCACACTAAAGAGATGGAAAGAAATCCTTTTTGAAGCTTATATGTAGCTCAGAGATTTCTTCTTTGCTGCATTTGCACAATGACTGGAGCCCACATACGCAAAGACATCTGGATGACTGCCACATTCCCTTTATATCAGATTCCCTGCAGCAGCTTCACCAGAAGCACAGTCCACTTTTCCAATATCTAAGGACCTGGCAACAATTTATATTTCAAACAGTCCTACCGTGAGTGTTGAGATACAACCGATGAGACTATGTTATCCATCATCTTTGTGGCAAACTTGGGATCACAGCTGCTTAGATAATGTCCTGAAAGCTGTTATTTAGGAATCTGAGGCTGATTAGATGTTAGTATTAGAGAAAGTAGAGCTCACAGGGACAAAGGAGACCTAAACTACTCCATGTTAACTTCAAGGAAGAAAATACAGGAACCAATACATTAACATTAGTTAGTGTATAAATGAGTCACAACACTGTTCAGACACTGACTGTCCCATTGGCCCTGACAGTGACAGTAGAATGTGCAATGAGAGTTCCTACCTCCCAGAACTCTGGGATGCTTCCTGTAAGCATTTAGATGCACCTTACTCAGGAGGCAGATGAGACTTGTATCTTGAGCTAAAGCTCAGTGTTGACTGCCAAAAAAGTGCAATATGCTAGGTTCTGGGTCCCTGGAATGCTCTTGAATTCAAAGCTCTTTGGGACCACTTTGGGACCACAGCCACTGTGTAGTGATATCATATGTGGCTTTGGGGCAGATTAATTACCTCTCTTGACTTCTAGGTGAGTAGCACAGCTGGTATCCTACTCCTGGATCTATTCAATGTGTATAATCCGTCTACAAGAGTCAGGCAGTCCAAAGCATTCAGGGAAATTCAGAAAGATGTTCTGGGAGTGTCAGTCAGATTGTCCACAGATTTCATTGCATGGAATGGCCTAATGCAAACATATGAGAATTTGAAAGGAAGAGTGGCCTTGCCAATGTTTTGAGGGTGAAAATAAGATGTATGCCAATATGAATCCCCTTCGCGATGCCATTGTCTTCCTTCAAAGATGCACTGATACGATGAGTGTGATTGGTTTTTGGAACATCAGACGCTATTTTGCTGACACTTGTATCAAGTTCCCAGGACTTGCATATGACATCCCAGTCCGGAACACTGATGGAATCTGAAAATCCATTGGTGATGTCTGAAAACTCTCTTCAGTTTTGCCCCGAAGAGATGCAGTTAAATTTAAGGACATGCTGCTGGGGATGAACCCAACAAATAGCTTCTGGTACAGTGAGCATAGAGTGAATGTTGCAGGGATCACTGAGCTGAGTATTCCCAGGAAACAGTCATAGGTGGGTGTCTCCCCTTCTCCCCATTTGTGTAACTTTAGGAAACCCTCTCAGATATAATGGTTTGACTTGTGTAAGTAACATTATGATGATTATACGCTTAAGCATCTTGCACAGCACTTTTACCCAGTAATATAAGCAAAGTTAAACAGAGCATGTTCTCTTTTCTAATTTTGCTAAAACTTATAATTCATTGTTAATTTGTTAACAACAAACTGCCAGAGAGCTGGTCAAAAGTTTTAAAGGGTGAAGCAAAATATTTCAAATAGTTAATATATAGTTTTCCTTTGTCCTTTGTTCTGTTGTCATGATCAGAGAACACTGGTATATTTTTGAGGCATAAATGATCTTTGAAGAAGTAACTATTTTTTGGTTACTATTATGTTGTATATCTTTTCTGTTTAACCTAATTTACTTGTAGTTTAAATAACTTTTTCCAATCTGTCATTCCCATTCCCACACTTGATGCAATAGAGATATATCAGCTTGTTAATATATTACTTCAGGCAGTTAAAAAACCAGGATAGATGTTTTGGACAAGAGCTTAGGCATACCAATATTAAATTTCTTCAGAACTCCAGGATAAAACTACTAGAAATCACCATAATGATATTAATCCATCAGTTTACTTTAGAGTTTCCTCTTTTGTTGCTTTAGCTTCTGAGTTGCCTCATATCCACTGCACAAGAATAGAAGATCTGGGATAAATCTCTCCCACCAGCTCTTAAAAATATCCAGTTAAGTATTTTGATATCTAAAAAATGTCCATATTCCCTTTATAAGCTAGCACATCTAAACTAGGAGGAGCAGTAAGCCAATGAATACACTTCTGGTACGCTTTAAGTATTTCATATTCAGCTATTTTCTGTCTAAGATATTAACTTTTTAAAATTCAGAATTTACATTTTACCTGCTGTAGTTGATAGTTTAAAAACCAATTAGACAGTATTTGGGCTTTATTGAATAGGATTTTCTGAACTGAATATTTTTGCGCTTGGAATAATCTCTTATTTTTTTTCTCTTGAATATTTCACTGTTGATAATTCTTGTACAGATGTAAAGTACTTACTGGAGAACAGAAAATTTTCAAATGCTGTTGGAATGTGGTTTTAGTAACTGTATTTGCTAGTTTACTTTTATCATGTGAAGATGAATTGGAAGAGGAGAACTGAAGACACATTAAGAAAGCAGACTAATGTGGCTGAAGTTAGGTTCTCTATTACCCTTGTATTTATGAGTGGTATGGATGAAACTTGGCAATGCATATTGGAAATTGTCATGGTCAGGTCAGGCCTTGTCATAATATATTCAGAGTTGAAGGTATATTGATGCTCATATCAGGGCAAACCAAAAGCTTTCACTAAACTTGGTGGTTATTGTTTAATATTGATCATATTGTCAGGCAAACTGAAATCAGAGTCTCATTGGCAAGTGCAGCAAAACATACAGCAAGTTTTTGTATTTCTCTTAGTATTTCTCAAAATATTTTTCAAAATATTTTCCCAGACCTTCCCCATTTGAAAGAAACTTCTCTTTATGTGCCCAGAAATTCTAGTCTGCTGCAGTAACATACTGCTTCTGCTGATGCGGTATTTCGGGAAGCCTTTCAAAATATCTGAATGGCTGAAGTTTTGAATGTTAATACCGTGGTCTCAACTGAGGTACAGTAACTTCACTGATTCTGACATCCATGACCAGAAGTTTAATATTTAAGGTAGCAGTCAAATAGCGTATGGTATCAGTCACAGAATACAAAGCAGAAAGCAAAGTGGAGCACCATGATAATGTCACAGTATGATGAGCAGGCAAAAGATACAGGAATAAGGGGGCAAGGTCATAAGAAAAAAAATCTCCTAACCATTTTCCTGCTGCAGCAGGCCATGGAGATGCTTGAATTCCCTCATTAAGTTACTCTAGGTACGTAGATTACTTTCAGTCACAGCTTAGGCCATCTAAAGCTGTAATTTTCTCCTCCCTGTCTTGACTCAAGTTTCAGTTCTCGTGCTGTGCTGCTTCTCTGCCAACACAAGTGTTTGTGTGCCCACACACAGTGAAATGGATTGAGAAACTTCTCTGTCTGCTAATTATGCATGGTGTCCTGATCTGGTTTACCACCTGACAGATATTTGCACCAGGATGATGGAGTAGGCATTATGGGGCAAGGACAAATGACCAAAGGTGGGAGTTGATGAGGCAAGAGAAAAAGTGTGGGGGTGAACAATGAGAACCAGCAGTTTTGTGAAAGACTCTTTTATGATCTACATCCTAAGATGCTGTCACAAGATGACCACATCTTGACCTCATCAGGGTACTCAGAGCAAAATACTGCAGGGACTACGTGAGCTATATGTTCCTCTGCTTGTATCACTGTTGGGATCCAGTCAAACAGATGTCCTCTCAAAGTGTCAAGTGGACAGAGTATTACACAAAACAGTGCCAAAGGAGCTCCTCAGTGCCTTCTACCTCACTCCAATTAGCACTAAGCTGAGATGTGGAGGACCAAGATGGAGGATGCCCTCTACTCAACACAGAGTGATGGGATAGAAGTGGTTATGTGTTTCATATTCTTTTTTTGCTACGGCTAAAGAATAATTTAAATGTCGCTCTACTGGGGACTTTAGCCTGATTCTCAAGTATGTATTCTAGTAACCTGACATACAGAATCCATATGTTACCTTGATCTCTGGCACAAATAATACTTACTTTTTTGTATAGGTCTAGTGCCAACAAAGAAGAGTGAACAAGTAGGTGCCTGCTTAAGCTTATGAGAGTTTCTGGTCCCTGATATGAATCAGATGAGATCAGATGTGGATCAGATATACCATCAACCTGGACCTTCCGCATTCTACCTGAGACTTTGACACTCAAGATAGGGAGGTAGTCCCCACACAACACTGTCTGTATGAGAAATACTTGACACCTAATGCAAGAAATATGTTCACAATCACAACTGTCAAGGAAATAAATAAATCTGAGACTCTTAGATCTGAAGTCTTCCCTGGTGTCTGGCTTGACTGAATGTTTTATTTTCATTGTGCCAGCTGAAGTAAAGCTTACCATCAAACCCTTCTCAGACATTACAGCAGGGAGCCTGGGGATCAAATCCAGAGTGAAATACAGGCACAGTGAGACTGTGTCACAGCAATTGAAAGTTAGGTGCCTAGCTCTAGGACAGTAATTCATAGCTGTGAAAGAGAGAATGGGGAAGTTTTACTCACCTAAGCTCGGATTCATACTATCCAGAACACTCAATAAAACTTTTCCAAAACAACCTATATGAAATGTTGGCTGCTCAATCCATCCTTCCTTGGCTGCTTTGGTTATATCCAACATATGATGTATAGAATGTAAAAGCAGTTCCAGGAGCAAGTTTTTTGTTTTGGGTTTGTTTGGTTTTTTTTTTGGTTGGTTGGTTGGTTGGTTTGGTGTGGGGTTTTTTGTTTTTGTTTTTGTTTTTGTTTTTGTTTTTAAATCTTTTAGCTGTGTTTTGAAATTAACCTCTCTATAGCACTTGGTATCCTCTGGGCAATCCTGGCAAACCAAATCCTTCAGTGGACATGACAGGCTTACCTTGGGACAGACACACCTAGGCACACTATTTCAAACATACTATACTGGTGTTCCGCCAACATTTAGAAATTGTAATGTTAATCAAAAATCTACATCCACCTGATATGTGTGGTTGCAATACAAAGTCCTGAAAGCAGTTCTAATTAACCCCTCTTAAATTTCCCCTTTCCATACCTATTACTGGCTCCTTCCCACTCTTACATTGGATGGTGTAGCTGAGGTTAGAGATATCTCTATGCTTTACACTGCAGAAGACTGGTATCACTCAGGGGAAATTCCCTAAGGAAAAATGTCTAGTCACTGACCATGTTTTGTACTAGTTACTTTTGTGTAAAGTCTCCTAAGCAGACTTCGCTAAGTCAGCTCTAGGAGCTATGGAGATACTTAACCCAGCTAAGAAACAGTAAATCCATTGATTTAAAATGGACTTAGTCTGAACTGCTTACAAGAGTAAATGCTCCTTAATGTCAATAACAGTTGCAAAAGTGAGCTCTAAATTTACAAAGGTGCAATAGCTGCCTTAGTGAGACAATTTCTTGATCTGTTCAGCTCTGATTGAGAGCTTCAGGAAGTAAATAGTAAATAGAGCTTGTTGGTAATATCCTGCTGAAATTTACCAATGGAAAATCTTTTTTTTCCTCCCTGAATTGAAATTTTTAATACACTTTGATATACCACCCTGATACAAAAATGAGTTTCTTAATCTTCCCAAGAAGATACTTGTCAATGTTTTTGTAGGTGAGCTGGAGTATAGGCAGAAGGCAGAAGATCCCAATTACCTGCCTCTGGCATTTCTTTCCTCCTCCAAGTCTGGCTGTAGCAGGAACAAGGCACCTGTGGAATACATTTTTTTGGTGTCCTGACTTAATGTGTATTTTTTTCTTCTAGAAAATGTAACTTTTTCACAGGCTAGGATTTCCATTTTATATCTAGCTTTGATGTCATAACATCTGTCATATCTCACACAGTAGGCAAAATGGGAACTTTTCTGTTGTAGCATCTGTTACTATAATGATAATTTAGGTCAGAAATTATATGCAGGGCTCGCATGCTTCATGTAATATTGTTGAAATTAATGAACTGGTCAACCTGATTGTGACTTTAATTACCCACACTCAACTCAGCAATCCTAGCTTGGGTCAGAAAATTCAAACAGTAGAAGAGCACTTGAAATTAATAGATACGTTATCAATACAGGATCACTGATTCTCCCACTGAATTATTAGTTTCAGCCTCACTTATGTTTCCTTCCATATTCTTCAGAGTTAAAACTCCACTTAACATGGTTAGAAATATTTTTGTGTGCATGGGAATCTGGTAGTGACAATGTTCAGTTAAAATTCAGCCTACTGCTGCAATGAAGTCAGAACCCAGAGGAGAAGAGAAATAAAATAAAATAAAAAAAAAAAAAAGAAAAAAGCAGTTTGCATGGTCAGAAGATTGAAAACTTGCTCTTTCTTGCTTATCTTAACATGAGCTGGTATAGGAAAGTTGAATGGCATTTTATTGATTCTAGCCTTTGGTTTCAAACAGAATCATTGATATTTTATTGATATCCTCATATGTAACTACTGTTTAATGCCATGATTCTATTTATTAAATGTACTTGTCACAATAAAGCATTTTTAAAGGGAAAAAATCATTTATCTAAGTAAAGAAAGGTAAGATAAAACCTATGTAATTATTCACCTTTCAATCTTTAAGAACCTTATTTTCTAAAGAGAATGCATGAGTGCTGTTTAGCTTTTGGTTCAACTAAACTCAAACCTTTGAAAGAGGTGTTATGCATGAATAAAACAAACAAACAATAGAATGGTTGATTTTCACAGAAGTGGAATTTTGTCAATTAACTGAAGCTTAGTGTTATTAAACAATAATTAAGCATTTGAAGCATAGTCTTTTACACTTGCTAATCTTGGTAACTGTTTACATGCTACTGTTTGTTAAATGGCAAAGTTTATTGATTTGGCAAATTCAGTACCACTTTGTATATTTTTATTCAGTCTGTGTTCTTACATGCAGTTCAGCATTTTTAAATGTCAGCTGCAAAGTATTATTGATCTGTAATTAAAAGTGCAGAGAAAAATTAGCATAGTAGAAGTTTGTGGTCATTAGCACAAGTACTGTTAGGCAATTATTTAGCTTGCTTTAACATCTCTTTTTTTTCAGTTATTGACATACAATACTCACCTGCACACTTTTATTTTGTTAAAAAGGCAATTTGAATAGTTACCAAACAGTGGCCCTTTACAGGGTTTTTGATATCAGCACTTTGTGGAATTATCTAAAAATCGTTTCTTTGAAGGATTTTCTTAAATGGAAGAATATTAAAGAAAAAAAATAGCACCTACTATAGCTATACTCACTATCTAGAAACACTTATTGTCTAAAATCAGAAATTACTTTTCCCATATGAATAGAGCTGAGAGAAAAATGAGATTGGACTAATAGGATTGGATTTTTCTTTCTAGCTTGAGATGTAGATTCGTTGATGAAGTACATACTTTTTAGCATGTATACATTTTTTTCTCTAATAATATTTTTTTTCTTCATTAAGTATAACATATGTCCTTTGAAAGTCTTCTAACATGGATTGTTTTCTTTCTGGTTCATCTCAAGATCAGGTGAATAATAACTGGAGGTGACTGGAAGGCCTAAACAAAAGACCTTCCACATCCAAGTTCAGTTTCTGGTAATTAGCACAAATTGGTGACCTTGCTGGTGCTTCAACAGAAGGGCTGAGTAACATGAAGAGAGGACCTGTAGGATGAGGGAAGGAAGAGTGTGCAGCAGCTGCTACTATCATGCTGTCTGCTACATGAACAAATGAGAGATGGGCTCCCAGGCCCTTGCCCTGGTTCCTTCTATGAATATTTATTTACTAGTATACACCCTTACTTTACAGTACCAATTCATTGATATTTAGGAATAATTTGGCATATATGTAGACACTTGCAAAGTTGCCTACTGTTTTTGTTTTGTTTTATTTTTCTTCAGGTATGTACCTTAAAGTTCCCAGACACTGGCAACAACCCATTTTATATGGATTTTAATTTGAGAAATGACAGTCACTGAGCTTCCAATCATTTCATCATCAAGCTGCATTTCCTGGGAATTCCTGCTGGTTCCATGCCTCTCCCATGCAGCAGCTTCCCTAGAAGGATTCTGTGTCCCACCATGTCTCCAAGAAGCTTTCCATTGCCAGTGCTGCCAGAACCAAGAGAAAGGTTATATGGCTCAGAATATCACATTAAAAGATGCAGTCTTGACGTTGAATCTGCCCTTAGAAGAGGCTGCATGTCTCTTGATGTAAATAACTCTTTCCGTCAGTCAGCAGGCCAGCTTAGGCAATGCAGTTTAGGACTGCTCTGATTTGGAACCTAAGATCACTTCAATTCTACTCAACTCTATTATGCAACTGCTAAGGAAAGAAATAAGTAAGAATTTCCATTTTTGATGACAAGACATCCTGGATACTTTGGTTTCATTGTTTTCTCGTGGCCTCTGAGTTTTGGGGCATAATTTTAATTTACAGGAGATATGTGGTAGAACATTCCAGCAGTAGAAACATAAAGCCTTTTAATTCTGCAGAAACTGCATGAGGAGCCTCATGAGAGTCTGATATAAGAGCCAGACTTGAGACTTTGATGAATGATCTTTTTTCCTATTGTTAACAACTTGTGATTCTTCTGCTGAAACCTTATGGACATAAGTCATTATATAAATACTTACTTTTCATTTTTTGAGAAAAATAAATGTTTCACTCATTTAATTACAAGTTTGCAAGGAAATTATAAGGAATTACAAGGAAAATTTAGAAAGATGAAGCTTAAAACTCAAGGAAAAATAAAAACATAGAATAGTGTTTTAAACAACTACTATGTTAAAGCTAATCTCATGACTGCTGTGGCCTAACAATATGTTATCAAGTATGTTAGTGCTGAGGAGAGAGATGTACAATGTATTACTGTTCCAAAATTCAAAGTTGTCTCAACCTGACTTTTTTTATCCACAGTATGCCAACTGTGTAATACTTTTATGTGATAAACAAGTGTTGGCAAGGTAGTACTATCTTTGCTCAATTGCAGAATTTCCTAAAGACTGTTTTTTTTCTCCCTATTACTCTAAACTCTAGATAATGTTTTGGTACTTTTTGGAAAGAATATAAATTTATTTGGGTTTTTTTTGGGTTTTTTTGAGACCATTTCACTGAGAACAGAAGACTATCTTCGGTTTTCTTGAAAATTCAAAGATCAGCTAATCGTAAGGAATTATATTCATATGCCATGCCTCTTTTTTGCTTTTTACTAGGATTTTGATGCAAGGTTATCTGTAGTTGATTAATTTACAGAAATTTATTTGTACTCTGTAATGTTTGTAGCACAGCCCTTTCTGTCCTTGTTCTCCACCAGAATTGTGGCCAGAAGCTATATGAGTTTCAGAGCATGATATTTGCAATCAGTTAAGCTAAATAAAAATGTCTTTTCAGATTGCATATTAAAGGTTATAAACCCCAGACAAACTCCCAAACTTGTTAGTGTGGACAAGGAACCATTAAACAGTGAATTCAAAATCTCTGAAACTTTTAAAAACCAAAAATTTGCATGAAAATTTGGCCAAAAAATGAAGTCAACACAACTATATGTAATACTAACATTGACTTTTAATTTTTCTTTTCTGATATCTATAGAAAAATATTAGAAAAATATTTTGAAAATACTTATTTTGAAAGTTTAGTTGTGAAACAAAAGATTGCACAAGTTATGAAGTGTGAAATTATTATTGAAATGTAGGGTCTTATTCCTCCAGGAATCAGAGCCTTTTTTTTGGTCCTAGTGTAGAATCAGCTAAAATGCAAATATCTTGTCTTAGTTTGACAGGGACATTCGTCAAGTGAAATTAATATTTTTTAAATATAAATTTTGGTCAAGGAAAGATTTTAGATTTTTTTCTGAAAACAAAAAGAAGGGACTGGATGATCTTCAAAGTCTTTTCCAACCTAGACAATTCTGTGAGTCTGTGAAAATAACCCAGTTTTATTACTGTGAAAATAGTGGTTCTTTGTCTCTCTCTGTTGACAATATTGAAAGTAGCAGTGCAATTTCTGTAACGGCATCACACCTTGTAATCTATTTTCTGGTGACTGGTAATTTTAGCATTAGATCAGTTGGTTTTGTGTGAAACTCAGAGAAATCAGAGCAAGAGTCTCTGTGAAACTTTCACACAACTTTTGCTTTTGTGCAGAATAAATATTTCATCTGATGCACACGGTAAATCTGATATATTACACAAGTACCATGGATGAATATGGGCCAGAGTCACCAGGAGAGATTCTTGACCAACAACATGCAACACTGAAGATCTTTCATACTTATCTTAAATTAATACAGTGTCTGGAACAGTCACCATCTCACTTAACCATTCAATGGCAATATCATATGGAGGAGGACTGGAAAATAATGTCGGAGTAGAACTCCTGGCCCAAAACAAGTTCACCTGTGTAACCCAGTTCCCAGGTTGAGACATCCCTTTAGGAAAGCAGGAGTACTACATGTAGGAAGCCATTCCTTATACAGACTTTTTAACTTGTGCACTGAAAAGTTACTTCTTCAGTAGCCTCAGATGGCATGGAAGCATTTTCCCTTTAGTTAATGTAGTTTTGCTGTCTTTTTTCCTCTTTGTTCTTTTGTCATTTCAACCGTAAAGTGTGGTAACATGGTGTTTTGTTTTTCTTTCCAACTCATCAGTGTGTAACATACTGCTTTTTATCACTATACAAATCTTTGAAATACTATAAAATAATACTAAAATATGACATTGTAATATTTTTTAGGGCTTGGAATTCAGAGGTATTTTTCCAGCTTTCATAGCATGAGTGAAGTAACATTTAGTGGTATGGCATGCACGAAAAATCACTGCTCCAGAATTAAAAAGTGCCTAAATAATTTATTTTTTAACCCACAATATGCTAACTGTATAATATGACTATGTATCAGATTATTTTCAATCACGTTATATTCTATTTCCTTTCCTAGAGTGCCATTATTAAAAAAATACTTCAACATTGCAATGTTAGAGGCTTTTGTAAAGCCTTTGAACAGTACTCTGTAACTTTGGTAAAACACACACACATGCACATACACATACACACACACACATGGAAAATATAATCATAAGCATTCCCACTGTAATAGTAACCTTTCCATAGACTTTCCAACTTGTCTGGTCTTCCTTGAAGGTCGATTGGGTTTTCAACTCTGTTATCTGCTAGGTGTTTGATGGAGTGGTCCAGATAACAGAGGAGAGAGCAAAGGAAAAAGAATTTTTTGAAGATCAAAAGTGTCTGTTCATTTTGTTATCTGACCCTATCTGTTGTCATAGTAACAGGTTTCTTTTAAACTCTGCCATCAGATGATTTGTCTCTATCTGCTATGAATTCTGCTTTGACTGAATAGCTGCTGGTAAGGTATAAAGTGGGTACCGTGTTTCCCAGTTTCCTACTGCAATATTAAGAAGTGAAAGATAGAAGATGAATTCTGTTTTCCTATTGGGTTGTTCAATATTCCCTTTTTCAGAAATATTGAACTGTCATCCTAATTTGACCAAAGAGATAAAACTTCCAAAGTGGTCATATAGTATTCTCAGTTCCAGGGCTGATAGGATAGAAATGGAAATCCAGAACCAAATCCCGAGAGGAACAGCTCAATTCCTGTTTAAGGCTGCAGAGCCTGAAGTTACTCATTAAATGCTTATTGCCTCCTCACAAAAGCAGGAGCAGGTTGTGAATGGCTTAGTCACAAAAGGGTCCAGAAGAACCTTATTCTGTGCCGGCTGTGCATAATGGCAGGTCACTGTAGTAGTTTCTATTTACATGGACTATTAATTCTCTCCTCCCTTGGGTGACTTAATCATCATCCAACATATGGAAGGAGAACACAAGATTATAGAACTTGAACTAAGCCGTCGTACCTGGTTGTCTGCCATTGCAGAAATCACAACATATTGCTCCTTTCAAAAATAGAACAAACTGAACAGCTCCACCTAAAAATTACAAGCTTTCTTCTCTTTTCCCCCTCAATTTCCTCTGCTGAAAGGCTGTTCCAGAATCTCATGGCCAACATCAACAGGCAACCCTTCACCACCTTATTTTTATTAGGTTGTCTGCCAAGTTATTTCAGTCTCCTCTTGTAAGATGGACTCTGAAGCCAAAGCAGAGATCTGTGACACTTAGAAATTATAACTGTGTTAATCAGTATATAATCAATAATGGTTAGTTAAATACAATCATACTAAGATAGTTTAAACAAAAACAGTAAACAAATATTTTGCAAAATTGTGATGGCATAGCCAGACACAACGCATAAGCATTTTAAATAAGTATGTGAACAATGTGACCATAAACAGGGAAAAGATGTGTGTAGCTGCAGGTAAGAGGCACCCACATAACAAAAAGTTGGAAGACAAAGAACAAGCACATGGGCCAGCTGAGGACAACCCCTTTTGGGAGGGGAGTAAATAGCATTAACAATCAGACAAAAGCAAGGAATATTGGAGAAGAAAAAATTAGTCCATTTCTGTTCCAACTTCTCTCCCAAAAGAGCTCTTGAGCCTGGTCACCTTGTAATTGTGCATACTCACAGCTAAAGATATAAATGTTAAGAATTAACAGTTTTCCATATGTACTAAAATAATTAAAAATGTGTAAAAACTGCTAGCAAAATGTGTGTTATTAGTGAAAGAATTTGGTAAAGGTTTGTTCCAGCGTTTAAAAGTGGCCTCATTTATTACTCACAACAGTGATCTCTAATACACCGATATATAGATATACATATATAGATTCTCAGTTGCAATAACTCTCCATTCTTCCCGTCATTACAGCAAAGTTTTTGCTTCTGTTGACTTTTTCTATAGTGCACGTGTCTAAAAAGTATTTTCTGCAACTCTCCCCTCAGTTTATAGACATAATTTCTAAGACTTATCTCCACCTCCACAAAACTTCAAAGCCCTGGATTTGATACCTAACAAACTACATTCCATACTCCAGGCCTCAAATTCTCAGTCAGTCTGAAAGTCTGAAAGTTTTGAACAGTTTTTTTCTTTGTAGGATATGGTAGGAGTGAAAGACGTATCATTATTTAACTAATAATTAGATGCATGTCTTTCATACTCCTCTGATAGGGAATCATTTTCTATGGATTCTTGCTCAGTTCTGAGAGTATGAAACCCTAAATAGGAAGAACTCATGTTTATCAAAAAAATATTTAAAAATTTGAAAGATGGCTGAGATGGCTGCTAGAGTAAATTGTAAGTTCTCAATTTATTAATGGTTGTTAAACCCAATTAATCAGATAGATCTAAACAAGCTGTACTCAAATGACTTGTCAAAACACATGGCAATGATAAATGAACCTGTGAAGATTAGGTCTACTATTCACAGTGATGTTTTTAGTAATATGAAAACCTAGCAGATTTATCAGACCAGTTTCCTGAAGAAATAATGTTTTATAAAGTCAGGGGATCTAAACATCTGTCTAATGTCTTTTGAAATTGCTAACAAATTTCTAACAAGTTTGGTACAAGAATAGAGATTTCAACAAATAAGAAGTTTTCACAGGCTTTGAGGTGGCTAAATGGAGAAGGCCTGCAGAAATGAAAGATATACCATGATTTCTAATATTAGAATCAGAAGGTCCACGTGGAAATGTGTTACGGAGGCATTAATCCATTAGACATGGAGCAATTCAACCACAAAACAAAAGTCACAAGAAACCAGGCTTCCTAACTTCTGTAGTTCATATAATGGTTACAGCTGCTATTGATACTTGCAGTTGTGAAAAATTCCTGACTTAGGATTCCTGAACTGAAACACCCCTGGGCTGTCAGATGGCTGGGCTGTGATTGTGCTATGTGCAGCTGACTGCTGAGAGGTTCCTGAGGGATGTGCAGCAGGGAAGAGTCTTGCAGACATGCTAAGAATAATTGGCAAAAACAAGAAAATTGTTCTGTTATGCAAAATATACATGGCAAGAAAAAGAAGGTTTTTAGAACCTCAGGTTGATTACACAGAGAATTTCTTGAGCTAGATAAGCATTTGAGTGGGGCTTTCTATCATCAAGGACCTTTAGTATCAAGCTAAGCTGAGAGACAACCTGTAGCTAGCTCTCCAGTGAGTGCCAGCTTTCCTGAGTGCAGGACAGACCATTACCAATTAACATTTCACAAAAGAGTAGCTGATCAGAATTGTCAAAGTAGCTTTTTTTAATCACTAGATGTGATGATGTGGATGTTTAACAGTATTATTATTTTTAACTAACAGGAAATTTGTGATGAGAAATGACTGCTTTGAGTTTGCAATAGTTACTGGGAATTCACATGGGAAACTTGCCAGAGAAGTTGCTCTTTATTTGCTAAGAATAGTTTTTATATAGTTAAGTGGTAGGCTTTCTTAAGATGTATGCACCCATGTATTTTGGATTTTAAAAGTTAATGGGTGTGTTTCAACTTGACACCAATTTTAAAAAGGATTTTACATCTGTATTTTTATGATGGCTACTCATTCAATATTAACCTGGGTGCCTGATTTTACTTTGATAATTTATCATAATTATCATTTTGATAGGTTTGTTCTTAAAATTCTGGTGTTTCATTGAATATTTGTTATTTAGTAATGCATTCTAGCAGTGTCAATATTTTCTCCTGTAGGGGAGATACTTGTAGATTTGGGGTGGGTGCCTGTTCTGTTCGAAAAGCAGACTGATTTCAGGCTGCTTGTAAATCCCACCTGGTCTTGTGATTCATGATGTCATGTGCTTTCTTGAATGACCTTGAGCTACATTATTTGCCTGACATCAGCCATATGACAACATGGCAAGGGCAGCTGTAATATATGACGACAGCTGGAGTGCATGCTCAATCACTAACTGCTGTAGGTGAGTGTGCATCTAGGACTGGCTTGAGAGGCAACAGAAACCCAGATTTTCCTGTGACTTACCTAAGGCCCTGCCTCGCCATAGGGATGGAAGGTGAGACCAGGTTCTAGCACCTATGAAGATAGTGGAGAAACACTCTTTTGGATGAAGAAGAAACATCTACATCTGACTACTCATGCCTCCAATTTTCTACCCCACCAGCATAATTATTGCTGGCAGATAAAGTTTTGATTTAGGGCTATGGATCTCAATTCTGCAAATGCTTATACATGTGTTTAACTTTAAGGATGCAGATAGTTCCATTGTGGTTTATGAAACTAGCCATGTGCTTGGAGTTATGCATGTGCATAAATATCAGGATTGCTGCCTAAGGACATAATTTACCAGTAATCTGGAGGAAAAAGAAATGTCTTCTACAGAGGGCAGTTATTTCTTTCAGAAATACCTACATGGGATATTATTTTTACAATCATTTTTAGATGAGTTACTTTCTAAAAATCCTGGTTCATGGGATTTTATTTTGAATGTTTTATGGATATAACTTCCTTTTTTATTGAGGTATTTTCTGGTGACAATTTTAAAGTCATTTTCAAAAGCTAGGCAGACTCAGCTTCTTCTCTTTAGAGCAGGCGCGGGTGGGCCTAGTTCCTTTAGATCTGCAAACTGCGGAATCTACAGGCAGGTCAGATCTCAGGAGAGGAGTTTGTCATATGGAAATGTTTAACGGTCCAGCTTACATTCTGTATAGTCTCTCTTTTATCTTTTCAGGGTTTGAACATGATCTTTTCAAAGCCAGATAACCCAGAAAAATCCTCATGACTGCTTTGCTCACTCCCTGATTCCTATAATCACAGTCCAGGAGGAATAGGTTACTATGACAATATCATTGCAATAGTTTTGTAAAGTGTTTTTTAATTTTTTCAAGTCCCTCTCAGTGCTGAAGTTCTTTTCTGTTCTGCAAAATTATACTTTCTGTCATTTTACTTATGCTACAGTCAAGAAACAAAGGAACTAGAAAAATACTTTGCTATATGAATAAGCATTGCCTCTCAGTATTTACGTAAGCAGAGGAACATGGACAGAGACACCCATTTAGAAAACCTCTCCAGCTCTGTGTCCAGCTATATGCTGCTGAAATATCTTTAGACAACTTTTATTTGTTCCCAAATGTCTAATATAGCATGAGGATCATGTTATTGTGTCCCTTTGTTATACTGATAAAATCATCATCAGGGACTACAAACACTGATCCTCTCTTTCAGTTAATTTGTGCTTTTGAAAACATTATGTTTATTAGCAAGTGTCTTCAATAGTCATGAGGCGGAAGAGAGAGAACTACCAGTCAACAAATACCAGAAGCTGGGGCCAAAACTTTGATGATGTCTTATCTATGTCATCAGTGTTTCCTTTTCATGTAATTTTTCTAATTATGGTAAAGTTATCTTACATAAGAAGTAAGACCATGGATAAATTCATGCAATTTAAGGTTTTGATTTTTGAATTTTGGTATCCTTATGCTCATAAGGTCATAGGATAATTTGTTGTAAGGTTGTAAAGGTCATCAGGAGGTTTACAGTCCAACCTCTTGATCAAAGCACAGTCTGCTACAAGGTCAGACCATGTTTCTTAGTGCTTTATCCACTCTGGTCTTGAAATCCTCCATAGATGGAGATTGATCAATCTCTCTGGGCAACCTGTCACAATTCTTGGCTGTCCTCATGTCCTGAAAGCCTCATCAAATTTGCACAACTCTCTGGGATCAAGATTCTTCTCAGTTTCATCATAGATTTTTAGTCTGACTCTGCCTTAGTTACTGATGTGAGGGTGCAAGTTCTGATCCAGAAAAGCTCTTGGGCACCAGTTCATTGAAGTAAATGGAACTCTTCTCATGCTTGAAATTATGCATTTGCTTCATGCTTTGCTATCTCAGGGTCCAATCCTGAATGGTAGAATTTCTTGGTGCGGTAAACATTTTGCAGAAACTGTCTACAGTCATTAATTGTTTTTAAACATTTCACTTATGAAGGTTGCTGCTAGGGTTTTTTCAACGTGGCTTGCTAGGGTTGCTACAACTTTCTCAACCCAAGGCAAAATTCCAGGTCAAAAGATGTGGTTATACATTAACATCAGATTGATGTAAGGAGAGAAGAATATGTCTACCTGCAAGTAAACAATGGACTGTTCAGAGACAACATGCAATTCCACATATATTTTTGAAAATATTTTGCAAATAGTATTTCTCAGGTAATAAATGCTGCTGAGAAGCTAGTGGAATGTTAGCCTGGCAAAACTGTATTGTTTCTAGCTCTCAAGATGTGCTATTCAGAGCTCAGATGGGGACTATGTAGTATATAACCCTTGTTTCTACCTTGATTGTAATCAAGTTAAAGTGACATTCTAAAGTTGGCTCGTAGTGAAGAAATTTTATTCTTCATACTCATGATAGATTACAGGATGTATAAACTTCAATATATAAAATACAACATGATAAAAAAGTGTTTGGAAACAGTACAACATATTTAGTTTATATTACCAGATAAATCTTGAATGATCATAAGGCCTTTGAAAAAGGATGGTAGGATAAAGAAGTGAATTTAAAGTCACATGGATAGAATCAGATACAAGATTATGTTGGATTATATATCATAATATTAGGTTTATAATAAAGACTGTATTCTAACAGCAGAGAGAGTTTGTAACACCTACAGAGACCTCAGCATCACTGATGAAGAAGCAGACAGAAAGAAGTAAAGGAGTCACTCTGCCTGTTGACCAACCTTCTGCTGTCAGCAGAGTTTTGATTTTTGGAAAGACAGTCACAGGCCCTCAGAGACCATATCTTCCCCTATCTTTTTCTAGGCAATAAGTACATTTAACAGGATGATCAGAAATCCTCTATCCTCTTATTTTTTTCATCTTTTGCACTTTTGATTTATTTTACTGGGCAACACAGGAAGTTTCCAGAAATGCTGCTTTTGCTGTAACATCACGGCAAACTGGCATTAAGCTTGGCCAGACACCTACAAAGAATAAAATGGAGGTGGAAACCACCATTTGTACCATGCCCAGATAACTTATAAGGTAAGTAATGGAGCTGGAATCTGGGTATATCTGGTAGATACAGGGAGATCAAGGCATGTGGGAAAAAGGGCCGGAAACATATGGGGTGCAGAGACCACATGGGGAGTGGGAGAGCTGGCAGGACAGCTGGTCCCCAGATGATACTGAGATCAAATGACTGAGTACTTCAGCATGGTTTAAATAGCTGGAAGTGTGGAGATGGAGCTCTCCCTCATACACAGAATGTAGCATGTATTACTCCTCTAATTAAGTCTCCTTCCCTGAGCAAGAGTATCAGAAGAAACCCAAAGTCAATGAGATGGTTTCCCCATAAAGATCAGGATTTCCTAAACCAACCTATAAAAGTCTCTGCAATCTCCTAATCCCTGGAGAAACCATGCCGTTTACAGGCTATGAAACTGTAGTTTATATTGGATTTATTCACCCCAGCAAAACAATTTTACCTAGTGTATCTGTTTTATCACTGAAGACATACGATGTTGTGGACTTTACTACACTCTAGTAAGCCAGTGATATTCTCAGGGACTTGGCAGAAGCTGTGCACTAATTGCTAGTGTTGCTGCTACTTTATTTCTCTTGCTCTGGTTTGTGACCTGTGCCTGTGATGTTCACTGTGAATATGATTGCTTGTGTACACTTACATATACTATAACCACATCTTTATTTTGTTACAGAGGCAACAGAGGAGGTGCAGTAATGAGCTACTCTGTTTCAGCCCATAGTGGTTTACAGAGTTTGTTGCTTTTAAGAAAAACTGCTGCAGCTTGTTTAGGCTCAAATATTGCCTAATCTGGTTGTTTTTTTCAAAGGCAAACTTATTCATAAATTCTGAAGAGAATCTCACTTTCCTTATCTTTCTCATATGCTCTTTTAAAATCTGCTGTTAATATTTGGGACCATCAGAATAATTCCTGTACCAAATCTACTCAGTGAAAAAGACAAAGCAAACAGATATTGTTGATAAGGGAAAACCAGATCTCACACAAAGTGGTCAAGCTGGAGATTTTCCTCTCAAGCGTATAATAGACAACCCTTTGTTCCTTTTTAAATTTACTGTTATTAATCAGCTAATGCTTTGTAGGCATCGTAGTTGCTGGAGATGGGCATTTCAGAAAGTTCTGAAATTACATTGTAGGTTAGGTGTCCCTCTAAATGTCTACAGACTGTGAAATTAAGGCCCAGAGGGGAAGTGACTTTCCCAAGATCACATGGCAACCTAGAGAAAACTAGAGATCACAAGACATCTGGACTGCTTTGTTAGGGGTCTGTCCACTGGTTCATGCTGTTTTCTCCAGGAAGCCTGTCTCATGCAAATCTTAGCTGCTCTGTATCCAGGCCTGTGCTGGTTAAGTGCATCTAAGCAGACCTTGCATTTGTACATTCTGAAGCCTACCCTTACTCCCCATCAGCCTTTCTCTCTGTCCAAACAACGAAGTCCAATGCAAAGCTGTAATTCACACACCTCCAAGTGTTGATAAAGCACTCACAGAAACTTACCTGTGGATAGAGACTATGTGTAGAAAAGTTTATCTATAAAATGGATCAGAAACTTAAATGTCTTAGAGAAGAAGGAGCTGGAAAAGAAAAGTTTGGTAAATACAAGTATGAGAGTCTCTGTCTTACCATTACTCTAACTGCTATAAAAATATTGCCGGTGGGGTGATGAGATCAGTCTGACCACAGCTGTCATTGTCTTTAAAACCAGCCAGTAAAGCATGTCTGTTTTTACCTTGCTGCATTTGCTATAAAAAAGCATTTTAGATTGTACTCTTGAAGTGAGAGCAATGGGTGGAGGGCTTTTTACCTAGACAAAACAGGATCTGTAATAAGAGGATTATGAACAAACCATTTTTATTCCATTATTTTTAGCCTCATCAGTGAAGGTGATTTCATGCTGTAACAATATTCATTCTAGTATCTTCACTTCACAGTTCATAACAGCCAGGTGACTAGTCTTTGCAGGAAGATTTCGCATGCTCTCCAGTTACAGCATATTTATTTTCCCTCTTGAAACCATGTAGTCAGTTGGTGGGATTCAACTCCCCCAGGAGAAAATGTGCCTGACCAACTGACATAGACAGGGCTTAGTCTGCAGGGAGAGTTGAATTTCCTTAGCATGACAATGGCCCGGGTTTTATTGGCACAGACGGTTTGTGTCAAGCATGTGAACATATGTTTCTGAGGTCTGCAGGAGGAGCAGTTACAGATCTCTTAATACTCATCTTGGGTTTTATGTAGGCCTGCTCCTCTGGCTTGGGAATGATTCACTATGCATCTGAGTTTACCAGGGGCTACCTACTCCAGAGAACTGGTAACCTGGCTGATTATGCACTGAAGGGTTTGCCAAAAGCCTCATACTTCATGGTTTAATGTTTCCAATTTACACTGAGTTTAAAATTTCAAATAAAGTGTCCTGAAACCCTCTAAACTTAGGAAAGGAAAAAAGTGTACACGTTTCAGTACAATATGCAGGTCCAACTACTTCCATCTGACTCCTAGTTTGATTTCAGCTCAAACAATTCTTACATTTTAGGCCAAATCCAATAAAACATCTGCACATCTAAAGACAGAAATCAAAATACCTAACATTAAGTACCAGCTTTCTGTGTTAAAATTAAAGGGAGGCTCCCAAATGAGAAACCCACTTCTAAAGATGGATGACATTTAAAAATACAAAGAAACAGTGTACCTGAAATCCTTCCCAGTTCAACTCTAAAGGACACAGAGACCATCATCTGCTCAGGATCTGCAGCCTGAAACTATCTGAGTGACCAAAGTTGGCATTCATTTATCTTAACTTGGATATCTAAAAGTAGGATAGACATCTAAGCCTAAGACAGTAATTATGGGCTTCCCTTGTAGTTAATGGAGAGAAACAGACACCTTCAGAAGAGTATTCATCTCCTGCTCTGGAAATAGGCTAGATGAATCTCACTCAGTAGGTGTTTCTTACTGTTTTCTTACTCTCTTTCTTGGAAAAAAAAAAAAAATGTCAGGGCTAATACAGTGGATTCAGAGAGACTTGGCTCATGCATGCTTCCATGCACTTGTTGCCTAAGGCAGAGGTTCAAAGAACAGTAGGTTTTTGCTTAATAGATTTGACCCCAATGAAATGGAAGAATGATAATTTATATCCCTTTAGGTTGAGAGATAAGGTGTTGCTCATAATATGAGGCTGTAATGTGTAGAAAAAACTACCACCAGTCAGTGAAGAACAGAAGAGCAAGTCTATGATCTGATATAATCTCTCTCAGAAGATGGTTATGCTGGTTTTTGAATACTTGGATGAGGTGGGCAAGAGGAAAAGAGGTGCTAAATCTATGGGTACCCTGTACGATATGTGACATGTTAAAAGTCAATCTCATTTTACCTCTATTCTTCCTTTACACATCCTACCTTAACAAACCTTTAGATATGGGAGTAACTTTGGGCTCACGAGATGTCCTGACTCAGAGAAGCTGTCCGCACATATGATTTCTGATCACAGGTGTAATCTTTGTAGGGTTGAAATTTTGGGAAATTAAATAAAAAGAAAAAGAAATTAAATCCTCTAAAAACTTTGGAGACATTCAGCGACATACTGATTAAAGTGGAATAACTTTAAAAAGACATACAGCACAGATGTATGATTGTGAGGCTTGTTGGAATTATTTTATGCAATTCCAAGGGAATTTGAATTCTGCTGAAGAATATAAACATTTTTCAATTGGCTTACTGGGAAGAAGATCAGAGCTTTTGTTTTAAGATGGAAATAATAAGGCTATTAACAAATATAGACTAAAACAGCCATGTTTCCTCTTAAAGTTACTCATTGACTTTCATCCTATTTTCTGCAATTTGATTTTCAAAATGTTACAAATAAATTTCCTGATTTTGTGTATTGTTTCTTAGGAACAGCCTTTGTCTTGCACTCCAAAAGCCTTCAGAAGTATATTTAGGGTTGTCATGAGAGAGTTACTAAAAACTTGAAATTTAAAGATGTAGGAGAGAGACAGGATTTAATCTGGCACTTGATTACTGTAGCATTTTCCTACACATGAATGGGCTCTTCTGGGGTGAGAATAAATATTCTTGAATTTTTCTGAGAGGTGTTTGAATTATTGGTATTTTCCATGAAAACACAGGGCTATGCAATGAGGGCAAAATAGTTTTACCAGCCTTGAAATAATGCAAGCTAATACAGCTTAGTTTTAGTTAATTGGAAACAGCAACAACAAATAATCTGTTAACATATTCCGTTGTAGATAGTGTGGCAGATATAAGAATATTTCTTTCCTCAGAACTTCACTGCTGATGATTTGTGCTTGTGACTTAACAACATCGTTGAAAAGGAGTATTTGTTCATGACACCTACATGTCTAGAAAGTCTGGCCACTGCACACTTGCTGAGACTAAGGGAGATTTCTCATGAAATCTACTGGATATACTAGACACGTATCCAGTAGAAAAGGTTTGGGATTTAGTGCACAGCTATAATTATAAAGAGATATTTTTTTATATTGCTAGCTTAAATGATTAAACAATAATTATATTAACAAAACAAAAGAAGAAATTTTTTTTAAAGAAATATAAGTAATATGATCCTTTAATACAAAAAAATATACAAAATGTGTTTTAGTAATTCCTGAAAAAAAGAACAGAAGACAAAACCAACAAATATAATTGCTGGACTACTATTAATATAATTTTGTAGCATTTGAAAAACTGTCAGGGTATTTTCTGTTTTGTCCTTTTTTCAACGCATCCTAATGCCATTTAGAAAAGTTTGATATTTCATTTGAAGGGAAAATAATAAAGTGTTTTCTTTGTATTGATTGAAGAAATATAGTGCTTATTTTTTGCTTGGTTTTCTAGTAGTTATTCAATAGGTTAAAGGGCAATACCATCTGTTTCCTAACAGGACATTTTGTGTAAGATTTGCAAGTCCTACAGGTACCTTTAAGCATGGATAAATATGCACTCATGGTTTCAGCTGGATAGTTTTTCACCACCAAAGGATGATTATGTTGTGTGCCTTGAGACATAGGCTATAATATATTTCCTGTCCCTTTATTGCATTTTGGAATCATAAACAATGACTGTTTGGCTCAAAGCCATTTATTCAGCCCAAAAAGACATTATTTGCACAACAAAAATCAATAAAAATGTTACTAGGTCTGGCTGGATACTTTGCTTAACTGTGATATTTGTCTGTCACTGATGGCATGCCATCTCTCGTAGGAGACTGGGGCCAAAACAGAGCTATTGATCCAGTCATCAGTGATGGATACTGGCATTTGGAACGGGCTGCTGCAGAGAATCTCGATTAAAAAAATATTTCTATGTTTTGCCTGCAGCAGAGTCAAGATAACCTGAATGAGGAGATTTTCTCTTTTATATTGGGTTTCTCCTCTTGTGGTTGTTAAATGCTCTGGACCAAAGTTCATTATTGAAAGAATTAAGTCAATCTATGTTTAGCCAAAGGCTTTGACATCATATCAAGCTCTCCTGATTTAGACACAAGCTAGTTGTCCTTTTCATCACCTTAAAAGCGTAGGGGAAGGGTTTTATACACACCAGTGATAGAAGTGATATGCTGGGGTGTGCTTACACTTTTTTTCTATTGTAAAACATCAAATTATGTCTAAGAAAAACAAGACAAAAACTGATTCACACACATTGTTATATAAACACTGACCTATCCTTTGAGGCACTGAGTACTCTCTGCTCTTGCTTTATCAAAAGTTTAGGGTACTTAACACTTAGAAACTCCCAGTGTTTAGCCCTAGGTTATCTAATTATGAAACATCACTGTGGCTGCTTAAGAAAATACATTGGAGCAGAAATATAGGAATGTTTTAGTCTATTATCATTGAACAGTATTTAAAAAAGCTACCTGACATTTTCAAATGCATTCCAATATCTTAAAATCAGTTTTCTTTCACCAAATTAACTGATTTTAAAAAGTGTAATATTTTATTATAGAAAGAAGAGAATAAAGCAGCCTCTTAAATCAGTCTCTTAGAAACATCTTCAAATTAAGGCTGCTCGGATTCTTCTAATTTATTTCTTTTTCTCTCAGAGGTCAGAACTTTCACACAAAGTATAGTCATGCAAATATTCCAAGAGTGACTGAAAGTAGATACACTTCCTAGAAATAATATTGTCATTCATAGCATTGATGGGGATTTAGGAGTAACAGATCACTTACCCAAGTCAGCTGTTTAATATCTTATGACTATTTCTGAATAACTTACAAGCATCAGAGTAGCTACTCTTATTTTGACAGAACTACTTGAACTGCATGAAATCAAGCACAGTGAAAGTCTTCTTAGGATCATGATCATCAGAATGGTGGCCAAAGACATGTAGGCGATTCACTGAGTGTGTTTTGAAAGCCTTACCCTTCCATCATGTACATAATTAAGAAAATGAAGTCTTTATTTATGGTAAACTAAGTTCCTATATAATATCAAAGTTATGTTTACCACCATCATTCCAACAACTGTAACATGAGAATCCTGTTAATGGTTAGACTGGCTACCAAAAGTAGCTAACTTTGGTTGTTTTGGAAGGATTTGGTAGCAGCTATGTGGGTTTTGTTTAATTTATCTTAATTATAGTTCTCAGTCCAAAGATGAAATACTGGGAAGAAGTATACAAATCTATACAGCTTCTGCAAACTTGTAATTTTCAACCAAGAGTATACGGAGGGGAAAGTCATGAGTTTGAAATTCATTCTTCATATGTAGTGTGAATCACAAATTTGTAACTGAAGATCTCATATGCCAGTCTGATGAGAGAAATTATGTACGGGCAACTGCTTATAGCTAAACAAGAGAAAGGATACTGTTTTGCAGAAAGAAAAGGCTCGGAGCACTTCCAATGAAAGAAGTTAAACTAATGACCACTACATGATGCCTTATGCAAGTTATAAGTTATATTTGATAATCAGTTCTAAAGAAATGATAACTGCAAAAGGAACAGTGTCTTTGCAATGTACTTAGGGGTTCAACATCTAAACCTTCATACTTGTATTTATTATAGCAGTTTATCATTTTGTCTGTCTTTTTAGGTTTTTAGAAATTCTGAAAGAAATTAAACATTTCATCTAGGTAGGGGAGAAATGGAAATAGACTAAACAAATAGGAGTCCCCTGATTGGGTTTTTAATGTGGCCATTCAGTGACTGTTGACCTGCATTACCTAGTCTGTACTCAGACATGGCTACAGAGAGCAAATTTTATGAAGTGCAGATTGCATTATGACTGACTCATGACTGCTCAAAAGAAGCAGCATCAACAAAAGCTGATACACAACTGGTATTCTACAACATCATGCATCTCCCTTACTACCTAAACTCACTTGCTATTAGCCTGTCACCAATAATAAAAATGAAAATCTGACTCTCAATTAGCATAATTTGAGAAATGATAAACATTTCTCTTCCACATTAGAGAACTTTCTCTAGATGCATACTTTTTGTGGCTTTGACCACATTGAATGCTTCATAATTTAATGAAAAAGAACAACAATAAATCTCTTTGTTTTCTCTCTGAAGAAGGTAGTAATTTGTTTAGCTTTTCTGTTTCAGAAACACAATTATTAGTAATATCATTAATCTCAACAATAATATGTTACAGTTTTTGCTTCTTTGTCTCCTGATATTTTGGCATACTGCTACAATGAATTTGTATCAAAACAGTCTACATCATCTGAAGATCTGACCCGTTCCAAAAAGAGGCAATTTGGCTTGGATGAAAACTCCAGCATTAAACATGGAGTGTGTTCGGAATGCACTTTCATGTTTCCCATCCTGCTAGAATTTTTAAAGTACACCTCATACTTTGAAAGTTAGATTGTATGCGTTCTGATAGCCACCATTTTGACAGGCTTTCCAGAACTGGAATCTTAGATGAAATTGCAATTGTTGGCAGTCACAGTGCTAGATTTTTTTCATTCTTTCTTAGATGAAAACTAAAAATGGCTAGCGTAAAGGTTCTATGTTTTAACGATAATAAATTATATGTATTTGGGAGCTTAGTATGAAATGTTTTCCATATTCAATTATATCAATATTAAAAAGCTATATAAATTATGAATATGACACTATAGATGTCTACACATATGTTTTGACATTTGTTGTCTGTGGAGATATATTATTATTCAGATTATTTTTCTATTAAGATTGTGTGCTGTGAAGACTAATGTAAAAATAATGTACATTAACTGAGTTCAGTTCTTCAAATGGAAATCTATTCTAGCATAATAAGGTAGGTGAATTAGCCTTATCTGAACTAAAATGTTCAGTGAACTGAAATTCCTCTTGTAAAGGAATGAGACTGCTGACGCCATCTGATTTTTCTAGGATACAGCTGTGCTTTCAGTGGCAGGAGAATTGTTTTGAAAAAAACCCCAATATTTATGACAAACATAAGAAATAGGGTCAAATCTGTAACAAACTACAGAAATGTGTCAAACATTTTTTAAGTTATTCTCATCAAGTAGTTGAAGAACTTTAAGCAGGTGTTACATACAGATTATGCTCAAGGAATCTAAATAGGGATTGTAGCACACGGTAAAGATTTAGTAAATACTTTTCTAGTCCAAAATCAATGCCATCGATTGTCATTAAAGTGGCAAGCTAAAAACAATGAAGTGGTTTCTAATTTTCAGGCTCCTGCTGGAGTCTGCTCTATCTTTTTCTTTTTCCAGTTAAGAGCATCATTAAATGGTAAAAGCAAACAGCATATTGAGAGGCCAAGTGTTTTATTAATTCATCATCAGAATTATCTCAGCACATTAATATTAATAGCCTCAAATTGGATTTCATTTAGGAGGTGAAATAAATATGCTGATAGTAAAAGCCTACATAGCCAATGAATCCTTTGAAATGGCACTTATAAAGAGCAATCCTCAAAACAGATTTGATAAGTCATGCTGACTTCCTTTAGCACCCTTTAGGGGCACCTTCCAGGTAAAATTTCATTCTGGTCTGGAACTCACTGAGATTTTAACTTTTAAAAAATTCTTGCTTTCTCTTTTGGAAGCTTGTTGCCTAAATGGCTGAGATAAATGTGGACATGTATCCCTCCCTTTATCTGACACCTTTTTTGTTCCCTTTGTAGACTATAGTAAACAGTCACCCCTAAAACCCCTATGTTTTGGTTTTCATAACAGTGTGTGACTACATATCTAAGAGTATTATTTTGTGTTTACATTTACTTTGTCTCACAGCTAGTGTATATTTTTTTGTCTTTTTCATTATTAAATTCTCTAGACCCACAGAGTCATAGATTTTGTGGCTGTTTGCAGGAATTACTGTTACCGTATAAGTGCCAAAGAACATGAAATGTCCCCCATTTGCAAGGATACCACATGGCCCAAGGAGGAGATGAAGGGAAGAGCAGACGTGAAGCTGTAGCTGCCCATGGGCTTGCTAAAAGCACCATAAATAATTCCTTATCTGGTGAGTCAATGGTGATAGCTAAGGACTTCCCTCTCCTCTCCCTCCTCCAGTAAACCAGGCTGTTTCTATACTTTCCTGTTACCAATGTTAATCTGTTGGTTAATGCCAATGCTCCTATGCTAAACTAGACAAAAAATGGCCACTCGGGAGGAAAATGCTCTCTCCTTTTTTGTTTTTTAAATAAGGTGCCACAGCTGCATTCTGGCATCTTACCTAGTACAGCCTTTTTGCAGGAAGGCCAGATTCAGCTAGATTTAGATGATACAGACAACTCCACACCCGCATTCACCACTCAGTTATTTCCTGCTGTTTGTGGCTTCAAGGGCTCACTTACATTTGTTGAGGACCGTTATCACATGGGGATGACCAGTCACAGCACCATTCAGTCACTCAAGGAGCCTGCCCTCAGAGCCCAAAGCAGCCAGAAGGCATCCAGACTTCAGAATGCTTCTTATTGCTAGCAGGGAGACACAGATTAGTCAGATACAGGCACAGTGTGTGCCTAGGGGTCTAGTTACTGGAGCCACTGGATACTGAAATACTAGTTTAATTTCTCTATTCTACACTGCTTCTCAAGAGAAGCCTTAAAATAAAATTGCAGCATGGAAAACGTAATGTTGTACAGAAAACTGAAGTCATGTTCTGAGCCAAAGTAAATAATCCATTCACTGCAGTGAGTCCTCCATTTCTAACTAGAATTTGGGGAGTGTAGAGTCACCCCTGCAGAAATGTGGGAGACCTTGAGTATGAGTTGGAACTTGCTAATGTATCCATCCACTGGTGTATATCTCTTGTCTGTATGGAGGATAGGGACAGGGAATATCTTACTTATCCACCATGTAGCTTATGGGAGAAGAGGTGGAGAACACAGTTAGGGCAGTAACCAGCTACTCCTTCCTGCAGCCATAGCGTGACAGCAGGATTGTGACACTAAGTGAAAGTGTTAGGGCTTGGGCTTGCCTTTGCTTTGGCAAGTGAAGCAACTAAAGCAAACTGGAGAATGTAGTTCAATTTATGTGTTTCTACCTTGGACTCTCAGTTCTCTGTGGTAGTTGGACTTCATAAAAATGTAAACACAAAGTAAATATACACTTCTGATGTTTTTATATTGTTCAAATGTATTTCATTTAAATAGTTCAGGGGAGGAAAGCAACAGTGATCAGAAGAGAGTAAGACTAGCCACATACTTTGACTTATGCCAGGCAAACGATGGTAAACCTGTCCTAAACAGGAGTATCGTGATCAGGAGAAATGCATTTGAATATTCTGCCTTCATCTTGCAAGCTCCTCTACCATAATGGCCATGCATGAGGACTGAGGTGTAACTGGACGGATTTTGGCACTGCTGAGCAGTGGAGAGGCAGCTCTGGCAACTACAAAGTGCCCATGACATGGTTTGGCTGTCTAGTCACCTTTTAGCTAAACTAACAGAACGAATAGCTTGAAGAAGGGTTTGCCCTCTGCTCATAACAGACTAAGATACTTTTATAGCCATGGATCAACCTCCTGTGGCTGAAGGTACTGGCTGCCCCTCCAAATAAATGAGAGAGGCATGAAGATCTGTTAGGGTTTGAGGCACAACTGCTAGTAAGAAACAGTCTACATTTTGAATCAGTCTGAAGTCTGAATCTCTCATTTCAAACTGCCTAGCTTTACATGTTGTATAAGCATTTTGTTGTGAGTTTAGTTCAACAGCCTGCTACAGTGTACATGAGAAAATGAAACAGTTGTTTCTATGCATGATAGAATCCATGTTAAACAAGAATGAAGAGGCTTCTGTGAGGGACTTTCCCCCCCTCCATGTGCTACCAGAAATGTACAAGGAGATTACTCTTGTGGTTGTGGCTGTGGATTGAGAATTACAACATGATTTCCTGGCACTGCCACAGATTTGTTGTCTGTTCAGTTAATTTGTCCATGTTTTGGATCCCAGCTGACCTCACAGAAGGATTCTTTCTTTAATGCGACCACAATGAAGATGCTTTCTTTAATGTTTGTGAGGGGCTTAGAGTCCCTGGTGAACACAGCCATGCGGGGCCCTTGAGACACTGAGATTATATAAATTTTCTGTAAGTTATCCTTGTCACCTCAGAATATCTGGGCTCTTTGCCAGCAGTGGACAAGACTTGCAGCCTACACACTTTCAGAAGCGATAATGAAATTGTGATTTGAAGCATTTATCTGCCAGTCTGTGTTGGCATAAGCCTCAAACATTGTTCTCAAGCTAGCGCTCCTGAAATTTATTATGAACTAAAAGAAGTTCCCAACAGCCTGCCACTATTACTGGAGAAAGAATGTACAACAGGGACTGCCATTTAGGCCACCATTTGGAACGACATTTAGGAGCTGCTGCCTGGAGTTGATGTCCAGAATAATGAGGATGACATTCAGAGGACCCACCCAGCAAGCAGAGGCAGAAGTGATCTAATTGTTACTGCTTTCTTTCAGACTTCCCCCCCTCTATCTTCTCCTGGCTTTCCCCCAAAATAAATTACTCTAATTGTAGCAAAAGTCTGGAATGGAGAAGAGTTATTCTGTTTAGTTTGTGAACTGGTATTTTCAAGTTTCCTTAATGACTAATATAATGGAGAGGTTATTATCAAAATATTCTGGGTTCAGAGTATATTAAAGCTCTCTTAGGACCCAGTTTAGTATCTGTTACAGTTCAGCCAAACCAAACACAGCCTGTTCAAGTTGCTTCTTACTTTTTTGGTGGCTGTTTCCCATAGCACAACAGGGAACCGTCCCAGTAAGACTTTACTGATAGTCTTCCTTGCTGCTGGTCAGAGCAACAGCAAGCAACATTCACATGTCACACTAGGAAAATCAAAGGTTTCTTTTTGTCTGTTCATCACTCCTCTCCTCAGGCAGACAGCAAGTGACCAGTTATTTATGAAGCCATATGTATTGCTGGCTACATCTTTTCCTCTCTTCTGTCACATGAGCTCTTCTGTTGTACAGCAATTTTCTTCTCCCTACCGTTCCTCATTTCTTCACTATGGTGAGGCAAAACCTACACAGTTATGAGGCAAGTCCATGATAATATTTATGCAAAAGCTGATACTGCTAGGAAGTTTCTTGGAACTGCCATGTTTCCTCTTTATGCAAACAGATTTACTTGTACTCTTCCTGTAAAATAATAAGTTTCTACCTCTCCTCATGCTTCATGAAAAGTTGTGCATCTTTTCCACATTTTTTTAAAATGAAAATTCAATGCCTATTACCACAGAATATTTTCTGAACAATGAAAACATTAACAGGATTACAGATTCAAAAATTCTAAGGAAAATAAAACTGATTGACAGGGGAAGTGATCCCCATTCAGATAGTTTAGAAGATCTTTGAACTATGTTTGCTTGTGTGAACACCTTTTTAAACTGAAGAGTAAAGATAGAAGTTTCCCTCTCAAATACCCCAAATTTAACATTTAAGTAGTGGCCTTCCACCTGAGATGGATGTTGAGAAACAAGAGTCCTTGCCTAGTTTAATGATGCTGGTGCAGACAGGGCTAAACTTCTCTGCAGACACTTTTTGCTTTGGGGGACAAGACCCTGAATCTCATATATGGGTCCACACTTGGACATATTCATTCTGGTTCCCACTGTGATGTTGAGAGTTTTAAATATTTTGGTCATGAAACAGGTATTTATGACATAGACATTGGTCAGGCTGGCTGGTCCAGCCTCACAGTCTGGCCTGCATTTCAGTTGAGGTTCCCAGATTTCCTTGCAGACTTGTATAGCCTGCAGAGAAACTTCTCCTGTTTCAGCCATATGCTCCTGTTGGCAGAATTTAGCTAAAAGGGTGTTTGCTTTTCTGCCATAATCAAATCTCTTTCAGGACATGCAGGTTCACATTAAAAGAAAATAGGAAAACCAAACTTGATGTGAATCATATTTGGAATGACTTGAAAACTGAAAAATTATCAATTGTTGTAAGGGAATTAAAAATCACATTTTCTGTCAAATAGCTGTAAAATAGCTCTAATTAAACAGATATAAAACCAAACAAACACACACAAAAAAAGTCGTACAAGGAGCTATGATAAAAATGGATAACTTGCCTTACTATCAAACTGCTCATTATGATTAAGCACTTCCAGTATCATTGATGAAAAAAAAGAAAAAAAATCTTTTTCTTCCTCTCAGTATTTTATCTTTGTTGGAACATTGTTAGCTGAGTTACAAATAGCTTCATTTATGTACAATGAATATCTGTGTTAGTGTTTCAAGCAGTCTATACTTGAAATTTCATTTACAACAGAGTTTGACAAGGAAGGATCAACGTTGATTGAGAGATAACAGTGAAAGAGAAGGAAAAAATGGTCAAATTCTAATACAAAAGGAAGTTGAGAATGGACTGTCTAAAGAGGCTTTATGAGTGCTTAACTATTTTCATTGATGAACTGGATGAAGGGCTGGAACAGCTTTGCTGAATTGTTCAAGATTGCTTGTGTCTTAGGATAAGTCCATAGGACTTTAGCAAGGCTAGGAGAAATGTTACCAATGAACAAGACAATATAGCCTGGTCTTTGAGCTGATCCTGTTCTTAAAGGGTTTTTAATTGAATGCACTACAATTATTCAAGAAAAATCTCTAGATCTTAGTAGCTCAGTGAACACATCTGCTCAGTACAGTGTCACAGCCAATTAAACCAAACAATATATTTAGTTCTTTTAAGCAAAGGATATAAAACACTTCAAACATGAGGCTTGCAAGAATACATATACGCATGTATGTGTATAAGCATATATCATTTTATCTATATATGTATCATACCTGTATGCAGCTCAAATTACAAGTATCAATATTACAGTTGTTTGCTTTTATTTTGATGACCACATGGAGTCTAGCAGATGTTTTCAAATATCATCCTCAGTCAATGCATGTTTCAGGCCTCCACCGCATCATTCAAAAAACCACACCAGAACTTCATCTCTAATGGGTAGAAATGTTCTTTTCATTTGCTGGGAAGATATATCCATGACTAATTTTTACATTCTTTTGATCTTGTACAAGCATATTTAGTTTTGACGGTGCTTGTCTTTCCACTGTGTTTATCAAGTGTATTTATACAAAATAATTTTATCCTGCCACAAGTTTTGTTTCACTAGTCTCTTCTTTTAAGATTTGTTCTCTAAATTGCAAAGAAGTTGTGATTTTGCACTTTGTCTTAATAAAGCAGTTAATAATATTCTCCAATTCTTGCTGCAGAATTCTTGATCTTTCTAAATATGGGGAATGGACTGCAACTGTGATAGCTGAAAGTTTCGTAAGAATACACTTTGTCCTTTCATTGAGGTGATTTGTGGTCATATTAGCCCTCATTGTTAGATGAAGGATAAAGTTTTAGGCATCATTGTTGGGATCTGCTGTCACAATTTTTACACACTTAAAAAATGTATGCTCAAATTGACAAGAATAACTGATGAGGAAGAAATAGAGGTATAGTGACTGGCAGCAAAACTAAAATAGTGCAAAACTCTTGTACTGAAATATTTATACTGATGCATTCACAAAACTCAAGGTCAAAGCAAGGTCAAAGAAAAAGCAAAAATATTTTGATCATTTTCACAATTCTATCATGAAAAGTACAGAAAAGGATCTCTTGCGTTGAGATGCAGATATAAACAATATGTGAGAAAGATTCCATATGTTGAAAGAAGAACAAGATTTGAATCTCAGCAGAAGATGCTTACTGAGAGACTTTTATAATCCATATGCCCATTGAAGGAGATGAGGAAACTGATGATTCAGGTGGAGTCATGGCATCCTGTAAACATTCTGCTCAACACAGGCACTATAACATAAACACTTTCTGCTAGAAACAAGGTAGAAAAAATGTGTCAAGATTTATCAACAGCAAGGTGATGTGATAGCATCATCTTGTTAACTTACTTAGGAACACAGTCTCTGCCACAAATAGATGAAAAACTTTTTCAAGCAGTAGCAACAGTCTGATGCACCTGTATTTCTTTAAGTGTTTTTATGGAAGACTCCTGTGTGATGGAACGGATAATGAAAGTTCGAAAATCCATTATCAGTAAGAGGCAAAATTGTCACATCGTTTCTCCTTTTTTTTTTTGGGGGGGGGGGGGGGGGGGGGAGGTGGAAGTGGAGAGGGGTGCAGGGCACATTTATTTGTTGTTTCCTAACTGGTTTAATCTTTTTTGTGTTTCTTTGCCACTATACTAAAAAATATAAACATTGTCTTTGTCTTCCTCTGGAAGTTTCACACTTACACACAAGGCTAGGATCTACCACACATGAACACTCAGTGGCAGTATTCTGTGGTCCTGAAGCCATGTAACAAAGTGGACAGACAGGGCTCATGGTAAGTGGTTCCACTAGAACTGTGCTGAAACTGTGCAATGTATCTTATCATTTGAGAAATTTTTTCTTATCTGCAAAGCAAGACTGATTCATTTTAAGCTGTTTTGGAATCCAGGGTTGAGTCAACATTGCATATGAGATTGTGGATTATGACAAGACATTCTCATTTGGAGTTTTACTGAACAAGCACTTCTCTCATAAGCAGCAAGGGAAGTTCTCCATCTTACAGGAATTGACCTACAACTGTGAAAAAAAGTCGGACCATTTGAGAATAAAGAAAGATTTCTTAACTTTGTACACTGAAGGGTACATTACATTTGGTCATGCTTCCCACTGCACTCAACCTAGGAGCAGCACCCTCAAAAGCTAGTGAACATTCAAGAATTGTCTGAAGTAAAAAAAGAAAGTAACTGATGGGTCCAGTGAAGCAGAATACTCAAAGAACATTAATCAGCTAGAATTTGCAATACCTCAATCATTGTACCAAATGTGATCAATGATAACAAAAGAAACATTTAGCCAAAAGGGAAATAAATATCTGTTGTCCTTGCAGGAGTCATTTATTGATTGAACTTGATTTGTCAAGTGTTTTTAGTACCTAGGACTTGAGTAAAGCTGTGAGTAGTACCAGGCCCAGTGACATAGGGGGATTATGCTACTATGTTGTATTTGTTCTTTAATTTTTAACAAAACTTGTCTTTTAGACACTTCATTTCACTTTCTTTCTTAACATTTTATGCTTAGGCATCTTTGTAGAAGAGTACATATGTACAATATACAGTTAGTTGTAGCAGCTAAAGCTATTCCATGTGGATCTTCAGCATATTAATTCTTATTGAAGTCTATGAGATAGATAGGCATTCAAGGTTAAATATAACATTTAAGTGTTGTCCTGAATACAGAAGATTTGACTGCTTTCTTGCATTAGAACCCATTGTGGTGTGTCTTGGACTTGTTATATGAAAAGTGTAGAAAGGTCTGATGATGGTTTGAATGCATTGATATGGTCATGCTCACAAAAGAAACATACACAATTTATCAACTATTTTGAAATTGCTCTCTAGAAAGCATGTGTTCTGTTAGGACAATAGGTATTAGGTAATAGATATTCTAGAGTAACAAGATGAAGTATCTGAAACATAAAAGTATGCTTCAGACTTTTTGTAATGAGTATAAAAGGGTATTAGAGACAAAAGAATGTGATGTATCAGTATACCCCTCAACAGCAGTAATTGGCAATCCTTTGAAATGGCAAATCTCTTAGATTACAAATTATCTGTTGTCTCTATCATCGAATTACAAGGAAACTGGGGATGGGGAGATAATCCCATTTGTCTTCAGTATTATTCTGAAAAAAGATTGTAGAGTGGAAGTACACAAAGAAAGATTTAACAAGGGAAAATTGTTTTCAGAGCCAGTTCAATACAATTTAAGATGTTCAAAATTGGGAATTAGACAGAATCTGGAACACTGAAAAGAAAGGGCAAAATAGTAGACATAGAAATAATGAAAAATTCCTGTATACAAAAGAAATAAGACCAGATGAGAATATGATTCTGGATGGATTTATCTCTAGAGAATTGAAAGTATATATTAAGTTAACCAGAATTATCCCTGAATTTAAATAAACCACAAATGAAAATTTTATTAAAATTCACTGCAATCATTAAGATAAAATTTCAAATGTCAAAACCCTGTAGAGGAATAAAAGCAAGAAGCAAATCTAAAGAAAATAGCCTTGTTTGTTTTCAAGCATAAGGAGAGTTCAAAGAAATCTGATTAACAGTTTCAGAAACTGTAACAATATATTGAAACTGACCAAAAATTTTTAGTAAGTAATTTATTCAAGGTTAAAATTTTGTCATATGAAAAGGTCTGGCAATGACCCCTTAAAATTCAAGCAAAAGGAAACTCCTAGTTTTGAAAGTCTGAGCATCCAAATTCCAATTGAAAACTTGTGTTGCCAAGAGGAGAGCAGGATATCAGTACCTAGAAAAATTGCTGATAACAGTCCAAATAAGCTGATTTGGCTTTGTTTCAGTGTATTTGGTTTTTGATATATTTGAAACAGGAGAAAATACAACAAAAATATTTTCTTCCATAATCCCTATTAGATGTAAGCATTATCCATTTCCTCATATTCACTTCTGCCTTAGGGATCTACCTATCCACATATCAACTGATTCATCAGGGACTTCTTACAAAGCATGTAGTTTTTTCCGAATAGTGAAGTACATAGCTTTTTCAACTAGATCCAGAATGATACAGGAGATAATAAATCCTATGTCTGCCCATTGTTTCTTATCAGATAAAGCATCATTTAACTTAGATTTTCTAATGGTGCTCTATAAATGACCAAGAATACAGTCATGTAGCAGAGTATATTGTCTAAACTGTTCTGCATCTTCTTTCTATGATCATCACACGATTAATGGTTTCTTTTAGTATCATCCTGATAAAGTCTTTTCCTGATACAAAAAGATGATCAGATTTAAAATGAGTAAATTTCAAAGATAATACATGTAATTTTGACAAGAATTAACTCTATTCTATTTTATTTATTTAATAAGTGGGAGGCATTTTATTTGTAATTGCATCTCCTTACCTTCTTGCTCATTGAGAGATTTTTGACAGTTTTCCTTTACTGTGGCAGCATTTTTGAGATGAAGCTTTTGACTTGTACATATGCTAATTTGAAAAAGATGAACAACTTCTATTATAGTGTTAGAGTGTCTAATGGAGAATTTCCACAATGTTCTCAGTGAATAGAATTGTCATTAAAATCTGAGCTAATAGGCACTGAACCTGTACTCAAGTGATGTTTGACCTTCAAGACTTTGTATAGTCATCCGTGTAGCTGCATGCAGCTGTAGCAGAGCTGCAGGAACCTTGGATTTGTTGCTTTGGTGAGAGTGAAAAACAGAGACTAGAAGGCTAGGCAGTGAGAAACAAAGTGCTTGAATAAGATATGAGAAAAATGCTTGCATATCTATAGCTGGAAGTGGAAATCTGTATTACATGGGAGGCTACAGAGTTGTGGTGTGTAAGAAGAGGCCCCAGGGGACTGCTTCTTCATCCAACCAAAATTAATTAAAATAAGATTTTGCATAAAGAGAAAATTTTGTGGTCACCCATTTTGTGAGTTCAGGATACTGTTTTCCAATCCAGCTATTTACATGTACCATGTCATTAGAAAGTAAGGAATACTGCATCAAACTGATGCTGTTCTGGGGTTTACAAAGCAGCCAATCATCTTGTTATACAGATGCATTTTCAAAATATGCTTAATACACACACCAGGACCCTTAAATATAGTTTGAGTCTAGGGTCTGGTTTTCCAAATAAACAAAAAATAGTTAATCATCAGAAGTTATCAACAGGGAATGACAAAAAGTTTGCCTTCATCCCAGGGTCTGTCATACCAGAGTCCTTTCTCTTTCTGGTTAGAGGATGTGAGGAAAAAAACCACAACTACTTCCCTTATAAACTTGCAAAAAAAAGGAGGACAGGAAAAAAAAAGTGGACATAACATACTAGACAGCTATATAATACCAGTGAAAATATCAAGCAGCTCTGCCACAGTGGAGGGGGATGGAAGCTGTTGATGTTCTGCTCTGCTACTAAAGGTTCTGAGATCAGAAGAACTGATTTCTGAGGTCTTGTATGTTGCCTGAGCTATTGGGAGTTAACTTCACAAACCACAGCATTATATCCTTTCCTAGAAGCTTCCTCATGAATGATAGTGAACTTCTTCATAGATGCCTTTTGACATAGGAATCTCACATCCTCTCTATGCTACTCATTTTAACCTGGAAAGGACCAGGGTGTTGACATTTCACCAGAATGCTGGCTGTCAGCATGTAAGAAAACTGTAGGAGGCTTTAGGATTGCATGTGTATGTACAGAAGGTATATATTCTAGATGACCTGGAAACACACATTATATAACACAGGATGGAGAAGGAATGAGAAGGCTGAGTGAAGTTAAGAAAAAAAGGTAAAATTTCACTAAGACACACTAGGGAGAGCTGGATATTTCTGTGAATAATTCACAAAATCACTGAATTGAAGAATCATGGAATAATTCACAAAGTCACTAAACTGAAGAACCATGGAATGTTTGAGGTTAGAAGGGAGTTCTGGAGATTTTTTAGTCCAACTCTAGATGAGTTTTGACTTTCCTAAACTCATCCCAGCATGTAGCATTGACATTTGTCCTGGGCTGCCTGTCCCTCCTTCCACATTCTCTATGCTTCTTTTTGAAACTGAGTTTAGTCAAGAGCTCCTTGTTCATTCATGCAGGTGTCCTGCCACCTTTGCCTGATATCCCCGTCAAGGGGATAAGCCATTCTTGAGCTTGGATGTGATCCCTGAAAAACAACAAGTTCTCCTGGACTTCTCCCCACAGCTGTCTTCTGTGGACTCTTCCAAGCAGGTCCCTAAATAGGTCAAAATCCACTTTATTGAAGTCCAGAGCTGTGATCTACTTTTTGCTTTGGTCCCTTCTCTCTGGATCCTGAACTCCATCATCTCCTGGTCAGTGAAGCCAAGGCTTTCCCTGACCTTCCCATCTCCCACAAGGACTTTCTCATTTGTAGAAATCATGTTCAGAAGAGGACCTACTCTTGTTTAATCTTTGATGACCTGTGTTAGGAAGTTGTCAATGCTCTCCACAAATTACCTGGATTGCTTGTGGCCTGCTGTATTGCCCTACCAGCAGATATCAGGGTACTTAAAAGATATGACAGAAGGGCTCATCTGCTTCTTCCTGTTGAGGCAGCCTATAGCAGACACAGATCTGAACACAGATCTCTAATTCCTCGTGTTTGTTCCCCATGTTGTTTCCATGTTCCCCATGTTCCCCATGTTTGTTCCCCATTAGAGTACTGGCACCTCAGATAGTCACCCAGTCATGCTGATTTCCCCCCCAAAAGTGTGAGAGCTTTCCCCATAATGCTGCTGTCTTGGCACTTTTATTTGTGTGCATATGCTTGAGGTGGACCCTCTTTGCATAATTTGACTACTGTCAAACACTGAGGTTTTACTCTAGTAATTTTTCTTCAAAGGATTCAGTCAGCCATCTGACAGACATTTGATAGATATTAATTAAATGTATGAAATAACATATTTGACAAGTGTTTCTAGTTGTCTCTCCTAGAAGAATCTGGTTCAGAAACTGTCTAAAATACAAAGCTGTTTTGCTGAATATTCATTTAAAGGTATTTTAAAATATGTGATGCATAGCAGTTTTGCTAGCAATCAGTATAGACTTCAGGATAAAGAGGACAAGAGGTTAAAGAAATGTTTCACCTTAGGTAGCAGACTTTTAGATCTAACTCAAAGTGAGTTAGTGTGCATTTCTGAATACCTGCCTTCTTCTAGCCTGGAACCTGAACACGGCTATTTCCCACATGAGGGTATCTGAGAAAGTAGCCATATATGGGATCAATAATTGGTGAGACTCAGAATTTTGAAAGATATAATCTGTTATATCAGCCCTTCATGGGTCTATTTGACATTTCGGAGTTACAGAAATATAAGTTCAAATCACCCAGAAATACAGAGATTCAAATACAGCTTTCCATTGTTCAATATGTAGTTCTTGCAGCTCATGATTCTATAATAAAAACTACTCAATTTTCAGACTGAACAAAACTCAGCAAATTGGCTCCTTAGGTTCAGTTCTCCTTCAGTTGTCTCACCCAAGACACTATAAAGAACTGCCTTGTAGGCTTTAACTGTGAATAGTATGCTCTGATCTACTCCTGCAACTTCACAATATTTGAACTTTCTGTTTCCCAGGGCACTGCAAAAACCTTTTGCTCCTGTTACTCTTGAAATAAAAAGCAGTGTTCTTTATGAATTTTTAACACGCACACTTTTCCTGCCAGTGCTCTCAGGCAAGTCACATCAGTATCTGGACACTTGGATTTGAAGCTCAAAGCCTGACTGCCTCTATTTGTAAACAAGTGTGAACAGCATGAGCACAGTAGTGTCACTTCCCAGTAAATTCAATGTTAAGAAATTACAAATGTATGTACTATAGAACAGTTTGACAAAGCCGTATTGAAATACATTATTCATAGTAATCTTTTTCAAAAACTGTCATTTTTGAAAGTTTTCCATTTTGTGCATCATAAAATTGTAATGTTGGTTTTGAAAATGGGAAAAACAACAACAACAAAACAAGCCAAACGTGTCTGGCCTTTTGCTTTCAAGGAATCTTTTCCAAAGAAACAAAGTCTGATGCTTTTTCTTCACCTTAAGTACTGCTCATTTTTTCTCTAATTATCACAAATGAATTACAGCTGATCTTTATCTACTGTGGCATTCCCAGCCTGCATTTTGTGTGTGTGTATGTGTGTGGTCAGGGGAAACAATATGTGTCAAGACTGGCTTATAAAATCAGTTCTAAGCCTTTAACCTTCAACAGAACACTGAATAATTGAGGGGTCTATGGACACTGACATTTATGGCAAAGCAGGAAAATAGATGTCTATTGATGGGGCTGTATCTCTGATCATAGTTCATAGCCCCCTCTCAGTGCTGGAGTTAACATTACCTGCTTGATGTCAGGCACTGCAATGATCGCTGCCAGATGGTCCTAGGCTGATGGTCCAGGGCTCCTGTGCCAATGATAGCTGTTTTGCTGATATGATCAACATAATTCAATCACTGTCAGTACTTATTTCTTCCCTGTTTCTCCATGCTAGTCACTTGCTACTTTTCCCTTCGGTACTCTTTACTTTTGAAAGATATTAGCACAAGGGAAAATAAAAGTGAGCATTCACCAACTTCAATCTTAATAAACTTCAGGTTTTGTTTCGACCCCCTTCATCCCCGTAGCAGTATTTATGAATGTAGTTTGATTTGTAAGAGCTGCCCCCCTGAATGCAGGGAAAGTTTATGTGCTTGAAAATATCATTGCGACCTAAAAGGAATAGTCACTTTGTTGAGTTTTACTAACTCGTTGAATTATGTTTCTTCTGTCAGAAGACTTTATCACTTTGTGAAAAACTAAGTGGCTGTTACAAATCTTATCTGAAACAGCTGTTACAGATTTTATAGACTTCTGTTTATGTATGTCAAATATTCATTCATGACTTTTTAATTTTCAAAATATTTTATTTCCTCTACTGGGAAAATGTTACACTTTATAAAACCAGCTTTACTGTTTTCCATTCTTTCTTTAAAATATTCCTTTTCTCTTCCTTCTAATTCACAAAAAACTGCTGTGAAGAATCTGTGGAAGATAGTGACTGAAGGAGAGGGCAACTGGAGAAGAATGCATTGCCAGTGTCCCTACCTCTGACTTGCACTGTAACCTCCATCACAAATGCACTTTTCCAAGGAACAGAGCCTAGCTCTACAGAAAAATCAGTTCAACTCTGAAGCAGGTGTACTGATGTGGAGAAAGAAATGTTGTCTTTCTCCCCCTATAACCTCCCAAAACTCTGATCACCCCCACAGTGGTATATGTCCATACCATGATATCTTGTTTTGGTATCACTATAGTGGAGACTTCCAATGCTACTGTCCATCATTTTATGACAGCTACTTCCATTTGATTTACACTGGAGACCGACAAATTTACTATTAACTTTAAAATAACATTTTAAAAAAAATGTTATGTATGAGACTAATGAGCTTTTCAATGTCAACTGTTGAGAACTCCCACAAATGATAACCGTTAATTAATACTCTCCATAGCCTAACGTTCTTTCTGTCCAAGAGACAAGCCACTCTGGGTGCCCTGAAACCATCTGCTCAGCTTTGCAATTCCTACTTGCTCAATTTAATAATGAAAAATAACATGAAAATGAAAGAATAAATACCTTACTTCCTCCAGTAGTTTTGAGCAAAAAAATTCTAGTCCATGAGCAAAGTAAGATCTGTGCCATAGCACATAGCTAACAAAAGCCTGTGCTAGAGGAATTGATGGGTCCTTTTTTTCTCTTTTTTTTTAATGCCAAACACACATTTATTGAGTTTTAAAAGCATAAATAGCACAACTGATAATTACATCAGAGATGTAGCAAACAAAATGGATAAGCAGCGAACCGGTTGTCATATTTCCTAGTGCTTTAAGACACACTGATGTATATGAGGATATATAGCATCCCTTTTACCAGTGATAATTTACAGTTTTCTGCTGCCACTCTCCAATGCTGTCAGTTGAGCTTCTGTCCCTGCTGGCCTGGCTGTTCTGCGAGGAACTGAAGTGGCAGGTAGCCCATCACTATAAGTTGCACATTAATTTTACACTTTCTTCCTGAGGTATATGTGTGTTGCTGATGTCTCCTTCAGCATAATACAGCTATATCCAAAACATTACAGTTTCTGAAGAGAAATACTTAGATGTAAATATAAATGTTTAGATATACTTTATAAATAAATACAAATCTACAGCTGCACCTGAAACTATAAAATAAAGGTCTTTATAAATATCTGCTTGTTTACATATGTGTGTAAATATGTGTACATATGTGTGTATAGGTGTGTGTAAAATCACACACCTATAGTATATAGCATGTACATAGGGAATATCTGTGTTGGTATGTATAAATACCTATATACGGACATATAAAGATATATTTCTGTGTGTATATATGAAAGTGCAAAGGCCAGATGTATAAAATCTGTGGATTAAACCCCAACAACTGTAGTAGAATAGGCAACTATATCTTCCTTAAGAAATTCCACCATTACAGAAGGCAAAATCTTCAGAAAGGGATTCCCAAGTGTAGAGTGGGGAGCTGACAAGTTACATCGCAGGGAACACTGAAGACATGGGTTGGTTTGACCTTTATGGTTAAATCCCATGGGAAATGACAGAGTTTGGATTATTTCAGGGAGAGGACATGAAGGAGCCTAGATATCCTGAATCGTCAATGAGTGCTGGTTGACAAAGGAGTATCAGGCACACTCAAGATGTGGAAAGGTGTTGGCTACCCCATTTTGTGTATCTGATATGCTCACTGTACTAGATATACACCTTCTTTTTCATGCATATAAAGGGTGGGAACTGAAAGAAAATAAACGGGTTTTTTACTTGTTTTATTTTGCTGGTATGTGAGTTTTGTGTGCACTGTCTTTTACATCTGTTCCCTGAAGAGTTCAACATGGGGAAGTGCCAGGTCCTGCACCTGGGGAGGAACAGCCCCAGGCACCAGCACTCACTGGGGTCCAACTGGCTGGAAAGTAGCTTTGCATAAAAGGCCTGGGGGTCCTCATGGGCACTAAGTTAAACATGAGCTGACAATGTGACCTTGTAGGAAAAAAGGCAAATAGTGTGTGCATTAGCAGGAGTGTTGCCAGCAGGTCAAGGGAGGTGATCCTTCCTTTATACTCAACACTGGTGAGTCAACACCTGAAGTGCTGGGTCCAGTTCTGGGCTACAAGAGAGACATGGACATACTGCAGAGAGTCCAGCAAAGGACCACTAAGATGATGAACTCACTGGAGCTTCTCATATATAAGGAGATGCTGAGAAATCTGGGACTGTTCAACCTAGAGAAGATAAGGCTTAGTGGGAATCTCGTTAATGTATATAAATATCTGAAGCAAGGGTGCAAAGAAGATGGAGCCAGGCTCTTTTCAGTATTGTCCAGTGACAGGACAAGAGGCAACGGACACAAACTGAAACACAGAAGGCTTCATCTGAACACCAGGAAATACTGGCACAGGTTGCCCAGAGAGGTTGTGGAGTCTCTCACCTTGGAGATATTCAAAAGCCATCAAAACTTGCTCTAGATGGCCCTGCTTGAGCAGGGACATTGGCCCAGATGACCTCCAGAGCTCCCTTCCAATCTCAGCCACGCTGTGATTCTGTGACAGATTTGAATTCAATTTACAGATGATACTAAGCTGAAAAAAGCCCGCAAATAAAACCTGGCTACAGTTAATGCTGAAGGACATGTGTGTGTCCGGCGACTGTATAAAACTACAAACTGTAACTGATATTTTTGAATATGAAAAACACATAACACATGTCCAAAGAACATAATTCAAAATGAAAATTTTGGGCTTTACTGGTTTTTACCTAATTTATTCTAAACTATTATTTTTCCCACTTTTATTATTATTTTTTAAATAAGCATGTTATAAGATCAGTGTTGGATTTTTTACTAAATTTTTGTTATCATATCCCTACCATTTCCAACTTTTTTTTTCCTTCCTTAATTTTGTGTCTGATATTTTCTGAAATAAACATGAAGATGACGAAACGGGCAAATTTTTTAAGGATCTTAAAAAACCTGTCTTTTACCTGTTTTCCAGAGGATTTCCTCAGATCAAATTTTTCATTTATTTTACACATTCAGTTATGAAAAAGTATAAGAAAGGATGATCATACTTTTTCTTTGCAGAAGGAATCGAATTTATTTTGTTGACAGAGCCTGTGCCCTAGAGGTAGTCATTATTGTGTTCTTTAGTAGTAATTATGATTGGAATGAGTCCTTAAATGTGATGAGGGATCTTCACAACCTCTTGACTTTGCAGAATGGAGATGGACTCATTGGCTGGAGAAGCTAAATATTTTTCCCAGGACTTTCATATCTTCTGTTAGCTGTCACTTGACTTTCAGCAACAGGTCAAGTCCCGGGTCTCAGTTTTTGACATCTTCAGAGTGTTGTGGCCAGGTGCATCAGAGACGAATATTAATTCATGAACAACCGTTCAGAACAGTGTAACTTACAATACCCAGGGTGAAGCTACTGAGAGGCTGAGATAAACCTAAAACTCAATGGGCCTAATGACTAAATTACATTCTCTCTAAAACTGGTCCCTTCAGGTCAGATTGCCAGATTAGCAGTAAATTGCTAGGGCTGGGTAGCAGTGTCACAATGGCTGCAATCTGTGCTTTATCTTTTCTAGGCATAAATGGACAGAGCACAGTGAAGCACAGTGTATGTGAGGTCTTGTTTGTGAAAGGCTGGATTAAGGATGATAAAATAAATGTAAAATCCCAGTTCATAATGGTTTGCCATCCTATTGGTGTAACATACTGTTAATATAGAGAAGAACTCAGTAATAAGAGAAACTAGTTACTCCACATCTCAGAACTGTATCCCATGGGGATTAATTAAGGAATGCTATTTCAAGACCTCTGAATGGGTAGCACACAGTTCCCATGTGTATTGTCCATTTTCTTGTGTTACAAGGAGAGATGGCAAGTAGCTGATGCAGAAGTGTTTGCTGTTATGTATTAATTTAGACTTCACTAAGTCCTACTGCTTTCATATACTGGGCCAGAAGACTGCTAGAATCTTTCCATACTTAGTTAAGCAGAAACCACAGTGTCTGAAATAAAGGTAATGTGTATGGTCAAACCTGAGTATATAGTCAGTCTCATTTTTCATCCTATAGTTAGATTTGAATAGTATATAATTTAATTTTTACTGCAGAAAAAGTTGCAACTCCAATTTACAGCCTACACAGATACAAGTATACTTTCACTTTCTTGATCTTAAAATTGTGGCTGAAACTTGTGCTAATGAAAGATCAATTTGATTTCATACTATACAGTGCCAATGAAAGATGCTGTTCTGCAGCTTACAGAATGTTTCCTGACATTGGTAGAATTTCAAAGTTCTCAGAACTTCAAAGCAAAAAACCTGTATAAATTTTAACCTCTCATTCTTTGCAAATTATCTTTATATTCTAATTTGTGTAAAGTTTTACTGAGTAATCAGTTTTCATTTTAGAAATTATCATGTAGAGGTATGTATGTCCACAAATGATTTTAAGTGTCAGCAGTACAACTCAGAAGATTACATAAACAGTGACCACGAGTTTGAAGTAGATTAAGACAATTTCCAAATCCTGGATACATTGAACACAAGGGTTGCAAGCAGTGTAGCTTGTACTTTGATTGCTGCAATCTATGACACTCACAGCCTGACTTCATTCTAGCACAGAAAATACCAAACATTGAGGAGTCACTGCATCAATAGAGAAATGGCACAGCATTGTAATCTGGATAAATAGTAGGACTCTGGATTTTAATAGCCTAACTTCCTCCCTTACTGAGGAAAAGAAAAGTTAAACCATCATAGTAAGACTTTTTGAGGTGGGGGTTAGATGCACTGTGGATAACTGTGAGCAAACCATAAGTTACCATCCTGTGACTTGGAAAAGCAGAGGCAGTGTGAAAGTTTTGCACATGCTGGGAGGAGAGACAGACAGAAAAATTAGTCTGAAAAGACAGATTTTCATTTTGCAAAATGTGTTACCACTTGCAGAATTGGATCATATAACTCGCCCCATCCACTTTCTGTGTTCTGTGCACCTTTTAATCATTATTGTGTATAATCTGATAACTAGTAATTGCAGTTACAAATGGGATACTTAATTACTTAGGTACCCAGTAATAGGAGAGGATTGAAGAAAAATGAGCAATACCTTGTTCAAAATGAATGAGTACATTCTTTTTTATTTTTTTTTTTTTTTCCCTGAAGAGGATGATACCTTTGGTAGTGGAGATTCTATGCATAATTCAAAGCAAAAATTAGTTGCACATCACCTTTTCTGCCCAGGATATGATCTTTGTAGGCCATGGATTGTGATTCATAACACTTCAAGGCTTCTGTAGTGGAACTAAACCATGCTCAGATTTTTGCCCCCTAGTCCTGCTCTCCAAATGGTGAGTATTTTTATTTAAAGAAGACTTACAGAAAAATTCGTTTCTAAGTAGCTAAGGTTCATTGTCATAGTGACATTTTAAGCTGTTATTCATAATTTGCTTTGTTTCATTGCAAATTACAACGCAGTAATTTATTCTGAATGAAATAACTGAGAATGTAAATACATTTATCAATTAAAAACATAATTTCATTCATGTCTGCTGCTAATAAGATCTGCGTCAAGATCCCAGTTTCATTGGACGAGGAGATTTATAGGATTTACATGAGTTAGTGCCAAACATCAGCTGTTGAATGAAAACTCCTAAACTCCATATACTTGACCAGCACTGAGTTTGTGCTTCAACAATTGCTGCACTCATTGGTGACAGCAGAAATTATTCTTTTGTCTTCTAGCTCTGAACTACTGATTTGCCATATCTTTCAATATACAAAACTGTGGAAATTGGAAGGGTTCACTTGGAAAATATTTCATTTATTCCTCTCAGCAAAGTGATTCATGTTTTGAACCCAAGGTTTGCAGTTTCATGAGTCAAATATATTTAAGAGGGCAAACCAGAACATCATACAGGTAAGCAGAAGCTCTAACTCATCTCCTTGTCTTCCAGGCAAGTAAAGGGTGAAAAAGGGTGCAGATTTAAAAATCAACACCTCTATAGGCACTGCCATGAACTGCTGGGAAAGAAAGTTATTGTCTTTAGTGCCTGCACAGGATTGTGCAAAATTATTCAAAATGACACAAAAGATTGATCCCTCATACCTCAGTAACACTTATTCTTCATAAGCATTCGTGGTTTGTGTGTTTTGCAGAGAGAAATTCTGTCAGAGACTTACTCAGGACAGAGTAACTTTTACTTCTTTTTTTTCAAAATGGTTTGACTGGATGCAATATTTAGAAATCTAGGAATAAACTAGAAGAAATGTATGACCAAACAGTTTTCCCATACAAATAAAATATACAGAGAAGCCTCTAAACAGGAGAGACCGGACCAAGATTCTCTGTGGTTTGAATATTAAATCTTTAGATTAGACTCTTCTCAGGTGTGTCATTTAAAATATGTTTTTCTCTTTTGCTTTCATATGCATTTTATCACCATTTAAAGCATTAGTATGAAATGAATGTAAGTAAACAACTGTTGGGATTTTTGATTGATTTTGGAGTCAATAATTAGATAAATTGATTGGTAGAATATTACATTTTGCTAAATCCAATTATAAACTAAAGGGGGGATGGTGCAAGTAGAAGGGTGAATTGTTATATTCAATAAAGCATGTGACGTTCAAACCAGATTTTTTAAAGTATAATTCTATTATCTGATCAAATTGCTGTGAACAAAAATCCAATAGTTACTTGACTCACTGCAGTTCTTAAATTATTCTTTCCCATACTTTTTTTTTTTTTTTTCCCTTGAAAAGCTGACTTTACATATGTTTCATGGAACCAGAAAAAAAGAAAAAAATTATGTATTTATAAAAATGCTATCTTTTTAACCTTATAGAGTACATAAATGTTGTCTTCTGCAGAATAAAGCATTTGGTCAATTCTAAGAGAAATGTAAGACATCAGCTAGGAATCTCACGGGACAAATGTTCTTATTGCATGTACCCCCATGTATGGTTTAGTAATGACTGACTTGGATGTTTTGTGTTAGGGATTTTCAAACTGGTAAAATTAGTCTGATGTCTGAACATCACCTACTGAAATTAGTATGAAAATCTGCATATCAAAGAAGTAGAAAATACAATAAAATACAACAATATTTCTCGGTACTGACCTCATTTCATTGGTTTAGACTTGTAAGTGGTTCGAACTTTTGAAATAATTATATTGAAAAGACACTAGAAACTAACATGTCTGCAAAAAAATTCATATCACAACATTTGAGTTAGAGAAACTATCCTCATATATAAGTTGGTTAACAATGCATAGAAATTGATAAATTCCTGGCAGGATAAATCCATGACCATGGTTATTTCATTCAAGACATGATTTCTGACTCTAGCCTTCTAGAGAATCAACGTTGGATTGATGCTTTTTGGATGTTGTGGGTTTTTTTGGACCACCAAGTTGGGGAATGAATAAATAGGTCTTTTTACAAATTGGAGGAAAGATAAAACATCAAAGCTGAGAAAAGGAACAAGATAACAGTTTTTGCTTGTGAACTGGTGGAGACAGAAGTCAAAAATTGCACTCACATCAGAAACCAAATGAAACAGAAAAAACTGTATCTTCTAGTTTGTTGTTGCACTACTCAGATTATATATGACTGGGAAACCACAGGACTTGAACATAACTCCATTTTTAAGGTTGTGTTTTAACTTTTCTACATCGAATCAAGAAGAGGTAGTTGTCTATTTGAGAAAACTCACATTCACTGCTGCTGGATATGATGCTTTCCTTGTTCCTGATCTTTGCTGTTCAACCAGACCCCAGCACACTGAAAGAGAAAAACCTCTTCAACACATCTAAGAGGTGTTTCAGACATTACAGGTTTTTTAAACCATGGCACTGGGAAGAACAATGCCAGAGGTAATATACTTATCAAATGTTTCTAATATGTAAGTTTAGCTTATGTATTTATGTCAAGATATGAGTAGTTCTAGATCATTCCATGCAAATAATAGTTATAAAGAAATCTATATAAAAAAAGTCCCAGCAGTATCTGAAAGATATGAATACATTTAGGTCAAGTGGTGTTGTTTGTATATTGTTTTTCAAAATTGCATTCATTTAGTAATGTTACTTGTATTTAATCATCTTTGAGTGGTAAGACTGAAGACTGCATTGTGAAATACTTCTGAAAAGAGTATCAATATTCATAATGTTAAATGCCATTACTACTTACATGAGCAGCATTGCTTTATTATGTCTCAGCAACCACTGAAACAAAATTAGAGCTTGTACTGTTGTTACCTCTAAAGCAGGTATGCTCTCTTCGTTGCCCTGCATCTTTCAGTTCTCTAACATTTTAATCCATCTGAATGTGTTTTTTAAATAATGATGAAAAGCAATACCTGCAATTTAAGTGTTTGCTCTAACATGGACCTTAAATGGATTTTCAGGTATTAGATTCTATAGGATGTTTAATAATTTTCTCTGGCTAATGTATATATTTTCCTGTATTTTTAAACAGTCTATCTTAGTAGGCTTCATAAATGGAATATTTCTTTCCCTCCTTAGGTTAAGTTAGCTGACTGCTTTCTGCTTAGTTTTGAACGCAATAGTACTAACTCATAAAATTAATTCCCATTTTGTGGGATTGTCAGAAATGAGGATTGCTCTGACCCCTGTTTGAACTCATCAGCTGAAATGAAGTTGTTCAGTGAGCTGGAGAAGACAAAGCTGAGTTCCAAGAAATTAATCAACTCCATCAGCCTCCGCGATAGGCCTGAAAATGGCACACATCAGACTGACCCTGAGCAGCTCTGGATTCTCTCTGTAAATGAAAGTCATCATTCCTGGCAAGGAAGATACTAAATTATAGGCTTTTAAATTTAATTTTCAGTTTACTTGTGTTTTCGATTAGTGTGCCATGTTTCATAAAGATGGTAGTACCTTTAAGTAGTAAATGCCCTACATCTACCAGCTCAATCCCTGTTGTAATAAAAAGGTAAATTTGAAGTAAAAACTGTTAGCAAATGAAACATGTGGTTGTTTTTTTTTTTTCTTTTTTTTCCTTTCTCAGTGACACCTTAAGCAACAATACCAAATTATTTTCTTCATACCAAAATCAATAACAGGCTTGGAAATAAAAAGTAGCCCCGCAGCCTGAGGCCACAGATTTTCATGACAGGCTACTAAAACTATCTTTCAGTAGCCTGAAGGTCTGCCAGCTAATCATTCACTTTCCTTTCACTATTTAGTTGTCGGATATCTCTCCGGGCTAGTAAAACTTAAAGGCTATGTGACAAATTGTCTGCTAAAGAAACATTGTCCATTTTTATCTTTGTGGAACTTCAATCTTTAGCATGTAGGCTGAAAAGTTCACACTGCTTTGGAAGGAAGGCAAAAATTAAAACTCTATCAAATCTTAAATCTTTAAATGCTTTCTTATTTTATCAAATGCAAAGCATTGAAGCCATTGATGTGTACCTTTCCAAATCAGTAGTGAAAATCCCATTTTTTCAGGGGGGCAAGATGAATTCATAAGGAAAAACAAGTTTAGGATTCTTCAGTGAAGCTCCTAAAAATGAGGGAGCATGACAATCAGCGTTGAATGCCTTGCGTTTACTCCCCTTGTACATATGCATGACAATATAACCTATAATTAGGTAGCTATAGCAATTCCCAGCAACCATCACAAGTGACATCTATCCTATCCCAGTGCTGTGTGGAAATTGGAAGGTGATGAATGCTGTCAACTCTTCTCAAAGTTCTCTTTTGTATATGTTTTTGTTTAAATAAATGTGGTCAAAATATATATATTTAGTCCAGAAATTAAAATGTAATTTCTACCTTTTTAAAGAGTCAAACAACTCTAATGGTTCCCAAATAACAAATTTAACAATGGCCTAATAACGTCAGCAGTAATTTCCCATGAACACACTTGGGAGATATTTAATAGACTAGGTTGACTAGCATCTTAGTATTCCAGGCTAATCATGAGTTTCTAGACCTGTACTTGTATAGTCTTTCAAGTGCATGGCTTGAGGCAAAGTATCTACCTTCGCTTCTTAACTATTCTTCAACATTCCTGATGTTTCTCTTTTCCCTCTTTACCTCTATTCCCTCCAAACCATGTCTTGGAAGGGTTTTTGCAGATAAACAAACTAAAGCTTTCAGATATATAAGTATCATAATCTATGCTAAACCTTTACATCATCTTAAACAGATTACATCAATATAAGTCTTTAGATCATCTAAAGTACCTCAGGCCTATTAATTTGTACTCTAATAGGCACTTAATTACACAGGTGCACAGATAAGGGGTGACTAAGGTGGGGGCAAGTAAGTTAACCCTAGTTTGAAGCCCCTGAAGTGCTTGGCCATAGTGGTTATGTGCTAAATTTTAGTGATTAACCCTTCATGGCCCCCAAATACCCTGTTATAGTGGATAGTGTACAACAGTTTAGCTTAGTTAAAAACCAACAAGTCTTTTCAACATTAATCATTGCTTATTAGTTTTTATATGCAAGAAGAAAATTTTGAGTGTTTCAATTCTCTATCACTGTGTACTGGGTCTGGCTGAGCCGGAACTGGTTTTCCCCTGTAGCAGCCCTCATGGTGCTGTGTTTTATGTTGGGAGCTGGCAGGGTGTTGATAGCACACTGCTGTTGTGGCTACTGCTGAGTAGTGATTACACAACACCAAGGCTCTTTCCAACATTTTCCCCCCACAGTGGGATGAGGTGGGCAAGATCTTGGGAGGGGACACAACCAGGACAGCTGACCCGAACTGACCAAAGGGATATTCCATACCATATGACGTCTGCTCGAGTATAAAGCTGGGAAAAAGGAGGAAGGGGGTGGGGTCACCCTTGGTCCTCCGAGGCAACCACTACGCGTATTGGAGCCCTGCTTCCTGAGAAGGCCCGACATCGCCTGTTAATGGGAAGTAGAGAATAAATCTGTTTTCTTTTTTTTACTTCCGCACGCGGACCTTTGCTTTGCTTTGCTTATATTAAAACTGCTTTTGTTTTACCCACAAGGGTTGGGTTTTTTTCCTATCTTATTTTCTTTCCCCTCTTTGCCCTGTTGAGAAAAAAAGGGAAGGGGGGGAAGTGATAGAGCGACTTGGTGGGTACCTGGCATTTAGCCAAGGTCAAACCACCACAGTCTTTTTTGGCACCCAACGTGGGGCAAGACAATGGCAGTTTTATATTAATTGTGCTATAGCTGTAATGGAGAAATAGCTGGAGGAGTCAATTCTTTCTTTCTAAAGTTTTTCAAAATAGTGAACAGGAAAGTGCACTTACATGTATCCGATGTGTGTATTGTACACACAAACACACACAGAGGAAAAAGGTGACTTGTACAATTTCTCCACTGCTCTTTTAACTCAAGCACAGCCAGAAGCAGCAAACTCCCAGTCTCAGTTCCTTTCTATTTCCACACTACTATTCTTCTTAAAAAATTATCTTGCTGCTGGTGAAAATTATCAGACTAAAGGTGTGATGATTGGCTTGTTATAAAACCGGGAAAGAAGACTGTAGGTGGTCTGCACGTCTAAGGGTATCTAATATGACCAACACTTATAATGTCCCTTTAAAGGGCCTTTTTGCAGGCTTGAACTCTTATGAGCTGAACAGAAAATAAGCACAGACGTGCATGTCGTGTTAAGATTTAAACAGTATGGTAGCAATAGACATGAAGTTCTTGGAAAAGCTAAAGGAACCTCTAAGTTTTCTTGTCAAGGCAGGAACCAGGCAGCCTCCTGATTTTATTCACTAGTTGTGCTAGTTGAAAGGCTGATTGACACTTGGGTGTGAACATCCACACTCACTGAGCAGTCACTGGGGTGCACAGACTGCTCCTGGGGCAGCCAGTCCCTGGAGCAACCTCAGTTTGGACTACAGCAAAGGCCCAACAATTTGTCTGTGTGTGTGTGTGTGTCTGTGTGTGTGCATTCATGTGCCTCAAGAACATGTGTGTGCATGTGTGCAGAACTATCACTTTCACGAGCAACTCAGTCTGAAGTTCCCTATAAAACCCATCTAATCTTTTAACAGTGACAGAGTCCTTTCTAAAGAAGAGTCACAAACCATCTTTCTGCCTAACCAGTATCTCAGTGTTAGTCAGAATCCACCGAAATAGCCCAGTAGCAAGGTATGCAGGTAATCATATTTTTCAGTGCTCTAACATGCAGAGCAAATGCACTGTTCTCTCTCATGAGCATCCCAGCCTTGCTCTCCCTATCCCAGCCCTGATCATATGCCCAAAGATGAGCGCTGTGGGTAGCCAAAGGAATCTGGCCTCACATGCTGCATCTTAGGTGGAGCATAAAGGACAATGTTTGTATAACTATTTCACCTTCACTGATTCTCTGTGGTGTTACAGATTCCAGGGTATTTCCCATGCTTTTTTATGGCAAAGTAGTCTGAGTGTTCTGTGATTCTTCCCCAGGGACAGAGGTAATGGTTCTTCTGCAACACTGAGGACACTCAGGAGGTGTTGCTGACTCAGTGCTCAACTGAGTTGAGCACTGAGTCAGCAGTACTACTTTTGCACAGCATACTTATAAAGCAAAGTAGACAAGCTAAAAATCCCAAAGTAAATTTAAATAAAGGTGGCTAGTGTGAGTTGAATGAACTGGTAATATGTAAGTAAAAGCATTTTGAGTGTTTGGGGGAAACTAACCCTGTAACAGCACTTGAATAAACCCTTAATAAACTTCTTGCTTCAGCATTTTTGAAACATAATTAATGAGACATGCTGGAGAAAATGATTGTGGCTTGATCTTACCATGTTTCTGATATTAAAGTTTACATGGCAAAAAATATAGCTCGGATATATAAAAATTATTGTCAGCTGTCTATCCTGTCCCTCTGCTAGAGTTTACTACTGGAGAAAGAATGAATTAATGGTATAAACCATTGAACTTTATAAAATTTTATAAAGAGCAGAGTATTTATGCAAGCAGCTGGAGACTTCAATTAATGTTAACACCCGCTAATACTTGCATGTTAACTCTTACAAACCTACTCAGAGATAAATTAAAAATGGAGATACAACTAGTCAGGTAGGTTTTTTACATGAACTGTGGATTAACCACAATTGTCTCTGTATCGCATATTTCCATCCACAATGGGGCCACAATACAAGTGCTCTGAAAAGTATCTTTATTTCTTTCCCCAGAATATACTCTGCAACGCTTTGGAAATTAAGGTATATTAGATACACATGCATGCAGCTGTTCAGCTCCAGTCACTCCTTTGTTTTGATAAATTATATTTGTACGTTGTGCCCATCTCTCCCTATGAAGGCATCATTTGTTTTCTTCCCCCTGCTCATGATGGGCCTCAGTACAGGCATCCACAATGACACATGCTGAAGGAAACAAGGTGAGAACACTAGTGCAGGCCTCTTCTGCTGTATGTCAGTTATGTCATTATTGGCACTTGATCTAGTGGTATGCATTTGTTTAATGAAGCATGGTTGCTTTAACCTTCTAGACTGTCCCTCCCTGAGAAGCATCAGCTCTCTCCTAGAAATTGAGTCATGACACAGTAACGTATTATTTTTCTAGTAACTGTTCTCCCACAGCAAAGAGTAATTTGATAATCTTCTGTAACTAACTGTACATGTTAGTCTTCACATGAAGTGTTAACCCATTACTAGAATATACTAAACATTAGGTTATTGCAAAATGCTGAAGAAATTCAGTCCTGGACTTCTAAATTTGTTTTTCTTGCATATATCCCTTACATGACTGAATTCACTGCAGAAATGAGGTCTCAAAGTCTAATAAGTATAGTAGTAATTTGCTTAACAAAGTCTGAACCTAAAATAATAGTAGGAACAAGCTTCCTGGCTTAATGTTACCTTGCAAATATTAGCCTGAACAAATACATAATTTACATTAGCTAGTCCGAAAAGTTTCATGTATAATTAGAAGTTGGGATTTCAGTAGCTTGGCATTAAGTAAGTATAGAGGAACAGCCCTATATAGTTAACAGATACCATAAAGGTTGCTTTATTTCTATATCAGAGGTGTACTGCAAACATCAACATCAAAAAGGGTTTTAATTTACCTGTAACAACGAGGTGTTTGAGGCAAAGGATTATTAATTTTCCTTCTTTTCCTTCTCTTTCTTGAAATTTTACTAATCAGAAGGTGACTACTACTTTTACAGTTAAATTTTATTCCTAGTGCTTGATTCCAAAACAGATGTTTGTCCCCCTGAAAAAGGAATTCAGCTAAGCTTTATTTAATACTTCATTTGTATACTCTGGCAAGTCACAGATCTTCTAGCTTGGCTATTAACATAAATCAAAAGATCTTGTGAAAACAATAGACTATCTAGGAATTGCTAGTGCTACAGGGAATATGGGCCTGGAAGTAATGCAAATGTTCAGATATTTGCCTACCTTCCCTTGTAATCCAGATATCATGGACAGAGTGACTGCAAAATGTAGAAATGTAAATAAATGGTTGACTATTTCTCTGCGTGCCTTTTTGAGTTGGATGCATTTTCTAATCAGGTTTTTAATCAAAGGCTTTGTGATATATGAATACTACTGTTTGTGGTTGTGATGAAAGCTCGGTGTTACAAAAACTTCAAAGGCAACAATTCAGTGTGAATTTCTCTGATTTGAACATTGGTGCTAACCTTTGTCTAAAACACCAGACTGGAACACTTATACTGTTAAACACTTGTGCTACACTGACCTTTCTCAGGATTGTTTGCAGTGGATATTTCAACACACCATACCTGCAACTGTATTGACTAGAGTATTTGGCCTGTCAGGATTAAGTTAATGTTGTTATCTTTGGCTGTAATGGGTTTTGAGCCTGCTGATGCCTGCCTACAAATGCAACTGTAAATTACTTTACAGTAAGACATGATGATTTGCTAAGTCTCTTGATAGGTTCTTTAGTCAGATTTAGTGTAAAATATAAGGTGAAAAAGTTTTTGTGCACTGACATTCTGTGTTGCAGTTGATGTTTTCAGAATCTTACCTCTAATATACATAATTTCACTAATTACCTGGAAATTTTAGTACTCTTCAGAGCATGAATGAAGTAGGAAAAGAGTAAAGAAGAAATAAATGGTTATGCAATTTCAGTGTTTTTGTCTTATTTTTAAAATTGCTAGGAACTTCTAGGTTTCATGTAAAAATATTTCTGTCCTTGTAACTGAGCCCACTTGCACAGATAATTGACACATTCTCTTCAAGCACTTACAGCAAGACCTAACAGTGATCTCAAGCTTCTTCATGTTTCCTCTTCCAAATCGTATGGGTGAGACAAGAAATGTTAAAGAGAAACTTAGGCCTCGGCTGTCCTGTGACTGATGTACCATCTGTGTCTCCTGCCCAACCATGAATGCAAAACTTGTACAAATTCCTATAATTGCATCTCTCTTAGTGTAATACTCTTTTTCTGCTTTTGACAAATGCAGTCCTACCTTGTTTATGTTTTTTCAGGACAATTTTGTAAAAATTGCTTTGTTAGGCAGATATTAACTTACAGTTCTGGTGTCTTTCAGCAGTTACCCTTTGCCTATCACACCAAGCATCAAGGTCCTAGTTTCCAATCTGAGTGGCTATTGGAACCTACCTACATCTTACTTCTCATCGTTCTGAAGTTAATGGGAGATGAGCCAAAATGGGTACTGCAATACAGTGACCAGTGGCATCCTAGAGATCTGGGGGCACACATTTGTCCTCAGCAGGGTCACACATTGGGAAACAGTAGGAGAGGAAAAAGGAGCAATACTCTGTATCATCCCTCCAAAAAAATCACTCCTTCACATTGATTATGTTAAACACAAAAATATATTTAAACTGAAAGGCAAATTTGACCTGGTTGAGAAACAAATGATGCATTTAAAAGAAATGTCTAAGAATGAAAAGTTAAAACTTAGAAATTTCATGAAATAAAAGTTCAAATTAATTTGGTTCAGACTACAGAAAATTTCATTTCTGCTTTTGTTTACACATAGAACTTCAGTATGTTGACTCATATGTACAATTACATATTAAACATAACTACATTGTAGTTTATATTAAGTTATTAATGCTGTCAAGTTTCCTGAATGAAGACATTATTGCAAAGAAATTTTGTTTGGGGAAAACATCGTTGCTATCTTTTATGTGAAATTGTTAGTTTATAATTAAACTTTTTTACATGGAACTGGCTTTACAATTTCTTTGCCAATGATAACTATTTTAATCTCAGGATAGGACAGGAAGGTGTGTTCCCATCAGAGCAGCTGTGGCACCAATCAGCTGAATAGAATTCAGTTTTTATTCTCCCAGTTCTATGGACCACAGCTATTGGATTCAACTCATCTGCATTTCAAAACCTACATTATAGATATTATATCTGATTAGTTTTCTAGGCTTTCCTTATAAGAGGTACCCTTTAAGATAATTGCCCCTCTCTACTGAATGTAACTGGAGTCTAATGATTAGGAGTGATGTGGAAGTCTAAGCTGAGTTCAGGTGAATGTCACATGGTATAAGCAAATTGTGCACCAATGCCATTACCCTTTTTTTGCTTTTCTAAGTCATTGGTTCCAAAAGTCAGTAGAAGTTTAGGAGATTTCTATGTTTTGCTAAAAACAAATAAATAAACTTTCATAACAGATGTCTACGGTAGAATCTGAATCAGAACTGGACACAGGCTTCAGGACAAATTCAGTGACTTCAACCCTAGCAAATCTCCCTTCATATCCTGCTATAGCTAGGGAAGTATGAAGAGCTAAAACCATTAAAGTTTTCATCTCTGGCCAATGTGTAATTCACAAATGCATTCACAGTTTTATTTATTTTTTTTTAAAGAAACAAGCAATTATATCATCAGATAGTTTATAACAAAAAAAATAAGAAAAACATGAAAAAGACTTCAGTACTTATATAGGCTACAGTATTGTACAAAAAGAAGATACTGTTTATATCGCTACTAATAATTATCCTTCCAAGGTTCACAATCTATCTGGAAAAAAAAAAATGGATGAAAAACACAGAGCGGAAGGAGAGGAGAGAACTGAAATTCTAAATTCGGGAAGAAAGAAACAGTAAAGTAACAGAAGAACAGAGTCTTAGCTGAGTGAATATTGGTCATGACTTATCACACTTTGTCTTGTCAGTGGTTCATAAGCATCATGGATGAGGTGAAGTAATTCACATATTGCCAGAAAAGTAGCAGCACATTCTTGAATTTTAGAGTCATCTATTGAAGCCAAAATACTTGCAACTAGGTGTTTAAGGAAAGGTGCCTTGATCTGTTTTTGTCATCTATAAATATTGAAGTGCCTGAGCTGGAATACCATGGGAGAGAGTTTGCATGTAACAAAAGTTGCAGCTGCTATTTCCGTAATTCCATCTGGATACTTACAGGAGGGTCTGTCAGGTTTCAGTCAATGAAGGCTCTACAGTGGCTTTGCTTGGAAGAAGAGAGCAGGATATGTTAGTATAGACTTACATGTTATGACCTAAATACTTCTTTCATGTTGACTAGAAACACAAAGATTTCCAATGCAAAAATTTTTAATGACATTTTTGAAAACACCTTTTTCTGACTATAATATACAGTAAAATAAATATGCAGTATAAATTAAAGGAATTTTTAGAAAACTTATTAAAGGATTTTGAAGACAGATTTAGCAGAGTATTCAGCGTATATGCAAGGTACTGTATATCACTGAAAGAAAAAAAAATGAAGCAAATGGAAACTTTGGGCACAAAGAGTATACAAACCTTCTTTTGATTATTATGAATTTTTATTCCAGCTGACTGTACATCTTGCAACAAGAGCTGATTGTATTGTAATATTTTTCAAAACATTATAACCACAGTTCTTCCTCCCTACCTGTAGAGCCAGCTCTTAGTCTCCATCTACTGCTGAACTTGTTTCACTGTTACTCACACCATTGTTAAAGTGCATGCTAAAAATTGTAGATTATTTCTGTTCACTGCACACTACATTGTTTTACCATGGATAATGTTTTATTTATAAGGAAAATAAATTGTCAGAGTTAAAAAACACAGTGCATTTTGTTCTAGGCAACACATTGCTTTTATCACACAAATAATTTATTGGTTCTGCTCCCAGACGAGTTCTGTGCTGACCTTTCCAGGTATACTGAATATTGGTGCATAATTCGTCTTGTTGGGAAAATGTATTTATTTTAGCCATTAATACATGCTGTCATAACCTTTGTGTTGAGGAGCAAGTTTGTTCTTTTAATTCTGAGACATATTGCTATAGAGAGATGTATGGAAAACAAAACTTCCTACCTTAATGCCTTTGTATTCTGAGGAAGAGAGATGGAGTTGAATCTGAATTTATCATATAATCTCTGGTAATGAATGGGTGACAAAACTAGAACAGCCCTATATCCTGGTTACAGGGCAGGCACAGCCCCATTCAAAAACAGCCTCTGCAAATTGTCAGCCCAAAATGGCAGACACATCTTCAGAACAGCTTGCTGCATTTTAGTAACACTGAATGTGAACTTGAATAACCTTCAAACATTGCTTCATAACATCACTGTCTTATGCAACCAGATCAGCCACCACATCAGCCCATCTCTAGGTGAATATTTGCTCTGCAAGTTCTGTGAAAGAAGGGTCTGCAGGACTGTATGTAGTACTAAAGCTTCACCAAGCTATTTTTATAATTTGAAAACAGAATGTGCATTTTAGCAACATAACACTACTGGAAATTCATCCCATGAGGTAAAACTCACCAGTTACAGGCTGCCAAAAAAAATTTGTTTACTCTTAAATGCTACGGGAAGGTGGTCTTGTTAAAAAAAAAAAAAAAAAAAGACAGAAGAAACCCCTAAACTACCTTTTTCTTAGTCTCAGTTTACAATGCACATTTTGCAAATTAAAATTACAGTAAATATGTCCAAGGACTAAAACCAAGCTAGAGTAGTGAAACCATTTAGAGTATTGAAGTACATTTTGACTGTAATGCCCATAAAGTTTCATGCAGATGTTAGGTTTGAAGTGCTACATTTGTATATTGTTAAATATATGTCTAATGACTCATTTTGAAATAACAAGTTCAAATTTTGTCTTCTGAATATTCTCAAATTTGCATGATAAAAAATAACTCATTATAATAACTGCAGAAAAACAGTGTGCAAGCCTGTGGCTTACACTTGTGGAAGAAACGGATCTCTGAAAATAAAGTTGCATCTGGGGATTTTTTTACTAAACATCAATCACTTAGTATCTGGTCTTTAATTTTTTTAGTTTTCAAGTCCTTCTATAGACTGCTCAAAATCTGGTCTCATGCTTGGTATTTACCCATTCAAGCAGTGTTGCTGAACATAGTATTCATTAGCTTATTGGTTTTTTTAAGGAGAGGGAGAGAAATATTCTGAAAACAGAAGAATGCTTATGGTTGGAAGATGAGCAATGGGTTGCAAATGTTTCCCACTTCAACAGCTGCTCCAGGAGTTTAACATTGCTTTATGTTTTGGTGATTTCAATACACTTTCTGTTTAGATAGCTTCCTGAATATATGTTCATATGCACACAGATGAGAAAACTCTCCCATAAAATGTGGCACCTGCAAAAAAGGCAAGACTGTGAGTTGGAATAGGCCTACTCTGCAATTCTTATTTGTACTGCAGATAATTTGCATAGTTTCTGGAATTTACTGCCTGAGATTTTAAAAATAAACAATGTTCAATTTTGTCAGCTTATAATATAGATGGCAGGAAAAATAATTTCATCAAAATTTTTTATAATTATGATTTTTGCTTGCAATACAGATAAAAAATGAGTCATTTCCCCCCAAAAAACCCAACAAAAGATGTGAAAATGTTATGAGAAAGATCTTAGTGCCAGTATTTCTTCTGCTCTCTCTCTGGCCCATTTACTTAATATTTATTATTTAACAGTAATATTTAATTATTTATGTGAAGTGGAATAACATCAACAAGAGAAGCTGGGGAAAAAAAAAGACTGGCTTTGTAGAGCAGGTTATTATACTTGCCCATGGTGTGGAAGATGGAAGATGGAAGTATGAGTTTATATTCCAAAGCAGGAAAAACAAGACTTGAAGCTGGTGTGTTCCTGTCATGCTTCTATCAGGTGATTAAGCTATTCCATGACAGACTCTCTAGCATTATTTTCCTTTCTAACTGTTCGGGGCATGGTAGTAAAATCCACCACTGCAATTTTTTAAAACATCACATATCAATATAGAGAATGGAGATGATTCCCTTTGGGCTGGAACAGCAACTTAAGTGTCTCAATAGGCAGCTGTAGGCATCTCAGCAAGGTCGTACAGAGCACTTTTGGTATATACATTCCCTATCCAATCAATGGAGATTTTTTAGCTGCTTTCAGAGGGTGGTAGGGAAAGCCTACGGACTGTTCTAGAAGATGACTTGAGTTAATATGCAGAAAACACAGAGAAGTCTTTGAATATCTGCTCCTGTCTAGTGTAGGTACCTCAGACCTGTAAGATCTAGACTGAAGATTTCTGTTATTTCCAGCTTGTGAGTGCATGGACTTTCAGAGAGAAACATGCTAAAGGGAGGGACAGACCTTGGCACATACCTTATGCCCAGTTCCTTCCTGGCCTATAGGGAAACAAAATCCATACCACAAACTTTTTGGTAGAATATTCTGGCCTGGGAAAGTGGGACAAGGAGAGAGAACAAAAAGCTGCCACTCCCAATTGTTGCTGAGACACCCAGAGAAAGGACCTCAGAAATTTGTAATGGTTTCTAGCACAGTTTGTGCCTTAGACTAAGATCATCCAGCCTTGTCAGCTGCAGTATCTGGAAATGCATGCTCCAACCCCCTCCCCATCCCCCTCCCCATCATAGGCTACTGTACTCCTTTTCAAGGAAACCACCATTGGCCTTTTCACACGACCAGCAGCAGCTGTCACCAAGCAATCTACCCCCTCCTGTTCTTGTTGGCATGGGTGGCTGGTATGAGGAAAAAGAACAGAGCAGGAAGAGGTGAGGTGAACAGCTGCAGCTGTTCCATGCTACCGAGCTGCTGCTCTAGGTGGTAGGGTGGAAGAGAGAGAAGGAGAGAAGCAGAACTGGGAGAAAGCCAGTGCTGGTACTTCAGGATGCTGGGCTCAGTCCAGGCTCTTCTTCCTGCTGGGGTGGTTGTAGAGTGTTGGTGGAAGGAAGACCAGTCTGCCAAAAGACTATCAGGCTAAAGAAACTTCAGTCATTCTGACAGTGTTGGCTGCTGGAATAACCATCCCTGTTTCCAGAAAGATGCAGCACAGCAGATAGGAGATTTTTCTGGGCTAGATTGGGCCTTTGGTAAAATGTACTGTTAAGCAAACACACGCTAGAGCCCAAGCCCTGCCCTCTAGCACAGGAATACCTGACAGCCGGGGTCTGCAAGCTTCACAATCTCCATTCATCTCTAGAAATCAAGACATTCAGTACTCTTCTGATCTCTCATCAGCCCCTTAGTGCTTCATGGTCATGACATACCCTGACCTGAAATTATTCATGCTTGAAGTGTGGATGTGCATGTGTGTCTTCGCTATTGTTTGTTTAGCAATAGGGCCTCTGTTTTCATGCAATACATGGCTAAGAAGGCCCACTTTTTTTCCAGCTGCATCCAGCATCCCCTACATTTGTTTGAAAATTAGATTTAACTTATGCCTTTCTTTAGTTCCATGACTGCCGTTCATGATTCTCTGTTCCCCATTGCCTCTTCTGATAACTGGAAAAGTCATGTGAGTAGATTTTTTTTTCAGAAGTCTTTAAAAACAAACTTATAAACTTAAATGGTGTATCTTTTTCAATATTTCAATGGGAAAAACTATAGAAATAGCTATCTAATACAGAAGAATTTTGATAATTTATCTTATTTTATTCTGTGGTTAATAATATTTTTTTCAAAATCAAAATTTCATTCTTATTTTTCAACTCTTCTAAGTACCTTATTTTAAATCTTCATCATGAATTATCATAGTTCTCAGAGGGAAGTCTCCTCTGCCCCCCTTCTAAAATCAGTTTTCCTGAGTCTTTGTCTTGCTTGAGGTTAGATGGGCCTTGAAAAGGATGTATCAAATCAGACCAGTTTTAGCATTTAAGAAATTTAGTGCAGCTGCTTTGAATCACCCCTAGAAGACTCCCTCCACAGACTACAGGTCATTTAGTTCCCTACGTTTCAGGAATCTGAATTGTAACCTTAGTTAGATGTCTAAAGTAAGCTAGAGTTGCTAGTGTATGTATGCCTTAATTGACAAATGATTTGAACTTGGCGTATTCACTTGTAGGAACAGGCCCAGTCAAGATGAGGATATGTATTTATTTGAATTTGACCACAGAATGAGGACATGCTCTAATTATAATGCTCACACAGCTGCTATGCTTCAAAACAATTCCAGGCCCCAATCTTGGAAAAAGATTTGTTGTGAGGTACTCTTTGACCTTGCAGAGTTTATTGACTTTAATGGGCCTACAAGTATGTATTGGTGCCAAGCATTGCAGCTGCAATAATTAATTAAGATTCAGCTGTATAAGAGTGGGAAAAGGTGTAGTCTCTCTAAATCTTTGAATCCAGAGCTGCTTTGCTGTCATGTGAAGATCTAAAACTTTATAACATGTGAACATCACAATCTTCATGACCATCATTTTGATGTATGATATTTGACGCTATGTACCCTATGGTAAGTGTGCCTAAATGCCATGACAATGTTAATTCACTGTTGAAACAGCTTACAACTCCATTCCTTATTCCCAAAAGTATGTACACAGTGATGGCTTGGACCTGAATATATACACCTTGTGCAAAATACTTGATTATTTCCATAGATATTATTTTAAAAGGGGGATTCTTTTGGTTCTCTAATATTCTTGGGTTGTAGGAAGGTGTAAGAACCTAAAATACTGTTAAGGAGAACCACCTCAGAACCAGTCTCTACCTTCTTCTTCACTCACTGTTTTTCTTTTTTTTTTTTTTTTTTTTTTTTGTTTGTTTGTTTGTTTTGTTTTTGTTTTTATGTTTTGGGGTTTTTTTTTCCTGCAGCTCTTCTTCTCCTATGCCATTTATCTCAACTACTTCCATAGTCACTTGTCAACATCCTTTCATACCATTGTCTTACTCTTGGACCAGCAGTGCTGGAAATACCAGCTGTGTAATAAAATTTCGCTCCCCCTTGTGGGAAAAAAGGGATAGGAAGCAGCAACAGGGAGAGATGGCTCTGAGAAGCAGGTAGACAGAAAATAATACTGAATGTTTGCTGTTAGCAAAATGGAAAATACCACAGATTTGCAATTGGTTTTCTAGACCCCACCATAAGGGCTAAGAACACAACATTTCTAAATTGAAAGCTGACACTTCAGAACACATGTTAGTAACAAGAGTTAAATTCCATGGCCAAAGAATCACAGTCTTGCTGATACATCTGCCTTGTTAGTAATAAATCTCGAGGAGTCATTATCTAAATCTGCTCCCAGCTACATCCCCTGTGGTTAAAGTTCCTTTACTTCTCACAGGATTGGCCTGGACAAGTCTGATCAGGACGTGGGCAAGAAAATTTCAAGAGAAATTCAGGATACTTAAAGACATGTCTTCTCTGTAAAACAGTACTGAGGCCGTGTCAGCTGGAGTGGTAAAAAAAACATATCCTGCTGCTAGAGAGGATAGTTTGTCAGGCTGCATGCTAAACTGGTTTGTTATTTAATCTCAATCTTTATATGCTTGTAGCATGAGGAACGTAAAATGTGTGTTCCCATAGCAGTAGGCAAGTATAGAACAATATCACTGTTCTTACCCTGAATGGCTTGCAAACTGAGCTAAGGATAAACATTAATAGATTAAGATAGAAAAGCATATAAGTCAGAGGAATGAAAGGACAATAAAAGCAATGACAATTTCAGAATTATTTCAGAATTTCAGAGCTCCATCTATTTAACCACTCTTTTTTTTTTTCTTTTCTTGGCTCTGACTATGAGGGACTGTACAAATAGTATTCAAACAGATTCTTCTGTGTAACATCTAAATCTTTTTGTCATTCCATCAGAATGAAAAACATTACAGGAGCACAATATTACTAAGATGAATTTTTTAGCTTACCGCATACGTTATTCCTATTACAGCATCTGGAAAGAGGAGATCTGCCAGGTAGTTTAGCAAGTGTAAATTACAGTTGACAAGGATAATTGATACTCCTGGGCTGTCTTTTCTCTGTGGTCAACTGGGAGTTTTGGGGCTACACAAGTTTTTATACATCCTTCAGCTAAATTGAAAATCCAAATGTAGAACGCTGCACTAAGAACAGTATGTGGATTTGAGGAAATTCCTGAAAGAAGGAAAATCCCAGATTCAGTGAATAGGTTATTCTGTCCTATAGTTATATTGTATCTGTACAACTTTTAGATACAGCACTTTTAAGTAAGGTGCACTAAGGACCATGCCTGAGAATTATGGAATAATATTGCATATATAAAGCATAACAACATTTCATGGCCCACTTCTCAGAGAAGTGGAAAGCAAGCAGCAAAACAGCCTTTAAGAAGAGCTGGCATACTCTAAATCTTACCTCACTGAAAGAATTTTCCTGGAGTGCTTGTGAATGCATGCTGATGTCATACATAGGAACTCTAGTGTTTTGTCTATAAAAATAGTCTTGCAGACCTGTGCCTAGGACTATCCTTGCCTATTTTAATAGATGGTCCTGGTATATATGACCTGAGTGCAGGACTCAGGCATCTGGTCATACATGAAGAGAGAAGCTTGCAACCCTGAACCAGGTGCTCAACCTCTGCAAAATCATAGGAGTTAAGAGAGACAGCTGTTTTAAGTGTTGGTTTTGGTTGTGTTTTAAGTAGTGTTTTTCTCAGGTATCTAACTTCCATTCACTGAGTGAGAAGCCTAGGTACCATATTCTGGGGTTCAGATTCTTTTCTCAGACACCATTTATAAATCCTCAGTTCTTTTATGCTCTATTGTCCCATGTTGTTGGGAACTCTAATAATTCCTTTTGGCATGTGAAAATTAAGGAAATTTCAAATTTCTTGTTTATGTTATATTGTATTTTCTTATGTTTTGAAAGAGAATACAGAAAATAATTTCCTTTATGTCTCATGCACCAGGACATCAATTGAAGAGTTCGCAGGTCTCCTGAAAAGAATTCATGACATTTTCAAGTAAGGCAAAGAATGAAGATGATTGTTTGAGTCTTGGGGTTGTGAGATATTTTTAATGCTCCAGAAAATCTTCTTAGCTGACTTTCAAAAATGGTACATTTTTAAGACTCTTTGCACCTCCTAATGATTTGAGATAGAAATATTTTAGCACTTATTTTAAGTGCTTGCTTGGTCATACATGAAACAGTGTTAGAGTTTCTTTGAGAAACAAGTCTGCTGCATATAAAGTTGCAAAATTAAAAGGGCATGTTTTGCTCTTCCTTCTCTTGGGAGAAATCTGCTGAGACTTTGATCTTAGGCATGTTGCCCTATTACTTGACATAACATCAGTATTTTGCATTGCCTTTCTAAGGATTTATAGAAGGCATAAATAATGATTTTTAAGAGCCTTTGTCAGTTTTAATATACATAGTACCATTAAAAAAATCTAATCCAATTAGGTGATCCAGAGATTGCTTCTCTGATATCCAGAGCTGTTTCTCTGGGTATTTAAATCAACCAAAAAGTATTCTTAGGACTGTCTTTCAGTTAGTTTATTTTCACCCTATCCTGATCTCAGCTAGAGTCTAGGAAATTTGTGAAGTTACATTAAGCTTATCATTGATAAGCTGCAAAATAGAAGATGGATCTGCTACTTCAGATGTGCTTTTACGTTGTAAAGGATGGCAGTGTAAAAAAAATGAACCAGCATGAAAAACCACTGAACACTTTACATGTAACCTGTATGAACAAGACATTTCCCACAAAAACTACACTCTTCAGCTGTGTGGGCAAATTATAATCTTCAGTCTGTTTGGGAGAAGCTTTAGGTTTTAGGGAGATTATTCTGCTTCTGGAACCTTATATAAAAAATGTGTGAGGACGTACTACAAATGTTTAGCAGACATCCTGAGTTATCTAGAGGCGGGTTTTTAGAAGAGCTTATCAATGCCCCAATTTCCATCTCAGTGACTTCAGAGGCAGCACAGTTTAACTGGAGCAAGTGAGTTAGAAAATGCCACTTTTTTTTTTTTTTTTTTTTTAATAGGACAAAAGCAACCAACATTTTGATGGTGTCTGGAAAGCCAGAGGCATTCAGGCACTTCAGGGATGCGACAATGTGATTTTAGTAAAACATATTTCTCACCAAGGAGATTGCTGTGAACTGAAGCCACCTCTAGTTTCCAAAAGGTGCTACAGCATAATTCAGCATAACATGGAAGCACAGCAATTGAGTCTCACTGCAACAAAGACACAAAGCATAGCAGCAAGGTCTCTATTTGAAAGAAACCACCACAGTGTTAGGTTCAGACAGATGTAGGGGAAAAGTCAACAGGCCTGGCCATTATTTTCCTGGACACCACTTCATTATTCTCTGGAACATGTGTTTGATGCACTTGAGATGTGAAAGTGAATATTAGTTGAGTTCTTTATGCGTCTGCTACACAAAACATTGTCCCCATGACCTTTATTGAATGTGTCAAATTACAAGTCAGAGCTCTTCTGGATGTCTTTCTGAGACAACCTCTGGAATATGGGAAATATAGCCACTTTGAAAATTGTTGACTAAACAATTTTCTGTTCATTTAAATTGCTGACTAAACAAAATCTCTGCTTTTCAAGCACATAGAGCTCTGCTTTGATTAATTTCAAATTCCATGTTTTGATAAATATCTTGCAATTCTTGGAGTATTTTATTTCAAACTTTTGAAGACCACAGTTGTCTTTTCACATTCTGGAGGAACTGGGAAAATGGTGTCCTCTCTTCTCTAGTTATTGCCAAGTCCTAGCATTGTCTTCTGGGACAGCTTGAAAAAGGTAAGATAGCTCACAGAAGGATTTGCTATCCAGCTGGAAGATCCTGGTGGCAGGCTATGTATATAAGATGTCCACTTGTAACAGAATTATTAATGCTTTATATGATCCCTTATGTCAGCCCATCACTATATACAAAGCTCAGTTGGAAGCATGTCAGGAATCTGCTGCAGAAACATTATTATTTTCTTAAAAGTATTCCCTCTCTTGGGAGTTATACCTGAATAAATGCTAAAAATGGCAATGCCATCACTATGAAGTCCTAAGCAAAGCTCTACCTCAAACCCTACTGCGTTGTTCTACAGAAGATTGACACCAACAGAAAGGGGCAAAATTTTGCACTGAATAGTGAAGAGAGAGGGGATTTTCTGGTTTAATTTTATTTTTTTTTTTTTTTCCTTTTTCTTTTTCACTTCTTTTGAAGACAGGCTAGAGCTATCCAAGTCCAGCAAGATGGTCAAGAAACCTTGTGAACACTGCACACCAAGTGTATACTTCTCCTCTTCACTGTAACACTGCTCCTGAGCAGTCAGAGATGCTAGTCCAAATTAGTGTTAACATCAATTAATCTGGATCTGGGCTGTGATGCTTGATGTGGTATTACATCTTGTCTCTTTTCTTTATCATATAATAAATATTGCCTTTTTTCAGAGAAAGGACAACCTGTGTGTGATAAGAGCAGTGACTTCAAGCTTTTGTAAAAAGCAAATACAGAAGCTGACTAAAGGATTGTGATCAATATATGCACTTGATAAATCTAATTTGAGAATATTTACCATATCAGGCATAGAAATCTCTTCCTACATTGTGCTTTTTGTACAGATGAAAATTGAAGTAGTAAATTTTTTCAATGAAGAGTAAAGGGAACAGTCTCCCTGCATATAATGCATTTAAATACCAATTGTCTGCTGCTTTTCACCAACATAACATTGTTGTCTTTTAATCACTCTATTTGATATTTGATATGTAGCAGTAAAATGTTTATATTGCAAATTGTACGGTAAACCTTCAGTTTAGGAGCAAATTAACAGTCTGGAACCGTGAGAATCTGACTATATCTGAATATTGATGATCTCACTTTCCGAGTCTCTCTGGGATTGGGGGTGTGAGGTGTTGATCATTGCTTCTCACTGATAAGCAAAATATTTCCAGAGCGTGAAGAATTCTGTGGTGTGTGAGAAGGATAAACCATAATCTGCATCAACACACTAACTTCTCCTCTGCCATTTGCATTGAAAATCAGGTAGAAGTTATGCTAAGCTCTCTATTATAGCCTCATGTATGTGAAAGGTCTTCCCCTTCATTTGAATAAGGCCTCTTATGCATGTGAAAAAAGCACATTTAAAAGGAACGTTCCTTTAATTAGGGTGGCATTTAGAAGCAGAATCCTTAAATGTTCACTTTTTGTGATGCTAAATTGTGGAGTATTTTCAAATATGTTGTAGCAGTCATTTTCATTAACCATTTTTATTTTTATTTATTTTTAAAAGGAAATGACATGCTCTACAATGTGAAGTGAAGGAGTAGATTAATATGACTAGCTAGATTAAGGAAAATTTAAATCAGAGTGTTTGATGAAATGTAGGAAAATGTTTAAATATAGGATTAGACTTACAATATAGAAAGCAGTCAAGGAGATCAAAAGAACTCTGTTCAGAAAGTCCTGTTAAAAAGAGAGGAAAAAATCTATTGAGTGAATTCTTATAGCTAAATGATTAAAGTGTTTTTAATATATTACATTCAATCTGACTTTAAAATAAAAATAAACAGTATAGAGTGTGCATGAAGTAGATATTGCATTCATTTTTTTGTAAAGATGAAGTGACTGGGCCTGTATGAAACTGTCATAAAACATATACATGAGACTATGGAATTTAACTTAAAAGGAGTTCCCTGGAGAATAATTTTAAATCTGGCATGCAGCTTTACGGAGACAGAAGTTAACTGATTGGCATCTGTATGAATATGGATTTCTTTAAATCCATATTTGATTTTCTACCCCTTAAAAAAAATCAAATGTAACCTAATAACTACATCTTAAGCAAACCTTTGGAAGAACATGCTTAATCCTCTAGGGAGTCAATGGAAACTTTGGTATCATACAACTAACCAAGATCATAGGAGTGACTTCCATAGCAGTCAGTGTCTTCTTTATCTCAGCAATCTAGGTTTGGTTTGGTTTGTTTTTAATTAATGTTAGACTGGGTTCTTGAATCATGATTAACACTCAATGTTGACAGGACCCTGCATGCTTCTTTTATCCCCCATTAAAAAACTTTACAAGAAACACACAGTGAATAATTTGGATTACAATGTACTGTTCACATTAAACTGAAGTTTTTTCCTATTTTTTAGCAATTTGAGACTTTAGTAGGTTTTCATTATATAGAATAAACAAATAGTGGGCACATAAATATTGTACAGCTCTATGTGCAGTGTAAATCAGCTGTAAAATACACTTCCCATTCTACTGATCTACTTTTGTTTTAGTGCTTTAAAATGCAAAAATAAAAAAGAACCTTTAACGTAGTGTAGAGGCTCTCAATGCTCAACCGAACCACAGAATTCTTTCTGAATTTATTCCCTAGTCCTTCATTTATTCAAATAAATATCAAAGTATTTCAAAGTCCTATTTTAATTTGACATGATTATTTACTAGTAGATGTGGACTTCTTACTTTTCCTAGTTTCCTCTGTCTCCAGGTGTGTTTGCTACAATTAAAAAAGAAAAAGGGGTCATTTCATCACAGTCCCCCTTCTCATCAGTCCTTCCCAATTCACAGTCATTCTTTCCAGGTATGTTCTACAGCAAAACACAGTAAAACTATTGATAGTTTGAGTGCTGGTGTGTAGAATGGACAGCTTTTCCAGGTGCATATTAGAAGTAATTCTGCTCACAGGCCAAACAGATGATAATTTTTCCAATTAGTCAACAGTAAATGGGATACATTCATTGCTTAGTTCAATAACTACAAAATATGGGATAGAATAATTTTCCAAAGACATACATATTTTTAAAATATTCTTGATGTAAATGGGTGGTTCCAGGTTTCCATTTTTATCTAATGAATTTCAAGCAAAATTAATTTATTGTTTCTTCTTTCTATAGCATCACAAAGGCATGGTCAGATGATTAGTTTATTAGTGCATACTGACAGTACTCAAGGGCTGCATTCAGAATCTGAGATGTCTTGTAATCAGATCCGGAGAGCCTTACATCAGTAAAATTTCCAGTTGTTCCTACAACAGATTTGGTTCCACAGATAGATAGGAGTCAATGGTGAGAATATCTGTATATAGAGATACCAGTACTTTACTTTCTGTGCCCTTTGGTACTACTGTGAGCACAGCTTGGCAATGCAGCCACAATCTAACACCTAGCAGTTGCTACTACGCAACAGAATGGGAGACCACTGCCTGCAAGGTAAAGAGAAGTAGAAGCATAAGAAGGAGGGAAAAAGTCCTGGAGGCCCAGTAGTTAAAAGGAGCATGGTCAGAAGCTCAAGAATGGAAGAAATAAAGATGGAGAAAATCTTGTATCAGCTTCTCAAAAACATAGTTTGAAATAATGGAAGACATCATAAATTAAAGGGAGGGTGGACAAAATGGCAGCAGAGAGGTCAACATAAGAAACCTGAAAGAATAGGTGGCCACACAAACCTCTGAAGAAGCCACCAGGCTCTTGGTTTACAGTAACATGATCCACCTCTATCTTACCAGCTGTCTCTTCTTGGTGGAAGCCCAAAGGCTGGCTTACTCTTCTACTTCTCATCCTTCTCTACGCACTTTATAATTTTCTTTTACACATCTACAGAACTTTTTCTTTACTCTTTCCATCCTGGCCGTTGGGAAGAGACTTATGATTCAGGGTTTTATTTATTCCCTCCTCCCATCCCCAAAGTGTAAAAATTAGCATTGATATTGAATATGTTTGGCATCTAACTACAGTCAGACAGATCTGATCTGAGAATGACATACTAGCACTCTATTAACTTCAAGCAGTCTCGTCAGTAACTTCCTAGCTTTTCACTTTGACAAGCATTCTTAAAAAGCATGTTTATTCAATCCTTTTTTTTTCTTTACCCTGAAACAGCATTAGGGAGAGGTGTTAATATCATGATGTGCAGTAAATATTTTAGTGAAAGTAGAGAAGATAGTAATTAGTAGAACTAGAAATTGGAAAGAAGATGCTAGGTACCCAGGGATCAGGCCTGGGACAGAATGCTTTCATACTGACATTAATGACTTAGCACAAACGAGAGGGTACTGATGAAGTTAAATGACAATAAAAAGAAATATTGAAATATCATCTAAGAAGAATCAGATGACCTCAAAGACATACACAGCAACAATGGGATAACAATTGAAATTTGAACTATTGATTTTTTTCTGTACAAATACTATCGTTTGATATATCAAACAAGATATTTCTGGACACAATATATGATTCCAATTATCTATTTTGAAGATGAATTACAGCAATAAAATGCAGAGAACTGCTACAGTAATCAGGAGAATGGAAAAGACAACTGATGAAGAGTTAAAGGAATGGGGTTACTTGTCTTAGCAAAACAAGGGGTATAAGGATATAAAACAGACTGCTGTTTTCCATAGGTGCACCAGAAGAAGGATCAAAGAGCAGAAGATAAGCTGTAAAAAAGATCATAGAATCATAGAATGAAGATTTACATAAGCTTAAATACAATTTTGGTCAAAGAACTACAGGGCCATGAACAAGATTAGAACATTAACAAGGTTAGGAAATAGAAGGAAGTATTTTAATTGCCATAGAGTAACCAGTGGAAGAGAACTGGACCTCATGAACTAAAAGTCCTTTCACGCCTCCTTCCTTTGCTAAGAGGCATTATTTTCCAGTGAAAATGAGCATCTACTGCAGTTACTATCCTAGATTAATTTATACATTGTTAATTAATTCTCTTAAACGTTTTGGCCCTTATCACACAACAGTGGGATTTTGTGAGTTTATGTACATAAACTCAATGGCAGAGGCCACAAGCAAGTACCTGTTGTCAGTGTATGAGATCTGTGTACTATGAGAGCTCAATTGTACACAGTAAAAAAGCATGTGCAGCTGAATCACACAATAGATGACTTCCATGTGGATCTTCACATTCTGCAAGATAACTTTGTCTACTTTCATCTCACAGAGTGTTAACATTGCTGACATGGCAAATTACTCCTGACTAGAAAGGATGCCTTTGTACATTACAAAAAGGTTTTCCATGTAAATGTGTTCTGAAGTTATGAGGAAACTAACTGTAGGCTGTGAAAGCGAAGGGAGCTACCTCCCAGGAAAGGCTTCCTATCACAAGCAAAAGGACTCTGTCGAGGAAATCATGCTGATACCTGGCACGTTAAGACCTGACTTCCTAAACATTGCCTTCCCTTTACAGAGAAGTCTTAGGTATGAAACTTCAATCCTGGTGTTCAACAAGTAAAGCTTAAAAATTTATAGCCTGATTCATTTTCTGTTAGATCAGTATGAAACAGGGGTCGCAACATGATATAGCCCTTCTAATTCAAACAGTAGATATGGTATGCAGCTAATGAGCTTTCAGAAAAATTGCATAAAAACTTACACTGAATCTTAAAACTATGAAGATGATTCATAAAAGTTGATCAAAACCTTTTACACTGTCCCGTTGTAAAAGTCACAGGGTCATTCTACAAAGTTATTGGTTGACAGATGTAGAATGAATGAAAGATTGAATTTAGTGCAGCTCTTAGTAATTACAGGAGCCTTATTTTGAATGACACTTGTGAGTTTTAATAATAATGCATGGAAAACTCTCTTCCCTATCCACCACACTTAGCCCAGCAGGGTGGAGCATGAAGGTAAGGAAGAAATTCTTCAAAGGAAACATTGACTCTCAGGAGGTGTATATGTTAGCTGAGTTCATGTACAAATCCTGAACTCTACCCGCCTATAAAGTAAACAAAAACATGTTAATTTTAAACAAAACTACATTTATCCATATCCCCCCAAGTGTAAATATGTGTTAAAACATCTCTAAAAATAGAGTTCAAAGACAAATGCCTTTCCTATGGGAATCAATGAGAGAGAATTTCTTTTCATCTCAGTAAAACCTCAATTCAAAAGGAAGACTGCAGCCTTTGGGGAAATACCTAAAAACAATGTTAAGATGTTTCAAAAATTGTTTTCCACAGTTTTGAAACAAGCTCACCTGAGTCTAAATTTCTGAGGTATGACAGATCTTGTTAAGTAATTTTAAAAACAAAACCAGAAATAGTAATACAAAACAAGTAAAACTCTCAGATGTCTGTTTCCTTTCTATGCCTAAAAGCAAATATATGCCTTCAGCCTTGTTTCACACCAAAAAATAAAGTTCTATTAGGGAACAAACACCAGTGTTCAAGGCACTGCCCGAAGCCGGTATGAAAAGCTTCAGCATATCTCCTGCACTCTTGGAAAAGTTATTCCGTGAAGTCAAATCTCCTCTGCTGCCTCTAGACAAAGAACTACAAGTAATACAAGGAACACAGTCATTGTACCCTGAAATTACAGACATCCTCACTGCTAGGAGCACTTTAAATTGCATGCTTAGCTGGCATTAGAGAAACCTTTATGAGGCAGACCCACGCTCAGAGCTAGTACCAAGCCTACGTGTGTGTCCTGTCTACAGAGCAGCTATTCAAGATTCTAGAAAATACATTGACTGAGGAAGGTTTGTCATTGATAAGAATGAGATACAGCAAATGTTACCTACGTAACCTCAGTTTGTTAGCTCCCAAGAACATAACTTCATGAGAGAATTTTTGTCATAACTACGTAAGTTCAGTTCCATATATGAATACCTTCCAGACAGTCCCAAACAATTTTACATTGTACACACCTGTAGGTCACCATTACAGGGTCCTTAGCACTTTGCTGAAACCTAAGGTCAGTTTCTTCAACCAATTATATCACTGATTTTTAATATAAATGGGATGGTTCTTATTTTTGCAGTAAATTTGTGACCTGTTATTGCAGACTGGCTTTCTGTTATACCAGGCACTGAGTAAACATGGAACAAATGCATGATACCTGTTTTGAAGAGCTTCCAAGCTAAGTAACTCTAAGAGCTATACTTCAGTTTGAACATACAACTTCCCAGAAAAAAAAAAAAAACCAAAACCAATGCTATTTGTTTGAACTTACACAAGATCTGTGTCATAATTTTCCACCTCATTTCTGTTTATTTGTTTACCTCTAACAATAGTTCTTTATCATCCTCTTTCATATATTAGCTTTCTGAAAAACAGATTAATAAAGACTTGGGTTAATATGCTGGAAGAGTTTATAGTGTGTGGCACTCAGCCTATGCGATACTCATGAGAAATATTCTAATTGCAATTTAGACCCAAAATCTATCTGCCTCTGGCTTGAGGTTCTCCAGAAGAAGATGAAAGACTTGTCTGTATGTGTGTAGGTTTATGGAAGAAAGTCTAGTTTCCAGTTAGCTATTTCTGTTCCAAAGCAAGTGTAATCCATACAAAAGAGCCTGGATGTCTTTGTCTCCTACACAAATTTAATGCTTCCAGCTCTTGCTGATTAGATGGTGCACTTGCTCTCACTCTCTCTTCTATAATCCATGAGTGAATATCATAATATTCATATAAACTTTTATTAAATTACCTTTAAAAGTGAAATGTATGGGGGGAAAAAAGCAAGATTTCACACTAAAATTATCGAAGGTGAAAAAGAAGGAAATATGTATTCTCCTTAAATGTCTTTGATTAAAATGTAGACTTATTTTCTTTTGAAGAAGAGAGGAATTTGATTTTGATTTTAAGCCTCCTGAAGTGTCCATATGTGTATCTCAACTGTAAGATATGAAAATGAAATACAGGACAGAAGATCTAAAAGAGAAAAGAATTTTAGAGCAAAAGGATAATATTTCAAGATATATATTCCAGTATTTTTAAAGAGAATATTGCATTTTCTATGAAAACAATTCATTGTAGTTTTTCAAAACCTCAACCTTTAAAATAGCTGAAGTTTATTTAATGATTTAAACTATTCAGTGTTTGATATAGGTAGAGACAATTTTTTCCTTGACAGAAATATGCCGAAAGTATGAAGGAGAAAATTACCAGGACCTATAAAGCACATGGATGATTTTAAGTATATGGAAGGAATTAAATATATGCGTATATGGAAAGGATGTGAAAAAGAAAAGAAATCATCCTGTAAAGAGGAAAACAGATGGTTCCATTTGATCAGAAGCTGGCTAGGATTTCTTTACAATCACTTTTTGATAATTTCTAAGAATTATTTCCTTAGTTTATTTAGCTTGTGGATACTAATTATTTGATTTTATACATCACTTACTGAATGTTTGACTTAATTAAATGGTAAGACAAGACATCTGTTGACTATCTTTGATATTTTTAAATAACTAGACATAATATAGAATGAAGATACTAAATTAGAAGAAAAGAAAAATGTGATAAGAAGGCAATGCCACTTGTTAAATTTACTCTTTTCCACTTCCCTGGGTGATATATCACGGAAAGGTTGTCTGAGCTGTCATTGTGGCATCACTAAGAGGATGTACACAACATCTTCCATTCAAATTACCTTTCAAATCAATCACCCTCATCAGGCTGCTATCTTCATCTGATGGCTGTAGGACAAATGTTTTGGCTTATAGGTAGGAAATGTTAGCATTTGAAAGAGTGCTGAGAAAGAAGGTTCAATGGTTAACTTTGATAAATTGTGTTAAGAAAGGACAGTAAATAATATGCTTGTTGAAATACTTCATGCAACTGCCTTGCAATTTCTGAAATAAAAAGGCCTCTCTTTTTTTTTTCTGAACTGAGTAAAAAATGTGTCCCCAAAAAACCTAGAATGAATACTTACTGTTTTTTCCCAGACATGTATTATTCAAAAATGCACTAACATGGCACAACCATGTATTGGTTGTAGAACTGCTTTCTGAATCTTAAATTATTTGGTTTATCTGAAAGACTCTGAATTTTCCCACTAGTGTGTGCATGTTAGTGTGTGTGTGTAGAAAAGCATGAAGCAAATAGCAGGGATGGTATGAAGGTTTGTGTTATGTTCCAGTCAGATTAAACTATAAATCAGGAGCTTGGGTATTTTAATAACACATTAAATAGTCCCTATGCCCTTAGTACTGCATAATTGTGAGTTAAATAACAGCTTCAAATATTTTCTGTGGTATTCTCATTTTTTATACAGTGGCTTTTTAAATATGATAAATGATACTCAGCTTCAAATGCATTGTAAATACTGCATGCATATAACCAATACACATTTTAGAATTTTCTAATCTTGCTTTAACACATATGGTATTATCAATTACTTACACTATTTTAATATAATGTAACATTTCTTTAAAATGGCATACAATTTATATTGGATGTCACTAGCCCCTACAATACCTTGGCACATATTTATATATTTCAGCTGCAATTTATCACTTTGTGAAATACACTTTGCGTAATTGAAAATAATGACACAAAAATCATCTAGTCTTAAACACTGGTAGCATGATATACTATCCTGATAGCTTAGTGTACTATATGAAGTCAGTCTGTAGAGCCATGCCTTTGAAATATGATTTAAAACAGAATTTATAATGTCACAGAATTACATAAAACTGTGTGAAATTGTGCAGATAATCATTTAAATCTCCCTACATGAAAAGATAATTGCTCCAGAAATTAACTGTACCTGGGGTTCATTCATTTGGTCATGGCTAGTTTCTTATATAGTGATGATTTGATATTACAGCTAATTAAGATCAGGTCAGAGTTGCTGAAGGTCAGACATTAATGCACAGGATCATTGAAATGATAATTATAAACAGATTAGGAAGCTACGGTCTTTTATAAGGGGTTATTAGATAATTACTGTGAGAGTGTACGGCTTACTGTAATAATGGATTATCGACTACTTACAGCGTTTTAAGGGTGAGAGTATATTACTTCCTCAAGGACTAAGAGGAATAATGTTGTTGGAACTCAGGGCTCTGTAAATAAAATAGCACCAATTGCTTTTCAATTTTCTTCTAGAGAATATGTTCCCTTGTTGGAATAAACTGTATCGTTTTATCTCAATGAGACTTTAAATATTTGTGTAGCTGGGAAGGTCCTTTACTTTTTTTTTTTCCCTTTTGGAAAAGAAAGAAGAAAATTAATTTTAAAAATAAAGATTTTGTTCTGTTTTAAATACATAGCTAAGGCTGCCAGAAGCTTTACCAACAGCAACAGAATGGGAACAATATACATTTTACAATGATTCAGGGAATAGGAAAAGATTAACCTGAAACTTACTGATGTAAAAATTGCATGCTTTCTTCTCTTATTGTTGTGATTTTTATTCTAAGATACCCTTTCACAAATAAAAAATAACAAAATAAATATCTAAATAATAAAATAATTATTGTATATTTGTAGCACACCTTGATCTACTATTGGTTGAACTCCATTTCATTTGAAGCTTTGCACATCAGAGCATGACTTATAAATCAGTAAGGGGGAAGAGGGCTTGAAAAGACCCTTTGGAAAGATAGAATCATTTGCATACTGCAGAAGACACTCACACGCAGGTTCCAAAAGTGGCTAGTGTAAATGAAAAGGAAAGGCATTTGTGCCACCTATGATGACAGTGACTGTATGACCAAAAAGGTAAAACAAGCATGAGGGACACCTGTGTGATCTCCTTTGAAAACAGGACTGGTTTTATTATGTGGTCCTATGCAGAACAAAAGAGATAACCATTGGAGAGAAAGTACTTTATTCTCTTGGACAAGAATTGTCATATATAATAGCAATGTTGAGTTGTAGATGGAAAAGGATGTATTTAGCCCAATCTTTTCTACAGAGGGAGGAACAAGACACATGAATATGTGGCTTCCCACACCTGTTTGTAGAGAAGACTGGAAAGGCTACAAGGGGGTTGAGTGGCACTGGCAGTGGGGGAAGCAGACCACTTATGCCTGCAGACCCCTGAAAATATTTTGGCACCTACAGTGGAATAAAACCAACACAAAACAGGAACAGAAGGGGGGATTTCCTTGACCACAACTATGAGAAGGGATCTTCACCATCTAATTCTTCTCAGATCTTTCACCATCAATGGTAATAGGAGGACTGTTATTTCCCACTCTGCCTTAGGATATGCTGCAATACTGGGCCAGTATTTCAACATAGGAGACAGGAAAGTCCCCTCTCTGAATCTTGGAAAGAAACAAGGTGGGAGGAGCTTTGAGTCATTGTCTTTTCACCTTTCCTAGGAGACAAAGGCATTCTAGACCAGTCTTACAGAGACCAGAATAAAACACTTCTGGCTCTTCTAAAACCTTTAAAAAAAGTCACCCCTTTTTGGATGTGAACTAATTCCTGACCTCCTCTTACGTCCTCAGGTTCAGGCATCAAACTGAAAAAAAAACATTATCTGCCCAATTTTACTCCTAAGAAAATGTAAATATCATTCAGTAAATAAGGCAAGCATTAGTAATCATTTAACATTTAGCCTAACTTTGTTATACAGGCCCAATCTACCCTGCTATTACATATGTATATCAAAAATACTCAAGATGATTCAGTTTTCATTTGCATATCTCTGAGGTCAGCCTGTCCTATATCTTTTCAGTCCATGGATATAAATCTTGCAGCATTGCCATGTAACAAGAGTTAGCCGATTCTATTGGGCCATATTTTCAATCTTCTATTGAGCATCATGGGGCTGCTTGGAGCAATGGATGAAGGAAAAGTCTCAGGAATATAATACAGGTATAACAGCACCTTTCCTGGATTAGGGGGACCACATTGCTTTTCCCCTCTTATCTCTTCATGTGAGGGAATATCTGGCACATCTGTCCAATTTTAACAGAATAACTCTTAAAACTGAAGAAATTCTGCACTGCCCGTGGGCAGAAGATTTACATGTCTGTATGTGAAAGAATGTGTCATATTAAGGCCTCAAGGATAGCATCCCATGTTATCTTTTTTACACAAAAAACTAATGTTTCTGTTACAGAATAGCTATATTTATTATATTTAACACTGAACAATGAATACTGATGTCCCACTGCGTTTGAATGTTGCTGCACAATGAATATTTTACAGGTTTTCTTACTATACATTATGACTACTTCTCATCTGAAAGTTATTTTAAGCTTCCACTAAATTTGTTCAGTTGTTGAAAATGGCAGCATACTGGTTTTTCCCCCCTAGCTACCACTGCTGAAATACTTTATAACTTAAGACTGTAATTTGCCTACTGCATATCAATTGATTATAGGTGCTGAATTGTGATGGATAGACATGTGATAGCAGCAAAACTCCACGTTATTTTTATTTTTTTGTGTGTGTGCATGTAATTCTATAGCCAGGTTTAAACAGCTCCAATGAAAAATTCAGACTTTTCTTTAAAGGAATGAATCAGAACAAAACAGATATCTGATCTTTATCGACTTGTTTTTTTTTCAGGGATTATTCCAAACATGTTTTAAAACAAAAGCACTTTACCTTAAAGGAGGAATCTAATTATAGCAGATATGTTAGATGAAGCTTTCTGTGTGTTTGTGAGTCACAGAGGTTTAATTGAAGAGAGACTTTTGTTTGTTGCTATTCAATCACTGAGACTACACTTTGTACAATGGAGGTGTTGAAAGAAGATTTACACAATCATAATGTTATACCATCTCTTTGTTCAGCTTTTGTGGAAGAAAATTACATACATCTCAACAGTTCTCGGAAGATTAAATCTACAGTTTAAATTTGCTATTTGAACCTTGTATTCAAAACAGCATTCCACAATTAGTGAGCCATGCTGTGTGGCCTGGGGTTAAACTAAGCAGGAGACAGGGTGAGGGGTGCCCAGGATCAGTGTTTTCAGGTAGGGTGTGTAAATAATGGTGCTTTGATATTACAGTTCTCAGCCTACACAGGGCTCATTCATATGTGTCCGTTTTTGACAGTTGTGCAGGTCAGAAAAGATTCTTTTCTGTGGGTGAAGAGTGGCGGCACTTAGGAACAGCATTACTGCCTGTCAAAGAAGAGAAGAAAATCCTGGATGTTCGGATCTTCCCTGTCGTTCTTGCCTTGCATGAATGATAGTAAGATGGCCATGGAGATAGAAAAACATCTCTTTTTGAAATAAAAAAAAAAAAAAAAAGCTGCATATTCACCACAATTTGCAGGCCCTAAAATACTATTGACCATATGTCAGTTTTATCTGTTTATAGCCAATGAAGGCTGGGGTACACTTTTCCTGAGACATGAGGGAAGTGGGGGTGGAGGAAGAGGAAGGGAGAAGTGGGAGCAGAAGGGCCCTTGCAGACAGCAAAATCTTAAAAGGCACTCAGGAACTGCACATTACACTGACTGCTTCTGGAGGATTTCACAAGATCTGACAAAAATCTCCAGAACCAATACATATCATGTCTCTAGAGTGGGTGCACAGTTTATCTCTAATATTTATTTCTATTAATAAGGTCCTGGCATTATACTATGTCTTTAAGGGACATTACACACATGATTTACATACTTATTATAAGTAGTTACTGCTGATGTATGTAACTGAAAGGGTGTTTTGTTATAATGCTAAGGTATTTATCCTATCTCAGCAATAGTAAAACACTTATAAGTACCCCTAAACACACAGTCTATGCATGGTTGAATTTGTATATGTGTGTGTGTATGTAAAAAACAATATATAAATGTGTGTGTGTATGTATATAATGTGTGTGTGCATATATATATTAAAAAAATGTTTTGCTTAGTATTAAAAGACCAGACAGAGTTTAGGGTCTGACAGAGTAAGCGATAATAGACAATTTCTCCATGCCCACAGCATTGCCAGTAAGTAATTCAAAAGCAATCATTTTGCCCACTCCCTTTTTTGCCGTAAGACAATGCAAGTCATAAGCAGGTTTAAAGCACAGGTTGAAAAGGTTTGCCTTTTCTCCTTCGGACCCAACAAGATACTTACACCCACTAGCTACGGTACTACAGCAAATAATGTTGACACTTCAAAGCATTCAAAACACATGAGTAAGACTTTCAAGAAATAAGATTTCAAATGAATCTTCTTTTGGAATTTTTCTTTGATTTCTGCTTTGGGGTTTTTTGGTTTTTTGGTTTTTTGGTTTTTTTTAAAGTTACCTGCTTTGTAGTTTTTGCACAAATATTTCCACTGAGAAGACTTTTTTCTGTTCTTGAAAATGAAATTCATAACATACTGTGTTGGAAGTTGGAGTACAGATGAACGAATGGAGACTGAGAGCTAGGACAGGAAGAGAAGGACAGAATAAAAGGGGACAAGAAACACAATATAGGGTGAGGAAGAAAAGTTGAAATAGGCTTGGAATGTAAGATAAAAGAGAAAAAAAATTTTTGGAAGTGCAGAACAACGTACTGAAAAGCAAACAACATATATCTGAACTTGTAAATATTCTTCAGGTATTTACATCTTTATACCGTTGCTGAGCAGCAGTGTAAACGATCAAGCCAATTGCATCTATCTACATACCATCACCTATTCGTCTAGTCTTTCTCTGACAACAGAAGTGCCAGCACACTTGAATGCTAGCATACTGTAACTTTGCTCAAGAGTTCATTTGAATTTCTTTTAATGATTTTTTATTTTTTCCTTCCAATGGAAAAATGTTATCTTGTCAAAACTGTAATTTATTTGCAAACATGAATTTAAATAGAATGAATTTTAGAATGCATAAAAAATATTCATGTTCAAAAAGAAAATGAAAAAAATTAAAGGTTTTTTTTTTCAAAATTACTACTGTTGAGAAATTTACATTAATTCACTATTAAAATGATTAAGAATTTCTAGGTTGATGCAAAAATGAAACATTAAAAATATTTCAATTCTTGTAATCTCAATTGTTTTTTGGAATTTATGGATTTCAATTTTCAAGATACATCTAGGATGGGAAACTTTTAAATCTCAAAAATTCTCAGAGGATGGAGGAATTGTTCTGGTTACCCCTCTAAGTATTAAGTCAGCAAAGTGTCCTGAGAAAAGAAAATCTGTTACCATAGTCCAAAAGGGGACAAAATAAATTCCTGATAAAATCCTGATTCTACCATAGCATTGTGAGATGAAGATCCTAGCGGGACCTCTGTTGAAAACTTAAAGGATGTAGTGTGTGAAGGCTGTGATTCATGAAGATATATGTTCTGCTTTTAGAGGGAAAACCCACTGATATTCCCCTTCTCTTATCCAACCTCTCTTTTCTATAGGAAGAAGGAAGTGAAGTTCCTGTTAGATCCCCTATTTTGTTTTTAGTAAATGGACAAATAAAAGAACAAAGCAACAACCTTCAAGTTTTCTAGTTTGTGATTTTGTCCTCCTTAATCTTCTGGCCTGTTCTTCAGCAGTAGTGGGAAATGAAAAAAAATTGGTAAAATATTATATTATTAACTCTGTGGTTAACAAACTGATCTGCATTCTCCAAAAACTGTTGTAAGTATTTTCATAGTCCAGTCCATGCTTTGATATCTCCCTGCTATAAAGCTGAAGTGCAGGTAAGAGATTTAGGAATATTCAAGCCTTAGTGCTGTTCAAGGTTTACATCTAAGGACGATGTATGCTTCCCTGAATGAAATTATATTAAAAAGTGAGAGGAAGGTACAAAATAACGAGCCTGACCTCAGAAAGAAGTTCCACTCACTCAAATTTTACAGAGTTTTCCAAGATGAGGCTTTGTAGGGAGGACAGAAAGTTACATCCTCACTACATGGTGCTAGGTAACTGGGAGAGATCTCTAGTACAGTGAGACCAGGGAGAAATTCCTTCATGTAAGGATGATCCAGAAGGGAGTTGTGTTCAGAGGGATCTAAGTATTTCTGGATCGCTAGATTCCTCAAGTGTAAATTTTGTATCTGAAGGTGATGTACCCTTCACTCGTCTCTCTCTAGCCATTTCCCTATTGTTCTTTTCATCACATACATATCTACACCAACTAGTAGTTGCAGTCTTCCAAACAAACATTTCTAGCTCCATACACAATTTATCTACAGTTTAAAATCCGGACATAAAGGGATACAAATTCTAAATACACAGGTTTTCAACAAACAATGTTTGTTCTCCATATACCATCATTTAGTCCTATCTCAGGAAACTGAGACATTGTAGAATTACCTTTTTACAATTAATTAATTTTATCTTTTTTTCCTGTGCTCTATCTATTTTTTGCAGTTACTGATTATCATCCATTTAGGTCCAGATACCCCTGATAATTCCTGCTTTGTTTTCCACAGCATAATGCATTCAACAAGACAGTAAGAGAAATCTGTTCACAACAAATATGTGCTGAGCAAGCATCTGTGACTGTCAGAAAAGTGTGGTGCTGCCACACTTTTTGCTGCTGATCAGCAAACAGGGATAAAATTTACTTTCAGATGGGTCAGAGGCAAAAAATACCAGACATAAGGGGACCTAAAGCGATGGATGGTCTTTCCTCTGTCACCCAAAATGTAACCCAGCTTGGAATCCCTCACAGTGCAGTAGGGTAACCCAGACATATGCACAAGTTGAGTAAAGAATCACCTCATGTTAGGCAGGAAAAGACACTGAGGGCAGACAGGCTACTGAAACACTTGAGTTGCTTGACTTAAGAGTATTTATATGCGTGTATGGGGGTGTCTGTTAATACAGGATTGATGGCTTGGTATCCCATTGTGACTGTAGGCTTGTGCATCTCTTTAGAAATGAAGTAAGACAGTTTTATCTTCTGAAAACAATCGTAATCTGGGATACTTAAATTCAGAGAAATCAGGTACAAAAAGTTAGTTATTCATATGAAAAAATAGATAAAACGCATTTGTTTAGTGACTATGGCATGCTCATCAGGTAGATGGGAAATGTGACTGGGATTCTGCCCCGAACTGAAAGATGTCAACCTGGGATCCTAATCTAGCTGCTTAACCACTACAGATTTGTATTTGCAGAATTATTAATAACTCTTTGTGACTCCATTATAACTACTGGAGAAGAAAGTCTTGGTAAAACAGATATATAAGAAATTTTGGTACTGATTTTTAATTTTATTAGAACTCGACAAAATATTTATTCTTTCTCATATGCATAGTAAGGAATTATAAGAGTTCTAAAGATGATCAGATCTTCTTCTACATTTCTCCCAACTCCACTGACTTTCATGCAGAAAATTAACTTTAACGTTGAATGAACTGATTGAAATAAATATATGGTGAATGAAAAAATGGAGAGAAGCCCAGTTTGTGGTTTGATTTTTTTTTTGAAAATTATTAGACCTAGAATGACTTTCAGAAAGTGCTTTATCTTACTTGTTCAGATACATGATTTTTTCTTTTTTTTTTTTTTTTTTCAAATAAGAATTTTCAAAAAAGGACTTATCCTGCTCTCATTTAAAGAATATGTTTTCTATTTGTCTGTTTCTGACTAATCTCACAGCTCAGTAAAAAATCTTGGAGAATATAAAAAACATAAAGTATTGTGATAAGTTTCATTTTTTTTACTTTCAAAGGCAACAAAATATATTTTAGGACAATCTTCACATACAAATGTTCAGTTTCCCTGAAATGGAATTAATTCTTGGTAAGCCCTTCACTAGTGCATAAACATTTTTAGTCCTTCCTTTAAACTGTTAGAAAAAGATGCTATGTTTCCACCTCTTGATTTCATTCATTACAAAACTGAGTTCCAAATATGTTTATAATTCCTACACCTATATAGAAATGTCTTGATATTTTTATGAAAATAAGAGATTGATTCTCCTTCCTTGTCTTGACTAAGTCAGTGCTCACTGCTCAGTGTAACAAATCTTAAGGTTAACCTCAACAGAAGTCAATCAATACATCTTTATTATTCTGTGTATGTGTGTAAAACATCAAAGGCTAACTGACAAGAGACAGCTAACATTTCATTTCTAGGACAAGAACCCGTGAAACCTTACTGTATGGTTAATGGCTGAATCTTAAATAATTTTAATCTCTTCTTTTATTTCAGTGTCTGAAGAGCTCAAAAAGTTGAAGTAAATGTATGAAGAGAAACAGAAAATAATGTGAGTGCAGGAAAAACAAAACACCAAAAAAAATCTGGATAAATTTATAGAACTGTTATAACCGTCTTTCACTACGAGGATCTTCATTAGCTGCCTTTTGTGAGCATGTGCTTCTAGGCAACATTTACATTATTCGGTGCGGTTGATTTTCTTATTTGATGAAATGTACACTTCAGAAACATCTCCAGTTGGTTCAGAGGAAGAAGCCAGTCTTAAATGCCTGCTTTCAATTCTCATAGTATATTGTACATATATGTTCAGTTGAAAGTACAGCTTTCCAAATGCATGAAATGATGCTGACAAATTTTGGCACTTCAAATGGGAAATAAATGAAAAATCTTGTCTAGTAAAATATACACCAACTGTCTACGTTAATTTGGTATGTCATTAGCATGATTTCGTAAGACAGTTACTCTATAAATAAATTGATTTAATAGGAGCATTATTACATGACAAAAATGTGAGGGTTTTTTTCAGTCATGTTTAAGTATTTACAGAGAATCATTATCCTGTGTTTTCCTTAATTCCCTTTTCAAGCTGTACTTAAAAGTTCAAAATAACATTTTTCAACTGCTTTTTATTATAAGAAACTAAAGTTAACATGAAAATAATTGACACAAGGAAAAAGATATTCTTAAAGATTGAGAATATTGTAGTCACAATGACAGCTCTTTCGGTGTTACCTGTTCCTACAAAGATTTCTGACATCATCCTTTAATATTTACATTGTATAACATCTATAGTCAAATTACTTTGAGACTTTAGCAGGATGGAGCAACAGTCCTAGTGATTTATGGAACAGTTATTCAACTGAAACTATACAAGTGAAGACCTTCTTCCATTGCATTTGAAATCAGTGGGGACCTTTTCCATTTCAGAGTGACAAAAATTGCAAGGGAATGCATAATCGTAGTTTAGAGAGCTAGAGCTGCTATTCGTTTATAGAATCATAAAGGTGGCAATGACTATCTAATTTAAATGAAAATAGTTATGAATATTTACCTTGTGACTTATGTTGATAAGTCTCAAGATACTTAGCTATAAGATATTTGAATCTCTTCAGTTTAATGACTGGTTATTTAAAAATACACTCTGAAAAAAAACCCTTTCAAAACTTGTTTGACTATTATTACTTGAAAATCAAAACTGGTTATTACAAAGAGCTTCTTTTACAGAATTTTACTCTTTTAATGTTACTCTTTTCTCTAAGTATTAAAAAGATGCACTCTTAAGGAATCCAGCCACAATTATTTGAATGTGTTATCTGTGTCTCTTTTCTTCTCAGCCATCTTTGTAAAGCTTCTGGTCTTCCTCCCGAAGGAGCTTTCTGCTGTTGCGTGGCTCCTTCAGCTTTCCAGGCAGTTTACCCTTTTGTAAACTGCCTCTCTTGCTATATTCCTTAATTGACTAGCTACTCCTGAGTAGCTTCTCTACCTTTTCTCCACAATTCCTTAATGGCTGTCACAGGGCCAGGTATACAAACCCCATTTCTCTGAACAAGTGAGGTTTCTCTAGTGCTACTCTTTCTTTTGCTATTATAGTACCTCTCACAGTTGCTAACTAGATAAAAGTGTCCGCCTAACCCACAATAGTTTTGAGATCAGATAATTAACATCTCAAATGAGCAACTCATAGCTTGCAGGTTTGAAACAGCTTCTTCTGCTGTACTGTGCCAATCCACTGAATGCATTGTTAGGGAAGATCAGAAATCCGTAACATTACCTGGCCACAGAAAATATCCATTTTTCTGTGGAGCTTTCTAATAGCAAGAAGCCCACTGCAGGACTAAGACTGCATAAAATACACCCAACAGTGAATAAACACAAGATACCAGTAATATCCAGTCAAGTCTAGATTTCCGTTTTGGTTTGCTTTGGACAGTTTCACTAGATCAGTAGCTTCTAACTAAGGTGTAATCCCTTTGTTACTGTCCTGGTTTTGGATGGGATAGTGTTAATTTTCTTCCAGTTACTCATAAGGCATCCAAAGTTATATGCCAAGGCAAAAATAGCTGGTTTTGAAGGAACTTACAGTTAAACCATCTTTCTTCACTGTATGCAGTACTGCTGCCACCTTCTTGTACTCTAGTTGTCAAATATCCTAATTCTTACGTTCCATCACATTTACATGAATAGTACTACCAGAATACCAATGCTATACTTCCAAATTCAATCCTTCTCAGTTAGGTCCCCTTGCTGCACTCTCTTATTGTAGCAGAGGGACTACAGTGGAAATCTATTGTTAATAGTCACATAAAATCGTCAGTCTATCTTTAAATACATAGCACATAACATTAGAGACAATTTTCTTCATCTGCCTCCTACTAAGTTAGCTATATATATATATATGCGCCGACCCAGTGTTTACATACGTCTCAAATTAGGTGCCATGAAAATACATTGTGCTTGTTTCCCAAATGGTGCAGGAGATGTTCATGTTAATATATTGCAAAAAGTCTCAGGCTTGTGACCAGCATCCTGTTCAGACAAGGAAAGCTCACTAGCTACACAGAACTAAGCATGACCCAAATTGCCCATGATCATCATCTCTGTCACTGATGCTTTTGGGGATAGGTGGGTGGGAAAGGAAAAAATCACCACAGATGCGGAAAGCTGGATTGTTTAAATAAATTTCCAGTCTGTATTTGGAAGCAGTAACTGCCCATTAAGTAAGGAGGAATTTTACAAGATAATTTTCTGTCTGAGCCAAGTAAAAACTTAAGTTTAAGAGAAATTGTAGTGTGTGATACTGAATAACAGTGTTAGAATCATAGAAGAAATACTGATAAATGATCAGTAAATTATATGAGGAAACATAAGCCTAACAGAGTGAGGGACTTGAAATTATCACTGAAGAAAGAAGTCTCAGAGTTATTGCGAGTAGTGCTTTAAAAACATCAGTTTAATGTTCAGTTCATCTGACAAATAGACGCCTAAAATGTGAAGGATTATTAGAAACAGAAGAGAAAACACAGGAAACCACAGTGTAAATCTAGTGATCTCACTTTTAAAAATATTGCATCCAGATCTATTTCTAGTTCTAGACACCATATCACACAGCAAAAGAAAACCATCAGTGCTTTATGGCAGGAAGGATGATTCTGTGAATGCTGGATGCCCTGTTTTTTGAAGGTAGGACATACGGGAGGAGTTTTAGGTGAGATATGCTGAGCCATCTACAAAAGAACCTTGTTCCATACAAGCTGGAATTTTTTTTGTGTGTTTTATTTATTTTTTGTTTACAAATTTGCATCTAAAATTCCAACTGTAAGTGTTGCTTAATGCATGACTTTTCTCTTTTTTTAACATTAAGCCAATTCATTACTGTGGAAACATGATTAATTGGGATAATTTGACAAATTAAGGCACATTATGCCTTTAGAGATCCTAAATCAAAATAAAATGGCTTATGGAATCATTCTTGAAGAACCAGAGCCTCGAGACTGGGCTTGGGGAAGGTCTTCTGCAACAATGAGAGACACTTTAAGAAAAAAAACCATTAAAGCCTTTGCCTACACACAGATTGACAAGAGCAAGATGCAAACATGGAAATGTTCATTTGCTTATATTACCATCCAGAAATGTTCAGAACTGATCCTAGATATTTTGTTGTATCAAAGGTGTCAGCAGGTTTTCACCAGTGACTTTGAAGGGACCATGATATGCAGTTTCATTCTTCTAATGCTCAGGTAGACACTGTTCCCACTGTTGTAAGGGTGCAGATGACAACTTAGATATTTCACTGGAAAATGTGAGTGGTGTAGAAGGTACTGATAGTTTGGTCTTCAAGGTGGAGCCAGGGAAAATGTCTGTAGTTTGAGGGCACCTTTGTGGAGAGTAAAATGAGCAGTCCTAATGTAGACAAACAAAAGTACAAGTCTTCACCTAACAGCAACAGTATGTATAGGGAAATTAATGATAGGATGAGCAGAGACTACCGTAAAGACATTTCTACCCAATCAGGAAGATGATTGAAGCTTCAGCAGAACACTAAACAATGTAGAGAAATATGTGACTAATTAGTGCTAATTATTTACCCAAGCCAGTAGCTAATCATGTTGCTACGCAAAGCTGTCCAACTGAAATGGGTAAAAAAGTATTAAGAATTACCTAAGTGATGATTAAGGAGCCTTATTTGTGAGATACTCCGGCAATAAATGTAAAAGTAAGTTGCTCATGAATATCTTTAATGAAGATGTTGACAAAACTATTGTAAAATTAAGGAATGAAAACTGCAGACTGTAAGATCCCACGTCAAGTATATAACTAACACTGCAGTGCCATTCATTAAAGGAGAAGAGGAGCCCTTGGCCTAAATACAGATGCCAGAAAAGCTTACAATCTTACAGAAAAGACATGTGTCTTAGTTGACATCAGCCATATACAGATAAACGTCGTTGTCATATGGGACCTGCCAACCCATCTCAAAAACACAAATCTTGGATCTGCGCACTGAACACAAACCTGTGGAAGCTGAGATGCTTGTTTATATGTTCTCTTGGCCACTTGATAAGTGAACTTTGATATGGAGCTAAATCCAGAATTGCATTTTGTATGTCAGTCTAATCAATACAAAACAAAAATCATTGACTATGGATTACGATTGTCAGAACTGCTGAGGATAGGAAGTCAGCAAAAATAATTAAGGTTACCATTACAAGGTAGCTGATTGCCATGTTCCTAGCTGCTTCAATTACACTAGCAAGAGGAAGCTTTTTACACTAATCTGTATTTAGTGCGAAGAGATGAGGATAGTGATACCTCGGTTTGGGATGATGTCATAGGTCATTAAAAATTGCTACCTTGTTTAGGAAAAAAAATGCATGGAGATCACTTAAAAATTGGAAAGCCTTAGACAAGAGCCAAATACCTGTACTTCACATTAGACTCAAATGAGGCTGTGACATCAAAATGTTACATGGTATGATAATATGGGTCAAACCTGGAAGAAGAACACCTTTTCTGATACACAGGAAAATCTGACTCCCTGGAAAACAGTAGGACAACTAGGGTGCAACAGAAAAGAAGGTCTATGCCCTCGCACTGGATTGTCATTTTCACTTCTATAAACTAATCCCATGTGAGGCATCTCCTGTAGTATTGGTGCTGGACAGTAGAGGGCACTGCTTATTTGTTCTGAAGTGAAGGGAAAAACAGACACTCCTGAACGCGTGTAGCTTCGTGGTGTACCCTGCCCCTGGGGCCATGCTGGGCTGCTGCAATCTTTTTCCTGTGCAGTCCTTTAAATTACCAGAAGTTGATGCACATTTCCATTGGGCAGGACAAATTGGTGATAAAAAAGAAATCCCTCTGTCTCCCACATCAGTACGTATTGTTTCTGCAGCTCCAAGGCATGCCTACAATCCCTTATAGTACTTGGATCAGTGTTGGAAAACAGCGAACTTGTAATCTGCAACACAGCTTTTTGAGGAATGAGTGTTGCTGTTTTTACATTGTCTTGGAGCAGAAACCAGCATGTACTCTCTACTCACTCTTTGCAGGTGTTAAATATTGTTTCATTCATGTTCGGTTTTTTCTTCCCTTATCTAAGGGTCTTGCCTTGGCTGAATACTTTAAGTTTTGTCAACACAGACCTGGTCTGAGAAACTGTTGTAAGGATGCTTATTCTCCCATGCAACTTTGGAAGCTAAAATGGTCATAGAACACGGCATATGACATGATTACAGTAACACAATGCATTAGGGAGCACTTATTTCTTGAATCAGACCTACTGTTGCGACTTGGCTGGAATTAGAGAAGTTTGAGATTTAGAGCAGAGGCTGAGGAAACTGACAATGATTTTACATTTGTAAAGCTATAAGGTTGATAAACTCTTAACATACAAGGAACACTGTGCCATTGATTAAAATCTACACAAAACCTGGAAATTATTATGATCCTACCAAAGAAATGCAAACTTTGAGGAAAGGATAGACATTGTCTTCTGGCATTGTCATAGATCCCAATCTAAAATATGTGATGTCTCCAGGAGAGACATGGGGGTTTTTATTCATGTTTTGAACATGAATAGTTGCAGTCATAGGTGTTCTGTAGACATACAGTGTGAATGTTTTTGATGCACTAGTGAAAAAAACCCAAAGCAATCTCCCAAAATCCCACATGTGCACACCAAAACAGGCTATTGAAGTAATATGTAATAGTGTCTCTTCATTTGCTGTATCTATCCTGTAGAGCAGTACCAAATGCGTGCCTGCATTTAATTCTGTCTAAAGATTTCTGTGCATTTCTGTGTGGGTTTATGTGAGAACAAAGACCTTATAAAATAAGTAGTCCAATAAGTGTAAAAAATGCTGTGCATATATGTATTTTGCAACCAGTACTTTTGAATACTGATGTCCATGATTCACTCAAGGCAGCCTAGACTTAAGAATTGCCTGGATGACATTGCGATGCTTGGAAAGATTGCTGAAGGTCGTGAGAAGCATACAGAAGCATCAGTTCAACTAGCTTGATACAAATTTTTGTCCAAATGTCTCTACAGAGACAAATGTCTCTACAAACATACCTTTCTTGAAGGGGAAGGAAGAGCAGAGAACAGCATCTCAAACAAAACTAGAACCTGGTCCAAATAATTTCTCTGAAATTACATTCATTTCATGAATACCTGTGAAGATTCACATACAATTTTATTGTATTTAATGTCCTGGCTGGAAACTACATTCCAGTTACACTGATTTGGAGCTGCTACAAGCATCCCTTCATGGACCCACAGGCCCATCCTGGACTGCTGTCAGATGGTTCTTAAGAAGGAAAAAAAAAAGATCTCTGAGTATGGTCACCCAATATCTTACATTATTCGGTTCTGTGTTAACAATATCTGTGATGCCTGAAGACTCAGACTGACTAGGATTTTTTTTAACCAATAACCATATCCATTCTAAGAGGATCATGTTTGTTTTTGGAAAAAGTATTGAGAGAAGAATAAGCACAAGAAAGTGCTCATTTGCATACTGGCTACACAAAAATGGAGATTCCTGTTGTGGAAGACACAGATTCAAAACAGCCGTAGATAACTTGGTGCCAGTGTAAGAAAACAAGGACTCACAAGACTGGGAATCTGAATTATCACAGAGCTGCTGAGATCCCTTCTGCTCTCATATGACAAGAGCTATTTTCCAAGAACCAAACATATAAAACAAAAGAACACTCTGAGTGCTTGTTCTTCATTAGGCACTTCACCAGAAGATTGAAATGCAAGGGCAATTGTTGCATTAACAGAATTTTAAATTTAAAACTGTTTGCCTAACATGTCTAAATTATCAGGAAACAGGTGAAGCCCTGACAGTGATCTGCTTAAAAATACTGAACAACTTGGTATAATGTTCATTCTTCCATATATCATATGACAGAATAGCTATGAACTAGGTATGTGGTGTGATGTATTTATCTGCTGTGCTGAAGAGAATAGGGGAAAAAAATATCATGCTGCCTAATGGAATGTTAGGTCAAAAATATGACTCAGAGGTAGGCAGTGGTTGCCACAATAGGATATTCAGATTTAAGGAGCTCTAAAACTCTTGTGTTGCTTCCTAGTGGCCATTTGACATGCATGATACCATGAAATATCTTTCCCAGATCATCAAACCTCACAACTTGTAGTGTCAACCCATTTGACAGTGTAGCACTTAAGTGTCCTGAAGTAGCCATTATGATAAATGATTTCAGAAAAGGCCAGAAGTAGCTTTTATATCAGTGTGGTGATTTACAGTTTTCAGAGAGAGAGAGCACACACTGTATTATCTGTATACTATCTTCAAGCTAGCTGAAAACTGGAATATGTCAGTATAAATTTGAAATAGGGTTTACAGATGACTCATCTGAAAGGAAAACCTTTACTGCAGACCTTCCTTCACTTGGCATCTTCTGAACTGTTGTTTTAGATTTGCTGTAGTTTCTGAATTGTAGTAGAGCTCAACTAGACCTTTGCTCAAAACAGCAATTCAGAAGATGCCAAATGAATTTCTATATGGAAAGAGATGTGATAAATATTGTTAGGTTATGGATGCCTAAGGCTAGAACATGAGTCCAGATGGCTGAAGTTCAACAGATGCCACAGAACTACAGAACTTGCATAAATATGTGATGTCAAGTGTGGGAAATCAGAGTGACATTTGTCTGTGCAAGTATGAAAGCCTGAGTATTTTACAAAAAAAGGAGAATTGAAGTTCCTGGTCTTTTATAGTTGTGTTAAAAAAAAAAAAGATGACCATGTTGTGTGTCTCTATCCCATCTATCAGATAGCTATGGAATGTTTCTTGCAGGTACTTGCAAGATGTTTCAGAATATCTACTGTTAAATATTATAGATAGTCTTTGTTATCTGCAATCAAATGGGTTTCTGAAGATTGATGTCAGAATAGAAACATACCAAAAAGGCTACTTAGTCATATTCAACTCTCAAAATACAATACAGCACTGCTGAAACATAGGGTTCACAGTAACATTTTCTTCAGTAGACAATGTATGAAAATAAGCATGCTTGTAATGTGAGAAAAGCCATGACAAAGATTTGGGACCTCCAGATGTATCAGATGGCAGTGTGTGAAATAAAAAGTTAATATCACATGTGTTTGGTGTCACCACCTCCCAGAAATAGATGCTGCATATTTGCAATGAGAAATAATGGTCACAGGCAATAGTGGTAGCCTGAGATATTGGTCCTGTGGTCATATCAAGTCCTCAGTGCACACAGATATATTTGGCAGGGAAGCATCCAGCACTTCATCCAAATTCCATGAGGGAAAAATTACAAGAGGGTCTGAGAGCCTCAGGCAGAGAGCCAGAGCAGGTGGAAACAATGGAGCCATAGGATGCATCACAATCAGAGCTAAGGAACTCCTGACAACAGCAGTGCTGATGTCTGAAGGTGCCTTAGAGTAATTGAGTATCATTTTGTGGGTAACAGTTTGCTCCTTTTTAGCCAAACAAAACACATTTTCAGATTCTTTAAACCAAACAACCACCTCTATTAGCATTATAGTAAAATTATTTGGAAAGCTTATGTTTGAGAGGCTCTAGCAGGATGCCTAGCAGTAAGGAGTCAGGTGTTAACTTCAGCATCTAGTCTTACTGGAAAATTCCTAGGCTCCTATTATTGCATGACACACCTTGCTCACCACAAACCTCTATTTTAGGACCTTCACCAGAATATTTTTCAGTGTACAAGGCCTATACATTAATTAAAATAAGGTCACTGCCACCTTTTTATCTTTGTGATATGCTGTTACATTTTGATCCATGTGAAGTTTGTGGTTTCATGTCTCAAAAACCTATTCATTTCCACTGCTGACAATCTTCTACAGGAAAGTCTTGAGCTTCTCTAAAACTTCCTCTGTCCATTTGAGACCCTGCTTTTTTCTTCTTTTGTTGATCAGTCACCAGGAGGAAGAAATTATTGGCCTTTAGTGTCTATTGCTAATTCTAAATTAAATATTCTCAATATTAAATGTGTGATAGATGATGAAAAAAATCTTACTATCAAAGGCAATCTGACCAAAAATAGTTTTCTAAACAGGCAGGATATCTGAAATACAGTTTTCAATGCCTTTATAAGACAGAATGAAAATGCAGTTATATTGATGTAAATAATATTTAATCTTCTCTCTAGAAAATGGGTTTCATCAGTGATGTTGGTTTTGTACTTTAGGCAGTAGCCACTACATTTGGAATCAATGACTACATATCTTGACTTTTGCCATTAGTTATAATAAAACAAATATGTATGGATTTTTTTTTACAGAGAACATTTTACAGAACATGAGTTCAACATATGTGCGGCTCCAGACTGCATGAACATAATCCAAGCGTAAAACAGCACATTATGTCTGAAGTCCTACGTGTCCTTACTTTAAACTTTCTAGTTGGCTCTTGAAAAGCCCTGCTAAAAAAGAACTTTTGTGTACAAATAATTGGACAAAAAATGAGGATTCTTTGTTCTTACCTTCCATAGTTTAAAAATATTTTAAAAAATACAGGAAATTATGAGAGCAGAAGAAAACAGTGTAGATCCTCTGTTTTGATAAAATTGAAGACTCTTTGATGTTAATAAAAAATTAATTACAGTTGTGGAGAAGTAGGCCCTCTAGCTGACAAAAAATAATGTTGACTAGAACTTTTTAGAATTCAGTTATTTCAATGAAAAAACATTTTGGGCTGTTGTTTGAAAGTTAGAAAAGATGACTCCTTCTTCAATCCCCATCTTTTCCTCCTTTGCTCCCCCCCCCCCCCCCAAGAAAGCTGTTTTTCGGTGTTTACTTTCTCTTTTTTAGAACTGTAGTTGGAAGTAGTAAAGTTATATATTTGTCAGTCATGAACATTTATGTTGTATACATTTATTGCATGGTTAATTGTTTTGCTTAGATTCTGTATGGATTTTTCCAAGGCTGAATCCTCCTCCTTACTTTTCTGCTGTGTTTTAATATTAACTGAAGCAATTTATGAGAATATTATCTGAATATGTATGGCAAGTCAAACAGCTGTTAAGAGTGGGACAACCAAGTAGGATATACAGAGAAGAGCCAACATCTTTTATTTTTCTTGATGGAACATTTCTGTGATTCTATGATGTTTTCACTACCTCCGAATATCTGAAGAATTTAGAATTTTGTCAGATTGTCGAGTCTGCCCACTTCATATCAAGGAAAAAAAAAACCTGCTTGAAAACCTATGCCATGAATGGAAAATGATCTGTTAGAGAATGAAAATGTAGTAATTTTTCCATAAATGTGATAGTTTAAATAACTCACATAAAACTCTTCTCTGCAACTATTTATATCATTAAGCAGACTTACATAATGTGTGGACTTAACACTGAGCTATCTAAAGTGGCAGTTATTAAAAAGATGGAGCCAGATTCTTCTCAGGCATGCAGAGCAAAAGAGACAACAGTCACAATTTGAAGCAAGTGAAATACTGACTACACATGAGGAAAAGAAATTTCGGTGTAAAGGTAGTTAAGCAGTGAAAATGGAGATTTTCTAAAACTGACTTGAAAAAGCTGTGAGCAACATGATCTAACTCTGAAGTTAACATTCCTAGATGATCTCCTGAGGTCTCATCCAACCTTTTCTATGACATATATGCATATGCATACATACATAAGTACATATATGTTACAATATGTTTGCTGCTGAAAATCCCAATAAGGAAAAGAAAAAATAGCATCATCTGCCCAAAGTCTTTCAAAATGCTAACCTGAAGAACACTCAAATGGAAAAAGATACCCAACCAAGAGATCAAAGGCATGAAGTGGCTATTGAGACATTTCAGGTGCATATCTACAACAAGGAAGGAAAACATCCTTTTTATTGTTTTCTCTCAGTAAATTCTATCTATTAAGGAATCACATGAAAAATTAAAAAAAAATCAATTTTTGTATTTATAGGAAAAAAAAAAACAGATTTGGACAAAGTAGGGCCTAGAAAGACAATCTGTCCTACCTCATAGCCAAAATTGAAATTAAGTGACCTATCTTCTTTTTAATTGCAGGCATTAAAGCATAATTAGCTGAATTATTCTAGAGTGCAAATGCATTTTGTCAGTTCAGAAGATTTTTAATCTGCAGCTTAATACTAAAAAAATCAACTCCCTTTCCTATTTAATCCATTCATCTCAAATAAAAAAAGCTTAGAAATGTTTTTGGATTTCAGCAAGTTGGAATCTTGAACTTTTGGCTTAAAACCATTCTTTACAGTTCAGAAGGCCAAAGCTCTGCAATTCGTGCTGTGAACCTTCACTTATTTAATTGATCAGAAATTTTTGCATCAGTTTGTTGAGAAGTGCTCTTGTTGAATCGCACGTTTCTGCTACTGGGAGTGCAGCATTACTGCAAGAAAGTTTTAAAGAAAACTTTTTGACTGGATGAAATAATGATTGTCTGTTCTGAAGTTGCCTTACTGAAGCTTGCTTCATACAATCTTACTCCTAGAAGGAATAAACATACCATAATTCAAAAATATAAAAAATATGAATTTACAGTCACTTAAGACTGACTCTTAAACAAAAGTTGCTGTATAGTCTTACACACATGCTGACAGTATATAATTCTGCACCTCTTACAAGAGTAATGCCTCATTACTTGAGTCATACCTTGGATGAAGACCACCTGAATGATGCTAGACTCAGGCAACATGGAGGTGGAAATAGGGAAATATTTAGTAATATAAATCACAACTAAGGCCATCTGTCCTGCAATTGTCAAGGCAGTAGACTGCCTCAGGCTCCTCCTGGGCTCTTCATCACTACCAGCTACCTGAATAGTAACAGCTGCTGCACTTTCTTTCATCTGTGGATAGTGAGGAGGCAGTATTCCAGCTTGTCAGATGCTAGTGTGCCTATGGTGAGCCATATATTTTTTATCTTTTGAGTCAGTGTATTACAGTAACATACTTCACATGGGAATACATTCCTATATATAGAAAAACTTTCAATGTTTTAACATTTAAATACAGTAGATGCACTTCAACAAGCCACTTTCTTTCTTTGATTAAACACTGACTGTTCCTCAGTTATCAAATCAAATTTTAGGTCTTAGTTCTTGGTCTTCAAAGATCTCAAGAGAGTGGATAAATTTAGCAATATAAACATTATAATCATAATAGGGCTGGAAGGTTACATGAAAAGATCATCTAATCCATCCTTCCTGCCAGAAGGCATAATCAACAAGGCCAGCATCACTTCAGGAATATATTGATCCAGGTTATTTTTAAATATCTCCAAAGGAGGAGTTTCCCAGACTCCCCAGACAATATGTTCCAATGTTTTGCTAACTTTGATCACTATAAAAAAATTTTGTATTACTAACCTAAATCTTCCCTGTTGCAATTGAAACTCATTATTTCCTGTCCTATCCAACTTGAACATGGAAAACAGATATTTCCTTTCCTCCCTGCAGCAGCCTTTTGCATAGTTGAAGACTTCATGCCTTTCTATATTAAATCTCTTCTTTAGGTTAAACAACCCTAACTCAACAGGTCTTTCCATATAAGTCTTCTCATCAATCTCAGTGTTGTCTTTCAGGGTCTTTTCAATTGGTTCAAAACCGAACACAGTGGTGCAACTAAAGATTTAACTTCTGAATAGAGCAAGTAAAAAGGCTGAAATAATCAAAAACACAAAGAAAATTGTCTTTGCAGCTTAATTCTGATTGGATAGTAAAAAAGTAATATTTTCAAAAAGCAGATGTAAAGATGTTATGAAATTTGAGATACAAGGTAATAAGAACATGAATAAATGTGGACGGACATAGACAAAAGATACTGAAAGACACTACAAAACAAATGCCATCTGGATCTGAAGTGTTCAGTGAGAGGGCATAATCAGAGATGGCACAAATAGCTATGATCTTAAGACTGGCCATAGCCACAGTGATCCTCAACCACAGTCAAAGGGGAACAGTGGAGGACCTGAAGTAACACGAATAAATGATTAGGAGTCTGCATTAGCTGTGCTGAGTTTCAGGTGATGTATAGGTATCCATAGAAAATATTAGAGAGACAATTGTGACAGGAACTGAGAACGGGGCCAAGAGATCTGAGTCTTGATTCTGAAACCTACAAATGTGGCCATCAATTCCATTCACCAGATATTTTGCGTATCCTGTCCCTCAAGCTAGAAGAAAGAGGAATTTATCTATATTCCTAAAAGCAATGTGGCTTAATTCCTATGGAGACCTATAAAAATATATGGCTGTCTTTGTCCAGAACACTCTGTGGACTCAACCTTTCCTTCTTCCCTTAAAAGTCATTCTGAGAAATTAATGTTTACTGTGAGCTTCTTCAGGTTTCAGTTTTACTGGGGACCAAAGGTGATGGCGATTGTTTAAAATATGGTAGTCTATCTTTCTGAAAGATCTGACAGGTCAGAGAAAGAAATTATTATTTCTTTGAAGGAAGACTAACCAATAACCAAAAAGAAAATCCTCCCCTTTAGTAAGCTCTCTTTTTAATACAGAAAGCTGAATCTGTTAGCCGTATGTTAAATATGCCATCCATTGGCTTTTATTCATCTACATGCATTTAGATCATCTAGTATAGAAGATTTTCTATAAGCAAGTAAATAAACCCAAATATGCACTCTTAATTCTGAAGACTGTGGAGAAGTCTTCCAGATGTGAATGGAGCCATAGCTGAAACAGCTGTATCCATTCAAATCTTAAGCCTACTTCTAACAGTGACTCAGGGGTATGAACTCTCTTATCCCCTATTATAATGACACTGAAGTGCCACCATTATCTATTTAATCAATTCACCTGAAAGCAAAGGCAGTGGATAAAAGGTGGAGAGGTGAGAGAAAAAATGTGGAGAAAAAAGAATTTGAAGCTGTTTCAGAAAAGAAGAGGAAGGGACGAAACAGAGCAAGAGGAAGGTAATATAGCAGAAGAGAAAGCAAGTGGTAGAAATAGCACTGTCTTTAAGGAGTCTTTTTAAACTGAATTGTATTGAGTGTACCAAACACCTGTTCGTTTAGACTTAAAAAATTAGGGACCTAAGCCCAAAGGAAATCTGTTTATGTTACAGTAAATTAAAAAATAGTCACTGACATTTTTAAGAAATCTTTTTCAAAAAGGCAGGAAGTCACATTGCACTGACAGAGCATTTCAGATATGTAATATTAATGAAAAATGATTCTGTTCTAGAATGAGCAATCATATGGGGGACGAATCTAGTTCTTTCATCAGCCTTTAGAGTTTTGGCAGTGTTATTGAAATGGGAGTTATAATCTCTGTTTTTTAACAACTTCCCCACTCCTATATCCTCTGAGGCTTCCATCTGAGAAGGTAAGACTAGGCTGAGCAAGAGAGTATGTTTCTGCCTAGATAACTGTGAATCTTCCAGGATGTCCTCTATTTAGGAATCTTTTGATCTGGAGATGAATATACTTAGGGGTAACAGATCTTCAGGAACTTCTCTTCCATTAATTTGCATAAACCACCTCCCTTATCCACTGTCCCCTCCCCCTTCTTTTTTGGAATTTGTATTAGCATGACAGATTTCCACAGGTCAATTGAACAATATATGAAAAAAAAAAAAGCTTGTTTTTTTTTGATTTGTGCCTGCAGTTGGTAATCTCATTTGATACCTCCCAACTACCTTACCCATCCTACTTGTTTTACTCCTTATTTTATAGGCCATGATCCTGTATTTCATCAATTACTTCTCTGTGGATATCTTACTTGTAATTTCTTGATCTGGATTAAATAATCCAAATCTTTTTAGTCACTTCTTATAGAGTTGTCTGAACACCTTTACTATCCTCCCCTGTAGCTTTATAATCTTACTGTGTACTTCTAAAGTGAATGGGTTAGAAATATAAACTGTATTCAAGTTCTTCAGTAGTCTATATAATCAAAATGTTTTCTGTTTTGTCTTCCATTCCTTTCATTATAACTCTTAAAATTTGTTGCTTTTCTAAGCACCTCAGTGTATTGGTTTTCAGAAAACTAATTGCAGGAAATCCAGGATTTTCTGAGTTGTAACATATAGTTTAGAGTCCACTGGTGTATATGAACAGTTAGGATTATTTTCCCATGTACATTACTTTGCATTTACCAACACTGATATTGTCTGCCATTTTATCTCCCAGTCCCTCAGTATCATGACATTGTCCTGTAGTGTTGTTGTCTAATTATTCTTTCTCTTAGATCATTTATGCATGTTATAAAATGGAGGTCCCAGGACCCTAGTGGTAACCTTTTCCACTGTTAATATCAACCACTTTTTAACTTTCTATCTTTTAATTATTAGTCCATGAGAATTTATTTTCATTATAAATCTTTACTGAAGAATCTTGTCAAAAACTTTCTGAAGAGACAGTGTCAGATGACTATTTTCTTCTTGGTCATGGATTCTTTGAATAAACTCCAAAAATATATTTGCTAGAGACAAATCATGTCTTCCACTTTATATTCACAGCTACCCATAGACTTACCAAGTCTATTTTTTATTATAGTTTCTACCATTTTCTCCAGTATGAAAATCTGGCTTTCTAGTCTGAAGTTCCACAGTTCAGTCTGGGAACCTTTCTATGAATTGAAACTTTATTTACCACTACCCATGTTACCAAGAACATTTTATGTTTTAACTGAATTGCTTACTGCAGTGCATCTTCTTCATATTTTAGTCCCTTTGAAACTTCTAGGTGAGTACCATCTGGCCCTTGCTATTTGCTACAACTCATGTTATTGATTTGTTCTTCATAAAAATGTAAGAATGACTACACTACATCAGACCAAAGGTCTATCCTACCTCAGTATCATTCCTGGACAACACCAGATGTCTAGGGAAGATTGTAAGAAGGAAAAGTGCTATGATAGTTCTTCTAAATTCTCCCCTAGCTTTCAACCATTCAGAGACTACTGGAGCTCACATTGTTTATTTTGAAACTCTTAATGCATTTTTCTTCTGCAAACCTTATACTAATTGAAGAGAAGGATGGACTGACTTTTCACATCTGCAAGATCCCATGACAAAGAGTATAATACAGTAACTATATTCCGTGCACAAAGAACTAGATCCTTTTTTTTTGTTTCATACTTTAACTTCTTGCAAGGAAATTTATTTCCTTTTCAGCATCTTCATTAAATTTACAGACACTCATTAAGTTCAGACTTTCATTTTATCCATCCTTGATTATCACTTTTCCAAGCTGAAGCATTGTAGCTTTTTAGTTGTTACTTCATGTAATTCTTTTCGTATACTTACTTAACCTTACTAACTGTCTGTCTCTGACCTTTGTGTTGGGTTGTTTTTTCTGGTCTGTGAGCAATCTCCAAGCTACCTGCAAGTATCATACCTTTTCAAATGCACCTTCTATTTTCTTTATTTTCTTTTCTTCTATTTTTTATTTTTCTGTCAATTAGATAATTTCCCGATTTGAAATTGTCACACCTCCCCTTACCCCTGCTCCCACCAGTGGATGAATGTGTGATTACAGTCTATCGGCTACTGCAGAGTAGTTTTTTAGTAGAAAAATTTTGAATGGTGTCCTAGTCAGTGCTGGAGTAAGGCAAGCACTAGCTGTCTTCTCTTGTATTTGTTAACTAGCTGCTCCAAAGAGGTGCTTTCAGTATCTCTGGGTGGGATACTGGAGTGTCATCTCTGTCATGTCCTAACCTGATACTTAGCAAGGCTGTCTATGACTGAAGTCTGCTGAGACTGAAGTTTTCTTCTGCTGCAGCCTTTCTGGTTTACCTTTCTGTGTCTTCAGTCACTGTGACTATCATGATTTGGAGAAGAATGGGGAAATCATTAACGTAACCCTGGTATTACCCACTTTCTATTTATTCAGTCACAGGGACTGAACACTACTGACAGAGTTGCGTTATGCCCTTTCTCATTTGACCCTGTTTATACTACAGTGCCACCAGTATGGCCAAATGCTTGAATAACTTGTACTTTGTAATTATGGGCTTATTACTTATTTTCCTTCCATCATGTTTGTCATATGGCTCTTAAGGCAATATCTTCATTTAAAAATGGGCATTCTAGTAGAATGGTCTTGCTTTTAGGAATCATCTATGCATTTGGCTCCAGTGAAGTGACTTAGAGGGGCTCTGTTGAACTGGATTGAAAATTGGATTCACTGCAGCCAGGGTAAATGTCATATGAGGTGGGTATGATGCTTCTGGGAATACATTTTTCATCTGTCCTTCCCTACCTTTTTAGATGCATTTTCTCACTCTTTGTTTTGCTGACTATGAGGGTAGGAAATAACACTGATCAGGAACTGACTTCTAAAGAAATAGATTGTGCTGAGAACAGTTACCTGTTCAGTCAGTGCCTCTCTTATTTTACTTACTGGAATTTCTGGGAAAACACACCTCAAAGAAGAAAATAAGTTGTTGGGGTGGTTTGTTTATTTGTTTGTTTGGTTGGTTGGTTTTTTTCTGCCTCCAATTGCTCTCCACAGCCAACCTCTATCCTCTCTTCCTCTAACAGAGGTCAAGATTTTATTGACCATTCATTTGGTCAAGTGGAGAAAGAAGGGGAGGAGAAGTTCAGTTATCAGTCCAAACTAAGGTTGGGGATAGTCCATGGTAGTCCATAAGCACTCTTATGGAAAATTATGCAAACCACATGCCTGCAAACATAACTAAAAAAAGACTAGTTTTAGTTTTGAATTAAAGTTCTTACTCAGCAACTGTATGAAAACATGATATTCATCTTGGATCACCTCCCTTTTGAACAATCAAAAAATTAATGGGGAAAAAAATATTTAGGAGAGAGAAAATTAATAGGGCAAGCAGTGCCTGAAAACTGGTGTGAAAAAGCTAACTTAAGTAATTTAGACAAAGAAAGAATGAAGAGATACTGACTAGTGAATTGTGTAATGAAGATTGATTGTTTGGTGCTCTTAATTTAGTCTCATAATGTGAGAACAAGAAGACACTCAATTACTCTGAGTGTTAGCAATTTTAAAAGTGATAAAAGGAAATAATTCTTTATGCTGTGAATAGTAAATCTTTGGAACCAAAATGCTATAACATTTACTTTCCTGAGCATTGATTTGAACTGGGCCTTACTGAATGGGAATAAGCACAGCTTTGGCTGCTGTTTTGAAATATGGGAGAATAGCAAAATAGCATCACTATATCTAGCATGCCTTTGGGGACATTAGACTGCATTTGCAATTTGAATTCAAGAGCATGTTCTGTCTAGGAAAACATTCTATAATGGACTGAAGTGTTGGACTTTAACAAAAAGTTCTGACAGCTTTTGTTGTTATATGGTCTCTCAAAGAGCAGCTATGGTATGCTGCTTAAGTCCTCACCTACACCGATAGATTCATTCTCTTGTGCTAGCCAGAGAATTGGAGCCAGCATACCACTCTTCCTGTGAGGACAGTAAGAAAATCCCTTGGGCAATTGAGCTGACTACTATAACTAAGTCTTAGATAAACACTATCACTTGTTTAAGGCACAGAGAATTAATCTTTCTTGCCTTATTGGCATTATGCTTGATGACATTGCTCCTCATATTGAGGAATTATAAGCGAATTCTTGTTCACTGGACAGCTAGTTCATCCACATGGTGTAAGTATCTGTGAGAAGTGTGCTTGGTAGAGCAAGGTGCAAACGGATTAAAGTGAAGAAACTGAGGTGAATGTTTACAGCTGCCAAGGGCAAACTTCAGACATTAAGGCTTTCAGACAAGTTTACACTGTTGGAGTGATGATCAGGTATTCTCAGGATTAACTTCAGCAGTCTGTTTCGGTCATTGACATAGTACAACAGACACTGCAGTGTTCAGATCCTGCTGTTAATGAGAAATGCCCTCCCTAGGGCAGACCAGCAGTCCATCTAGCCCAGTGTTATGTCAGGGGCAGGTCAGAGGATGCTATCTAAGCAGAGTGCATAAGCCTGGCCAACTTACAAGACATTACTCACATACCCTCCCCAACTTCTACAGCTACTGTATTAGGAACATTGCAAATTAGATCTTAACACATGTTTTTATTATGCATCTGTAAGCCTGTTTATGAATTTGTCTGGTCCTTTTTTAATTCAGATCTTTCTGTTACTACAGCCTCCTGGGGCAGCAAGTTCCAGATATTCTCCAACCACTGATAAAACTGATATTTTATTTTAAATCCATCTTGTATTAGCCTGATGCCATCTTACTCACTGCCACAACATTCATGTATTGTTGAGTTTAGTGAACAACAGCTCTGCATTTCTATTTATCTGGCCCTTTGAATTTGTAATCCCTGGTCATATCCTTTCTGTAGCCTTCTCTCCAGAAAGAATGCTAACCTGTCCCTATGAAGTAGGTACTCCATTTCCCTGACCAGTTTATTTTTTCTTCTCCGTATGCACATTGTCTATATCCACTACATCCTCCTGAGCTGCAGAGACAAAGGCACAGTCTACTAGAATGTAGCCATGCCAGATGTAGCCATTGCCACAGAAATGGGCTTAACGATCCTATGACTTCTGCAGTTGTAACTGCCAGTTAGGAGCACATCCTAATTCACCACTCACAAGAAGTCAGCAGCCTAGGAACACAAGTCCATCGATTATCCTCCTACTCAGACTCTAAAATGCCTTACACAGGGCTTGTCATTTGCTGCCAGTCAAGCTTCCACTTTAGAGACCCCTGTGACTTTTTTTAGTTTTCACTGCTGACAGTTTGGTTCTGTTACAATGAAGACACAGCCAAGTCTTTCTAATATAGGCTCTCTCTTTGCCATACATGGAGATTATGGATCCCTGTCTGCCCCTCGCACCATTCGGGATTTCAGAGGATGTTGCCATGCAGGTCAGGAGCTTTAGTCCACTACCTAGCAGCCTGAATTTAGCTTTCAGAGTTTCATTCTTACATTTCCCTCCTGGGATTGGACCAACAAGAACAAAGTTTCTCCCTTACATCCATAAGCAGTTTAAACATTTTAATCCACTTGATTTAAAATATAATAAAATGGCCTCAGATTTGGAAGATTCCCTTCAATTTTGGGAAAGCTGGTGACAAAGAAAGACATTGTTACAGTAATGCACTTGTACATGAACATGGTGGGAGGGATTCTGTGATGGGTGGTGGAGGATTTTGATGTTAAGGAATATGTTAGCTGAGGTTTCCTGCAGGATGTGGTTAACTGAAGGGGAACTATGAATATAAATACTTAATAAACATTTCATATGCGCTACATTCTTCCTTGCTATCTGAGGAAATAATGTTTAAATGGCCTGCAATCTTAATGACAGAAGTGGTGGGAACAGATCTTCAGCTCATATGTGGAGATAGGCTCAAAGGCCCTGTAGTATTTCCATTGTAGAATAGGATGTTTCAATGTTCATCTCCTTTGCAATTCTGCTCTGTAACATTTATCCAACTCCCTGACTCCACGGTCACTGTTCTATGGCAATTCTCTGAGGAATTTCTTCAGCATCCCTCTTTTACTTGCAGAGTCACAGATGTCTCCATTAGCATCACTGGACAACTTTTTGCTCTGCTTGCCCTTTCTGCTACCTACCCCTTTGCACTGCCGGGGCCAGCACTCAGGTTGTTACTACAAATTAATATTTTTTTTTTTTTCTCGAGCTGCACACTTTTGCATGCATTGACATAATTAACATACACAAATCATAATTAGCATGTTGGAGTGACCTCTTGGGCAGATATCTTCTCAGCTTTGAACAAGCAGGAAATATGCACAGCCATTTTTGCAAATCCTGCCACGCATTGGATGCTGACACTCCTCTGTGCACCCTGAGGTGCCCAGAACTGTCAGTGCCCTGTGCTCAGGGTATTAATTGGCCAGCCAATGGCATAACAGCCAATCAAACAGCTTAAGTAACAAAGGCAGCATTGTATATTTACTCTGATTATCTTACTTTTGCCTAATGAAGCTGCTTTAAGGTTTCTCTCCTGGCAAGCATCCAAAATGCTTTTATCTGCCTGCATGCAGTGGGCTGTCAAGCTGAGAGAAAAAGCCTCCTTTGTGTGCACAGTCTGTCTTTTTTTTTTTTTTTTTTTTTTTTTTTTTTAGAGGAGTTGTTGCAGAGAAAAGGGTGGATATCTTTGTGGGTGCCTTGACTTTCATATGTTGAAGGAGGCCTGTAAGGGTGTCTTTTTCATAAATGTTCTGATTATTTTTTTTTTAGCTTTGATCCCAATGAATGGAATGTGTGTTGAGAGTGCATCAGGCATACATTTTCATTGCTATGTGGCTCCTCCATTTTGGTTAATTTCTGTGTCACTAGTGATATTACTGGGCCCATTGGTTATTTGCTTATGTACCCTATATCTGCATCTGCTGGATGTCTTCCCTTGCCCCCATACTTCTCAAAAAGAATAGAGGGATTTTAATGCAATTCTTAAAAGGGAGAAAGAAAGAAAAAAAAAATCAAGAAATTTAAACTGAGGTGGACTTCAAATTGTACATTACCTTAATTTCCAGTACAATATTCAACATAGGGATTCAATTCTGTAAGGAAAATGGTGAGGAGAATTGGAGAGAAGGTGTAAACAGCGTAGGAGCAACCACAGGTCTATGTTCTCAGAATAAAAAGTTTCACTAGTTTGAGTACTTATTTCGCAAATTTTAATCTCAGTTAAAGCCTGCTCCTGATTCACAGCAAAATTATTCTTCAATTCTAGAGTGATTTAAAACACTGTAAACAAAACTCTCTCCTAAAAGTTTACACAGGTTTCTTATATTACAAATGAGAAGATTATATATTGGGGATTTTTTTCAATTATTTTATAACTGAAAAGATATGTCTACACTCTTGTTTACGTATGATCCCATTTTTCTTTTAAGAAGTTCCTTGCATAGTCAAGGGATAAAAATGGTAGTAATTATAGACCATGCAAATAAAATTGTGCTGGAATGAGTCCATTCTGGCTTCAACCAGGTATGCCATTTTCACTGCTGTATGTCAGAGTTCTTCAGTAGACTCCAGACTGGATTTGCAAAAATACATTATTTCACTGATTTTTTTTTTTGTTTATGTTTACATAAAAATTTATAAAACAGGGCTGCCTGGCTTCATAATTTCTATAGAAATACAGCTTTTTAGGGGAAAAAGTAAAACTGGTGTTAGATATTTATTAAGTAAAGCTTCTACCATAAAGTCATCCTGATAGTGTAGTAGCTGGGATTTGACTCATTCACCATTGCTTCTAACTAATAAACAAGTATCTTTTCTCCCAGGTGTTAAGCACATCTCTGAGTTTCATGAGACTAGGATTTCAGCAACTGTCTTTTCTTCTTGTTTAGAAGCTAACTTCACCACCAAATTGAAACTCATCGAATTTGTTTAGGATTGTTGCCTAAACAGATGTCAGGGTGCTGCCTGGGTGCCTCTGCTCATCAGCAAGGATGGGGCTGCCTGTGGCTGTGCTGGGGCTGAGCTGTCTCTGAGCCCCAGCAGCCAGTTCCTGGGAGGGATGCACTAAGGGCCCTGGCACCAAAGAAATGCACTAACTTGGAGAAAATTCAGAATGTTAAAAGAACAGAGATCAAATTGGTGGAAGGTGGTTCTGCTCTTTCATATTCAGGATGGTTCTGTGGTTTTTTTACAGTCATGACACCTGATTTTACAGATTTTTGTGAGTGATTTGGGAAGAGCCCAGGGACAAAGTGAAGTATGAGGCATGCTCCAGGGAAGCTGACATGGGGAGCAACATAGCTCTAGGTCATCTCTCTGTCAGCCACCTTATAAAAGCAACTACTTGTTTTTCCAGCGGCAGAGGAGAGTAAAATGCATCTGGGAACTTGAATGAGGAGAAGGAGAGCACAGTGATTCCAACTGTTCTTATGCTGAAATCACCATTTACGTCTATTAATCCAGCCAGGCTACAAGAGTGACTGAGTTAACGAGGAAAGAACTGAGGTGCTAGCGGGTGCACTGGAAAGCTAATTCCATCCAACCAACACTTTCCCTTTGGAGAGCCCTAATCAATGCCAGATCATCCCCATATAAAATCCTTTAACATATGCAACCATCTTAATTTAAAAACTCACATTTTTTCCTGTCTAGGCCTTTTGATTTAATTTCTCTTGTGCTGCTGTGTATTTCTATTCTAAGTTCTTAAGAAAGAACTTCTTATGCGTCTGTCTTGATAATGCTTACTGCTACTACTAATCATCAATATGTTATTATTATTTTATTATTATAGAGACAATGTTTTCCCTCATGATATAATTTGACACTAACCATTCAAAACCAGATAAATGACGAATCTATTTTATCTACAACAATAAGAGGTAAATTTTCATTAATATGCAGAACAGTTAGTATTTTTACTACAATAATTACTTACCTAACCACCCGAAAGTTACAACTTTTAGGAATCACAGTATCACACAGTAGTAGATCAGTTTACTTGTTTTTATAAAACAGATGAGTACTCTTCCTTTGAGTATTCAGTGTAAAGTAATTGTAATTATCTTGTGGTTTTAAGAAATGTTCAGCCACCATGCACAACGTATTTTAGTTTATGAAAGACATACCATATATGTCAATTTGTGTTTAGTGTGTGCCTATTCCAAGATACCAAAGGAGCTGAAGTAGGTTCATAATGGATGTCGTTGTTTGCTTTAGGTAAAACAAATACAATTTTTTGATCCTGTGTGTATGAACAGAAAATACTGTGTGACAAATCCATAGATAAAAGACATATGCAGCTGTTTCTCAGTATCTCAAGCATGGTGCAATGCAAATAGCTAATCAATTTTCTTTTAGGTCAGTAACAAGTCATGTATTAATGAGTAAAACCTGTTTCACAGTTACGTGCCATATGAAAATTTATCCTCTGGAAACATAGTGTGGTTGCTGGACAACATGCAACCTTTCTGTAATAGTGTTCTATTTTCAGTATCATATTAAGCTATTGATAACCAGACCAAACACTCAAATATCTTAGGTCATTAAATCAACAAAACCTTTTACAGAAACTCTGTTATCAGTTATAATCCAGAATTCAGAAGATTTCCTTGTACTTCTTATGCAATGATAAAACAAAAGAGGAAAAGAAAACAGAAAAGCAAGCCAAGCTTCCCCAAATTATGAGAAGAATGTCATTTACTTCTTATTTCTACATAACTGTTAGTGAGAGGTAACTGTTAAGTGGTTCATCAGGGTGGAACATTCCCTACAGTGAAACTGAGATAGATTACTGCTCAATATATTCAAAATGTAATTATAAAAGTTTGTCATTTTTTGTATTTTGTCTCACTTTCAATATTACAGTATCTTTACCCAAATATGTGTTAAGTATAAAATTTCATTTGGGGAAGGCTTATTTCACTATGGAATTATTTTAGGAGTTTGTACCTGCCCTGCATGGGTCTTTAGAAAGTAAGAAAGCTTTTTTATTATTGTCTACATAAAAATGATAATACATTTTTCCTCCTGTGCAGAGTTAACATAAGTATTCTTAATCACAATAAATCACCATCTCTGTATTTGTGTGGGTATGTGGGTGTGAGGTTAGGTCTTAGATTTGCTAGAGAAAAATGTGAAAGGTAGTTGAAACTATCTATGCCTATGTTACGTCTACAGTAGCAAGTAGTGTGGACCAGTAGAAGCAAGATCTGTAGTATGAAACACTTGGTGTTCATGTCCACACAACACACAATATAATGGGAAAATAAACTCTAGGCTGTCCTATAGACTGCAGCCCATTTGCAGCTGGTATGCATTGGTTATAGTCCTTCTTGTTTAGTTTTGTCTAAAAGGATATTAGTTCATGTTCTCCATGACAGCTCCATTATGCAAATGAAAATACAGTAAATAAGGACAATTGGCTCTCCTGATACAAATTAAAACACAGGTTTTAGGCACATGTTCTGTGTCTCAAAAGCCATAAACAAGCCATAATCATAAAGGAAGGAAACAGCTTTGAAAAGAACCTAAAGAACCTATGACCTAAGAAATGGCAGGTCTCAAGGAAAAGTATACCTATTAAGGATATCTGTGTACAAAACCAATGGAAGAAAATGAATGCTGAAAGCTGATCAGAAGCTATAAGTTGTAGAAAAAAAGAAGCAAATGGACATCTGTTGATACTAGAGCTAAGAGAAATTAGTATCTTCTCCAGAATATTAAGGAACAAATGGAAACAAATGGAATGAAACATTCACTGGTTTCTAGATGAAGAAGGTCTGTTAACCAAAATACTGAAAAAATGCCAATATTCACAAAAAAAAAAAAAAGAAATCTGTGTAGGGGTAAAAGGCAACATGAATTTAACATGCTTCATTCCAAAAGCGTCTAAGAAAATATTAAAAAAGCAGCCTATATACAAGCTTGTTCAAGTAGAAGGACTGGAGTATTTGAGAAAAGACATAGCGTGCAGAACCATCTGCTGCTGAAACAGTGGATTTACAAACTGAAATTCTCATGAGTCGCGTTGGACAAGAGCCCCTTTTCTTCTTCCCACATACTTTTCATTGCAGTTACATGTGTAGCAGCGTGATATACGAGAGAAAGAATAATAAAAGAAGCAGGGAGCAAAGCAACTCTGCACAGATGTCTTCTCACTGCCCCTCCCCCTGCCTTCTACTATTTCTGCTTAAATATTAGAATATCTATGAATTCATTGGTGAGAATCTGTGCCATCTAATGAAGAAAAGTGACTCACCAAAGACCTTATTTCTTACTATTTGAATGGGAAATTCTTTCATAGCAGAACATTTGGTACCATATAAACATAATGCAGTAAATAACACAGCTAACGTAGTCCACTTAGTATTTCTTGGGCAATGTGTTTACTGTAATTTAATTGAACACATATAAATCTGTACTAATAGTTTTTTACTAGGTGCTGTGCTTGACTCAGTAGGTGTTAACTTTGATTTAGTAGATTAAATATCTGATTCAGCATGTAATTCACATGTTTCAACAGGTTGTATAGCTGACTCAACCAGTGAAGTATCTGGCAGTGTTTATTTTTTCCAAAGGTTGGCTTATCCATTTTAGAATGAACTTTGTCCACTTCTGCCATATGGCACATTAATATAAGTGCAAGTTAAACATTTTACCGGGAATGTATATTATAAAGTGTTCATTTAAATATATTTATACAGCCCTTCTGAATCTTAAGTAGAAGAACATTCCCTTGTGAAAAGTTTTGTTTCTGAACGTTACCCTTCTATTAACATTAATTTGTTGTTCAGTTATGATCCTGAAATCTCAGAAACAAAAAAATATTATTTTCAGATATTTCATATGAAAAAGAATGATAAAAAATAGAAGGAGAATAGGGGAGAGATTCAGGTTTCAGAATATGATGGTTAACCATTGACAAATGGATATCTATTTTTTTTTTCTTGTTTGTTCTTAATTCTTTTATGTCTTACAAGATGCACAGCAGAAATTAATTTGAAAGAAACCTTGAAAATAAAGCAGACACAAGATTCCTGGCATGGAAAAATATGTAGAAGAAAGAGTAAAAGGAGAAATCAAAGAGTAATATGGTTAGCATTGCTTGAATAGGCAGGGACAGACTGTGGAAGAACATGTTACAACATTCTTCTGGATTAAATGTTTTGGTAATAGGTAATATTTAAGTTACAGTAGCAGCAACGGAATCAATGAGTGGGAAAACAGATGAATACAGAGAAGAACCATAGCATTTCATGCTGACATGTGTCACAGCTAACAAAGAGCAGATCTTTCAGGAGGTACCCACAAACATCCAAGGAAGGGAAGTCGTTTCACTGTCTGTCATACTACCATCTAGTGGTTCCCACTAAGATTACCACTATGCACAAAGGTAAATGAAATCTTGGCTAGTGGAATGGATTAGTTCTGAATGTTTTCTTAACTTTTAGCAATAGATATATCTGGATTTTAATTGTTAACATTATGAACTCAGGCAAGCAGGAGTTGATGAGTAGGATCCTAAATATGGAGACCGAACTCCATCATACTTAGTTACATATCTATATTAACACTCATCAAGTGGTTAGTCTTCTGTGCCTTTTTTTCCTTTTGCATGTTAGACTGTTGATGGCGAGACCTAAACCTGTAATGAAAATCATAGGGTTTTATTTTGTTTGATTTAGAGATTTCACAGAAAGTTACCATTTCATGCAGCTCGGGTATTGCATGGTGGTAAAGATTCCTTTGTTTAAGTGGACTTTTATTGTTTCTCACTAACATGATAATTGCAGTCCTTCATTGCAGGTGGATAATCTTGCTTTATTTTGCTATTCTTGCTTTATTTTGATTTTCATTATATATGTAATGTTTTCTAGGCATAAATGAAAGTTGGATGGTTCTGGAAAATGCCAGGTATAGCACAGGGAGCTACAAAATAATAAATAGATAAAACAAGGGAAGAATCACTGTGGATCTATTGTGAATGTGTTATAAATTTTTAGCCTTCCAAGTTTATCTTAGCTTATTCTAACTTTGCATTTCACAGTCATTGTACTGAGTAGTGGCTATACTGACTGTGTTTGTATGTAGATCTGTATGGATTGACAGAATAAATATGTGAGTTATGCATATCCATCCTTAATTTTTATAAAATGTAGAAATTAGGATCTGTTGACAAGGTGAGTTCATGTATTGAAATTGATTTTGGATGTTTCTTGATGTTTTAGAAATAACAGTGCTAAACAACTGTAAATATGATGTTGATGTGCTATGCTGTTGAACTATGCTGTAATGGGCTAAATTTTACCTTTGTAATGCATGACTTCTTAATGTATGACTAAAGGTATTAGAGGTAAAGAAAGCATGAATATCAATCTGTTTCTGTACTCAAAATGACCCCTGGTTTTATTAGTAATGGAATCTAAGTGACATCATCTTTTGACAGTCATGATCTTTAACCCAGTTTGATCTAAACCAGACTCCTTTGGAATGATATCATTAAGGTAAATCCCTGAAAGGAGAGCAACCCATTTTAGTATAAACCATTTAAGGGTATTAAGTTACTGGGAATGATTTCACTAATTTTTTTTCTTCCTATAAAGGACAAACAATTTCAAGGTTGCAGGTTAATATCAAGACACAACTGAACTTTCAAATTTTTTGCAGTTGAATTAGTTTTAAGCTTCCTAAATACATTATAAGTTTTCACATCTTTTAAAACATGGTTCAGAAGTCATAGATGATTATTGCTTAAGTGAACATTGCAGTACAAACTATATTATTATACCTTATTTCATTAAATAACATTTCACTGAAATAAAAATGAAAAAAAAAAGGTAACTATTTTATGCAAGGAATCTTATCCTTTCCACCCTATCCACTCCCAACCCATCCCATCTGTCCTATGAATTCATGGTTCTTTTCAAGAACTGACCATGCTGGGTTTTGTTCTCCTATTCTGTCAGATATTGACTAAGAGTTTTAATGAATTAACTAAGATCTTATGTTTATGATGTATCATGCAGGATTATTTTAAAAATCATATATTGATACTAAATGAAGACTAATAAAGTTTTGATTTGACATCAGAAAGATAAGTTCATATTGTCCAAATTACCCACTTAAGGAAAGAAAGTTGTGAGCAAAAGATGTGACATTTGTCTCTGTGCCTGATGCAAATTTTTGCAGTTGAGATTTTCAGTTTTAAAAAGTCTTTACATCACTGAATGGAAATGAAAATAGCAACTAAAACTCTCCCAATAACAAAAATACACAAGTACACATTGAAGAGCATTGCTGTTATCAAGATGAAAATTATCTTTTAGTCAATTGATTAGTTTTGTCAATGTTTTTTCCTGAAAGCAAATTGTGTATGGACAGTTTTATAGTGGTATTATCTTGAGCTTAATTCTGATATTTTTGGTAGCATTACTTTTGTTTTTATCTCCCAGCCAGGTGTTTCCAATAGTTTTGACTGTAAGATAACCGAATAGCTGGTGATTAATGTAGCTATCGTAAAGAATATAAACAATCCCAGAAACAGAACTCAAAGTTCAAATATGGATGCTAACAGTAATTGCTTTTAACAAGTGCAAGGAAGAAGTGAGAGGAAACCTGGTATTGAATTTTGTGTTGCCAAAGAGAAACTGACCAGCGATAACAGAAGCATCAGAAACACAGAGTGCAGAGAGGTAGCACTTTGCACAGGAAGTATCATGAAACAGCCCATGTCAGCCCAGTAGTAATTGGGCCTTTGAAGTTTCAAATGTGAGAAGAGATGAACATTCATCTTTAAAGTGTGCTGAGTCTCAGGGATTACTTTTGGTTAAAGTAGGAATGTGCAGTTATTTGAAACCTGACCCTGAGGTCTCTAAAAAGTTTGGCTTAGGTTGTGCTAGAACTGACCTTGTAAATTTAGACAGCTGCTAGACTGCTGCTAGGAGCAAATTATTACAGCAATTGTGATTTTCATGACTAGCATAAAAGCAAGGGGCACCTATTTAAGACCTGTGGGGTCAACTTTCACATTTACTACATTGCAGAGAAGTAGAAACATTGAAATCTCGCGAGAATAAGGTACCATGAAAACTTTGAGATTCTGCATAAAGCTAGACAAAAAAGAAAAAATCCCACCTAAGTATGGAAGGATAGTTCTTTCAAGACATGACTTATTCTGATGTAAAAATATTACTTAAGATTATTTTATTTCAAAAAAATATCTCATTTACAAACAAGTATTTAGAGAGAATATGCCAAATATGGAAAAAAGCAAACCTTGAAATTAGAACTGATTTTTTTATTTGATTGCTTTGCTTATGTTATTAAAATAAGAAATAGTTCAGTTACATAGTGAGTCTTTTAGAAGAACAAAATGGGTTTATCAAAATTCAGTTGATTTTCTTTCCAAGTTTATTATAGCTGAAGACTGGATATAAGCCTAAGGTCCCAATCTAGATATGATTTTGTGGTCACTGCTTTATGCTGCGTCCATTGGCTGTAGTCTGGATCATCCATCAGAGATTGAAATAATGTATGCAAATTCATTATTTGAACTTTGGAACAGTTGTGATTTGCTCTACTTTTTTAGTTGTTTGGGTGATCTGAATCCAGGGATTTTATTCACATGAAGATATAAAGCTGAGAATTATTTCTTTATGAAAGATTTTAGAAATTTCTGTGGAAGCAAATTTTTTTTTCTCTCGACCTTCAGTAACAAAAACTAAAGTAGTAATAGTTAGTTATGATTTTTAGCCTGTTCACATCTCTACCTAGCATCTGATCATGTGCTTTGCTCAGAACACTTAATCTCTGATGGACCCTGAATTTAAACACTCGTGTACACTCATCTTTCCTTATTCAGCTTACTGACACGTGACAATTCATCTGCCTATCTGGTTTATTGTCACCTTGGTGACTCAGGTGTTCATCAGCAAACAACCTGACTCCTAGAGTTCACTCTAAAGAAAAATACAAAAATTGTTTTTTTATGTCTGCACTGAGATGTGATGGCTTCATAGAAATGTAGGGAATCCAAAAAGGTACTTCCTTTCAGAATGTTGAAAGCTAATTTTGATATGACTAACATTACTATAATTTGGAACTCATGAGTTTCATTGTACTGGATACTACACTCATAAAATGCAGAGCTTACTAACCAGGTATAAAAAGAAGCAGCAAATGAGATTTTAAAGCAACAATGAATGATACTGGTTACAGCATTCAGATGTCAAATTATTGGGATGTTATTGTGAGTATCACATTTAAGAAATACTTTGAGGAAGGGCACACTGACAGAGCAATTGCAGAGATTAAAAAAGGTCATGGAGGATAGTCAGAAGAGGATAGGAGTTTTCTAAAAGGATTGGAGTTGGTATGTAACTAAGAGAACAAGGAGGAGAGTGAAGACTAGTTCTAAGTTTGCCTAGGAAGATGCCATTAGGCATTTGTATGAGAACAGTTTTAATTTATTGCAATGTACAGGAACTTGTTTGAGAGGATCTAGGATGGAAATGCATTTTAATTTGAGTATAGTATAGAACTTTATTTAGCTCAGAGGTTCAAGACAGATGGGCTAGGGAGTCAAGCAGACTAAAAGCATTTTTTTGTGAGATGGAAAACGGTAAACTATCCATATATTACAAGGAGAAAGAGCCACAGGAGAGTTAGAAGTGTAGAAAAACAAAACAATGCATGAGAATGAATTCAGGAAGGATCAGCAAATGGACTGGATTTGCTAGTGAGAATGTAGGATGGGTTTAGTCTTGGGTTTTGTCAGTCATTATTTAAAATAAATTGGTGAGCTCCTGCGTGCTGAAACAAACAGATTTGAAGAATAAGCCAAATGTCGGAAATGATGACATGAACAGGGAACATGAGTTCCACTAGGAAGAAAAGCAGATCTTTTTAGCCTGGACATAGACCTGCTCATTAGATAAATGCCAGAACTGAGGAAGAATATGAATTTAGATATTTCTTAGAGACATTCACTAATGGTAAGAGTACCATTAAAGTAAAAGAGTGCAAAAATGAGCCATGGCTAACAATTGTAGAGCAGACCTTGCAATACAAGAAAAGGGCAGGTGAATGAAGGACAGAAGAAGGTGAGGAACACTAAAAATCACTATGTAATAATGACCATAAGCTCTTCTTTGCCTTCGTACATGATCAGCAGTCATCTCTTCACCATTTAGGTCCATTAATACAGACAGAAATGGTTTTGTATATTTTATACTGTGACTGTTAGACCCTGACTGAGATCTCCCAGAGTAGTTGACTATAGTATAGTTACTGTAATGATAATATGGCTGGTAAGGTAAAAAATCACTTTGGGAAAAACAATGTGTATCAATATGTAATTGAAGCATTTTGTAAGTCTTTTTCAGGTATCCAGGGACAGTTCTAAATAATCTTGATTATTCTATCATATATTTTACACACTTGTAACTTGTGTTATGCATTTTCCTACAGATTGAGAAACAGCTTTGTTGTTATGCCAGGTAACCTATATATGACCCCCTCCCCCATCAATTATTAACACAGTGCTAATTTGAAGAACTATTATGTGTTACAGTTTTGCTATTTATACAACACCTGAAAGCGTGTTTACATTGCTCCATTTCAAAAGAAACTAACTGCTCTATGAAATACTTGAGGTTGACTCAAGTCCAGTCAGGGCTCACATCATTAAATAAATATCAAAGCAAACAACTGAGTTTTGTCTTTGATTGGGGAACTTCAAGGAATAAATATGCTAGTATACTGTAGTCCTGCCATAACTTTACCATGATTGCTTATATATTTATGCAATGAAACAATCTATTAGTACAAAGTAAATGTTAAAAATGCAAACCAATATTTATCTCTATCATTAGCCAAGCTGTTTCTTCTTCAAACTAAACATGTTTACAATAGTATCTGCCTGCTGTGACTGATAAAGCTTGATAGTACATTTGCTAAAAGTGTCTCAAAGTTTTCCATGGATGTTGACTTTACAACCTCCTGAATACAGAGCAGCCATAATATAAGCTACCTGTAAAAAAGGAATCGAGAAATTATTTGTCAGTAATTGCATTCTAGCAATCTGAATAATACCAACATTTTTAAAAGGCAAGTGTACATGCATTTATTGCAAGAAAAAATTATATTGTAGTTCTATCACAAACAATAAATGGTAATCCAATGGCCTAATTTTTAAACTGCAAGCAGCTTCCTACTAATTAATCTTATTCAATTTTGCTGCCACATAAAACTTTAACAGGTCTGGGGGAATTAAACTGGTACTACTGAACTAATGACCCATAAGTGTATACAGAAGCTTAGGACAAACCTGCTACATTACGTTCCACAGTTAAGGACATCTTGCTGAAATTTGGAATGCATAAGTTTGTTCCAAAATGGTTTATAATGCTTTTTTTTAACCTGAATAATGTTGTCACCCTTTAACACCTCGTTTTGCTTTGCTAATTAGAAAAACTCCTGACTGCATCCCTTTTGGTGGTTTGCAATGCTTACTGAGAAGCTGAGGAAAATATTCTTATTGGTCATTTAAATTTTTAAGAAGGATGTGAAAGTTGCCATAGAAAGGATTATTATGTTTCATAAAGCGAAGAGATCTGAAACAGGAAAACTGAGTAAAAGGGGAGAACTGGGAGCCTCAGGAGTGTCAGGGTTTTTTCCTGGCTTTGCTGGAAGCTGCTTTGACAGGTTCAGATGTTGATTATGACCTTGGTCAAAACTGTCAAGCCACCTTTTTTTTTTTTTGAGACTTTGAGTTAAGTACATGTTTATAAAGTAAAAAAATAAAGTGTTTTGGATAGTCTGAATAAAAATCACTCACCTTCTGAAAGTTCTGTTTACATACTTTTTCTGTTTCTATAAACTTTCCAGTTCAGTTTATTGCTACAAACATTACCTTTAGCAGTCTTGTAGAACAGTTGAATATATTAGTTAGATCGTTCTGAATCTGATTTTTCACTAACAAAAAAGTACTCCAAAAGTGTAAGAAATAGGGAAAACTATTACGATTCAGACAGCTTTATAAGTCAATTGCAACTCTTCTAACAGCAGCTGCAAAGAAACTCCTTTGAATTCTTTTGATACGATATCCTGACATTAGAAAATCTGTCATTGTGATATATCTTGAAGTGTGGAGTAAAATATAGTACAGGCTGCTTGCATGGTATGAAAAGTTTCAGTTTTATGACTATACTGTTATTCAGCCTTTCATCTGCAGTGCAGATCAACATTTCTGAATTTATTACATACATCTGTCTGAACTCTTGCTGCTCAGTGGGGAAAAACACCAGTTGAACATAGGAAACTGGAGCTCCAGTTCTGGCAGGTTTTATTCTACGTAATCAGAAAATATCATAATCTTGTTTGAGACAGATGAGCTAAACCAAAATGAAGCATAATGAAAAAACAAACAAAACACTCATGTTTGCCCTTTTATAAAATTAACAGTAAAGGTCTTTTTTTTTTTTTCTCCCCTGGAAATAATTTGTTTTTGCATGACTTTGGTTCACAGCTCCATGATCTTATGCTCCATGCTCTTATTTTTAGTATCTTTCCCATGAATGTCTGAAAATCATCTGAAAAGTTGGCACTGCCAGCTTCTATTTTTCAGCTGTTCTTGAAAAGCATAAATTAGATAATTACAGTAAAAAGCAGAATTTGCTGTTTTAGTTTATTCTCCAAACGATGTGTTTCGGTGAAGTTGGTTAAAATACCTTAGATAGCTTAGCACCTACATAGACAAAAAAGGTGGTAGTGTAAAGGATAAGGTTGTTGCATAGAAACAAAAGCAAGAAGTTTTTCATTTGTCAACTTAAGGAGACTATTGGATGAGAATAAGAAGGCAGAGGTGCAGCAGGAGGAAAAATGGGGAGATGAGCCAGAATCAACAACTGAACTACAAGGAGTGAAAAAGAACAGCTTCTGAAGCAGAGCCTGCTGAATCACTTGTATCAAGAGATGCCTCTGCACCTAGATATTTTCCTTCTGCTGTTGTACTGGCTTCAACTCTTAATGGAAAGCAGAGTGTTTGTGTTCTTGGTAAAATATCACTCCAGAACCGTTTCTTCCACAGCCTGTATAAATGGGAAAGAGCACAAGAGACAGCATAACATAAATCTCTAAGAAGGCAGGCAGTTTGGATGGCAGGGACATTTGCTTCAGGTTGCCTCTGTTTAGTCCATCATATACAGTATTTCTCAATGCTAGATTTTTCCTGTTAAAGAAAATGGTTGTCTGCCTATCCCTCCCTCCACACAGATATGATGTCAATCATTCAATATAAGAGGCTTCATATAACGCATTTCTTCAGAGGTCCCTTTGTAGTACTCTTTTTAAGGGTTTTCCTTTTCATTCCTTACATCTGGTCTCTAATAACTCACTTTTATATTAATTTTATTATTATTTACTCTGTATTCAGTCCCATAACTGAAAAGATTCTTCTTATTCCTCTCCTCCTTCTTTCACTGAATGTTCTGGTTTTGACAACAGTACAGCAAGTTCATATCTTCTCTTTTCTTCCAGATCACCCTGGTCTTCTTTCTCCATCACAACAGATGAATCTACCATGCCTTCCTTCTAGGTTCAGATTTCTCTTCCCTGTCCCAGCATGATATTGCTCTTCTTCACATACAACATACAGATTATATCCAGGTAATGAATCTTATTTATTTTTGAACAGTAACACTGACGCTGCTGCCTAAACTGTTATGGAGAGTGGTTTTCTGCCTAATTACCACTCTGTTTTTTTCAGGTCTAAATGACCAGTCCTGTCTGAAATATTAGTTCCATACTTATCTCTCTCTCCTGGTACTCACATTACACTTTGCAAAGTCCACCTGTCATGTCTTTCTACATCAAATACAGATGTCATCATGGTCAGGACTCTGTAATTTAATTCTATCTTCTCTTTACAGTGTTCATCTAAGCACCATCATAAGATCGCTCTTTCTTCATTATCCATTTCAAACATTGAAACACCATTTCCACTTCTAAATTTCCCATTAAACTTCACCTCTTTCACATTCTGTAATGACACATAATAAAATAATTATAAATCTGACATTTAGTATATTAGATGAGGATTTCTGAACACTTAAACATGGCATAGTTATATATTCATTACATGGAGAAATATTGAGAGTCAAATATGTGTAAAAATAAGATATTAAACTGTATGTGAAATCCCACTGCTGGTATATTTAAGTACATTTTATCTTTTTGATTTAAATATTGTCTGTGAATCCTAGCAGACTACTTTATAAACATGTTTTGATTTCCCTCTAAAATAGAACAAATTCAAGGTTTGTTTTCTTTCTTCAGAAATACAAAACTAATCTAAAAGTTTCAGAAATTGCTACCTGCATCTTTCTTTTGAATGTGAATGTTTCTTTATTTTTGCACGCATAACCTTTTCAATTACTTTCTCAGGGACTAGTTAATAATCTAATGCAGAAGATGTCCAGCTTTATTTAATTCATATTTTTTGCAGTCAGCTTACAAGCCACAGTGCCCTCAGCCTGTGAGCTGGACTCAAGAATGTTAAGTGCTGAACATATATGAAATATAATCCCAGAAGCCCAGATATGTTCCCACTAGGAAAAGGTGACCCTCTTTTGCAGTTTAAATAGTGATCCTTGAATTTGTGTCCTGCATAATTTCCTGCAGTTATTTTAAAAAGAACAGATAAAATATACCCTTGTCTTATCACTTTATTGCACTATTCTATTTGTTGATGGAAGGAGATCCAGATGAATTTATATGGACATCATCAGACTTGAACAGGGTTAATCTACTTAGGCTCAGGTGAGTTCATTTTAGTCTTGATTCACTTCATTGCACATCCATAATGGTTATTAACAAGCTTAAGGACCTTTGGGAGCTTATGGATAACAATACAGCACCATGGAAGGTGGGAAATCATTATCCTCATAAGGCTGGTGTAATAATTTGCAGTCACACACAGTTTCCATACTAATCCTTGGGGTTGGAATAGGTCACTAGGTCTGTAAACCTTCCGTCAACTTTATACATTTTTTGCTCTTGCTCTTTAATTAATGAATATATAGTAACATAAAAGTAGATGTAAAGAGTTTAACATAAGTTTTTTTTCATGCATCACTGGCAAATTTTACTGCCTGTATGTGTATATTCATTTAAAATACAAGATTTATGATTTTTTTTTTTACACTATCGTATTTATTCACTGTCTATCCCATGATAATTGATGCATAATATTTAAGAATGGGAAAAATCTTCACCAACAATCTTAAAATTAATGATAATTTTGGATCATATTTCTTAGTATATTTTTTTTGTTCAAACTTTTTAATGTATTTTGATAATATCAAGTGTCAAAATAATTCTATATGAAAACAGATGTTTACTCCTTAAAAATTATTTTAAAATGTAACTCCTAATACTGAAAATAAATCTATATATTAATTTTATAATAACTTGTGATTATTTAATATTCAAAACACATATATATTCAATACCACTTTTCTTCATGTTTTTTTCAAATATTAGGTCTTGGTAAAGAGGATATTGTACACTTTCTAAGACACTAGAGGTTCTGTAAGGTTGACATTCTCAGGGTGAATTTTAATCTCTGTATCTATCATGCAAACAGCAAAACCAGCTTTGTGTACTTTCATAATGTTAAATTTTGTAATGATAAATGCTTATTTTTTTCCAGATTTGTTATCCTCCTCCTCTAAATAAGCAGGTGCAATTCCTTTTAGTCTGAGCAGGAGTTGCATGAGACATGAATTAGTAAAATAATCAGCTCAGGTGTTTTATAGTCACCAACTTCTGGAAGACAGGGAAGTTGTAAGAGCTATACATTTCTACTGTTATCCTTTTGGCAAATTTTAACACATTGGACCTATTCTCAATCTGAAACAACATGCTATAGGGAAGGTAGCATCTGAGACTGTACCCAAATCAGCCAAAATGTTGAGAAAGAAAATATTCAGAGCTACTTAAGAAGTTAAAACATAACTTGAGCAAATCTGCTAGGACTCTCAGATCTACTGTCAACTCCATTTCAGAAGAAACGAACATGGCCCACTCCTTTCTTCCTCACTCAGAGAGTGGAATAGATCAGAGCAGTTGCACTTCCCGTCTTTTATGGTGTAGTCTAGTCTAGTGGTTAAAAATTTGTCAAGGAAGACCAGAATCAATGTCCCACTCTGCCTAAGTGGTCCAAACCAACTGTTTCATATCGTGCTTCTCTGGAAAGTGCCTTTTAGCTCCTTTTAGGTTGCACGTTAATTAGGGAAGGCAGAGACAGATGCGTTACTCTCCTTTTGAGGCTGTTTCCTAAAGTAATAAAGGAGACATGGATCAGAAAGAGAATATGCAAGAGAGAAGAATCACTCAGCAGTAATTAGGAGATGCAGGAAAGAGGGGAAACAGCGAGGTTCCTAAATTTTGTTGCTGGATCTCAAAACTGAATTTTATGTCAGATAAAGTATGCCATATCAAAGAGAATACAGACGTTTCTCAGAAGGTTTCCAGAACTGTATAAACTGCTACTAGCAGACCACAAAAAATTTGGCTAGAGAAAGCCACACAGATTTTCATGGAGATAATAAGGGATTATAGCCTCTGACCTCTCATATGATGGGACCTATGCTGTGATGCTGTCCAAAACGAAGATATTCCCTATAATTGTAATGGATGCCTGTTTGCTTAGTCAAAGGGACATGTTAGCATCCTCTAGTGAAATGACCTGATGCATATGCAGTCTTCTATTACCTAATCAGACATGATTTTGTCATATGAAGGGAAATGCCTGAATTTTGGATGATCAGATATGCATTTAGGAAAGAAGGTAGAAGACTGAAGGCTGTGATTGAGCAAGAGTGTTTGGGTATCATTTCCAACTCAGTCTTTCATTGAGTACAGCCCTTTATTTATTTGTATGCTAATACATTTTTTTAGACTGCTTGGCAGCTACTAGACAATCTGAACTAAGGCAAAGTTTTGCATCTTATTTTCAAAAAGGAAGCCAACAATTTCTAGTGAAGAAACAGTAACATCCTGCCTTTGGGGGCTGGTGTGTGTAGCATAATCTATTGTTTCAGTGGAAATTAGAAAGCGTGGGTATCTCTCCTGGCTACACTCCAGTGGAATGTGTTAGTTTGGACAAATCACTTAGCTTCCGTGTGCTTCACTTACTCCATCTGTAAAATGGAGATAATTATGGTATATGCCTCTCAAGGATGTTACAGTACTTAATTAGTGAATTTTTAATTCCTTGGAGGTCTTCAGAGGAAAGATATTATATGTTAAATATGTCTAAAGCATATTCATATAATTTAAAAATTATTATAATAATTCCCTATTTAAAACATTTTTTTCTTTGAAGTTATCGAGCTTTGGGACAAAGAATGAAAGCTTCTTAAGAATGTATGAAAATGTATTTTTACCTGTTTCTCAAATGCTTCTTGGTCAACTGAGTAGTCGAAAGGCTTTCTTTATTCATTGTAGCAAAGGGAAGGCTAAGTAAGGAGTAAGGTTATAATTGCCTATATCTTCCACTATGTTGCAGAAAAATATTATAGAGGGGGAAAACAACTAATGTCAAAGAACAATGCTTGCACAATAACCAAAGGCTATGCAGTACCCATGAATTAATGTAGACCAGAAATTGTAAATCAGTTTCTTAGCACAATCCAGTTCTAGAACCAATGGGATTTTAACCAATGCTAATAAAAATCTTAAAAATATTTTTAGATAATGATCAGGCAGTAGGTGAAAAGTGGTATACATTGCAGTGACTGAAGTAATAGGAGATCATACTCAAACCCTTAGAAACTACAGGTTACTACAAGCTGAATAAGCTTTGCCATACATAGCAAATATAAATTATGTCATGGTCACAGAGGCAGAGCTGCATCCCCTAGACAGGCTAGTCATATCTCTGTTATGTGTGTGGAACCTGTATCAAACCATTCTGTCAGTTCTGATATACAGCAAGGAAATAGTGCCACATGAAGGAAGTTGTTCATACTGCTCTGGGATATTCAGAAAAAGATGATCATATGTTTTATCAGCTATAAGGTCCTCATGACATTCACTTTCTGCCCAAGACATATGTAACATTGCAGTTTTTAATTTTAGGACTGAGCAAATGAAGGAATCAACTGTCATTTTCAACTACTGAAGTGATAATTAATCAGTGCAATATAGAGTGTAGCTAGAATAATAGCCTGTACAGCCATACATTGATCTAAATGCTTGACATGGATAGAATTAAATCTCCCTCAGCACCCTCTGCTCAGTAGCTCATCTGTGGCATCTGTTTTAGATTCAACCTGGTTTTAGGTTATGTAGATGTAACAAATAGCTAATAATGTTTGCTAAACTGTGAGAAATTAATTTTCTCTTTTGCTTTTCTTCAATAAATTAATAATAGAAATAAATTGTAGATCTATTACTCATCTTTGATGAAACATCATATACTTCATTAGTGAAAAAATGTTTCTAAAATGTCAATTAAGATATAAGAAACTGAAACATTCTGTAACAAGTTCTTTCAACACGACAAAATATTATCAATGATCATGCGTACACTTGCATTTTGGTTGAGTACAACACTGCAGCTTGGAAACAAATTCCATGGCCAAAAAATTTGCTGCAGATTGATTTGGATTGTAGAGCAGTTTCACTTCATGCAACTGGATTTTTTTCAGAGGAAAAAAGTTCTGCTCTTGTTGCACACCAAATGCAACTCCAACCCCCAGTAAATTCATAAACACTCATACCTATGGCTTGTCCTTCAGAGAGCTAAGAGATGCTTACATGGTGAGAACACTCAGTGCAGGGCACCAAACTAAATTGAGCACAGAGTAAGACCCTGACTAAAATACCGTTTAGATGTAGGAGGTGCAACGGCAACTGCTTTGATCTGCTGACTCCTCCTATAGCACTAAATCACTTGTTAGCATAGACATGGCCAATATTATTTTGACCACAAATAATTTTTCATAATATTTGTATTGAATTATTGAATTGTTCAATAATTCAGTTATTCATTTAAACTTGATATGTCATTTTATGTATATATAAACACACACACATATACAAGCATGTATATACAAAAACACGTCCTCCATGCTTTAAGGTAGAACCATGTGGAATTTTTTGGAATAAAAATATACAGGAAAAAACTTTTGAAGTTTTGTTCTCACTTCAGTGACAACACTGTTAGAGTTAAAGTTCTTATTCAGAAGCTGCAACTTAGGCAAAAAAGTGCAGTCCACAAACTTGTCCAAGATTCTCATTGGCTGGAAATTTATGTAAAATGGATTACAGAGTAAATTACTGGTGAGTGGCAAACCAGCACATATTAAACTGTTGTGTACCAGGATGTTGATTTGCAATAACTCTATGAACACTGAGGACATTCCAGAGGACTGGAAGAAAGATAATACCATGTCAGTGCTTAAAAAGACTAAATAAGCCAACCCATATAATTATAGGGCTGTCAGCATGACATCGATCCCAGACAAAATAATAGAGTGACTGATATGGGACTCTGTTACCAAAGAATTAAAGGAGGAAAATGGAATGGTTGCCAATCAACATAAGCATATGAAAACTAGATCCTATCAAAATAACTTTATTTTATGTGAGATTACTACTTTGGTTGCAAAATAGAATTGTGTTGATACAAGGTACCTAGGTTTCTGTAAGACATGACATGTCTTACAGACATGTATCTATGATGTGCATATAGTTTTATACATCATTTTTGTTCCAAAAACAGTAATTCAGAATTAACATGGTACAGAGTGAAAGAGGTTAACTTACAGGTCCTGACATGTAAACAGAGAGTTATCACTGAATGTGTGAGGTATGAGCTGAGTCTTTCAGGGACTTTTTCATTGTTCTAAGCTATTTTAATACTTTGTATCAGTGACCTGAAACAAAAGTATTCAGAATTGCTCTATTTCCACCATTTCTAACTCTAGAAAACTTTGGAGAGATAGCTAATGAACAGGGTAGGTTATTGCAGCAGAATAATCTGTTTATCTTGGTTATGTGGGTGCAAGAAAATCATGGGACTTATTACGGTCAGTTAAAGAGTAGAACACCAAGCACCAGTGCTGTATGACAGGGTCATACATTTGGTTGCTCTCATCACATCCAGACCACAAGGAACAATGGGGTTAGTTTGTATTTTCCAGACATTTACAAGGAATGGGATGAGGCGGCACACAAGAAGCAGTGAAGATATGCTCACTGACTGCCAGAAGACAACCCAGGAGAAGTTGTTACAGTCTGCATACTTTTCTACAGACAGAACCTTCTGGCAATCTCTCCCATTCCCATCCTCTGAGACAGGGCTCTGCAAGTGATATTTTACCACTCACAGCCTTCTATAGTGGCCTCCCTGCTGTGCCGCCCAGAAGTCTAGGACTTAGTTAGTTGGGACACTTAGTTAGTGTCCCATAACTGACATTTTATATTTTCCTGTGACAGCAAGGATCAGAACTCAGTTGCTCAGGAGCTGCCTGTGTATCACATGCTCTTAACACTAAAGATGATAACTACATTCAAAATCTTGGAAGTAAATGGAAAGAGCTTGAGTTCTGTAGGGTTCTACAGCCGAAGATTGCACCGTGCCTATACATTAAGTGTTTAACCTGGGTCTTGGACTATGACTCTGAGTCAAGTAAGTTCCTCATGCAGTCTCCCAGGATAGTTCCCCTACAGTGGGATCTGGAAGAAACAGAATACTAATTTATCCACATGTGAAACAGAAATCCATGAAAAACAGTACCGTGCAAATAATTGACTGTGGGCAGCACCCTCCTTTACTTTCCTTGCTAATCTCTATTGAACATTTTAATTTTCTATGGCTGCAGGCAACAAAAGAGTGTCTCACAGGCTGCATGAAGCCACTGAATCAGAGGAAAAGCAACTTCGATTTTTTCTATTATTAAGTACGATATTGGAGGTAAATTGAGCCTTACTTTATAACTTCTTGGCCTATTCCACAAAGCACACAGACATTTGATAAAGGAAAGAGCAAGTTAGTAGTTTTTAGAGGAAGTTGGTGCTGCTGCTGTTTTCAATTAGTGAGATAAAACATAAAATTTAGAAAATATAAAATGTAGGTTCAGATTTGCTTGGGCATGTGGACCAGATTCTCAACTGATGTAAAGCAACATAATTTTCTATAGTTACAGTTGAACTACTTTCATATCAGCTGAGAATCTGGCAGCTATTATTTATCTTAACTTTCAGTATGACATGAAACTACTCTGAGATACTTCTCTCTTATTCAAACATATGCCAACACCCAGAGTAAAAATGTTTGGTGATGAATTTTTCTTACCACTGGAATTTAGACTAGATACAAATGTAATTTAGCTGGTACTTTATTTTACAGCTCAGGGGATTTGTTGGATGCTTACTCTGGGCAAATGCATTTAGTTCAGATATTGACACCAGCAGTGCTGTCATCTGGCAAACACTGTAGCACATACAGTACTTAGGAGAAATATATTTGGTAAATAAAAAAGAAGTGTAAGTGTAAAATATGTTGATCGCAGTATAGGCTGATATTTTAAACAGTCACAGATGGTGATGTACTAGCTGGTTATTGACAGCAATATCAGCTTTAGAAAGGGCTTTGACAGGTCTCATCGTACAATGATTAATTACTGCGAGGCACTCCAGTTTCCTCCCTGTTCAGCTCATGGCTCAGGGTAAAATCTGTTGCTCTTATTACACTCTACAACACAGGAAATATCTTCTCACTGCTGTACCCAAGGACCAATCAAAAGTGCAAAAGTCAGTCAAATAAGACCCCCAGTCAATGCTGGAAAGGTTTTTCCTCAAGGGATCAAGGAAGGAAGTTAGTGTGACTTTGCTCTCTGTGTTTTAATTTGTTTTAAATGACCAATGGGTAGGACAGATGAATAGATTTTCTGAGGAGAGCAGGTGGGTACCAGTCAGGTCAGTTCTCAAATTATGTATTAAAAGGTATAGGTGAAAAAGCAATAACAACTGTGAGAGGAAGAAAAAGATATTAGTGCTCACGTTTAAATTGTATACACTTTCCACTAAAAAAGAAGAAGAAGGACAATTATGGAAACAAACAGGATCTACTTATTTCCCTGAGACTGTACTTAAAGAAGAGAGATTGGCGATTGCTCCTATGCTCCTGGTGTTGAATACACAGTGATATTGGATGTAAACTGATCATTGAGATTTCCTAGAAATGGACAGGGTTCAGTCCTGCCTGATCAGTGTTAGGGAAAATATTCAGCAAGTAGCTGTTGTCAAGAAGGGATACAGCGGTTTTTAATAATCCAAAGGAGATGCTATGTTGCCAGATACTGAATGTGTTTAATGTGTAAAAGTTCTTCCTTGCGTGACCTGAAATAATAGGAAGTATGTATGAAGGGAGAGCTGCTTTACAGTACTGAACTCTAAGTTTTTCAGGCTAGCTCCAGATGAGGTGGTAGATCTACACATCTGTACAATGCTGAACAGAAATTTTACTCTGGGTCCTGGAAGCAACACAGACAAATCATTGCTGTACTGCATTATGCTTTGGCTAGTGTAGTTATGCTGACGTGGTTATGCTGCTTCCAGTCTTAGCCTTATCCTGAGTTAACTTAGATCTCCTTGCTCTGTAGTGCAAACTTATCCACAGAGTTCATCTTTGCCAGAATCTAGAAATGTTGACACTTCAAATATACCATCTGTTTTATCTGCAAAACAGAATGGAAACTCTCAAGGACATGTCCAGTAATTATCAAGCTGTACTGTGAGGTGGGCATCCTCTTTATTTTTCCTGGCCTTCCTCATACCAGAGATTGACCATGACTAGACATAGGACAATAGGTCACCCAGAACTGTACTTAAAGATAGCAAAGACAAATCTCTTGCTTTCTTTGGTTCTTGGTGGCTGTAGTTTGCTTCAAGGTTGAGGACTGGGCTGATTGTCTGATGAGGGTCAAACCTGACTTAGATTGACAGGGTTCTAGATGATGGGGTTGTGTGTGTGTATGTGTGTGTGTGCATGCACTGGGGAAAAGGTGTTTTCAACTTCCTCTGCAACATAGGATGTGGTTCAGCTTTTGGGAATCATCAGGGCAGCTCGCACTTCGTCAGTTTTCTAACATCAAAGGATCCTTTGGCATTACTAATGCCTTGATCTCTTCTCTGTCTGTAGCACAGAGTTTATTCTGAAACTCTTTAGTCTAATTAAAACCTTAGAGTTTGTATGAAACTGAGTGATATATGAGGTTTGTGACATAAAAATGGAGAAGGCCACATGATCATCAGGTTTGGTGATTTGGTGATCTTTTCTGGCATTATGTTCTACAGGTCTTCATCTTCTCCCTGTGGAACAAAACAAGTTAAGAATATTGTAGATATCCAACAGATTTAAAACTATAAGGAAGTCTGCCTTGAATTTATTTTAAAAACTTGATAGCTCTGAGGAGTTTTTAACTTTACCCGGGCGTATGTGGCTTAGTATACTTTTTCAGCACAATTTCTGTTTGAGTCAGGACGCTTTTTGTTTTTTACCCTTGTATCTCAGTTTGGTAAAACAACAGGTGGGAAACTTCCTATTACTTTGGTAGGTTTCTTTAGTGTCGAAGTGGTTCAGTGAATGGTTGCGGGGATAGATGTGAGGTCTGAATCTTCTCTCACCTAAATGTTATTCACTGATCAAAGATGAAACAGCTTTAGTTTAGTATTGCCTTTTAGAACTGATTACTATTGTTGAACCGTGAGTGTGATCACATTGCATCAGAAACAGATAGACAGTAGTTTGATGTGTCTTAATTGCTGAGAGCATGGGAGCACTCTGCAAAATTTCTTCACCCAAATGCACAGTTGATGTAGTTATGAAGAGGAGTCTGCAGAGATGGAAGAGTGGAGAGGCAAGTGTTGTCACCAGCACAGTCTTTTGCTTGGCATGATTTATTCCTAACCCATAGAAAAGAGTACACAGCCAGGAGCCCTTAAAGACAAAAAACTAACATTAGATGAATAATTTCCCACTATTGAAGGGAAATGAAGATACCAGGAAAAAAGTAAGATTAACAGAAATAGTGTAAAAAAGGAACAATTTTTGAATGGAAAGAACAAAGGATCAAATTAGTTCCCATAAAAGAGAGATGCCTGAACTCTGGATATTTGCCATTTTTCTAGAATGGAGTGCCTTGGGCAACAAAAATCTTGCTTTTTTCTAAGACTTAGGAACATTATAGTTTTAACAGAGTCCTTCTTACGCAGGCCCTGAGTTGTTAGGCCCCCCAGAAGTGCAGTGGTAGCTGACAGACTTCCTTTGAACAAGACTAAAGGAAGACTTTTGTTGCCTGTCTTCCATATATAGTCCATAATACAATAGCTCATACTGAGTGTGTCAGAAAGCACTTTAACATACTAAAGGAAACACAGTCCTATGATTCCTGGAGGAATGTTATAAACATGACTCTAGAGATTCTTTGGGGAGAAAGTTGAACTCAGTACTATTCTAGGGCAATCTTATCTATGGCATTGAAAAAAATCAATATTCCTTGGGTGGGGGTACAAAGAGGAATGCAGGGTGACTTACTACATTCCTAAAGAAGTGGTATTTGAAATCTTTATTTTCCTCAGGTCTAAGGGTGGCAATATTTCTATCTCTTTAAATAAATTCTGACTGTAGTAAACCACGGTACAGGTTTTTTACACTTATTAGGTGATTTGGTCTTTGAAGACAATGACCTGTTAGTAGGCTGTGACATATATCCGTTGGTTAAGAACTTGATATAGAGTAAAGGTAAAAGAAGGAACTGGGAATGTAGTTGAACTGTGATCAGAAAATGTTGGCTAACTTCGTGTTGTCTATACCCATTCCTGCTGAATGTGCATCCAATGCATCTCAGAAGACTGTCAAAGTAGAACCCACTTTTCTACAAACCCAGTATCTGCCCACACTGTGTGTCTCTGTGTCCACTCTGGCTGCAATGAGTTTCAGAGCAGACTAAGGGGAAATCCGAGCCAATGTACTTCCATATCCAACTCTACTGCCTACACATGTGGGCCAGAAACAAACATGTGTCCTGACATGCCTGATCCTGTAGCCTATCTGGTCACAAAACCCCAATGTCACTAAAGCTGGGTTAACAAGATACCACCTCACTTGATGATAAGTGGGATTTGTAGGCTCAGACTCTGCCTGGATAGTGCAGTTGCAGGAAGCCTGAATCCCAGGTGAAACACACAGGGTGCTGGGGTCTCATGGAGCTCTGCTCAGCAGTGTGCACAAACTTGGGTTTTGGCCTGGTCTTCTAAACGTCTTCTAAAGGCACTGTAGATTTTCTTTACAATCCTCTCATTGCCTGGACAGATTTGTTTGTTTGCATAACTACCATACATAGCTAAAACACTAGACATCTAAATAGACATCTACATTTGTTCACAAGTACATTGAAAAGGTACATTGTGAATGAGAGTGCTGAAACATACTTTGAAGTTGTTGCTATGGAAGAGTCACAATATAAATCAAAGTCAAAAAACCCCTATGTTGTCATAACTGATTCCTGAAAATTATTAAGGAAAAAAAAAATTAATGCCCATGACTTGAGATGAACACTATGTATGGTGAGGAATCATGAAGTATCCTTTCATCAGGCAATATGGGACTTAAAGAACCTAACAGACAGTCAAGTGATTTAGGAATGATAGAAAAATCATGGATGTTTTTCATGTCAAAATATTTGCTCTTCAATACATCTTTCAAGGTCAAGCATATACTATAGGTTTATAGCCAAAATACTGATTTTCTCCCTTAGAGGCCTTATTTTAGGTTACTGATGCTGAAAGCTGATGCATGAATTTGTCTAATGGCTGCTTGAATGCATGCAGTAAGACTGTTAGCATCTTGTGATGTGGCATCCTTGTTTAGTATAAATAAAACTCCTTACTATGAGAATAGTTTTCCTTCCTCAATCAGTTTGCAAATTGTTGCAAACCAATATCGAATTTACAAAATGAGTTTGCAAATTTAGTCCAGTATCACCCCCCAGCGAAACTTCATCTGATAATACTTTCTAATTTCCTTGCTTTTATTGGGTATTTAAGAAGTTTTTCTATTGTTTAACATTGCTGTTAACAATCCAGCTAAAATAGCTCTAGTAGATGAGTTAGGATCATTGATCTAAAACCTCAACATAAATTTGGCAATAGCATATCTGGTAGTTTTCATCTGCAGGGTCTTGAGAGTTTCTCAATCTTCTAGAGTTACAGTAAACTTTCTCTTTTCGTTTAGAAATATCTATGGCATCTTATTACCTTGCCCTTCAGTCTTCAGGTAGCGGTGCTCTTTTATCTGGCCTTTTTGATTGTATATAACTACCATTAAATAAGAAAAATGATTGACCAAATGTAATATGGAAATTATATGTGTGCCACCATTGTATTTACAAGGTAGTAAATACATATATAATAGCCATATGCCATATTTACTAGATACCTGGCTAGATATCCATTATATCAACTTTTATATCTGAATTTTATAATTTTTATGGACTTTAAAAATTATTATTTTATAGTTCTAGCAGTCTTTATACCTTTGTTGTCCAACTGAAAAATTTTTATACTAACATATTTTTCTTAAAGTTGAGGTGATATAAAACCAGACCTAAACCATGATAAATAATGAAAGAAAATCAATATAGTTTTGAAGACTGGGAACCACTTGCTGGTTAGCTTATCTATCAATAAGCTGCTCTCTAATCACTTCCTGTCTAGATTATCATCTCCTTTCTCTTTACAGGGAATGGGTAAAAAATCCTCTGAGTTACTGTTTTTCAAAACTTAAAACACAGTGGGCAGTGTATCAAAGAAAATTTATTTTGGTAGTGGAATTCTTAGGATTGATTCAACAATATTTTCAAGAAAAATATGAAGAGATGACTTTACATGCTGCTTTGCAGCTGGAAGTAGGTATTGAGAAGCTCTCCCAATTATTATATATTGATAGATAACATGAAGAAAGATGTGGTTGAAAGCTGTATGACACCCAGAACATTGAGGGATTCAGGAAAGAGATATATCACTTTTGCTTCAGTCCCCAATTAATTTTTATTAATCATTTTATTATTCACATTATGGAGACTACTGAATGACCACTGAAGTCAATGCCATGTTCTCTGTTAAGTTCTCACTTCTGTAGCAACTGAAATACTTGCACCTATAAAGCACTTAAAGAGCTAACATTTTGTCCTATTACATCTAGAACTTCAGACAATGCGACTACTGCAGTTTTAAAACAGTGGCTGCTAAAAGTATGACATGTGTTTCTCTTGTATCTCTGCCTTAGCTTCAACCATAACATGAGGTGGGATCAGAACCAGTCCTGTCTCCTATAAAGGGGAATAGTCAGAAGAAGGGAAGAGTAAATTACATTGTTTGGTGCATGGACACAGTACTCAGAACAGAGGATCTCAAAAAGCAGAAGCAACTAAAGTGTTTTTATTGTACCTCTGCAAGTATCTACAGCTGCAGAATTAATCTTTCCTTGGATACCATCATGGAGCTACAGTGTGATAGGTTCTTGAACACATGGTTATTGCACAGCTTTGGTGAACAACACTGATGCCACATTAAGGCTACATGTCTGCATCAGAACTACAAGACTTGAAAGGAAAAGCAGCATTTACTTTCATGTTGTCTGCAAAGACTATCAGGTTTGGGTAGAAATTGAAAAGCTGGGATTGGTGGAAGAAGGAAGCATTTAATATATAGAGTGATCACAGGGCTGTTGGAAAGAGAAGGGAAGGAAAAGAGAAAAGAAGAAAAAAAAGAAACCTAAAAAATGAAAGATGTTAGCCACATGGCAGCTCACCAGCATAATTCGTAAATATATAGTAACAAAAGACAGTAGACCTTGGTATATCTTCTCTTTACTACCCTAAATAATGCCTATCCTACTTGGCAGCAAGCTGTTGCCAAAAAAAACCCCAACCCCAAACAAAACCCTTATTTCTTCTTAGCAAATATTTAATAACAACCACTTTTTCAAATCCAGGAAATATGTTTTGAGGGATACTATCAGTTCTTTCATTTTTAAAGAACTTTTTTAAAAAAAAATATTTCCTGGTACACTAAACTCAAAAATGTCAGTTTCTGTTGGTCATTAAATCCAAAACATTTAAGTTTTTCTCCATGGCCCAGAAGTTAGTGGCACAGAATAAAACACAGCCAAAGCCATTCTAGCAACAACATATGAACAAAAAGCTAGGTAAAAAGAAGACATAATGTTTAGCTTGTGGCCTGGTAAGAGCATTAAAACTGTTCTCAGTAATAAAAGAGATCTCCTTTATACAATATATTACCCCTTGCTGAGGGTAGGCAGAGCTGGTAGACAACGTTTCTGCCAGCAGTGATGCAAGATCAAGGTCATGCCCAATCCTAGTCTCCACAGGGGAGCTTCAAATATGAAATATCTGAATTTCTTTTTCTTTGATTTAATTTTCACCTTTTTAAGGCTTTCTTGCTCCCTGCTGCAACTTCCTTCAACTGTTCATGTTACCTATGACATTATTTAATGCCTTCCATACCAGGACATGATCGAATATGGTTTTATCCCTTGTCTGGTTAACAGTGGAAATAACATGCATCAATTTTTGGTAATATGATAAGAACTGGGTTTTAGTAAAATACAAAATTATAAAGTTTTACATGAAGACACATACCTATTAACACAGTTGTCCACACTAAAATTTTTTTGTTCTTTTTGCTGTTCTGCCTGTTGTGTGATAAAGAGAATTGTATGATTGCACAAATTTTGGAGCTAACTAGGTAATGTCTCTAATGCATTTTCTTCCCAGACTTATATTCATTGGAACAATAATAGAAAGAATATTAAGATTTTGTGAAAATATTGATAAAAAGCTACTGTCTTTCCAGAAATAAATTAGACAATGCTGTCATGGTTTAAGCCCGGAGGACAACTGAGCACCATGCAGCTGCTCGCTCACTCCTTCTCCCTCAGGGATGGGTAGGAGAAAATACAACAAAAGGCTCAGGGATCTAGACAAGGACAGGGAGAGATGACTCACCAGTTATGGTCATGGGCAAAAGACAGACTTGATTCGGAATGAAAGAACATCAATCTAATTTGAACACCATCACCACCAACACTAATTAACCAATCAGAGTAGGACAGTGAGAAATAAGACCACATCTCAAAAACACCTTCCCCCCACCCCTCCCTTCTTCCTGGGGTCATCTTTGCTCCTGATTTCTCTACCTCATCCCCCACAGTGGCGCAGGAGGGCAGGGGATGGGGGTTGTGGTCAGTTCATCAACTGTTGTTTCTGCTACCCCTTTTTCCTCAGGGGGAGGACTCCTCACATTCTGTCCTGTTCCAGCGTGGGGTCCTTCTCACGGGAGACAGTACTCCATGAACTTTTCCAACATGAGCCCTTCCCACGGGCTGCAGCTCTTCACAAACTGCTCCAGTGTCGGTCCCTCCCATGGGCTGCAGTCCTCCCAGCAACAGACTGCTCCAGCGTGGGCTTCCCTCAGAGTCCCGGCCTTCTTCAGGCACAGCCACCTGCTCCCGTGTGGGGTCCTCCATGGGCTCCAGGTGGGCATCTGCTCCACCATGGATCTCCATGGGCTGCAGGTGGGCATCTCCTCCACTGATGACATCCATGGGCTGCAGGGGGACAGCCTGTCCTCTCACCATGGGCTGCAGGGGGATCTCTGCTCTGGTGCACCTCCCCTCAACCTCCTCCTCCTTTCTTCAACTGACCTTGCTGTTTGCAGACGTATTTCCCTCACTCTTCCTCCTCCCAGGTTTCCCTTCTTAAATATGTTATCGCAGAGATGCAACCAGCATCGTTAATTGACTCAGCCTTGGCCAGAGGCTGATCCGACTTGGAGCTGGGGGAGCTTCTAGCAGCTTCTCACAGGAGCCACTTCTGTAGCCCCTCCCCCCTCTACCAAAACCCTGCCACACACAAGCCCAATACACATGCACACATGCATTTGATTAAAAAGAGAGATAAAAGTTGTTAACTGAAATGTTTTATTGATTGAAACCTGTTTTAGGCTAGGAAGAGATGATAATGTCCCTAGGTAGAATGACATATTCTGAAGAACAGTTCAAAATGATAGTTTTATCAATAATAGTAGGGTGAATCTGGAAGAGCTTTCATATGTATGTTTATTCCTGACATTTCTTTTTTCTTTTTTTTTTCCCCCCAGTCTGTAAATTCCACATGGGAAGATTTCTGATAAGCATAGCTGTTATGGGGAGACCTAGTGAGGACATGATGCTGTATGCAAGGTTTAGCAGCCAGGGGGAAATCAGCAGTATGAGTGGAGACTTCAGACAACAGGCAGGGTAGTGTTCAAGGAGAGCAGGACTGTTGAGTAAAAGGTATCAGCTGGGACTCAGAGCTGTAGAGGTCTGGGCCAAACAACTATGGAATTTGGGTGCCAGAATTTAGAGTTTATGGGGAAAGGCAGCAATACTCTGAAACAGGAGGATTTGTAAGATAGAGCTCTAGAAGAAATATATCTTTGATCATGAAGAATGGGAAAAGTTGGGTTTGGAAGTTCTTGAAGTATGAAGGAACTTTTGACATGAAATTTTGGGGTGTCACCATTAGCTATTCTTATCCCTTAATCTCCCTTTGTAGGGATGGTGACCCACACTTGGGCCCTTATAAGAGTTTTAGGCTTAACTGTGCCCTCTGAACTCTTAAATTTGAGATTAACATAACCTTCCCAGGCTGCTTTCCTATCTGTTCAAATGCAAATGACAAAGCCACAGTCTTTCCTTGAAGTAATACGGTTGTTTACACATCCTTCCATGCACTAATCCTGAATAGTTAAAGACCTTCTGCTACTGGAAATACTTGTTGTCACCTTTTATGACCAATGAGATTTCAATCCTTAGTACTGAATACGAATGCAACCCCATTAGTTGTCCAACTCATCACAGCTTTTCTGGCACTGAAAATTATTTAGGCAAATTCTGTGTGGTGCCATGGGCAGCATCTTTTCATCTAATCAACAAAAGAAGTGAAAAGCATATGACGGTTTCATGCATTGCACGAAAGCACAGCTAGACCCTCTTTCAGTAAAATGATGGGGAGCAGGCTGATTATCATCTAGGATGTGGTAAATTGGTGTGTTCTCTGAAGTGTGATAGGACAGGGCCTGGAGAATAAATCTTATGAGGAGCAATTGAAGGAGCTGGGACTGTTTAGTTTGAGGAGTAGAAGGCTAAGGGGAGACCTCATCACTCTCTACAACTACCTGAAAGGACATTGTAGAGGGTTGGTGCTGGTCTCTTCTCACAGGTGATTAGGGACAGAACAAGAGGGAATGACTTTAAACTGCAACAGGGGAGATTTAGACTGAACATTAGGGAAAATATTTTTCACAGAAAGAGTGGTCAGACAGTGGAATAGGCTGCCCAGGGAGGTGGTGGAGTCACCATCCCTGGATGTGTTTAAGGGTGGTTTAGATGAGATGCTGGGGGATATGGTGTAGGGGAGAACTTTGTAATGTAGGGCTGATGGTTGGACTCGATGATCCCAAGGGTCTTTTCCAACGTGAATGATTCTGTGTGATTCTGTGTGTGTGTGACATCAGAAAATCAGGCATAATATTACTGTCTTATAAAGCTACTCCATAATATAATCAGTAGAGTGTGTCATAAAGGTTCTGCTAAAGGGCAGCATGATTTTAAAGTATATCTGATGCTCTGTGATGAACCAAGGTTGTTCCTACATGAATAGGTTAATACAAAATGTGTTTTTAGCATGCATGCTTACTGCAACATGCATTTAATACACGTGCAGGGCTATATGTGTTCCTGTATAATTATGTAAGAAAGTTGTGAAGAGATGATTGGACACATTCTCATCTGAAGTGTCAAAGACAGGCGTTTTACACCTTCTAGGAACAGGAAGCAGTGCAGATATCATACTAGTAAATAAATTCAAGTGATGATAGGAAAGCTTGATGAAACAATTATTGTCTTTAAGAGAAAGCTTTAAATAAAGGACTCCAAAAACCTAGGCACGTGCCTTGACAATCAAAAGGAATTTTCATTGGCAACAATAGAAAAGAGAACAGTTGACAAGAGAAATGAATATTTTGTCTGGGGTTTTTTATTTTTTATTTCAATGGCAGATCAGAAAATAATTTTTACAGAGAACTTAGGCTGGATTGAATAAGAAAAAATGTACAAATGATACACTCCCATGTGCATATGATGTCACTTATATTGCATATAGATCAGATCCCTAATTACACTAATTTAAGCTCATAGTATGTTGAGTTATTACAACGTGGTCCCCTCCTTATTTCCAAGTTTATGCCAAGTGAAAACCATTATAAAACAGACATGAATGTAACCCAAGACAGAGACCCCTCCAACCTCAGACTGCAATTTGGAAGTATTATATGCAAGACAATACCTGACTGTAATTCTTCATTCATATCATTTGCTGAGAGACGTTTCTGAAGCTGAATGGTAAACACTCCCTTACTGACCTTTGACAAGTAAGGTGTTGGGATACGAGGGAAAAAATAACGAGGCTTTTATTAGAGATGCTAGAGTTCTTAAAGGTTAAGTGGACTGCAACTTATTTAGGTAAACTAGGAGAGTACACTGATCAGCAATACTGGTGATAATAGAGCTTACAGCACTCAGTCTTTAAGGAAGCAGAGTTTTTCTGGCAAAATGTCAAGTGAAAAGTTGGTACTCAGTAGCTCAAGGATGACATCCTCAATCTGTGCAATAGTTAATAGAAAGCCAGGTGTCTCTGGTAAAAGAGTAATAGGAAAGAAGGAGGGGGTGGAGGGAAGGGTGACTAATGGAACATAATTGCGTATGGGTATTGGATATGGATTTTGTTCACTCTACACAGCAACTAGAGATATTTTCATATATGTTTGAAAAATTGTCCTAGGGGACAAATGTCTGCTCCTCAGGATTTAAAAGAAAATACGGCTGTACCAAAACAAATTTGCACAACTGGTGAAACCAATGAAAATCCTATTTCTGTGGAGAAGCTAAATCCTCCATCGCCTAGTTTCTTATCTCACCCACTTTGCTGTAAGAGAAAGATACATAATTATGTGGCTGATTGTCCATATAGTTGTGGTAAATTATATGCCTTTACCTTTAACCTATATAAGAGAGTGTTACTTGTCATTTATAGGCAGGATTTTAGCGTCACATCATTAGTAATATTAAAATTAATATTATCAATAATTTTCAATATCAGTTCCCATTATCAGTCCCTATTATTCAGTTGCTCATAACTTGGCATAACTTCAGGGTGGAAATTTCTCCATGTTTTTTGTCAGCCTCAGGTTAAGATTTTTTTTAGTTTTGCATTTTATTTTAATTTCAAACAAAGTGGTTCAGCAATACATTATTTTTGTCATGTTTCTTTGAACAGCAGCCCCCTTCTTTCCAACAGAGACTTGAAATATGGGTCAGGGATGTGTTTTTGGTGGGCCTTTCAAAATCTGTTGAAATTTGGCCAAATAATAAACATTTGAAATATATGCTCATCCAACTTCCTTCATATCAAAAAGCTAAAATTTCAAAAGACTCTTCCTCCCTGAGCATGTGCTATCCTTTCACAGTGTCTACTGCTAGTTGAACCATATGTGGCCTCTTTCACAGAAGGTGAGTCAATATCCTGGATCCTATCACCGGTCAGAGACTCTTCCCTTTTACTTGCTGGCTTGTGCTGGACATGGGGAAGGCAGGAACCAATGCCAGAATTAAAGTTGAATTGTCCTGTGTTTTCTGTAAGTGGCCTCCAGCTATCACTCAAGCAACCTGAAGAAAGGAGGGATTCAAAAGACAGATCTGGGGAAAGACAAAATGCAGAATTCAGTCAACAATTCTTGTGAGAGGGAATCTGAAGTGTGAACTGAAGCCTCTGTCAAGGTGTTACAACAAGGAAAACTTGTAATGAGGTGAGGTATGGAAATGTGATGAAGACCCAGTGAGAGGAAAGACTGGGATGAGGGGAAGCAGATTATGATTGGGTGGAAAGTGATTGGTTATTAGCAAAACTAAAACCAGGATTAGGACAGGTTAAGAAAAGATCGGGTTAAAAATATTACTGAACAGAAGCTGGGATGTAAAGACAATCATGGTTAAACAAGGAGTAAAATGGAAACAGGCAGGACAGAAAGAAATGGGTGACAGATTAGAGCAAGTACATTTGAGTGCACTCTGAAGAAAAGAGAAAATGCAGCTCTATCTCCACATCCATCCCTTCTTTTACGTCATGGCAGATATTCATAAATCGAATTAAATTTATCTTGGCTGTGGACAAAACTCTTGGTTGTCAATATAGCAATTTTTTTTTTCCTTTTAAAATTAAAAACCTATAGGGCTGCATATAACTGAAAAAAAAAAGGTTAAAAAAAAAAAGATGCAATGATAAAAATTCATGTGATAGGAAATAATATATAACATTTTCAGTATGACATTAGTCTGAGTGATTGAGTTCAGGATTTCCAGGTTAGAGATTTTTGATTGTAGGCAATTTCAAGTTATTGAAATCACAATTTCAATGCAAGTTTTCTGTTGTAAGTAATTTCAGTTGGAGGTATTGGCTTTGCAAGAGGTTGCTTAGATTACCTGTATTTTTATACTGGGCTTTAGGAAGCATCAGGTGGAAGGTTCTGTGATAGTGTGAAGCATCAACTTCCTTTCTTTTTTCATCTACAGCAAGTTCTTCTTGAGGTGTTCTTTTAGTCAGTAACTCCACCACAAATTTAGTTGTCTGATCTATGGTACAAATGCATTTATCATGTGTGTTATATTCTTGATTGAAGAACACTGACTAACTGACCTGGGCTTTCTAACTTATTCTGCACAGATTATCATCACATTGCAAGAACAGGGTAAATTCTAAATCCTATGAAGATTATTCTTTGTCTTCAGTAATTTCTGCACTCTCACTCAATCTCATATTAATTGCTATATTGTATGTTATGGTTTTATACTCAAATTTTTTATCAGATTTTCATAAAATTCTGTGAAGTCTATGGAAATCTATCACATCATTTACCTTTATTAGTTGTATTTGTCATTCTGTCAAAAAATCACATTGATTTAATTTGTACATGAGCTGTTTTGGATGAAATCACGGAGTCTTACTACCCTCCCATGATTCCCAGATAACCAGGATAACTGGCTTTTATTTATTCATCCTTTTTGCCCTTTTGAAAGATTGGCACACTAGATTTTTCCCACTCTTCTGAAATTTCCCCAGTACTTACTTGAGGTCAACATTAAAGATTCAAGAGAGACTCTTCATTCCTGTAACTGGAAGACCTCACTCCTAAATGGTAAAGGCTGGCTTAGAGTCTGTGAGAATATACCTAAAATAAGGGTTATCACTTTTCCATATGCATCTTTACCTATATATTTACCTTCAATGAATTTCATATACTATTTTATTGCCCAGTCCAGTTCCAGGTTAAGACTTAGAAGTGTCTGCAGTATCCAAATTCCAGTAACACTCTATGCACTTCATCAGTCAGCCCTTTTTTCTGCTACCTAAAATAGCTTAGTATCATAAGGAAATGTTGACATATTACATACATCCTATTTTCCTTCCAGTTATTTAGAAATATGTTGAGCAGTACAAGACCCAAAAACATGACTGTAGAACTCCACAGGGATCCTCTTTCTACATTGAGAATGGACTCTTAATCTCTGTTTCCAATCTTTTAACCAATTATTTATACATGCAAGAATCTTCTTTTTAATCTTCTGGCTTCTCAGTTTCTTTAAGAGCCCTTGGTAAGGGATCTTGTCAAATGCCTTCTGGAAATCCAAATAATCTGTATCATCAGGGTGAATCTTATTTATTCTCTTGTGTTTCATTTAAAGAACTTTTATTGATTTGTGAGGGATTATTTCTCTTTATAGAAGTAGTTGTAGCACCTTCCTATTATATATAGTTTATTAATATGTTCATTTATTCTATTCTTTATAATAGTTCCTGCTGAATTGCACAATACAGATGTTGGAGTTCCTGGTCCATAGTTCCTTCAATACCCATAAGCAGCCTTTTATAAAAAAATCTGGTTTCACCATTACTTAGTTAACAATTTATTTCAAACTAAGATTGTGCATCACAATTCATATAGTTCATTCTTCCATTAGCTTAGGATTCTTGGGTAGGTATTATCTCTTGCTGGTGACTTGGCACCACTTATCCTTTTGTCTGATAAATTGTTTTAGAAACATTTTGTTTTGAGGTAGACTTTCTAATGACCCTTTCTTTAGAAGAATTTTGGCTTAGGAATTTCTCCATGGTTTTTTTCATATCAAACAGTAATAAAAATAATTTAATTTAATTTAATTGTATTGTATTGTATTGCATTGTATTTTTTAACTGTTGCATTTTCTTCCCTCAATTCTCTTTTCATATCCTGGTCACCTACCTTCTTTACCAATTCCTTGGCACATTTCTCAACTCTGATGTGTTTGAAGAAAGCTTTATGAAAGTTTTTTGCACTTTTTGAAAGTTATTTCTCAAACTTTTGTTTGGACCGTCATGTTGTTTTTTCATTTACTCTGCCAGACTTTATGATCTGTTGCCTTTTGCTTGTTTACACTCTATAATGTATCTTGTGAGAAAGGAAAACTGAAAGAATCTTTTGCCTTACCTGTTTTTCTGACTTAGGTTTTTTTTGGGTGTCTTTCTTCCCCCATTTTTCCCTCATGGCAGGAAGCAACAAAATGAACTTTCCTTCACTACAAAGTTCTACAGTTAAGTTGGAAACTTCCCTGTACTTTTAGTTCCTCTGGAAAATATCCAGTTCTCTAAATTGCCAGAAACAAGAAAAGCTATCCCAACAGAGAGTGGTGGTGAAATGTAGTGTTTCAAAACAGCTCCTGCATAAAGAGGATGTTCAGATGGTTCAGCCTCTTCTGACTCTTCCAGAATGACATTCATCTGGTGACAAGTAACATATGCCTGCCACAGAGTATGTAGGGTGTTTGCGTGCTGAGCGCCATTTGATACTCTGAAACTCTTCTAAAGTGATTGATACTTGTGTAGTAGTTTTCCTGTCATTAAAAAAAAAATCAAGAGCCAGAGAGAGATGGAGGGAAAGTTAGTCAAATTTTAACAGCTTCTCTGTGTCTGTACGCATATATCTGTATCTGTGCATATTATTGAAGTAGCACTCTCTAAATCATCCACTTCATATTTTTCTTTTAAATTTTTAATAAAGTATTCACCAAATTTGGAGAGCTGCTTTTATGATAAGGCTGGTAAAATACAACTATGAGCATCTTTAGGTTAAAGTTACAGTGTTGTACTGTGTCACAGTCTGACAATGTTGCTTTCAACAAACTTAACAACACCAATTGCTCAAGGTTGGAACTTGAGAATTTCTGAACTGAAAAGGATAAGGATCAACAAAGGGTGGTTTCACAAAACTCCTTGAGGCTTTGCAAGACTTCTGTGTGTTAGAAGTAAAACATAGTAAATTAATGACTCCATAGTCTTATATTTATTAAAGGGCTAAGTGTGAGAGATCTATATGTATTCAGTCTCGTCAAGAAACATATTTTGTTAAAAGGTCTTATCTTGCTGTGTAGCTGTAAGTACCAGTTCTTCTCTATCCACTTGTGATGTATTTAAGTCATCAATATCACACCTTTATAGGCTCCTCAGAAACACTTAGCAATATTTTAAATTATTTTAAAACTAAAACTTATTGAGAAATCTTTATTATGTATTTCTTAGTCATTTTAGGCAGGCAGACAATATTTGACAGTGTGTTACCTCTTCTTTCAATATCCCATGGTATTGGTTGTTGGCATAAAATATTTTTTATTCATTGCTATCCATCATTCATGTTTTCTAGATGCTTCCTTTAATATCTACTTCTGCCATTCTGTTTACCTCCTCCCACTCTTGCTGCTGCCGTCGCTATTCTTCTACCCTTCCTTTTTCTACACTTGTGGTGCTCTAAATCTGTCAACCAGATGTAACTTTCAGGAGTCCTGATTACAAGCAGATTTGTAAGCTCTTGTATGTTACTTTCTATTTTAAAAAGTTGACTTGGGATTTGGAAAAAACTCCCCATTTAGTTCTTTAAATAGAAAGAAAATACTGTAACTCAATATTGGTTGCTGGTAAGCACTACTGCAACCAACTCATGGCTGGAAACAGATTTGTGACATTGTTTGGCTTTTTATATGATGATTTATTTTAATGCTATTAGCAAGTGTGTGTAGAAGAGAGTTTGTTTTCATTTTAAGCATTTCTTAAAGGTGTGAGGCCTTGTGGTGCCAGGGAAGGAGACAAGGAAAGACTGTCTGGAGTTCTGAAAAAAAATATCCCAGTCAGTCTCAATGACCTGTATGGTAGCTATATCTCAACTGTAGGGCTTTTCTAAGTTGTTGCATTACCCTAGGCAGTGCAGTTTGCTGTGCTCTCCCTAAGACTCACAGAGCTAACTACACCAACTAACCAAAAGCTGCATGGCACAAATGCTGCCTCTTCCCAGTCTCTTGACTCAATAACTGTCTCATATTATGTCTGCAGTGGCAATAGGAGCCTGTTCAGCTGAGCAGTCTTCTAATACATTCTGTCATACCAACGCAACCTGTTATGATCGGCAGCATGCAAAATGCCTCTTCCTCCCCTTCTTATATCCACACAAACCTGCCCATGGGTGGGCAGCATGGAGAGGTTGGGTGTACTTCTACTGAATGACAAGACACTCTCAGATGGGTAACAGTGCCCAAAGTCAGAGAAGAAATGGGATCTAGTCATGAGAAAATAGACACTCAGATAAAGTGAGGCATGCCTCTGAACAGCAGTCAGCACAGCATGACAGTATTTCTTTAGAGACCATCAAATAATGACAGTATTTGAACTGTAGCTTGTCAACCGAGAAGTAGAGGTCAACAGTACCATATGGTTCAGGGGACTTTTGAGACATACCATGTGCCTGAGGTGTGTGTTCTCTGGTTGGTACTGCAGAGGTATTCCAGGAAGATGTGGTATTCTCATTCTCTTCGACTTCACAAAAGTGCCATGAGGTACTTCTCATCAGACTTAACGTAAAGCCCATTGAAGTCAGTTAGTGGCTAGCTTGGCTAGTTACAACCCTGGAATCAAGTCCAGATTTTGCTGATAAAAGTGAATGATTTCACTCTAGGAGATAACCAGTAGCAGTCATCTCTGCATTCCATTGTAATCCAGTTTATTGAACAAAATTTTTGCAAAAGGGAGTATTTCTTTGCCTCCAAAAGAAGTTAACGAACAATTTTACATTAAAAGAAAAATGGGATTTTCACGTTTGTGGTGGTAATGACAGAGGAAACAGTATTGAAAGGGGATTAAAATTAGCTTTAAATTGACAGCTGTAACCTTACCTTCCCCATCATCTAGTTTCTTATGAATGATGAAATAGATGACCCTCATGTATGCCACAGGAAACATTGCATATATTTTGAATGTATTTGAAAAAAATATTATAAAATTTGTAAAAAGACAATCCTCAGTATTTCAGGTGTTGATTATGTATTTTGGGGCAATCTGCACATATGAGGTATGTAGGACAATGTATCCATCTGCCCAAAGTGATGATCATTCCCTTAAAGGTGTTGTGAAAATGACTGACCATGGCCTTAGCTCTGCTCTCTTACTGCTGCCTCAGGAGAAAAGAAAGAGTAAAAGAGATCCAAAATTCTCTTGAGATCAAAGACTGCAGTTGTAAGGGGCTATTCCACTGATTGCTTAAGTTTAGGAGGATACTTATTACAATATCCTGCATATCAAGCTAAAGCTATTTGCAATTCATATTACCTTAGTTTATGTTTTACAGAGCGTAATCATTGCACAGACTCTGCAGCCTTTCCCACACCTTGAGTGGAACACAATAATCTACTGCTTCTCAGTAGATTATCCTGTCTGAGGAAATGTATGTGACTCTCTAAAATGATAGCGTTCCCTTCCTATTTATTTGTATATTATTCCTATTTGTAGTTATTCACAGAATGGGCCAATCCTTCACATATTTGACAAATAGACACATCGTGATTGTTATGGTGTTGTCATGAAGTGGAAACCTGCAATAAAAACAGTCACAAAATTCTTGCAGAAGTGCAGTTACTATCAGCTGCAATCTAAAAAAAAAAAAAATATCGGTATATAATCAGTAGCAGTTTTGAAACCAAAACCCAATGAAGATATTTCCACTGTCAACCTAGAATAGAAAAAGTACTTCATTGACAAGAGGGCTATTTGTGCTGCATGTGAGAATGTTATAGAGCATTTACAACAGCAAATATTAATCATGGTTATTCTAGATATTAAAAGAAAAAGTATATTTTCTCTCCGTGCAATTTTATTTTACTGGTTTTTCTTCATGTCATATGATTGTATCTTGCAGTCTTTTGATTAGTTGCTCTTGGATATTAATGGATATTAGCTAATATTTTATTTTTAATACTCAGTGATTTAAAGACATTGCATAGGTGTATCCTCAGTATTGAAAACATCAGCACCGGAACTTTGAAGTATGTATAACTGAACACAAAAGAATATGTAAACCAGTTTTATACTGTTAATTAACATAAACCCCAAGATAAATAGTTTGCATGAATTTCATTTAAAACCTAGTCTAAAGTTGTTGGTTTTATTCTTTTCTCTTGTATTCTCCAAACCAGGTAACCTCATTGATATTTTATGCATGAAGCAGTTTATATCTCCCCAGCCTCCAACAGTACTATTTCACTCTTGAAAATAATTCTGACTGCATTCTAGCCAGGTTTAGTCCTATAAGGACTTTGTTTTTCCACATGCAAAAAGAACTGCTGAAAGGATGAGTTAAGCATGTTTTGAAGTCTTTTCAAGATCAGAGTTTTTACGGAGAGTAACTACATTTATGACTGGCACATGGATTTAACTCATTAATATCTGGTGCCTAAGTAAAGTGTGTGATTTTAAAATGTGACTTGACTGGTGGCAAAAAAGGTAAACCTAATAATTTTATAATCCATTTTGTCACATTTAAGTGGTTCCAGACAGGCCACATGACTGGTTCATAATCAACATATTTAAAAGGTAATGCAACATTGATTCTTTCTATTTGTTTTTTTGTTGTTGTTGTTCGTTTCAGAGTCTTTGGAGACACTCAAGACTTATTTTCAAGATTTTCTCTACCAGGAGAGTTAAAATGTACTTTCAAAAAATATTACAACAGAGGTTCATGGCTCCACAAAGTATCACTATCTGCACACTAATCAGTTTCACTTCTTTATGTCACAGGACCATATGGTCTCCCAACCTGTAATTACTGTAGAGTTAATGGGGAACATGCATTACACAAACTGTAAAGTTGGAAAATTACAAACTCTATTAGAAAATCACATCTTTTGAAATTTCCAAACTGTTAGCAATACCATAAGCAAGTGGAGACATGAGTCATTCAATACTATATTTTTCAAACATACAGATTTTTATGCCAGATTTTTAATTGCTTTATTTTAGCTGAAACACTTGCATTTTAAAATGATATCTGAAACTTAAATATAGAAGCAAGGGTAGATATCATAGTTAAGAATCTTATGAACAAACTTTCATATTTTATTGCATGTGGTACCTCTAAGTGGTAGGAAAAGAAGTGGAACTGTAGAAAGAGGGGGAAAACATCACTTAAGAAAAGAGGGGGAAGTCTGGAAATGCAACTGATAGAGAAACTAAGGCAGCCTTTTACAGATTTGAAGACAGTTTGCCTTTGGCATGAGTTTATGCTTACATGTGGTGTATTTATGTGATATTGGTTGCCATTTTATTTGAACCATGGGAGTTCTCAGCTCTTATATTCTGCCCCATATATCCCTTCTATAGTCTATTCTGATTGCTTTTGCCATTCCCACCCTTTATTTTCTCCTACTGTTTTCTCTCCTTCTGATGTATTTCTTGCAAAAGGATGTGCCCCAGTACTTCCTGTTGAGTTGCTGCAATAGTAATTTCTAATGCATTGACCCTCCTCTTCTCCTTGCTCATAGCACCTTGGAAGTATGGTTCACAGAATCACAGAATCATCTAGGTTGGAAAGGACCTTGAAGATCATCTAGTCCAACCGTTAACCTAACACTGAGAGTTCCCAACTACACCATATCCCTAAGTACTTGTTTTGGGAAGGTTAGTTCTGTGGACTTTTCTGTCATCTACAGCAGACTGGTGGCTATCAGCCAGTATCTCATGATGGGAACAGATAAGCATTGGGCAAATTAAGTCAAATAAGAAAAGCAAATGAGTGCTTGAGGGGTCATAGTTCTTGCAGATCACTTTTCCATTGGCAAAACAAAATAATTGCTGACATAGGACTTTTTATGTGTTTATTTACAAAATGAACTTACAATGTGTTTGTTTGAGAAGTGATAACAAACAATCAGAAATTTCCCAAAAGAAACATGTGATCTTAAAGACCAACAAATTTATCTTAGAATTTTAAAATGCCCATAAAAATTTGCCTGGAAATGCTGAGTCTAAAAGAAAAAAATATACAAGCTACAAGGAAGCAAGGAACTGAGCATTACAAAATCTCAAAATAGGTGAATGTGGGGCATTTTTATTTTGCATCAACAATTTGCATAATAAAGGATAAACTGACAAAAGAAGTGATTTAAAACAAAAGTGTTACTTGAATAATTAAAAAGTACATTATAACAACCAAACTTAAATGTAGCAAGATGAATAGCTCTTACATGCTATGGTGAGGTGGTACATAAAATCATCAGATAGAAGCAAAGTGAATATAAAAAATAAACTCCAAAAAATGAGGTTTCAAGGTTTTTTTCAAGAAGACAGAATTATGTACCTGCATGAATATATTTATATATATATATCTTTTACAAAGTAATTTATATTTCTATCTAATGTCTGCCCTAAGGGTCTAACAAATACAAATGGGAAAATATAATTAATATAGAATTATAAAACCAACTGTGAAATGTATTTTCTTTATTTCTTCATGATAAGTGGGGAGAAAGAAAAGCAAAGTGTACAACTGACATTCCTTGTTTAATGCAGCTTACTTAGTGACTGGCATAATGATAAGTGATGGTAATTTACCTTAAAAACCTTAATGAGTGGATCATTACTATAGAGAAATGGGAAGAAAACTTTAATCCCACAGAGGCAGAGCTCCATGGTTGGCTGTGCAATAACCAGACAGAACTCTGAATGAGATTCCCAAGCTTCTGTTCCCTAGATAAAATTTTCTCTCACTCCACTTTTGCAAAGGTAATGAGGAGGTAATGAGGCTTGACTTGAATTTTTTCAGCACTTGATTCCCTTCATTCCCCAGCAGGTTCCCATAGGATAGAGTAAGATGTTGGATTTATATAAAAGCTGTGCTGATAGATAGGTGGAGGAGGTGAGCCATGCTATTTGGTTTTGGATTCTGTCTGTATGAGAAGGGGTTCAGATAAATTTCAAGTTCTTTCAGCACTGTCAATTCACTCTGATAGTTTCCACAGAATAAGACAATTTGACGACATGCAGACGTTGTCAGGGCTGTTGACTGTTTATTTTGTCACTTTACTGATACTAAACATTGACCTTTCTGTGTCACCTTTTCTTCCCCCCCCCTCCCCCCGCCCCCCATTTTTCACTAACTTAATACATACATCTGAGTAAATAATAAAGCCCAAAAAGGTAGACAGAAATGTTGTATTAGATCATTAGCTTAATTTGAGCTGAAAGGTCTTTGTTGTAAGTTGGGGGTGGGAAGGGACCTGGGGACCTTTGCAAAGTATTTTGCTGGCAAGCTTGTTGAGATTTGATTGCCTTTGTTGTGATAATCTGAAATTAATTTGCACTTGAACCCATCTTTCTTCTGGGCTCAATTTAAACACGGTTATAATTATGCACCCTGCATGAAATTGAGAACAGACACTGATATGACAAGTCTGAATTTTTTAATTCCCCAGGTACTAAAGGCTTTTTTCCCCACTTATCTCACAAGGTAATAAAACAAAATGTTCCAGTGAAGCACATGCTTAAGAGAGAGGTATTTGCCTGAGGGGAAACAGTAATAATCAGTGTATTGCTACACATTTACTCATGTACTTTCTCAGTAGGTCAATCTCTTTCTTTTAAAGTGATGTTAAACTTCTGCTAATATTGGTTGATTTGTACCTGGTACAATATAAAAAAGTAGAAATGATATGTTTTATTCTATTTTAGCAGCTCCTCATCTAAAAGGCTTTTTCTGACACATCCATTTTGATAGATATTTAAAAAAAAACCCCACTATTGAAGACTACCTCCTAACATCCACAATTGATCTTAGCAGTGCACCTTTCTTGTTCTCGGTATGAGCTGTAATATCCTTATCAGCATTCTTTTAGTTTTAACCCAGATTAGTGTTTTTGGTGAGGAATCTCATTAACTACAGTAAGCCCATCTTCTTTTGTGATTTCCTTTGGAATTGTAATGTACGAAAAGGCCACCAAGGTCAATGCCCTGGGCACAAATTCCTCTTTAAATCATCATTCAGCTCAGAGTAAAAACATTCTCCTTAGAAATAGACATTTTTAAAGATCTGGAACAAACTGCTCAGTTTCTTGGAAGTGAAAATCATCCAGAAGAGAAGTAGAAATTAAGAACATAGAAAATTAAGTGTAGGGATCTGCAAAGTAACTATTTGTTAGATCCATCCATTTTCTTTTAACCAGTATCATTCTTATTCTCTCTGCCTCCTAAATTTGCGTAGTGTGTCTTTTTGAATGAAAAAGTTTTTTAGTTAAACTGTCCTACATTTTAACACAGGTTTTGAAGGTATTAATGATGCTACTGAGGTAACATCTTTTAAGCTTTAGCAATAGCAGTTGCACTCTCCCCAAATCGTAGATTACATTCAGCTGAGTTTCTTAAGCAAATTAAATAACAGAAAAAATAATCCTGTGTTTTTGCCAAGTAAAGCAAGGGTGCTATTTCTGCCATACTATTTTATTAGTAGCAATGTAAAAAACAAGTGCAGAACACATGCTGAATATTTCGCCATTCTCATTCAAAAATCTATTGCTAGCGCACAAAAACAAATTAAGTGAAATAACTGAATAGCACCTCACTGTGGCTAAAAAAGAGCTTGTCTTTTGCCTTTTTAAAGGACTCAGCATTCATGTGAATGGCAAATTTTTTAACTAATGGTGGTTTTCACACTGGCTGTAATGGAAATAAAAATGAAAATAGGTGGTGCAAAGTGAGTATTTATCCTACTCTGCCTTATGAAAAGAAATTTTGTGACCGGGCTGGCACAGCTTTAAGGTAAAAGAGCAAAGCTAGAAAAAGTAATATACAGAGTCAATATTTTTCTACACTGATGTTAATATTGGTTGCAGTTAGGTTTGTCAGGAATTTACTTTTTATTTTAAAACTTGTGTATTCTTAGTTTTTTCAAATACCAATTTGTTGAGGTGAAGGGGGAGCGGAAGTGATGTTAGACAATTTCTGTGAGGGTGTACCTTGATTGTAAAATGTGATATGAAAGTAGACACTGACACTACATAATTGTTTTGTACTGAAATATCAACATCACAAATCTATGGAGTAGATTTCCTAGACTGAGCCCCTATAAGTAAAATCTTGCTAAAATTTTTAAATGTATCTTCTAGTGTGTTCCCTGCCTCTCTACCACTTTGTTCAGAAATAAGTTTAGAAACAACGGAAACAAGAAGCTGACTATACCACAAACTTATTACTGCACAACATACATATTAAACAATATAGTAGTGCAAATTAACAAAAAGTCACTACTATGGAGAAATACATAGTTCTTTATATCTGGAAACCTAGGAAGCCCGTGGTATCTTAAAACTGTAAGGCAAAAATGTGCTTAGCGTATGACCAGCTATGAGACATCTAAAATGCAGTAATAAAAATATGGGATGACATGTTAGGAGAGTATATATGATAAGAACTGTGTGGCCACACATGGTGTGGTACATTTTCACCCCTTAGTTTATGTGTTTTGCTTTCCACTGCCACATTTTCTGGTGACTTTATCTAGTCTCGTTCAATCATGCTGTGCACATCACAGTCACTTACTGACAAGCAGCCCTAGCTGAAGCATTCAGAGAAACAACCTTCCACAAACAAAGCAGGCAAGTCCTGTTTCTCTTAAGATAAAATCTGCTGATCTCATTATTGATTGTCTGCTTTCAGGGGTTTTGTTTCCTGAAAGTTTGATATGGGGCAACAGAGGTGACAAAAGATTGGCACTGCGACCTGGAAATTAAATGGTCGACTATTAGATCAACGTCAAATAGGGTGAGGCTGAAGTGTTTGGCAAAAGCATTAGATGCTGTCTTGACTTAATCTCTCTCTCCCTCTTTCTCTCTCTCTCCTTTATCTTGAATCTGTTTTGAACCCTCCCAGGCAATTTACTATCCTTGTCATTGATTTTTATCACCTAATGTGCCCCTATGAAGAATTACTTTTTGAATGATAAATCAACTTCCTCATTTAAACAATTGTATGCCTCACCTTAATGTGAAAATAGCCACCGAAAGAAAAAAAAATATAGTAGGTGTTAACATTAATCACTGACCAGTGGAACCCTTGTGATTTTGAAAGGAGCACCAGATTTTCTTTTATTATGGAGGGGATAACTGTTCTAGAAATAAATGATGAACCCTCTCTTTTATTAAACTGTAACTGTTAAGAAATAAATTACAGTGGCAAATTACAGTCAGTGAGCTGGAGGGAGGAAAAAAAAAAGAAAAGAAAGAACTGCTCAGTAAAGCAAACTTGTAATCATTATCCAGTGTTTTTTGCAAATAGATAGCATGTAATATGCTCAGACTCACTCCTCGTTTCACAGGTGTTATGGTCTGGGTATTTAAGAGGTGTTTTGAGTAAGACCACAGTGATAATGAGTAATGACTAACCTTGTCTAATAATCCTTCTTCATCCTGCATCTTTCTGTACCACTTTTCCCCCACATTGCCCTTTATAATGACCTGAAAATCCCTTCTTTTTCCTGTTGTAGGCTCTGAAGAGAAGTATACATTATCAGGTATACTTTAACACTATTAAAGCATGTGTTGTATTATTTGTCACTTTTTTTTTTTTTTAATTTTACTTTTTAATTTTTAATTAAGATGTCCAAAGGAAGGTACATCATTTCACAGAAGAAGAGTTAGCAGTACTACTTAGTATTCATTTTTCCCTTGTTTATGTGACAAAGTATATTAGAGAAAGTTTTCTGGTTTGGATAGCATTTAAGTACACATATCAGCCCAGGCATTCTCGTGGTGAAAATGTTCACAGAAAGCCCAAATGAAAACTCTGAATTCAAGCAACCAGTTATTGTTTTTAGATGAAATGCATGTGTGAAAAGACCTACTGTAAGTACTCATTCAGCATGAGTCCCACTTGGAGAATATTTTAGAACCAAAACTTGTCAAAGAAAAAAACTGTATTTCTTGGTTCGGAAAAAAAATTAGTCTAGGAAAAGTTCTTCATTCATTGCTCTTCAACTCATTTTAACCTGTGCTTCATGGATTTTTGGAAAAAAGGGTGTCTGGATTTATTCATGATGCAGGCATCCACAATCTCCTGTAAAAAAAAAAAAAAAAAAAAAAAGAGAGAGAGTGGATCCATAAACTGAAAAATACACTATTTTAGCTGAGCTCTGACAAACACAGGCTAAAGCTACCACTTCTAATTCTCATCATTTTTCATTGATATTTTTCTTAAAGTTTCCTTTCCTGGAGTCTCATGAATACAAGGCAATATGGGATTGACTAATTTTTTCCCCCCAGTAATTTCCTGGTCATTCAGCTGGATTTTGCCTCATGTATACTATAAAATAATAGATCTATCATGTTGGTACTATAAAAATTGATAGGTATTCCACACAGCATTCAAAAAATTACTGGTTTATGATGCAATTTCACTCTTTTGGCTGCCTGAATGTATGATCTCTGATCCACAGGGGGTTGGTCACACACCAAGGGTTAATATTTAGTCAATTCCATGGGTAATGTATTTGAAGGAGTCCACTTCCCCAAGAGACAACTGTAAGAAAAACACTGATCTGGTTCTCCTTTTTCTCCTGTCTGAAGGACAGAAGGGGGAAGGAAATGGATGAAGGCCTTATAAACCTCCACCACAGGAATCAAAAATTAATGTGGTGAAGAATTTGGAAGGGAAATTTTGCAGAATCTGTAACAATTGCATAAAAGTATATGATTTTATTTTGTCACTAGAAAACATTTCTGAAGCTTTCTATACTGACGTTGCTAGAATATGCATTAGTACTTCAAATACGTTGTCACTGCACTTTTTTTAAAAAAAAAAGTCATATTACTCAAAATTTACTTTAGAAGTTTATTTCAGTATCTCTTTCAGACAACTTGGTTGTATTAGGTGGTAAAATATCTATGTATGTTGGTCCTAAAATGTCAGCACTACCAGTAGAAATAGTTGGGATGTTGAAGTGGTGATACTGTAACAGTGACTTCAGAGCTCTCTAATGTGAAACTAAGTGTTTTAACTGCTAATCTCTTGAATCAATATGTGTTGCATTGATTCACTCTATTCTAGAGTAACTCAAGAACATGTACAGGCACATCAATCCCTCCTAGTCACCTCTGCTCTTACTCTCCATATGTTATACAGGCAATGAAACACATTTCATTTCTAGTCCATAGAACATTTTGTCACTATATTCTCTCAGCAGCTCTGTTTTTCTTGTTCTGAGGCACTGCATTCTTCATTTTTCTTGTTTCCTTGACAAGAAAAGCAATACAATTCTTTTCCAAAATGAACAATTAGAACCACACTTCAGTCCTTTGAACTAGGGCATAAAGGTTTGTGGTTGAGTTGCCTATATATTCCTCTTGTCTGCAAGTACTTACAGGGCCTTCTTGGCATTCTGAAGTTTGAAGCTTTGTGTTATATTGTGTGTAACATCCTGCAGAAGAGACTTTGAGTCATGTATGGCTTTTTATGTATCCAAATCCAAGGTCACCCAGAATTTCTATTCTTTGTCTTCTAGTATAGTACAATTCTGTATCAAAAACTGCAGGAAAATCTTATCATAATCCTGTTTAAAATTATGCCATAAACAATTGAAAGCCATTCATTTGTGACAAAATATTAAAAACTAAACCAAAACTGCAAAATAAATCCCCAAATCTTTACTTATGGCTATGTAGTTTAAATAAACTCCACTCTTCATCTGCATTCTATTGTATGAGGCAAAAAGTAAAAGCCACTTGTTAAGTAAAAGAAAATTATACCAGCTACTCTAAGAGTAAGTCAGTGAGAGTAGCTCAGTTTCTCAGTCAAATATGCTGCCTTTTCTTGACAATAGATTAAATCTGAGAGAACTCAGATTTTGAATTTGAGAATGTGTAGAAAGATAATGTCTGTCCTGCCTTTAACAGATAACAAAATTTAGACCATCTTGAGTGGTCCGTAGCACCAAAGAAACTGAATAAGTAGTGATAATATATGTGATAATATACTTTGAAAGTCTGACTCTTCTATATACAGGCAAATGTGCAAAGTCTTTACCCCTAAATCCCACACTTCGTTTTTAGCTAAGACTGTAATTTTACAGATTTTTTGGTGTATTTTGTAATAAAGTGTTCTGTCAACCAGTGTAATGGCACAAGACACCTAGAACATAGAATATTTAAGCTGTGATTGGGCAGGCTAAATACTATCATACAGATAACAAGTTAGGGAGTAACTACAAGTGCTCTTATGTCTGCAAATCTGAGAGGGCAGCACCCCTAAGGAGGGAAGCAATGACAAGCAGCTGGGGACAGGTTGAGGACAGAATCTTCTTGACTCTGCTTAGCTGAAACTAGAACAGCATGTCTGATTATAGCTATTTCACTTCACCTGCTCTGAAATGTTTTTTCATAGAATCATAGAGTCATGAAATGATTTGGGTTGGAAGGGACCTTAAAGATCATCTAGTTCCAACCCTCTTGCCGTGGGCAGGGACACCTTCCACTAGATCAGTTTGCTCAAAGCCCCGTCCAACCTGGCCTGGAACACTTCCAGGGAGGGGGCAGCCACAACTTCTCTGGGCAGCCTGTTCCAGTGTCTCACTACCTTCACAGTAAAGAATGTCTTCCTTCTATCTAATCTAAATCTACCCTGTTTCAGCTTAAAACTGTTATCCTTTGTCCTATCACTACACTCCTTGATAAAGGGTCTCTCCCCACCTTTCCTGTAGGCCCCCTTTAAATACTGGAAAGCTGGTATAAGGTCTCCCCACAGCCTTCTCTTTATGCTGAACAACCCCAATTCTCTCAGCCTGTCCTCATAAAGGAGGTGCTCCAGCCCCCTGATCATCTTTGTGGCCCTCCTCAGCACCCACTCAAGCAGGTCCATGTCTTTCTTATATTGGGGGCTCCAGAACTGAGCACAGTATGCCAGGTGGGGTCTCACAAGGATGGAGTAGAGGGGGATAATCACCTTCCTCGACCTGTTGGCCACATTTCCCTTGATGCAGCCCAGGACACAGTTGACTTTCTGGGCTGGGAGCGCACACTGCTGGCTCATAGTCAGTTTTACATCCACTAGTACCCCCAAGTCCTTCTCTGCAGGGCTGCTCTCAATCCACTCATCGTCCAGCCTGTATTTGTGCTTGGGATTACCTCAACCCATGTGCAGGCCCTTGCACTTGGCCTTGTTGAACTTCATGAAGTTTGCACAGGCCCACCTCTCAAGCCTGTCCAGGTCCCTCTGGATGGCATCTCCCTTCCCTCCAGCACGTCAACTGCACCACACAGCTTAGTGTCATTGGCAAACTTGCTGAGGGTGCACTCAATCTCACTGTCCATGTCACCAGCAAAGATGTTAAACAGCACTGGTCCAAATACTGATCCCTGAGGAACGCCACTTGTCACTGGTCTCTACTTGGACATTGAGCCATTGACTGCAACTCTGAGTGTGACCATCCAGTGATTCCTTATCCACCGAGTGGCCCATCCATCAAATCCTTGTCTCTCCAATTTAGAGACAATGAAGTCATGTGGGACAGTGTCATATGCTTTGCACAAGTCCAGGTAGATGATGTCAGCTGCTCTACCCTTATCCACAAACACTGTAACCTTGTAGAAGGCTGCCAAATTTGCCAGGCATGATTTGCCCTTAGTGAAGCCATGCTGGCTGTCACCAGTCACCTCCTTATTTTCCCCGTGCCCTAGCATATTTTCAAGGAGGATCTGCTCCATGATTTTGCCAGGCACAGAGGTGAGACCGACTGGCTGTAGTTCCCTGTGTTTTCCTTTCATCCCTTTTTAAAAATAGGGTTATGTTTCCCCTTTCCAGTCAGTGGGAACTTCACCAGACTGCCTTGACTTCTCAAATATGATGAATAGTGGCTTAGCCTGTTCATCCACCAGTTCCCTCAGGACCTGCAGATGCATGTCATCAGGTCCCATGGACTTGTGTAGCTTCAGGTTCTTTAGATGATCTCAAACCTGATCTTCTCCTATAGTGGGTGGTTCTTCATTCTCCCAGTCTCCACCTTTGCTTTCTGCATCTTGGGCGGTGTGGCTCGAGCTCTTGCTGGTGAAGACTAAGGCAAAAATGTTGAGTACCTCAGCCTTCTCCATATCCTGGGTAACCAAATCTTCCATTTCCTTCTGGAGATGGCCCACATTTTCCCTGTTCTTCCTTTTATCACAGATGTACCTATAGAAGCTTTTCTTGTTGTCCTTGATGTCCCTGGACAGATGAAATTATATCAGGACTTTGACCTTCTTAACCTAATCCCTGTCTACTCAGAGAGTTTCTCTGTATTCCTCCCAGGTTACATGTCCTTTTCTTCCACCCTCTGTAGGCTTCCTTTTTGTGTTTGAGCTTGTCCAGGAGCTCCTTGTTCATCCATGCAGGCCTCTTGGCATTATTACCTTTTTATCCTTATCTTACCTCTTACCCTCTTTGAGGGGATGTTTTGCTCCTAAATTTGGAGGAGGAGATCCTTGAATATTAAGAAGTTTTCTTGGGCCCCTCTTGCCTCCAGGGCTTTATCTCATGTTACTCTGCTATCAGATCCCTGAACAGGCCAAAGTCTGCTCTTCTGAAGTCCAGGCTAGCAAGATTGCTGTATGCCCTTCTCACTGCCCTAAGGATCTTGAACTCTACCATTTCATGGTCACCACAGCAAAGGCTGCCCTTGATCTTTACACTCCCCACCAGCCCCTCCTTTTTGGTGAGAACAAGTGTGTTGTGGTCTTCAGCTGACAACTTTGCAGAACTGATGTGGTAGCTGTGCTGCCCTCAGAAATGGCTTCTGGGACCACAAAATTTCCCTGTAGGAGGAGGGAGGCTTGTCAAACCTTTAAATTGACACACTGGTAAATTTCCTGTTAAGAACATATTTTTTAGTCTATATTGTTCATGGAACTTAATGAAATCAATAAATATGAGTAATTTTCTTACTTGCAGCTATGATTTATGAGGTTTAAATTCTGCCTTTTACCCACTATCCATGCCAAGGCTGATAGGATTCCCAAGAGCACCTAAATGAGAGTAATTTGAAAAATAAGAGCATAACTGTAAATATGTAGGAAATATTTCCTTGGTTTTGACCTGTATCTATGCTTGCACAGGTTGTTATGTGCTTTAGACAATCTTGAAGCTTCTGTAATTTTTTTTCTGACTGGGAGCAGAACTCAAGAGATTGCCAGATCTCATCTCAAATTGAGATTACATCTCAAACTGCCTGCCTATTGAGTTTGTGGTGGATTAGGAATTATCTACGCTAGCTGAAAGTTCTTTCAGTCTGAGAAAGTTGTGGGCTGATTTTCTCAGTCTTGCGATTCTGATGTTTTCCAGTGAGCTCAACAGTAATGAGTGAGTACACTTGCTAAGTCATTCTGATGTTAAGAAACTTAAAAATTAACATGTAGGAACCTATCTTCAGGATCTTGTTTTCAAGCATATGAGGTTTACTATATATCCTTTTGAGACTTTAAAAATATAAGTTTCTAAATGTTGTAGTTCCCATGTATAAGACAAGTTTGTTTTCACATGTAGTTCACGTGTTATAAAACTTATAGGTAGATGATGTAGTCTCAATTACATTAAGAAACATTGGACCCCAAGCAGCCCAAATGGTTTTCATGGGAATTTTTATTCTGTGATGTACTGTTCAACTTCTATTATTATATCTTTTTTCCATTTTTAAGTTTTCCACAACAGTGCTGCTATCGGTGTATACAAAGATTTGGTGCAAAGTTGAATATTCAGTTTTAAGGAGAAAGGGTTGTATTTTTTGTTTGCTTGTTTGTTTGTTTTAAATAAACCATGTTGTGACCCTGTGGGAACATTTCTGATCACAGATACCTCATCTTGTTGAGAAAGTAAAATTGAATGTTTTGCTTGTCATTAATAAAGATTTCTCTAGGCAGATCCATCTGCTATGCTCACTGCAATTAGCCTCTTCAGAAAGATTTTTTGGCTGTGTCTTCTTTGTCCCCGTGGAGGTGCCCGATCCCCAGGGCTAGGGCTGCCCTGGCTGCTCATGACTCCCTGGCCTGTGCTGCACCCTGACACAGGGAAAAAGGAACTGACTGTTATGCAAAAATAGCTGAAATAAGTAGTAAATTGTAATTTATGGAGGATAAATTCCTTTGTACAGCAAATCATACCTATTTCACACAAAGTCACCTGTTGGACCAATACATACTCTTAGTAAATCTATTGTGTCCCATTGTGGATGGCAATGTCATAACGGCAAAGAACATACATTTAGAAAGCTTTCTTCTGAAGATGACATGGCTATGTATAGTGACATACACAGGAAGACAAAAATATTTTTTGAAAGAGTACATTCCCGTGATTTTACTGAGGTTAAAGAAACAAATATAAAACTTTTGTCCAACAGATGAGAGATGAATGGATGACAAACTTAGAAATGTATTTCAAATGTATTTTCATAGATAATGAATATGTGTTGAAACTGAATATTCTATACTTTTTTTTAATAGTGTTACTTACATTTTACCTATCTTTGTTCTCATTAGAAGAAAATAATGTATAAAGATAATAAAAAAGTTAAGAAAACTCTGAATTTCTGCAATAAACATGTTTTTAAATAGCTAGTCTTTTCCTACTGAGGACATTCCCATTTGAATGGGACTTTATAGCTTTGCTCAAGACTCCTCTGTTTTTATAAACAGTGATTTAATATACTGTCATGTTGTTTGTAAGAGTGTAGAAGAATTTATTTTAATTTCTGATCTTATTTTGCTCTTGGACTAATTCTTTCAGATGATGTGTTTGGTACACTGTTGCAGAACTGGAAGAAAATACTGGGGGAGAAAGGCAGTGCTGAACCAGATTCTGCTTCTACAGGCATAAAAGTCAAAATCTTTTGACCCCTCAGCCAAAGGTAAGTATAGTATTAACTTGATACCTACTGAAATCTGTCAACTGATTTTGGTGGATGTGGAGCATCCTGCCATCAGGTCTCCAGTGTTCTCAAGACCTAGCAAAATAAGAAGATAAAGGAATGGTTTTCTGAAGAAGAAAGTCATCAAACAACAACAGAGTGTGATTTGATCCATTCAGGAAAGGCGGGCAAATACCAACAAACTTTGGCTTTGAAGGTTGTGACTGACCTCAACAGAACTAAGCTAGAGTAAACCATACACACAGTAAGCAGATGAGTTAAAAAGCCCAACAGTGTGGAAATTCCACGGTATTGTGCATAGAAGTTGTTTAGACATGCACACTGACACCTGCCACTATACATATTTGTTTTGCACTGGCTCTTGTTGTGCTACTTGGGGCATTCATTGTATGGGGCCAGGAGGGAACAGAGTAGCCAAACCACTCCTGATGTGTGTTGTCCTCCTGGCAACTTCTTGGAATTACTGAAAGATGCAATGGTTCTTCATCTTACATTCCACTTCCCCATTGCCTTGTGTATGTTTGTACTGTGCTTTCTCCAGTGACAAAATGCTGAATAGCTCCAAACACACATTTCCTTGTATTTTCTGGCTGTATGTTTTTGGCTTCCAACAGTACATGATAATTTCAGCCAAGAAGGAAAATAATATCCTTTAGATGTGATGTTCCACTAGTAAAGAGTAAATTTTCTTTATCCAGATGCAAGTTGTTTTGGACAGTGAATTATGCAGATTGTGCAATAAAGGCATATAACACTCATGTCACATGTCCCTAGAAAATAGATCTGTTTTATAGGGATATAACTCAGTTTGAATGTGGTCCTTGGTATTCTTCACCGGTCTCTACCAATTCATTAGTATTGAAATTTATGTTAATTTCATCAAGGTGTGAAAAGATCTTTTTTTGCATATACATGAACTAACGATATTACTATTCAACCAGCTATTTTCCTTTTTTTTTTTTTTACCCAGGAGAAACTTGTTGTATGTTAACAGAAAGAGAAAAGGGAAGATTATAAAAGCACATTTTTGAAAACTCAGGAAGTGTACCACTAAACTTGTTTTTAAAGGAGCTATCCAGTACAGTTTTTCCTGGTCTGAGTGAAAGTTTTGAATGGTATCTCCATGGCATGTTACACTTCCAGAACATAAATACATGATGGAGAACTGCCAGTTAGCACATGTGTATGACTCTGTAAGGGTACCATCCTGGGACATTTTAGCATTCCACTATAATTATGAAGATTCTATAGAAAGGCAATTGTGCTAGTGGAATGTATAAATGTTTATTACATTTCAGACTTGAATAAATAGTGGATCTCAAATTTTTAAAGGTCCATATTTTCTCTAGAAGTGACAATATAAATTAAAATTTTTGGAAAAAGAAGCTCATAATTTTAATCAGGAAACAACTATAATTTTCTGTTAAAACTATTATCAATTCAAAATAATCTTAGGAAACATTTTTAAGAGGCCAGATTTAACTTTTGTTACATTCTTGAATGTTGTTTTCTATTTAATTCAATTTCTGGAATAAAGTATTATTTCTGATGGGCCAAAATTACTCATCCTTTTATATGGAATTAGTATTTATGAACTATATCCATTTATTGACTGAATGAAAAGAAAAGGTATATTAAGTGTGTTTCTAAGGACCTTTTAAGTGGCTCAACAAAGCACATAATACAGGCCTTGTCTTACATGTCTGTGATGATACAGTTTAATAGTGTTATAAGGCTATGGTGGTGTGTAGTTGTCATGATGGTAGATTGTGCTGGTCTGTATAGATTTACTGTCATTCTTTAGGCTTTTCATACATGACAGAGGTTGTCTGAAGCACAGCAGGAACATGAAGCTTGCAGGGGTTAAGTGTTACTTGCCTCCTGGCTCGCTACATAGTCCTCTCTGCACACATACAGAGATGAGGTGCAGGGTACATCCGTCACTGGGCCGATGACATGATGGATTACTCATGTCATTGTCAGTACAGTCAAAATCACTCTGCTGCCGATAAGGTGGTCCCTTTTCTTTACTCTGGTTGAGTGAAGCTATTTTTCCCTCTGGTTTTAAAACTGTAGCTCACAAACATCCCTTAAATCAAAGATGTAAAAGACTATTTTTGATTTTATGTAGTATCTTTGGGCCATAGGAGACAAATTCCTTTGAAAATTACTTTCAAAATGGACAGATGCATATTAAATATTTTACATCACTTGATTTCTTCCTATCCTGAAAATAAAATACTTTAAGAGGGACACGAAATATTTTCCTGAACTCATTCTTCCTCATGATTTATCAGACAGACAGGTTCAGGTTTGAATTGCTAGCATCGCTTCCTGATACTTCTTCTCTGTAGGGTACACAGGAAAAGAGGCAGTTATCTTTGTAGTAGCACTGGAAGAGAATAAAGCACTGGAAAACAGCAGGGCTTTGGAAATGTTTGGAGGGGAGCTTTGTGAGATTTGGGTGGTGCCAATAAAAAATTCAACAGGGGCCCTAATGCTGCTTGGCTCTTAACTAGTCACAAACTCTTCTGCGTGTAGTGCTTGATGCTGTAGCCTTTCTCCCATGCCAGCTGGTTCTATGAAACTTGAAGGGCATGAGCTGAGGAACAGACTAAATACGGCTCCAGCAGGGGTACTGAAATCTCAGCTGCAGAAGAGGAGTGCTCAGCACAGCATCTATTTTCCTGGAAAACTGCTTTCACTGAGAATTCAATGACAGTTATCGCCACAACCTTGCCTGACACAAAGTTTTGCTCCATAATGCCTTTCCCACCCTATCCCCACAAACCTAAGGGTGGGATTAAGACCCGAGCTAACTCTTTACTGAAGTTGCGTAAGAGATACAGATGATCCACAAACAGGCAAACATGTTTGGCAGACAAGTGTGAAAGAGCCTTACTGGGCCCCTGATACTGCACGAGCACCGCTTCAGTCCCATAATGGGTATTATAAGGCTTTTGTGGCACACAGGGATGCTGTTCCATGCAGCATGGCACGGTGGTAACTCAACCTAATTGTTTCTATATTCTGATGCAGAAGTCAAAAGTTTCACTGGAGAAATTGTGCTTTGAGAAGGAAATCATAATCAGTGTCTGGTTAATAGGTATAGTAGAGAGTTGGGGTGAAGTGTATGCAGGCCTATATGTACCTGCAATAATGTTATTATTCCAGCCTTTTTGCAGCCTGTGATCTTAACCTGAAATATATAGCATAATTTCCATCGTACTGTAGATTCCATTGTATTTATATTTATTCCTGGATGTGTGCATCTCTATACACATACAGAGCATAAACATAATGTGTTGTCTGTATATACTGTCTTTGCAATTAATCATAGAGTGTACAAAAGTTTACTAAATTATTTCTGTCTTAAAACCAGAAATTCTTTCAGAAAACACATGATCATATTTGCCTACGAACAGGGAAATCTTTCTACAGAAGCTACATGGCAGCTGACTGACTTAAAGAAAAATGAAACACCCAAAAGCTTGTGTGTGGATATCAAGAGCACAAAAGATACATACTCCTCCCATACTTACACACCCACGTATGCTGATACATCTAAATAGCTTTGTTTTGAAGTTTTAATCAGATTTAAATGGAAAGTTATTGAAGAGAATTGTGTGGTCTGCATTTTAATCCCTGAACCCACCGGCTTCTGTTTTATTGCATGTGGTGTGGCCTTGAATTGCAGAATGTTTTAAACATACATAATGAGCTCAATGTCAAACTGTTGAGCCTTTTGTCTTTAACAATAAGCACTTAGCTCAACTAAATGAATAGAAATTGCTTTAGTGAATTACAAAAGCCAAGGTTTTACAGTGCACTAATACTGACATTAATTAATGTAGGCATTGTCATATTTTACAAATATATGGGATTAAAATCAAACGTTAAAAAATGTAACATACATCAATAAACAGCCCAAATTTCAACAGTCATAAATGCTGGATAAAAGTATTTCTTTCACCATGAGTAATGTTTTATTTCTGATTCGTTTGCATTTACATCGACTACATTTAGAACATATATGGTACTGGTTGAATGGCAAGAATCAGAAAGAAATAATGTAAACAGTATGTGTAATTTTTCTAATTTGGAAAGAGACTAGATCTCCAATTCATAACATACACTTTCTCCTATCGTGTTTCCTACAGGGCGTTTGTAATAGGATAACTTTTCTAACATTTGAAAATAGGAGAACTTATTTCCTTCCCCCAAACCCAGGAGCAGTATTCAGAAATTTACAGTAAATGGCAATTCATCCTTTAGAAATCCCTTCAACCTAGTACTAGAGTTGCTGCCAGAGATCTGAATGCTTTTGCCTAAATCTCTGTAATCCAATAAGCTTTTGTGTTTAGCAGCTTGTTTTGAAACTTGTATAGCACCCCAGCCTGTGTCTCCGTATGTTCGTTTGCAGGCAGGTGAGTGCCCGAGGGCCTGATTATTATTCAAGCCAGGAGGCCTTCACAGCCCCAACCAGAATGTAATTTGTAATTAACTGTCATTTACTTCTGTCTGCACTGACTTGTTGTTCAAAAGACAATGTATCTGAGCTGGTCACTAGCTTCTCTTTGTTGTGGATATGATGTCTCTCAGATCTAGTTGTATTCATAACGTTTGGAAAAACCAAGTACTTGCACTCTTGAAACCAAAGTGGGAAGGGGATTTCACTGATTTTTCCTAAATAAATTAGGTATATGCAGTTATGAATACTTAGGTATGTAAAATGAAGTATTTGGTGCTCTGGGATGAGTTTCTGAGCAGAATAGTTAAGTTCATGTGAGACATATTTAATTGAACTCCATTAGGGATACAGCCTTCATGATTTGAACTTATTATAGTTGAGATCTGTAAAATGGAAGCGCATATTTAAGTTGTGGGAATTTTTCTTAACCTGTTTTAAACATTGTGACTGTATTTTCTCACTGAAGCGGGGCCACTAATGTATTCTGTGAATGTACCCATATCATGAATTTGTAATTGTCCCCATGGTAATCTTTTGTTAGCCGAAATAAACAAAAGAATAACATAATATCCACCTTTATTTCTTTAAGAATTGTGCTTTGAATTATTATTGACATAGTTTTAATTCACAAACAGTAAAAAAATTTTTTTTTTCTGTTTAAATTGTTTCATGCACTTGTGTGTGAGAAAGCAGGCGTGACACTGTGCAACAATAAGTATCCGCACACAAAGCCATTTTAGAAATAGCTTAAATTTATCTCATTCTGACCTTTAGCTGAGCCTAAAAACACTATAGTGTTTTTTTTTGCCAGAGCAGAACTTTCAGCCCATGCCATCTCTTTTGTCGCTGCTGTTGATGTTTTCTTCTTCCACCTTCACAGGTGCCATTGCTGCACCTCTCCTGTGCAGCTTGGGTGAGGGACTCCCCAGGCAGCGGCACCGGGAGACCCCCGCAGCTGATCCGAAGCCCCTGCCTGTGCGCACCTATGCGTAAAAGGAGCACCTCCCTCTGGTTTAGCACAGCTCTTGGCCTGCTCTGCATTTCCCAGCACTATCATGTCAGCTTGCATATTCTGGGCTGTATATACTGGTCAAGGGGATGCATAAAAAGGCTCAATGGCATTCTTTTGTCGTGCTTAAAAGGGGGGGTGGTGGAGAGAAAAGAAAGAGAAGAAAGAGCAATGTCTATAGGAAAAGCTTTCCCCCCACGGTGATTTGCATAAAGTTGGATTAAACAGCGCTTCAAGCCCCAAAAGGCTGATTACTTACACTGGGTCTTATTAATTATTTCCTTCTTTATTTGAAACAATTAAGGGGAGAAAACAAACACTGTGTTGCTATCTCTTTAAGATCGGGTGCAATAAAAGCATAAGACCCCAAAGAAAGCCTGCTTTTTGTGGAGCGTTTTCTGTTCTCGCCAGCCACGTCGGGGCTAGCAATTCCCATGTGTTATCAAAAGAGACAAGAAGCAGCAGGCTTTAGCACCTAGCTGAGCGGGATTGCTACATGCCACTCTAAGTGCGATTAAGCTTCCTTTAGTGCACCAGTGACATCACTGATGGCTCAAAGCTGCAGCTACTCAAGAGTATTAGAATGCATTTCATGCTTGGCTTACTCAAAACTGCAGAGCTAAAATTTACACCTTATTTGATGTTCTTCTCCCTGCTGTTAATTGGTAAAGGGATCTCTGACCCTTTTGATCTCTGCTACAATCCTCTAAATGCCCAGGTCTGCTAAACTGTTCAGCAGGAGATGCTCAGCAGTTGCCCAGTAATGTGAAGTCTTTTTTTGGCTTTCTTGCCTTTGGTTTACATCCAAGTTGCACAGAAATAAGAGATGACAGTTGTTATAGATATGCTGGTTTAATTACTTGTCAGCTTATAGCTGATATCTCGGCTAGCCAACGTGGAAGCTTAACTTTCTTCTAGTAGCTTAAAGCATGACCAACTGCTAGTGCTTTAGTATTTAGCCATAAAACTCTGGATACATTTAAGATAAAAAATAAAATAGAGGAACAGCTTTTTTGATTTACTTGAAAAAGTGATCAGCTTTTGGTGCTCTTGAATTCATGTAGATCTTAGGTAACGTAAAATTATTTGGTCATATTGACATCTAAATGGATATCGGGCTTGTTTTAATTCCAATTTATAATTGCACAGGGAAATACAAATACACTTTTTCCCCACTACCTTTGAAATGAGAGACTTAAAATCTTTATGAGAATGAAGGAAATGTGTATTGTACAAATATTACTACATAAAGTTTTACCAGCTTTCCTTGAAGAGGCAGCCCTTTGAAAGCCTAGCAGATATAATCTTAATGTATACGTGATTAAAAGTTATTAGCATGCACACACCTCTGCATATGGCTGAATTAATTGCACAGAATACTGTGAATTTTAATGGAGGTGACGGTATCCATTAAGCACCTTTGAAGAATTTGCTTAGTGAAGAACAAATGAAGAATACCGTAATAATTTTGCCTATAGGTGAAGGCTGGCTAAAATGTGACCCCACAGTTGAGACACCGTACTTTCTCCCTCCAAACCCTGTCAGAGGTTTTTAGTGTTTATCCCAGGCTTTGTTATCCACCAAGATACATAGTTTCCATTGAAGTGAAACAGATTATTGGTTACTATAGTTTCCCTATTGCTCAATTCAGTGCTGTGAAAAGCCAGGCACAATAGGTTTAAAAGTCCAGTTAGGACAAATAAATCCACGTTGTGAAGAATGGGAGAGAAGATACCTGTTCTTCTGTCTTTGATGTATTCTTTATTTTGCAGGATAGAAGGGGAATTAGTGGAGGGTTAATTGTTCGGTGCTTAGAGCTCTGTCTTTCCAGTTTACTGCAGAGTGAAATATAGTGCTATAAAGACAAAGTGAATATTGTTTGACTTCTTCCCCTCCCCCCTCCTTTCCAATTTTCAAGATGTGCAAGATACTGTAGCTGTGTGGTGGAGACAGGAATACAGATTTGTGAGTTTAATCTCTGACATTATTTTCTCCCTGCACCGAATCTCATCCACATAGTGTTTGCCTGCTTTCCATGCCAAAATGGTAAATGGTATTTTCTAATATCCTGAGAAAATTACTCCACCCAGAATTTTGAGGTTAAGCTACAGAAAATTTACATTAAGGAAAGTGAAAATGTCAGCTTTCACCAGGATACATCAAGAACCAACCATCTGAGCACACTGGCAAAATTAATGTATTCTAGAAGGCCAACACACAAATGTTAAGAGGAACTTGATGATACAGTGCAGATTAAAGCTGTGGCTTTTGTGCCTCTGGAAGCTATGTTTGCATTCAGCCCAGTATGACTAGGAAAAAAGTTAATTTGATTTGATAGCTGAAAAGGTCACACATTTTGTTCAGTGCCTTGCATGCTTTTTTTTCTTAACTAGATTTCTCCATTTCAGTCGGAGCTCACTTCTAAGGATTTCTGCTTTACTATAGCCCTTGTTGAATCCTGCCAAGAAACAAGTTGTGGACAACATTCTACATGCATAATACAATAGCAAAATGGAAAACCACTGAAGTCAAACTGTGTTCCAAGCTTATTTAGCTTCATTTATCCTATATTTCTTATTCTTCTGTGCAAGTTCATGGGGAATAGAAAAAAGGATGGAGGGGAACAGAGTTAATCAAGCCCAGCCTGCAAAATACAGCACAGGTAAACTATGGAAAAGCTTCAATATTGGCAGTCTCTACCAAAAGTGCAACCTTCTTCTCTGAAGGTGTTATTTGACATTGCTGAAGGTTTCATCTTGATTACTTTCAATAAAATCCAAAGTAAGGATGACTGTCTTGGCTCACTAAGCAACAAGGTTTTATCACTAATTACAATCCTTTATTACCAGTAGTTTAATAGGTTTATGATAGGTCATAAAACAATTCAGCATGGGAGTACATAAAAAAGAATAGGTTATACAGCTGTGACATCTTAATATCTATTCATTGTAATCATTTTATGATCTTTAATGGTAGTATTTTTAAAATAAGTTTGTATGCTTTTCGATGGAATAGATGGCCACCAAAAATGGGAGGTGGAGGAAAACCACATAAATATAGAGTAAAATACTTAATGAGGCATTTTGAAAACTTCTAATGTCGAAAGCATGTAGACTGTATCACGCATGTGGAGTCTCATTATGGGTAATTATAATAAAATTATAAGTGCTATAATAATTCTAACCTTGAAGGCACAATAAAGGATAGTTATATTTGCCTTCCTAGCCCACACATCTGAGACATTTTCCTCATTAATTATATTTCATGTAAGTATAATTATGTAGTGTAAGACTAAAATTCGAAAGCATTTGCTAAATCACTGTTAATGGCAGCCTTATTCTGCAGAGCTTTAATATAACTAATTATATCTAAAGTTATAGGCTGAAATAAGAAATGGAAACAAAGTAAAATTTACACTGTATGGGATTTTTTTCCCTACTGATTGTTTTAATCTGTAATGTAATTAATGAATGGAAAGTAAGTTAGTAGAGAAAAAGGGTTATTTTTTGAAACTCTAGTAAAAGTCAATCTTCCTTCCTCCAGTGTAAGTAATTTTGACTTTGGCTTCACTGGAATCATGTTGGTCTAAAACTCTACATTTTCTGTGACACAGAACATTGTGTTATGTGCTTACAAACTTTTTTGGAGATGGTATGCCTACACAAAGTATTCTGATGGTTTCTGTAATGCATGAAATATTTGCCTGTGATTAAAATATCAAGTCACATTATAGCAGGAAAATGTTTTGAAATGTTGTAATACCTAATTTGCTAAGATTTAGCTTGTCATATTTGTTCACAAGTCTGTACCTTTATCCATCCATTAATGGCTACATTAGTAGCTTTGCTGGTAATATAACTATTTCAACTTTACCTTGAAAGTAAATGTAAACACAGTACCTCAATATGGAATAATTTAATACAAAGATACAGGGGCCTTTTTTCTTCATTATGAGTATTACTTAAATGACTATGAACAACACTACATATTTCAGGATGAAGAAGAAAATATCTTTTCACAGAAATAAAGGAGAAGAAAAGTAACTCAGAATGTGATGGAGGTTTTAAAATAACTTAGGGTAGCTATTGACTTTAAAAACTAATACTTAATATTCACAGGATTATTTTGTTTTTTTTAGAGTTTAACCGTGGAATAACTGGAGGGGGGCAATCTGAAGTTCTTTTCAAAGATGATGAGCTAGTTTTGAAGAAGGACAAAATACAGGGATTCAACAGGCCTCCCCAAAATTAAAGCTTTGCATCTATTTCCTTTCCTTTCCTTACCATAGTTTCTTAACTATTACTACAAAACTGTATAAAGCTACAGAGTGCATGTGAGAATTTAACACACCTAACGTAACATAAATGTGTTTATTTTACATGTGCACAAACACATAATTTTTTAAAATATATATATTCCTACATTAACTATATCATGATTTCAGACTTTATGAGGATCAGTGGTGCTCAGGTTGAGACATTCCATAAGAATACCACTTGCTGCTGGGTGTTTTGTCTACTTTCAGATCTATTCCAAAGTAGATATTTAGATGTACATCACAGGTTTATACACTTTTGACGTTCCATATAATAGGACTTCTTCAAAGAGCAGTCAAGTACCTTATAATGGAAGAGGAATACCTCAGGCCTGATACATTTCTTCTATCCACAGGGAGGAAAGTGGAATGTAGAAAAAAAGAGCAAAATACAGGGAAAGGACTACATTTGTTCTGTAATCCATGTAGATGCTACAATCATCCATAACTGTCACATTAGATCACCAAGTTTTAGTCGAGATTATAACCTAAATAACAGTGGAAACAAGACTAAGAGAGAGAATATAGTCACCTTAAGTATAGTTTTGAACCAAGGCTTCCTAAACCTTTGTCCACCTTTTTGCAAGGACTGCTTCATCTTTTCTAGATGGAAATTATGTCTGATTCTTTAAATAGATAAGGAAAAGGATATTTTTCTGTCAGCAATCCCTTTCTTTCTATGCTGTCTTGGTTGAGTTGTAATCCATAGAGCTAGAAAACTGAGGTCCTCTGGATTTAAAATAGAAAGGGTTATGGTAAAATAGAGGGAATCCTGCCATTGCAGAAAAATCTCCCTGTTGTGGCCTTTAGCCTCTTTTCTTTCCAGAGACACACTGCTGCAAGACTAGTCTATTTAGGTGGGGTCTGTGAGAGAGGATTTGAGGAGTTGTACTGAGGTACAGAACTGGTGTGGTAGTGATTGGATTTATGTTGAGACTTTCTCATGGGATTAGTTAATACTTTCAGCTGATATAGTGTTTGTAATTTAACTACACAGTATTTGAAATGCCAGGTACCCATCATTTTGTATATGTTTTATAAACTAAAAGAATGATGATGTCAGTTATGCACCCATGTCCCTGTTACGCATTTAAATAGGGAGATCTTACTGCACCTATCAGTCTCTCTTTGCACAGAATGCAATTATTCAATTGTGGTTATTCTGTTTCTGCTAAAATGAATAATTTCGCTAAGCAAATAGTCAGTAGTAAGTGAAATGGCCTTAATGACTTTGATACCATAGTGACAATTTCTCTTCTTTTCTTTTTGGATGGTCCCATTACCGAGGGTCTTTCTATGAAGACAAGTTAGGGGCTGTTGTTAATAGGGCATGCTGCTAATAAAATCTTTTCCACTCTTTCCTCTCATTTCATATCCTTCTTTGGGCAATGTTTTGACAAAAGTTTTGTGGAAATGGAGTATCACAGTATGGTGCTATCTTTTGATTTCTGTGTCCCTTTTTTATTTGCTTTTGTCTGCTTTGCATATCCTATACTAAAGGGCAAAGCCATGGGAGGATTCAGGTGTGATAAATGTTAAGTGTTGCCATAAATATGATTCAGTGAATAATGTTAAGCACTTACAAATTAATCAAATCAGCACCTAACTTCAGCACCTGGCCCTCAGACAACAATTAAAACCCAGTGTTCCTAATACCTCTCTAAAGGGCATAGGCTGATCAGCAAGTAATCCTGAACATGGAGCAAGGAGCCAACTAAAGCAACTGATAAGAAACATAATGTGATGTTCGAGCCTGATATCTCAAGCTGTTCCTCTCTAGAAGTTATCTGAGGGAAGAAGGCAGATTGGCACTGTCCTTAGTATACCTGTGTTTTGGAAGCCCATCTTGAGCATCACTGGACTCACATAATCTTCTGCTGAGATGGACAAGGCTACCTCTTTTCAAAATGTCATTGTCAAGATGATAGGACTGCTATTAATACATATATTACATTCACCATTATTTAAGAGTAAGTGTGCTGAGCTTAATTTTGCTTGGAAGGAATTACCTTGTTTTAATGTAACTGGAATGAATTTTCACCTGTGAGGCATAAATTGTCACAGCTCTTTCATGTCACAAACTCTTTCTCTTCTGAGAGAATTGAAGGAATCTTCCTTTACTCCAAGAGGAATTAAGGCAAGAAGAATATTCATGTCCGGTTACTTAATGGTTTTATTTAACAATTGCTTCAAAGTTATCATCAGGTCTTTTTTTTATTTTTTTTTTTTTGGGGGGGGGGTTGTTAATCAAAAAGGTCTAGACTACCTTGTCCCTTAATGCTGTATTACCACCTTCTTAAATGCTAAAGGTTTAGAAAAGTTGCCTAGCTAATGGCATTCAATGTAGTGTTCCTATAGGGTATCTATCAAATGTTTCTTTCAAATCTTGTTCCTTTAACATGCACTGACGTAAGTAGAATTAGATCTGAGGTCCATGCCTTTCAAAGAAATAATGCACCTTGAAGACAATGTTAACAGTGTAAAATTATAGAAGTACAGGGCACAATTTACATCTTCTAGTATTAGGATTAATAAAAAGAAAGCGACATAGCGCTTAGGGTTATGGTGTAGTTGAGAACTGTCAGTGCTAGGTTAATGGTTAGAATAGATGATCTTCAAGGTCCTTTCCAACCTAGATGATTCTGTGATTCTGTGAAAGTATTTTACTTATCTGAAAGTCCTTCTTCATTATACTATTCATTATCTAGTGCAAACCTACTCATCTGTCTCTGTTTTCTTGCCTTTGATTAACTTAAGTAATTTCCTGTATGCTTTTTTAACTTTTTCTAATTTGATGCCTAACTTATTTTCAGTGTATGTACCTACTCTATTAGAGATAGGACTCAGTATTTTAGCAGTTTAACCAAATGTCTAATATGGTCAAAATATCTCCCGTAATTTCCTTTTATGTATAGAAAATGCCCACCTGAAACATTATTTTCCTGTCCCCATCATGAGTAACAAAATTTCCCTTTTTGTAGTTGTATTAAAATAATTGCTGTAAGACAAAAACTTTCCCTACCTTCTAGGTGTAATTCACTTCAAATTTTCACTAAAACTTCCTTTAAATAAAGGTAAAGTATCAGTAAAACTTGTGCCCCAATCAAGTTTGGATTCTATTTAAGATTCAGACTGGTTTCCTATGCAGCTGTTGTCTGACTTGGTATTCAGAATTGAAAGGAATTTTATCTTTGAAAGAAATGTTGTAACCATCAACCTGCTTGAATATGACTCTACAGGATGAAATGTTTGTATCTGATTTAGGATATCAAGTTGGTCCAGATAGTGCTGTTTTAATTAGTACTATAAGATTCCAAAATCTTTCTTTAATGGATTTTTGAAGCTTACCGGGATCAGGTTTCATATGCATATCAACTATTTGTTCTTATTTACAATTTCCCCATGAAACAATTTCTAAAACTCTATTTTCTTGTTTTGGTTTGAGTAACTACAAAAGCATTTCATTTGAAAAAGTGTAATTGGATGCTTTTTAGTTTTTACTGTATATTAGAATGTTGTCTTCTAGTTACTTTAAATAATAATCTTACCTCAAATGTAGTGTATGCTTTGATTACAGAAATTTCTCTTATATACCCAAAATGTTAATTCCATACAGAACTAAGAGAAAAAGAAAAAAAGAAAAAAAAAAGGAAAAGAACGAAAACACAACGTATATTAATTGCATCCATTTGAAAGCTCTTGACTCTGTTCCTAAGGGTGATTCTGTTCTCACCAGACATATGCTATAATGTATTTCATAGCTAGAGTTGTTAATAATTTAAATAAAATTCTGAACAATCTTTTGGTCTTAAATTATTCTATACAAAAGGCAGCTGGGGAATTTGGGAAGGTCTCATACTATGTGAAAGAGAGTGCAGCCATCTCAGGGAAAGAAGAGGATGAAACCAGTTAAGAGTAGACCTCCCCTGCAAAGCATTCCAGCTATCTTCTTTTAGAAAACTCTGGATTCAATATTGGACATAAAAAACATGGGAAATTTTACTTGTTTCCTTGACTTGCACACTGTTTCCACTGGTGGCACCTCTTTCTGTTAGCCTTGTACCAGCTTGTAGTCACCTCTCTTCTTGTCTACTGTCTACCAGATCTGGTCACTAGTGCAGTCATTTCCCTTACTCAAGCCACAAGTTAATGCCCATGTACCATTAGGGTTAAATGTCACATGAAAGAAGAACTTTAGCCCAAGCACTCCAATTTAATTCAGTCTTCTGTGTACCCTGATACATTGGAAACCCATTACTTGCATTCATAAGTAATTTCTCTTGTTAGTAGTCCTTGCAACCACTATGAGCAAAGGACATTTCAATCTGGCTCATAATTATTTATCATTCCTCTCCAATCCTCTGTGCTTCATTTGATACATTACTAGAAATTTTCTTAGGAGACCAAGGAGAGGAGAGACTTGGGACACTGCTTGTTGTCTGTGGGACAGAAGCACTGAGGGAAGGGTGGAAAGGTTGGCAACCTTGAAATCATCTCCACTCCACAGAGCTCCAGATCTTCTAGACATTAAATATCATTACTCTACCCTTCTTAATGCAATCTCACAAGTTGGACAACATGATTTATTAGAGCTGAGAGACTTTAAATTTGACATCAGATGTAACTAGCACAACTGCACTAGTTCCCAGCCTCATTTGATTCATACCCAAATTAATACCTCTTGGGCAGGATCTGAGCCAAAAGCCTCAGCATGCCATTCAACGGGGTCTCAAGGGTTTCATACATGCTCAGATTATGCATGCCTTTAATCCTATTGCACATTAAACAGCATGAATAGGACAACATCTTGGTCAGCTGAAATCCTAAAACAATATTTAGATCAGACTAACTGGTACTAAGCATCTTGTACTTAGCTGCTCCTCCAAACACAGTGTTTTTCCTGACAAGTCTTTCCTTGCCCACTGGGTCAGGGATCAAAAAGACTAAAACTTACAAATGATCCCCTGCTGGCTTCCAAATCCCAACCACAGAATCTGTGCTCAAAATCCTTTGGAAGAGTAGAAGTAGTCATTGAGGTGCAGCTGTCAATCAAAATTTTCTCACTATTATCTTTTATTCACCTCATCTGTTTGGATTTACACACTACTGTCGTTCAAACTTTATTTGACTCAAAGCTGAAATAGAATGCCATAGTTGTACACTCATGTAAGAGTGCTGTGCACTCAATGCTCTTAGAAGCTACAGTACAAATAAAATCAATTGCAAGAATTACTTATCTTTCCTGCTCACAGGGGGCTATTATTATTTTGGGGGGAAATTATGATTTTTTATAATGATATAAGATATTGTCATTACTGAGGACATTACCTTAAAGGAATTTGATAGCTTAGTTGATCAGAGTGACAGAAACAAGATGGAAGTTATTATCATGGAACACAATGTGGTGTGCTTGGGTCCAGTCAGCAAGAAGTTTGGGGTCTGGGGTGTTATCAGTTGGAAATGAATGAAGTGGAGGAAAACTTGGGTGTATGTAAGAACACAACTAGTGTGATGCAGTTGTGAAAAAGAATGGCAAATTCCCAGGATACATTAGACTAGGTTATTTTATCACAGACTAGGATTACTAGTACCATCAGGGAAGATAATCATAAGGAATATTATATGCAGGACTAGTTATCAGTATTCAGGAAATGCGGGGAAGATTTATTAGGGACAGGCAGTAGCTATTTTATGAAGACAGATTAAAAAGACCTATCTTCTTTAGCATTATTAAAAGAAGGTTTAGAGGGACTATAATAACTATGAAATGCAGTCAGAGGTAAATACTCAAGAGGAAGAAGAGTTTTTAAGTAAAAGAACTAAATCAACATAAGAGAAATTATAATAAATTGGTCTTAAATACATTGAGGTTGCTAACTAGGTGATCTCTAAACATCCAAGAAATGAACTTCTAGTTTCCAAATAGGGCAGTGGAGTAGGAACTTAAGTGTATGATGGTGATAAGAAGAAAAGATTTTTAAAACTCACAAAAAGAATTCTGGGAAAAAAGAGATTAGGCTTGTGATATGAATTATTAGGCATCCAATGTGCCAAGGGTGTTGAAATGAGACAGTGCTGTCTATTTACACTGCATATAGACTGCATTAATCTTGTGCCTCGCACCTCTGATAGGCAGCTCTGGAAGCAAGGAAGGAATATTTTCATATCTTGATAAACAAGGGCTTTTTTCAGGAAAGTTCTCTTTTCTGTGAAGTATTTCAAATTAACCATAATTAGAGAAAAGGCATAGGCAAGATATTCCGATGTTTCTACTGTTATTCTACTGCAATTAACGTTCGCTGCCATACTATTGTAGCTTTTTCATTTACACAGGGTAAAACAACCACTTGATTTGGCTTTAGAAGGAAAGATTTGCCTTACTTGAAATTTGATGCACTTTTGTACTATGGAACATGGTACTTGCTTTCTAGGCTCACTTCAGAGTTTTATTTAATTACTTCACTGATAATGCAGGGACTTAACTATTGGAGGTGACTGTAACCTCTCTGTGTCCTTTCTGTGGCATACTCATGACTTTGAAGATCTTAATTTTCCTTTGGTCCTGGGAAACGTGATAGGTGAAAGAAAGCAGAATAGATGTTATGTGGATAAATCTAAAATAAACATCTATCACATAGTTAGCTGAGATTGTGAACAAATGGACTCAATGATCCAAGTGGTGCCTCCCAATCCAATCTTTCTGAATCTCTCAGGTCTCAGCCCCATGACTACATGCGTATAATCCTTCCCCTGTGCCACCAATTCCCCATTAATCTCACAGATTCAACACTTGCTCAAATCCCACATAATTCTCACGAATACACTGAAGTATTTAACATTCCCCATCATCATCCTTCTCTGAACTAAAGATGTGCCTTGCAACTCTCAGGAAATTAATCACTTTTCCATCAAAACAGCATTACTCCCAATAAATGCAACATATTTTCATACCCCAAGTACAAAATCTCCCATGCTACTACTCTTCCTTTCATACTCATATATTTCCCTTCACCCTTTATTAGAATAATCACCCACTCAAATCAATGCCTTTCTAAAAGTGAGCAAAATATATCCCATTACCATCAGACAGAAAGACCTCTTGTGTCTGGTCCAAGTGGTTCTTCTAAATAAATCACTCCAACAGAGTTCTGACTTCATCTTCTCTTTCCACGTAAAATATTTTGCATTTCTTTTAACATACTGCCAGTACTTCTTGGAGATATATCTTCTCGTCTCAGCGCTGGGAAACAAGTCCCTTTATGATCACATGAGGAAAGTTCATTCAAAATACAGAAATACTGAATATTGAATGATGAATACTGAAATAATACTTGGCTTCAGCTGCATGACGAAAAGCAGTGAACCTAATCTGAAACTCTAAAAAATATCTTTCCAAACTGTATTGCCATTGTTGCTGGCAAACAGACAGTGGGAAAATATGGTGTCTAACTTTTGAGTAAGCTCTCAGTTACCCAAACAGACTTAACACTGAGATTTTGTGCTCAAGGAGCATTTCCTAACTATGTGTTTAAGAAAAGCTGAATGTTTTTCACAAGTATTCTTGTAAGCAACCACTTGTTTAAGATGGACTGTCAGTATGCTTTCAGTTATTAAAGAGGAAATGTTTTTAATGAACACTGGAAAGAAAACTGGGTTTAAATCCCACCTTTGCCATTCCCTGTGTTACCTAGGCAACACTTATATTCTCTTTATATCTGTTTCCTCCTGTGAATGTTTGCTGTAATAATACTTAACTAATTCACAAGGGTGTTGTGATGTGAGCAGTAATTAATTCATGCTTTCATAGCATATTTGGATAAAAGATGCTACATAAGTATTAACATCATTATTTTTAACAATATTTGTTTATGCTGTGTTAGAACCTTTCAGACAGTAACCTCTGATTTTAAATTTTCCTTCAGATTTCTCAAACTGATTTATCTAAACAGTAAGGAAGAAAATATTTATACAGAAGGGCCAAGAATCAGGGTAGTTACTCTTTAAAAGCAGACGTTTTAAAAGAAATGTGTAAAATTCAGCAAAGCTAGGGAATAGATAGGGGTTTCTGTCAGGTTAGGATGATAAATGAAAGGGCTCTAGTGGCCCTTCTGTTTGTTTAGACCTCTTGTTCCTGCTACAACTCTGCACAAAACTAGCATTGAAGTGCCTACTGTTAAAACATAACATAACCTGACAATGATCAGCCCAGAGGGCTTTTCCAAGAGAAGGCCATATTGTTCTGCATGGGGAAGTGCTCTAGCACGAGATGTCCTGAGACATGAAGGAAAGCACTGAGTGCGGAAGACTTTCCAGTACATTAGTAGTATATGAATGGAGCTGACCACTCGTACATTAATATTGCCTTGTCCTAGAGACTGACATATGGGAAAGCACTGCACAAGATTCTCTATAGACAGCTTGTTTTCTCCTTGTTTTATAACAACAGGCACAAAGTGTAAAAAGATACCAGATTTAACATTACAGGGCCCGAACGCATTTTGTATATGGTTAAGATACTTAACTTTTATATTGTGCAGATGACTGAACAATTACAGATCCCATTATTTTTTTACTATGCGCTATTTGTAAAGCCACTACAGAAAGTTTACCTTGGGAACAGCTTTAACATTAAGCATTTTATATATCAACCAGGCCACTTGTAGTTAAGCAGTTCTCTGCTAATGGCTCTAAAGTACTCTGGTTTTGACTCCAGAGGATTTTTAAATATGAAAGAGACTGGGTTTTATGACATATTTAAGATGTTTATTCACATCTTACATTTCAAATAAAGTAAACCAATCTGATACTGAGTTGAAAACAAAATAAGTATGAAAGAAAATTATCATGAAAATTAATGCAAAAAGTATAAGAACCTATATTTTCAAAATCTGTACATAGAAATTTAAGCAATGTTGCTCTGAAATTTTTCTTTTTTCTTTTTTTTTTCTTTCCTGTTGTTTGTCTCTATGTAGAATATTGACAAAGCAAGATATTTCTGCTTATGCAGTGTAAAGAAATAGTAAGCATTGTATTACTTGATACCTCTGTGGAAATGCATCATGCACAAACCTCTCCAGTTTGTAGAGGGTGGTTTTCATGTATGCCTGAATTTCACCAAAGTTTGCACATCCTGGGGAAGATTATGCTGCAGCCAGCAGGTTTTTCACAACTTGATCATTTGGCTGATTCATTGATTAACTGCAGGGTTTTTTTATGCCAGTTCTACTAACATGAAAGAGCTGGAAAGTGTCCACAGAGGTAATGTCTAGCAGATAGTTGGTGTAGCTCTAGTACTTCTGCACACAATAGTCTCTTCTGCCTGTGAGATGAATAATACTACATCAAGCTGCCTCTGACTTGTAATAGCTCAGGCTATTGTTATGGTTAAGGAACAAATGAAGTTATCGGTGAGGAACAAAAATTGAGCTGCGATAAGAGCCACGTACCCCTGTCCCACCCAGCATGAGGCAGAAACAAATACATCTTAAAACTGACTGACCCTCACACTCCTCAGGCCTTATGGCACAGAAGGAGACTTGACTGATATGGACATTGCACAATGATGTTGGAAAAAAGAAAAGCTAGTCTTTTGAAGAATGCTGGAGGACTTTTTAGGGTGTCGCCCCCCCCCCCCCTTTTTTTTTTTTAATATCAAGAAGATTGAGTTAAAGTTGAAACACCATTAGTTTTATTTTAGAGTTAACTTTCAGCTGACTCATAGGAATGTCAAACTAAGTGTCACTGTTGGCTAATATGACATTGGTGGAAACTGAACATTTTTCCAGATCCATACACAATGGTTGAATGTCATCAGTTCTCTAGAAATATTTTGGTATTATCTTATATTTCTCTGGAAAATGAAACTAGGAGAAAAAAATGCCACCTATCTGTAGAACTATGAAGACATCTTCTCTTATGCTGACAGTCCTCAAAAAGAATTTAAATTTTAAAGGAATCCTCACAAACAATGTAATTTTCTCACATATAATGAATATTCCCTCTGTTATTCACTAGATCAATCCATGCAGTCAGACATACAGTGAAAGGATCCAAGGTGCAGAGAAATTAGCAATAGAAAGAAATCAGCAAATCAACCTTTATGCATTTAATAGACTGCTGAACATTCCCTCCAGTTTCAAGCTCTGCATGAGCATATGTTTCCTCTTTTTTTGTTTTCTAGAAAGCACTCAAGGGGCCTCTCTGAAAGTAGCAGGGGATGACACATAAGTTGAGTTTGCCAACACCTCCCTGTGCAGGTGCTTCGCTCAGTTCGTGGACACTACACTGCATGAGTGATTCCTTCTGTTTACAACTATCCTACAAAAACACAAACTCAAGGAAAGTATGTGTGCCACTGCTGGTTTTCCCCAAAGTCTTAGAAATGATTAAATGTTCCCACTGAAGCAGATAATGAGGAACTCTGTGGGAAAAGAGACTTTTTTTTTTTTCTGCATTTACATGCAGATTGTTTGGGATGCCAAGAATATGATTATTAATGTGCATGTAAATATTCTCGATTCACACAACATAATTCAGGCATCAGCCCCAACTCAGATGCTGAAATCATGACCAGTTATCAGCAGGTTGTGACTAAGTGATTATGTGCTAATTATAGTTCTAAATGTCATTTTATTAATTGTAGCTTGATAGAAGTTAGAAGGTGCTTACCAAACATGTCTCAGTGTTGGAAATTATAATTGAGGAATATATCTAATTTCTAGTTCTTGGGGTCTAGATTTTAAGGGTTGACAAACAGGGAGCCTAGGGTGTGCAAGCCTCACCTAGGAGTCCCCCTGCTTTTTGTGGTACTTTGCTGTCTAGAAAGTCTGAGCAGTTTCTTTTTCTTCTGCTTCATAAAAGCCACAGTAAGAGTGCACAAAGAAGTCTTACTGGGTCAAAGACCTGGCCACTGGTCCTTTGGAAATGCTTGCGTACAAACCTAGGATGCTTGCCTCAGCTCAGCATTAATAGTCTATTCTTTACTTTCCCCTGCTTCAATTGAATGTCAAGATCCAAGAGACAATGGGGAGGATTGGCCAAAAATGTTTTCTTGATAATTACATTTTATATAAGTAATTAAATATGGATTTTGACATGGCTAAAAATATAGGTTATTGCTTGCAGGGATTCTAAACCATCGGATGTTGAGTTCCTGCACCAGTGGATGTTTAATGATGTCAAGTATAGTGGAAAAGAGGCAATAGGAAGATATGACAAATACGCAGACTCCCTGGAATACGCTATTTGGTGTTGATGAGGCAATTGAGGCATAGGAAATGTGAAGCTGAAGCAAAGTAGGAATTTGAGCTCTGGCCTCCCACATAGTGGGTCTGTATTTTAACAACCAGGGTACTGTAAAGAATGGGAATGCTTCCCTCAGGAGTCCCTTGTGAGACAGAGCTCATCAGACCCAGGCACAGAAACACAGGAAAGGACGACTGAGTATTCCAGATGGTCGTAATATTCTGAATTGGATGAAAAGGGTGGTTTGAACCTTAGGTATGCTGGACCCTATTTTACTTCATTTGAAAATAGTTTACCTTAAAGGTTCTAGGATCTGGCTCCAGGACACTAGGATTTCAACAACTTCCTTTTCATGCTCTGCAAGTTCAATGTGAATTCTGGAAGCAGTCTTTTGTTTGAATTGCTTTGCAATAGTAGACTTATTCCTGAAGATAGTTTCTTTCTGCATCTTCTTGTTTAGGAACCAGTCCTGCTAACTTCCTCACCGCAAGTGGACTTTTCTGTTTATGTATGTTCTCCTTTGACATTTTTCTATTTTAACCAGATGAAAGGGCAATGTTCAAACACCTGTCTACAAGAGTCATTCTTCTTATGTTTACTAGAGAATAATCCATCAGCTTTAGTTACAAAATTCAAATTTGATCTGACTCTAACTTGTCCTTGTAGACCCATTATAACTGAGAGAGTAAGCTAGAGGAGATTCTAGTACACCATAAGCATCATCTAAAAGCAAACAATAATTAAAAGCAAATACACTTCAGGAAGTTATGGTGGACTGTAGACACAGAGCTATGCTGAAAGGAAAACAACTGAATCTTTATTGCTGAGGGCAGAATTAGAGTGAAGAGCAGTTACGTAGATGTGCCAGAAAACCTAGTTTGGCCCGCATTTATAACTGGATGGAAGAAATCTCATCCTGTTGTCAGAAAGTGTTGTGTGTTTTTGCAAATTGAATAGCTCAGATACAAGAAGCATTACTGATCAGCTGTTCTGATGTGTTGTGGAGGAATCACATGTAGTAAAAGGCACCATCTGAAAATGTCTAAAGTTGTGTTTTCCTATGATACAGTAATGCTCAATGAGTTACATTCAAATATGAGAAGATGATAATTTGTATGCTGAAGGGTTTAAACTTATTGTAGCCTAGATTTTTGTCAGGAAATAGGAAGGAAGCAGGATTATAAAATAGGTGTGGTATTAGACCTCTCACTTTACGGTTCAGGCCATAACAGGAATAGAATACTTACAGTGGGACACTACTGGCCTGTGACTTGTATTCTCCAGTAAAGGACTAGTGTTTTGAAATCATGTGGGTACTGAACTATTAGAATGATAATGTTGTTTCAACATAAGTTGCCCTAAGAAAATGGGAAATAGGAGTTTTACCTTCCACTTCTGACCCCAATATTTTCTTCATCTTCATTGAACATATTTAACAACAATGCAGAGAATCAGATTGTTGAGCAAAGCTATTCAGTGGTCAAATGTATGTTGTCAGAGAGTTCATGAAAAAGTCATTAGCTCTCCTCCCCTCCTCTTTCACTGTCAGGCAGAATCATGTCATAAATATAGCCACTTGTCTAGCAGGATATCAATCTATCCAGGTATCACCCACTTCCTGTCTCTGGCCATATGTTTCTGTTATTTATGTCAAGAAAATAGCATTTACACAACCGCTGCTAGTTGTTTACAGAAGTTTAACTCCTGTGATATAGTCCCGCTTGTGTTGCATGCTTTTAGCCCATAGATAATACATGAGATTGTACATTTTAAAATATGCTACCACATGCATGATAGAATAAACACAGACCTGAACTGACAGCACCATCTGCCAAACACAGTCGATGTCAGGGGAATGGTCTCTGCACAATATTCTGCTGCTCCCCCATGAGATAAGGCTATTTTTTCTCATGGTATAACTACACTAAATTCAACTTGTTCATTTAGTACTCAAATTGTTAAAAATCTCAGAAGCAGAAAGGATTCAGGTCTCCTAAGAAGCACTGCAGAGGAATAGTGGAAATTGAACATTTCTCACATACATTTTTCTTGTTCTTACCACTAGTCACATTCTTGTTTACATACTTACACCAGAAACAAACCTGTGAGCAATGTATACACAACACCTAGATACTCAGTGCTCTGAAGTCATGGAAAATTCATTACATTAATCTTTAAATGGCCCATCTGAAAATTATATAGGGCAATCTGCCTTCAGATGCAGTCTAGCTCTTTTCAGTGAGACATTAACAATAGTTACATTTTCTTTCCTGTTAGAAACCCACGTTATTCTCAGTCCCTCATGAAACAAAAGAGTAAAGGGGATACTTAAAATTTTCCTTTTAATATTTTAAATTTCATAAATATTAGTCTATTCATTTGGACTCATGTGTTCATTCTCCAGAGCTGGCTTTATTTCCAGATTGTCTCCTGGAGATAAATGCTAGGATTAGGAAGAAAAAAAACCCTTTTGCATGTCCTACAACAGCAGCAAATTCAAAGCTGCAAGGTCCCTGAATATATGACAATCATAATTTACAAGGAAATGAAAGACAGTCTTCACCAAATGTCTCAAGGAGCATATTTCTGCCTTCCAAGCACCAAACTCTAGAGTTTTAATGCGCACAAGTGGCCAATGTAGTTACCTGGTCAGGCTGGCTAGAAGTTAGAAGGCCATTTCCTGGAGCTTATTAACAATGCCAGTTGTCCATATCCCACGCTGTGATAATCTTAAAACCTTAGTTAGTTAGCACAACCGTAGTTGTATCTATCATAGGCCTGGCTTTCCCTGTGCATCCTCCTTATGTCACTCATATGTGGGTCCATGCAGTCAGAACGTGCAGAAGTCCTGGAGAAAATGGTGCTGTCAGTCTTCCAGTGAATACTTCCATGCACGTGAAAAAAGCCCAACATGTTCTGGCTGCATCCAGCTCATTTTGCATACACAAGGCATGGGTGCCAGGCATGTTTGGCACACTTCAGGAATGCCTGGGCAAAAATACGAGAGTCTTCCTGGCAGCCGGAGGTTTGGGCTATCCACAGAGGAGCTTGGAGCTCTGTTTTCAAATCCTAGGTTTGCCTGATAGAAGCTACCTCTCTCACATTGGGAGTGCTGGATTCCCTGTAGTGACGGGATTGTGGGTTTTGTTTCTGACAAGGTGCCCTATCCCAGACCTGAAGAGACTGTTCTTAATGAAAATGTTTTCAGAAACGTTCCAAGGGAAGTTTTAGTTTGGATGAATCAATTCTTTCTCACAATAAAGTTTTATTGAAGAATACCTGATCATCCCTACTTGCTGGTATCCAGATTTCCATTTTCCACAGTGAAATCACATTGCTTCTGGTATTGTTAAGGCCTTCTTTCACTGCAGATGTCTGTGGAACAAGGTTTGTGGGTATCTATATTATTATCTGATGTAACATAAATAGATTTGAATCTAATACTTTGTTTAATGTTAGTCATTCCTTGCTACTTATTACAAGTATATTATTACATCAATACTAAATGAGCTTGTAAGGAGATAGCAAATGAAAGACATAAGCAGTTTTATTGTGATTCATTCTTATCATTTTGCTGTACTATTTGTAAAATAAGATATCTTTGAAACATCCTTCTCTAAGAAAACCCCCAAGAAACCAAGGTTTCTTGTTTTCCTATAGCCATAATTTATTTGGAAAGAAGAAAAAAGTTAAATCTGCATGTTATTACATTAAAAAGTTGTAAAACAGATGCTTATTTTCCATTTATAAATATATTACATTTTTTGAACATTTGGAAAATGACAATATTTAAGAGTTTTATACAGGAAAGATGAATTTTGCCATAATATGGTACTGCATTATCTTTGGTATCATCTGCATCATTTCGTAATATGTATTATAGAGGCTACTGTGGGCTGGGCTAAAACAGAATATGGATGAAATTGTGACTTGCCACTGCAACAGATCAGTCTGATTACATGGAATTATTTGGTGTATGAATTTTTAAACTAAGTAGTTTCCTGACCTATTACATAACATCAATACAGAACTATTGAACTGAAGGCATTCACTTTGGAAATATTTATTAAACAATTATCTAATAACACTTTCCATATTTTTGAAGAATATTTCTGGGTTTGTTCACTTGAGTGCATTTATAATATAAAACATTATTAACAAGCTGGACAAGGTGTATTTCATATCTGTCTAGATTTTGAACTTTGAACCTGGAATTTTTTCTTTACCATGTAAGTTTTAAAATCCCTAACTTTCATATTAGTCATGTTCTTTGTTTTACTTCCTATTAACAAATTCAAACTCATAAGACATATTCATATTTGCTGCTTATTTGTGAGACCCATAATTTTATAATTTCCAGATTTCAGTATTTTCTTGCCTTTGCAGTGGCAAATAATTTTCTGTTTGCTTTTTTCCTTTTCTCTCTACATCATAACAAGGATTGCACAGGTCTGATAGCAAAACCAAAGTTATTTGGAACTGGCACAGTACAGGAAAACAGAGCATGTAAACATCAAGGTTTCAAATCCTGCCATATCTCCGTTTGAACTTTTCAGGATAATATTGCTTTTGTACAGGTACACATGCACTAAATTTCTAAATACATATATATGTGTGCATTTGTGTGTGTGTGCATTTGAAAATCCACCAGATGATACACTATGAAGTTAGCATGTTGACTCTGGAGTCATACTGTTTGGTTTTAAACTTCAGAGATGATTATGGTTAAAATAGATCTTTTTATAGGTAACTTCATCTGAAAATTAGACGATATTTTCTGAACAGTCCAAGTGGTGCAATTAAGGTAAAACCAATTGTGTATAGTGTGAATTTAGTGGGTATCACCCTGTTCCAAAAATACATTATGGGTATATTCACTGATATCTGATATTCCTTTTCTAAGCGACATTACACATTTAAACATCAAAGTGATGTTAAATCGCTTTTATTAAGAAAACAATCTTCTTCCTGATCCTGTCACTCCTGTAGATTTAAATCATCTGTTAAAACTAATTGGAGTTCTACATAAGCAAGGAAAAAAAGACATGAGTTGTTATAAAACAAACAAACAAAATCCTCTTCAGAATTTTTCCAACTATATTGTTGTTCGTGAATTGGGTACCAAACAGGTAAATCAATGAAACTGTATCTCAGTAGAAACAGATTTCTCATTAGATCACAGATTCAAATAAATCTTTAAAGTATAACTAAAACCTCAAATTACTACCTACTTGAACTCAGCTGTAAACACTATAGAATTTAAAGTGCAGTCTTTGTGTGGAAAGGGAAAAAATACTATACTAGGGGAAAAGATCAGTACAACAGCTGACAACTTCTCATAAATTAGGATTCTGAGGAATCCAAATATTGGAAAGTCTTATATACCATATAATATCTGGTAGGTCTCAGTTTTTTCTTTTTGTATTTTCTGTGAAATGTCTTTTTCTTTTTTTTTTTTTTTGGGGGGGGGGGGGGGGGCGGCAACGGGGTAAGGCAACAGAGATTTGATAGTTCAGGGTTTTTTTTTTTTTAAGAGTCACTTTTGTGAAAACTGTAGCGTTTTCCAGAGCAGAGATTTCTGGTTTAAAATTTTAGAAAAGTGTAGGTTGAAGGGAACCTCTCTTCCAGCCTCCTACTCTAAGTAGGACCAGTTTCAGATTTGGATAAGGCTGCTCAGGTTCTTGTCTGAGCCTCGGATGAGAAGGATGGAGGTTCCACATAACCTCTCAGCAGCTTCTTCCAGTAGTAAACTACCACCACTGTGCACCCTTTTTTCCTTGCATCTAATTGGAATTTCGTATGTTGAACACTTTAACTGTTGTCTTTTGCCCTTTTGCTGTGCATCTCAGAGAAGAGTCTGTTTTTGTCTTCCCCATAAGTTTTGTACTTCCTACTTAAGGAATGGAAGACCTCAATTAGATTTCCCCTTATTAACATTCTCTTTTCTAGGCTAAACCAATCCAATGCCCTATGTTCTCACTGTACATGAAGTGCTCCGGCCCAAGGCAACCAAAAGAAGAGTTTCAAGAAATTTACACACGTGCGTGCACATACACACACACATGCTCCCACTTTTTCATCCTGTATTTTCTTAACATTGGTCCTGGTTTGGGAAAATAAACAAAGAGTAGTGAAGTTGTTGAGGTTATTTTTGCTGTATTACCCTGTCAGTTTTTCAAAGCTGAAGAAGGTAGAAGTCACAGAGAAAAGCAAGAAAAGAGAGAGAGTGAGAGGCAGAGAAAGGGCACATTTGCCTTGCTTATTTTGTAAGGCCAAATTAAAAAAAGGAAAGAAATCAATGGGGAGAGAAACAAAAAATTCTACCTGATTTTGGATTTCCCATTAAAAAAAAAAAGTTAGGTTAGATTTAAAATAGCATTGAATTCTGGTGACCTGGGATTTCTAGGGATATTTTGACTTTGCGTAGCTTGCATATATATACACAGATGTTTCTGTGGCACATCTCTTCTTTTTTTGGGAAATGGTCTTCCCATGTTGGTTGGTTTCCTTTTACACTTAAGACTATTTCATTATACAAGAAGAATAAAGGTAGAAATTGCATTGTTCAAGAGGAGGTCATAATTACTGTATGGTTATCAGAAGGGTAGGCCACATAAACAGCTGTTGTTGCTCCAGAATGGTCCAGCTCACTCCCAAATCCTGACTGAGTTTGGCCATACAGAACTGACAAAGAGGAAAGTCACTATAGCATAGCACAGATGGTTAGCGAAATGGAACAATACTTGTATTTTAGAGGGTATATGAGTCCTTCCATTTTTGCAGGGCCCATTTTGGTGGGGTTTTTTTTGTGGAAAAACTTTGGATTTCCCCAGCTCTTGTAGAAAAACAGCACAGAAACCTAAACCTAAACCTGTACCTAGAAAAATAGCCTTATATTTACCTTATTTAGAGCCGTAGTACTAAAAGCTGTAAGTGAACTATTTTAACTGCAACAATTGTTTGTGAAAATGTCGGTCGCTGTGGGAACCCGGCAGAGGAATCAGTGGGTAGGATCTGATCTTGAAGTGCTTGATCATTTTGTTGGTTCAGTTTACTTAGATAAAACTTTAACTGACACTTCTGAATCCATTATTCAACTTCATTATCTGTCTACATTCTTTCTGGGAACAGAATTGTGCATGTAAGCAGTTCTGAATAGGCTTGTTTATTATTTGAAATTAAATATATTTTAATAATGTAACAATATATCACGTCAAGTTGCTGTTGCAGAGAAAATACAGGATCAAGAGCTCAGGTCATGAGCTCCTTGTTTGTCCATTTCTTGTGTGCTAAGAAATGTTAGGACACTGGGGATATTGTGCTTTGTAATTTCATTTTATTTATAGTATTGATTTTGACCAAGATTTTCAGAAGTAGAAACCAAAGTTGAACTCTATAAACTCTACTTCAACCTCTAAGTAAGCACATTTATGTCTTGAGCCACACATTTGAAAAAAAACCTGTCCCATACATCTTGTTGGGACATTACCGTACAAACCTAACAACAACGTTAGAAACCATTTTATTTGTGTTTATAGCATATAAAAAAGTGACAGTCACAGGCCTGTGCAATGTTTATATGTGTTCTATAGAGAATGATCAGACTCTTGGGAGTCAGAGAGCAAGCCAAATTTTCCCCTCTACATTTTGTTTTAACTCAAGCACTAACATTTAAGCACACCTTTTTCCCTATGCTTTTGCACATTAAGACAGTTGTAATTAAAACTCAGTATTTAATTTACTTTGTAAACATCATATTCAACACCTAGATGAACACTACTGAAAGTTACATTAATCTCCTTATTTCCTCTAGGAACCTGACCAGTAATGCCTAAAGGGACCTTAATGAATATTGACTAAAACAAAATAAAACTCAGTGCTACCTTTTTTGTTTGACTAGCAACCCTAAATGTTTTTAAAAAAATCTTGTCAACACAAAAGAAAAATCAAGAATGACCCCAAGAAACCTTTTTTCCTGTGGTAAACAGGTATTTTCAACTTTTCAGTTTTTACTGCCCAGTCCATTGGCTATGTTGTTGCTAAGTCTTATATATTCATGGATCAGGGTGATTTCTGGCACTCCCTCATTAGGAGGTTTCACTGATATTATGCTGATTTTCCAGATTCTTCTGAAATTCTAAATTCATTAATTGTTTCTACCAGTCTTAATCTAGAAGTTAACTGCAAACCAGTATCCCATTGGCCTCTGACTGCTTCTCCTGCAGTTCCTGTTCTACACCTCCTTCTCAGCCTTAGGGAATACCATGCATTTCACAGCAGGGCCACACTGAAATAGGGTAGGCAGCCAGGAAAGGCTGAGATTTAGCAACACTAAATATGTAGCTCTGGGCCTTATTTACTTAACTCCATTTACCCTTTTCTGAATGCTTAATTATAAATTTCCTTGTGGACTTTCCTGTTACGATTTTGGTCCCTCGATATCAGGGTAAATAATTACAGTGAAAGCTGCTCACAGCCTCAGCTTCTTCATGATGCACCATGACTAGAACAGATAAGCTAAAAAAATAACACTGGAAAGTTGCAAAGACTGTTCAGAAACATGTTTCTTATCTAAAGTATATTTTCACAGAGATCACAAAAAATATATTTCTGTAGTAGACTACCAAGTCCGGTAAATTTCAGCTTCAAATATTTCTAGATTGAAGATTATATGAAAAAAAAAATCAGCTTCTTGCAGATTCATGGAATAGAAAAATTTCACCCCATCAATTAGAAGATGGGAATATCCCAGGTAAATAAACCCAAGATTTTAAAAGTAGAAGTGTCTAATAACCTGAATAAAATGTCATTTATTGATGACTTCTGTAAATATCCTTGTCTTCCCTCCCCTCATCACCTACCAAGAAAATAATCCACCTTGTCCATAAACATAGTTTTATAATTTTTTTTTTTTTTTTTTTTTTGGCGGAGAGGTATAGGAGGTTTAAATAGCAGGTTTAAATCCTATCTACCTTTAAAGATTTTTATCAGCTGCAAAGATGACAGCAGAAAAAACTACAATGGGGACAACCGCTGGATTTTGTTAAACACTTATGAGGGCAGGCTGCCTCAAAAGCGGGTAAGGTTTCACTCTCTTTGTGGATGACAACTATCCTTACACATTACTTGTCTACAGCACCATATCTGACCAGCAACTCAACTATTTGACCAGAGAATTTGTCCCTCATCCTCTAAGCTTTTCCCTGTCCAGCCCCATGTTCAGGAAACCAAGCTAAGGTAGCAGGAGGCATGCTTGGATGAACAAAGATCTCCTGAAAAAAACTCAGACAGAAAAGAAAACATGCAAAGATGGAAGCAAGATTGTGTCACCCAGCAGAAGCCTAGAGAGGAGTCCAAGCATGCAGGGATGGAGTTAGAAAAGCCAAAGACTCTCTGGAATTAAATTTGGAGAGATCATGAAAGGCAACAAGAATGTCTTCCACAAGTCCATCAGTAATAAAAGGAAAAATGAAGAAAGTACAGCCCTCGTGCTGGATGGGACAGGGCACCTCATGACAAGGGGTGTGGGAGAGGCTGAGGTACTCCATGACTTCTTTGTGTCATTTTTCTTTGTTAAGACTTCCCTTCAGAAACTTCAGGTCCCTGAGATCAGTGGGAAAGTTGAGCAATTCAGATTTACACCTCAGTAAAGGAAGGTGTAGTTAGGAAAAATTTTAACCAGTGCACATACACAAGTCCGTGGGACCTGATGGGATGTGTCTGCGAGTGTTGAGATGCTGTCCAATGCCATTGCAAATCCAGTTCAATTATCATGACAATCAGAGGAGAACAGGAAGAAAGAGAATGTCAAGAAGTGCAAGAAGGACCAGGAATTTATAGGTCTGGGAAGGTGATGGAACAAATCCTTCTGGGAACAATTTCCCAAAATATTAAGATGAAAAGATGATTTGGAATAGTCAGCATAAGCTGTCAATGGGGAAATCACATCTTACCAAACTGGGAACCTTCTACAATTGATCAGTGGATGAGGAGTGATCAGTGGATGGTTTTATTTTGTTTCTAGCAAGGCTTTCAACATTGTTAACAATTCTTTTTGACAAACTGATGAAATAGGGACTAAATAGGTGGATGATGAGATGGATTGAAAAGGTCAGGCACTTGTGTTGTACCCAAGCCATCAATACTGTAGCCAGTACTATTTCACATCTGTATTAATGACCTAGATGATGGGACAGAGTACGATTTTGCAGATGACAAAAAGTTGGCAATAATAGATGATACACCAGATGGTTGCACTACCATTCAGAAGGACCTTGATGAGCTGGAGAACTGGGCTGACAGGAATCTCCTGAAATTTAGCAAAGGAAAATGCAGAGTCCCATCCCTCGAGGACAAAACCCCAAGCACCCACACGTGCAGGCTGAGGACTGACTGTCTGGAAAGCAGCTTTGCAGAAAAGACCATGGGGGTGTAGTGGACACCTAGTGGAACATAAGCCAACAATGGGTCCTTGTGGAAAAGTTGGTCAACAGTACCTGGACTACACTAGGAAAAGCATTGTCAACAGGTCAAGGGACGTGATCCCACACCTCTACTCAAACTGATAAGAGCTCATCTGCTTCCAGGATCCTAGTTACAACAAAGACCTTGTTGGGGTTTGTACTGTTTATCTGACTGTGTGCAATAGTCCTTCTTGAAACCACGTCTATGACCAAAAGTGACATCACTGTTCTCTAAAATAACTTTTTGTATCATAAATGGGTAAGACAAAGCATATCTACATGAAGGAAGTAATTAATCTCAACCACCTTCAGCTGCCTAAAGATTCTGGGTGAGGTTCCTACTCTAATCAACTGAGAGAGACAGGGATGTCAGAAATTGAGTCATTCCATCAGTTTTAGACATCTGTCTCAGAATGGAATAAATCGCCTTCTATTTATAACTTTCTATTCATGCTTCAAAAGGGAATCTAGAGAAGTGGTGAAGACTATATGCACTGCTTTACATGACTAAAAATAGGTGAAATTAATTCCAAACTGAGTGTTTACACTAGTTCAACCTGATTTATTTTGGGATTTTTTTGTTTGATTTTTTACTATTATTAAAAGCAAATTTCAGTAATGTCTGAGCAAGCAACATCTGCTCATAACATCTATTCAGTTATTGATCTGTCCAAGATATTGATTTATGGTTTGGATACTACAAATAGAACATGTAAATTAATCATAGAAAATAAATTCTGATCATGTACTTTAATACATCCTTATTAAGATCTTTCTGAAGTAATGCTTATATAAAAAGGTTTTTCCCCCCCCCATCTTATTTAAGGCTTCCTTAAGAAATAGATGGGTGTAAAAATGAGCTTAATTTTGCTTTCTGAAAACAACATTATAAAATGAGTTCTATAATACACATTGAATACAAAGGAATTTTAGTATGGTTTTCAGTATCGTGTTTTATTAAATCTTGATTGAAAAAAATAATATGAACCAGGCCAAGGAAGAACATTTATGAAAAATTAGGTTACCAAAAAAGATAAATGACAAAAACTAGTGTATCTTTCTGGGGAAGGGTTTGAGAAGGATGTAATTGCAATTTATGTAAACCTAATCTTATTTAACATCTTCAATAATGATCTGGAAGAGGCAGGAGGTAACACATTAATGAAATGCATTGACACAACTAAATCCTGAGGACTGCCCAAAGCCAGGCAAAGATGCTAAGAGAAGTTTAAAATATGGTTAGAGAATATCAAAACAAAAAATTATGTATACAGTATTACCTAAGCATATGGTAGAAGAGCAAAGTGCTCTTAAGAAGAAATGAAGCAACTGATTGTGTGTCTGAAGAAATTGGTGAAGGACTAATCCACAGTACAGTCAACAATATAACACTGCAAGACTGCAAAATTAATTTCTTGGTGTTTGTTGAACAGACATATGACTACATTTGAGTTTAGTCTATGGAAATATGCAGTCCATTCTTGGCTCTTGCTAAGTTCTTGGACACAAGTAGATTTCACAGGCTATGAACTCAGTGGAGAACATTTTTGTTTTAAATTATCTGCTTTATAATTTCATGCAATACCTGATTTTTATTTTGAGAAAAGGTAAATAGATCTTTCTAATCATCCTTCAAATGATCTCTTTTTGACTGAGATTATATTCAGTAGTTGGTGGCCTCTTATTTTTTGGAAAAGAAATTGATGATACAAACCAGTTATACATTTAGTGAAATCCGTTCTGTTTACAAAGGAAATGAACAGTCTTTCTTTTCCCAGAACATGGAAGAACTCAAGGAAAAAAAGATGTGAAACAAGGCTTATGAGACAAATTCATCAAATAAGCTGATAGTGTCACCCAAAAAAATAAATCAACTATTCCATTAGTACATCCAAGAAAGTCACTGAAGAGCTCATCTCCCATCCCAGTATCTATAGTGTCAGACATTTTAGCAGGAAAGTGAAACAAGCATACAATCTCTCTTTCTTTCAAACTCCTGCTATGATTGCTGTTGAAAATACAGCATTTCTGGATTATATATTAACTGTAGGATACTGGTAATATATGGAAGGGATCTATGAGAACACAAGACAAATAATCGAAGGATCCCACAAGTTGATCTGTTACAAAAACATGAGGTGTTTAAGTGACGTTTAAGCAACAGCAAAAGAGAAAATTACTCACAACAGTGTGGTTACATGAAAAAACTCCTGTGATTCTCTTAACACTAAGAAGAAATCTTCATGCTGCCTTTTTTTTTTTTTTTTTTCTGTCCTGGAATAGTTTCAAAGTACCAAAAAGGCAACCAAAATATCACACTGTAACTTACTTCATTATTGTTGTATAAAGATTGAAATGATGCAAGTAAACAACATGTGTGACATGTCTGGGAGGAGGAACTTGGAAGAGAAGCCTTAAATGTAGGACAGTGGCCTTTCTTCCTCCCCTTCCTGCAACTTACCTCATCCCAGTAGCCACAAAATTTCCTTTTCTCCCTCCTTTCTCCACCACACAACAAACATTATTTCCTGCCTGCCTTCAGAGCAGATCCTACTTGTCCTTCTGTGTCTGACAGGTCTCTGGAAAAAGAAGATATAAGGAAGTGACAAATGATGGGCCAAGTCCTGGGACAAACGGCTTGTCTTATGTTATATTAGTGCAGAGGTTGTGATGATAACATAACAAATATGGATGCAAGTTGGACTTGAGTTTTCACTAATAAACACTCTTGACCTCTTATGGTTCATTTGATCTCCAGAGTCTCTTCCAGTAAGCAAACATCCCCCTTTCTTAGGCCTTCATGATGGACTGTATACTCTGTAGCAGTCTCCTTTACTAACAGAAAACATTCACTTTACCTAATATTTTTCAATGCCTGTGCTAATTTGAAGAGCAAACTGAGACACTACTGCAATCAAAGATCAAAGGTGCTGAATAGACACCAGGATTTGAGTTGCATGAGGTGATTTTGCACCAGCTGCCCAGGATTTGCACACCTTTTTCCATCACATATTTCCATGCAATTTTTTAACGAACAACATCGCCTCCATTATGAAATGGACATTTTGCAACAGGAAAAGGGCACACACTACTACTTGCTTCAAAACTCTCTTTCACAGAATTTATGATAATTTGGGCTAATGTCGCACAAATGCCAGACCCCATTCTTCCCTAGAAAATTTACACCAGCTTTTACACCTGACTTCAGAAAATGTGAGTTAGCAGAGAACCACACTCCTGACACTTCCTACTTTGAAATCTCGGAGAAGTTATGTAAAACTGAACATTCAAATCAGGTGGTGGCATAAAAGTAGATTCTTTAGAGCTAAGTGGGGCAGAGCTGGTGGAGAACATAGCTGCCTTCTGAATTAGGCTCATTCTCCAAATCATCCTCCAGAGTCTAGAACTTCATAGAATTTGGAGGCTTACCTTGCCACAGCCCTTCTCTCTGTCCCAAGAGCATAGATCAGCCTTTGTGGATCTTGTGCTGTGAAATAATGCTTTTGTATTTCCTTTAACATTCTCTCCTGACTTTTGAAAGTGGTAACGACTCATAAATTGCATGGGGGGCACTAAAATACACTCAGCCTTAGGGAAAAATTTAGATGCTGAAAAATGCATGTAGGCATTCAGGCTTTTCGTGACAAAAAATGTTTAGCCATCAAGTTATTTTGCATTAACTGGTAATAATATTAGATATTACTAAAAAAGATCTTGTGTAAAAGACAGTAAAAAAAAAAAAGAAAAATTATGTGCATTTTCTACTTATAACATCACAAACTAAGCAATCCAAACAAATGAACTGTGATTATTTAGAGAAAATGAATGTCTGATATACTACCAAGCCACAAATGTATTACAATTCATGACTCCGAGGTTTATAAGCTGCTCATGGTTAGATGGATCAGCCAATGTTTGTCTGATCAATCTATATGTGCATCTCCAACAAGATCTATTCTGTGAACCTATACAGCGTTGTACTATTGCCGGTATTATATATTATTTGTTCTGCATACTGCATTTTACCTCATAATCACTATTGGAAATTTCTGATGTCAGAACGATGCCTGCTCTCCACACTGAAATGTTCATTACATTAGAAGCAGAGCTTGTATTTATGGTTATAGCTCCAAGGTAGTATTTTTTCCTGTTTTCTCGCATGTTTATTTAATTGTTATATAGTTATGAAATGGGTAAGTTATTAATGTACTGATTTAATTAGAAGCTCTGATTATTGTTTTTTTTGCCCCCACTGAAATAATAAAACTGAGTGATTTTCATATATAGTTTATACTGACTCTGAAGGCTTTAAATACATTTACTGGCAAGGTACTGTAGTAGACACATGGTGGGGGGGGTGTCAGCTTTTAATTGTAACTGTCTTGCAGAGTGGTGTTGTTTTAATATCCTGTATAGATTTTTATGTAATACACTTACTTGCAGGCAGCCTGAAGCAAGAATCAATTCTGTGAAGGATTCTTCTTTTGTTAAAAGCCAATCTTGTTTTAATGATGCATGAAGAAATATTCGAGCATTGACATTTTTCTGTCAGGTTTCTTTTGAAAAATCAATTAAGATAATACTGCTTTGACCTAGTTATCTAGTTAATGCTTATTAGGAATGTAATATGATTTACTGTCAGCATAATAATTTTTGTATCTTATCCCATTAGCTTGTGCATATTTCAAAGTGTATTACACAATGGTCACTTCTTAAAATGTAATGTTGCAGAATACATTAATTAGATTGACTGGGATCATTAGACAGAAACCCTCCCATTGGCTCTTTGTATCAAATTTGTATATCATCCTTATCAAGTTAATTTGTTGTTTATTTGTCTGAAAAGTGCTTCTGAGTAACTGTGATATATAAAAAGTTTTTTAATTGGACAAAACCTCTTTGTTACATGTCTACAGATTTTTTATTTTTAGCTCTTTCTGGGCTAAACACACTAATTACACATGATCACCAAATAAATAAAACTTAAGAAGAGAGTTTATTTGAAATCTGATAGGTCATAAAAGAATTCAGGTAGATACATGAGAGGACTAGCACAGGAACACTGAAAGCCCAGTGAAGCTCTTGATTTGGTAGGTGTTAAAAATTAAAATGATTAGTCTATTTAATTTTTGCATTTCAGCTGCTTAGTGTTAATGGAAAGGTCAATAAAGGAGTTGCCTTATGGTGGCATTAGTAAGGAACTATTGATTGCTCTCCATTTAGTGGTCAGTGTTAACCAAGAACAAAACTCTTTTAACCTTGTTAAGCAGAACAGAAATTAAATCTTCCCATCACTTTCAGAGCAATGATCTATCTCAGAACAATATTGCAGTTAGACATTTTTGCAAAGTTTATCCACCTCCATTGTGCTAATGGTTTGTGTGAAGTTAAGAGAGTGGGAAGGAAGCATGGCTGACTCTTTTGTAGATCTTCGTGAAAGAAATACCTTAATGTGGCAAGAGGAAGTAATGATCATTCTCGTATCATGAAAGGGTCTTTTAGTCCACAGTAAGCATTTATTTGTCAGGTAACCTTAAGTGCAGAACATTAATGATATATACATATCTGCATTATCATCAACACGTGTTTTTCTTCTGGCAAAGATTCCCCTTGATTTCATGTGACTGACAGTTTTAATTTGATTTTCCTGCTAGAAACACATGCTGTCGCAATGAAGACAATATCTATGCTAAGAAAAACAGAATAGATATTCACTTTCTTAAAACACCATTTCTGCAGACAGTGAACACATTCAAAGAAAAAAACAACTTTTACAAATATATTTTTAACACAAGGGAGTTATTTCAAACCAGTTAACCAAAAAGACAGCTGAAGTGCCATACATTATCACTGGAAAGAAAATGGAATAATAAGGTGTACTTTTTTCATCTTTTCTTAAAATAAAACCCAAAACTTTCCTACACATTTGGCCTCGTATTGATTTCCTGAATTTCATATTATTTCTCTGTATTCTCTTTCCACTGAGTCAGAGTAGTCGTGGCCACCGTATTGCTGTCATACATAATTTGAAATGCACCATTGTAACATTTGCACTCTAACAAAAGCCACCATGTTGCATAGATTGACATGATGAATATGTGCTGAAAGTTTCTAGAAGAATTTGATCTCCTTTCTTCTAATGTTTATATAAAATAGAAGAGGATACAAATGAAGAAATGCTTTCGCCATATGTGGATTTCCCTAATTTAACTTAGATTTGTACACATTTGAGGTAGTTGTGTAGATATCAGCAAATCTTTTTTCTACATGTCATTAGAAATGTCAATAGTCTGCAATATTTTAGACAGCTTAATATACATAATTTGTCTTAAGCCTATGAATATCTTTCTGTGAATAAGATGGCATCCTGAAATCCTTAAGTGATGGTGATAATGGTAAGATGGGTTCTGACTTTCCTTGGATAAATGGAGTTCATGTAAGAAATAAATAAAGAAATGAGTCAGTATACAAGATTTTAAGATTGGCATTGTTTACAATCCACAAAGGAATCAGGGAGAAAAGAACATCCTGATGCTATCAGTTATTCTTATTTGCATGTAAACTCTGATATTAGGATTCATTTTTGAGCGTGTCACTTTTTAGCTCCTAATTAATTGCAATGACAGCATTGTGTGCGTCTGTTTATAGGAAAGATGCTGTTGTGGCTGAGGTTTTAATTATATTAAATATTAATGATAGATTGAAATTGGAAACCTGAAATTATTGTTTAATGATCAATGATCAAACGCATAATCAAGGTAAAGAAAATTAGGATGGCAGACAGCAACATCACAATTTGAATTTTACATTATTAGTCTTCTGCCTAACTAGGCACTTTTCTTGAGTATCTGAACTGTTTTGCCTTTTAACTGTGCTTGCAGTTGCTATAGTGATGGCATAATTTCGTAATGGTCTAAAAATGACACTGGCATAGATACTGACAGATAGGAATTAATTCACTAACAAGTAATTATGTAGCGAAATGTTGACTGCCATGCAGAAGGTGCACTGTGACACATTTACTGTTTTTCAGGATGGCAGTAACATTAGCGTTGGTCATTAGTGGTAGACATCTCCGTACAGTGTTGGATACAGACTTATATGCAGACCTATTTAGTTACCTGTGTGACAGCCTTGTTCAGGACACCAGAAACAGCTGTCCTAGCCTGTATGAGCCAAAATAATTAGGCCTGTCATCTTCTCGCTCTGATTTCCCCTTCAACCTGCTCCACAAAATGCAAATATTTTGCTTTCATTGTCACATTCACCTTGACATGGATATTGCTTTGGCGCATAACTGGATGAGATGACTCAGAATTTGCATTGTTCATTCTAATAAATTTGCTTCCCCTCTACCGCATGGCAGGACCCATCAGATAAAGTCTCCCAGAGTGTCATCAATCAACATCGCTGACAGACGGCTTTTGCCTTCATTTGTTACATACGAGAACATGCTTAATTATTTGTCCTGTAATTAGTTGGGAAAATGTCAGGAAATGTCAACTCTCTGTTCACTCTGGAAGGGCTCTGCTTGAAAGCCACAATGACTGAAGTGTCATTAATGCTGCCTAACAAGACGAGGATCAGCTGGGGAAAAGTGAAAGCTTCTAAAAAAGTAATCATGGCGAGTTAAGGAAAACTGCAAATCAGCACCAATAATAAGATGTGAATCCTATTAGCAAACACTTATATTTTTCATCTGTTACTCCTCACAATAAAATACAGGAGAAAAAACTCAAGGAACAAATACAGTGGGCTCATATAATTTCTGTCACATACTCATTGGCATTTCCTAAGCCAATCATGCTTAATACATTACTGTAGGTAGTATCTAATATTTAATTTTCAGATTTGAGACACATTTTTACATTCACGCAGCAGTATAATATGCAATGGATATGTGAAGGTAAATATTATTTTTACATTAATCAAGGAGTGTAAGATTAATTGAATGTGAAAATTTGTTTTCTGAATTTTAAGCTGATAAGGAGAGTAGGCATTAGCTTTAATTTTAGGAACAGAAGTAAAAATAAATGAGCACAATCTGTTTATCAAGTATTTACAGTTGCATGCAATAGGCAGCCGAAAAGATTTCTTGAAATTACATGGACAACTAGGGGAGATCATCTCTCCTTTCTGTGGTGGAATACAAGGACAACCTCCTGTATTTCATATTATAATAATAAAAAAAATAATAAAAAGGAAAGAAAAAGAAAACGGTATCAGTGAGACTAAATAACTACACTGCTTTCTCCTTATCTGTATTTTGGAAAAGGAGAATCATTGGGTTTAATTTTGCAGTGAAAGGATGTAGAACTACAGGATTGAAAGAGATGAGGATCAAAGAAACAACGTAGCTAAAAATTGGTTTTATGTTTACTAGGGCCATTTAATATTTTAGTAATTATTGGTAATCAACAGTTCTATTTTCTGTTTTCATATTTCCTATATGAAATCATATGGTATACAATTTTAATGCCTCATCTTCTTCCCTTTTTTTTTTTCTTACATTATTACGAAAGTGTATAATCATGTGGGAATACTTTCTTACTTAATTACTTACATTATTTCATCCCTCGTTGCGATTAAGCAAATTATTGCTTGGTCTCTTTAGAAAGGATAATTAAGATAGTGTTCTGGTGTTTTACAATTTACTCGTTGTCACAGGTATGGCTAAGCTAATTATCAAATGGTTAAAAATTTATTCTGGGAAGAATATTACAAGTGTACCATGTGGGCAAATTGCTTCCAAGGCTAATTCAATTATAGATGCACTGTACCTATCATGTCGGTATGATATTTGTCTTGGAAGGTAAAGAGCATGGGAATGTAAGCTCAAGTTTATTAGTATAGTGCCTGTTTTTGTACACTAGGTTTTGGAAAAAGTCAACATGGTGTCTGAAAGAAGGAAGAAACACCCTCAGTTAATTCTTTTCTTTAAAATATAATCATAACAAATGAGTGCGGCAGAGCAAACAGAGGCTGCAGTATGAACCATATAAAATCTATATGCTGCTCATTCCTGATATTCCGATTCCAGTCAGAATAAAAATGCCGATAAAATTATTCTGACAAGCTGCTCTCTCAGCCCTGAGTGGACTTCCATCTTCATCCCCTAAACCAACTCACAATTCAAAATAATAAGGCACTATTACCAGTTTTCCTGGGGAAAACCCCTCAGGATTGACAGGTTATGAAGACTTAGTAACCCTTTTATCCTATAGGAAAGATGGTCTGTTCAAACAAGGGTGCTACTGTGCTTTCAAAAGTAGAGGGGGTGGCCACAATTGAAAATATTTTGAAAATG